>NC_137786.1:146054198-147541698 GCF_963383645.1 Muscardinus avellanarius
TTTGGAAATTATCCCTAAATAACTTCCCTTCTCTGGGCCATTGCACCTAAATGCTCAGAGCATTTATCTCATTGTGTTGGTCTGATTATGTGTGTTTCTTGACTCTGGGGACTTGTCAATGTTTACTTTTCATTTCTAGCGGGTCCATCATCATCACTGGATAAGTGTCTGTTGGACACATCAATGACTGCTTGGTCAGATGTAAAAGTCTTTGGAACAAACAGCTCTGACTAGACTTGTGTTTGACACAGTACAATTTAAAAAGAGGTATAAAGAAAAGTTCTACTTCTAAAAGTTCTTTTCCATTAATGAGCAAACCTTAAAAAAAAACTTTAGGCAGTTGAAACAGCTTTTTCAAAGGCAGTTAGCTTCTTTATGAAATATTCATGATGCTTGCTTCTTCTGATCTATCTCTATCACACCCTGAACAATTTGACAGTGTTTATGAATTACTCATCAAAGCCCACTGTGTTGAGCATATTTTCAGGTTCATCTACCAACAGGGTCACACTGGAGAAATTTCCATTTTTTAAGCTGTGTAAAGTTAGAGTCAAACTTCATATATATT
Source organism: Muscardinus avellanarius (assembly GCF_963383645.1). Lineage (NCBI taxonomy): Eukaryota > Metazoa > Chordata > Mammalia > Rodentia > Gliridae > Muscardinus > Muscardinus avellanarius. The sequence goes on from NC_137786.1 coordinate 146,054,767, forward strand.
GCATGCCTAGTATGTGTTAACATTTTTCTCTTTATTTTTTGTTGGAGGGGACCGGAGACTGAACCCAGGGGTACTCTACCCCTGAGCCACCCTGTTAGCCCTTTTTTTTTTGTGTGTGTGTGTGGTGCTGTGGATTGAACCCAGGGGCATTCTACTTCCAACCTACACCCCTCAGCCAGATTTTTTATTCTTTATTTTGAAACAGGGTCTCACTAAGTTGCAGAGGGCCTCACTAAGTAGCTGAGGTTTTCCACAAACTCAGATCCTCCCTTCTCAGCCTCCCAAATACTGGGATTACAGGCATGTGCCACCATGCCAGGCTCTGTTAGCCCTATTTTTTTTTTTTTTGGTGGTACTGGGGTTCCTGGAAGCCCTTCTACCTCTGGGCTACACTCCCAGACCTATTATATATTTCTTTATTTGGAAACAGGGTCTCAAGCCAGCGAGGCTGGCTCCGAACCAGCACTATCCTCCTGTCTCCTCCTCCCAAGCGCGGGGATGACAAGTGTGTGCCACCACGCCCAGCTCTGTTAGCCCTATTTTAATTTGCATTTTGAAAAAAATTTTTGTTAAGTTGCTGAGGGCTTTGCTAAATTGCTGAGGCTAACCTCGAACCTGCAATTTTCCTGTCTCAGACTCTCAGTGGCTGGGATTACAGGTGTATGTCACCACGTTGTGCTGGAAATTCCTGTCTTATTTAAGTGTTCTATTCTATTTAATTTAATCTCCTGAAGTATTTAGTTATTTATTTACATATAATTTTTGAGATGGGGGCCTTGCTCGGCCACCCAGGTTGGCTTCAAAGTCCAGGGTCCAAGAGATCCTCTTGCCCCAGTTTCCTAAGTAGTGGGACTATATGTGTGTGTGCCATTGTGTCAAGAGATAATCATTTTTTTAAATTTGTATTTTAAAAAAATTCACTTCTAGCTGGGTGTGGTACTGCGTGCTTGTAATCCCAGCATTTGGGAGGCTGAGACAGGAGGATCACCGTTTGTGGACAGCCTCAGCTACTACTTAGTGAGGCCCTTTGTAACTAAGTGAAACTCTCTTTCCTAATAAAGAATAAAAAATAGGACTGGGGATGTAGCTCGGAGGTAGAATGCCCCTGGGTTCTATCCCCAGTACCACACACACACACACACACACACACACACATTCACTTCTACAGGTGCATTATAGTCTCACATCATAACGTTGCCCAGAGTGATGGGAACATATATGCACAAAGCACTTGGAGGCCGAGGCTCAGAAAGTACGCGTGATTTGCCCTACAACACGGAGACCAAGCAGCAGATCCAGTTCTCTCCAGCTCTGAGGACAGGCAGACATAACATTTGTCCAGTCATCAAGGAAGCCGCTCTGCGCTATCAGGTAAGTGAGTCTAGGGTGCAAGGCACGCTCCCTCACTCTGGGCCCAAAGTGCCAAAGGTATGGTGCATATCAGATGCCCCTCCAGATAACAGCTTAATGACTCTGCAGCTCAACCGCATACAATGTGCAACTTACACAAATTCCTATTTCCCAGAAGATTGAAGCAAGTCCTGGAATCACCTTCCTTGGCAGTCAACTGAAGAGTAGATAATAAGAGAGAATATTGATGGCTGATGAGTATTTTCCAAGTGTCAGTGTTATCTGTGGGGATTAAGTGGAAATGGCAGCTCTATCTACAGCTTTAGCTGGTTATATGCTCTTGCAGAATTTTGTCACATGGTAATTTTCATCTCCTACTCATTAGATCATTTGAAAATAATGCTTTGGGAAACGGATGATTGTTGGGTTCCCAGACTGTAGTTTGCTTACTAATATGTGACCCCAGGCAAGTTGCTGCACTCTTTTGGATCTTAGTTTCCTTAGCTATAAATATATAAGGGGCTGGGGTGATGCTGGAATGTGTTTAGCATGTGAGTGGCTCTGGGTTCAAACTCTGCCATCCCACCTCCAAAATAGAAAATAATACTTCTTTGTAGAATAACTATTAAAATGGGTAATTTTTGCAAAGTGCTTGGCACAATACATATCAAGTAGTAAATGATCAATAAAGTGTTTATAGTGCTTGGAACATAGTAGGCCCTAAAGAGGGCTAAGGATTCACAGTATATTGCTGCTACTATGATTTTGAGAGGACAATAATAAAACATTTTGTGCAAGTTGGATGGCTTTTTGTGTGTTTGCATGTATGTTACTGGGGATTAAACCCAGGTGTGTTCTACTTCTGAGCTATACCTCAGACCTATTTTAGTTTAATTAAAAAGTTTGAAACAGTGTCTCACTAAGTTTTGGAGTGTATAACTCAATAAGTTGCTGAGTCTGGCCTTAAACCCATGATCCTCCCGTCTCCGTCTCCCAAGTACTGAGATTATAGGTGTGCACCACCATGCCCAGCTTATTATCTTCGTGTGTGTGTGTGTGTGTGTGTGTGTGTGTGTGTGTGTTACAGTGTTGGGGATGGAACCTAGTGCCTCATGCATTCTAGGTAAGTACTTTACCATTGAGCACTACGGAGGATTTTTTTTAAGTAGAGGAAAGAGATAGTGAATTGGAGAGTCCTTTGATCTGAAAAATACAGTTTCTCAAAATGCATGACTTGAATTACAATATCTGAAATACTTGTTCAATTTCAGACTCCTGTACCAATCACAGACCTACTGAAAGGGAATCTCTAAGAGTGAGTTCTGGATTGCCGTATTTTAAACTAGTTCCTTAGGTGATTCTTAATTAAAATTTAAGAGCTTGGTGTGGCGGCACATTCTTGTAATTCCAGTACCTGGGAGGCTGGAGAATCACAGGTTTGAGGCCAGCCTCATGCACTTAAGGAGATCTTCAGCAACCTAGCATGATTCTGTTTCAATATAAAATAGGTCTGGGAGTAGAGCTCAGAGGTAGAATGCTCTTGGGTTCAGTCCCTAGTACCACACACACAAAAAAAGAAATACATTAAAAAAATAAAGGGCTGGCCGGGCGTGGTGGTGCACGCTTGTAATCCCCACACTTGGGAGATGGAGACAGGAGGATCACACAGGTTCGAAGCCAGCCTCACTGGCTTAAGAGACCCTGTTTAAAAAAAAAAAAAAAAAAAAAAAAATATATATATATATATATATATATATATATATATATATATATATGATAGGTCTGAGAATGTAGCCCAGAGGTAGAAGGGTTTCCAGGAACCCTAGTACTACCAAATTAAAAAAAAAAAAAAGGGCTGAGAGTATAACTCAAAGGTAGAATGTCTCTGGGTTCAATCCCCAGTACCTTGCCCCCTTTCCCAAATAAATAAGTTTACGAACCACTAATGACAACATGCTAGCACATCAACCCTGAGAATTTGGTTTTCTAATTATTATCAAGGACTTGGGCACTTGCTTGACTGAGATATCCACACATTTCCACTTGTTCAAAGGGACCACAGAATTCTCATCCCTTGGGCTACAAACTTGCATCCTTCTTCCCATCTCTCCAGAGACAGCTCGCCTTGCACCTTCTACCCCCCCTTCCTCGTCATTTCCCACACTGGCTCTGTGGCTTCCCTCCCAAGCAAGCTTCTCTTTGTGTCTGCACAATCAGACTCCATCTACAGCCCTACTTAACCGAAGTTAGTATTTTTAACCTGAGATTATATAACCTGTTAGCTTGTATGCACGAATTCTATTTTGACATATTTCTCAAGAATATCCTGGAAGTGTCACTTAAATTTTTATAGCTTTAGAAACATGAATCATCAATAGGTCTTTCCAAATGATCTCTCCTTTTGATCTTCACCTCCCCCCTCCCGCCCCCACATCACATAGGGAATGTGCTGACCTATAACAAGGTTTGAGGGAGGCAGGAGTTACTCCATGGTGTGAAAATCCAGTCATCATGCTTCTGAGCCACAATGGAGCTGACCCTTCCTGTTTTCCTGGCAACCAGACTACACTTAAAGGTGAAAAAACAAAAACAAAACCAGAACACAACAACAACAAAAACAGGATAGAACAATCTTCACTTTAGACATCAGATTTTCAAAATCCAGAACTGTGTCATTTGCTCACTAGGTAAGTAAAAAGAAAACGAGTTTTCTCAGCAGCAGAAATTCTATCCAGGGTTTGCATGTTATGGCATAGGATGGGCGGCAGTGTTCGCAGGCTCTGGCTGATACTATGAGCCATATGCCACTGTGAGTTGTCTCTCTTCCAAACTTTTAGTCACTTGACATGCCTCTGACACAGCCTCAGAAAGGACATGGAAAAGAAGTCTTTTCCAGTAGATGCTGTGGCCACAATGCCGGTCTACTCACCACCCCCAAAACGCACATACACCTGCCAGTCCTAAGCCAATTTGTCTTTACAGTGGCAAACCTTTCAGATATCCAGAGTTTTCACTGTAATTATCAGAAAGTTCAGCACAGAAGCTGTTTCTGTCCTTTGCAGCAACCCTATTGGGCTTTTCATGCATGCAGAATGATAAGGCCTTTATAGTGCATTACAGGCCATTTTAAAATTTAAGAATGGAAGATCTGTATTTGGAATCAGGCAACATTGCCAGGCCCTTTGCCAGGTAAGTTATTACTTCCATCCCACCCCCTGTGTCAGAATGACCAGGATCACATTGAGAATACCAATCATCGGAATAAGTGGAAAGCTGAACTTGTAAGATTTGATTTGGTCATGTGATAATTCCAATGAATCTTGACTTGGGGAATAAGAAACTGCCATATGCAATTTGAGAGACTGCCAATCTGAGATATATTATGCATTCCTACCATATGTCACTGACTTTAAGGACGATGTTTTAGACCCATTCATTTTGAGTGTCACTTCTGAAAGATCACATCTATGACATTTACTATGATTGATGATTAGTCTCTGAGCCATAAGGCGTTCTGTTCTGGAGAAAGATGTCTTTAATGAAATAATGAAATGTATAGTAGAATAGACGTGTCCCCTGAAGATATCCACATGGTTCCATCTTTCCTTTTCGAACTCTTCCTGGTATTTTAGTGTCCCAGATATACTTATTCTGATCCTGTAATGATTGATACAGACTTTTGCTTGAGGCTATTTTGAATATGAAAATTAATTCTCCATAATAAAATCACATCCTTCCTCTATAGTGAAAAGGCAAAGCAAGCCCCTTTCTTCAGGTCTATTTGTACAAACCATATAGTCGTTCACTCCTAGAGATGAGAATGTAGGAACACCTCTGCTGGGAGAAAATGATGCGCTCGCATGTGATAGCATGACACATACTTTGACAGGCCCCATTTTATTTGCAATTTAAAACTGACGAATGTTTTCTTGAATATTAGTTATGATACCTTGAAAAAAAGATTTTTTTCCAATTTGGGTGCAAATCATAAAAGGACTTGGCCTTGAAAAATATGTTCTGTGTGACTATATTATTTTAATTACAAATGATTATAACTCATAATTATGTCTTCTATTGTCTGGGAACAGATAGACAAATATTAAAATTTTATTTGGCTAGAGTTTTACTTGGAGATGTTAGAACTCTTTGTTTAAGTGAAATTAGCTTCTAGCCATGTTTACTGAGTCATTCTCCTTTCATTAATGAAAACTTATTATGGTTAATAACTTTGTAGTATTGGTATCTATGACTATAAAATGCTTGTGATCAAGGTCTCTATAGCCATAGCTTTTTGACTAAATTTCATGAAGCAATAGGAAAAGAGATATGGTCTATTCTTCATTTCAAGGTGGTGACCCTTTGACTTACAGGAAGTATGGAATCCTTTTAAATAAATACTTAACAATGGACAATACCTAGTGACCGGAGTTGTACTCGACCACATGGTCCAGGCCCAAGTTTCAAGAGAGAGAGAGATAGAAGAAATAATTTGGAGTTAGCTTGTAATAATTTGGGGTTAATTTCAAACACAAGGAGTAATGCTTTATAAGCTACCAAACTCCAATAAGTTTTCTGGAATGTTTTCAGCTGGAGAGGATTTCAAAGATACTTGGTTCAACAGTGAAATTTTATAGAGGGGAGGCAGGCTTAGAGAAGTTACACAACTACTTATGACTTGTTAATGGCAGTGCTGGAGCGAGAAGCCAGATTGCTTGATGTTTAGGCCAACATTTTTCCAATCGGCAACTCTGAATAATTAATTGGATTCCTCTACTGAAATCTGTCTTCTTAACTCTCAGGTGGGGGAAAAGGGCAAACTTTGTTTCTTTTAGGTTGTGGCTCAAAGATTATATCCTTTTCCACACATACAGTTAATTATTCATGACTGTGTTGCTCCTGCAGTGGGCTGGGAAATGTGTCTTGGTTATATAAATGTCCAGGCACCTCTATGAAGATTCAGCCTTCTAATAGTTTAGTTACTTCAAAAAGATGAGCCCAGGGATGTTGGAATCAGATGGCTTCTGAATTTTTCAAAACTTTTCTGATGGCACTGGGCATGGTGGCACATGCTTGTAATCCCAGCACTTGGAAGGTTGAGACAGGAGGATTGCAATTCGTGGGCAGCCTCAGCTACTTAGTGAGGCCCTTTGCAACTCAGTGAGATCCTATTTCAAAAGAAGAAATAAAAAAAATAGGGCTGGAGTTTCGCTTGGAGGTAAAATGTCCCTGGGTTCCATCCCCAGTACCACACACACACACACACACACACACACACACACACGGCTGGAGGTAGAATGCCCCTGAATTCTATCCTTAGTACCACACACACACGCCCTTTCTATGGCTTTTATTATTATTATTATTATTATTATTATTATTATTATTTTTTTTTGCGGGTCTGGGGATGGAACCCAGGGGCATTTGGCCTCCGAGATACATACACCTCCTACCCTATTTTTTATTCTTTATTTTGAAACAGGGTCTCACTAAGTTGCAGAGGCCTTCACTAAGTAGTAGCTGAGGCTGTCCGCGAACAGCAATCCTCCGGTCTCAGCCTCCCAAATGCTGGGATTACAAGTGTGCACCACCACGCCTGGCTTCTGATGACTATTTAATAGCAGTTTTAGCCATTATTAGGGAAGAAAGTAGAAGAGAAATTTGGCAAGGGCTGAAGTTGTATTTGTGGGGAGAAATAAGCAGATCTCATGACCTTTGAGATTCCTTGCAATGTAGTTGGATGGTTTCCTTGAGAACTTTATTTACAACTATCAGATGTTAATACCAGCTGCTTACAGATATCTTTCACATCTTCCTCTACTCTCAAGGAACATGATCTAAATGTGAATCATCATAGGCACCGAGATCTTGGCTAGAAAAAGCTTCCTAGTGACACAGTGTCCTATTCCTTGAGAAGCGCCAGAGGAATTCTTTCCACGGCTTCTTCCTCAGAAGCCAGGCAATGGGCGGAGTGGAAAAAGTACAGGTTTTGACAACAATTAGACTTGAGGTTTAGTCCTGATTCAGCCACTGAGTGATTGACCTAAGACAGGTAAATGCAACTCCCTGTGTTTTGGGAGTGAAGGTAGATGAGAGAAGGCAAACATATGAGATGAGTTCTCATCTTTTAAAAAACATTCTCTTATTGGTGCATTGTAATTATTCACCACAGTGAGGTGTACAATGATAGGAACATAATGCAACACAACACTTGGTGAGTTTCCTCTGAATACCACACAACTCTCCTTCCCTGTAGATGTCACTGATATTGGTAGTGGTAATTTCCTATTTGTACATGCTATTATTTGAGCTACTGCCTTCATTAAGTCTCCTCCTGCCCCTCACCTCCTCTAGATCCCCTCTATTGAAGAGAGGCTCATTGGAATCTCTCTTCCTTCCTTCATCTGGAGTTTCTTTTGTTACCCAACTTCTCTGTAACTTCCACATAAGAGAGAAAACACACAGCTGTTCACTTTTTGAGACTGGCTAATCTCACTTAGCATAATGTACTCTAGTTTCATCCATCTTCCTACAAATGACATAACTTTGTTCTTTGTAGCTGAGTAAGATTCCACTGTGGGTATATACCAGAGATTTGCAATCCATTCATCTGTTGATGGACACCTGGGCGGATTCTGATTTGGCTTTTGTGAGCTGTGCTGCTATAAGCATGGATATGCGGGAATCTCGATAATATTCTGACATCAGTGCTTTAGAAAGATGCCCGGGAGAGGATCATGGGTTGGTGGGCAGCCTCAGCTACTTGGTGAGGCCCTCTACAACTTAGTGAGACACTGTTGCAAAATAAAAAATAAAATAGGACTGGGGATGTAGCTCAGAGGTAGAATGCCCCTGGGTTCAATCCTCAGTACCACAGAAAGAAAGAAAGAGAAGGAAGGAAGGAAGGAAGGAAGGAAGGAAGGAAATAAATAAAGAGAAGGAAAGAAAGAAAGAAGAAAGAAAGAAGGAAGAAGGAAGAAAGAAAGAAGAAAAAAGGAAGAAAGAAAGAAGAAAGAAGAAAGAAAGAAAGGAAGGAAGGAAGAAAGAAAGAAAGAAAGGTGCCAAGGAGCGGTTTTCATCTTTTTATGAGAATTTTTGTATTCTTTTTCACTTTTCTTGCTCCTTTATTTCTCATTGGCCTTTTAATAATGTTTACTTCTGAAATGAAAAATAATATGTCAGTACATTCTTGTTAAGAAATGTGAACAAAAGCATCCTTGTCATACCTTTGCCCTGACTCGGGGTGAATCAAAACAGCTGCTGCCATAGAGAGAATGTCAGCAAGTAAATAGCCACGCTGGCTCTTCCCATTAGAAGGCGAAATCCTCTTAAGTGTCCTTGTATATTGACTTTAACAGGTGACGTTTAGAATCAGTTTTCCGAGTTTTGTAAAAAGTCCCTTGGGATTTTGATTTGAATGTCATTGAATTATAAATTAATTTTTAAGAGAATTAGTACCATTAAAAGATCAATTATTTCCAATCAGAGTCTTTCTCTAAATTTTCTAGTCTTTGTTTTTAAAAAAGCTCTTCAGTAAAATTTTTGGCTTATTACAAGTGTGTGCTACCATGCCATGGATATTTTATTAGACTTATTCCTACATACTTTATGCTCTTATTGATATTATTATTATTATTATTATTATTATTATTATTATTTGGTCCTGGGGATCAAACTCAGGGGCATTCTACCTCCAAGTGACACCCCCCACCCTTTTTATTTAGAAACAAGGTCTCATTAACTTGCTGAGGTTGGATGTGAACCTACAACCTTCCTGTCTCAGCTTCTCGAGTACTGGGATTACAGACATGCACCATAATACGTAGCACTTTTTTTTTTTGCTATTATAAATGGAATATGTTTCTATTAACTTAAAAATTAAAAAAATAGCTTAAAGTGAATAACAATATGTGTATATATGTTTATTTCACAGCCGGTCATGGTGCTAGGTTCTTTGTTAGTTCCAGTAGCTTGCTGTAGTTGTGACTGCTTAAGAATTTCCAGGTAAACAGTAACATATTCGGCCAATAGGGGCATTTTATTTCTGCCATTCAAATTTGTGCCATGTGTCTTTTATTTTCTCTTTTTCGTATTTCATTGGCTTTGTTTTCCAAACAAATGGTGATATAGATAATTTAATTCTTCTTTATTTTAGTGAGAATGCTTTTAGTTTTCTTACTAGTTATGATATTTGAAAAAATTTCTAGTAGATAGCTTTTTTTTTTTTTTTTTGGTGTGTGTGTGGCACTGGGGATTGAATCCAGAGGCATTCTACCTTTGAACTACACCCCCGGCCCGATTTTATTTCTTATTTGGAAACAAGGTCTCTCTAGGTTGATGAGAGTCTTACTACTTGTTGAGGCTGTCCTTGAACCTGTGATCCTCCCATCTCAGCCTCCCAAGTATGGGAGTAAAGGTGTGCTACCATGCCCAGCTTGGTAGATAGTTTTCATGTAATAAAGAAATTTTTCTTACCCGGGTGTGGTGGTACATGCCTATAATCCCAGCTTGGGAGCCTGAGACAGGAGGATCGTAAATTTGAGGCCAGACTCAGCAATTTAGGGAAACTTTCTAAAAATTAGTGAGACCCTGTTTCAAAATTTAAAAAGGAGCTCAGGGTGTAGAACTCCCTTCATCTGAATCTCTAGTCTCTGTCTCTCTCTGTGTCTGTCTGTCTGTCTGTCTGTCTGTCTGTCTGTCTGTCTCTCTCTCTCTCTCTCTCTCCAGCTCATGGGGACTTCTTTTCCAGTTCCTTTGGTAATAAGAAGGATTTTCTTTGAGTTTAGGTGCCTATAAGCCTACTGCTGCTGCTACTGTTGTAGTTTTATGACTTGTACTTGGCAGAGCCAGGAAATAAAATAATGAGTGAATATAAAGAGGATCCTCTTCATACTCATGAGCCTGCAAGGTTCCCCACCTGGTCCCTGGCTAGTGTTCTTCTCCAGCCGTCCTGTTTGCTCTTGTAGAGTCTCAGGAGTGGGGCTACCCTGGAGCTGGGTTAGGACTTACGGCTGGGCGAGTGGGAGAACTGGAAGCTCACTGTCGCCATGGTTGTTCCACGAGTTTTGAGAAGGAGAGAGAGCGAAGCAAGTGTAATCACTTTTGCCAAAGGTAGAGTTCTCTGAAATCGAGAGCCTGCATCACATGCCCGGTACTAATCTGATTTTTTTTAATGTGCTTACTATAATCTACTACTGTTTTTGCTCCTTCAATTGAAATACTTCTATGTTCAAATGTCTTAGTAAAACCTCAAGTGAAGGGCATGCCCCACGCATGTACAGAGCTGTTTCTTCTTTCCAAAGAGATTTTATTCTCTTTTGTGGTACTGGGGATTGAACTCAGGGGCATTCTGCTTCTGAGTTACACTCTAGCCCTATTTTATCATTTAATTAATTAATTAATTAATTAGTTTGTTTTTGTGGTACTGAGGGTGGAACCCAGGGTCATTCATCCTCCAAGCTACACCCCCAGCTCTATTTTTTTTTATTTTGAAACAGGGTCTCAACTGAGTTGCAAAAGGCCTCACTAAGTAGCTGAGGCTGTCCGCAAACCCTGATCCTCTTGTCTCAGCCTCCCAAATGCTGGGATTACAAGCATGCGCCACCACACCCGGCTTATTATTTATTTTAAAACAGGGTCCTGCTACACTGCTGAGGCTGGCCTTAAAACTGTGATCCTCCTCTCTCAGCCTCCCAAGTACTGGGAGTATAGGCATACCTGGCTCTTAAAGGGATTTCAAATGTGGCAGGTGATCCTTTCTTTCTTTCTCTCTTTCGTGCTGGGGATTGAGTGGGGGAGGGGGAGTCTACCTCTGAGCTACATCCCCAACCCTTTTTATTTTTTATTTTGAAACAGGGTCTCACTAAATTGCTGAGACTGTCCTAGAAACTGTGATTCTTCTGCCTCAGCCTCCCAAGTACTGAGATTACAGGTATATATTACCATGAGGGCTTATTTATGATATAAATGAAATAAAAGCCTGAACCAAAATATTTTGTTTATTCAAAAGACAAATAATATTGGTAGCCGCAACTGTAAAATCAAATAGGCCAAATAATAGCACTGGGGAGGGGTACGTCCCCTCCAGTTTATGATATATATCCTTGGCCTGGACTATGGCTTTCTGGAAATTTTCCCTTGGGCTCCCACACACCAGGGTGTGTGGCCAGACACACACAGCAGAGGGCGCCCCCGTATAACACAAGTGGCTCTGGGCCCTGAGCAGCTCTGTGGTTACTGGACCTTTGCTCAAGATCTCAAGATTTGGTGAGTATTGTGTGCCAGGCAAACAGACGCTTCAGGTACTTCAGATGTAAAAATGAACTGGGCTCAGTTCTTGCTCCGAAGATGCTTATATGCAGTCAAGTAGAAGAGATGAACATGTGTATTGGTATATATATATATATATATATATATATATATATATATATATATATATATATATTGGTACTGGAGGTTGAATACATGGCTTTTTTATTTTTTTGGTTGTTTTTGTGATGCCGGAGATTGAAACCAGGGGCATTCTACCTCCAAGCCACCCCTCGCCCTTTTATTTCTTATTTGGAAATAGGGTCTCACTAAATTAATGCGAGCCTCGCTGAATTGCCGAGGCTGGCTTTCAGCCTGAGATCCTCTGCTCTCTATCTCCCAAGTACTGGGATTACAGGCATACGCCACTACTGCCCGGCTTATTGTTTTGTTTTGAAACAGTTATCTCGCTAGGCTGCTGTGAGTCGTCTCACTGAGGCTGGTCTTGAACCTGCAATATTTTGTCTTAACTTTCCAAGAACTGGGATTACAGGCATGTGCCACCATGCCTGGCTCCATGTATGTTGACTAGAATAACAACAGTTTTCTCTCCCCTTGCAAGCACTATGCTCAGGGCTTGGCCATCATAATCTCATCTGTTCCTCCTAAGAGTGCTTCCAGTTAGGTCCCATTCGTGTGTTTGGCATCATGTTGAGAAGGGCTACAGTTGAGGGGTGAGAATGCCTGGGAAGAAATAAGAAAGACTTAATCTACCTAAGGGAGTTAGGAGAAAGAAAGAAGAATGCAACATTGACTATGTGTTTGCCTTCTCATCTGAGAGCTGGTGCAGTGCATAGACCATCCTGCTCAGTTTCAAACCTCAATGCCTAGCCTCAAGAAAAACCTGATGAGTGGAATGAATGTTTGAGCTGGATTGCCAATAGTGAGACACACACACAAAAAAATTTTAAAAATTAAAAAAAAAAGAAACAGGCCTTTTAGGCGGAGCGTGCAACATAACCAAGGCATTGGATATGATTGTGAGACTCAGGAGCTGTCAAGTAATTTGGGGTGAGTGAAGTGGAAGGTAGGATGGTGTCTCCATGAGTCATCAGTGAATCATCCTAAACAATAGGTGTTAATTGTTGCTTACGAGTGTACAGGCCAGCTGGGGGGGGTTCTACTGACCTGTGGTCCTGATTTCAACTGGCCGTGATTAAAATAAATATGTGGCGGGGCCTGGCTTGCCTAGGATGTGTGGTGGTTGGCTGGCTGTGGCTGGATGGAGAAGAGGTGATTGGGTCGAGTGTCTCTCCTCACTTAGTGGGACAGTCTGAGCTTGTTCGTGCAGCAGTGCAAGGGTTCCACAAAGGTGAGTGGACGCAGGCAAAGCCTTTTGAGATCTGGGCTTGGACCTGGTATTCAGTCCGTTCTGACACCTTCAATGGGACAAAGAAAGTCATAATCCGAAGCTAAATTCAAAGGTAGGGAGATAGACTCCAGCCCTTGATGGGAGGAGCTACAAAGTCAAATACTGGGAGGGGACATGGTAGCATAAGCTATTTTAGTGGAGGTCAGAGTCTCTTACAGCTTGGACTTGGAATGTCCCCCACAGCTTCACGTACAGAAGCCTGGGTCCCCAATGTAGCAACTTTCAGAGGTGGGGGCCTTTAAGAAATGACTAGATTACCAAGGCTTTAACCTTATCGGTAGATTAGTCTATTTGATGAATTAATATATATTTTTTTCTTTTTTGCGGGTCTGGGGATAGGACCCAGGGGCATTCGACCTCTGAGCTACACTCCCTGCCCTTTTTTTTTTTTTTTTCATTCTTTATTTTGAAACAGGGTCTCACTAAGCTGTGGAGGGCCTAAGTAGCTGAGGCTGGTTGAGAACCTTGATCCTCTGGTCTCAGCCTCCTGAATGCTGAGATTACAAGCCTGCCTCCACCACACTCGGCTGAATTAATGTTTTGCATTGACTATACTGAGAGGTGAAAACTGCAAACACAGGGCACTGTTGGAGGAAGTAGGTCACTGAGGGTGTGCCCTTGGGGACTATATCTTATATCTTATCCCTGGCTTCCCTCTCTCTCTCTCTCTCTCTCTCTCTCTCTCTCTCTCTCTCTCTCTCTCTCTCTCTCTCTGTCTCTCTCTCTCCTTCCCAGCCACCCTAACCTGAGTGTTTTCCTCTACCATGATGTTTCTGCTTCAGAGCCAGCCAACTGGCTGAAATCATGAACCAAAATACCTCTTCCTCTAGATTTTTTTTTTGGTGGTATTATACCCCTAGCCCTATTTTTAAATTTTTATTCTTGAAACAGAATCTTGCTAGGTTGATGAGAGTCTCACTACTTGCTGAGGATGTCCTTGAGCCTGCGATCCTCCTGTCTCAGCCTCTCAAGTAGTGGGACTACGAGTGTGCACCACCATGCTCAGCATTCTAGGTTTTTTTTTTTAAATTTATTTTTATTGGTGCATTGTAATCATACATTACATTGAAATACAAGACTTGAGAGGATATACAAGCACACATCATCCAATTAGCCCTCATCCAGTCTCCATCCCATTCCCTCCCCCTCCCTTGATCCCATGCTTGTTTGGTGATTAACTTTGATACATATGTTTATGTACCTCCTGTGTTTTAAAGAGGCTCCATCCTCCCCTATTCCATACCCTCTGATTGGTCACCTTAATTGCTTCACTATAGGGCCCTTTCTACAGCTCGACCTCTTCCTGTTGCCCCTTTCCTCCTAGTTATTGCTGATTAGGGGAAGCATCTGGTTTTAATTTTCTGTGATATTTCTCTGTGCATGCCGTGTTGCAAATACCGATCCCACTCTTGATGGCCCCAGTTGTGGCCTGGCTACCCGGTGGACTGATCCAGACCTTGCTGGCTAAAGCAGCGGCCTTGCCTCATGGAGGCCCCGATTCTGGTCTCGCTGGCCCCGACACTGGCCTAACCCCTCAGCTGGCTCCGATACCGGCCTCAGAGGCCCCAACACCAGTCTTGCCTCATGGCAGGCTCCGATCCTGGCCTCGCTGGCCCCAGCACCAGCCTAACCCCTAGTCAGGCTCTGATCCCGGCCTCGGAGGCTTCAATAGTGGCCTTGCCTCACGGAAGGCTCCGATGCCGGCTGCTGGCCCCGGCACCGGCCTAACCCCTCAGCAGGCTCTGATCCTGGCCTTGAAGGCCCCACACCAACCTTGCCTATGGCAGGCTCTGATCCCATCCACGCTGGCCCTGGCACCGGCCTGACCCCTCGGCAGACTCTGATCCCAGCCTCGGAGGCCCCAGCACCGGCCTTGCCTCACGGCAGGCTCCGATCCCAGCCTCGCTGGCCCCAGCACCGGCCTAACCCCTCGGCAGGCTCCGATCCTGGCCTCGGAGGCCTCAATAGCGGCCTTGCCTCACAGAAGGCTCCGATGCCAGCCGTTGGCCCCGGCACTGGCCTAACCCCTCGGCAGGCTCCGATCCCAGCCTCAGAGGCCCCAGCACCAGCCTTGCCTCACGGCTGGCTCCGATGCCAGTCATTAACCCTGGCACTGGCCTAAACCCTTGGCAGGCTCTGATCCTGGCCTCGGAGGCCCAAGTAGCGGCCTTGCCTCACAGCTGGCTCCGATGCCAGCCATTGGCCCCGGCACCTGCCTAACCCCTTGGCAGGCTCCGATCCTGGCCTCGGAAGCTCCAGCACTGGCCTTGCCTCATGGCAGGCTCCGATCCTGGCCATGCTGGCCCTGGTACCGGCCTGACCCCTCGGCAGCCTCCATTCCCGGCCTCAGAGTCTCCAGCACCGGCCTTGCCTCACGACAGGCTCCAATTCCAGCTTTGCTGTGTCTATCGCTGGCCTCACCCTTCGGCAGGCTCTAATCTGAGCACCCTCTTCACCCAACCATTTGTCCCACATTCTCGAGGGTATGTGGTGGTAGCATTCTGCCTCTGGGGTCATTACTTCAAAGGTTCCACGTGAAATGCATCAAATCTCTGCCTCGCCTGAGTACTGGCCACTGCCTCCACCATTTCAAATCTTTCCCAAGCTCTTTTTCCACTCTGAATGTTGTCTAGTATTCCTAAGCATGTGTGACGGTAGCATTCAACCTTTGGTGTAATTTCTCCAAAAAAAAAAAAATAAATAAGGTTGGTAGGATCCGATTTCTGCTTCTCCTGAATACAAGTCTCCACTGCCAACATGGAGAACGCTTTCAGCACTGCCTTTCTCCTTGGTCTCTGTTAAAGTCTCTCTCCTTACAGGTGATGTCTAAGATTCTTAACAAGGTAGAGAAGAAGCAGTCCTCCTTAGCGGGGAATTTTTCCAATAATTCCAGTTCATTTGGATAAGTTTTGTCTGCATCTCCAGTATCCTGGCATCCGCCACTGCCTCCTTGACCTGCTCTGATATTTTCCTTTTTTTTCTTTTCCTTTTTTACAGGGTCCTTCCGGGTGGAAAGGGGGTTGCCTAGGGGTGCCCCGCCAGCGCCTGTCCACCTTCCCAGGGTCGGGACCAGAGGCCCGGACCACAGGGTCCTTCCGGGTTGAAAGGGGGTCGCCGAAGGGTGCCCAGCCAGCGCCTGCCCACCCGCCCAGGGTTGGGGCCAGAGACCTGGACCACAGGCTTCTAGGTTGTTTTTAATCAGGTATTTTGGTCACAGTGATAAAAATATGACTAACACAGATACTCAAGGGTTATCACCATCTGGATGCTAACTCCGCGCTTTCTTTTATAAGAATGGGAAACTCTCAAAGGGAAGACATAGGTTTGGCTTTTCAAAGCATCTCTCTGGTCGTGACATGATAAATAGTGTGGAGGAGGCAGAGCTTAAAGACAAAGTTCCTTTGAGGAGGCTAGCAACAGCACAAGCTTCTGTGATGACATTAATTTATTCCATCTAGTCCACCAAATCCAAAATCACCTCCTCTATTCTCTGCCTCCACTGATTCATTTTGCAAAGGTATTTTAAAAAGCAAGTTTAGACATGTTGGTCCAGAAATTAACTTAGATGGTTTCTCAAATTTTTCTGTCTTGTTTCTGTTGTTTCAGGAATCAGGGCTGTGTCTGTGGTTGTTTCAAATGCCTTGAGGAGGTATACTCCCTAATAGTTATTATTTTATTATTTTATTTAATTTTAAAATTTTTTGGTGGTACTGAGGTTCCTAGAAGCCCTTCTACCTCTGGGCTACACTCTCAGACCTATTTTTACATTTTTTAAAATTTGGAAACAGGGTCTCCTAAGCCAGCGCACGCGGCTGGCTTCGAACCTGTGCGATCCTCCTGTCTCTGCCTCCCAAGCGTGGGGATTACAAGCGTGCACCACCACGCCCAGCTTATTTTATTATTTTACATACAAGAAATATAGCTTATGGGGAATCAAGGAAGTTTTTTTTTTTTTTTTTTTTGGTGGTGGTACTGGGGTTCCTGGAAACCCTTCTACCTCTGGGTTACACTCCCAGACCTATTTTGCACTTTTTATTTGCAAACAGGGTCTCCTAAGCCAATGCGGCTGGCTTCTAACCTGCATGATCCTCCTGTCTCATCTCCCAAGTGCAGAGATTACAAACATGTGCCACCATGCCCGGTTCAAGGAAGTTTTTTGAGCAAGAGAAAATGTGACCAGAAGTACCTTTGGTGTTAAATTTAGCAGTGGAATAGCATAGATTGATGGGAGAGGCTGCGGCTGCTATGTGGAGGCTGTTTTGGCTCTGGAATAGCCCAAGGACTCAGGTGCTGAGTGAAGCTTTCCTTCCTTCCTTCCTTTCTTCATTTCTCTTTTTCTTCTTTCTCTCTTTTTCTTTTCTTTCTTTCTTTCTTTCTTTCTTTCTTTCTTTCTTTCTCTTTTTCTCCTTCCTTCCTTCCTTCCTTCCTTCCTTCCTTCCTTCCTTCCTTCCTTCCTTCCTTCCTTCCTGCAGTACTGGAGATGGAACCCAGGGGCATTCTACCTCTGAGCTACACACTCAGCCCTATTTTTTACTCTTTATTTTGAAAAAAGTCCTCACTGAGTTGCAGAGGGCCTCACTAAGTAGCTGAGACTATCTGGAAACTACAATCTCCCTGTCTCAGCCTCCCAAATGCTGAGATTACAAGTGTGTACCACCATGCCCCGCCATACATGAATTCTTTTTTTTTAAAATTTTTTATTGGTGCACTGTATTCATACATCATAGTGGGATACAAACTTTTGTAGACATACATGCACACATCGCCCAGTCAGCCCCCACCCGATCCCCACCCCATTCTCTCCCCATCCCTCCCTCCCATGCTTGGCTTAGTGGTTGACATCTAGTATTATAGCAATTTATCCAAAATTAAAAATGATAATCTCACAGAACAGGTTCATTTGTCTGATACCAAGCTTTTGATGACTTAAAGATAACATTTCAATATTTCTTTTTACTTTCTTTCTTACCAGAGAATATTTTTTTTCTATTTTTTTAGGTGAAACTATCATATATTTATATATTTATTTTTCAGAAAAAAAATCTATCCTAATATGGAATATGGACTCTAGATACCCACAACGATCTTGAAAAAGAACAAAGCTAGAAGATGTATAATTTCTGATTTCAAACCATATAAAGCTACAATAATTGAAACAGTGTAGTACTGTTCTAAAGGCAGATATATAAACCATTGGAGTTAAATACAAGCCTAGAGCTAAACTCTTCCCTATATTGTCAAGTTATTTTTGACAAGGTTTCCACGAACCTTTGGTGGCGGAAATAATAATCTTTTAACTAAATATTGTTGAAACATAATAATTACATGAAAAGAATAAAGTTGGACCCTTACCTAATCCCATATACAAATATTAACTCAAAATAGATAAAAGACCTAAATATAAATCTTAAGACTATAAACTTTTAGGAGAAAATCTGGGTCATAAAACCTCACAACATTGAAATTGGCAGTGATTTCTTGGATATGATTTCAATGGCACAGGCAACAGAAGAGTATACAAACTTCCTAAAAAAAAATATTGTATATCCAAAGACAATGTAAACAGAGTTAAAAGTTACTAATAGAATTGGATAAAATATTTCCAAATGCTATATCTGAAGGTATATTAATATTCCAACTAGAAATCCTAAAAATTAACAATAAAGGCAAACAATACAATTTAGAGATAGGTAAAAGACTAACATAAATAATGAATCTCCACAGATAACCAATCTTAGTTGTCTGTTGGATGGAAAATCTTGTTTCTCTGGTTCTGGTGTGTGTTACCTATTTCTTCTTTGTAGTTAATCTCTTTGAGTATTTTCTCTAGCGCTGGTTTTGAAGACATAAATTCCTTCAGTTTCTGTTTGTCATGGAAGCTTCTTATTTCTCCATCTAATTTGATAGAAAGTTTTGCTGGGTAGGAAATTTTTGGCTGGAAGTTGTTTTCTTTCAGAGTTTGGAATATGTTACTCCAAGCCCTTCTGGCTCTCATGACTTGGTTTGGGAAGTCTGGAGTGATTCTAATTGGTTTGCCTCTGAATGTCACTTGGCCCTTTGTTTTTGTTGCCTTTAAGATTCTCTGCTTGGCTTCCACATTGGTCATTTTGACAATTATGTGGCGTGGGGATCCTCTTCTCCGATCCTGTCTAAAGGGAGTTCTATAAGTTTCCTGGACCTGTGTATCAACCTCTTACTCTATGTTTGGAAAATTTTCTGCTATTACTTCCTTGAAGAGATCCCTTTGGTTTCACTTTCTTTTCCCTCCTCTATTCCAATTATTCTTAGGTTAGCTCTCTTAAAATGGGCCCATATTTCTTCAATATCAGATTCCTGCTGTCGGATATTTTTTTCTAGATTAGAAACTATGCATTCATTTTTGGAATGATCATCTTCTAAGAGCGAGATTCTGTTCTCCATGTGGTCTAATCGGTTGTTCATGCTTTGAATTGAGGCCTTTACTTCATTAATTGCATCCTTTATCTCTTTTTGGCTCTCTCTGAATTCTTTTCGAAGCACCTCTATTATTTCTACAGTTATTTTCCTGATTTGATCTTCTAGAAATCTCTGAATTTCTGTTTTATCAGGTTCTGATATTGTGGGGTTGTGGGCGTTCATTGCTCTAGTATTATTCCTCTTTCCCATGATTTCGGAAGTTTGTGCCTTCTCTGGGTTCTTCCCTTGGGTCACTATGACTTCACTTAAGGTGTTCTGGATCTCGAGTCAGTAGTATCTCAGACCCCACTACTCCTTTACTGGGTTTTATCACAGAGTCTCCGACCCAGGGAGTGGATAGAGGCTGCTTTAAACTATGGGGGGTGCCAGGTTGCACGTTCTCCTATGGTGTGATATCTCTGCCACCGCCACTCCCCCACTGGGTCAAGTCCCAGGGAGTACAGTACTGGGATTTCTCCTCTGTGGCCCGCAATTTGACTCACTGTTCTTGAGTACGCAGATGTAGCTGTACTGACCTTGGTGAATTCGCTGATGCTGCCTCCGGTGGCAATATAGTGCCGCTGCCACGCCCTCGGCCGTGAGGCTGGCGTATTTCTTCTTGGTTTTGATTTCCACTCTGAATCCCTGCAGCGTGTGCTGAGCTCAGCCACTGGGAGCTTTAGATGTTCCTTCGCCGAGAAATCCCGCCTGGCTGTTCTGCAGCGGCTCATCTCGGCTTGCTGTAGCCGTCCGGTGAAGTCGCCGCTGCCGCCGGCAGTATGGCGCTGCTGCCGCATCCTCGGGGGTGAGGCCGGTGTTTCTCCTCTGTGGCTCTGAGCTCTGTTCTCAGTCTGCTTTCTCTCTGGAGCCTGGTGATTTTTTTGTTTCTCTGGTGATGGTGTTTTCTGGCTATGAAAAGCGCTGATTTTGTGGTAATGGAGATTGGTTGTTAGCGGAGCTCTTAAGCCCCACTTTTCTCGGTCGCCATTTTCCTGGAAGTTGAGATGTGTGTCCATACATGAATTCTTAAGGACCTGGATTAGACATGGAGTGGTCAGTGGGGGGGGGCATAGAGTGTGAAAAGAGGAATATGTTTGCACAATGGTTTTAGTAAGAGTAGATATGAGAGTAACTAGCTAGGTGTCATGGCACATACCTGTAATATGTAATACTAGTATTTGGAAGACTGAGACAGGAGGTTTGTAGATTCGAGGCCTCCAGAGGTCTCAAAAAAAGGTAGGCTTAATAGAAACTTATTGTAAGTTTTCTGGAAACCCTTCTACCTCCGGGCTACACTCCCAGACCTATTTTTATATTTTTGTTTGGAAACAGGGTCTCTTAGGCCAGCGAGGCTGGCTTCGAACCTGCACGATCCTCCTGTCTCTGCCTCCCAAGTGCGGGGATTACAAGCGTGCGCCACCACGCCCGGACTTATTGTAAGTCTTTTAACAAAGCTTTATATAAAACCATCTTTATCACATATGCAAACAAACATTTCACAAATGCTTTATGACTGCCTTAGCCCTTTGATTTTTATCCTAGTCCTTTCTTTTTCCATTTGGGACAATTTTAGGCTGAACCTTACTTTATAAAAAACGCTTTCTTAAAATCTCCTTCCTTTCTATCCTTTTATTTTTACCAAAAGCTTTTTACCCCCCCACACTTTCCACTTTTGTTTCTTGTTTTTACATACAAGCTAACCCCCAAACAATACCATTTTTCAATGTTGTTTTTACACCAACAATTTGGAAACCCATTTAAAAGACTTAAATGTTACTTTAGATCTTATGAAGTTAAGAGCATTTTAAAGCATCACTCACATTTTACATTTACCCAACTTAAACAAATTATAGATTACCACAGACAACTAAGACATCAGGTGAGCATCACTAGTGTTCTAAAACCTTTTTTTTTTTGGCAAAGAAAATAAACCTTTAAAGGCAATGCATATTGTACATCTCACAGAGGTCTAAGTTTTACAGTGGCCTGGACAGCTTTTTAGAGGTTTACATTTTAGCTAGTACAGGAGGAGATAAAAAACAAAACCAAACCTTGAGCAACCTTGTCTTAGTGCAGCCAGCAAAAGAGAAAAAGAACAGCTTAAGTCTCTGGAATAATTAAGAATGAGAGAAGAGGAAGTCACTCCGGGAGCAGGCTAAATTTTGAGTAAAGAAACATTTTAGGGGCTGGCCTCACTGCGCCCGGCTCACTGCCCATTGGGCAGGGTCTCTACAGGCTTGAGGCTTTGCCACTATTGCCCTGCCTCGCCTCCACCCTCCCTGCTGGCTGCGTAGCCTCTCTGTCTGGATGAGGTTCCCTATCCTTTCCTAAAGCTCAGAAATTTTTGGTGCTATCAGCTAATAAAGCACCGTTTTTCAGAACATTTTCATTAGTGACCCACAGATTGTGGCTAGCAGAGATGGAATCTCAGTGGTGGGAGGCCCCTGTTTCTCAGTGTTCTGCCTTAGACAGTTGTATTAGCTAGGTGGGGATAGAAGCCCCAAACTGCCAATAAATCAGAGATAGCCACAAACAGATTTTTTTAAAAAGAAATTATACAGGGGGCCATTAACAGCGTATGCTCTGTTATGTGACAGAAGAAAGGAGCCCAGGGCATAGAGGACATCGATCTCTGTAGGAATTACATGGGCAGAGCAGGTTGGAGGCTAATCTGGCCGCAGCGGGACCCTGAGAATCCCAGGCCGCTGGAGCTGCACCTAGAGAGGTCCGACTCTCAGAAGCAAAGTTTAGACTCTAGCCATTCAGGTGCCTAAAAGCAAAGCTGGGGCTTCAGTGCTGTGGCTGCTGGAAGTTTGGGGCTGTTGGGGTGTGTGAACTGCCAGGGCTCGCAGGCCAATGGGGTGCACACATGCCACCCTATGAGTGGTTTGGGACTATGTCCGTCTACTGACTGCGGTTGCTAAGGCAAAGCTTGCAGGGTGCTGTGGCTTATCTTCCTATAGTCTGTTCTGCAGCGGGAGAGACTTGCTGCTATTTAATAAGGGGTGGTGGCTGGCACCCCTTCTGTTTTGGGGTTCTCTGGAGATGGGCTATGGGTATTTTTTTGGATTTAACTTTTTATAGGGTTTTTTAAAAGAGTGTCCCATCTTTGATGGGGGAAGAATGGCCTTGCATTCTTAATTATTCCAGAGACTCACTGGGCCTTACAAGACAATAGTGGGTTTCCCCTGAACCCCCATATATATCTTGATGCAGATCTAGCCTCACTTACAAGAACAGAAGGCAACACGACCTGTGATGACCTCAAAAGGCACGAAGCTCCCAAGTTGCAGTTTGGTTGCCTGTGAGTTCCTATAGTAAGCTCAAGGAGGGTCTGGAGTCCCTTCTTGTCTCCTACTCTAGTTAAAGGGGAATTTTCTCCTCCCCCGGAGAGTCTGCCATAGCTAAGCAGTGGCAGTGGGGTCTCCATGATCATGAACAGCCCATTGGTGCCAGCTATCCAGCCATTTGCTGGATCTGACCACGTTTTGGGGAGGGTTACTAACCTTCAAGATGCAGGCAGTAGGCACCATCAACTGGAGCCCCGCTGTTTGGCTCCAAAACTGTAGTGAAGCCAAAACTGTAATGGAGCCCAATGTTTGGGTGCCAAACTGTAATGGTATTGAGATGGAGCCGTGGGTTCTTGTTTTTAGCTAATTTAGAAAAATTAGCCAGAACTATACTGCTGTAAGATTAAGACATTTTTAGTATTACAAAGGCAGAAAGAAGGGACAGAATTATTAAAGCACTACATCAGAGGGACTTAGTGGAGTGCCTTGAAAATAAGACACTTGGGGAAGAGTTTAATGAGAAGCATCTAGAAGGAATAACACCCAACCCTTGTCCAGCTGGCTCTAAGTTCTCAGACAGCCTTCCACTAGCCAAGCTTAGTTTGTTTTCCAGTAGAGGGGATTGAACGCAGGGGAATTTCACCTACAAGCTACATCCCCAGCTCTATTTTTTATTATTGAAACAAGGCCTTGCTAAGTTTCAGAGGGCCTAAGTAGCTGAGGATGGCTGTGAACCTGCGAACCTCCTGTCTCAGCCTCCCAAGTACTGAGATTGCAAGTCTGTGCCACCATGCTCGGCTCTGGCCACGCTTAGTAATACGTAGTCAGGATAGGGGAAGGAAGATCTGAGCTCTTCATCTTCTATTAGAGGATCATCCTCTGTCGCGGCCCGCTAGGCTAGACTGGGATGGGGCAGTGGCTCAAGATGGTGCCTAGGCATGTTGCCAGGTCACGAGGCTCACGAGGCTGGCGGTGCCCTGAGCCTGCGCAGTGAGCCCTATCAGGCGCCCTACGGATGATCAGTGACGCAGCGCCTCGTGCTACCACCAGCCCACCTATGAGAGGGTTAGAAATGTGCATGCCCTAGCTGTGGGAAGCTTGGGGTTGGTGGAGTGATGAGGGAGGGGTTATGAGACTGATATATATTTGCCTGCTGTGCGCATTGAAGGGGAAGCATTAAAGAGGAAGCATCATCAACAGACTCGGTGTTTGAGTGTTCTTTCCCGGGGCTCTGCAGGACGGAGCCTTAGGGATGGGACAAGTGGAGCCGAAACCCGGGAACACCGTGGGGTAAGTTCGCAGGTAAGTGACGAAGGGACAGCGCTGTGTAGGTTCGCAGGATTTAGCGACGAAGTAGAAAGCTCGTGGATTGCGACGAAGCAAGACTTATCATGGGGTCTAAGGTTACTACTATGAAAGTCAAAGAGGCTCTCTGTAAGATTCTTTTTAAGGGAGGAGTTAAAGTGAAAGCAGCCACCATCGAAAATTTTCTTAACACTGTTAATAATTATGGCCTCCGTGGCTGTAGCAGCAACTGCTGCTGCGGCCTTAGCAACATCAATTAATACGGCTGCTGCTGTAAATACGATATCCTCAAGTACAGATACTGCCATAGCATAACAAGCTCGAATAAATGGGCAGCTTAAAGCAGGCATAATGATGGTAAATCAAAGAGTGGACCTATTACGAGAACAGGTCGACATCTTGGGACAGATGGCCATGGTACCATGTATTCAAAAATTGTCTGGATTATGCATAACCTCTGTGCAGTATCAGAATTTTTCCCATGCAGGCAATCTATCCCGACAGATAGGCAGAATGCTCCTGGGAAATTGGAGCCATAAATTTGAACAGACTATGACAGAACTTTGAGCGTCCATCGTCATGATCAAATCTACCTGCGTGAAGATTGCCTCAGTACAACAATGGATGGACCTGGTACAGGGGACAGTGGGCTTCTTAAGAGATTGGGGTGGCGTGGCATTCTGGGCATTTTTTGCTGGTGGTAGTATGCTGTGTCCTGATTGGATATATCAGGCGTATTTGACAACAAACTGTGCAACAACAGCACATGCTGGTGCAAGCTCTGGCTGCCCTTGAAGCTGGCTCATCTCCTCATGTATGGCTCAATATGCTGGATCGGCAGTCAAAGACGGGTACGATCGTCCCCGTGATCTCATATCAACCTAAGACAGAGGAGTAATCATGCTATTGCTTTCCCGATGACGGGTAAGAATGATTCTTGAGGTTCGACAACCTAAGACAGGCACGGTCCCGAGCCTTAATTTTAATAAAACAAAAAGGGGGAGATGTCGCGGCCCACTCGGCTAGACCGGGATGGGGCGGTGGCTCAAGATGGCGCCTAGGCATGTTGCCAAGTCACAAGGCTCACGAGGCTGGCGGTGCCCTGAGCCTGCGCAGTGAGCCCTATCAGGCGCCCTACGGATGATCAGTGACGCAGTGCCTCGTGCTACCACCAGCCCGCCTATGAGAGGGTTAGAAATGTGCATACCCTAGCTGTGGGAAGCTTGGGGTTGTGGAGTGATGAGGGAGGGGTTATGAGACTGATATATATTTGCCTGCTGTGCGCATTAAAGGAAGGAAGCATCATCAACAGACTCGGCGTTTGTGTGTTCTTTCCCAGGGCTCTGCAGGACGGAGCCTTAGGGATGGGACAATTTCTTAGATGCCTATGGTTGGATGCTTCTGCTGCCCTGGGCTGTGTTGGCTAATCTTAGCTGGCTTGTTCAAGTATCTGCAGTTTGTTGGCAGACCAGGTAGGCACTGGTCTATCTAGGATAGCTTTCATAAAGACAACTTGTCTCTTGCCATGATCTGTGGTCTTCTGACAGGAGGTTAACCCAAGCTTGTCTCATGGTGGAGGCCAGGCTTAAACAGAGGAACAGCAGAAATTCAGAGTCTTTTTCCAAGTCTCTGCCTCTGTCAGATTGTTACTGTCTATTGACAAAAACAAGGCGCAAGACTAGCCAGGAGCCAGTGGAAGAGTAGAGTTAGATCCAGAAAGGTCTGAAAATTGAGATGATTAGGGCAATCCACCAAGTACAAGATCCAAATCAAAGAATTCAATCATTAAATTGATTTGTTGTTGCGCACGTGTGCACATGTGTGCATGCATGCATGTGTGTTGCTTTGGTGCCCAGTAATAATAGTAACCAATAGAGTGGACATTAGTTTTATTTTGCCATCTTCTCTCAGTGTTGTCCATTTCCACTA
Organism: Muscardinus avellanarius; assembly: GCF_963383645.1. Taxonomy (NCBI): domain Eukaryota; kingdom Metazoa; phylum Chordata; class Mammalia; order Rodentia; family Gliridae; genus Muscardinus; species Muscardinus avellanarius. The sequence goes on from NC_137786.1 coordinate 146,080,753, forward strand.
CTTGCAAAAATTCCTTTCTTTCCTTCTTTCCTTCCCTCTTTCATTCCTTCCTTCTCTTCTCCCTCCTCCTCCTCCTCCTCCTCTTCCTCTTCCTCCTCCTCCTCCTTCTTCTTCTTTTCTCTCTCTCTCTCTCTCTCTCTCTCTCTCTCTCTCTCTCTCTCTGGCTATATTTTGAAACAGGGAACAGGGTCTTGCTAAATTGCTAAAACTAATCTCAACCCTATAATCCTTTGCTATGTCATAGGCCAGTTTCACTCTCACAGTCCAGGGCAAATACAGGTTATTGTCTAGCAGCTGTTCCAGGTTTCCAGAGTTGATATACCCTGTAAGTGCATGCAGTTGTCCTTGATGTTCACAACACACCCATGAACCTGAGGATGTTGGGATGGGAGAGTCTATTCATGAGTGGCTCTTCTTTCACATATTTGCCCGGTGGCTGCTTAATATGTTCATCTTAAAAGCCATCACCCGACCAGAAGCTTGAGGGTACATCTTGAATACTTCAGAGAAAAAGCCAGATCCAGTTTTTCACGGGTAAAGTCATCCAGACGCATGAGTCTGGAAAAGACACTCGTCAGAGATCGGTATGAAGATGGCCAAGCTCTTCCCACTGGGGTCATGTTCCCATCCCCTCTGCCACCGCCTTTGAACTCTTTGTGGAATTCCGTTTGTTCCAATTCATAATCTCAAAAATTACTTTCTTCTTTTAAGGAAGAACTCCACACATAATAAGTTTTTGTCGAATTTCACTTCTGTTTCAGTTTGACAAAGATGGGACTGAGCGGCCAGAGGGTGCCTGCGCTGGCCAGAGCCATAGTCTGTGGCCCAGAGGGCACGTAATAGTCCCCACTGCTTGGTGGAAGCAGCGCTTTTTAGCCTGTGGAGGAGATGGAGGTTTCTGTTTGGCGGGTTCAGACCCAGCCCAATTTTATTTCTTATTTGAAAACAGGGTAGGGTCTCACTAGGGAAGATTTTGTATTTGAAGTAGGTACAATTTTCATAAAACAATTTCCCAATTTTTCTGTTTCTAGGCACCTTCTCTCTTTTGCACATCCTGCTATTTCTAATCCAATCTTTAAAAATGAACAGTCTCCTCCTATAGCCACGTTGATTCCTTTTAATTTGATTTACTCTTCCAAATATTTTCTGAATCGGGTTCCTCTTCTACAGACTTCTCCCTACAGTTCCAGTTTGGGCCCTTATATATGCCACCTGGACTGCATTGTCAACCTCCTGGCAATCTCGCAGACTTATTCTTGATGTTTCAAATCCTCACTCTAGCCCCAGCACCCCAGCTCTTCACCAAGCACTGAAGGCCTTCTTCATCCTGCCGCCATTCTTATCTCATGCTCTGACCACACTGAACGCTTGGCATGTTCTGCCCAGACGCTGTTCTTTGTCCCCTTAGCACCTCTTCATTTCATGTCGTCACCAAAAGCAGCTGCTCCTGTAGCTTCAGAGGTTCAGCAACAGCAAGTGCCCTCACCTTGCTGTGGAGCGATGGTCTGCTTGAGGTCTACTCCCCACTGCATGTGCACGCAGAGGGTAGGACTTACGTAGCTTGGCATCCTGGCACATAACACAATGCCTTCCATGAGGTTTGTTGATGAGCAAAGAATTCCTGGCTGTCCAGCCCTCCAGTGGCGCAGGAACAGGGAAAATAAACATTTGGAGATGTTTTTCACCTATGTAAGAGGACTGTCAGCACGTTGGCTTCAGGGTGTGTGGGGCTGCTGAATGGGAGGAAACAAAGCATATTCAGGGCTGAGCAGTGAGATGGAAAACAAAGATGGTCACTTCTGCTGAGACTTTCACCCCTTGCAGCAGTGATAATAACAAGGCATAAATATTCATGGTGTCATTATTCAGAGAGTTATGAAATGTTGGCAGAGGATGTACTTTCTGGATGTTTTATTTTTGTTTCAGTGCCTGAAATTATTACCGATAAAACCTCCAAACGCCTAAACCCAGTGGTCTCTGAGAGCCAGTGAGATGAAAAGAAACTCTTGAAAGCTAGGTGTGGTGGCTCATGGTTATAATCTCAGTACTTGGGAGGCTGAGGCTGAAGGATCCAGGTTCGTGGTCAGCCTTGGCTACATAGTGAGGCCCTCTGTAACTTAATGAAACTCTGTTTCAAAATAAAGAATTAAAAAATTGGGGTTGGGGGTATAGCTTAGAGGTGGAATGCCCCTGGGTTCAATCCTCAGCATCACAAACAAACAAAAAACAATAAGAAAGAAACTCTTGAGATATCAGCTGAGCAAAAGGAGGCTGCTGGTGAGGATGCCCGCTGGGCTCCTGTCTGCCAAGGCTTCTTCTAGAGTTTGGTTAGGGCTGGTGCCCGCTTCTAGGGGCATCCTGGGCTTGATCATTTCAGACAATCTCCTCTTCCCTGCCAAAGAGCCTGAAGACATTTAGACTACTGGGGTAACTCTTTTTTTTCTTTCTCCACGAGTACTATTTTATTATTTAAATAAAAGCACTCTTTATTTTTTCAGATTATTTCATACTCCTGTAAGAAAATGTGGAAGACATAAGGTGCACAAAATGAAAGTAACTTTTACTGCCCAAAGATAACCATTTTGACACAGTTTAATTGTCTTACTAAGAATATAGAATTTAAGTGATTCACTGGTGGGAGTGTGTGATATTATTACAATAAATAGTTGTGTAATAAATTACATTTACTATGATTGCATAAGAAAGACCTGGAGGGGTTCAGGAAGGCTGGCTTTGCCACATATCCTTGTCAGGTTCCAGCTACAAAACTTTGAGCAAACACTGAGCTTTTATTTGCCTCTGTTATTGATAAAACATGGATGAGAACAATATACTCCAGAAGTAGGTGAAGGGTCAAAAGAGAATATGAATATAAGGCACTTGGTCGGGCGTGGTGGCGCATGCTTGCAATCCCAGTACTTGGGAGGCTGAGATAGGAAGAGTGCTGTTCGAACCTACCCTTGGCAGTTTAGCAAGGCTCTCAGTAACCTAGTGAGACCTTGTTTCCAAATAAGAAATAAAATTGGGCTGGGCCTGAACCTGCCAAACAGAAACTTCCACCGCCTCCACAGGCTAAAAAGCGCTGCTTCCACCAAGCAGTGGGGGCTATTACGTGCCCTCTGGGCCACAGACTATGGCTCTGGCCAGCGCAGGCACCCTCTGGCCGCTCAGTCCCATCTTTGTCAAACTGAAACAGAAGTGAAATTCGACAAAAACTTATTATGTGTGGAGTTCTTCCTTAAAAGAAGAAAGTAATTTTTGAGATTATGAATTGGAACAAACGGAATTCCACAGAGTTCAAAGGCGGTGGCAGAGGGGATGGGAACATGACCCCAGTGGGAAGAGCTTGGCCATCTTCATACCGATCTCTGACGAGTGTCTTTTCCAGACTCATGTGTCTGGATGACTTTACCCGTGAAAAACTGGATCTGGCTTTTTCTCTGAAGTATTCAAGATGTACCCTCAAGCTTCTGGTCGGGTGATGGCTTTTAAGATGAACATATTAAGCAGCCACCGGGCAAATATGTGAAAGAAGAGCCACTCATGAATAGACTCTCCCATCCCAACATCCTCAGGTTCATGGGTGTGTTGTGAACATCAAGGACAACTGCATGTACTTACAGGGTATATCAACTCTGGAAACCTGCATTTGCCCTGGACTGTGAGAGTGAAACTGGCCTATGACATAGCAAGGGGTCCTGCTGCCTTCACTTCAAAAGCATTTTCCATTGGGACTTCATATCAAAGAACCAGCCACCAAGATGAGAATGGTTACTCTGCAGTGGCTGACTTTGGCCTAGATGAGAAGATTCCTGATGTCAACATAGTGGGTGAGAATCTGTCTGTGGTGGGCTCACCCTTCTGGATGGTACCTGAGGTCCTCTGAGATGAGCCCTACAATGAGAGAAGGCAGACGTGTTCTCTTAGGTATCATCCTCTGCGAGGTCACCACCCACATGCAGAAGGATCCAGACTAGCTTCCAAGCACAGAGTCTTTTGGGCTGGACTATGGTGCTTTCCAGCACACGGTGGGAGGCTGTCCCCCTGACTTTCTGCAGCTATAATATGGACCCCAAAATGCACCCATCCTTTGTGGAGATTAGGAAGACCCAGGATGTAATTATGACCTGTCTAGAAGAAGAGGAGTTGGAGAGGGTTGAGAAGCTGCGACCCCCAACTAAGGGATTCTTGGAGAAAGTGCCTGAGGGGAAGCAACTGAGCTCACTGGGAGACAAGCTACCCCACAAGTCACCATGTCTGAGATGTACAATCTGGCTGCCTTGTAAACTTTAACGTACAGTGAGTGTCCTGGACCTTTACTGCTGGCCACCAAGAGATGGTGCTCTCCGTATCCCCAAAGTCAGCCCTTTAAGTGTTCATCAGGACCTCAAAAGTGGCAAGATCAAACTCTTTAATCTACCCAGCAAGTTGGTCAGCTCCCTGCTATTTGACCTGGATGCACCAGCGCCCGGCACTCTGCCGCTGCTGATCATCAGGAGCCCCTGGCCCCACCTGCTTGCCGGTGGCGTTCTTTGCCTGCTTCACCAGACTTCTTGCATCAGGAGACTTGTCCACTTGTGTGTCACGAAGAATCACTCTGTGATGGGCCCCTTCCATGACTCAGTAGTGTCAAGTACAGAGTAAGAGAGAGCCCACCGTTCTGGGCACCTGCCCCACCAGCTCCTCCAGCCCCCGAGGCCATGGACTGCTCTAATCCCCAGGAAGAAAATGGCTCTGGGCCCAGGACCCAGGGGACCAGCCCATGCTGTGGAGCCCTGTGCTCTGAAGAAATGGAGGTAGAAGAAGAAAGGCCAAGAGAACCGGCTTCAGTCTCCTGCTCTGAAGCAGCCACAGGCCTGTAAACCCAGAGAAAGTTGGAGGGGTGAAGGAGGATAGTCCGCATCTCATCTTGGGGATGGACCTTCAGTAGAGGCGATAGGGCCCCTAGGGGCACAGCCTCGACTTCCCTGGAGCCCACGAGGCAGGCAGGCAGGCTATGCCAAGCTAGACTCAACTTTTGGGCTCGTGGTGCCCAATGGCTGCCTATGAGGGGAGATGGCAGTGGTGAAGCCTTCCTGGTTAGGGCCAACCACTGATAAGAAGCCTACGTAATCCAGTAAGGCGTGCTGACTCCCACCGGCCCCAGTATACTTTCTCAGACAGGTCCAGAAGACTCCTAGTTCTAGGCTGAGCTGGCAGGTGACTATTACTCTGGTTCTTCTTCCCCCCAGGTCTCTCTTGCCCTTTCTTAGGGCATATAAGCTCCTAGATGGAACTTGGAGCTGACCAGGAGGCCATGGGGCTGAAGACTGCGGTGCCCTATGTCTTTGTCAGTTCACCCAGTGATACACCCAGTTGGTTAAATGGTTTATACATGGACTGACTTTCTTCCCTTTCTGCTATATCTGGAGACTTGGGAAGATTCTGTCCTTATAGAATCATAATAAGAAATAACCAAATAATGAAGTTGGCCAAATATTTTCATAACTCTTTTCTGTTGATTTTTTGGGTAAAACTTTCTCAAGGCACTTTTAGATTTAAAATAAAGTTAGTGTTGCAAAAAAAAGTCACTCTGGGGGTATATCTTAAAGATAGAATGCCTCTGGGTTCAATCCCCAGCACCCTCTCCCCCTCAAAAATGAATATAAAGCACTGATGCAAGGACTAGCATGGAATAGGTGGTCAGTGATCAGTGAATAACTTAAGTTCTTTAGTCCCAGAAGTTATCATACACTTCACCCTTTATCTTACCCCATGTCTAACTAGTTACCAAATCCTATTTTTTTTTTTTGGTACTGAGGATGGAACCCAAAGAGAATTCTACCTCTGAGTTTCATCCCCAGCCCTATTTTTATTTATTTTTATTTTGAAACAGGGTCTCACCAAGTTGCAAAGGGCCTCACTAAGTAGCTGAGGCTGTCTGTGAACTGCAATATTTCTGTCTCAGCCTCCCAAATACTGGGGTTACAAGCATGTACCACCATGCCAGCTTCAAAACGTGTTAATTCACATATTTTACATTACTCAAGGCAGGATACTCAATTATGTGTCCTTACTCTCCGCTTTGGCTCAGGCCCCAGAACTTCTAGGTTGAATGCCACAGTTCTACTTGCTTCTCCTACTGCCTTCCCAATTCTTTTTCATGTAAGAAGCACATGGAATTTCCTTCCTTCCTTCCTTCCTTCCTTCCTTCCTTCCTTCCTTCCTTCCTTTCTTCCTTTCTTCCTCCCTTCCTTCTTTCCTTTTTTTTTTTGTGGTACTGGGGATAGAACCTAGGGGACTTCTACCTCTAGGCTATGCCCCCAGCCCTATTTTATTTTTTATTTGGAAACATGGTCTCGCTAAGTTGCTGAGAGCCTAAGTTGCTGAGGCTGTCCTGGAACCTGAGATCCTCCTGTCTCAGCCTCCCAAGTACTGGGATTACAGGTGTGCGCCACCACGCCCAGCTCACAAGGAATTTCTTAAATGTGAATCTGACCATACCATAGGCTGCTTATGTTCCTTTGTGTATATGTGTGTTGAAGTATGTGCGGTGAGTCATGTGATCTGCTTGTGTGTGTGGGGTGTGTGTGTGTGTGTGTATGTGTGTTTGCATGCATGCCCACGTACTTGTTTGGGGATTTTGAGGATGAGAGAAACAGTTTTGTGTTTTGACCCCAGGAGGACTCTGGAGAGGGTGTAATGCTGTCTAAAATCCCATCTAGCCTAAAATTCTCCCCGATGGAGGAGGGGAATGTGGGTCAGAGCGTCGAGGCATTGTTACCTTAAGCATCTTTGTGAGGCTGAGGCTGTAGCTACAAGCGATGCTGCTGGAGAGTTCTAGTGGCCAAGGATTGTCACAGCCTCTGTATAACCCATGGTTGTTGTGTCAGCTGCTAACATAGCTAGAACATCGGGAGGGTCGAGCTGCTCCACAGAGCTACAGGCAGCCGCAGACTGTGACCTTAGCATGGTGCCCCAGCCAAGCTCACCCTCCGATGGTTTGTGGGAGAACATCTGGACGTGTGGTTATCCCAAAACCCTCCTCTGAGGGGAGGTTTTGAGTGAGCCATCTGCGTTCCTGAGCTCGAGCAGACCTGTGTGCTGCCCCCTCAGTGGCCTGGCCTCTGCCTCTGGCTCTGGCTCCTGCTTTGTTTTTAGTTAGGTGTCAACAAGCACCTGTGCTCAGGCATTCTGAGCTAATGTGGCCCTCGGATGCAGCACACGCTTGTCCATGCGTCTCCTGATGTATTAGATAGCATTCGGTTTAGCTGTAAATGACAGAGACCTAAAAAGAGAGCGGTGTCTTAAACAAGATAGCTTATTTCACTTTCCTATCTCAGTCTGGATCAAGGCAGGTCAGGCCGAGTAGGTGTGCTGAGGTCCTCGGGGGCTGAGGCTGCCTGCAGCTCACCACTCACATCTCCCTAGCACGTGACTCTCATGTTATGGTCCAAGATAGCAAATATCACGTGTGGCTTATAGCAGCCGGGGGAATAGGTACATGAAGGGGTTCCACAAATCTTTAGTATTCTTAGAAGCTCTCAACAATTCTCCCACTTACATGCTACTAGGCAGAATCAGTCAAACAATCATAGCCAGGTGTGGTGGCACAGGCTTGTAATCCCCGCACTTGGGAGGCGGAGACAGGAGGATCACGCTGGTTGGGAGCCAGCCTCACTGGCTTAAGCGACCCTGTTTCCACATAAAAAAGTTAAAAAAAAAATAGGTCTGGGAGTGTAGCCCTTGGGAGCATATCCCGGAGGTAGAAGGGCTTTCAGGAACCCCAGTACCACCAAAAACAAAACAAAATAATAAAAAAAAAATCATACCCAGCTACAGGTGAAGTCAGGAAATTTCAGTCTTTATTCTGGACAGCTGTGAACTTTGGCTCAAATTTAGGGGTTTCTGTTACTATGAGAGAATTTATGGTCAGATATTAGGGAGTGCCTAGCAGTCCCTTCTGTACCTGGAGGTTCCTACTGCTGTTTTATGACTTGGGTTAATTTACAGGGAAATGGATGGGCCTAGAGAACATTGTTAAGTGAGATTATGCAGTCACAGAAAGAGAAGGGTCATATATTTTCTCTCCTTTGTGAAAGCTAGGGAGTAATCAAGGTATCAGAGGGACTTTAGATAATGTAGAAGAGACCCCAATGGAAAGATGAGGGGGTCCAGGAGAGGGTGGTGATGGGGGAAAGGGGAGGAATCCATGAAGGACGAACTGCCTATATATATACGTGTGTGTGTGTGTGTGTGTGTGTGTGTGTGTGTGTGTGTGTGAAATTACAGGCACGTTTATCTCTATCACTATGAGCTACATTACGATGTGAGATTACAAGGCACCAATAAAATATTTAAAAAAGGAAAAGGAGGAAAAAAGCAACTTGGTTATATATAGTCTTCTGGTTAACTATTTAACCTCACCCTCAGCCACAATTTCTGCTTCAAAGCCCTCTGAGCATATCTACCTTGTTCTATCATGATGCATTTGTTTAGATGTTAATTCACTTCCAAGACTGATGACAAATGTACCAAGCCCACGGCTTGCCTCAAGTCAGAACATCAATAATTATTTCATGATTCTCCAGACAATAAAGTGATCTTTAAAACTAACTATGGCACCCACCTAAATATACTCACGTGTTTTTTTTTTTTCCTTTGTGATACTGGAAGTTGAACTCAGGGACATTCAGGGCTTAGGGTTGAGTGAAGAAATCTTAGATTCTTCTGGGTATGGTGGCACATTCCTGTAATCCTAGTTACTCAGGTGCTGAGGAAGAAGGATTATTAGGCTGAATCCAGCCTCTATAAGTTGGCAAGACCCTGTTTTGCTTCCAGAAAAAATATAGAGTTTGGTATTTGTAGGCCCATGTTACCTAGTCAATGTATATCCATGCTTTCTGTGTGATTCTGCTGAAAGACATTTTATTTAATAAACATTTTTGATTTGCTAACATTGAAAAAAAGTGCTGATATGCAGTTCAGTGGCAGAATGCCAACCTAGCATGTGTGAGGCCCTGTGTTCAATCCTTAGTAATGCCCCCCTCAAAAAAAAAAAAAAACCTTAAGACTCAACACCAAAAACATCATTCATAAAGGGAAAGTTGATATATTGGGCCTCACCAAATCTCAAACTTTTTGTTTTGTGAAAGACTCTATTAAGAAGATGAAAATAGTTGGACATGATGGTATATGGTTGTAATCCCACTACCTGGGAGACTGAGAATGAGATATGAGGATAGCAGGTCTGAGGCCAGTCTTAGCAAATTAGTAAAGCTCTCAGCAACTTAGTGAGATAAATAAAATAATAAAATAAAAATAAAAACGGATGAGGGTATATCTTAGAGGTACAATGTCCCAGAGCAAAAAAAAGATGAAAAGATTAACAATAGACTGGGAAAAAATATTTTCCAACTATATACCTGACAATGGACTAGCATTTTACATAGATATAAAACTCTCAAAATTAACCAAACAGTTTGCTTAGAAAGTGGGCAAAAATATAAACAAACATTTCACTGCAGAGGAGGTAATTAAGGTCAAACGAAGCCACAGGGTAGGGTATTAATCTAATGGAATTGGTGGCCTTGTAAGAAGAAAGATTTCTCTCTGTCTCCCCCTCGTTCATGGCCAAGGAAAGGCCGTGTGTGCACCCACAGTGAGAAGGTGCCCACCTGCAAGCCAGGGAGAAGGCCTCCAGGAGACCCCAACCATGGTGTGTCCTGCCCTTTGACTTCCAGACTACAGCCAGAACTGTGAGAATGTTGTTTAGGCCACCCAGCTCATGGCATTTTGTTATGGTTGCCTGTAGGTTAATTCAGCTGGGTTCTATTCCCTCAGGGGAAAGTTGTGGCGAACAATAGTTTGTTTTCTTCAGTGTCTAGGAGGCTGCCCTTGCTGATGGACACTTCGAGGGAAGGAAGCTCTTTGAGACAGTCTACAGTGAGAGTCTGCTCCTGGGGTAGCACCAGCTTTGGCTATTGTAGAAAGTTCCCCAAGAAACACTGGGGATAGGAAGGTAGTCTGTCCGTCAAGGTCAGAGTCCAGGATGACGACCCTAATGCCTGTTTGCACCTCCAGAGGTGAAGCTGGAAGACGCTGTCCTTCTGTGTCAGAGGTGGGCACAGGATCAAGTTTTACTAACCATAATTAAGGGAAAACAAAAGGGAATGTTTGATTCATTTCTCAGCCATGAACAGCTAAGGCTAAACCTGGTCATGTTTCAGAGTAGAGCAGCCCGATCAATACTTTTTGAAGCAGCGCTTCTCGACTTAGCATGCACACAGATCGCCCCAGGAGGATGTTAAAACGAATATTCCCATTCAGTAGGTCTGAGGAGGGGAACATTTCTAACCATGCTCGTGCTGGGGGTTCAAAGACCAGACTTTGGGATGGCCCTGGATTTAGATAATGAGGTTCCTGAGAACCAGGTCAAAGCCTTGTTTCTCATCTGATCCCCAGATGTGACATGAAAACGAATTTTCAGTAAATATTTGCTGAATTGAATTAATGGGGACATTGACTATAAGGACAAATTTTATAGATTTATTTTCTGTTGGTGGAAGCGCTCAGCCAAAAACGAAAGGGATGCAAACCAAGCCATAATCGAACATGTGTTCAACAATTACTTTGGAGTTTCCCAAGCACTTTAATTACTAACACCTTATTTGATTTTTACTCTTGCCATAATACTCTGAGGAGCAGTTGTCATGCTATTTTGTTGGGAGTGGTAAATGCCAAGTCTGGAAGGTTAGTGCTTTGGCCTGAGGAAAGCTGGCAGGCAGCACACACAGAGGAATACAGATCTTTTGACTGCAATATTTTTTTTTTTGCTCTTGTACTTGTAAGGTGTGAGTCACCCCCCTACCCCACAGGGGGCAGGGCCGAAGCTAGAAGGTGGAGCCTGCGATTCCGGGGACCAGGCCTCCCGCCCCGGAAGAGGCAGTTCAGAGAGAGGATCCGGAGAGTGAGGGAGGTATTCTCCCGCCGGCAACCGGCCCCCGCGCCCCCGCGGGGGCTGGGGGCTGACTCCCCACGAATAAAGCCTCTCGTAATTCATTATGGATCTCGGCGTGTCTCTATGCTACTGGTGGGGCACACTGCATTTCATTTAATCTTACATTTTGGTGTCGAAACTCGTATCGGACTTATGGGACCTGGCTTGAATCTGCGCTTACTGGACTCGGACTTTCCATCCCCTCTCTGCGCGCCGCCCGCCCGCCCGGCCCGCGGACTTCTGCAAACTGCTGAAAAAAGGTACACGGCTCCGCTGGGATGGGCCGGGATGCCCGCCCGCCCGCCCGCGGCACGCCGAGCCGCTTCTGGGCGCTCACGCCGCCCGCCCCGGCCGCGCCCCAGCCCGGGCTGTGCGACCGGCCGAGCTGCGCCCCGGTCCGAGCCACGCGGCGAGCACGCCCGCGGCCCCGAGCCGCCAGCCGCCCGCCCGCGCGGCGTCCGCGGACCCGGCCAGACTGTGCCACTTGGCGCGCCTTGGCTTTCTCTGCGCCTGGCGCCGCGCCCACGCCACTCTGGGCGCCTGCACCGCTGCGCGCGCCCAAGGACCGCGTCGCCGCGACCGTGGACCCAGGATGGGCCTGAGCTGCTGGCGCGCCCCACTCCCATCACCGGGGCAAGCCCCCGGCCCCGCGGACTGCCACGCCAGCACCGCGACCCCACCGCGCCACACTTTGCTGCTTAGCGCCGCCACTCTGCTAAACGGCGCCACTCAGCCTGTGCTGCACATTCCTTCTCTGCGCCTGGAGTGCTTAGACCCGCCCGCCCCTGCCTGCCACACGGCGCAGGCCCCTGCGCCCACTCTCTGCTGATTGCGCCCGCTGATTGCGCCCACCCCGCTGCCCGGACCCGGCCATTTCGGTAAGCACCCACAGAGCATCACTGTGGGGGGAAAGCCCGCCATCTTTGGCCCACGTGTAATCACTGAGGAGCCGCCATGTTTCTTTAACCCCTCCCCCTCACGGCCTCGCTGGAGGTTCGCCATGTTTCTTTAACCCCTCCCTCCTCATGGCCTCACTGGAGGCCCCGCCATATTTGATCCCTCCCACCTCATGGCCTCGCTGGAGGCCCCGCCATCTTTATTCCCGCCCACTTTCCATTCCTAACCAATCCTAGGAGTCGGCGGCCATTTTTAAAAAACTTTTCGCAGCCATCTTCAGGCCAAATCTCCACAGCAGCCTCTCTCGGCGGTAAGCTTCCTCTTAAGGGAATAAGTGGGTTCTGCCTAACTCGGAGGATTCTGACTGACTGACTGCTGTAAAATCCGGTATACTGGTGTCCTCCAGTTCTCCGACCGTCCAGGACGGTTGCGAGGTGTGAAAGAGACAAAGAGACGTCTTTTCTCGGTCACACCTGCTCTGTACCGAACTAGGCAGGGCCCTGGGACGCTGGAGTTTCCTGCCTTTGTTCTCGCTCGCCCACTTACAACTCATGGGGGGAAGTCAGCCATCTAAGATTGAGATCGATTCTCAATCCCCGCTGGGCCGTGTGTTATCTAATCTGCAGGCTCTGGGATTCTCAGGGGAACTGTCCCCAGAGAGACTTATTTCTCTTTGTACTAAGATCTGGCCGACATATAATTTGGCCAATGACATTCGATGGCCTGCCGTGGGCACGCTAGACTCTAGGACGCTGATGGCTCTCAGTGAATATTGCACCCGGTCAGCAAAATGGTGTGACCTCGAATATTTACAGCCCTTCTGGCGGCTGCATTTCCTGTTTTCTCCCTCTACCGGCTCTACTGCTGCCCAGGGCATGCTGGCTGGAGTATCCCGCCAGTCACAGCTGCCATCTTGGACACCACGTGGCAACTCACAGGCGCCACCTGGTGGCCATTCTGGGTCACAGGCTTACAATTCTGCAGACCCACAGCAGCCATCTTGCAATAAAACATGGGGGCCGGGGTCTGACCCAGCTGGGTTACAAGCCCCATCTTCCTCTCTCCTGGCCCCACTTCGCGAAGTGGCTGGAGCAGAAGGGGTGATACGGGTCCATGTTCCTTTTTCCCTTCCTGACCTCACTCAACTAGAAAAGAGATTGGGGTCCTTTTCTTCCAATCCTTCTGGTTTTATCAAGGAATTCCAGCATATTGTGCAGGCATATGATCTAACGTGGCGGGATTTGCATGTCATTCTAACCTCTTCTCTAACTCCAGACGAACGTGATCGGATCCTGAAGGCAGCCAGAGAGAGGGCTGACCAGAGTCATTTAACAGATCCAGGGCTTCCTATTGGTACGGCTGCAATTCCATCTGAGGAGCCCCACTGGAATTATAATGTAAAGGAGGGAATAGAAATGAGAAATTATATGATACAATGTCTTCTTGATGGTATGCGAGATGCTTCCCATAAGGCGGTTAATTATGATAAGCTCAGGGAAATCACCCAGGGTCCAAATGAAAACCCAGCAGTTTTTCTTAATCGGTTGCAAGAGGCCCTTACGCGCTATACCCGTCTAGATCCATCCTCTGAGGCAGGCTCGATCATATTGGCCACCCATTTCATTGGGCAAGCGGCTCCTGATATAAGAAAAAAGCTAAAAAAAGTTGAGGATGGCCCACAGACTCCTATTCGAGACTTGATGAACATGGCATTTAAAGTCTTTAATTCCAGAGAGGAACAGGCCGAAACAGAGCGTACTCTCCATCTTCGTCAGATGGCGGACTTACAGTCCCAGGCCCTGATTGCAGCCCTGAGGCCGGAGGAGGAAGGTCAGCCCTCCGGGTGGCAAGCACCACCCAGGAGAGGATGACAGTAAAGACAACCACCTCCAGGAGCCTGCTTCAGGTGTGGAGTATATGGCCATTGAAAGGCGAATGTCCTTTAAAAAGCGGTGGACCTCAGGTACCTCACTACAGGGGGTCTACCCTTCTGGACAAGGACCCGCCGCTGGCCCTATCTGGTCTGACCAAGGACTGACAGCTCCTGGAATTCCTCGTCCTCCTTCCTCCATCTTCCTTGCTGGCCTAGGGTAACTGCAGGTACAGGGTAAGCCAGTTTCCTCTTTGGTGGCCTGCTCGATCTTTCAGGCCTTAGTTTCCTTCTCAAGTCTCGGTTCAGGATGATGAGGCAAGCCCTCCAGCCTCTGCCCACAGCTTAGGCCATATCTAAAAGGGCTCTGTTACAACAGCTCCAGGGACAAATTCTCTTGCACGGTGTTGGGATCCACTAAACTTTATTTCTCTCGACATAACTCTCTTTGATGTTTATATTTTAGCAGGTCTACTTGTTTACATACTATGGTGCTCTCCCTCCTCGGATGCCAAATTGCCTAAGTATTAAACTTCTAAAATGGGTACCGACGCTCCTAATGCAGTAACAGGTGTTTGTTTGACCAGACAAATCCATACTCACTCAATGCTGAAAAGAGTGGTGTGGGTCTGCTTCGGGAGTTGCTGCTATTAATAACTCTGATCTAATAAAAAAACTGCTAAAGGGGCGATAGACGTTCTCCTCAGGAAAATGTTGCTATTTAAGTTAGTAGATCTAGTGACTGCCTTGTGTCTAAAAGGGCTTCTGCCCAGCCTGGGTTCCGTTCTCACAATTTTCTTTTTCTTTAATAGCACCTTGCCTGTTAGTCTCCTCAAAGCAAACCGGCCACCGAGCTCTCCAGGGTAACCTCCAACTCCAACAGCCACCTGCTCCCTTCCGGCGGCTCAAATTCCGACTTCTCCCGACCTGGGGTCTTTGACTGGGGCCCTTGATTGACGTCGCCCAGTATCAGCATGAAGCCGCTAGATGAGCAAAACCACGCCCTTCTGCACCCCCTTAGTCAAAGCCCTTCTGCACCCCTGAGTCAAAGAGGTCGGAATGTAAGGTGTGAGTCACCCCCCTACCCCACAGGGGGCAGGGCCGAAGCTAGAAGGTGGAGCCTGCGATTCCGGGGACCAGGCCTCCCGCCCCAGAAGAGGCAGTTCAGAGAGAGGATCCGGAGAGTGAGGGAGGTATTCTCCCGCCGGCAACCGGCCCCCGCGCCCCCGCGGGGGCTGGGGGCTGACTCCCCACGAATAAAGCCTCTCGTAATTCATTATGGATCTCGGCGTGTCTCTATGCTACTGGTGGGGCACACTGCATTTCATTTAATCTTACAGTACTCTGCAGAAAAAGTTAAACTTGACCCAAAGTGCTTATGTAACTCTTGGTATCATGCAGCCGGAGACTGTCGATGTCCCTATTTCTCTATAATCGCTGTACACTTGGCACAGAAGAGCTAATATGTCAAAAATGTAAGTATGGTGTGAGAGGAGGAGATTTGTCAAAAAACAGCTCACGCGCTCTTTCTGGGCTGCTTTGACAAACCAGCTGCACCGCTTTCTCTCTTTTTGCCAGAGAGGGGTTGCATCCAAACTCAGCTTCTCCTGTATCTAGAGAGTTCCTTTCCCCAGGGCAACATCCAATAGATTCTGTTGTTTCCAGGTGCAGGGAGCTGGTGGTGCTGTACTTGGCTTCCAACCAGCTGGCAGCCAGATCCAGCTTGCCTGACTCATCACCCCTCTAACTCAGTTGCTTTCATTTTTTGCATTTACAGAAAAAAAAAAAAAAAGCAAATGGAGTCAGGGCGCTCCTGAACTCACAGCCTCTGCAGTGTCTAGGGTAGCTCCCAGGTCTGCAAGTCTTGGGAAAATGGGAGGCATTCATGCTTTTCTTCTTTCTTTCTTTCTTTCTTTCTTTCTTTCTTTCTTTCTTTCTTTCTTTCTCTCTCTCTCTCTCTCTCTTTTTTCCTCCCCCTCCCCTTCCTCCTCCTCCTCCTCCTCCTCCTCCTCCTCCTCCTCCTCCTCCTCCTCCTCCTCCTTCTTCTTCTTCTTCTTCTTCTTCTTCTTCTTCTTCTTCTTCTTGGTGGTACTGGGGTTCCTGGAAGCCCTTCTACCTCTGGACTACACTCCCAGACCTATTTTATACTTTTTTATTTTTTTGGAAACAGGGTCTCTTAAGCCAGCACGGCTGGCTTCAAACCTGTGTGATCCTGGCTTTAGACATTTCTCTAATAAAGCCTATTCCAACCCCCCTGCCTCCTGATGCTGCAGGATTTATCTGAACCTTCACACAGTGGTGGTAATCACAAAGGGACCCCTTTCCATGTATCCTAAAGGTGATTTTAGAAAATTAATCTCAGCTTTCCCTTCTGTTTTCTACACTTTCCTAATTGCCATAAGCTTATCTTCTATGTTTTTTTCCAAAGCATTGTGCTATGCTAGGCAGGTAACAGAGAAAAACAGCCAATGCTGTTGTCTTTTTAACTTTGCCCAGCCCCTCTCCTATCTTGAGCTTCTGTGAAATATTCCAGGGAAGCCGGGTGTGGTGGCGCACACTTGTAATCCCAGCCTTTGGGAGGCTGAGACAGGAGTATCGTGGTTCACAGACAGCCTCAGCTACTTGGTAAGGCCCTTTGAAACCTGGTGAGACCCTGTTTCAAAATAAAGAATTAAAAATAGGGCTGGGGGTGTAGCTCAATGGTAGAATGCCCCTGGGTTCCATCTCCAGTACCGTGCACATGCGCGTGCGCACACACACACACACACACACACACACACACACACATCCCAGGGACATCAATGGACACAATTCCTGTCTATCATCTCTGAGTAGCCGCAATCTGGAAGTTACCTCAGGTCATTGGGATACTGGAGAATGTTTTATTTATGCAAAGTCCATATCCCAAAGCCCCATGTGTTTCTCTTTTCACAGAAATTTCCTTAGCATCTGGCCTGAGTATGGCACACAGTACAGGATCTGAAAACCCAACTTGCTGAGGTTTCCATCCAGGGAGGCAGGGAAAGAGCTTAACATACTGTCAGAATTCTTTTTGTATCAACTGGAGGAAATTTTGATAAAAAATGTGGGAAGTCCTGGGGGACAGTGTGGCAGCGTTTGTGATCTGCAGGTCTGAATTCACCCTGAAGACATCAGAGTAAGAAATATTATCATCACTTGAGGACAGGTGTACGCACACACTTCTACTGTGCGTTTATAATCCACCAGTCCCCTGGGACAGCAGAGAATTCCCGGGAAGTAGACAGTACACTGATTAGAAGCCTGGGCTTAATGCCGTCCAATTCAGGATCTAGCTTTGCCCTTTCGTCTTCTCTCTTGAGACCCTCGGCAACGTAGCTAAATTCTCTAAGCCTGTTAGTCAAGAAAAGTGAATAAGCAAAAAAATACAACCATCTGACTTCATTGGTTGTCAAGGAGATGAAATAAATATCAGGTAGAGAAGGGTAATCTTGGCACAAAGCATAAGAACTCACTAAGCATTAGCTCTTGACATGGAATCCACACCAGCATCGTTTTTCATCTTCCTGAACATGATGTTATACCTGGTTCTGTTTTTCTGCCATTTATTTGTACGTTGGGGCAGCTACCTCTCTTAAGCTACCTGGAGAGCTAGAGACATTGAGCTGATAGAGCACATGGCTCAGCATCCTGCGTGTGGTTGTTGGCTCATAGGGCTGAGAAATTCAACTTTCGTTTTTGTCTGATCCCACCTCTTTTCTCCATCATCTTCCATCCCCTGACCTTCCACTCCATTGAGTATACAGATCAACATAATATGTTACCATGGGACTGGATCGCCAATTTTTATTTCTCCATCACCAATATAGGCTCAGTTTTTCCAGTCAAAATTGTCAGCTTGGACCAACCTCATACCTTTGATAGGTCTGTATGATTTGGGCTAGGATACTATATCAGAGATCAGAAAGTAGAAAAGTTGGGTCTTACTTGCCTAATTGAGTCGTGAGTGGATAATCTTTACATCTAACTATTGGTCAACTGTGGTCACCTAACATTTCGGTTTCCTTAAACTGTGTCAGTTTATTCTGCTGTACTAAAGAAATTAAGAATGTTCTCTTAATCTCTCAAAAGTGTCTCGGTTTGCTGGGCATGGTGGTGCATACCTATTATCTCAGTACTTGAAAGGCTGAGATAGGAGTAGTACAGCTTCAAAAGCCAGTCTCAGTAACTTGGTAAGATCCTTTGCAATGTAGCAAGACCCTGCTTCAAAATAAAAAACAATCCAGGCATGGTGGCTCATGCTTGTAATCCCAACTTTCAGGAGGCTGAGACAGGAGGATTGCGGTTCGCAGCCAGCCTCAGCTACTTAGTGGGGTCCTTTGCAACTCAGTGAGATCCTGTTTCAAAATAAAAAGAATAAAAAAAAACATTAGGGCTGGGGGTGTGGCTTGGAGGTAGAATGCCCCTGAGTTCCATCCCCAGTACTGCAATAAAATAAAATAAAATAAAATAGGGCTGGGGTACAGCTCAGAGGAAAAAAGCCCCTGGGTTCAATCCCCAGTACAAAAAAAAAGTGTACTGGTTTGGAAGATATATTGTAAAGCAATTCCATCTCTTGAGATTGGTATATTTTTAGGCCTCCTTTCAAATATAGAAGAGATGGCGAGTTACCAGGCAAATAATTTCTTCAACTACAATAAAATAACAAGAATTGTGAGAAGGAAAGTTAAATTGAAATCTAGAATTTCGGAAATGGTGTTTGCTTTGAAGTGTTTTTTCTTTTCTTGTGGCCTAAATTGGAATGTGTTCTTATCATAGAAAGTAGTTTTTTGGAAAATTTGAAAGAAGCTTGCTATACAACTCATGTTTTATGTGGTCAGTCCTTGTTCAATGGAATAAATACAAGCAAACTAAAAATACTCTAAGGAAACACGTACGCACACATCACACATTTCTGATGCTCCTGAAATCTTTACTTTTTCTCACCTTACTTTTTGTTACTGGGTAGAATGCATCTTCCACACCAAGGTGTGAATGAGAAATCTAATAATACTGAGAGCTAGAAGGAACTGGCAGTGCTTGTTCATCCTCAGACTGCGCAACCATGGGAAGATATGATAGGAAACATGTGAGGAGCCGGGAGGGAGACCCTGAGCTTTGTTCATGTCAACTATCTCTACCTGAACAGAAGAGACATGAGCTGGTGTAAGTGCCACATACTATCAAGCTGCGTCAGTGACATGGGGCCACGGTGGACAGGAGACGATGCACACATACAGCTGACAGAGGCAGTGCTGCCTGGGCAACAGTGCCTTCGTCCACAGCAGCTGTAGTTGTGATGGGCATTCAGTGCTTCCAACACAGCTCACTGATGGGGCTCGCAATTTCTCCTGCTTCTGGAGAGGGATAGATATATAGTCTTGTCAATCTAATGGTATGCATCCCAGGTGCATCAACTGCTTCCCTTCCACAGTCTAAGAAAGGCCACGGGCTGCAATAGAGGCAATGCAAAACACTGCCACCTGGCACAGGGCTGAAAGGGAGAGGAGCAGTCAACTCCAGCCCAGCTACAAGGGACACGGGGACAATAGGCAATTACGAGTCTTCCTTATCAGCTGTCTAGCAGCAGCAGCAGAGCTACATTTTATGGAAAGCAATGCTGAGAAAGCTGGATCCTATTCTTTCATTAAAGCACCATCAGGCCTCAAGATTTAAAGAAGTCTCTCAGGCATAACACATTCCAATTTACACCTGGTTAATCTGGGTGATAGCATGATTTACCATCAGTTCCAGGTAGACTGTTTTTGACATTCTATCCTCTCACGCACCTGCATATGCAGAAGCAATATGAGCACAGGAATACTAAAATGAACTCCACTTCAGGTTACAGTAGAATGACATGTAATTTATTCATATAACCAACAGTTAGGCAGTACTCAAAGTTCATTTAAATAAGCACGTGATTCCACAAACATCTAATAATACTAAAATTTATAGTCCGAAAGTATAAAATACCACGGGTATGAAATGCCATGGTAAATACTATTCAACAGACTACAATCATAATTCCAAACTAAACCACACTTTTTGAAATTAATGGTCAGCAGTTCAGGAATAATTTATCTTTTCTTCTTCCAAGCAACTTACTTCTTCCACTGGTACACGACACAGTTGTATTTTCAAGAAATATTGCAGGCAGAGTGACACAGCTTAGGTTTCTCTCTTGCAACACATTTTCTTGCAAATTGTTTTTTTCTTTTTTTAACATTGCCCACGGACATAGAAAACAAACCAGTCAGCACTCAGTTCCTCAAGCAAAGATGCTTGGATGAGAACTGTCTGAGTTCAGCCAGAGGCAGACAATGAGAACCCTTTCACAGCTTTTAAATTATGCTTACTTCTTTTCCGAGGCTGTCAGCATCATAAACATATTGAGACATCCAAGCCAGTGAAATTGTGAGGATAAAATAATTTGATAGCTGAATGACCATGATACAGTTGTAACTGGGGTTAAGTCACAATATAATTCTGAAGGACTTCACACAAAAACAACTCCTACCTAAGGTTATTTCTTGGAAGCCTCATTATATTGTTGTGAAGCACAGCTATGTTTGCGGGAAGAGTTTGGCTTATCATATGTCTGTCTGTATTATTTTAAAATCTTATACTTTATCAGTAGGAGGTCCAAGCATAAACCTGGCTTGAAAAGCTAGCAGCGGTAGCCATGGAACATGTCAATAAATTAAAAGGCTTTCACAGAACGAGATTTACCTAAACTTTTTTTTTTTTTACATACAAAACACAGCTAGTGAAATACAAGTCTGTGATGTTGAAGTATGAGGGGGAGGAAAAAAAATCTAAAAAAATAGAAAACTCTCTTCATACCTGGGTGTCAAGGCAAGATGTAACACTGCATAATGCCACAATGTCAGCAGTCACTGGAGTACAGCGACTCCAGAAATAGTGGTATTTGGGGACCTTGGAATTATGACCAAGAGATGAAAACACTGTACCAAAAAAGGCATGCATATAATCACTGTGTGCATTCAGTGTGTGAGCTGGGACCTAAGCAGAGATCTAACAGGACAATGAGGCAGTGTTCCAGGGACCCATTAAAACCAGCGTGGCGACTACATGTTGATCAAACCTTCCGAGGCAGCAAAATGTGGGCAGAGCGCCATGTCTGGATTTTGCAGCTGTTTTATGATCCTCTTGCGGAATTTCTCCCTCACACGATTAAATTCCATTATGTCCATGGGGTCTTCTTCAATCCAAAACTTGTGAAATTCGTGCATCAAATAGCCTGTGATAAGACAATGATAAATATGCAGGAGGAAAAAAAAAACTCTTGTTCATATTCAAAATCATCCAGAATGAAATGGACCCAAGCCATGGTATCCATGGAGCTCAGGGATGATGCTGAAATATGCATATATGACTGTTTAAGATTTCTTTGGCTAGGAGTATAGCTCAGTGGTAGAACACTCACTCTCCTAGGTATGTTTCAGGCCCTGGGTTTGATCCCCAGCAATGCCAACAAATAAATAAAAATTATCCTTTCAGACCAGTGAGGTGGAAGCTACCAATAGGTACAATTTTTACGGTTGGTCATAGAATTATTCTCAATTCTAGAAACCAAGAAGACAAATTAATTCTGCCTTCTCTTGCATATGAATAGCATCAGGAACATATCCTAAAAGGTCAACAGTGACCACTTCGTCCTTTCTCTCCTAATTAAATTAACATAATCGTCCAATTTTTCAAAATTACTCCACTCTACCTTTTTGTGATGATATTCAATTTAACTAAAGTTTTAAATTCCCCTGACAAATAAAAAATGCATTTTGACAATCTAGTATGAAACAAGAACTATAAATTGACTCTGAACAACACAGACTGGTCATTGCACTACATGCAGGTGTTGATAAGACTTCTTTGCTCAGGAGTGTAATTTCATATTCAAGTGCTTTTGGCCCTCAAAACTGTTGTCTAGCCCGGGGTGGTGGTGCACATCTGTGATCCCAGTACTTGGGAGTCTGAGATGGGGATTGCAGGTTTGAGGGCAGACTCAGCAACTTAGTGAGAACTTGTTTTTTCTTTTTAAATAGGGCTTAGAGGTAGAAGGCCCTTGTTCATTCTTCAGTAACACACACACACACACACACACACACACACACACACACACCACAGACTCAACACAACACACACAATACACAACACACAGCACAACACACACAGTTATCTATGAGTCATTTGGAATAAGAGAAAAAATATTGAGAAAAATGTCATGTATTTCATACAAAAATCTATTATGTCTGTTCCTCTACTGTGCCCTCTTCCTCCACCACATTTGTTTGTTTTTATCCACCATATTTAAAATAAAATACGAGTGATCTCTTTAAAAGATATTACTAGATATCTGTATGGAGTGAGCCTATTACAGGTTCAGGTATGAGAAAAATAGTGTTTAAGGGAAAAAATTTTGTGGTACTTATATTGAACCTAGGGTATTTTACACTCCCAGTCTTATTTTATTTTTATTTATTAAAACAGTGTCTCACTAAGTTAATGACAGTCTCACTACCTGCGGAGGCTATCCTCCAAATTGCAATCTTCCTGGGATTACAGGTGTGTGCCACCATGCCCAGTCTATTTTTTTTTTTTAAAGAAAACCAAACATTACATAAGATTTTTTTTTTCTTAATTTGAGCAGGCAGTAGAAAACAGGAGCCAGAAACCTGGTTTAGATCTCAGCTCTTAGCAAGGCATGGTTATGCACACCTGTATTCCTGTTAGTAAAAGCTGAAATAGTAGGATCACTGGTTCAAGTTCAGCCTTAGCAACTTAGCAAAACTTTCAGTGACTTAGCAAACACCTGTTCTTTTTTTAAAGGCCAGGATGTAGTTCAGGGGTAGGATGCCTTTGTGTTTAATCTCTAGTGCTCAAAACAAAAGAAAATCAAAACCAAATCAATTAAAAACCCCTCAGTTCTTCACAGAAGAAAAAAATTTGGACCACACTAAGTTTAAATAAAGTTTAGGGTGGTGGCACATGTCTACAATCCCAGTACCTAAGAGATTGAGACAGAAGGATCAGCAGGTTCCAGGACAGCCTCAGTTATTTATTTATTTATTTATATTTATATTTTTTTAATTTTTTAATTTATATATTTTTTATTGTTTTTTATTTTTTTGCAGGTCTGGGGATGGAACCCAGGGGCATCTGACCTTCAAGCTACACCTCCTGCCCTATTTTTTTTTTTATTCTTTATTTTGAAACCGAGTCTCACTGAGTTGCAGAGGGCCTCACTAAGTATCCTCTGGTCTCAGTCTCCCAAATGCTGGGATTACAAATGTGCACCACCACGCCCGGTCAGCCTCAGTAATTTAGCAAGACATTCAGCAACCTCGTGAGACCCCTGTTTCAAAAACAAGTAAATAAAAAGGGCTGAAAGTATAGCTTAGAGGCAGAATGTCCCAAGGTTCAATTTGTAATAACACACACATACACATACACAGAGTTAAAATATCTATAGTTTTTTTTTTTTTTTTGGTGACTAGTAATGTGTGGGAGTACCTTCAACATAGTTTTAAAAGCAGATTTTTTTTTTTACAAATTTTTATTTATATTTTTCTATAATATGAAAGTAGAGGTGATTCTCCCCAACACATGTTGCCAGTGTTAGGCCATGTGTATACACTCATCCCTCTGGCCACCCGTCTTATTATATCCTTAGGTAGTCTCAAACATCTATTAAGTACATAGTCTCTTTGCAAACACAGGACAGGGAGAGAAAATACTTATTTCCCATTTCTCCTGAGTTGCCTGTTCTATTGCTTTTAGGACTAGTCTGTCTTTGGGCCTCTCTCTGCAGTAACTGACATGAGTGCATTTAACATTTCTCATGGGGGGCGCACACCACCCTCACCCACTGGGCCTCTGGCTCCCCAACCTAGGGCTGACTGCCGGTGTGAGGTGGCATCCAGGCTTGGACATCTCTGGTGACAGCACTGATGGTTCCATGCACGAGGAGCTTGGCTCTTCTTATTTAAATATACTTTTATATTTATACACCATAATATAGCTCATAATGATAGGGATTTACATGCACCCAGCACTTGGTGAGCTCACCTCCAGCTCCCTCCCTAGTCTCTCCCCTTCTCCATACATAAGCTTAAGATGGCATTGATAATTTCACAAATGATTTTTTAAAAAAGATTCTTTCTCATGCTGAGCCTAGAGCCCTTGCCCTGTCTTTCGCGGGACAAATTCAACCCTCTAATTTGAGTATGCAGAGCGTGCTTTATGCCCAGCACTATATCTTCTCTGGGTCAGGCCTCCATATTTCTCCTCATCGTTTCCTACATCCCTTGGTAGAGTCTATTTATCATCCTGATTATTCTAGTGCACACCAGCAGAAACTTGTTTCCTCCAATCGCAGTGTCTTATTCAACCAGGAGAATTAATCATCTATCCATTTCAGTGACTGAACGAATTCCTAAAGTATCTCTGGAAAGGTCTGATGCACTTGTTAAACATGCTGACCCTCTGACATTCAATCAGATTTGCAACCCACCAAGATGAATCTTGTGTCACTGAAGTTTGAGAAATTTTGGTCTGAAAGGTATCATCATTTTAAGTTTTCTTGGCTTCTTTCTAAGTATTATAATTCACATGGTTCTAAAAGAAATCTATGATAATTTATAACTTCTTCTTCCTTTGGTATATAAAGTATACACACATAATTTTCTGATTGGTTTGTTAGCTGGAATAAAATTCTAAGCTGTATGAAGTGCCAGGTTTTTAATACTATGAATCAAAAACGTTCATGATGCATCCCACTTGTAGCTCATGGGCGACAGCATCTTAGTCCTATTGACGATGATAAACAGGCACCATGAAAATCATCTTCTTAAATGTTTATTTCTCATTGCATATCTTTATGGTACAGTGTGATACTTTGAAATATGTATTCAATGTGGAATTATCAAATCTGGGTATGTAGCATTTCCATCTCCTTAAACATTTATCATCCTCGTTTAATGAAGAATTCACTTTTCTGCAATGTACTTAAAATGTTCACTTTTCCACAATGTGTAGATTTACTGGCAATCTACTCTAAATATTTGATACAACTCACATTGTTCTTCTTCTTAAGGTTGAAAGTTCAATCTGTAAAACCGTAGACAGAGTCCCTGGGGTCCCTAGCTCCATCAGGAAAATAATTAGAGATCGTATAACATGATCATAATAAAAATGCAGAAACGGTGGCCTGGTTTCCAAGGGACATATTTCAGTCATAAAACTCTGCTCATCCGTATAACATTACAAAGTGTTAAAAAATTCATTCAGCCAATTGGTCAGTTGACCCACCTGCCACTTAGCAAATATGTAACAGATACAGCACTAGGTACTGAGGATGAGGAAAAAAAGAGTCCCCGGGTTTCCTAGTTCTCAGTCTCCAGGAGAGAGAGAGAGAGACAGGTATGCAATTTCAGCTGATAATCTACTGTTATGGAAAGGAGGAGGAGAAAACAGAGGACAAGCTATAGATTATAGTTGCTCCTTTAATTTTTCCAACAGCTTTGTGGGGTAGACAGTGCAGATTTTGAATCTCTGTTTTACAGAGGAAGACCACTGGGCTTAGGTGGGATCCTTGAATTGAAAGCAGGGCCTGAAACCAGCTGACTTGCCACCACTGTGAGGGGTGGCCTTCCCCAGTGCATTCTGTCCCCCTGGTTCTTCTTTCTCCTGAATGGTTTTTTTCTTTTGAAAGTTGAAGAAAAGATCATCTCTTCTCCACTTCGGGCCATTGTACTCTCCTCTGCTCACGACACCTCACCTCAGTCCATTTCAGTGGGGCGGTGTGTTCAGCAGAGCTTTAGACTGAATGCAATTTTTGTAACACACTGCCTCAGCAAGCACGGTGTTCACTGAGTGATACTATAGAGTCATAATGACAGAGCCATTATATTTTTATATTCTTTCACCTAGATGAAATACTTGTTCTGAATACTAATTTGGTGTTTTGTCTCGAGCCTGCTGCATATTTACTGCTGCTCGAATGTGTCTTGGTTTTGCTTCACTGCATCCAGTTAGCAGAGAGGAGAGTACAGGCAAGGGCACAGGTAATGGCAAGAACAGCCCAGGAGACGTGCAGACCCAATCAGGTCCAGTGAAGGAATATGAAACCAGGGCGTAGTTTGCTCCCTTAAGGGCTCCGGAGTCCCTCTGCCTAGACACCAATTCACAAGGAGGTTGCTGCTGATTCCCCAAACTGAAGAGTACCCTGGGAAATAACCAATCCTACTGCAGACCTCCTCATCTTAGCTAGGACTCTCTTGGAAACATAGCAATCCAGGCCAGGGCTAAATTTTGTAAGATCATCTAGACTTGCCTTGCAAAGAACATTATTTAATATTTTAGTCATCCATCCATCCATCCATCCATCCACCCACCCACCCACCTATTCATTTAACAGAGTTACTGAGCACTTACTCTGCACTAGTTAAGGATATGACAATGAGCAAAACAGACACGCCTGCCCTTTAATGTCAACTCTCTATGATTTAAGAAAAAAAAAACTGTTTTGGTACTGGTGATTGAACCCAGGGGCATTTTACCTCCAAGATAGACCCCTCATTTCTATTTGTATTTTTATTTTTAATTTTGAAACAGGGTCTTGCTAATTTGCTGAGTCTTGCTTAGTTACTGAGGCTGGCCTTGAACCCGTAGTCCTCCTGTCTCAGTCTCCCAAGTACTGGGATTACAGGGCGTGTGCCCTTCTAATTTTTCAGAGCTCCAGAGTTTTACATTAAAATGTCCATTCAGTGGCTTCACATGGATTTCACAAAACTTACTCACCATCAGTTTGCCTGAAATTAAACTCATTCTATTTTCCCTCAAAACTACTTCCCTGATCTCCCCCCAAAACATGGAAAATATAGTGTAGGGTAAGTATTAGGGACTAAGAAAATATGTAAGAGCTTTCATCTAGCTACATACTCTTTTTTTTTTTTTATTAACATGGTTCACAAAGCTCTTTAAGCCGGGCATCTTGGTTCACACCTGTCATCTCAGTACTTGGGAGGCTGAGAGAGGAGGATCATAGGTTTAAGGCCAGCCTCAGTGACTTAGAGAGACTCAGAAACTTAGTGAGACACTGTTTCAAAGAAATTAAAAAATAAAAAGGGCTGTAGGTGTAGCTCAGAAGTAAAACACCTGGGGTTCAATTTCCAGTCTCCCTCCCCCATCAAAGCTCTTCAAGGATCTGCCCCTAATCCATGCTTACATTTTCAGCATCATCTCGGGTCGTCCTTCCCCTTGCTATATTTCCTGAATCCACTCTGCTCTCCTGTCTGATGGCCTTCTCCCCTGCCTCAGCAACCATCGTTTTTTCTCTTGTCATTTATCCTTTAGGCCTCATTGAAAACAGTGTTTGGGCCGGGCGTGGTGGCGCACGCTTGTAATCCCCGCGCTTGGGAGGCAGAGATAGGAGTATCGCGCAGGTTCGAAGCCAGCCACGCGCGCTGGCTTAGGAGACCCTGTTTCCAAATAAAAATGTAATAATAGGTCTGGGAGTGTAGCCCGGAGTTAGAAGGGCTTCCAGGAACCCCAGTACCACCAAAAAGAAAAAGAAAGAAAGAAAGAAAGAAAACAGTGTTTGATTCCAAGAGAAGATTTTCCTAACTCCCAGACTGAACCAAGACACCCACTGGTCTTGGCAATTTTTAAAAACAGCATCTTTACTTCCTTACTCACAAAATTCCTCCCACTATGTTTTCATTTTTTGTTTGGACGCCTGTCCTCCTCATCACAGAATCTGATCTGCAGTAAAATCTCCATGATATTTATTGGAGGTAGTCAGATTCGTTACAGGAGAAAATATAATCACTCAAGTGTCAGAGTAGGAGCCCTAATAACATTACATAAAGACTTAAAATTCCTATTAACAACTCATAATGTATAGGCCTCTTCAAATTTCTTAAAATATATTTTTTTAAAATCTAAGTTATACATGCCCATTGTTCAGAGTCCAGCGTGTGGTGGTTTAGTGAGATGCCAAAAATAAAATAGGGATGGGGGCATAATTCAGTGGTAGGATGCCCTTGTGTCCAATCCCCAGTACCCTCTCCCCAGTCTTTATTCTGTTTCAATTCTTAATTGTAGACTGGGAATAGAATTATAAACTGAAAATCACTTTCCCTTTCTATTACCTTAAATTTTTGCAGATATTATTTCACAGACTTTTAGAATACAATGTTGCTGTCAAGAATTCCAATGTCATCTCTTATTCCAAACTCCTCATGTGACAGCCTTGAAAATTTTCAGGATCATCTTTTGCCATTGTCATCATATGTCACAATGATGTGAGCCTTGGTGTGGATCTATTTTAATCTGTTCTATTGGGTGTTTACTAGTTTAAATAGGAAAATCCATCCTCCAGCTCTAAATCATTCTCTTGATTGATTTTTTTTATTTCCCTCTCCTTCCTTCTCACTTTTTATAAAATTCATATTCTTAAGATGTAAGACTTCTGGGAATGGTCTTTTTGTTTTTCATACTTTGTTTTCTATTTTTCATCAATGCCTTTTATTTTTACTTTCTGGGTAAGGCTTCCAACCTTATATGCTAATCTTCATGGAAATTTATTTTTTTGCTAAAATGTCGATCTGGCTGTCTGCTTGCTCAAATGCTGCCTTCAGAGCACACTCTTAAGTACTTTTGTCATATTGGGTCAGAGGGACAGAGACACCCCTGGTGTCTTTAAGTCAGACAAGAACTCAGCACGTTAGTTACCATGCAAGAGCTAGGAATGAGAAAAAGCTACAATGCCTGAAGATTTGAAAGAGAAAACAACCAACCCCCAAATTCAAAACCTAAAGAAGTTCAAAGGCCCCAGAGCAGCCAGGTCACCAAGATCTCCCAGCTTCTACTCTTGTCTGGAGTGTCCTATAAAAACCTCTAACGACATTAAACGACAGACCACTTACAGAACGTTTGTTGGAAGTGAGACAGCGTTGGGGCTTCCGGAGCTACATTGTAGAAGTGGGTCTTTAGGGCTCCGCTGACCAGTAGATTATATGCTAGATCTGTTATGTTGATGCCCACAATGGCAAACGAGTACCTGCGAAGCGAAAACCACAAAGCCAACAGTGTTGCATATAGGGAAAAGAAGTGCTTCAAAAAAAATGATAACCTGAGCTTTAAATTCCTACTGAGTCATCAGAGTGGCAAGTTGCCCTTCCTTCTCTAGCCTAACAGCTTGACTTTTATAATTACCATCGAGTGTCAGTGTTGTGTGCTAAGAGAATTGAGACATGCTTGACTTGATAATTCCATTTCCAAACATGTGGCAGAAAAACACCCAAAGAGAACACAGCTTTATACATAAATAAATTCATTACCATGTTACTTATAATGGCAAGATATGGGAGCCTCTCAAGTGTCCTAAAAATTATAATTAGGAAAATAAATTACGATAATCCCATATAACCTATTACGGTTGACTAAAACTATATTCTTAGAGACTAAGCAGGATATGAGAAATTATGAATAGGACAAGCCAAGTTTTATTATATATACACATATGTGCATGGGAAACGACTAAAATTAAATGTTATAAAATATTAATATGGATAAGTGAGAATAATAAGATTGAGGTAAAAAAAGATTGGGGTGATTTTCTGGTTTACTTTCTTACTTTTCTAAAATAACTCATATTAATTTTAAGTGAGAAAATTTAAATGAGTATATTAAAACAAAGTATGTGTTCTAGTCCTTTTCTACATGTCTATTAAAATGAAAAGAAAATTGAGTTTTTAAATCCTTTCTGTTACTATAAATCTATCACAGAAATATTTTTAGATAAAATGGAAATTTAAAAAAGCTTCTAAAAACTGGACACAGTGGCACATACCTGTAGTCCCAGAACTTGGGCAGTTGAGACAGGAGGATTTTGGGCTTGAGGCCAGCCTGAATAAATTAGCAACAACTTGTTTCAAAAATAAAAAAATAAAAAGGCCTAAGGGTATAGCTCAGAGGTAGAAGGCCCCTGGGTTCAATATTCAGTACCAAAAAAAAAAAAAAAAGAAAGAAGAAAGAATCTCCTAAATTTGTATTGAATAGCTCAATACTTGATAGAATTCCTTAAGAGGAAACATCAATCAGATCAAATTCTAAATGAGATTTCTGAAAATAATTTCTGTACAGTTACAACTCTAAATTTGTCAGTTAGTTACACAATGGTATTATACAAATAAATAAAAAAACATATAAATCAGTCTTCTGGTGGTTTACATATTTCCACCAAGATGAGTAGAATTTCATTCGTGACATCTCTTGTATTCTTAGGACAGCTTTGCTGTTGCTGGTTCACACTGACAAGCTACATGAGAGATCTCACACTCACCCAATTGCTTTATCCATCCTTTTCTTCTCCCATTCCATTTTGCTGAATTTGCTGAATGAATAAATATATAATAAATAACATTTTAGGTTTAATTGGTACTTGCTCTTTTTGAATGCTTATGTGGATACTGTTTAACTACACACAGAGACATCCAGCATAATCAATTTGAATACTATCAACTTTAAAAAGCTACAATATTGGTGCTGCACACTTGTAATCCCAGCATTCGGGAGGCTGAGACGGGGATCACGGTTCGCGGACAGCCTCGGCTACTAAGTGAGGCCCTCCGCAACTTAGTGAGACCCTGTTTCAAAATAAAGAATAAAAAACGGGGAAGGGGTATAGCTTGGAGGTCAACTGCCCCTGGGTTCCATCCCCAGACCTGCAAAAATAAATAAATAAATAAATAAATAAATAAATAAATAAATAAAAGAATAAAATAAAAAAGCCACAATACAATTTATGGAGTTTGGAGTTTGTAAATGGAATTTGTTAAGAGCATGCCATTTACCCCTGTTCACTTCAGCATAGCAGTGGAAGACAGCCCTGAAGGGCCAAACAGGCTGCTGTTTACACTTGTTTTTTCAAATCCTACCTTCTCTGTGTGAGCTTGCTAGTCTCTCCCTCTCTCTTTCCCTCTCTCTCCTAACCTTATGTCGCCTACACTGTCAGGATTCCCCACTATACTTTGGTTTTTTTAACCTCATGACATTTGCCTTACTTAGTCCCATATGTAATGGCTGATTCACGGTAAATGCCAAATAAATATTTATTGGCAAATACATCTTTGAGGTAGTAAAAGGAAGGAAGAAGGGAGGGGAGAAAGGGAGGAAGGGAGAGGATAAAGGGAAAAGGGCGGAAGAAAAGGTATATATTTTTTAAAATGCTGTTACATTTCTTTCCTCTGGTTAAGTTGGCTAAGTCACAACAGCTCCACTTTGATTTGTTTTATAATTGGAACTCCTAGCCGAGCGTGGTGGTGCACGCTTGTAATCCCAGCATTTGAGAGGCTGAGACCAGAGGATCGCGGTTCGCGGACAGCCTCAGCTACTATGTGAGGCCCTCTGCAACTCAGTGAGACCCTGTTTCAAAATAAAGAATAAAAAATTGGGCAGGGGGTGTAGTTGAATGCCTCTGGGTTCCATCTGCAGACCCGCAAAAAAAAAATATATATATATATGTATATATTTGGAACTCCTGAATGGAACTGTGGAACTGTTTGAAGAAAGGGCTCTATCATAGATGCACTCTGCCATCACTGCCTTACGTTCTAGTACTTAGATTACTTGCGTATCTGTCCCCTTCCCATTTCCCTCCACACTGTCCATGTCTTATTTACAGGAACAATGTTTCACTCCTTTTCAGAAACGATGTGACCTTTTTTCAGCGTTTAACACTAAAAACTGTAGTTAGCAGTGGAACCAAACAAAACTGAAAAACTGGAGTTGGGAGTCCTTAGCACGACCTAAGTTAGAGAAAGGAGTTCTCTAGAATACATGGCAAATAATAACTACAAAATATGCGTGTAATATCACAGCACACAACCCCAAAAACATTGTGTAAAACTGATATTGACCATGTGTGAGTTCTACTCTAAATGACTGACGAGAATTCAAGATAAGATATTTTTAAAATCCACGTTAAAATATGTATGCTGCCTGTTTTTTTTAAAGTATAACTTCTAACCAACAAACCAGCCAGCCAAAGTAACATCAGATTTTTCTCTTAAGAGATTCATAATCAAACTGAAATGAATCATGTGTGAAGTTAAAAAAAAGTACACTGGAATTTACAAGCATCCACTTTTGCTTTAACAAAGGCTTTTAAGTACATAGTCTCTATATTTGTTAAATTAAATCTTTATCTACATTCAAAATATAAGATAAGGTCAAATGACCTCCAATCATTTGATTATAGGATAAAGTGACCCAAACATTGGATCCTTTCTTCAGGAAAAACAGACAAACATAAAAGCTAGTAGGCAAAATTCTCTGTTTAGCCGGGCGTGGTGGCCCACGCTTGTAATCCCCGCACTTGGGAGGCTGAGACAGGAGCATCACGCAGGTTCGAAGCCAGCCTCAGCTGGCTTAAGAGACCCTGTTTCCAATAAAATATAAAATAGGTCTGGGAGTGTAGCCCAGAGGTAGAAGGCCCCTGGGTTCCATCCCCAGTACCATAAAAAAATTAATTCTACTTTTATCCCTCAAGTTACTTCTGGACTCTAAGATGGGTATTGACAAGAGCAGAAATGTATTATGTTGTACTTGTCAAAGAGCAGACAAAAAAGAGCTTTTCTTAGTGTAGATAAGAAAGTATATATACATCTATATGTATACACACATATGCACTTCATACTGTTGAACACTTGAGATATTCAGGGTCTAACAGAATCTGTGTTGATATCATAATTGGCTATTAGATTTTTTTCAGAATCAGTGAAAGATAGTAACATTTTCAAGATGTTCTGATTTATATGCAGTGACATTTACCATCAATTTAAAGCAATCAATGCATGAACTTTATCTATTGAATTGTAATGTAGCTTGAGGGATAAAACATATTAATTCTATCTACACACACACATACACACACACACACACAAACACACACACACATCTCTTCTTAAATAAGAGTGATCATGCAAACCCTCAACTACTCTCTAATAGCTGACATAGGATCTAAAACTATAAAGCTTTTTTTGGGGGAATGGCTCAGAGGCAAAATTAATCTCCCTCCAATGGTTAATCAAAAAATATTTTAAGCGTATTGTTACTGTCCAAGGAGCATGGAGGATTCATGCCTTCTGGGTGAGATTCCTCCAGGAAATATCACCTGAAAACACATGCAGACTCAACCAGTTTTAATTAGAAGGGGCTCAGAGGCTCTCTATTACAGAAATATGCAATTCCAAAGAGGTAGCTAAAATATTAAAATAGCTTGATTTTTAATTATGTAATATAATCAGGAAGAGCTAAACTATTTAATGATCTTCCTTCCTTCCTTCCTTCCTTCCTTCCTTCCTTCCTTCCTTCCTTCGTTCCTTCCTTCCTCTCTCTCATCCCTTTCTTTCTTCCTCTTTCTTTCTTTCTTTCTTTCTTTCTTTCTTTCTTTCTTTCTTTCTTTCTTTCTTTCTTTCTTTCTTTTAGTACTGGCGATGGAACCCAGAGGCATTCTACATATGGGTTACATCCCATCTGTTTTATTTTTTGTTTGGAAAATGAAGGGTCTTGCTAGGTTGATGAGAGTCTCATTATTTGCAGAGGCTGCCCTTGAACCTGCAATCCTCTTATCTCTGCCTCCCAAGTACTGGGATTACAGGCATGTACTACCACTCCCAGCTGGTATTTTTCTTAAAATAAATAAAAGAAGGCATCTGGCTCAGGAGATAGTCCACATTCTGTGCTGAGAATTCGCACTCTCAGTTTTCACTTTCTAAAAAAGGTAATAAATAAATAAATAATACGAAGCAAACACTTTCTAATCTTACAAAAGATTATAAATGTAAATTTGGGAAAAATGTAGTGTAATTTAATGAATCTTAGCCACATCCTAAATTTTAAGACTATTATGATAAAAGTTTGGATTTGTTCAGCCAACATAAACACTAACAATTAACCTGTCATCATGCCGAGGAGAAAAAAGATCATGATTGCAAAATAATGGAACTACTTATAAGAAGAGCAACTAGTAGATAAAATACATACATAATAATCAAATTCGAAATCTACTAATAGAAGGGCGAATTTTCTCTGTGCAACAAAATTCCCAAGCAAACGTTCTTCCCAGATCTTCAGGATCTGGTCATGTGGGTGAGGTGTTCACCCTGAGGTGAAGAGTTCAAAATTTTCCTCCAACTGGATACAGTCATAGCTGTAGAAAGACTCTTGGATATTTTTCATCAGATTAGTCTAATCTGGTTTCCACATCACTGAAGTAAAGCTTCCTAGTCATTAACAATATTAGATAAAAAGCTGGAAAATTTTTGCTTTGGAACATTTTTCATAAATCTATATTTCCTTTAAAAGTCCGTACCTCTATTCATTCTAAAAGTAAAAACAACAAAGCACACAAAAGCAAAAATACCTTATTTCCTCCTTAGTGATATCCCTTCATGTATTCGGGTAAAGAAAACAATTTAGAAAGGTAAGTGAAATGCATATAATTTAGTCTCTCTCTCTCTCTCTCTCTCTCTCTCTCTCTCTCTCTCTCTCTCTCTCTCTCTGTAATTTTTTTCAGTTGGGCCCTGACTTCATGACTTCAATTCTCCCTTCTATTCCTCCATTAAGCTCCCCTGCCTCGCTGAACTCATTCTCCCAGACCCTGCCCTTCTTTCATGCCTACTGCTCAATGCTCAATCTTCCTGGACATGATTGATTTTATCAGTCCTTTTATAAACATCACATTTGAATAGTGTGTCTTTATATTCTAAATCCTGGAGTAAGTATCTGAGAGTATCTTATACTCTCCTATTTAGCGTGTGTCAAGAGGGCTTGTTAAGAAGAGCTTTAACTCGCTCCTGGTGAGTTGACCTATAGCTTCATGTAGGATGTTTACCTAATCTATGAGGCTTAACCCATCATATTGTCCACAGTTACCTGCATTTTGGGTGAAGAGAGTCAGAGAGAACCTGCTGAGCTGCTGCACCATCCCTTTCTGCAAAATACCTGCAGTTGGAAGGAAAGGAAACCTTAAGTCTACTTGCCGAACACATTCAATTTCATCCAATTCGAAGCTGTCTGGGATTCAGAGATGGATACTGGCATTAGATTATTATTTGTTTCAGCTCCTCAAGAGAATAGTTTACCCAAGTATGACATGGTAGGGTGGCTTTGAAACTCACACAGACTTAGGAATGTGTCAAATAGATTTGAACATTTATGAATTTTTTATTCCCCAGAGAGCCAAGTCTATTCTTATCAAGAATTAATGACAAGGGGGTAAGGCGGCTCGGCATTGGAAGGCCCTCTCCCAGGCTTCTGGAAAGAACATGTTAGGAACAGTGACAGCCAAAGGGCAGAGAGAAAAGAAATTCTAGAAAGTGAGAGGACACATTTCAAGTGCATTTTTCTTAAAGATATCCACTGGACATTTGAATTCTAGATGAATAGAAAATGTCTTATGAAACTTTGGTATGTTAAAAAATATATTTCCTGGAGGAGAATGGGAAATGAAGTTTCCTAATAAATAAAAAAGCCCATATACCTTCAGAATCCAAAAGAACTTTATAAAGACACTTACAAAGTACATTAAGACTACAACATCCATGGCTTCATCATTTGATGTGCATGTCATTTCCTGCATGAATGTAAAGGGTAAAACAACCCTTGAATTTATCTTTAAGACCATTTCAAAACAATAAGTAATTTTAATATACATATCCATAATTGTTAATGAAATTAAGTTTTATTTCATGCTCTTGCTGATCTAGGGTTCTTATTTTATGTCTTATTGTAATCAGGCTGCTATTTGGAAGTTGTCTTTGGGACGCCGCTGTCTGTCCCTAATCCTTTATCTTCTCTCTCTTTTGCCTGGCCTTCTAAATTCTAAAGAGAAGCCTCACCTAAATGGTTAAGATGTTAGCTGCTCAATCTTTCTTTAGATTTTCAGAGCCAGGAATACCTGGTGGCCTTTGTAACACCCTCCTCAGTCTTTAGTTCTGTGCATATAAATTGATATGAGGTTTAACATGTAAAAGAAACTAGTATGTCTGTCTAAACAGTACTACAGGAGCTAGCCCCAGGGGACTGAGTTCTATTGCAATGTTCTAGAGAAGAACAAAAAAGGAGACACATGGCCTGGATGGTCACATACCCCCCCCCCTCAGCAGGTAGCCTTCCTGCCTGCTCCACCTTTCACTCCCTATAGAAGCCCTTTTATGCCCCTTGAGTCTCCAAGATGGAGCTTTCAGGAGATGAATCTTCCATCTCCTTCAAGGATGGCCCTTAAATAAACCCGAGTCCTTCTCACTAATTCTGGTGTCCTAAGTATTGGCCTTTGAGTGGTGAGTAGTGTGGGCCTTATCCTGGTGACACTCATCAGTTCGTATTTTTTGGTTCCATGTCTCTAAAACCATCCTCAAATAAATAAGGCATATAATCCTATAGGTAATAATATACTGAATATGGGTCCTTATTGCTTATGTTTGTTTTAGTTTTGTCTCATTTCACTTTGTTTATGGTGGCTTATCATACAGAAATCATCAGTTTTAATGTTTGGGATTTATTGATTCTTCTTTTTCAGTTGATGAGGTTTTCAGTCTGTCTTTAAGAAATCCCTCTTTAACCAGATATCTTCAAGATTTCTTTCTAAAGATTAAAAAATTTTTCTTTTTTTACTTTCAGCTTGTGAACTGAGGTGAGGCCGAAATTTAGCTTTTTTTCTAAATTGAAGGCCAACTAATTGTCCCAATTCCAGCTGTTCAAAAGCTTAGTTTTGATCCACAATTTGTGACACCACCTTTGTCATTAAGATCTACGTTTACCTTACATGATAATGTAGCATTTCAAACCTTTCATAAAGGAATGAATGATGATTAAGCTTTCTAAATTTAAAATGAAGGGAAAGATCTAGAAGGGAAATAGGGTGCTACCCAAAATAACAAAGACTTAATTTCTTTTAAAAATGCATCATTCCCCTCACTAATAGTGTGGTTTCAAAAGATAAGAAAACTACTTCAAAGGACTCACTTTGATTTGAAAAAATGACAATGGATAATTGAATTTAAGCATAAAAATTAATGAATACACTTAGCTGAATCACAGTAAACATGTAAAATTACAAGAGTTAATATATACAACATTTAAAAAGTAGAAAAAGAAAAAAATGTTTTGATCACTAATGAGGGAATTATGGTGCCAACTTCCTACTAGAGAATTGGCAACCAAATAGAAAAACCGAGCATCTGTCCACCTTTACTTTAGAGGGACCAAATAGTCTCCACTGATAAAGGACACTTAGTCTTTAACAAGTTTCAGCCAATAATTGTAGGAAGAATAACAGAGTTAGAAAAGACATTTTTGCACATTTAATTGATTCGGTGAAGATCACAGAGGAGAAAAGGCGGATACAGTGGTACCACCGGCCCTGACCTGTCTCAGAACAGGGCCAGGAGTGGTGGGGGTGCAGGCCTCACACTGTCCCATCAGCCAGAATCTCCGCAAGCCTTTCCCAGTACCTCTAACTTTCAAGAACTACAAGTGCAAGCAGAAAAAACCAGACTACAGGGCATTTTACAGGATGAGTGACTAGAATCTCCCCCAAGTTAATGGGCCAGAGGAGAGGGTGAAAAAAAGGAGGTGGAGGAGGGGAGAATGCTAATTTGGTTACTGTTATTTAATAATTGGGTTTTCACTTGTTTGTTGGCTTGATAAATTTAATAAAGTCTCAAGTAAAAATAAATAAATAAATAAATGACAAAAAGACCCAAGGGATAGATTAACTAAATGCAATGAATAGGTCTTATATCTTGTGCATATTCAAATTTCCATTTGAACAAAACCAGCTATAAAAAGACATTTTTGAGCTAGTTGTGGTGACACATGCTTGTAATCCCAGTTTTTGGGAGGCTCAGGCAGATGGAAAGCCTCAGCTACCTAGTGAGGCTTTCTGCAGCTTTGTAAGACCTCGTTTCAAAATAAAGAATTAAAAATAGGTTGGGGGTGTAGCTCAGAGGTAAATGCCCCCTGAGTTCCATCGCCAGTATCGCAAAAACAAAACAAAAGAAAACAAAAGAAAAACAGTCATTTTGAGAGAGAATTGGGAAATTTTAATATACACAAGATATAGATTGTTAGGAGTGCCAAGCACTGTCATTTATGAATGTTAGTATTGATATTTTCTAGAGTTACATATTGAAATATGGAGTGTAATGACAAGCAGCATAGGGTTCTTATCAACATGTTTCTTTTTATTTTTATTTATAAGTGGAACATATTGAAAATGGTATACATTTAGATTGTGCCTCGTGCCCTTCCCCCCAATTTCCCTTCCCCCCTCCCAATAGAGAGTGTCCAGGTTAACCATGTTATATTTATACTATTACACATATTCGTATGTAGCTCCTCCATTGAACAACCTCAGCTTTCTTCCTCTCCTATCCTTCCATTCTAGCTTTGCTGGGATTTCCCCTCCATCATCTGGAGTCCCTCTGGTATTACCACTACTCCCTAACTTGGACATATTAGAGAAAACATATGTCCCTTCTCTTTCTGTGCTTGACTAATCTCACTTAACATAATGTTCTCCAGTTCCTTCCATCTTCTTGCAAATGCTATTATTTTATTCTTCTTTATAGCTGAATAGAATTCCATTGTATGTATTTCCCCTAATTTTGCAATCCATTCATCTCTTGATGGAGATCTAGGTTGGTTCCATAGTTTGGCTATTACAAACTGTGCTGCTATAAACATGGGTATGCATATGTTAACGTAGTTCTCTGATTTCAACCCCTTTGGAGAGATACCAGGAGTGGTATAGCTGGATCAGATGGTAGATCTGTTCCCAGTTTTCTAAGGAATCTCCATACTGATTTCTTAGTGGCTGAACTACTCTGCACTCCCACCAACAGTGTAAAAGAGTTCCTCTTTCCCCACATGCTCGCCAGCAATTGTTGTTGAACTGATTTCTTTATGCTTGCCATTCTGATTGGGTTTAGATGGAATCTCACCATCTCCAGCTAAGGAGGAGTCAGGTTATTCATTCAAAAACATATTTATTGAGTACTTACAACACCCCAGACTCTGTCCTAAATGCCTGGGAATCAGGGTGTGAATGAGACAAGTTCTTGTCTTTCATTCTACTTATCAACATGTTTCTATCAAAAAATAGTGCTGCGAGTATTTCGAACCTTTACAATTACTAAATCTGTGTGATCAATATAAGAAGTACTATACCTCCTTTTCTTATGTTTTTGAATATGCTTGAAATTTTTCATCATAAAAATAATTTTAAAAATTGACATTTGCTGCCGTGTATGATAGTGCATGCTTGTAATCCCAGTATGGAGACCCTGTTTCAATATAAAGAATAAAAAATCAGGCTAGGGATGTAGCTTGGAGGTAGAATGTCCCTGTGTTCAATCTCCAGCACCACATACACAAAAAATTGGCATTTGCTTAAAAAAATCCATGAGAGCTGTTAAAATAGAAGGAAGATGCTAAGAGCTTTTTAAATTTATGAGCTTGAGTTGCCTCTGAAAGGACTTGAGTGTTTTCTTGAAGTCTTTTGGGAAATGGCTTTTGTAACAAGTAACTCCATTTTGCCATTTCGGTAAAAGAAGACCAGAATATCACTCTAACACTCAGCTATTCTTTATTTTACTTACTGCAAATTGTACAGTCCCAGAAGTCCCATTCCTCGAAAATCTGTTTTAGGATCATCACCTTGGAAACCAATTTCACACCACTGCTTAGAAATCCGAGATTCCAGTGGAGTATTGGGCTTCAAAAATTTCCATAGCTAGAAACAAAAGAAAAAAGAATTACCCTGTTGACATCAACAGCTACACCCCAGCCCAATTTTTTATTCTTTATTTTGAAACAGGGTCTACGTTTGGAAAGGCCTAAGTAGTTGAGGCTGGCTATGAACCTGTGATCCTCCTGTCTCAGTCTTTCAAGTACTGGAATTACAAACGTGTACCACCACGCCCGGCAGCAAATGTCAACACACATATATACCCTTTCTATTGGCTCTGATTTTTATAAACTACATTATTAGGAGGGTATTTACAAGCTGAATATATGCAAATAGATTACAATTAGAGATGTGATCATCTTTCAATTATCTATGGCTGCAGTTCTCAAAGTATGTCCTAAGGATGATTGGTAGGTATTCAGGACCTTTTTAGTCTTGGTAGTAAAACAACAAAGACAAGAACACTAATAGCAAGAGTAAGAGGTGGTTTTTTTTTTTTTTTTTTTTTTTTTTTACTTTTCCACTCTCATCTCAGGAATGCACAGTGGAAATTTCTGGAGGCTGCATGACATGGCATGATGTCATTGCTCCAAGGGCAATGAAATGTGTACTTGTGTATTTTATTGTCCTAAACCTTTCTGTTTTGATTTCTAATTGGAAATTCAGTGAAGGGGGGCACTCCCACAATCTTTAGAGCTCTCTAAAATATTTAAGAGTATAAAGGGACAGGGAGAACAGGAACATTTTGAGGCCATCTATTATTCAACTGCTCAGAAAATACTTCCTAACGTTGTTTTAAAACCTTTAGCAACATTTTTAACAAAAGAAGGCTTGAGTTTCATTTCTTAGGTATCACCTATAACAGGAGTGAGAGTATACATTGTCATATAGCTGGATAAAAGAATATCAGTAATTTTCATAAATAAATCTCAAAATATATTATCATCTTCAAGAGTTGCCTAAAAGAGTCAGTTATAGTGGTGCATGCCTGTAATTCCAGTACTTAAGAGGCTGAGACAAGAGGATCACAGGTTTGAGGCTGGCCGTAGCAACTTAAGGAGACTCTACTTCAAAATAAAAAAAAATAAAATAGGGCTGGAGGTATAGCTTGGAGGTAGAATGTCCCTAGGTTCAATCTGCAGTATCAATAAAAAAAGAAAAAGAAAAAAAAAGGGGGGGAGGTTGAGATGGGAGGATCACAGGTTTACAGCCAGCTTTAGCAATGCAAGGTCTTTTGCAATTTAATAAGACCTGTTTTAAAAATAAAATAGGGCTGGGGGTGTAGTTCAGGAGCAGAATGCCCCTGGGTTCAATCCCTTGCACCCCCCACAAAAAGTTGCCTAGAAGAATTTTCTTTAAAACTGACTGTTAATAATGGAAAGTATAAGTTCTAAACATATTTATATTCTTCACTGCTTAGTAAACTGGTTTATTTTTCTAAGTTTTATGTAAAAAGATAGATTTAGCACATATTATTATGAGAAAGAGAGAGACTGAGATCCACAATTGTAATCATAATTTTTTTTGATACAGGAGATTGAGCCCAGGGACATTCTACCTCTGAGCTACATTTCCACCCCCTTTTACTTTTTATTTGGAAACAGAGTCTCCCTAAGTTGCTCAGAGTCTCGATATCTTGCTGAGGCTGGTCTTGAACCTATGATCCTTCTGTCTCAGCCTCCCAAGTACGGGAGGACAGGTGTGAACTACCATGCCTGGCTTTTGCCTTGTTTTTAATTTGATTATAAAACGTCTGATAGAAATGTCTGTTTGAATAATTCATATGGATACTGCAATATGAATAGAGTGATGTTACTGAGGTTAATCCCAGCCTATGTTCAAATGATAATACAGTCTTGATTGTCTTTACACTTTAGGACTCTGAGTAGCCACACTCTGATAATGCCTTCCTATGGCAGAGCACTCCAACAACATGGCAGTGTATTATAGCGTCTATAAAGCAGGGCCAGCGCATTCTGTCAAGGACCCGCTGGTAAAGATCTCGGGCTTTGTGAGCCATTTGGTCTCTGTTGTAATTACTTGACTTTGCATTTGTAGTAGGAAAGTGGCCAGATACTATATAAGAATGCATGTGGCTTTGTTCCAATAAAACATTACGTCTAAAAATGGATGGCAAGCCAAACTTAGCTCTTAGCAAACCCAGCTTTGATTTGCCAGCTGTTGCTCTAAACAATGTTGTGAAGTAGGTAGCAAGGGCATCATTGTTCTTCATCTCAAAGATGAAGACTCCTCACCTGGGCTAATTAAATACAAGCCATGGGTCAGTCCCTGGAAATGTGCAGGGACAAGCCAGAAGAAGTGTAGTGCGGTAGTTAAAAGCCCTTTCTAACTGCGTGAGTTCACTGTCCCTTGACTGCTTAGCCTCGGTGCCCACATGGGGACAGCACCTGGATATCACCATCAGGTTGTTGTGACAACTAAATAATAAAAAGTTGCTATGACGCCGGGCGTGGTGGCGCACGCTTGTAATCCCCGCGCTTGGGAGGCGGAGACAGGAGGATCGCACAGGTTTGAAGCCAGCCGCGCTGGCTTAAGAGACCCTGTTTCCAAAAATAAAATAGGTCTGGGAGTGTAGCCTAGAGATAGAAGGGCTTCCAGGAACCCCAGTACCACCAAAAAAAAAAAAAAAAAAGTTGCTATGACACACTTCCTGTAATGATTGTTGCACACCAAACACTCCGTGAATGTCTCATGATCGCTGCTTTTGTTATCTTCATACTTGAAATGGAAATAAATGGAAGAGGAGATTAAAAATCTTACTCCTTTGTTTGCTTGGGGAGCTGGAGAAGATTTCAAAATTCAGTGAAGAAAAATCTAGAAAATGAGCTGGCTTCTGCCATGGTACTAATGGGAAGCAGAGGAGATGACACGTACAAGTTCCTGCAAGTTCCTGGGCATGGGGATGACATGGACTGCTCTGAGTCCTCTTGACTGACGGCACACGCAAGAAATGTGCTGTATGCAGCAAGAGATGCAGGAGACGGAGTTTAGAGAAATACAGTGAAAGGGGACCAGAACTCCACACCCGGGTACATAGTATTTTACTATAGAAAACTTGAAGTTTTTAATCTTAGAAATAATATGACAGACCTGAGTTTTAGAAAAATCTCTCCAGCAGTATTTTAGAAGATGGAAGAGAAGAATCTAATGGCAGAATTAGAAGGCTGCAGCAGCCCAAGCTATTAGAGATGATGGTTAAAAAGAAGATGGTGGGAACGGAAAAGGTTTGAGAAATGTTTTGGGGTGCTCTGTGGATAAGATTTAGAAATTTTTGTAGGTGTAGAATATGCCCCAATTAGGTCACAAGCCACTTGAGGACAGAAAAGACACTTTTCGTCAAAGTGCCTCACTCATTGGCGGGCATCTTATCCTGGCTTTATCACTTACTAGATGTGTGAATCAGAACCTGGACTAAAATGCTAACAGTTTTCTCACCTGTAACATAGAGACAGCAAGCCTACATATCTGTAAAAATCAGAGTAACACATACACACAAAAATCATAATCACTGGTAAAAGTCATCTCATAAAAGTTCTTTTTTAAAATTTTTATCGGTGCATTATATTCATACATCATATTGGGGTAAAAAGCTTGTGTGTACAGACATGCACACATCACCGATTTAACCCCTACCCAATTCCCACCCCATTCCCTCCCCGTCCCTCCTTCCCTTGCTCGGCTTAGTGGTTAACTTTGATATATTTAAGTACATTGTGTGTTTTAGAGATTTTCCTCTTCCCCCCTCCTTTCTCCTCCTTTGGGTTGCCTTGTTTGCTCCTCTATAGGATTTCCTTTTTCATCTAGAGTTCGTCCTATGACCCATTTCTCCCTAACTCTCACATATTAGGGAAAGCATCTGATTTCTTATTCTTAACATGCAGCTAGTAAACTAGAGTAACTCCTGTATCCACCTAAATTTATTGCAAATCCACTACGCACATAGGACTGATCAGCTCAAGATGCTGCGCAGAGACACTCAAATGTCATTAGTTCACGCGCGTATCTATGTTCATAGCAGAACAATTCACCATAGCCAAATCTTGGGAACAGTTCAAGCATCCATCAACAGATGAATGAACTGTGAAATTATGGGATATGCCCACAATGAAATTTTACTCAGTTATAAAGAAGAACAAAATTACGTCATTTGCAGAAAAATAAATGGAACTAGAGAATATTATGTGAAGGGGGATTAGCTGCCACAGCAAGTGAAGGGTCGTATGTTTTCTCTCATATGTGGAAGCTAGGGAGAAACTGGGATACAAGAGGAACTTCCTATGAAGGAGGAGAAGTCCCAGTGAAGTGACGGAGGCGGTCTAGGTGAGGGATTTGGAAGGGGGGAGAGAGACTTGATGAAGAAAGTACTTCCACTAATACTACAAACATACACAAGACTATCAGTGCCAATCTCAGTATCCTGTATGGGGAACGGGAGGGCGTGGGGTGGGAGCCAAGAGGAAGCTCACCAAGTGTGGTGTGCATGTATGTTCCTATCACTCTGAGCTTTATTATGGCGTGAGATTACAATACACTAATAAAAATATATGAAAAACAGAAAGCAAAATGTGGCAAAAAGTCATTCATTCTCTGAAGACATCTCGGCCATTCTAATGAACTGTTTAGGCACACCACCAGTCTGCTAAGCATACCACCTCTTTTCACCTGAGCTAAATTGTCACCTCTTTAAAGTGAGTGCGTGTGTGTGTGTGTGTGTGTGTGTGTGTGTGAGTGTGTGTTTTATTGGGGATTGAACCCAGGGTTGTTTTACCTCTGAGCTAAGCTCCTAGCCTTATTTATTTATTTATTTATTTATTTATTTATTTATTTATTTATTTATTGCAGGACTGGGGATTGAACTCAGGGGCATTCTACTTCTGACCTACACTCTCACCCCTATTTTTTTTTTTGGTGGTGGTACTGGGGTTCCTGGAAGCCCTTCTACTTCTGGGCTACACTCCCAGACCTATTTTTACATTTTTATTTGGAAACAGGGTCTCCTAAGCCAGCGCGCGCGGCTGGCTTCGAACCTGCGCAATCCTCCTGTCTCAGCCTCCCAAGCGTGGGGATTACAAGCGTGCGCCACCACGCCCGGCTCACCCCTATTTTTTATTCTTTATTTTGGAACAGGGT
Organism: Muscardinus avellanarius; assembly: GCF_963383645.1. NCBI lineage: Eukaryota > Metazoa > Chordata > Mammalia > Rodentia > Gliridae > Muscardinus > Muscardinus avellanarius. Next base: position 146,125,450 of record NC_137786.1, read on the forward strand.
CTCACTAAGTTTTGGAGGGCCTCACTAAATTGCTGAAGCTGTCCGCAAACAGTGATTCTTCTGTCTCAGCCTCCCAAATGCTGGGATTGCAAGCGTGCGCCAACACACCTGGCTTATTTTATTTTATTTTGAAACAGGGTCTAAGTTGCTGAGGCTGGCTTCTGCCCAGCTTCATTCACCTCTTAATTTCCACTGTTAGGTCATTTCATTGAACTTGACTACCTCCATCAGAAAATGGTCAGAAAAAAAAAGAAAGCAATGTGAAGAGATGGAACTCAGCTAGTAGGTTAGTTAAACAGGAGAGAAAGAGAAGAAGAAAAGCTATTAGCCCGGCATGGTGGCGCATGCTTGTAATCCCAGCATTCTGGAGGCTGAGACAGGATGATCGTGCTTCCCTGCCAGCCTCAGCTACTTAGTGATGCCCTTTGCAACTCAGTGAAAACCTGTTTCAAAATAAAGAATACAAAAACAGGGTTGGGTCGCACTTGGAGGGAGAATGCCCCTGGGCTCCATCCCCAGTACTGAGAAAAAAAAAAAAAAGCTATTGCTAAAAATCAGGCTTCTAGCTGGGCATGGTGGCACACACTTGTAATCCTAGCATTTGGGAGGCTGAGACGTAAGATTATGGTTCGAGGACAATCTCAGCTACTTAGTGAGGCCCTTTGCAACTCAGTGAGACCCTGTTTCAGAAAAAAGGATAAAACAATAGGGCTTGGAGGCAGAATGCCCCTGGGTTCTATCCCCAGTGCTGAAAAAAAAAGAAAAGAGGCTTTTTAAATTTTTAATGATTCACATCAGATCCAGCACTAATTAGTAGAGACAAATGAATCATCTTCTTAATTACTTAACATATACAAAAACATACCCTCCTTCACACAAAAACACAACAGGATACATTTTAAAATTACATCTTCTATTGATATTTTTTCAATAAAACAAAGCTAAGGGCAGCTAAACAAATGTTTCCTTCTAATTTTGTTGCTGTCTTTGGGGATTTTGGGAAGAGGCAAAGAGGCACTTTAATCCTTAAAAGCATCTGCTTTCAGAAGTGAGCATAGAAGACATTCCAGATAACTAGTTCTAAATGTTCTAAAGGTCTTGATTTTTTCCCCCTTTGGTCTTAATTTTGTTGTTGTTGTTGTTGTTGTTGTTGTTGTTGTTTGTTAGTACTAGGGATTCAACCCAGGCATGTTCTACCTCTGAGCTACACTCACTTTTATTTTTATTTTGAAACAGTCTTACTTAATTGCTGAAGCTGGCCTCGAATCTGCCTATCCTCCTGTCCTAGCCTCCCAAGTGTTGGGATTACAGGAGTGTGGCACCAAGTCCAACTTCCTTCGATCTTAATTTCTTTAGCTGATAATTCAGTGTTTTGAGGAAAAGTTTTACTGCTGTTTCATAATATCACACTAGATCCAATATGGTTTTGAAGGTTTTTCTTTGACATCCAGGAGTATTTATAACTACATATTATTTTTCAACAGTTTTAATATGCCAAATATACATCTTTACCTCCCCTTCAAATATGCTCCAAGTTACATGAATAAATAATCAGCATTAAAATCTTGGGTAATTTCCCCAGAGGGCTCTTGCTGAAGCAGAAATCGACTTCATCTTTTTGATGTGTTGTAAAGGTCGTCAGTGAAACTCCCAGAGTGCTCTTTGACAAATGCTCTTTCTCTTATTGGCTTTCAACACACGAGAAACAACCAAAACTTCAGCCCAATGTGAGTCCACAGAAATTGCTCATATTAGAAAAGTAAAGCAGTTGGAAAGTCAACTTCTCATATGAATTTTTTTTTTTTTTTTTTTTTTTTGGTGGTACTGGGGTTCCTGGAAACCCTTTTACCTCTGGGCTATACTCCCAGACACCTATTTTTTATATTTTTACTTGGAAACAGGGTTTCTTAAGACAGTGAGGCTGGCTTCGAACCTGCACGATCCTCCTGTCTCCGCCTCCCAAGCTTGGGGTTACAAGTGTGTGCCACCACACCCAGCCCTCATATGAATTTTCTAATAAAATGTCTACCTCCAACCTCTGACTCAGCTGGAAAACTCGGCCTTACCAACCAGTCACAGTGGCCCAGATCTGAACTCATCTCTGTCACCAAAGCCCAGAATAAAGCCCAGCTCCCACCAGGTGCTTGGCAAACGTTAGTTGATTTAAGTGAAGGACTGAAGTGTGTTCAAGGACTAACCTTCAAAAGCATCTCTTCATGCTGGGGGTTATCTGAATCATAGGGCTCTCTGCGCAGCTTCTCCACGTCCGCAATAAGGTTTCTGTAACCAACAATTTGCAGAAGGCAGGCCTGCAGAGAGATTCCCAGCCTAATGTGTTTGGAAATAGAAGAAATACATGTGAGGAAAAACAAAACATGTGCTTGGGCATTTGCTCGCTCAACTTATGCACGATAGAAAATTTCATGTAACTTTCAGGAAATGGCCCAAATACGATCTGTTTAATAGAAGAACAATACTTGTTGAAGCTGCTTGTGGTTAGCTGTAGAACCAGGGTAAAACCTTTCTGTCATTCTGGATCGCTTGCTTTTTCTTTCTCTCTTTCTTTCTTTCTTTCTTTCTTTCTTTCTTTCTTTCTTTCTTTTTCTTTCTTTCTTTTGAATTGGACTGAACCCAGGCGCATTCTACCTCCTAGCTACATCTCCAGTCCAATTTCATCTTTTTTAAAAAAAAAAAACCAGGATCTCGCTACATTGCTGAGTCTTGCTACTTGCTGAAGCTGTTCCTGAACCTGCCAGCCTCCTGTCTCAGCCTCCTGTAACTGGGGTTACAGGTGTATGCCACCACAATAAGCTCATTCTGGATTTTTCTTAGGCTAAATTGCAACAGTTTGGTTTAAAACTGAGGGTTGTCTTTATGAAGCTGACTTAAAAGTAAAATGTAAGCCGGGCGTGGTGGCACACACTTGTAATCTCAGCATTTGGGAGGCTGAGACAGGAGGATCTGGGTTTGTGGACAGCCTCAGCTACTACTTAGTGAGGCCCTTTGCAACTCACTGAGACCCTGTTTCAAAATATTCTTTGTAATAGGGCTGGGGGTGTAGCTTGGAGGTAAAATGCCCCTGGGTTCTATCCCCAGTACCACACACACACAAAAAGTAAAATGTAGAAAATATAGGTAATAATAGGATCATTTAGGCCTTGTTGATGAGAATCACTATAGATGGATGTATATTAGAGGATAAGGGGAAGGGTGAGGGTGGGAAGAGACAGAGACAGAGATAGAAGAGAGAGGAGAGAGGGAGAGAAAACAAAGTCGCCCTCAGGGGCTTTGGGGCAGGAAAATTTTCAAAATAAAACAAAACCACAACAATGCTTCTACTTGGGAGTACACCCACCAGACGCCAGACGAGACAGAGGCGAGCGAGGAGTCACAGCTTTGCAGCGTTCTCCATCACATTCTGACCGTGCTACTTGTCTGAACACGTTTTCTTGGGCTGAAACAAGATCTGCTTTGTTTCTTACCAAGTGGCTTAAATTCTGCTTTCTGAGCCAATTTATCTCTACCACTTCCCTGCCCTGTCTGCTTTTAGCAGTTCTTCCTCTAGGGATCAAAAAGGGCTCTGATTCCTGATTCCTTCAGTTTTTCCTCCTGAAATGTGGCTTTCAGGTGCTTTCCCATTTTGCTCAGTCTCCTCTGAATGCACACTACTTGACTAACAGCCCCCCTGAGACGTGTCACTAGAACAGGAAGCCATCTGGCAAGCAGAGCACACACAAGACCAGCTCTTCCTATGAACAGCACTTTCCTACCTACAGCCTGGGAGGTAAAATAGGAGCTTCCTAAGCAGTTACATAAGGTTGCAAGCTTATTAAACAAGTGACCAGTCACCATGTGGGTGTGTGTGGTGCTGGGCTTGAACCCACTGAGACACAACCCCATCCCTATTTTTTTTACTTTTAATGTTGAAACAGGAATTTGCTCAATTACAGTGCACTGGTCTCAGACCCGTGATCCCCCTAGCTCAGCCTCCCACGTACTCAAGTTACAGGCCTGTGCCACTCTGCCCAGCTACCAAGATAGGTTTTTGTTGTTGTTGTTTATTTTATTTTTTGTGGTACTTGGAATTGAACCCAGAGGCATTTTACCTCCAAGCTATATCCTGAGACCGATTTTATTTCCTGTTTGGAAACAGGGTCTCATTAGCTTTCTGAGAGCCTCACTAAGTTGCAGAGGCTGTCTGTCTCAACCTCCCAAGTATTAGGATTACAAGTGTGTGCCACCATGCCCGGCTAAGATTTTTTTTTTTTTTTTTTTTTTGCCTACAAACTGCTGTCATAAATGATTAACCTATCCTACCTGTACTCATTTGGTGATATTTTTAAAATTAGGATAGTGCTTCATGTTCATTTATTACCACTGAATTCTTTAGTCAAGTAATTTTGGGGGGCTCCAAAGTGGTCAAACATTGGTAATTTCATGTAATACTGTGCAATATATTCTCTCTCCCGGTTTACCCATTCACTTTGAACATGTTGTAGTGGTAAAGGTGGTCATTTTAATCATAATGACATCGTCATCTTTCTAGGGGTAAATGACATGCATAGAGGTTAAATCTAAAATTAGGGGCAATAGGTTTTAGGATTATGTATCTACTCCAAATAAGAGGGCAGTGTCAGATAACCTAGAAACAAAAATAAATTGTGTGTTAAGCCAGGTGTGGTGGCAACAACTGTAATCCCAGTACTTTAAAAGCTGAGATGGAAGGATCGCAGGTTTGTGGCCAGCTTCAGCAATTTCAGTAACTTAGGCCCTGTTTCAAAAAAAAAAAAAAAAAAATAGGGCTAGGGGTATAGCTCAGAGGTAGCATGCCTCTGGATTCTATCTCCAGTGTCAAAACAAACAAACAAATTTGTATGTTTAATTAAATGCCCTTTATAGCACTTGTTATCATAGCACCAAAAAACTAAATTAGACATTTAAATGTATGGAAGGGCATGATATCACTGGTCATCCAGGAAATCAATATAAGACTGAGAAGAGAGTTATTTTTGAGGGAAGAAGGATAACGGAAGAAACAAAAGAGAAGGGAACAAGGAAAGTCAATTAAAGTTTTTATAGTAAATTTTAGTACCACTGTTAAGTAGCCCTTGAAAAAATGTTATTAAAACAAAGTGAGGTTAATAGTAGTGATAGCCTGGCAATTTAAAAATGTCTTCTCCATCTCTAACCTTCTGGTTCTTTGTTTTCTTGGAAAATATTTAATTTTTATAGCAATTTTGCCAATGGTTCCATCTAATTTAGGCACTGGAACACACACTGGGATATACAAACAAACAGGTAAATAACAAACACTTAATACCTATGCCTTTTTCTAAGGACGTCTAAAGAATGGATGGCAGCTGGGTGTGGTAGCACCTGCCTGTAATCCCAGTACTTGGTATGCTGAGGCAGGAGGATTGCATGATCATGGACAGCCTCAGCAACCAAGTGAGACCGTCTCAAAATAAAAAAAATTATAAAAAGGGCTGGAAGGCTGGGTGTGGTGGCGTAAGCTTGTGATTCCTGCGCTTGGAAGGCTGAGACAAGAAGATTGCTGCAGGTTCGAAGCCAGCCTCAGCTACTTAGTGAGGCTCTCAGCAACTTAGTGAGACCCTGTTTCCAAATAAAAAATATAAAATAGGTCTGGGAGTATAGCCTGGAGGTAGAAAGCCTCTGGGTTTCACCCCCAGTAACACACACACACACACACACACACACACACACACACACACACGGCTGGAAATGTAGCTCAGAGGTAGAATTCCCTGGGTTCAATCTCCAGTAACACACACATCCACACGGGATGGTAAATAAATGCTTTTGAATATAATTTACATAACTTTCATAGATATAGAAAGGATTTACTACTAAATCGAATCCAATCTCTAAATATAATTATAGGACGAACATAGCCCTTATGCCCAGGTGTAGTCTTACACTTTTGGTTCAACCTAATTTAGAATGAACTGCTTTCTTATCATCTCCCCAGAAGACTAAAATATATGTCAGAAGATTGCAAACATACATTACTACATAATTAAAGCAGCCTTCATGGCTGAAGAAGGAAAAGGCAGCTAATTAGCTGAAGTGGCTGAGAACAACACTATGGAGACCAGGCGGAAATGGAGTTTTTGCGATGAGCCCCTGGATAACCGGTATCTAGAATCCTTCCAAGAGACAGACCTATGCCAAGTGTGCTCTGAAATTCCCTTCAGCTCCAGCTTCCTGGGTTTGGTAATTAAAAGCCATTCTCAGCAGTAAAATCTGAAGGTCTCGTGTACTTAGATCTAAAAGACAGGTTGATTGCTACCAACCTGAAACCGTCTCTAAATATATCTGCTTTTGAAATTTATTCTACCCAAAGTCTTCAGTCCCACATTTGACTGAAAAATTGCCATACCCAGTGGAAAAGATAAAACTAATTTTAAATGTCACGAACACTGCCAGGTTGCATTTGAATACTTCCAAGAGGAGAGGAATAAATTATAAAGTTCTAAAATCTTCCCGTAAAAAAACATTTCTTCCTCCCACACATGCCTGTCTTCTTGACAAGCAGGTAGGAGCCATCTCCAAGACTATCCGCCTGTCATGAAAGAATATTCATGAGGGAGCTGAAGGGATATTCTAGACGGAGGAAAATCAGTGGCAAAGTCATTAATTTGATCATTTACTGCTAATGCCAAACACAGACATTGAACAGAGCAATTATTGATGAGTAGGTTTTCTTTATCTCATATTCTAAATTCAGGGGCACCCATTTTTTTATGTTTATAGTTATTTCAGAATCATATACCATCACAGAAGCACAAAGTTCCTGTCATCTACAAACACGAAAAATCACCTTTTAAAATGTATAAATGTATTCTTCATCTAAAAGCCAAAACCTCGCAGATGAACTACTTTAGAAAAAAAGAGAGAGGAGAGACAAACACTGGCGCTGTGGTGGGCGGCGAGACTTGTGTTCTTATTTCTCTCATGCAAAACATATTCTTTTTTTGTGTGTGTGGTACTGGGGTTCCTGGAAGCCCTTCTGTCTCTGGGCTACACTCCCAGACCTATTTTATATTTTTATTTGGAAACAGGGTCTCTTAAGCCAGCGCGATCCTCCTGTCTCTGCCTCCCAAGCGCGGGGATTACAAGCGTGCGCCACCACGCCCGACTACAAAACATATTCTCACTGTGGGTTTACGTCGGGGTTAATTTTCTTCAGTTCCATGATGTCTTCTATAGTTTTTTCAATCGCATCAGGATGGACACTCACTGAAGTCTGCAACAGCTGGAAAAGAGGCATCAATCATTCCCTTTTTCTTAAATTCCTTAAATGAAATACCATTGAATGGCTTAAGCAGTGTTTACTGGGATAGAGGCTTCAAGTATTAGTTTAAGCTTGCTTCTCTATGGGGGCATGTATTATAAAGCAGACACTACTTGAGAGTATAAAAGAGGCAAATTCAACAATAAAGTAATAAATTCTTCACAAATCTGCCTTTTTTCACATGTAAAAAGTACAGTGGTTTGTGATGAGTGGATATTCTTCCTTCTTGGTTTGCATTAGTTATTAATCAATGATATACTTTTTTTCTTAAAATTTTTTATTTTTTATGATAAAGGTAGGCCTCCGATGAAAAGCTTCTAAAAAAACAAGAAAACAGTTTTATTTACCTTACTTTTCGAATCCCTCAGTGATGTTTCTGTTAAAGCAATAACAAAAAAAAAGAAGTCATTCAAAAATTATCCTTTAAGAATGGTTTTAAATTACTATAGTTAAATATATAAAATTGTACCCTCAATCCCGCCCACTCTGCGTTTTGCTTATGTTTTTGTTTCTTGCTCACCGATTTTCATGGTTCTAGGCGCTCCCGGCTTGGTATTGTAACAGATCCTCTGGAGTTCACATCTCCCAGTTAGCTTCCTCATTACAAATTTCAGGCAGCGCCACAAAAACTTACAGTAAAAATACAGGCACACCTGGATCAACATTCTGTGAAAAACAAAAGTCAGCACTCTTCCAATAGAACTCTGGAAGAGATGAGAAGCAGCCACCACCAGCGAGAAAGAAGCCCAGGAGAAAATGAGCAGTTAGACTTGGGTTTGCAAGTGTATGCTACTTTATGAACACAAATACTCCAGAATATTTGTTCAAATAAGTGTGATATTATAACAGACTGAGGGTGAAGTACTGAATTCCTGTATTTTCCCACCCCTGCCTAAAGCATTTTGGAAATAAATCAGTATCTTACATGCAGAATTCATCATTAGTGCTTGAATTAACATTGCTTCTCCCTTAAACATGAGGAAACAAAGTCTTCTCTCACCCGGTGGGCAGCCTCTCAGCTCATCCTTGTTATTTTTTAGCCCCTTCTTTTTTTTACTTTTTTGTAAATTTTGGCTCTGTATATTGAAACCAGAGGCATTTTACCTCTGAGCTACACCCTCAGCCCTATTTTTATTCTTTTATTTTGAAACAGGGTCTAACAGGGCCTTACTAAGTAGCTGAGGCTGGGCGCAAACCTTCAATCCAACTGGCTCAGCCACCTAAATACCGGGATTACAAGGTGTGCCACCATGCCAAGCTATTGTTTGTTTTTGAAACAGGGTCTCACTAGATCCCTGAGAATCTTGCCAAGTGGCTGAGGCTGTCACTGAACCTGTGATCCTGCTGTCTCAGCTTCCCAAGTACTGGGATTACAGATGTGCACCACCACACCTGCTTCTCATCTCCTTTCAGTGCCATGTATTTATTGACCACTCGGAGTATTTGTTTCCTGCCTTCCACTCTTTCCTCCTTCCCTCTGTTTGCCCTCAGGCGCTGTCATCCTCCTTAATGACTTGGTTGTGTGGCCACCTGCCTTCTCTGCTGACCATTCTCAACCTTACTGATCTCCTCTGAAGCCTGCCCATCGTGCACTCAATAAACACGGTGGACCTTTGGGCTCTTCAGAGGAAAGACATCTTCTGACACAAGCTACATCTCTAAAGAAGTCTGTCCTTTGCTATTGCTAAAGGAAGCTTCTTTACTGAACACCCAACCCACTCCAGTAATACCTCACCAAATAGGAACTATGTTGTCACTCATAATGTCTCTGACACCTGTGAAATTATCGTGTGTATGTGTGTTTTACTGGGGATTGAACCCAGAGTCATTCTGCCTTCAAGATACACCTCCAGCCATTTTTATATTTTTGTTTAGCAACAGGTCTTGATAGATTGCTGAGAGTCTTGCTAAATTACTGTGACGGGCCTCAAACCTGCAATTCTCCTATCTCAGCCTCCCGGGTACTGGGATAAAGGCTTGTGATATCATGCCTGGCTCTGAAATTATATTTTATGTTGACTTTTAATTTTTAAAACTTAAGTGCCTACAACTTTATGGAGACTACTAGTCAGAGTTTCAAAATGACTCAAGCATAGGGATAAAGTTGGATTCTCACCCAGGACCTTATATTCAACTCATCTTCTCTTAATATTATGCATTTGTAGAAGGTAGAGTTGTTTCTCTTACTTTCTATCAAGTTCATTTCTAGAAGAGTCTGTCCCCTCAAATACTTGCTGATTTGCTCTCCTCCTGCTCTAAAATAAGGTGATGGAGAGTTATTCAGATCAATTAGAGTGGTTAATTAAGAGCCTCAACAATGGATCACATCTCCTGAAATGGATCAATACCTTGGCTGTGTTCAAACCTGATTCCAATATTGTCAATAGTCTTGTTTTAAAAATAAAAATCCCAACAGTCTTATTTGTACAAACATAGGCTCTGTATCTTATAAATGCAAAGAAAATTCAAAGAAATAGTATAAACAACCAAGCTTCTTATATTAAGATAGTGCAATGGACTACTTTGCAGGCAATAAAATTGTGCCCTAGAATAACATTAAAAAACTCTACAATATATTTATCAAGTAGAAAAATATTACAAAGGGATATGTATAGATGATTTACTTTTCCTTAAAAAAAGCAAAAAGAATTTAATAGTGACGTTATAAACATGGGAGAAAAAGTCAGGACACAAAACAAAAATGTTAACAGAGATTTTACTGGGTAATGTAATTATCAGTATTTTTTCTTTTTTGATTAAATATATTTTCTCTTTCCTATAATGTATGTATTACCTTATTGAAGAAAATGTAAGTTAAAACAAAATTAAAATGTATGAAATGATCATCAAAAGTCATAACCTAAGTATATATGAAATTTCAATGTATAGTCAGTTACTATGAAATCAGTTGAATTCTGACAAAAGTTAAAAAATGGATTTACTATGTTGTGAAGCTTAACATTTAACTGCTCAAGGCAAATATGTTCTAAGATCTGTCTGAATTTAGGTTAACTGCTTAAAAAAAAGTAACACCAAAAATAAATTTTGTGGAACATTTTAATTAGACAAATAAAATTTATAAAATCTCAACTTGTTCTCTTGAAAAATGTTCTTCATTTTCCAACTATTGAATAGTTCTGCCACAAAAAAGATTGAGCAATGTCTTTAACTGGTCCCCAGCCAAATGGTAACGATATTAATTACTGGGTGGCGTCTTTCCTATTATTAAGTTAAGGATGAAAGCTTTACATGCTGAGCTGGGCATGGTGGCACACACTTGTAATCCCAGCACTTGAGAGGCTGAGACAGGAGGACTGCATAGGTTTGAAGCCAGTCTCAACTACTTAGTGAGGCTCTCAGCAACTTAGTGAGACCCTATTTCCAAATAAAGTATAAAATAGGTCTGGGAGTATAGCCCAGAGGTAGAAAAGCTCCTGGGTTCCACCCCCAGTACCACAAAAAAGAAAGAAAGAAAGAAAGAAAGAAAGAAAGAAAGAAAGAAAGAAAGAAAGAAAAGCTTTACATGCTATCTGTTCAAGGTACAATTTCCAATAAAGTCAACCTCACATGTGGGTATGGGCCAGCAATCAAATGAAGCCACTTTTCAAGGCTGTGCATCAGGACTCTAGCACAGGTGGGACCACATTATCACCAGGCTCTTGTAGTACCACTTGCACTTGAGAAAAGGGTTCTGATGATTGTTTATGTAGGTCTTAAATGTCCCCAAAAGTTCATGTGGTAAAGGCTTGGTCCAAGGTGGCACTAGTGGGAGGTGGTGGCCTATGAGAGGTGGGGCCCACTGGCAGGTCTTTAGGTCACTGGGGGCGTGCCTTTGAAGGGGATTGTGGGACCTTGCCTTTCTCCTTATTCTCTCTTGCTTCCTGTTCCATAAGGTAACTGTTTCTATTTTGTTGTTTGCTTCTTCCATAAAATACGGCCTTGCCACAGGCCCAGAGCAACACGACTGACTGATATGAACTGGAACCTCCAAAAATCTGTGAGACAAAATAAGCCCTTTCTCTTTATAAGTTGATTGTCTCAGGTATATAATACAAATTTCCTTTTACAGTAAAGGAAAGCTGACTAACACAAGGAACATCTTCATATTCACCTCACTTAAGTTACAAGGCACCAATATTACATAGCTTAAATTAAGCTGCAGAAAATTTTCCCTCTGCCCACTCTACTGGGTCTGCACAAGGATGTGGCTTAAGACTTAGAAATGTCATCCTAGGTGGCAGGAGGTGTCTGTGTAATGTGACCTTCAGCCCAACCATAATTTCTCTCCTTGTATATGGGAAGAAAATGCCTTTGTTGCAACAAGACATTTTACTTAAAAAAGAGAAAAAAAGACACATCTTAAAAAATCTTTTTCCTTTTTTTTTTTTAACTCCCCTGAGGATGTTCACACTGTCATATCTTTGAAACCAGTAGAACTCCACGGTGGGGGTTAGGGGTGACGTATCATTTCTGAAGGCTTTTCCATAAAGACTGCAACATCTCTCCCATAATCACATAAACAATGTCATGAGTCATGAAAGAGAAATGCCCATTTCAATTATGAAATGACATTTATGCACTGCTTACCCTTTTGTAATTTCTAGGCCAGCAATCCTCCGAGATACATTTAAGATTTTCCCCTGATTTTTCTAACAGGCCAGCATGCCTGCAAATAATTCATCAAAAGGCTAGCTTGCCTTGCTAGGAGCTATATTTTCTTGCTATGCTAAGGACAACACTTTTTCAATCTATATCAGTCAGTGTTTTGACAAATGTAATTTATTTTGCATGTAGGTCATAAATCTGGTCCAGGCAAGGCATGAAGAGGGATGGAAATACCAGAGTCACCCCTTGCTTTGGAATTATTATTATTATTTGGTATTGAGGGGTGAACCCAGGGAAATTATACCTCTAAACTACATCCCAACCCTTTTTTATTATTATTTTGAAACAGGGTCTCACTAAGTTGTTGGGCTTGGCTTCATACCTGCCATGTTCCTACCACAGCTTCCCAAGAAATGGGATGACAGGTGTGTACCACCACGCCCAGCTGGTAGTCTTACTTTGATGAAAGAAACAACACTCAACTTGCTTCCTGATCAAAGGACTAGATCAGCAACACCTTAAAAAACTTCTTAAATCATTTGGACCCATTTAAATCCCTAAATCAAAAAGTTCATTGAAAAACTGCTGAGGGTCAAAAGTCTCAAGAACAATAATGATGATTAAATATTTTGAGAGATTTTTTAATTGGCTTGGCACATTGACCCCGAGAAGGAAGAAACTAAGAAATAGGACCTGTAAATGCTTTTGAGCAAGTCAGTGGCTGATTTGAGAGAGAAAGAAGGAAGAAAGTAGGAAAAGAGGGAGGGAAGCCAGGAGGAAGAAAAGATACATCTTTTTTTTTTTTTTTTAAACTGAGTTTGAGAAGGTCCTTCTCTTCCCTGTAATGTCCTCGTGTTCCTGCCTGTTCTGCAGAGGAGCCATGTCAAACCTGCCTTCGAGACAGGTCTCATTTGCTTTCTCTTGCACTGGCACTTGCTCAGCCTTCTGTTCACACCTGAGCCCTTCGAGCAGGGGTTTCTAGCTCAGCTCCTTTTCCCTTCCTGCCTGAGTCAGTAAAGCTGAGTTTTAATTGGGGAAACATTTGCTTTTTTTCCCTGCATAATACTAGACCAAATACTTTTAGTTCTGATGGTGAACTCTCAAGTCACTGCTGATAAGGTCTGTTAGATTTTGTCCAAGCAACAATTAAATCCTCAAGACCAGAAGGAGAGTTCACCGATCACTACTTCAGATTGCTAATCACTACATGCACAGGCACTTTGTTTTGTTTTGTTTTGCATTTTTTCCTGTTCTTAACTGATGGCTTTTTGATGGTGTTCCAAAAACAGTTGCCGCAGCTTCTGAAGATGAATGCATTGTTTAAGCACTGGGAGAGTCTGATTCAATAATATGAGCTACTACACATGTCCCATTTCCAATGTTCTCTGTTACTGCTGTTTATTAATATGCTGCACAGTGGAGTTTATGGCTGAGTTCACAGCAGCATTCTCCTATAAAGCAATTACTACCATGTTTATTATTTAACATTTGTTCTTTAGCTTGAACCAGAATAACCATCCCATGTAAATTATTCAAAATGGATCATATCTCTGCCACCAAAGAAAAGCGAGCTCCTGTCCAGTGCCGCTTTTTCAGAGGAATCCATTCAGTAGGGATGGGGCCTCAGGAACAGGAGATTCTGCCTAACACCTTAGAGCCCCTGGCCTGGGTGAGGGTGTGTACCTGGAGTGCCACGCTACTCCATCACCTTAAATTTGTGACTCTGGCATCGTCTCTTAGAATAATAAAAGAAAAGTGGCTTATTCTGAGCAATTTCAATGAATGTGATAATGAAAATTAATTATTGCTTGAAGAAATCCTGTAATAAATAAGACATACACTATTGGTGAGAAAAGAAGGCATACAAAAAAGAAAAAAAACCCCACACTTATTGGCTTAACTCATAATTTTCCAAATGAAGACTTCTCCTTTAAATGGGCTTAAAGACCGAGCGTCTCAATACTTCCAGAATTACATAGACTTTCTAAAGTGATTGTTTTAAAATTTAGTTGCTCTACTAATGTTCCTAAACAGAGGCACTGGCAATTGGTGGAGAATTCATATATCAAAAGGTGTTTGGTGCCGGGTGTTGTGGTGCACACCTGTAATCTCGGTACTTGAAAGAGTGAGACGGGAGGATCGCTGGTTTGAGGCCAAGCTAGTAATTTAGTGAGACTCTCAGCAACTTACTGAAACCCTGTTTCAAAAAGAAAAACATAAAAAAGAGCTGAAGGTAGACTGGAGGTAGAATGAAGAGGTGTTTGGCTTACAAAATAGGGCCATCATTACAGTGAGCTTTCTCCTTTTCCTGATTGGAAGAGAGGCTGCAGAGGACTTGACATACGGACCGGAAATGTGAAATCACACAAAGAAATCATCTGTGGGCTTCTAGAAAAATAAATGCTTCTCACAGAGCAGGGGCGAGGCCCCAAGATTCCCTGCCTAGGCAAGAGCAGATCTCCTAGTTGTTTCCATCATTCTTTGTCTGAGATATACTGTCTGAGATGTACTGTCTTCTGCAAAGTAAAAGTTAAGGGGGTTGATGGGTCATTAACCAATATTATTCTGAATTGTATTTGCTATCGAAAAGGGCACTGTCTTTACATTCCAGAGACATTTTATATGTGGGCTTACAGAACAATAGCTAATTGTGGAACAAATAAAATAAATTAACTAATGGTCTATCTTTTTCAACTCTAGGAAAAAGAGACACAGGTTTAATTTATCAACAACATCATTATTCAAATTAAAATCTTGATGCTTAACAACCTGTACTTGGCAAAATTTATTTTTTAAAACCAGACTTTTTAAACTTTCAGGATAGTATTTATAAAGAAAAACAACAGACACATTATAATTCGATGCTTAAAAGTATTTAGCCATAAGTAGTGGTACAGGCTTTGTAATCACAGTACTTGGGGCTGAGATAGGATGATCTCAGGTTTGAGGCCAGCCTCAGCAATTTAGTGAGGACTTTCTCAACTTAGTGAGACCTTGTTTCAAAACACAAAAATAAAATAGGGTTGAAGATATAGCTCAGAGGTAGAATGCCCTGGGTTCAATCTCTGGCACCATACACACAAAGTATTTAAATGTAATCTCCAATGTAAACATTTATTGGTAAATAAAAATAAGTTATCCAGACACGGTGGTGCACACCATGATACATGATACCCAGCACTAAAAACAAAAGCAAAACAAAATAAAAAACCAAAAAACAAAATGAAACAACAAAATTAAAGGATTAATCCTCCTTATCCCTCAGTATCTCCTCAATGAAGGCTTTTTTAAACCCACAAAGGCTGGCAGTGGCACACTGTAACGTGATTCAGAAATGATAAGGGACATTAACTGGGCGTGGTGGCGTACGCTTGTAATCCCCGCGCTTGGGAGGCTGAGACAGGAGGATCGCACAGGTTTGAAGCCAGCCTCAGCTACTTAGTGAGGCTCCCAGCAACTTAGTGAGACCCTGTTTCCAAATAAAGTATAAAATAGGTCTGGAAGTATAGCCCAGAGGTAGAAAAGCCCCTGGGTTCACCACCAAAAAATAAAAATAAAAAATAAAAAATAAATAAATGATGAAAGTCAAGTCTGCATTCAAGTACCTGTGTGCCTCTGAGCAATTTACTTAACTTTCCTAAGCTTTCTTGTCATTCTCTGTTAAATGTGCAATTAAGTCCTCCTTTATCACAGTTGCCATGAAGAGGAAATAAAAGTGGCAACCTGTGTCTAGGGGTGAGAGATTGTGTGTGTGTGTGGGGGGGGGAACTGACGAAGGAAACATTTCCATCCATGCTGTGTCTCTGTATGAAGTTATCAATGCCAATCTCAGCATTCTGTGTGGGGAGGGGGAGGGAGTGGGGCGGAGGAGCTCACCAAGTGCTGTGTGCACTTATGTTCCATCACCTGAACTTCCTTATGACATGAGATTACACTGCACCAATAAAAGTATATTTAAAAAATAGTAACATCTATTTTCTCTTCACTGGTTCAAAGCCAGGAGGAAGGGACAAGTCTGCAATATTGCTCAGACATTTTTTTCCTCACAGAGGTTTGGGCTTGGCAGATTTTCCTTTTTCCGTTTCTGCCTGAAGAGGGAAAATGTGCAGTGAGATCCGTGGCTGAGAAGCTGAGATTCTGAGGCTGAAATAATTGGATTATTTCAATTATTCTTGTGTGATGACTTTAAAATTCCCTTTATCAGAATTTTCAAAATGTATAATAATCTGATGACTTTTAAAAATGTCATCTCAGGCTGAAGATATGGTTCAGTGATAGAGAACTTGCCTAGAATGTGTGAGGCCCTGAGTTCAATCCTTAGCATCACAAGAAAAAGAAATTTCATCTGGGTGTGGTGGTGCACGCCTGTAATCCCAGTGCTTGGGAGGTTGAGACAGGAGGATTGCGGGTTCAAGAACAGCCTCAGCAACTTAGCAAGACTCACAGCAACCTAGTGAGACCTGTTTCAAAACAAAACTAAAAAGGTCTGCAGGTGGGCCGGACGTGGTGGCGCATGTTTGTAATTCCCGCGCTTGGGAGGCTGAGACAGGAGGATCACGCATGTTCGAAGCCAGCCTCTGCTGGCTTAAGAGACCCTGTTTCCAAATAAAAATATAAAATAGGTCTGGGAGTGTAGCCAGGAGGTAGAAGGCCCCTGGGTTCCATCCCCAGTACCACCAAAAAAAAAGGTCTGTAGGTGTAGCTTGGAGGTTAATGTTCCTAGATTCAACCCCCAGTTTCACAAAGAAACAAAACAAAACACACATCTTTTAAGCATGATGTGGTGGTTTGCGCCTGTAATCCCAGCTTCTCAGAAGGCTGAGGCAGGAGGATCATGAGTTTCAGATCAGCCCAAGCAACATAACAAGACTCCATCTCAAATAAATTAAAGGAAAAATGAAAACAAAACTGTACCTTTTAGCTGGATATATTAATCCTGAAGCATTTGTCTCTTATATCCTGTGTAATTATTTAGACACACATCACATATTTTCTCCATTCCTTTATGGTCTGAATAGTTACATCATTGATATGTCTGAGGGTAGCAAAGAGCTGGAGCCGTTTGGTACTGCTATGGTTTGAATGTCCCCACTAACACTGGGGTTGAAATTGAATCCCCACAGTAAGGCCTTGAGAGGTGGGAGTAGGGGGGCCCTCTGCCCACGAGAATGGATTTGTCCATTCGTGGGTGAGTGGATGGATGGGTTATCTGGAGGGTGGGTCTGTTATAAAGGCCAGCCTGGGCATCTATTATGCATCCTCTCATGGTATGGTGCCCTGCATGGTCTTGGGACTGCAGAGTTCCCCAGCAAGTAGGTCCTCACCTGATGTGGCCTCTTGAGGTCTACAGAACTGTGAGCTGAATAAACTTTTACTTAGAGATTACTTGGAATGAGTTATTTACTAGTAGCAACAGAAAACAGGCTACTTGCAAAAAAAAAATTTTTTTTGAGGTTCCGTGGATGGAACCTAGGGACATTTTAACTCCGAGCTATGCCCCCAGCCCCATTTTTTATTCTTTATTTTGAAGGTCTCATTGAGTTGCAAATGGTCTCACTAAGTAGCTGGGGCTGTCTGTGAACCAGGATCCTCTTGTCTCAGTCTCCCAAATGCTGGGATGACAAGCGTGAGCCACCATGCCCGGCTTACTTGTGAACATTAAGGCAAATTACAGTTCATTCTTTCCCACAACCTGGCTTCTTTATGATTAACTTAATTTATTCTGCAGCTGGGCATATATAAAGCATTTTATTCTAGAACACTTCAGAGTTGACAGATTAATCTCTCTGTGGGCTTTTAAATAATGCTGAATTCTCAGTAAACGTCAGCCCCTCATTCTCCATAATATATTTGCTGAGCTCAGGAATTATCATCTGATATTTCTGGCTGTGTTTTTATTACCTTCTCTTTGGTTCAGATGAAAAGATTGCCAAGATTGTCCAACATCTGTGGGAATGGACTAGAGGGAATAAATGACAATCTAAATCTGATAGTTTGTAAAACACGATAATTACTTCTTGCCCTCTTATCTTTCCCAGTTCCATAAGCATCATATGTTAAACACTAATTAATATATAAGAAATACATATGACTTAATAAAAAAGGCGTTAAAACAAAAACTAAAGCCAAAAGCAATAAAAACTAAGGATGGGCAATGATTGAACTTTTTAATGATTTCAAAACCAGTGATCAATTAAAACACTCAAGTTTGTTTCTTGATACATAATATGTTGTCCTAGCTTAGTTTCACATAAGTAATCAATAAAATATATGTGCCAAGTTGCTTGTAATCCCAGCTCTTGGGAGGCTGAGACAGGAGGATCTCATAGGTTCAAAGCCAGCCTCAGCTATAACTGATAGATATGTGCTGGTTTTATTTTGTGTGTTTGTAGTACTAGGGATTAAACTCAGGGGAATTCTCTCTCTGAGCTACATCCCCAACCCTGTTTTATTTTTTTATTTTGAAGAGTTAACTCATTAAGTTGCTGAAGGCCTTCCTAAATTGCTGAAGTGGGGATCCAACCTATGATCCTCCTCTCTCAGCCTCCCAAGTACTGGGATTACAGGTGTGTGCCACCACATCCAGCTTGGTTTCATTATATTTGGTGTTGGTCTATGCAAAACTAAAGTGATTTTTACTGTACCAAATCTAAATCATTTTGATTCTAAAATGTAATATTATAATCTCTACTAAGTATTCTTTCCACCATTCAATTGAACAAGAAAACAAACAGAAGCAAAAGCTAAAATTTCTCCTAAAATGACTGGTTTTGAATCCATTCAAGTTTTTCTAAAATGATTGAGACATTGAAAAAGAAATTCAGTAGTACAAGTCTTGGCACAATCCTCACCACCACCATTATCCATTTTACAGAAGGAGCTCCTGACTTCTAAGTTTCAGCTAACACTAAGGCTTTCTGTTAACATGATTCTATAGATAAAAGACCCATGTTTACATTTAGGAGGCATTCATAAATACCCATTTTTTTGGTGAATGTGTAAACAGATGGATTAATTGCCATGGCAACCCAAAATGTATCAGGTCAAATACTTGGCTGGCAAATATCTTAGTGATATTTGAAATACTATCGTTTTTACCTAGCCGAGATAGAAAGGCTGGGGAGTGTTCTGCATGAATAAGACAAGCTCTGATGATTGGGAATAGTTTGATAGTGACCTCCCAAGAAGTTTCACAAAGAACTGTGATCTAGTAACACCAGTAGCCATACCAAAGCATGGTGAGTGGAACCAAAACCAGTGGAGGAAAGAAAATCTGAAATTTTAGCCACTGAAAGAATCAAATCAGTTCTTAAAAGAAGCATGCCCACTGATAATTTCCTTAAAGAAGAGCTGAAGCAAATCCAGAAATGTATAACAGAGGTAGGTCACTATCTCAAGGACAAGAGTACCTACCTTCTGGAAAGTATGTTGAACTCTCTAATATTTGGGACCAGGCTGATTTTATTTTGTCACATTTTATCATGATGTAATATTTTTCTGGGAATTTCACTAATAGAAATGTGAACCACAATCAATACTCTTGAAAATAATTATAAATATAGGTACAACCACATGCCTTTTGAAACAAAACATGATCACCCAAGCACACTGACATATAACATACTTTGTCCAGGGAACCAAAAATAAATACAGATTTAAGATCTATCACTAGGGCAGCAAGAACAAAAGCTTATAACATACTTTCCTTGAACCTCAGCTTTCAGCCAAAACCACACCATTCTGTAGAGACACACAGCGTCATGATTGACTGAAGTATTCATGCCCTCTGCCCTTGTTCTTTCTCCTGTCTCCTACAAGTTCCCTCTCCTCTTCTCTCTCTCTCTCTCTCTCTCTCTCTCTCTCTCTCTCTCTCTCTCTCTCTCTCTCTCCCTCTCTCTCAGCATCTGTGTGCATATTGAGTTAGCAGAGAAGCTTTGTGACCAAATTATTCTTGTCCAAAATGTAAAAAGCAGACCTGACCATTATTTATCCACAAATGATGGACAGAATATTGTCCTACTTGGTGCGACAGTCCCTCCACTTTAGAGGGCTCGTCCGGGAACTCACAGTTACTTACCTCAGGAAATGCTTCATTGTGCCTCCCTTGACCATCCAGATGCCAGGCAAACTGTCCTCAAGTAATTGCTTCCAATTTGGCCTTTGTCAAAGTAAGTGTAGGCTGTGGGAAGAAATGGAAGATGTTTACTAATAAGGGGGCTAGAAATCCCAAGTCAAAATTTTCTGCTTACTGAGGTAAGCAGACAACAGGCTACATACCCAGAACATCACTGGCTGGTATTCCACCCAGCAGCACAATTCAGTAGTAGGAGAGTGCAGCTTTAGCCTTTCAGTAATTATACAATTAACCTTTCATTTTAAGTCACTTGCTGGAGATATTATTAGTTTCGTGAGCTTCAATAGTAAGCTTTTCCTCTAGTTTGAGTATATTCCTATATCTTGAGGAACAGTATTCATAAGAAAAATTAGGTATGAAAGTAACCGTTATGGTTAGATATAGAATATCCCCGGAAATGCTCATGTGTTAACATTCAGAGCTGATATAATTAAGTCCTGAGGGTTGTAATCTCATCAGTGGATAAAGCCATTGTAATGGATATTCTGGGTGGTATCCTGGGCAGGTGAGTTGTGGCTGTAGAAGGGAGAGGATCCTGAGGGTGTGGCCCTAGGAACCGTGCTTTTGTCTTTGAAGCCCCTTGCTTGCTTACTCTATTGCTTTTGGCCTCAGTGATATAAGAACAGAGCCCTTGATCTCTCTGCTTTCCACTGCCATGCCCTGAGCTCTGCAGACCCAGCCTGACATAGATTGAACTCTGGAATCTCCAAGGACTGTGAGAAAATAAATCTTCCTTCCTCTAAGTTGTGTAGTCAGTTGTTTGGGATTACAGCAGTGAGAATGTTGACTGAAACAGTAACTGTTCTAATTTCTAGATAGCCTGCCAGGCAGCCTCGACCTCCCAGGAGTACAATTCAAGAAGAGTTAGAAACACCTGATAATAATGCCATTAAACTCAAAAGTAGGGTGCATGCTATGTGTATTATGGAAATATCACACTGAACCGTAATCAATAATTACAATTAATTATCAATACATGTTAATAATAATTTTTATAATAGCTATTGATGTCAGGCATTCAAAATAAATTATGTTCCAGGCCCCATTTAGGGCTGCATTGGGAATACAGCAATAAGACCTTATATGTTCAAAGCACTTTTCAATTTGCTTTCACAAAGCCTATAGCTTCAGATTATTGGTCTTCTTCCTTCTTTATAAGGAGGATACTTGGGACAGACTAAAAGTAGCCATTGGGGATGAGATGGAATGAAACAGACTAAAGAATAGAGAGTTGCTAGAAGCAATAATAGTGAGAAGCTGTCTCCTGAAAGAAGAAACAAATGGAACCGCAGATGGAAGAGTAACACTGGGAACTGAGTGTATGAACCAGTGGCCAAGGGCAGAGGATTACCAGGTAGGACAGCCACGAAATGGGGGAACTCAGCCCAAATAATTGCCATTCTTCTCTTTAATACACATTTGTTTCTACAATATTCCATGCATGCTTTGAAAAGAATGTCCACACACAGCAAATTAAGATTATATGTTGTAACCTTTCTTTGTCATTAGGATAAGATGAAGTTAGAATTCTCATATGACTCAGGTAGTAAAGGGTGGATTACGTTTTAGAAAGATTTTCATCAGAATTTTAAGAATTACCTTTAAACGATTCAATTTTAGTTAGCTAGAAAATTGGTTCACCCGAAATAATGAAATCCCATTTCATAATGGCATGGGATAAATGAAGTAATATGACATTGACGTTAAAGAAAGGGAGAAGCTAAAACATCCTGTCCTCTGTGAAATGGTTCCCGAATTTTCCCACATCTTGAAGGCTTGTGTTTCCAGCACTGTACTGAGCAATACAACACGGTTTAATATCATGGTGAAGCCTTACTATTTAAGGATAAAATACGTAAACATGGCAGGCAGTGTGCATCGTAGTTAAGAGCACTAGTCTTGGAGACAGGGTTCATATCTTGCGTCTCCCAGTAGCCACCTGTGACCTTAGACAAGCTGCTTAATCTCTCTAGGGTTAAATGGGTGACAGTATTTATAACTATCTTGTAGGGTTTGTCTGAGGATTGAATGAAACCAAGCATGGAAGGTGCTTAGCATAGCTACAAGTTTGCAATGGCCCTCAGTGAGTATATACTCATTGGTATTGTTATTATGTTGTCATTCTTATAATATCCTCCTTTAAAGTCAAAGGCAATTTTGTCCAAAATCACCTAGGAACCTGTCAAAATAAAAGTCGATGTGACCTGAATGGGGGGACAATGGGCTGGGGAGGGAGAGAGGAGAACCAAGGTGAAGAATATGTTGAAGGTAGAATTATTGGACTTACGGATTGAATGGGAAAAGTGAAGGGTAGGAAAACAACCATTAGATTTAAGTATCTGTCCTCTACGCAAGAAACTAAGACAACAATTAGATCTCATTTATCTGTCCTTTTAAAGAAAAACACCAAAACTGGCTTTGGCTGGTTGAAGAAAACCCGTTTAAGAGCTATTTAACTCACTGCTCACTGGGGACTCATTACGTAACTTTGCTAAATGTTTCACATAGAAAAACAAAGCAAAACAAAATGCTTATATTAAATTATTGCTATGGATGATGTGTGCTTGTATATCCTCACAAGTCTTGTATTCCATTGTAATGTATGACTACAATGCACCAATAAGATAGTTTTGACTAAAATGCTTTTTAGTCAAAAGTTAAGTGACAGAAATGTGAAAGGTACATGTAAAATAAAAATAAATGTTCAAAAAATTATTGCTAGTTTCTTTTGCAGGAAGTATGCTTGCTAATGCTGTATTGACCAGGTATTTTGGGGGGAGGTGTTTGGGAGCCGTCTATCAGTTTTGGTACTGGGGATTGAACCCAGGAGCATTTTACCTCTGAGCTACACCCCCTTAAGTGGCTGGGCTCAGCCTACTGATGGAGGGAATTAAGTTTGCTCCTTATCTGCACAGTGCTGTAACAAAAGTGTGGCCACACTAGACCATACCAGTATTTCTCCACTTAGCCCAAACTTGGTTTTAAATATAAGCTATGTGCCTGGTTTCTATCTGTATCAGTAATAGAAAAATACAGATATTAAGTTTCTGTTTGTTCAATTCAGAAAGAAGTTCACCATTTTTTCTGGTCAGACTTTAAAGCCACCCGTTTCATAGGATATCATGCTGTCCCTTTTGCATGACTTCCTCTGTAGAGGGACATCAGAATTATCTGGTGCATTTTACATCTCTATAAGTGTTTAAAAATGATTCACTTTTTGTTTCTTTCTCCCTCCTATGGACTGGTACAGTACCTGGTGCACAGAGTGCTCATTATTTGTTAAAATGAATGTTATGCCCTTTTAGGGAAGTGCATTTCTTTGACAGCATCAATTAATAACAACATTTATAAAAACACTGGGAATTTCCCAAGTGGAAGAAAAAATTTTGCCTGTCATTTTAACCAAAATATAGAACACGGTCATCATTCTGGGCTTCCTAACCCTATCAGTGTATTATAGTAATTCTCTCGATGGGTACCAACACATTGCCTTGAACTCATCCAGAGGGAAGGATCAAATGATCATGCTTGCTGGATCAAACACCTTGTGAGATCAGCTGACACTGCAGTGCTGGGCTGTGGGGTTACCTGCCTCTTCATTTTATTTCTCCAGCTGGGAGAAAAGAGACAGCAGAGTGGTCCGCTACTTCTGAAAACTCATCCTCTCCCCTGACATCAGGGGACTTGCCCTGCCTCCTTTGAGCAAGAAGCCCCCTGAGGCTCTCTGAAAAGTACGGAAGGGTAACCCTACCTCTTACAAGTCCAGCTATCTATTGAACACGCCAGGGAATGAATTAGAGACTCAACTAGAGGGAACAGAGATCCTTTCTTTAAAATCTTGATTCATACATGAGACAAAGTCTACATAGCCTTTCACATTCTGATTGTGTCCCCGGTAACAACCAAATACCTGTGAACTCATTGTGTTTACATGCACATAAAAGACAATCAACAAAGTAAACACTGTTACTTTCTATGTTCTGCCTGATTTGGGGTTATCCTAGTTTTGGAAAAAAAATATTATAGAGCTCACATTTAAAAATAAAGTCCAATTTTTAAAAATGAAGTCTCAGTTTGAGGTTTTGTGAAATTATTAATAATAGTCTATATATAGATACATATATATGTATCTATATATATATTTTTTTTTGCAATATTGGGAATGGAACTCAGGGGCACTCTAACTCTGAGCTATATCCCCAGCCCTATTTTATATTCTTTATTTCGAAACAGGGTCTCACTGAGTTGCAAAAAGCCTCACTAAGTAGTTGATGCTGTCTGCGAACCATGATCCTCCTGTCTCAGCCTCCCAAGTACTGGGATTACAAGTATGCACCACCACGCCTGGCTCAATAATAGTTAATATTGACACAGTACTTGCTATGTGCTGAGTTCGATTCTATGGGCTTTATTTACATTAGTTCACTTAATCTTATCCATTTTATGAAGTGAATAATAATTATTATCTCCATTTTGCAGCAGAGGAAATCGAGATGCTGTAACCTTTCAAGGTCACATAGCTAATATGCGGCAGAACTGGAATTCAAACCCATGCAGCCTGACTCCTGAAACAGTGCTCCTCATCATTGTCCTGGGCAGCCTCAGAGACCACTGAAGCAAAATTCTAGATTGCTATAAGAGGAAGGAGAATGCACGGTGCATTCTAGTTAAATGAAACGTCAGAGCTGGGGATCATCAAGGCCTGGGTGCAAAACCTGTACGTCTAAACTAAACAGCATTCTCTGGGAGCTACCTTGGGAACCCTAACGGTAACTTATTACCCGGCCTCGAATGTACTGAGATCCTAACAGCGACATCCCTCTGTCAGTCGGCCAGGAGGAGATTTGGCAATCTAGCAGAAACAGACACAGCCTTCTTTTTTGTCAGTCCTTTCTTCAGTGATGGCTGCTCTTTGTGATGGATGGAGGAAATGAGATGGAGAAGAAGGACAACTATTCTGGTGTAGGCCCAAATTAACAGATACCAGAAGCCAGTGTGTTTTGTGATGTAATTAATTCTGCTCACAGCTCCCATTCTTTATTATGCTTTGCGTGTTTGCATGGCTGTGGGTGATTTTCAGTAAATTAGAAAAAGTTTTTTCAAAACCAGCTGCCAGCAGGAAGCATGTCTGTGTGGGAGCATGAGGCAAGGGCTCAGTTGGTTTTGTGGATAAGAAGGACGTGATAAGAGCCACCTGCCCGAGGGGCTGGGCTCTAGAGAGCAGAACCACAAACATCGCAGGAGAATCGGCCTTCTTAAATCAAATGGGCCTAGCATCAGACAGAAATGGGGTGAAAAAAAAATGGGTCTGAATTAGCAAAATCAGACAGTGACTGTTTTTGTCTTGTTTCATATTTCATTAAGTCCTAAGAAGTGCTGTGTCTACCTGAGGAAAAAGACAGATAAGGGACTCATGATCTTCAGAGGACATGATGGGTGTGGTGGTGTATGCCTGTAATCTCAGTTCTTGGGAGTACAGGAAGATCACAGGTTCGAGGACAGCCTCCGCAAGTAGTGAGACTCTCATCAAGCTAGTGAGACCCTGTTTCCAAATAAGAAATAAAATCGGGCTAGAGGTCTAGCCTGGAAGTAAAAAGCTCATGGTTTCTACACCCAGTGACACACACACACACACACACACACACACACACACACACACACACACGGACATAATGCAATGAAATTCTACCAAAGGAATCATTTTAAAAATTAAAGAAATGAAAGAAGGGGAAGGGAAGAGAATGCAAAAATGAGAAAAATTGTTTTTCCTAATGCTTTTCATACTAATTTAAAAAATTAAATCTAAATTTAAAAAATTTCTAAGCCTTTGAAGCATGTAAAAAAATCAAAATTTGGCTTTATATCAGGTATGCACATGAGAAAATTAAGCAATATAAAAATTTTCCATCACAGAGAAATGAGAAATCTTTCCAATTGTGCAATTTACAGTTCACAGTGCTACCCCACATATCATATTAGCGGTATAATGTTCGTGCATAATAATCTCCCAGAGATCACTTCCAGAACCTTCCATTCCCCCTTTTAGCTTGAAAAAATACTCTTTTGACACACACTAAAATGACAACTAAAAAGATCTTTTCCCTTTGGGAGGGGATTAAAATACTCATCCAGAGGGGTGTGTGTGTGTGTGTGTGTGTGTGTGTGTGTGTGTGTGTTTTATGTGTGTGTTTTATTTTTACAATGGCAGATGCCTATAACTCCGGTACTTGGGAGGCTGAGACAGAAGAATTACAAGTTTGAGTCCATTCTCAGCAACCTAGTGAGATCCTGTTTCAAAATAAAAAATAAGCCTGGTGTAGTGACATAGAACAGTACTTGGGAAGCTGAGACAGGAGGATCGCAGGTTTAAGGACAAGCAGTGAGACTCTTATCAACCTAGGGAGACTCTGTTTCAATATAAAACTAAAATAAGGCTGGGAATGTAGCTTGGAGTTAGACTGTCCTGGGTTCAACCCCTAGTACCACAATAAATAAATAAATAAATAAATAAATAAATAAATAAATAAATAAATAGTCCAGGTGTAGCTCAGAGGTAGAATGTCTCAGGGTTCAACCCCCAGTCTCAGTATAATAAGAAATTAGTAGACTTCCGGGAAGATGGCGACCGAGAAAAGCGGGGCTTAAGAGTCCCGCTAACAACCAATCTCCATTACCACAAAAAGAGCGCCTTTCATAGCCAGAAAACACCATCACCAGAAAAACAAAAAAACCACCAGGCTCCAGAGAGAAAGCGGACTGAGAACAGAGCTCAGGGCCACAGAGGAGACACACGCGCCCGAGGACGCGGCAGCAGCGCCATACTGCCGGCGGCAGCGGCGAACTCAGCGGACGGCTACAGCAAGCCGAGGTGAGCCGATGCGGAACAGCCAGGCGGGATCTTTCAGCGCAGACAGCATTTAAAGCTCCCAGTGGCTGAGCTCAGCACACGCTGCAGGGATTCAGAGTGGAAATCAAAACCAGAGAAGAAAAAATACGCCAGCCTCATGGCCGAGGGCGTGGCAGAGGCGCCATATTGTCACCGGCGGAGGCAGCAGCAGTGAATTCACCGAGTCCAGTACAGCTACATCTACGTACTCAAGAACAGTGAGTCAAATTGCGGGCTACAGAGGAGAAATCCCAGTATTGTGCCTCCTGGGACTTGACCCAGTGAGGGAGTGGTGGTGGCAGAGATATCACACCATAGGAGAGCGTGCAACCTGGCACCCCCCATAGTTTAAAGCAGCCTCTATCGACTCCCTGGGTCGGAGACTCTGTGATACAACCCAGTAAAGGAGTAGTAGGGTCTGAGATAATACAGACTCGAGATCCAGAGCACCTTAAGTGAAGCCATAGTGACCCAAGGGAAGAACCCAGAGAAGGCACAAACCTCCGAAATCATGGGAAAGAGGAATAACACTGAAGTAATGAATGTGCACAACCCCACAACATCAGAACCTGATAAAACAGAAAATCAGAGATTTCTAGAAGATCAAATCAGGAAAATAACTGTAGAAATAATAGAGGTGCTTCGAAAAGAACTCAGAGAGAGCCAAAAAGAGATAAAGGATGCAATTAATGAAGTAAAGGCCTCAATTCAAAGCACAAACAACCGATTAGACCACATGGAGAACAGAATCGCGCTCTTAGAAGATGAGCAATCCAAAAATGAATGCATAGTTTCTAATCTAGAAAAAGATATCCAACAGCAGGAATCTGACATTGAAGAAATATGGGCCCATCTTAAGAGAGCTAACCTAAGAATAATTGGAATAGAGGAGGGAAAAGAAAGTGATACCAAAGGGATCAACAATCTCTTCAAGGAAGTAATAGCAGAAAATTTTCCAAATATAGAGCAAGAGGTTGATACACAGATCCAGGAAACTTATAGAACTCCCTTTAGACAGGATTGGAGAAGAGGATCCCCACGCCATATAATTGTCAAAATGACCAATGTGGAAGCCAAGCAGAGAATCTTAAAGGCAACAAAAACAAAGGGCCAAGTGACATTCAGAGGCAAACCAATTAGAATCACTCCAGACTTCCCAAACCAAGTCATGAGAGCCAGAAGGGCTTGGAGTAACATATTCCAAACTCTGAAAGAAAACAACTTCCAGCCAAAAATTTCCTACCCAGCAAAACTTTCTATCAAATTAGATGGAGAAATAAGAAGCTTCCATGACAAACAGAAACTGAAGGAATTTATGTCTTCAAAACCAGCGCTAGAGAAAATACTCAAAGAGATTAACTACAAAGAAGAAATAGGTAACACTCACCAGAACCAGAGAAACAAGAGTTTCCATCCAACAGACAACTAAGATTGGTTATCTGTGGAGATTCATTATTTATGTTAGTCTTTTACCTATCTCTAAATTGTATTGTTTGCCTTTATTGTTGTTAATCTTTAGGATTTCTAGTTGGAATATTAATATACCTTCAGATATAGCATTTGGAAATATTTTATCCAATTCTATTAGTAACTTTTAACTCTGTTTACATTGTCTTTGGATATACAATATTTTCTTTTATTTTTTAGGGAGTTTGTATATTCTTCTGTTGCCTGTGCCATTGAAATCATATCCAAGAAATCACTGCCAATTTCAATGTTGTGAGGTTTTATGACCCAGATTTTCTCCTAAAAGTTTATAGTCTTAAGATTTATATTTAGGTCTTTTATCTAGTTTGAGTTAATACTTGTATGTGGGATTAGGTAAGGGTCCAATTTTATTCTTTTCCATGTAATTATTATTTTTCAACAATATTTAGTTAAAAGATTATTATTTCCACCACCAAATCTTCATGGAAACCTTGTCAAAAATAACTTGACAATATAGGGAAGAAGTTAGCTCTAGGCTTGTATTTAACTCCAATGGTCTATATATATGCCTTTAGAACAGTACTACACTGTTTCAATTATTGTAGCTTTATATGGTTTGAAATCAGAAAATATACATCTTCTAGCTTTGTTTTTGCTTCGAGATTGTTTTGGGTATCTAGAGTCCATATTCCATATCAGGATAGATTTTTTTCTGAAAAATAAATATATGATAGTTTCACCTAAAAAAAAGAAAAAAATATTCTCTGGTAAGAAAGAAAGCAAAAAGAAATATTGAAATGTTATATTTAAGTCATCAAAAGCTTGGCATCAGACAAATGAAACTGTTATGTGAGATTATCATTTTTAATTTTGGATAAATTGCTATAATACTAGATGTCAACCACTAAGCCAAGCATGGGAGGGAGGGATGGGGAGAGAATGGGGTGGGGATCGGGTGGGGGCTGACTGGGCGATGTGTGCATGTATGTCTACAAAAGTTTGTATCCCACTATGATGTATGAATACAGTGCACCAATAAAATAAAATTAAAAAAAAAAGAAAAAAAAAAAGAAATTAGTAAACATTGACTATTTATTTAATAAAAGTATTGATACTGAGCAGGCATAGTGGTATATACCTATAATCCCAGCTACTCAGGAGATAGAGGCAGGAGGATCACAAGTTTAAGTCCAGCCAGGGAAACTTAGTGAATTCCTGTCTCAAAATTAAACAATAAAAGTGAGTGTGTGTAACTCAGTGGTAAAGCACTTGCCTCACCATGTACAAGACCCTGGGTTCAATCCACAGTAGTGGGAGAAAAAAATGACACGCTTGAACTGAAGAAGGAGAAAGGATGTGTACAAGGAAGAGGACTTAGGTATGAAAGGTCAATCTTCATTTCTATTATAGAAAATCAGTTCTATTTTATTTTTTATTTTTTTTGGAAACTGAGTCTCACTAAGTTGTGAAGCGTCTTGCTATGTTTCTGAGGCTGACTTTGAATCTGCTATGATTCTCCTGTCTCAGTATCTCAAGTACTGGGATTATGGGTATGTGCTACCACGCCCAGCTCTAATATTTTTTACATACTGAGAAAGAGTAGTCAGAGTAAATGGTTATTTAGAAGTCAGGTGGACATTAGTTCGCTTGTCCATTTTTGGATTGGGTTATTTGTTTACTTAGTGCTGAGTTTCTTCAGTTCTCTGTATATTCTAGATATTAGTCTTGTAACAGAGGAATAGTTGGCAAAATTCTTTCCCATTCTGTTGGCTCTCTGTTGAGGTTTTTAATAGTTTCCTTTCCTTTACAGAAGCTCTTCAGTTTAACGCAATCCCACGTATTGATCTGCCTTTTAGTTTCTTTGCCTTTGGGGTCTTGTTGAAAATTTTTTCCCGTGTCTTTGTGTTGAAGTGTCAATCCCCAGTACCAAAATAATAAGAAATTAGTAAACATTGACTATTTATTTAATAAGAGTATAGATATTGGCCAAGTATAGTTGTGTATAACTGTAATCTTAGCTACTCAGGAGATGGAGGCAGGAGGATTACAATTTTGAGGCCAGCCAGAGGAACTTAGTGAAATCTTGTCTCAAAATTAAACAATAGGGTGTATTCATTTCGAGTCACCCCTCATGCCATTTTGGCATGGGGCTGTATTTTTATTTTCTGTATTTCTATCTCTTAATAAACTTCTTTAAATCTTCAAAAAAAATTAAACAATAAAAGGTGGAATGTAACTCAGTAGTAAAGTACTTGACTCTTCAAGGAGCTGCAAGGTCTCTGGTCTGATTTCCAGGCCTTCAATCCATCTTGAATTGACTCTTGTGCAGGGTGAGAAAATGGGGTTTAGTTCCATTTTTCTGTATATGGTTAACCAGTTTTGCCAACACCATTTGTTGAAAAAGCTATCTCTTTTCCAGTGTATGTTTTTGGACCCTTAGTCAAGAAATAATGGCCAATAAATGTATAAAAAAAGTGTTCAACATCACTAGTAATCAGAGAGATGCAAATCAAAACTACCCGAGATTTCACCTAACTCCAACTAGAAAGGCAATCATTCAAAAGACAAACAACAATAAATGCTGGCGAGGATGTGGAGAAGTGGGAACTCTGATACATTGTTGGTGGGATTGCAAATTAGTGCAACCACTTTGGAAAACAGTATGGAGGATCCTCAGAAGAATGGGAATGAACCTATCCTATGATCCAGGAATAGCACTTCTGGGTATCTACCCAGAAGAATGAAAACCAAACTATGAAACTAATGCATGCATATCTATGCTCATAGCTGTGCAATCCACAATTGCCTAACTATGGAAGCAGCCAAGATGTCAACCAACAGATGAATCCATTACAAAACTATGGGATATGTACCAAATGGAATTTTATTCAGCCATAAAAATGAACAAAATTATGTCATTTACAGGGAAATGGATGGAACTGGAGAACATTATGCTAAGTGAGATTAGTCAGTCACAAAAAGTAAGAAATTGGATGCTCTCCTTAATTTGTGGAAGCTAGGGAGAAAATGGGCCGTAAGAGAACTCCAGATGAAGAAGGAAAAACTATAGATGAGCAAATAAGGTGACTTAACTGAGGGGCATAGGAGGGGGAAAGAGGAAAATTCCCTAATATACATGATGTGCGTTCACAAACATATCAAGGTCAATCACTAAGCCAAACATGAGAAGGAGGGAAGGAGGAAGGAATTGAGGAAGGGCTAAATGAGCGATTTGTGCATAGATGCCTCTACCATCTTGTACCCCGTTAAGATATATAATTACAATGCACCAATAAAAATTTATAAAAATGTCAGGTGGAACCAGAAGAAAAAATTAAAGAAATTAAAGGGGGATATGCCTGAGAAATAAGTCTGAAATAGAGATGGATTGGGGTGCTTGGCATGGTTGCACACATCTGTAATTCAAGTACTTGGGAGGCTGAGATAGGAAGATTACAGGTTCAGGACCAGCCTCAGCAACTTAGTGGCACCCTCAGCAACTTATTAAGACCATTTCAAAATAATCAAATAGGGCTTGTGGTTTAGCTCAGTGGTAGAACACCCTTGGGTTCAATCCCTAGTGCCAAAAGGAGGAAAGGGCAGAGAGAGGAAGAAGAAGGAGGAGGAGGAGAAGGAGAGAAAAGGATAGGAGGGAGGGGAAGGAAGGGTATGAGGACCGCTCTTTTCCCATTCTAAGTCTTGTAGTACTATGATATTTTAAATGATGTGAAAATGTTACTTTGAGAGAAACAAAAACTTAAAACTCCAGAGGTGGAGCTTCCAGCTCAGGCTGGGACTATAGTCACTTCTCGAGATCCAGTACCATCAACCCCAAGTTAAACCACACATCTACAAAACAAAATGAATCAGGTATGGTGGTGTAGGTTTGTAATCCCAGTCCTTGGGAGGCTGAGACCGGAGAATCACAGGTTCAAAGCCAGCCTTGGCAATTTAGCCGCTCTCAGCAACCTAGTGAGACCCTGTTTCCAAATAAGAAATAAAATCAGGCTGGAGGTATAGCTTGGAGGTAGAATGCCTCTGGATTAAACCCCAGTACCAAAAACAAACCCAAACAAAACAAAATGAAGAAGCTAAGCCTCAAGGAACTAGAGTGTTGCCTACAGAAAGTGGATGCATTTGGAAAACCCAAGCTACTTCTAGAACAGTGTCTGACCAGACCACACACTAAAGGCATGTGATGGATTTGACATAGATGAAGATGCATGGCAAAGGTTTAACTGAAATGTAGGAGAGTTTGAGATAACAAAAGTTGACACGGTTCAATGTGATGTGTGCTCATTGGTTACCAGAATGTCCAAGTAATTTGATATATAATTATGAATTCTCCTTTTGGGAGCAAAACTATAAAGGGATAGGTATAGCATTTGGGGGAACTGTATTTGGAAATGGCAAAAATACTTACAGAATCTTCTATGAGAGTATGTTTCATAAGAAAGCCATAGAAAGAAAAAATAAAGATAAAATAATATTGCAGAAGTGTGGTATAACCCCTTCACATCATACAAATTTTATATGTTAAAAAAAAAAAAAACAGTGGCCAGGCCTGGTGGTGCACACTTGTAATCTCAGCACTTGGGAGGCTGAGACAGGAGGATCTCAGTTCGTGGACAGCCTCAGCTACTTAGTGAGGCCCTCTGTAACTCAGTGAGACCCTGTTTCAAAAATTAAAGAATAGTGCCGGGTGTGGTGGCACATGCTTATAATCCCAGCGCTTAGGAGGCTGACAGGAGGATCGCACAGGTTTGAAGCCAGTCTCCGCTACTCAGTGAGGCTCTCAGCAACTCAGTGAGACCCTGTTTCCAAATAAAATATAAAATATGTCTGGGAGTATAGTCTGGAGGTAGACAGCCTCTGGGCTCCACCTCAAGTACCATCCCCCAAAAAAGAATAAAAATAGGCTGTGGGTGTAGCTCAGAAGTTGAATGTCCATCTCCTGTACTGAAAAAACAAACAAACAAACAAACAAACAAACCGTGGAGACAGGAATAGTGGCACACACTTGTAATCCCAGCATTCAGGAGTCTGAGAGAGGAGGCTCGCGGTTCGTGGACAGCCTTAGCTTCTTAGTAAGTTTCTTTGCAGCTCAGTGAGACCCTGTTTCAAAAATAAATAATAAAAATAGGGCTAGGAGTGTAGCTCGGAGGTAGAATGCCTCTGGGTTCTATACCCAGTACCGCAAAAACAAAACAAAAGAAAACAAAACCCAGTGGACATTGAAATGGAACTAATTCATTTTTAAGAAAAAAAAAAACCCTACAAATACAATTAAAGCTTAAAACCTAATTAAAAGCTGGATGTGGTGGCATATACTTATAATCCCAGTACTTGGAGGCTGAGGCAGGAGGATGCCAGGTCCAAGACCAGCTTTGCAATTTAGCAAGGCATTCAGCAACTTAGTGAGATTCTGTTTCGAAATAAAAATAAAATAGGGAGTGTAGCTCAGAGGCAGAATGCTCCTAGGTTTAATCCCCAGTATAGCCAACCCCCCCACAACTCTAATTAAATACAAATTTTGTATACCAAAAATGTACTGAAAATTCTAAGTATGTTTCCTAAAGATTTAAAAATGATATTGTGAAGCCGGGCTTGGTGGCTCATGCTTGTAATCTCAGCATTTGGGAGGCTAAGACCGAAGGACTGTGGTTCGTGGACAGCCTCAGCTACCTAGTGAGGCCCTCTGCAACACAGTGAGACCTGGTTTCAAAATAAAGAATAAAAAATAGGGAAGTGGGTGTAGCTTGGAGGTCAAATGTCCCTGGGTTCCATCCCCAGACCCGCAAAAAAAAAAAAAAAAAAAAAAAAGAAGACATTGTGGTTATATATAGTTTTAAAAGTCTTGCCAGGCACGGTTGTAATCTCAGTACTTGGGAGGCTGAAACAGGAAGATCACAGACTGGCGGCCAGCCTCAGTTACTTGGTGAGGCCCTTTGCAATTCAGTGAGACCCTGTTTCAAAATAAAGAATAAAACATAGTGCTGGGGATATAGCTTGGAGTTAGAATACCCCTGGGATCAATCCCCAGTACCAAAAAAAGTAGTATCTGGGCGTGGTGGTGCACACCTGTAATTTCAGTACTTGGAAGTTGACACAGGAGGATTGTGGGATCAAGGCCTGCCTCAACAACTTACTGAGGCCCTCAGCAACTTAATGATACCCTGTTTAAAAATTTTTCTTTTTTTGGTGGTACTGGGGTTCCTGGAAGCCCTGGCTACACTCCCAGACCTATTTTATATTGTTTTTATTTGGAAATAGGGTCTCCTAAGCCAGCGCGTGTGGCTGGCTTCAAACCTGCACGATTCTCCTGTCTCCGCCTCCTAAGCGCGGGGATTACAAGAGTGTGCCACCACGCCCGACCCCTGTTTTTATTTATTTATTTTTATTTATTTATTTATTTATTTTTGGTGGTACTGGGGTTCCTGGAAGCCCTCCTTCCTCCGGGCTACACTCCCAGACCTATTTTATATTTTTGAAACAGGGTCTCTTACGCCAGCACGGCTGGCTTCGAACCTGCGCGATCCTCCTGTCTCCACCTCCCAAGCGCGGGGATTACAAGCGTGCGCCACCACGCCCGGCCCGACCCCTGTTTTTAAATTTAAAAAATAGGGCTGGGTTTATGGCTCAGATAGAACAACCCTGGGTTCAATCTCAATAAACCTCCTGCACAGTCTTTATTTTTTGGAAATATATACTGGCATATTTACAAATATAATGATATAGTGCCTGGGATTTGCTTGAAAATAAAATGGGTGGGTAGAGGGCAAAGTTAGAGATCCAACAATATTTGTCCGGAGTTGATGAAATTTTAATGTTGGATACATTATGCTAGTGTGTATATATAAATTTTCCAAATAAAAAGTTATCAAAAAACATGTTATCCACAAAAATCACATTGCAAGCATATTAGTATTTTTATAGCCAAGCAAAGCTATGATGATTCACACCTGAATTTGTTCATAACAGAAACTAGAGGTAAATCTACACTCTTTAGTAGATTTGGGAGACTATAAGACACTAGTAAGAAGGAATTTGGCATTTAACCTACATAATTTCTATGACTGACTAAGTTCTCTGAGGGTCTCTTTGAATCTTCTAGTCTGTAGTCTTGGTATGCTGTTAGGCACGGTAATTATTTAAATAATTACTCAGTGGATTTTTTACTTGATGGTACAAAATATACTTTTGAATATCAATGATGTCTTAGGTTCAGTGAATACAGGAGAAGAACTGAGCAGGAAAAAGTACCTATTAAGACACTGCATGCTCTCATAATCCTTCCTAATTTTTTTGGGGGGGTGATGGTAATAGGGATGGAACCCCTCTACCTCCGTAGTACACTCCCAAACCTATTTTTTATATTTTTATTTGGAAACAGGGTCTCCTAAGCCAGTGCACGCGGCTGGCTTCGAACCTGCGCGATCCTCCTGTCTCCGCCTCCCAAGCGCGGGGATTACAAGCGTGCGCCACCACGCCCGGCCGACTTCCTAAATTTTTCAGTGTCAAAAAGAAAGAGACTAGCCGAACGTGGCGGTGTGAGTTTGTAATCCCAGCATTTGGGAGGCTGAGACAGGAGGATTGCGGTTTGGGTACAGCCTCGGCTACTTAGTGAGGCCCTCAGCAACTTAGTGAGACCCTGTTTCAAAATAAAGAATGAAGTCTGGAGTGGTGGTGCACACTTGCAATCACCGCTCTTGGGAGGCGGAGACAGGAGGATCGCGCCGGCTGAAAGCAAGCCTCGCTGGCCTAAGAGACCCTGTTTCCAAATAAAAATATGAAAATGGGTCTGGGAGTGTAGCCCGAAGGTAGAAGGGTTTCCAGTACCACCAAAAAAAAAAAAAAGAAGAAGAAGAAGAAGAAGAAGAAGAAGAAGAAGGAGGAGGAGGAGGAGGAGGAGGAGGAGGAGGAGGAGGAGGAGGAGGAGGAGGAGGAGGAGGAGGAGGAGAAGGAAATAGGGCAGGGGTTGTAGCTCCGAGGTAGAAGAATTCCCCTGGGTTCCACTGACCCCCCCCCAAAGAAAAGAGACTATAATCAATTTATCATCAAAGGATGCAATGTGAATATACACACATATTTATTTATTTTTTTGTTTTTGTTTTTTTGGTGGTACTGGGGTTCCTGGAAGCCCTTCTACCTCCGGGCTACACTCCCAGACCTATTTTAACATTTTTATTTGGAAACAGGGTCTCCTAAGCCAGCACGCGCGGCTGGCTTCGAACCTGCGCGATCCTCCTGTCTCTGCCTCCCAAGCGCGGGGATACAAGCGTTCGCCACCACGCCTGCTACACACATATTTAGCAGCAAGTATCAAATAATTGCCAAAACGTTGACATGCGTTAGTTAAAAAAGAAAAGAACAATTCCATTACGATGTATGAATACAGTACACAAATAAAAAAAATAAATTAAAAAAAAGGACAAAAAAGAAAATTTGTCTCTTGGAATTGATGAAGCACAATATTTATTTTCCTGAAAAGTAGACTTTGTTATCCTAACCCTTTATCACCATACTAAATCAATCTTTATAATTACTAGACCCATAAGTTTATGTCTCCACCTTGAGTTTTCCAGCAGAATCCCTTGCTCCTCCTACTTATCCCTGTTTCACTGACTTCAAAATACCAGCTTTGTATATCTCTTTCCATTTGTCCAATGCCAAGTAAGGTATCTTGTCTCATACATACTCAGAGAATGAATAAACATTTCCTTCTGTGCCTTTCAGAGTGATGTGCGCTCAGTAAATCCTAATGACTGATACATCTCCAGAAACATGGACTTAAACCCTGTACCAGTCAGGGTTCATTGCTGCAAGAAACAAAATATGCCTATTCAAACAGAAAAGGAATTTGTGCTGAAGGTAACCCACAGATTGTCCAGGTGGCTGAGAAACTGGGTTTGGAGGCTGTGTAGCCAAAAATAAAAGCTTCAAATGTTGACACAGAACCAGCCCAGTAGAGATACCTCTACTGCCACCACCAGGCACAGACTGGTATTATCCCCACGGACCCTCCCGCATGGCAAGGGGCATTTCTGACTACTAGAGCATTTGACAGTGGGGCAGAGTTTGGGTCATGGGCACAGGTCTGTGGTGCAAGAATGTCTGGGAAATAAAGCATCTGCTCCTCACATCTCCTATAGTGGGGGGCAGGTGCTGTCTCATACTACAGGAGAGCCCGTGTGATGGTTAATTTTTTTGAGGGGGCGCTACAGGGATTGAATCCAGGGGAGTTCTATCCTGGAGCTACACTCCCACAAGCTCCAGTTGTGCTCCTCCTGTCTCAGCCTCCCAAATACTGAGACTACAGCAGTGCATTATCATGCCTGGCTCATGATTTTAAGTGTCAAGTTGATTGGTCATGGAGGGCACAGATTAAACATTATTTCCACGTGTCTGTTAAGGTGTTTTTGGATGTGATTAGCATTTGAATCAGTAGACCCAGTAAAGTAGATTGCTCTCCCCCAGTATGTTTGTGTAGCTCTCAATCTGTTGAAGGCCTGAATAGAACAAAAAGCTGAAAGACAGGAATTGGCTCCTTACCTGCTGGTCTGGAACTATTTTTTTACTTGACCTTGCACTAGAATTACACCATCAGCTTTCCTGTGTCTCCAGATTGCAGGCAGTATATCATGGGGCTTTTCTTCATATATACAATATATGATTACATATATGTATATATTCACATATATATTCACATATACATATATGTATTCATATAAGTATACATGTATACATATATATACTTCTTTTCACATAAATATGCATATATAATAACACTAATATATCATATATGAATATATGTGAAATGTATATATATACATGTATATATGAATATGTATATGTACTATTTTTTTGCAGTACTTCGGATGGAACCCAGGGGCATTCTACCTCCAATCCACACCCCCAGCCCTATTTTTTATTCTTTATTTTGAAAAAGGGCCTCACTAAGTAGCTGAGGCTGTCCGTGAACCACGATCCTCCTGTCTCAGCCTCCCAAATGCTGGGATTACAGGCGTGCGTCACCACGCCCAGCTTGTATATATACTATTGACTCTGTTTCTCTGGAGGAGTTTGACTGATATATTCCCCAACATGAGATAGGAGTTTGGGGATTCCAATGGTAGTGCTTAAAAGGAATAACAAGTGTCCACTCTACATGACAAATAAATAGCTTTGAAAGTCAAAACACAAGGCAGAGTGGTGGCAGGTACATACTGAGTACATTCAGCATGCTCCTGTGCTTACCTGTCATCTTTGATTAGGTATACAGTGTAATTTAATCTTAGGAATTATACACATGCCTATTTTATGGCTATTCAAATACAAATCATCATTTGGAGCAAAGTATTTCAAATCTGATATGAGATAATTAAAAATGTCTAGAAATAGCCTCTCTAACCTAGTGGTAGTCATAGAATAGGTGCGTTTATTTTATGATTGATTAATTATCTAAGGAATAATTAAATGGAAAAGAATAGGGTCATTATAAATTGGCAGTGAGATACAATAGTTATCTGTGACATAAATATTACTAAGCTAAACTGGACAATGGCAGATTTATTTATTTATTTATTTATTTACTTATTTACAGCACTGAAGATTGAACCCAGGGGACTTCTACCTCTGACCTATACTCCCAGCCCTGTTTTATCATTTTTTTTTTGGAAAAAGGGTCTCACTAAGTTGCAGAGGGCCTCATGAAGTAGCTGAGGCTGCCCTCGAACCTGCAATCCTCCGTTTTAGCCTTCTAAATACTGGGATTACAAGTGTGCACATCAGCTGGGCGTGGTGGCTCACGCTTGTAATCCTCGCACTTGGTTGGCTGAGATAGGGGGATTGGACAGGTTCAAAGCCAGCCTCAGCTACTTGGTGAGGCTCTCAGCAACTTAGTGAGACCCTGTTTCCAGATAAAATATAAAATAGGTCTGGAAGGTAGAAAAGCCTCTGAGTTCCACCCCCAGTACCACCCAAAACAAAACAAAACAACAAAACAAGTGTGCACACCCCACCCAGCTCAGATTCATTTATTAGTACCTAGAAACTCAACTTGAACTGCACTATCAGATTTAGGAGGGGCTTTGCAGGTCACCTGAGCCAATGGTCTACTCAGTAAAGGCATCCCCTCTCATTACATCCCTGAGATGTGATCTAAAATGTGTCATATTTTAGGTATTATGATTTTTTGTGCATCACAGGATGCTATAATTTTTGTTTATAGCCTACTTTAATCTAGGCTTTTATTCATCTACGAGTCCAACCAAAGCATAGCAATAATTTCTTCTGTATTGTTATCCATATTCAAGTGAACTAAGCCTGTTTTTCATAACTCAACTCTGGTAAACGAGGATTTCCACATCCTGTTCTTGGCAGCTATTCTAGGACCTAAATGAACCTCACATTCATCCTTTAAAAAAATATAATTATTCTGTTTTCGTTTCTGCTCTAGGCTAAAAGATATCAAGTTTAATCCTAATTGCTGTTCAAAATTGTTATTCTCTTTCAGCTTTCCGTGTGATATCTATATATTTGAATCATTGATATCATTGTAGAAATGCTGCACTCAAGTAATTTAAAGCAGACCAATGGAAACCTTCTGTGTTGGCATCCATATCTGCGAATATTCTTTGAATACTGCTGACCAGTCCAGCTATGAGATCATATCCTAGGCCTCATTTCTGCATCTCAACCACAAATATTATTCAAGAGCCCAGTTGGTAGCTGTGTCACAGAGGGAATGCATATATGTAAAACGAGTCTGGTTCTACTTTAATTGCTCTAGGTTATGTACAACTTAAAAGAATAGTAGGGCAAATACTTTGTACAGTACAGAACTCTTTAGTGAAGCAATGTGTCTGTTTTATAAGTCTTGATGTTTCATTTACTAGATTCACACATTGGGTTACATATACATTATTCATGAGACAGAACATGTAGGATATTTTAGCAATGGCTCTTAAAATTATGATGAATGATATGCATTCAATTAAAACAGTTCTGAAGCCAGTGTGGTGGCACATGACTGTAATCCTAGTCCTTGGGAGGCTGAGATAGGAGGATCATAGGTTCAAGGACAGCCTCAGCAATTTATTGAGGCCTTCAGTTACTTAGAGAGACCCTGTTTCAAAATAAAAAATAAAATAGGGCGGGCTGGGGGTGTGGCCCAAGGTAGAATGCTCCTTGGTTCAATTTCTAGTACCATAAAAACAAAAACAAACAAAAAGAGTTCAGATGTTTACCTTTTTTTTTTTTTTTGGTGGTACTGGGGATGGAACCCTTCTACCTCCGGGCTACACTCCCAGACCTATTTTATATTTTATTTGGAAACAGGGTCTTTTAAGCCAGAGAGGCTGGCTTCGAACCTGTCTCTGCCTCCCAAGCGCGGGGATTATAAGTGTGCCACCACACCCAGCTGATGTTTACCATTTTAAGAGACTATATGATTGAGCTTCCCAACTAAAAGCATTTATTTACATCTTTTTGCTAATTTAAATGGATTCTAAGGCCATAAAATCTGAAATTAAAATGTAAGTGTTCTACTGGAATACAGCATCTTTAGAAAATCTGGCTTCCAAATTTTGAACTGTAGAATATTCTTATGCTTCTTTTGAAGGAAGAAATGTACAGTGAATTCATTCCAGAGATTGGTTCATGCTTTAAATATTTATAATGCCAACTGGTGAAATGCAAAAGATTTAGGAAATAGAATCTATGTCATTGATGATATCTGCTAAAAAAAAAAAAAAAAAAACAACCAACCAGCTGTGGAATAAATAATTAGTTTCATCATGAATGAAACCTTCAAAACATGGCAGCTTTTCACCAACTATTTGCACAAGGGAAAATAGGAAGAAGATTTATAGTCACATTAAACTCCTGTACCACGCATTTTAGTTGGCCAAACCCTAATCCTAATATTTAAAATGGAAACCACCTTGAAAAGCCATGTGAAGAACTTTGATTTGGTAGTCCTTAACTCACTTGAGGGTCATTTTAAAAAGGCTTTAATAAGATTTCCTTGAGTATTTATCACAATGACCTTATTCCTCACCAAAGAAGCAAAAATATTTATTTGTAAATTATTTCAGTTGCATCCATAATACCATATAGAGGACACTGACATTATACAAATTGTCTAATTTCATTGAGAATAAAGTTAACCATCTCTTAAAACTTCAGTGACACTTAAAAGTTTATTTTATAGATATAGGTTGTGGTTGGCACAGTATTATTTTTAATGTGCATATCTTCCATTTTATAGCATGGAAATTGATATAAAATATGATTTGATTTGCTCATGTTCAGCGTAAGTAATTGGAAGGTTAAAAGCTCCTGAAATGCAAAACTATACTGTCTTCAGAATGTTTAAATTCAGAGTATTTACTAAAGACCTAGAATGTGATTGGAGAACATAATTTTAGTTGAGACTTTCCTTGGGTGATAGCCTACATGAGCTATCCCTAGAAATCACTGCAGTGAGCCTTTCTTTATTAAGATGTGTTCATATGAAACCTTGCTTAAAAATAAAGTATATGGACAATCTGCCTTAGCATTTTAGCAACTCCAAAATGTTTTTGATCACCTGTTTTTTCATGTACTATCAAAAGTGAAGTATTAGACAGGACATGTTTGGCAGATAATGCAAAGAGAAATAGTTTAAATACCTGAAATAGAACTTTCTGTGTTATTTTAATATTTTGGTACTGAGGATTGTACCGAGGTGCATTCTACCTCTGAATTACACCCCCGCCATTTTAAAATTAATTAACTAATTAATTAATTAATTTACTTATTTATTTTTTGCGGTACTGGGGATGGAACTCAATGGCATTCTCCGAGCTACAGCCCTAATTTTTATTATTTATTTTGAAACAGGGTCTCGCTAAGTCGCAAAGGGCCTCAC
Source organism: Muscardinus avellanarius (assembly GCF_963383645.1). Taxonomy (NCBI): domain Eukaryota; kingdom Metazoa; phylum Chordata; class Mammalia; order Rodentia; family Gliridae; genus Muscardinus; species Muscardinus avellanarius. The sequence continues at coordinate 146,167,730 of NC_137786.1, forward strand.
TAAGTAGCCGAGGCTGTCTGCGAACCTGCTATCCTTCTGTCTCAGCCTCCCAAATGCTGGGATTACAAGTGTGCACTCGCATACCCGGTTTATTTTTATTTTTAAAACAGGGTCAGCCGGGCGTGGTGGCGCACGCTTTTAATCCCCGCGCTTGGGAGGCGGAGACAGGAGGATCGCGCAGGTTCGAAGCCAGCCGCGCTGGCTTAAGAGACCCTGTTTCCAAAAATAAAAAAATAGGTCTGGGAGTGTAGCCCGGATATAGAAGGGCTTCCAGGAATCCCAGTACCACCAAAAAAAAAAAAAAAAAAAAAAAAAGGTCTAGCTAGCCAGGCGTGATGGCGCACACTTGTAATCCCCGTGCTTGGGAGGCGGAGACAGGAGGATCGCGCGGGTTCTAAGTCAGCCTGTCTGGCTTGAGACCCTGTTTCAAAAAAAAAAAAAAAAAAAAGGTCTGGGAGTGTAGCCCGGAGGTAGAAGGGCTTCCAGGAACACCAGTACCACAAACAAAACAGGGTCTATCTAAGTTGCTGAGGTTCTTAAGTGAGTTTCCAAGGCCAGTCTTGAACCTGCAGTCCTCCAGTCTTAGCCTCCCAAGTATTGGGAATACAGGCATGCGCCACCACATCTGTCTTTTGCACTATTTTAAAGGATGGTTATTTGAAAGACCTAATAAACTACTTTATTATACAGTTCTGCATCTGGGTAATTTTATGATTTTAAGAATTACTGTAAAATGTGTAGTGGAAATTTAACACATAATGGATACTCAAATACATATGAAGCTCTTCTGAAGGAGGGTCCTAACGATAACCAGACTTGTTGACAGAAGTGCAATTTAGAACGGTCCTCGATTTTCAGTTGTTGGAGTTCTGGAATTTGGAGTGTTCAGAAAATGAGTGTTTTCTACATGGACTGCACTGGTTTGATCTTTAAATTCCCTGGACCCTTTCTGTGCTGATCAGTAGTGAAAGTTCCTTCTGGGTCTTCAAAGACACAGATGTATGTGGTGTGCTCTGGTTTTGGAATTAATTTCTCTTGGAACACTAAGAGGTACTCTCCAGTACTACAAGCATATGGCGGTTTTCACACGCTGCTATTTTCATAAAGGATGCATTCTTTCCTTCATCGGAATCTGCTTCCTTAAAGATAACTTGGCCAAATCAGAAAATGATGGCAATTTAATGTCTTTTCCTACTGGAAGCAACAGATTTGCTAAAAACCAAAACATCTGCTTATCTTATTTCTGGAATTCGTGCCAGGAGTAAACTGAATATTGATCAGCATATCAAAACGTCGCATTGAGATATCTACTTTTGTATAAAAGTCATGAAACTTCAAAAAAATATCTTCCAATACTGTGTGAGGAGGACTTTGTACCTGTGGAGACCAGGATGGCAGTGGGATAGTGAAAGACCGCTTGAAGTAGTGGTCCAGGGCAGATGGGCTGCTTTATAAAATACAAGGGGGTGCATTCACCCAAGTATGATTTGCCAGTCCCTGTATGTGTCCCTTTATTTTTATCTCCCTCTTTCATTCCCAGCAGTATTCATTTATTTTATTTTTTATTTTTTGTGGTACTGTGGATTGAACCCAGGGGCATTCTACCTCCCAGCCACACCCTGGACCCTTTTTCATTTTTTTGTTCTGAAACAGAGTCTCACTAGGTTTCTGAGGGTCTCCCTACATTGCAGAGGGTGTCCTTGAACCTGTGATCCTCCTGTCTCAGTCTCCCAAGTACTGGGATTAAAGACCCAGTCATCAGCAGGTATTTAAAATCTTTTCTAGATTCTCCTTCTGACTTTCCCCATTCTCTGTAGACTGCTTTGTTTTTCTTACTGAGACCATCAGGTAAAATCTTTCAATTTTCATTTCTACTTCACTATCTATAAATTCATGGCTTTATTTACTCCTTTTCTCCCATGGTTAGATCTCAGTTTTATTCAAGTCCAACCTAGTCAAAACTGACTGGAGCTGTCCAGCAGAGTTTACTGCCTCGCCTAGGCTCCTGTAGTAGACTTCTCTTCTCCCACTTCATACTTCTGGCATAGCAAGTTTCACATCTTACGATGCAAATCCCTCCTGAGCTCACTTCTCGACTTTGCATCCTGGGAACCTCCCACAATGCCCAGCTCTATGCAGAGGTACTCAGGAAATGTATACGGAACTGAAACTACTTCCTGCAAACATGGGTTATTTTCAACAGCTTAAGCCAGAATGTGCTTGTCCCAGATTGTCTGAAGAACAGCATATGATATCTGCTCCACTTTCTTTTTTTTTCAACCCCCCATAAATGACCCAAAAAGGAGGAATGAAATATTTCCATTAACTGAGATTGCCATAAAAAATAGACTGCCAAATTCAAATGGAATTTCAGATAAACGATGAATTTTTTTTTAGTATAAGTATATTCCAAATGCTGTATGGGATGTGTTTAAATAAAACAATATTCATTGTTTTCCTAAAATTCAAATTTAACCAGGAAGGATGAATTTTTATTTGCTAAACTGGGCACCCCTACTAGTGACTATTTAAAAATTCTCAAAGGCAGGGCATGGTGGTACGTGCCTGTAATCCTAGTACTTGGTTAGCTAGATAGGAGGATCACAGGTTAGAAACCCTGTTAACTTGGTGAGACCCTGTTTCAAAATTAAAAAATCAGGCTGGGGATGTAGCTTAGGGGTAGAATTTCGCCTCTGGATTCACCCTAGTACAATAGTAAATAAATAAATATTCTCAATGAACAGGGAATCCTTCCTGAGACACCTGGAGGCCTGTATCTGAGTTCTGCAAACTTCTCAAGAAGACAGATTCTGTGTCTGCTACTGCAGCTGGGTTTGCTTCTGAGCAGCGCAGCAACGTGTTTTAGGAAGCGGGCGGCTTATTATATAACATTTTTGCTTATTTGGTTAATTTTTCAGAATTTCTCTCTAATGCCATATATCCATAATCTTATACAAGGAATGCTGTAATGTTGGCTCAAAAAAAATCCCTCGAGAAGCAAATATGCGGAGAGTTATTGCTATGCTTGAGCTAAATCCTGATTATGACTATTAAAAATTCACAGTTTTTGAAAATGTCCTATTTTCCAGTAAATCAGCAAGACACAATAAAGAAAATAAGCATGCCTCTCATTTTGGGGATTTTTCTTCATTTATGCAGCACAGCCACACATACTGTCCTCACTAGCAGACTGGGAGAGACAGGCTGGCCGGGGGTGGAGCCTGTGATGTAACTGCAGCAGGTCTTTGTTGGGAGAGCCTCCCCCAGCTGTCAGACATCTGTAAACTGGAGAGCTTTGGCTTCACTGTTTTTGGGCTGGCAAGAGAAGAGAGTAGCCTCTTTCACTTTCCTGGGCTGGGAGCCTTGAAATTTTTCATCAACAAAGGAATTTCTTATAGATCCTTTAAAAGATTGCACACCTCACTAAGTGTCGGGTAGGGGGCAGACTTTTTCTGCCAAAGAGTACCATTTTAGAGTACTGATCCCTCTCGTGTGCCCGCTCACTGATGAAGGTTGATGGTGCCGTGGAAGTTGAACCCAAGGTGCAGTGAAAGGTGACCCCAGCCCATTCCAGTTCTGAAAGTTCCCTACAAGAATGGATTTTTCTTTCAGTGTTCTTGACAATGATGTCGCGCAGAAAAGGCATTCATTTTTTTATTCCCTTGAGAGAGAGGAAGAAAAGAGAAACGCTTCCCAATGTAGAGGCAGGGATAGAAGAGTGTGCGCCTTTGCCAACATGTCAACTAGACTGACCTCAGAGAAAACTTCTAGGCAGCTTGTGACTAAGTCTACTGGAACTATGCGCTGTCATATAAGATGATAATGAATAAAGATGTTTATCCCCATACCACACACTACCTACTTCCCACCATATTGGCAGCACCAGTTAAGGACGGTTGTCAAGAGACCGACACAACGCTGCACACACTGCAGAACAATGCCTGGATGTCTGCCCAAAACTGCGCTTTCCAAACGACACGATCAATTTATGCCCCCCATCTAAAACTCACTGAAGGTTAGCGACTCCCCGCCCCCTTGCTGGTGGGGGAAAGGGGTGGAATTTGGAAAGCTCAGAGGCACTGGTTGGGGTTTCTACCTGCCTGCGCAGACCAGGCAGGCTCCCAAACGTATTCATTAAACTTGATCTGAAGCAAGCGAGACAGTAAGGTCGTTTCTGAAATATTCATGAGGTGTGTTACCGGACTCGCCACTTTGAGGCCGAGCAGAGACCTCGCGAGTAGGAGCAGCCGGTGCCCACTCCTGGAAAAGACACTTGGAGAAACAGCACGACGCGCCGCCACTCTCCACTGTCCTGCTGGCTGTCGCCCCCCACTCGCCTGCTCAGTCCTGCCCGCCCAGGATGAGGTGCTAAGTGGAGGACTTTGCCAGCTGTTGGAGGCGGCGCAGCGCACCAGCTCCTCGGACAGCTGGTCCAGGTTGAAAAGCCCAAGACCCCGGCCCCGCAGCCCCGTCACCCTTGCACCGCCTTAGGGCGGAAGGGTGGAGGGTCCCTCGAGACCGAGGCGGCCCCTCACCCCAGCACGCTGCCTTTTGTGCCCACTTCCCGCGCTGGGCTCGGCGTGGCATCCTTCCCCCAGCCCGCGGCGCTCGGTCGCTAGGCGACCTGCGTCCAGGCCGAGATGCCAGCAGCCTTCGCGCTGACCCGCAGCGCAGCGGGTGTTAATTTCGGGAGAGGGGGGAGGATGGGGAAGAGGATTACGGTCCGGGGTGACCCCCAGAGCTCCTGCACGGCGGCAGTGTGCACTTTCATTCATGCCCAAAGCCCTAGCTTTTCCGCTGCACCCTGGACAGCGCAGCTCTCCGCTCCCCAAGGGCGTCCTCCCGGGCCGGGGCTCCTCGGGAGTCACGTCTCACCTGGACTCGGACGGCGGCGGGCTCAGCAGCTCCGGGCGCGCAGCAGAGCCGGCTCCATCTCCGCCTTCCCGGGTCGCTCTGGCTGCGCTGCGAGGCCCCCGAGGACGCGGCTGGTCCGGGCGCCCGAGCTGCACCGAGCCGGCCGCGGCTGCCGCACTGGCTGCGGGCGCGGGCGGGGCGGGGCGGGGCGGGAATCTGGGTCGCGCAGAGCCGAGCCGAGCCGAGCCAGCCGGGTGCACCCCCGGCTCTGGCGAGGGCGTGCAGAGGTTTCCCTGGGAGCGAGACGCGGGCGGCGACTGAGCATGCTCAGTCCGGGAGCCCAGGGTGCGGGCGCGGTGCGGGGAGCCGAGGGTGGTCCCCAGCATCGGAGCCTGGGGAGAAAGGGTTAAATCTGCGGACCTGGCTGCTGTGGGCTGAGGATGGGGGCTGGCTGCAAGAAGCCCAATTTTATCGTACCTGGGTAGATCTGCCTCACCCACTTCGCGCTAAAGAAACCTGTCCATGGGAATCCCGAAAGATCCAGAGCAAGGCGTGTCCCCAAATCCTCCCTGAAGAATTGTCCAGAGACCAAAGTTTGTTTTTAGTTGAGCTTCAGCCTTGACATTTCGCCAAGCAGGAGTGGCTCCCTCCGTCCAGAGACCCAATATTCCTCTGAGATCCTGCGCCCCGAGACCTCCCAGGCAGCACCCCCCTTCCGACCCTGACCAGTCAGGTCAGTTGTCAAAGAGCCAGGTCTTTAACTAGAGGTAAATGAGAGATCTTGTCCGTTCTCCCACTCCATATCTGCATCGCAATACCTCAACCCCGAGGTTAGTTGTAGAGATGAATTATAGACACCGTGGTCTGGGACTACTTGGGGATCATTCTTCCCTTCGCAGAGCCATAAGATTGGCCCCTTCCTATGCACACATCACACACACACACACACACACACACACACACACACACACACACACACGAAGACCTGTGCTTTTCTTGGGGACTGTATATCGTGTTTGCCAAAGCGTGTCTTCTCTATAGCTAATAATAATGTCATCATCATCTTTATAATCATCATCTTTTTTTTTTTTTGCGGATCTGGGGATGGAACCCAGGGGCATTTGCCCTCTGAGCTACCACCATGCCCTATATTTTATTCTTTACTTTGAAACCGGGTCTCACTGAGTTGCAGAGGGCCTCTCTAAATAGCCGAGGCTGTTCGCGAACCACTATCCTCCGGTCTCAGCCTCCCGAATGCTGGGATTACAAGCGTGCACCATCACGCCCGGGTCATCATCATCATCTTTATCATAAAAGCTTCTGAGAGGCGGCAGAGGTCAGAGAGAGCATGGGCCTTGAAGCTGAAGTTGATTTCAGTTTTATTTTCCACGCCAGTGGATTACTTAGCCATTCTGAACCCGGGTGTCCTAATTTGTGAAATGGAGAGTGGTCATATATATGTACCTTTCTGGGCTGTTTTGAGGCTCACCCCAGGCAGCGGCCCTGAAAAGACCAGGAGAGCAGCCTGGTGGGCGATGCACCTGTCATAGACGTTCACGGAATTTAAGTCTGGGCAAGTTTCACATCCTCTATTCTTTTTTTATGTAAGGTTGAGGTGATGATCCTTAAAAGGTGAACACTTGCTCTAGTCTCTCTTCACATTAAGTGCCCTTAAAGCCCTAATCTTTCTGATTTGTCCTTGTTAAAAATGTTAGCCACTATTTACTTTTCATTTTATTTCTTCCTACAATTATGAATAAAACTCTTAGGTAAAGCTCATGGGTCTGATTTAGAAATAAATGCTTTTGCTTTACAGATCCATTAGGTATAGGTTTTTCCTTGTGATAGAGGTTTTCACTGTTCAGTCTTTTGTGTGTGTGTGTGTGTGTGTGTGTGTGTGTGTTACTAGAGATGGAGCCCAGGGCTTTCTTTCTACCTCTGAAACACACTCCCAGATCTATTATTTTTTTTTTATTTGGAAACAAGGTCTCACTAAGTTGCTGAGAGTGTCACTAAGTAGCTGAGCCTGGCTTTGAACCTGTGGGATCCTCTTATCTCAGCCTCCCAAGTACTGAGATTACAAGTGTGGGCCACCATGCACAGTTTACAGTCTTTTAAGAATAATTTAATTTACTCACATCCTCCTGTGGTCCTTTCATGAGTATTGATTGATAAAGTAACATTTCACTCTATGGAAGGAAATTTGCCTCTCATACTATTTGCTGTTTAACGTATCAACTTTCAAAAAATAAACTTTTTGCCAGGTATGGAGGCATATGCCTGTAATCCTAGTACATGGGAGACAAGAAGATCACAGGTTTGAGTCCAGTCTCAGCAACATAGCAAGACTCTGGTTTTTTTGTTTTTGTTTTTTGCTAGTCTGGGGATAGAACCTACAGATATTCAACCTCCGAGCTATACCCTCTGCCCTATTTTTTATTCTTTATTTTGAAACAGGGTCTCACTAAGTTGCATAGGGCCTCACTAAGATTCTGTTTTAAAATAAAAAAAAATTTAAATAGGGCTGAGGTGTGGCTTGGAGGTAGAATACCCTTGGATTCAATTTCCAAACAAAACAAAAAACAAAGAACAAAACAAAACAAAAACAAACAAACAAACAAACAAAAAAAAAACCAAGCTGAGCAGTGGTGGCACACACTTGTAATCCCAGCATTTGGGAGACTGAGACAAGAGGATCACAGTTCTCAGACAGCCTCAGCTACTACTTAGTGAGGCCCTTCGCAACTCAGTGAGACCCTGTTTCAAAATAAAGAATAAAAAATAGGGCTGGGGGTGATGCCCTAGGTTCCATTCCCAGTACTGGAAAAAAAAAACCCACAAAACTTCTCATCATCTCCTTATGCACCCAATGTTCTCCACAGGACTCTGCCTTTACTCATGGAGCGCTACCCACTGTTCAAGCTCACAAGCTGCCTTCCCTGAAGCCTCACCCCAAACACCACGCCAGAACTAAAACTCTACTGTCATAGCACCAGTGCACACTGCTATTAGAGCACTTACTACAGGCCTTTTCTACTGCTTAAGCAATGTGCAATTATTTACTAAGCAACTATTATGTACAAGCATTATTCTACATGAATGATGAACAAGACAGACGAGATTCCTGCCCTCAAGGAACTTAGAGTCTACTTGAAAACAACAGGCAATAAACACCTAAACTAGAAATAATCACTAAAGACAAAGATCAAGTATTTTTTGTCTCTGTGTTATCTATGACAGTCTATAGGATCTTGATTCATCCTTTCAAATAACATTGATAAAATATTAATATTGAGCCAAGGGTGGTGGCACACACTTATAATTCCAGTGTGGTGGTGCATCCTTGTAATATCAGTACTTGGTAGCCTGACACAGGAGGACCGCAGGCTCGAGGACAGCCTCAGCAATTTAGTGAGGCTCTCAGCAACCTAGTGAGACCCTATTTCCAAATAAGAAATAAAATCAGATTGGAGATGTTGCTCAGAGGTAGGATGCATCTGGGTTCAGTCTCCGGAAACACACACACACACACACACACACACACACACACACACACACACACATCCTAGTCTGAGCAAAGTGCGTGGACATGGATTCTTGCCAGGTTGTCATTTTTACTTCTTTCCTTCAACTAACACTGTCCTAATCCTAAGTCAACCTAAATATGTACCTGCCATTCCATGCAACACATGGAAGGTGATGGAACAGACACAGAGAGTTTAATTTCTGCACTAAATTATGTCCTTTTTCTTACCTGTAGGAACCGTATTCAGAATTAGCCAGCTACAATCTGGATCCCCAGGTCTCCTGCGTCCCAAACATCTCTTCTAGGATCTCGAACCACTCCTGTCCCTTACCTTCTTGCCACCTTTGGCCTAGATTTATGTCAATAGTTATTCTCTGTCATATATCATCTGCCTCTTTGAATCTACCACTATCTGAATGACTTAAGCTTTTCTCTATGATTTTCCTATTGTCTGAGCATGAATGCTGACTTCATACCACTTAGAGCCAACTTTTCCAAAGCACATATTTGTATACATGTATCCATAGCAACTAGGGACAACCTTGCCCCTGTTTCATGTGGACGATGCCAGTGCAAGGCCTCATTTACCCTTTTATTAGAGAATTTAGCAGATAATAAGTAATAGATCCTCAATAAAAGTTCATGAAATAGATGCATGAATGTAACTTTTAACTGTATTTACTTTCTCAGACTATAGTTCTTTTCTAATTCATCTTGCTACTACTTTTAGAATCAGTCCACCAGCATTCGGCTCATTTTTTCCTTTTCCTAGCTTATTAATTTCTTTTCTTTTTTGTGGTACTGGGGATTGGGGAGAGAGTTTATATCTCTAGCTACACTCCCAGGCCCCATTTTATTTCTTAATTTTTTAAAAAACAAGATCTCACTAAGTTATAGAGGGCCTCACTAAAGCTTAGTTGTAGCTAAATTGAGGAGGCTGGCTGTGAACCTACGATCTTCCTTATCTGAGCCCCCCAAGTACTGGGATTACAGTCATGTACTACCATACCTGGCCAGTTTGTTAATTTTTAGCTAGCCACAAATATGAACATTTTTCTGTTTTTGGATTCTGAATTATTTTTGCATTTAAAAATCTATTTGGCAGATGCAGTGAACAGAGAAGGCAGGTGAAGGAACTGAGATCATGTGAACCTAGCTTTTATAAGTAATACAAAAAGAATCCACAGAGGAGGATGTTGTGCTCAAAGTTATAGCAGAAGAACTGAAGAGGAAGGCAGGAGCTAAGAGCTACCTAGTACTGTTGTCTACTTATACACCACCCTGGCTCATTATAAGTGACAGAGCTTGTCTTCCAGACAGGTGGATACACCTCATTGTTCAGGAGATCTCATACTGAGCATCACCCTTAGGAATTTATTTGTATAAGAAACTCCCCACCCAGAAGTTTCTTTCTTTAGCTAAGTTATGTTGAGCAATGAGCAGGTAGGAATTTCCTGTCTGGATCATTTTGTGGGTGGGGTGGAAGTCATGGCCCATTTATTTATTTTTAGTCTAGCTCTGATTTTAAGCATTGCGACTTGGAGAATTGGTAATAGAAAAGTATTCTTTAGTGTATTTGTTGGATAATTAAATAGGAAGAAAGCCTCTAGACTTGAAAAGTATTAGGCTTTGTCTAATTCTACCTAATTGTGTTATAAAGTTTAAAAATGAACATAAGGCCATCTGCTTTCCAAAAGAATGGACGTGTGTGTGTGTGTGTGTGTGTGTGTGTGTGTGTGTGTGTGTGTGTGTGTGTAGTGCTGGAGATTAAACCCTGGAGCATGCTACTTCTGAGCTACACCCCCAGCTCTATTTTATTTTTTATTTTGAAACAGGGTCTCACTAAGTTGCTGATGCTGGCAGTGAGCCTGTGATCCTCTTGTCTCAGTCTCCCAAGTGCTGGTATTAGAGGCATGTGCTCGGCAAGAATAGACTTCATAGGTTTGTGGAGTTCTGGGAACAAAAACAGTGTCAGTTGTACTCAAGGTGCCAATTAATTTATTGATAGTGATAAATTGTTATTGGGTTTACACACAAGTTAATCATCATATTAGAGAATGCTTTAAACCAAATAAACTAAGACTTTAGGACATGCTGCTGTCGATTCATTTAATCACCTAACACTTAGTGTATAAGGTGCTATGCTGGATACTGGGCAGACATAGTTGGGTAAAACACTGCCTATAATCTACACACACACACACACACACACACACACACACACACACACACGGGCTTTTTTTCAAGGTTTGTTTCCAGTATATAATTAAATCTTTGTTACTGTCCTTTCTCCTCTCCTCTCACTTATCCAGACTCCCCTGTTCCTGTTTTTTCATTTAAGAGGTTATTCTCTCACGATAATAAAGGTAAAAATTATGTCGAGAGCCAAGTGTGATGGTGCAGGTATGCAATTCTAGTACTTGGAAGGCTGGATCAGGAGAATTGCAGGTTCGAAGCCAGCCTTAGCAATTTAGACCCTTTTTCCAAGTAAAAAATAAAATGGGTCCAGGGGTGTAGCTCAGAAATAGACTGCTCCTGGGTTCAATCTCCAGCACCACAAAATGAATGAATGAATGAATGAATGAATGAATGAATGAACGAATGAATAAATAAATAAAACTTCACTTAGTCCTGGTACACACATGACCTCTCCTGCCAAATAAATCCAAGGGGATTAAATTCCTCTCTGAGAGATGATCAACCTTTCAGAAAACTAAAAGCAAGAAACCGCTGTCAAATGATAGGGTAAACTGTATATTTATTTTGTGACTGACACCACATATGCTATTCCTACTTAGACATTTTAATGAGCCAGTCTTGGCTGGATTGGCCTTTACTAATGGGTAAACTCCAGGAGAGTCATTGACATTAAGAGGTGACAGCTTCTATGTCAGAATTTATTTTTAAGGTGAAAATTGACATTTTTGACGGCATAAAATTCAGTTAAGTTTAGTGAATGGGAGAAAATGTAGTCTTCTAACAGTCTACGACAATCAGACTACAGACCCAATTAAGAAACAGTATTATTTCTTCCAGAAAATTGATGCTACCTAGGGGTGTGTGTGTGTGTGTGTGTGTGTGTGTGTGTGTGTGTGTTACTGGGGATGGAACTGAGGGGTATTCTACCTCTGAGATACACCCGAGCCCTATTTTATTCTTTAATTAATTAATTAATTAATTTTAGTGGTACTGGGGTTCCTGGAAACCCTTCTACCTCCGGGCTACACTCCCAGACCTATTATATATATATTTTTTTTGGAAACAGGGTCTCTTAAGCCAGCGAGGCTGGCTTCGAACCAGCGCGACCCTCCTGTCTTCGCCTCCCAAGCGCAGGGATTACAAGTGTGTGCCACCACGCCCAGCTATTTTATTTTGAAACAGCATCTTACTAAGTTGTGGAGGACCTCACTAAGTTGCTGAGACAGGCTGTGAACCTGTGATCTATGGGCATTTACCTACTTTGAAGTGAAACTCAAGTTTGACGTCTGGTTTTGTTTTTGTTTTTTTTGTCTTGCTTTGTTTTGTAGGATTGGGAATTGAACCCAGGGGCAAGCTACAGCCCCAGCCTTCAGTCCTTTTTATTTTTTTTTAGTTTTAATTTTGAAACAGGGGCTTACTATATTGCTAAAGCTGGCCCCAAACCTGTGATATCTGTTTTATTCCTGAGGTAAACTTTAAGGACAAGCAAAATATTCACAGAAAAATATTTGGCATGGACAATAAATGAGAAATGTATCTGTTGAAAAAGAAGTAACCAAATATGACCTAAAATACACAAAACTAGATGGGAATATCACTTTGTATATGGTGCTACACATGTATGTCTGTGATATAATTTCTATTTTCTTTTCTTTTCTTTTCTTTTTTTTTTTTTTGTACTAGGGATTGAACCCAGAAGAATTTACCTCCAAACTACCCCCAGACCATTTTACTTTTTATTTTGAAGCAGGTTCTCCAAATGATCTTCCTGTCTCAGCCTCTCAAGTATGGGGATTACAGGCATGCACCACCATGCCCAGCTACATCATTTCTTTTGATGGTCAGAAACCCAGTTGCTTTCTTAGAGCTCACTGGTGATGAAAGGAAGCTCAGGTGTAATAAATGTTTGAATTGCTCATCATCATCAATGTCATCTCAGGTAGAATAGTGAATTTTGGCCGGGCGTGGTGGCGCACGCTTGTAATCCCCGCGCTTGGGAGGCGGAGACAGGAGGATCGCGCAGGTTCGAAGCCAGCGGCGCTGGCATAAGAGACCCTGTTTCAAAAAAATATATAAAATAGGTCTGGGAGTGTAGCCCGGAGGAAGAAGGGCTTCCAGGAACCCCAGTACCACCAAAAAAAAAAAAAAAGAATAGTGAATTTTGCTTCCGTAGCCAATGGCATCATCAAAGACTGCTGAAAACTAGAACTCGCAGCCCCTTTGGTTGCCTCAAAATATACATGAGAGCACCCAGCTCCCCATGGCTTCTGCTGTTGACTTGGAGAATAGAACTGAGAAGACTGTGGCCAGCATGGCAAGAAAATTTTAAAAAATCCTTCTTTATAATCCACAGAAAAGAGATCTTCATCCTAGAGGTTCCCAGACATATGTGGCTTATAACTCCTTTAGAGAAAAAAAACTCAGTGCCCCCCAAAAGTCTACCTTCTTTAAGCAAATAAAGAGAAAGATCCAGCAAAAAATTTTCATTCTTTTATGTGTCTCTATTTCATTCTATTGTTCTTCTAGGATGGCCAATATCCCCCAAATGGGGAACCTATGTGATAGAGGAGAGTCAGAAACAAGTATTGAAAAATTTCACATCTGCTTTTTTTTTTTAAAGACTAAATACCCAGATAGCCTAAATAATCCTGAATTCATATATGGTCTTCATTACCATAATGTCATGTCTTCTCTCTATTTTATATCATGGTAAATCTCCCAGTAAACTATAATTTGCAGACTTTTGGGAGAAGTCTACATGGTCAAACAATGTGGATATAGTAAAAAAAAATTGGGATGAAGTCCTAGTTTATTTAGAATTCTGGTGGATGTTTAGTCAGCAATGATTAAAAAAAAGGAGGCCAAAATCTCATGCAAATTACATTAATTATATTAAACTACTCAAAGGACATGACTGAAACATTCTAAGAATATCTATTATACATTAAAACATTTTTACCAGTGACTTATTCCAACACAGGTTGTGAATTAAGTCAAACCACACCTAGCTTTGACTTAATCTTGAATGTTTTAGTTAACTTCACAATGAACGTAAAACCTAAAAGCTTATTTGTGTCTGTGATACAGAGGTTTTTCATTTTATTTCAATACTGAGGAATTCCAGTTCTTGTGAATTTCTATGTAATTGATTTACTTTCAGGTGAGACAAAACTGAAGATAGTTATGCTATAGATATTGGTTCCTTGATTTTCTTTTTTTCTTCAGAATCTATCAGCTTCTTGTAGAAAGACAGTAAAATAGGATAAAATATTCTTATAGTCAGGTGTGGTGGCATATACTTGTAACCCCAGTACTTGGGAGGCTGACACAGGGGGATTACAGGGTTGAGATCAGCCTCTGAAATTCAGTGAGACTCTGTTCCAAAATAAAAAATAAAAAGGGCTGGTATGTGGCTTGGGGGTAAAATGCCCCAGGTTTCAATCTCTTGTACTCTCCCCACACACAGTGTATTATTTCCCATGATATTTATGTAGTAGAGAAAATTTTTATTTAGATTTTTGTTTAAATGTTTGTAAAAGTCTAAAAAAATGTATTCTTCAATTTAAATAAGATAGCATGTTATAATAACTATAAAAATTCTATAAAAAGGAAAAAAGTAATCTTTTCACTGTAATTATTATAAGTCCAAAGCAACACATTTATCCCTTGTTTTTAGAAGTATGAATTGATATTATGTTTTGAACAAGTAAAGGATGTATGGATGGATTGATGAGAGATAAATACGTGTATAAATGAGTAGATAAATGAAGATAAAAAGGGAAGAATGAATAATAACATAATTAGCATATGAATACGGCTTTAATCTGTCCAGAAATTTTGAGACTATTCATATTTCAAATATTTTGTCTCACTGTCAGATTGTGTTTAGGTAATGTGTCTCAGTTTTTGGTTTATAAATTATGTTATCATAGCTGAGGGTAATGCCACATATCTGTAATCACAGTATCTGAAAGTCTGAGAAAAGAAGATTGCAGGTTTGAGAACAGCCTCAGAGAGTTAGCAAGACCCCAGCAACATAGCAAAACCCTGTTTTAGGAAAAAAGTTAGATGGGCATGGTAGTGCTTGCCTGTGATCTTAATACCTAAGAGGTTAAGATAAGAAGATCACAGGTTCGAGGCGCCAGCCTTACCGACTTAATGAGGACCTCAGTAACGTAGTGATTAACCCTGTTTCAAAATTTAAAAAGAAGTAAAATAGTGCTGGTGATATAGCTCAGAGTAGAATGCTCCCGGGTTCAATCCAGTACCCAAAACAGCAACAACAAAACAAACAAACAAATGACAAACAAACAAAAAACAATTAGTGCTGGGAGTGTAGCTTGGAAGTCAACATTTTTTAAAAATATATAATGGGGATTGAACCTAGGGGCATTCTACCTCTGAACTGAGAACCCAGGCCCCACTCCCCCTTTTTGAAACAGGGTGTCACTAAGCTGCTGAGGCTGCCTCGAGTCTATGATCTCCTTGTCTCAGGTGTGTGCCATGATGCCCAGCACCCATTCAACATTTCTCAAGTGCTATGTGCTAGGTTCTGGTGAACACTGGTGGTATGCAAATGAATAATGTAGAACTCGCCCTCGAAATGCTCACAGTCTAGTAGGAAAAGTCAGGAACTGATAAACGTAAAGCAAAAGACTCAGTGGTGGACTGGTGGGTGACATGGACGGATTTCTGACAGGAACCCATTGAAAGAAATGTCTCTTATGTCTCCCTTTAGTATGTCCAAGCGTTTCCCACAGAGAGTAAAAACGTGCCAAGGATCATGCCTGCTCTTATCTGGGTGGCAGGTCATGACGGTGCCCTGTCCATATAGTGCAGGTGCATCGTGGGAAGGTCTGTTGTGCACTTAGGGGTGTTGATCCTGACACTGAGCTGCCTGGAGTGATGTGCTTTTGGTTTTTCAGCTCTTGAAATTCCTCATAACAGATGTGTTTAGAGCACCTGTTCTTTTGTTATTGGAGACAAGGCATTTCTTCTATGAAGCTTCTCTGAGACTCAACGTTATCAATTCATACTCATTACCTTCAATTCAACACGCATTTCTTTTTTTTTTTTTTTTTTTTTTTGGTGGTACTGGGGTTCCTGGAAGCCCTTCTACCTCCGGGCTACACTCCCAGACCTATTTTTACATTTTTATATTTGGAAACAGGGTCTCCTAAGCCAACGCGCACGGCTGGCTTCGAACCTGCGCGATCCTCCTGTCTCTGCCTCCCAAGCGCGGGGATTACAAGCGTGCGCCACCACGCCCGGCAGCACGCATTTCTTGAGTGCCGTCTATAAATAAGATGTATTTCCAGGGAAGATGATTCCTTGTTGTTAGGTCATAAAAATTAGTCATATCCCAAGGATAGTCTTATTAATTTTAAAATAAGCAGCACTTACCCATGCTCTTACTATGTGGCAGGCACTGTCTGAAGGACTTTATATGCTGACTCAACTAGAATGAAATGAGGGATTCCACAAGTCTCAGACTTAATTGTTTTCTATAAACTTGGAACAGGGTTAAGAACATTTTGTGTGTGTGTGGTACTGGGGTTCCTGGAAACCCTTCTACCTCAGGGCTTCACTCCCAGACACCTATTTTTATATATTTATTTGGAAACAGGGTCTCAAGCCAGCGAGGCTGGCTTCAAATCTGCGCGATCCTCCTGTCTCCACTTCCCAAGCGTGGGGATTACAAGCATGTGCCTCCACCCCCGGCGCAGGGTTAAGAACATTTTTTAAGCCGGGAGTGGTGGCGCGCGCTTGTAATCCCAGCATTTGGGAGGCTGAGACCTGGAGGATCACGGTTCGTGGACAGCCTCCGCTACTTAGTGAGGCCCCCTGCAACTCAGTGAGATCTGGTTTCAAAATAAAGACTAAAAAATAGGGCAGGGAATGTAGCTTGGAGGTCGAATGCCCCTGGGTTTCATCCCCAGACCCGCAACAACAACAACAAAAAAATTTAAAGCAACTTTCTTTTGGGGTACTGGGAATTGAACCCAGGGTCATTCTCCCTCTTTCCTAGAACCCCAACCCTATTTTATTTTTTATTTTGAAACAGGATCTCCCTAAGTTGCTGAAGATCTCCTCCCTTCGTTGCTGAGATTGGACTTGAATCTGCAATCCTCCTGTCTCAGTCTCCCAAGTACAGGGATTACAGGAATGTACCATCTCACCTAGGTAACAAGAGAATTTTGGAGGCTCAGGATCCAGCATAGATGAATGAATATGTCTTTTTTTAATTTATCACATCTATTCTTTTATGAAACAAAAACATTCTCAAGTTGCATAGAATAGAATTCAATTTTTCATGTCTTCTGTTCTGCTCTTATCTCAATGACTTGGGTTGCCCATCTACAAGTTGTAGACAAGTATCCTAAAATTAAAAAAAAAAAAGCAGGGAAAAATCATCCAAGAGGAAAACAGAAATGACAACAGCAATGCCATCGCCCTCTCAGCACCCTTATGTAGGGCAAGCTTGTAGAGAAATCAGTGAGCCACAGAAGTACCACAAGTGGCAGAAACAACCCACTGGAAGAGCTGCTCAATCCTAAGGATGCACAATTCGTAATTCATAATTTCATGGTATATTGGCACTTTCTTTTGGCATTTTCTTTTCTGAGTGGAAAATCTGATAAGACATTTGTAGCATACCTCATTATATGGACAGTGCTGTCAAAATCACAGATTGTCTATATTCCAGTTGAAGCTGGTGTAGTTGAGTGGGAGGAAAGGGGCTAAGCCTGTTTGGAGCAGCGATTCTGCCTCAGAATCACTCTGGTAAATGTTTTCCAAATAAGCATGCCAGAACATCACCTAGGCCCCATGAATCAGAATCCTTGGGGGATGGGGTTCAGGCCTGTATGTTTTTTTTAACAATTCCCCCAGGTGATTCTAATGCACATAGCTGATTAAGAGCCACACAGGAGACGAACCATGTTCTCTAAAAGCAGCAACCAAAGCTCATTTGTTTTACATTTTGTTATATTCTTGCAGTAAAAATAAAATATATATGTTGCCTGAGGCCAAACCTCCTAAACAGGCGTACTGTGGATAGACTACATGGTGGTTATTTCCTTTCTTTGTCTAAATGAAACCAACACATTATTAGTGTAACAGTAAGAGCATTTAATAGGCATTCCGCAGAGAGAAGTCAATGTCAATTTCCCCAAAACTCTCGCTAACCTTTACCATTAATGCTTATTAGGCCGTGGTAGGCATGGTAAGGCCACAAGGGACTGGGTCAACTCATTTTCAAGGGAACATGAAGTATCAGACAGAGATGGGGAAAGAATTTAAAGCAAAACATTGTCTTAGAATGCCTTAAACAGCTAACATTGCAAGAGCCTTACTTGCTGCCAGGCCTTATTCAGAACACTTTACCCATATTATTTAATTTCATCCTCACAACAACCTTAAAGGTGGGTTCTATTATTATCTCCACTTTCCATTCAGATGGGGAACCCAAGGCATAGATAGGTCAAGGATACAAATCTAGCAATGATGGAGGCAAGATTCCAGGCAGCCTGACTGGGGACCCCATGTTATAACTACACGTGATATTGTCTCCCAAGGCCCCATTAGACGACTGCCATCTGATGAGAGGGAATGGAGGCTCCAAGTTCTATTCTGATTTTGTGTCAAAAGTGAAAATTGGAGTGTATTTTTGAGAAGGGCGAGTAAGAGTAGCTCTCACCTATGCCAAGAAGCCACCCACGCTCCCTTTTCCCTTCTATCCTCTTCTTTCGGGGTGTGTGCGTGCGTGCGTGCGTGTGTGTGTGTGTGTGTGTGTGTGTGTTGCTAGGGATGGAACCCAGGACCTCATGGATGCTAAGCAAGTGCTCTGCACTGAGCTTCACCCTCAGTTGGTTCTCCTTATATCTTTTCTCTTTATTTCTCCCCCATCCCTTTTCCTTCTCAATTGGTTAGGCATTTCGTTCACAGATACTACCCACCGATTTTTCTTAGTGTTCTTTGGTATCCTCAGGCTTAAACAGCCAGGGGCAGTGAGCAGTGAAAGTGAAGAGGCTGAGAAGACAAACACTACACCAGGCAAAAGTGGACTGGTGAGTAACACAAGGGGAGAATATGTGGTAGAGGAAAGGCAGAAAGAACCAGGAAGGTATGTGAGTCGAGTGGAGGGAGAGAGGGAGGCCCCCGGTGACCCTCCCAACAATTATGACATCAGTTAGGCTCATAGGAAGGTTGGAGGGAGGGGAAGAGCTTACATGCTTGAGATTACTGAGCCTTGGAGTGCAAAGGAGGTATGCAGTTAGATGCAAACAGCATCTATGCAAAAGGGAGCGATATCCCTAGCAGATGTCCCCAAATGTGATAGTTTACTGTCACTTTTTCAGAAAAATAATTACTCAGTGCCCCCCTGAGACTGCTACCCCCTTATCATTCCCGTGCCCGCCCCCAGGAGGCAGCACTGTGCACTTTGGGTATCCATGTGAGGCTGGTGAAGGTAAAAGGAAGCACAGGTCTTAGACTGGGATGAACCACTATTAAATATGACACTTGTTCTACTTAAAGGTTAACAAAATCACAAAATCGTATAATGGTAGTGTGAAAGGGATCTTTGAAATAATAGAGTCAGGCAATTCTTAAAATTTTAGCCAGAGAGGCTCTACAAATGACCTTCTATTATAAACTCTAAACCCACAAAAGCAGATCTGTTCTCAGTAAAGTCAGGAAGGCCAGGATCTTCTCCCCACTGTGCAATGTCACTACTTTTTGGGAAACCAAATAAGGCTCAGAGGAACATAATTTGAAAAATCAGTGGCTTGGTCCAGTGTCACTATTCTACAGAGAAGCAACCAAGGTACAGAAAGGACACAGGACTTACCAGAATGAAATTCTCCTTACTCATTCCATCATGCAGTTTTCTTCTGTATCACTCTGCCTTTAAATTCGCAGATGGGGCCAGGCGTGTGGTGCACGCTTGTAATCCCCATGCTTGGGAGGCGGAGACAGGAGGATAGCGCAGGTTTGAAGCCAGCCGTGCTGGCTTAAGACACCCTGTTTCCAAAAAATAAAAAAAAGTATAAAATAGGTCTGGGAGTGTAGCCCGGAGGCAGAAGGGCTTCCAGGAACCCCAGTATCACACACACACACACACAAAATTGCAGACAGAGTGTCTGTATGTCTCTACCATTCTGTACCCCCATTAAGATGTATAACTACAGCAGGGTGTGGTGGTGCACACTTGTAATTCCAGCACTGGGGAGGCTGAGACAGGAGGCTCTCGGTTCACAGCCAGCCTCAGCCACTTAGTGAGGTCCTTTGCAACTCAGTGAGACCCTGTTTCAAAATAAAGAGCAAAAAATAGAGCTGGAGGTAACTTGGAGGTAAAATGTCCCCGGGTTCCATCCCCGGTACTGCAAAAAACAAACAAACAAAAAAAGATGTAGGACTACAATGCACCAATAAAAAAGTAAAAATAGAAAAGCAAACAAAATAAATCAACAACTATATACTGAGCATGCCCTATTCTAACAGGATGGGATCTTTGTCAGCCTTGGCTATGTCTTCAGTGAGAGACTACGGTTGGAGATGAAATCTCCAGATCCACATGGGAACTCACCTGTAGGCACTTGCTCCTGAAGGTGTGCAAGCCTTAG
Organism: Muscardinus avellanarius; assembly: GCF_963383645.1. Lineage (NCBI taxonomy): Eukaryota > Metazoa > Chordata > Mammalia > Rodentia > Gliridae > Muscardinus > Muscardinus avellanarius. The sequence continues at coordinate 146,187,935 of NC_137786.1, forward strand.
CAATGCTTATTTGTTTTGGAATAGCCTGACTGACTGCATACACTTGAGGGCTGGGTCTCCCTTTGAAGGCTGTCACTTCTGCAGTCTCTGGCCTTTCAGTGATGAAGACCAGCATTCCATTACTAATGGACCTCACTCCCAGCCTCCTCTTGGTTTTCTGTGAGCAAGTGGTGTGTTCTTCTTGTGTTTCATGGCCACCTGCCCTAGATCTTGGTGATCAAAGTCTGAAACCCCAATGCTTCAGGAACTTCTAGACATCAGACGTCCTTGGGGACTCTCCTGTCCCATTTGCACCCTGGTTATGCAGTGCTCCTATGTTGCCTGCAATCTTCTACCACAGGACAATCTCTACCAAGCACTGATCCCAAGCACGACCCAGACAGGAGAATATGAGCTTGAAACCTGATATTAGGGAGGACTGTTTGCACCTATCTGGTTTATCTAAGGCTCTGCTGAGTATTACATGCTGACCACCATTTCCTAGAATTTACAAGAAAAATAAGTGACCGTTCTCATTTAACCTTGGGCTCTGGCCCAGGTGAGCAACCCAATAAATGCATGCCAGTATCAACCCTGTTCATAAAACCTGAAAAGCATGGCTAACAGATGTAGTACTCCTGAAGCACAGCCACATTCTGGCTCTGAAAATGTAAATGGATCTCTCAGGTCTAAGTGTTTTGGGTCAGAACGCCAAACAAAGTTTCTTAGTTTGACACTCAATTTGCACAGTTTGGCTCCATTGTTCCATCTCAATATATCTAGGTACTTTTTTGGTTTTGAGTACTGGGGATTGAACTCAAAGGCATTCTACCTCTGAGTCATACTTCCTAGCCCTTTAAAAAATATATGTGTTTTTAAAAAAATATTTGAAACAGGTTTAAGTTGCTGAGGCTGCCCTCAAACCTGAGATCCTTCTGTCTCCACCTCCCAAGTACTGGGATTACAGATGTACACCATCACACCTGGCCTAATCCTTGATTTTGACACGTGACTCCTCTTCTGGACCCTGGACAGAAACCCGGGGTCACTTAAGGGAAGTGTGATCTTCTAAAGGCCTCCATAGCAGCCAGAAGCCCTCCATGAAGTCAGAATGCGGGCTTTCTCTCCATCCCCACCTCCACTCCTACCGGAGGTTTCTGTTTCTATTGCTGCCATCTCCTGGTCAAAGGTGCCAACTGCATTGGAAAGCACATGGCTAGTGGCTTCCTGTTTTCCTTTAGGTCTTAGATTCCTTAGTCTTTAACAATTTGTTTCCAACACTTATGAATTCCCAGCCAAGTCTTGCCTAAGCACCTCACCTCACCTCACCTCAGTCTCCTTGGATTATATTAGAGCCAATTAATGCAAAGCTGCTCCTTCCATAACATTTATATTCATTGGACTGAAAGAACATTAAAAATGATGGAGGGATTTGTAACATGGGGGATGATATAAGAACTAAAGTCAGAAACTCTTAAGTCCCAAATAATGATGACAGGCAGGGAAAACATGTTAAGCTGAGATAGTGGTCTACCTATATTACCAAGTCAACAATTCAACTTCATTACACTTTGAAATAATTCTTGAAAGTGATCTATTATGTGTTCAGTCCATCCCTTCTGCTATAATGAAATACCTTATACAATGGCCAGTCTAAGCAATAAGAACCTATTTTATACAGTTCTGGAAGCTCGGCACCAGCAAATCCAGTGTCTGTTACAGTTCTGTTCTTCATAGGTGGTACCTTCCTGGTGAGCCCTCACCTGGTGGAAGGGCAGAAGGGGCAAACATGCTCCCCCAACCCTCATCTATAATCCCATCAAGAGGATGCAGCCCTCTGACTTCATCACGTCTGAAAAGTCATCCCTCTTGATACTTAACAGGGATCATTTCAGTTTGTGAATTAGGGGCGTGGGGAGAACCACCATTCAGTCAATAGCACTGTGTTAACACTCATGGAAAAGTGTGCTGTAATCAATGCTGGTTCTCCATTCCTCATTCTGAGAATGTCAACAGGCTCCCATGGAGAGATGCTTCTGTTTCAAATGAAAAAATAAAAAAGGGCTGGAGATGGAACTCAGAGGTAGAATTCCCTCTCTTCAATTCTCGTAACACACACACACACACACACACACACACACACACACACACACACACACTGTTTTCTCATAACCTTTTAGAACCTACAAATTCCTTTCCTATAACTATCTCCAATTGCCTACTGTTTTTCTACTCTCTGCTGTTTGAAAAATATATGTCAGGAAAAAAATATTCTGCAGAGTAAATTGGTCTTCAGTCTCAAAAATAAACAAACCATTTTGGTTCACAGTTTACAAGTTATGTTTTTTTAAGTGACCAAAACAATCCTCCAAATTAAAGACTGGCTCTTTTCTTTTTCCTTTTCCTTTTGTTTTGGGGGGTAGGATTGGTAGGAAGTTTACTTTTTGCCTCAAATTACTTCACCAGGAATGTTTTCACCATATGAGTTATACAACTGCAAACTTTTTCATTGAAACTTTTTAAAATATATTTTTATTGGTGCATTGTAGTGAAACATCTCAATGGAATACAAGACTTGTGAGGGTATACAAGCATACATTACCCAATTAGCCTTTATCTAATCCCCATCCCATTCCCTCTCCCTCCCTCAATCCCATGCTTGATTTAGTGATTGACTTTGATATATTTAAGTACATCATGTACTTTAAAGATATTCCATCTTCCCTCCTCCCATACCCTCTGATAGGTCCCCTTAATTGCTCCTCCATAGGGCCCCTCTTCAACTAGATTTCCTCCTATTATCCATTTCTTCCTAGTTTTTGCATATTAGGGAAAGCATCTGATTTTTTATATTCTGTGATATTTCTCTGTGGATGCTGCATTGCAAGCTCCAATCCCATTCTCTAAGGCCCCGGCCCTGGCCTTGCCACACTGCAGGCTCCAATTCCAGCCTCGCTGGCCCCAGCACTGGCCTTGCCGCTCAGCAGGCTCCGATCTTGGCCTTGCAGGCCCTGTCACCGGCCTCACTGCACTGCAGGCTCCAATCCCGACCTCACTAGCCCCAAAACCATCCTTACCGCATGGCAGGCTTTCATCCTGGCCTTGCAGGCCTTGACACCAGCTTCGCCACTCAGCAATCCACAAGACAAGATCGGATCCTGGTTTCGGAGACCTGGGCCCTGGACTCGCTGCATGGCAATCTCTGATTTCGGCCTCACTGGCCCCGGCACCAGCCTCACCACCCAGCAGGCTCCGATTCCAGCCTCTAAGGCCCCAGCAATGGCCTCGCCTCATGGCAGGCTCCAATCCTGGTCCTCAGAGGCCCAACACCAGTTTTGCCTCATGGCAGGCTCCAATACCAACCTTGCTGGCTCCAGAACTGGCCTCGCTGAATGGCAGGCTCCAATCCCAACCTTGCAGACCCCCGCACCAGCCTTGCTGCATGGCAGACTCTGATCCCGACCTAGCTGGCCCTGGCATTGGCCTCACTGTACGGCAGGCTCTGATCCCAGCCTTGGAGGCCCTGGCACCAGCCTCACCTCGTGGCAGGCTCTGATCCTGGCCTCAAAGTCCCCAGCAACAGCCTCGTCTCACGGCAGGCTCCGATCCCGGCTTCACTGGCCCAGGCACTGGCCTCTCTACACAGCAGACTTTGATTCCAGCCTTGGAGGCTGCTGCCGCTGCCGTCCTCCTGGTTCTCCCCTGAGCACCACCTTCCTTACATGGTATGTTGTCCAGAATTCCTAAGCATGTGCAGCAGGAGCAGTCCCCCTTCGCAGAGATTTTTTTCAAAAGTTCAAGGTGGATTGGATAGGATTTGTCTGCATCTCCTGAATACTGGCCGCCACCACTACCATCTTGGCCCCTCTTCAATTTTTTTTTTTTTTTTTTTTTTTTTTTGCGGTTCTGGGGATGGGACCCAGGAGCATTTGACCTCTGAGCTACAACCCCTGCCCTATTTTTTATTCTTTATTTTGAAACCAATAAAAATAAATTCTTTATTTTTATTCTTTATTTCTCACTGAGTTGCAGAGAGCCTCACTAAGTAGCTGAGGCTGTCCAAAAACTGTGATCCTCTGGTCTCAGCCTCCTGAATGCTGGGATTACAAGCATGTGCCACCATGCCTGGCTTTCAATATTTTTTAATAAATTTTTTAAATAAAATTTTTTAAATAAAAAGTATGTGTGTTTTGAAGAGATTGTGAGAGCGAGCACTTAAGAGCAATGGATTTTATCTCCCCTCCAAGAGTGGAGGCCCACAGCCTCACCGCGTAGAGCAGGATCTGCTGTTCTGAGCACACCACAGTCCCCATCACAGCATAGAGGAGCACGGCGGCCAGGCACACTGAGTTCCCCAGGAAGCGTGGCTGGGCTTCCCGCCCCGGCACTGCTGGGCTCCCTCCAACATGCCCGGATCATTTTTCTTACAAGGTATGTTGTTAAGAGTTCCCTAGCATGCACAGCTAAATTGGTCTTTTCTCTAATCTCTTCTGGGATGTTCTTCCAAAAATCACTTTTCTTGCATGGAGGGTGCCTCGTTGTCACCTTGCTTCTAATTCTGCTGTTATCCACTCTTTCTCTCCTGTATTCTAGATAGAAAGTCATGGCTGGAAATGTCTCCTTACGTTGTCCCAATCAGATATTAAACCAAAATCTGGTGTCCAGGGCTTCTCAGAGGAATGCATGTCCTATTTGGCGGCTGTGGTTGCAGTGGCTGCCACAATCCCCCCCCACCATTGAATATTTATTACTATAGCATGAATAATTCATTCAGTCCTGAAATGTCACCGTGATCATCAAATGTTTTTTATATAATACAAACTTGTTGGAGTTTCAAGAAGCCAACAATCCTGGGAAGCAGTAGAGAATATACAAGTTTGGAAAGGAAAGTTGGTACAAATTTGTCATTTATCCAGAAGGGATAAAATGAGTAGCAGAAGAGTAAGTCGAAAGTAAAGGCTAATGAAACAAGTTTTAAAATTTTTTAATAAATAGGAGAGGAAAGCAAAACTAGTACACTTGACCCTGGGGGCAAGTGGAAGAAAAACCAGAAGGTAGCCGGAGGCAAATGAGAGGGTAAAGAGGAAGGGAGGCTGGAAACCTCACAGATGCAGGAATTAGGGCAGCATCTAATCTCTTTGAATACAATAAGAATTGAATTTGAAACTGTAGCAAAATAATGTCTTAGTTTGGAAACACAGTAAAAATGACTCAGCTTTTTAGAGCTATGGAAGCTATTTTCAATTTTTTATTTTTTTATTATTTTATTTATTTATTTATTTATTTATTTTTATTGGTGCACTGTATTCATACATCATAGTGGGATACAAACTTTTGTAGACATACATGCACACATCGCCCAATCAGCCCCCACCCGATCCCCACCCCATTCTCTCCCCATCCCTCCCTCCCATGCTTGGCTTAGTGGTTGACATCTAGTATTATAGCAATTTATTCAAAATTAAAAATGATAATCTCACATAACAGTTTCATTTGTCTGATACCAAGCTTTTGATGACTTAAAGATAACATTTTAATATTTCTTTTTACTTTCTTTCTTACCAGAGAATATTTTTTTCTATTTTTTTAGGTGAAACTATCATATATTTATATATTTATTTTTCAGAAAAACTCTATCCTAATATGGAATATGGACTCTAGATACCCAAAACGATCTTGAAAAAGAACAAAGTTAGAAGATATATATTTTCTGATTTCAAACCATATAAAGCTACAATAATTGAAACAGTGTAGTACTATTCTAAAGGCAGATATATAAACCATTGGAGTTAAATAAAAGCCTAGAGCTAAACTCTTCCCTATATTGTCAAGTTTTTTTGACAAGGTTTCCATGAACATTTGGTGGTAGAAATAATAATATTTTAACTAAATATTGTTGAAACATAATAATTACATGGAAAAGAATAAAGTTGGACCCCTACCTAATCCCATATACAAATATTAACTCAAAATAGATAAAAGACCTAAATATAAATCTTAAGACTATAAACTTTTAGAAGAAAATCTGGGTCATAAAACCTCACAACATTGAAATTGGCAGTGATTTCTTGGATATGATTTCAATGGCACAGGCAACAGAAGAGTATACAAACTCCCTAAAAAATAAAAAAAAAAATATTGTATATCCAAAGACAATGTAAACATAGTTAACAGTTACTAATAGAATGGGATAAAATATTTCCAAATGCTATATCTGAAGGTATATTAATATTCCAACTAGAAATCCTAAAAATTAACAACAATAAAGGCAAACAATACCATTTAGAGATAGGTAAAAGACTAACATAAGTAATGAATCTCCACAGATAACCAATCTTAGTTGACTGTTGGATGGAAACTCTTGTTTCTGTGGTTCTGGTGTGTGTTACCTATTTCTTCTTTGTAGTTAATCTCTTTGAGTATTTTCTCTAGCGCTGGTTTTGAAGACAAAAATTCCTTCAGTTTCTGTTTGTCATGGAAGCTTCTTATTTCTCCATCTAATTTGATAGAAAGTTTTGCTGGGTAGGAAATTTTTGGCTGGAAGTTGTTTTCTTTCAGAGTTTGGAATATGTTACTCCAAGCCCTTCTGGCTCTCATGACTTGGTTTGGGAAGTCTGGAGTGATTCTAATTGGTTTGCCTCTGAATGTCACTTGGCCCTTTGTTTTTGTTGCCTTTAAGATTCTCTGCTTGGCTTCCACATTGGTCATTTTGACAATTATGTGGCGTGGGGATCCTCTTCTCCGATCCTGTCTAAAGGGAGTTCTATAAGTTTCCTGGACCTGTGTATCGACCTCTTGCTCTATGTTTGGAAGATTTTCTGCTATTACTTCCTTGAAGAGATTGTTGATCCCTTTGGTTTCACTTTCTTTTCCCTCCTCTATTCCAATTATTCTTAGGTTAGCTCTCTTAAAATGGGCCCATATTTCTTCAATATCAGATTCCCGCTGTCAGATATTTTTTCCTAGATTAGAAACTATGCATTCATTTTTGGAATGATCATCTTCTAAGAGTGAGATTCTGTTCTCCATGTGGTCTAATCGGTTGTTTGTGCTTTGAATTGAGGCCTTTACTTCATTAATTGCATCCTTTATCTCTTTTTGGCTCTCTCTGAGTTCTTTTTGAAGCACCTCTATTATTTCTACAGTTATTTTCCTGATTTGATCTTCTAGAAATCTCTGGTTTTCTGTTTTATCAGGTTTTGATGTTGTGGGGTTGTGGGCATTCATTGCTCTAGTATTATTCCTCTTTCCCATGATTTTGGAAGTTTGTTCCTTCTCTGGGTTCTTCCCTTGGGTCACTACAACTTCACTTAAGGTGTTCTGGATCTCGAGTCAGTAGTATCTCAGACCCCACTACTCCTTTGCTGGGTTGTATCACAGAGTCTCCGACCCAGAGAGTCGGTAGAGGCTGCTTTAGACTGTGGGGGGTGCCAGGTTGCACGTTCTCCTATGGTGTGATATCTCTGCCACCGCCCCTCCCCAACTGGGTCAAGTCCCAGGGAGTACAGTACTGGTATTTCTCCTTGTGGCCTGCAATTTGACTCACTGTTCTTGAGTACGCAGATGTAGCTATACTGGATTCGGTGAATTCTCTGCTGCTGCCGCTGGTGGCAATATGGCGCCGCTGCCACGCCCTCAGCTGTGAGGCTGGCGTATTTCTTCTTGGTTTTGATTTCCACTCTGAATCCCTGCGGCGTGTGCTGAGCTCAGCCACTGGGAGCTTTAGATTTTACCTGCGCCGAGAAATCCCACCTGGCTGTTCTGCAGCGGCTCACCTCGGCTTGTTGTAGCCGTCCGGTGAAGTCGCCGCTGCCGCCGGCAGTATGGCGCTGCTGCCGCATCCTTGGGCGTGAGGCCAGTTATCTCCTCTGTTGCTCTGAGCTCTGTTCTCAGTCTGCTTTCTCTCTGGAGCCTGGTGATTTTTTTGTTTCTCTGGTGATGGTGTTTTCTGGCTATGAAAGGCGCTGATTTTGTGGTAATGGAGATTGGTTTTTAGCGGGGCTCTTAAGCCCCGCTTTTCTCGGTCGCCATCTTCCCGGAAGTCTCAATTTTTTTTTTAATTGAAGAGTCTGGAAATAGACTCCAATGGCTGTTAGAATTCTACTTTTGGGTGCTGTATTGGTTGATGAGCATGCTCATCCCTCTAATACCCCTTTCTCTTCAGTTTTGAGACAGATACCATTATGATAATCTGGCCAGAAATAATCATTCAACTCCCTCATGGAACACACTGTTGACTGTCTCCTCAACAAATTTCTTCCTTTTTTCTTGCTAATAGAATTCAATTTTTAAAAATCAGGGCCCAATATTGTCAGCAGCACCATACCAAGGTAGGACCTCCATCCTGAGGGTGAGGAGAAGGCAGGGACTCCTCAGTCTCTCACTGCAGTCACCAGAGTTTAGATTCACCGTGCAGCTGGCTTCAGGATGAGATTTGCTAATATTGGACTCACTTGTGATTCCCTCCCTCTCATTGGTTCCTATATATTCATTCCTCAAAATACCTCTAGAGCTAACCTTTCTCTCTCGGGAAATGCCTCAAAACCCTCTTCCTACCCCCCCCCTTAGACAGAGAATAATCAATTCTGACCTAATTAATTAATTAATTAATTAGATCTGGGGATCGAACTTAGGGGACATTTTACTTCAGAGCTATATCCCCAGCCCTATTTTTTCTTTATTATTTACTTTTTATTTTGAAACAGGATCCAAGTTGCATGATGGCCTTGCTAAGATGCTGAGGCTGGACTCAAACCTACAATCCTCCTGTCTTAGACAACCAAGTACTGAGATTATCTGCATGAGCCACCATGCCTGGCCAATTACAGTCTTGTGCTGTCTGGGAGAGTAAGTTGCACACCAGCCCCATACAGAAAATCACAGTGGGCCTTAAAACAATCATGATAATTCTGCTCCCCTTACCTAGTGATGGGTCTGGAGTAAGCATGTGTTTTAGTTTTCTACTGCTGCTGTAACAAATCGCCACAATTTTAACAGTTGTACAAATGTATTATTCCACAGTTCTGCAGGTTAAAAGTTAGGGTGGTTCAGTTGATTTCTCTGTGCTGTTTCCTAAAGGCAAAATCAAGATAGTGACTGGCTGGCTTCTTATCAGGATTCTCAGGGAGGGATCTGCTTCCAAACTTATGTAGGTTGTTGATAGAACCTAGCTCTTTGTTGTTAGAGGATGAGGTCCTCTTTCCTTTTTGACTGTCAACTGCGGGTGGCCTCTACCTAGCTGTAGGTCTTTCTCCAGTCCTGGCGTGTAGACCCTTACATCTCAGTAACAGTGTTGGCTTCATCACACTTGGAATCCTTCTTACTACTTTTGTTTTAATGTAGTTATATTGGATCTTTGAATAATCTAAGATATTATCTTAAACTTAATTACATACACATCTTTAATGGGTTGTGGGAATTAGAGAGAAAAAAGTCTATGGGGCCCATTCTTCTGCCTCCTAGAGAATGCAATTCATAGGTAGTTAAAAGCAAACAAACAAAAAACAAGAGAAGTCTTGGGAGCTTCATTTCCTGCATGAAAATATGGGGACACTGCTACTCTTTTTCCAGTTAAGGATATTAGTACGGTGACAAGATAGTTGGAGCTGTGGCATCCACCTTGTAACCAGGAGATATTAAGAATAAATATAAAGCCAGATGTGGTGGCACACATCTGTAATCCTAGTACTTGGGAGCCTGAGAAAGGAGTATTGTAGATTGTAGCCAATCTCAGCAACTTAGTGTGGCCCTCAGGAACTTAGTGAAATCTTATTTCAAAATAAAGATTAAAAATAGTGCTGGGGTATATCTCAGAGGTAGAATGGCCCTGAGTTCAATCCCCAGTAAAACACACACACACACACACACACACACACACACACACACACACACACACTATAAAATGTCTATAGACCAAAGCTGGTGGTGGAGCAGAAGCTCGAGAGACATCACTGAGCCGCTGAACCATGGCAGTACTTGCCTTGGTCCTATTGGTTTCTCATTTGGGAAAAAAATAACTATTTGTTTAGTTGTCTCAGTTATCTATTACTGTCAGCTGAAAACAATTTAAAATAATATGTTGCTCCTTGCCCTTATTTCTGGAACTATTTTCTTTTTCTTTTTTTCTTCTTGGTACTGGGGATTAAAGCCAGGGCATTTTGCCTCCAAGCTACATCCCCAGCACTTTTTCTTTTTTATTTATTTTGAAATAGGGTCTTGCTAATTTTTTACAGTACTGAGGATTGAACCAAGGGGAATTCTCTCTCTGAGCTATACTCCCAGCCCTATTATTTTTATCCTTTATTTTGAAACAGGGTCTCACTAGGTAGCTGAGGCTGGCTGTGAACCTGCGATCCTGTCTCAGCCTCCCAAGTACTGGGATTACAAGTGTAGGCCACCAAGCCCAACTGGGTTTCACTAAATGGCTGAGACTGATATTGAACTTGCAATCTTTCTGTCTTAGCCTCCCAAATATTAGAATAATAGGCATGCACCAGCACACCCGGCTTGGAACTCTACTTTCCAATGCTTTAAAATGTAGTGTCAGCTCTAGCACTCCTCGGTATTTTTCCAAAGGGGTTGAAATCAGAGAACCACAGCAACATATGCATACCTATGTTCATAGCAGCACAATTCATAATAGCCAAAATATGGAACCAACCCAGGTCTCCATCAACAGATGAATGCATTGCAAAATTATGGGAAATACACACAATGGAATTCTACTCAGCAATAAAGAAGAACAAAATCATGGCATTCGCAAGAAGATGGAAAGACCTGGAGAACATTACGTTAAGTGAGACCAGCCAAGCACAAAAAGAGAAGGGACATATATTTTCTCTAATATGCCCACACTAGGGAGCATTGGGAATACCAAAGGGACTCCAGATAATGGAGGGGAAACCTCAGCAAAGCTAGAATGGAAGGGTAGGAGAGGAAGAAGGCTGAGGTTGATTAATGAAGGAGCTACATTCAAATATGTGTAAAAGTATGAATATAGCATGGTTAACCTGGGCACTCATTGTTGGGAGGGGGGTAAGGGAAAACAGTGGGGGGCGAGGGTACCAAGCACAGTTTAAATGTATACCATTTTCAATAATAAAAAAAAAAAAAACTTTAAAAAAAGCATCCTGGCAATAAACACAGCTCCAGTGTTTATGAAAATAAATACATAAAATGTAGTGTTGGGCCGGGTGTGGTGGTGCACGCTTGTAATTTCAGCATTCGGGAGGATGGCGGTCTCAGTTACTTAGCAAGGCCCTTTGCAACTCAATGAGACCCTGTTTCAAAAAATAAAAAGATTAAAAAATAGGACTGGGGGTGTAGCTCAGAGGTTGAATGCCCCTGGGTTCCATCCTCGATACTGAAAAAAAAAAAATTAAAAATAAAAATAAAAAATGTAGTGTTGGACAGTTGGTTAAATTTATGCATACTGCATTATAATGCATAATATCCTCAGTGATGAGTCATTAACAGCTTTACTTTAGCCTATTCTCTCAATCTCAGAGGTCAAGAAGAGGGTCCAGGGGTTGGCAAACTATACTACTGCCAAATTCGGTGGGCATATATAGGAGGAGCTAAGAATTTTTTTTTTTACATTTTAAAGGGTTTATTAAAAAATGTGGCCACAAGGCTGAAAATATTATCGTGTCTTTTATATAGAAAAATCATGCCAACCACTGCACATCAGACAGAGTACTCAACTCATGAAGATGAGATTAGAGTTTTACTAAAAAGAGTCATTAGGTCAGTACTCAATAACTTTGAAAAAATTATTATAGATCACCATGTAAAGATGTTGGCATAGGCAAAAATGAATTCTATCTTCAAATTCAATTCTTTTCAGTTTAGTTCACTTTATTAAGTTCCTATTATTACAAGACTCTGAAAGACACTGGGGTTATGAAATGAATAAAACATGGTCTCAGTGTAGCTGAAAACCACTCAGGGAGTCATCTTCTCTGGGACAAATGGTCTGTGCAATACTCCAAGAAAAGATAAGGGCCTGCTGCATACAAAGAATTGCTTGCATTTTTAATTTTTTTTTAGGACTAAGGATCAGACTCAGGGCCTTGCACATCCTAGGCAAGAGCCCTACCCCTGAGTTACATTATCAGTGCTTAAAATTTTATATGTACCTATCTTTTCCTAGGGCTACAAGCAGAGATGTGCAGTAGATAGCAGGAAATGTGGGTCTGAACGTCAGGAGAAGAGAAAAGGATTTACTAATGACTCAATAGCTACTGTGTATAGTGTATTTTATTAAATTACCACCTCATTCCCAAAAGGTAAATTCTTTTTTGCGGTTTCTACTTCAGGTCATATGCCAAGGTCCATACTCTTTTCACTAGACCACGCTGTTGCTGCTCCTGCTGCTCCTGCTTTTTGTTACTGGGGATTGAACCCAGGAGCAGTCTACCTCTGAGCTATACTCCCAGCTCCACCACCCCCCCTTTTTTTTTCTTGAAACAGTCATACTAAGTTGCAGAGGGCCATGCTAAACCTCTAATCCTCCTGTCTCAACTTCTCAAGTACTGGGATCACAAGCACAGGCTACCACATGGCATCCACACTGCTTCTTAAAGGGAAGTCTGAAGACAAACACGAGGGAGTGATGGATAAAATCTTTGTAAAATCCAGGAGATGGGCAGACAGGGAAACACTACAGAATAAGAGAAAATGGTCAAACATACACCCGAGGGATTTCTTGTGTTTAATTATGAACAGTAGGAGGAAAGGTAGTAAAAAAAAAAATAAAACTCTGAAAGCAAGTGATCAAAATATATAACAAGAATTAAAAGAGAGTAGTTTCACAGACACTTAGAAAGTCAAGTTTTAAGAGCTTCAGCACCTTCAGGAGAACACCTACTGAGATGAAGTATTGGAGTTTGGTCAATAGAAGCTCAGGTGATTTTTTTAACAGTGTTGTCCAATTTGGCATCCACTGTCCCATAATGCTATTTAACTGTAACTGGATTAAAACTAAATAAAAATGTAGTACCCACAGTTTAGTTTATTAGTTGTGCTGGCCACATTTAAGATATTCAAAATGTACCAGTATTGGGAACGGCCTAGGAAGATTTGGGAAAGCTATGATTATTAATATATTTCAAAATAGTTGTGTCAAAATGGCGGCATACATGGGTAAAGAAAGAACTTGATTTCTGCCTAAAATAGGCAGCTATTCCAATGTAAATTAACCTAGCTCAAAGTAATTAACCAGTCAGTAGGAGAGGAGAACTAGGCCTGTCTCTAAAGAGAGATCTTAAGAGAGAACTAGGCCTTTCTCTAAAGACAGATCTACATGATTGGATAAGCTAGCTAAGATGGTAGGAGGGGTCGACCTTCATGAAAGGAGACACCTCACCACACCTTGCTAGGGGAGGTACCTTAGAGGGTAAGGGGAGGTACCTTATAGGGAGGTTCACTACATCAGAGTCACGCAAACAAGATGGAGGTCATGGGTATAAAAGGCCGAGTCCACGTGTAAGCCCTTTGGTGTATTCATTTCGAGTCACCACCCCCCCATGCCATTTTGGCATGGGGCTGTATTTCTATTCTCTGTATTTCTATCTTTCTCTCTTTTTCTGTTTTTCTGTTTTTTTGTTTCTTTGGTGAGTTTTCGGGAAATTATTCCCAGGGGTCTAACAAAGATCCCTGGGGACAGTTTCCCAATCTGTAACACAAAAGCCACATGTTGCTAGTATCTACCATACTGACCAGATCAGGTTATAAAACATTTCCATCATTGCAGACATTTCTATTGGGGTGCTTCTGAAAGCATCAGAAGCAAGATTGCAGTGGGGGAGACTGACCACGTTTGCCTTTCTGCCTCATCTCATCTCTACAGCTTGCCCCTGACTCACCCTCTTCACGATTCTGTTTTGTGTACCAGTATTGGAATGGCCTAGGAAGATTTGGGAAAGCTCTGATTAATATATTTCAAAAGAAAATAATTGGCATATTTCAAAATAGTTGTGTCAAAATGGCGGCAGACATGGGTAAAGAAAGGACTTGATTTCTGCCTAAAATAGGTAGCTATTCCAATGTAAATTAACCTAGCTCAAAGTAATTAACCAGTCAATAGGAGAGGAGAACTAGGCCTTTCTCTATCTAAAGACAGATCTTAAGAGAGGAGAACTAGGCTTTTATCTAAAGACAGATCTACATGATGATCTAGGGAGGAGGGAGCAGGGTTTGACCTTGCCCTTCATGAAAGAAGACACCTTGCCACACCTTGCTGGGGGAGGTACCTTTCAGGGTTACGGGGAGGTACCTTACAGGGACGTTCACTACATCAGAGCCACGCAAACAAGATGGAGGTCATGGGTATAAAAGTCCGGTCCACATGTAATCCCTTTGGTGTATTCATTTCGAGTCACCCCCCCATGCCATTTTGGCATGGGGCTGTATTTCTATTTTCTGTATTTCTATCTTTCTAATAAACTTCTTTAAATCTTCAGCAACTGTCCAAGCTATGCATATTTATTCTTAGCTTAGGACAAGAACCCGCGGCAATTTTCTGTTTTTGGTCATTTTGGCTTTTGTTATGGGTTGGGGGAAAGTGTGTCCAGGACCTTAGCAGGGATTCCCGGGAACAGTTTCCCAAACCATATTCTCCCAATCCGTAACATTTTGGTCTCACCGTTTCTGTCCTGGACTACAGCAAAGGCTGCCTAGCCGCCCCCCAGCTTCTGTTCTTTTCTCTCCTAACCTTTCCTCATCATAAATCATCCTCTCACTCAACAACACTCTTTAGTGCCACTTTGCCTGGCCAGTCAGTCTTAACCTTTTCTCGTAGTCCATGTGGTGGGTGCTGATGGGCCACTGTATCCCCATTCTAGGAAGGCGATTTCTCCCCCGTCTTCTGAGATTCCTTCCCTGCACTCAAATAGCTTTTTCGCCAAAGCAGGGAGAACAATTATAATATTTATGTCACAAAAAACATTAGGGTAGGAATAATTGCTACCTTCACCCTCTCCTTGTCTTATTTCCGATCTTCTGCCAGCTGTTTCTTCTTTCCCTCTACCTGTGCTGTGTCCAGTTCATACTTCACCTTTCACTTTACTAGTGCAACAGCTGTCTGTCTTCTAGTCTTTCCTCCCACCTTCTGCAGAAAATGCTGATCATATTACTCCATTTTCCCAATCTTTCTGAGAACCCTCAGGTCTACAGAACAGAATGGGTGTTTGTTCTAATAATTTAGTAGCAGCCTGCCTTTTCTGTCTTGCCTCTTTCAACATTCTTGCATCCATCTTCCTATTACTCTGCATTGCAGTCACTTCTTTCCCTCGTGCCTACCCCAAGATCTTCTCTAATGCTCTAATAAGAATCAGGGCAAGTTGGGCGTGGTGTCACACACCTGAAATTTCTGTACTTGGGAGGCTGAGACAAGAGGATTGCAGGTTTGAGGACAGCCCCAGCAAGCATTGGTGAAATCCTCAGTAACTGAGCAAGACCTTGTTTCACAATAAAATAAAAATAAAAAGGACTGGAATTGCAGCCCAGAGGTAGAATGCCCCCGGATTCAATCCTCAGTGCCACAAAACCAAACGAGAACAAACAAAATAATCCAGGCAAAGATATTGACTCTATGGTTGGGGACACTTATTGATGCACTTAAAGGACTCTACTTGTCTGACCTCGTCAGAGGAGCGACTAATAAAATTAAGCGACACTTACCACTACCGCTACCATTACCCCTACCGTTGCTTACTCAAATAAGACAATTGATTTTTCATTGTTATAGATTACAAAGACATGAGGCAGAGAAAGGGTTAATGCAGGGCTCTGGAGCGCAGGGGATTGTGGGATCACGACCTCCGTCCCGTGGGCTCCTGGGAAATGTAGTCTACTGGTCTCCAACATGGCCGCGCCCAGGTAAGCGCGCTGCAAAGTCTTTTCAAGACTTTCTGGGGCTGGACTGGAGAGGCCCGCGAGGAGGAGAGCCCTCGGGCGGTGGAGCCTGGCGGGGCGAGGCGGAGGTGTGTGGCACCTCTCCCTCTCCTCTTGTCAGCCTCTCTGGTCTTCTCGATCGGCCTCGCTGGCGTCGGGAGGATCTAGGCGGAGCTCCTGGGGAGGCTCTGGGCTGCCGGGTGTCCGTGTGGTGGGTTCTCTTAGTGTTTAGGCTGCGCGTGTGCGTGTTTGGCACGGGTGCTCGCGTGGTGTCTGTGTCAACCTGCTTTCTTTGGTGTCGGAGGCCGGCAGTCGCCTCCCGGGACGTGTTATTCCGGGGCCTCGAGGGCTTTTCTCCCAGTGTCCACTCGGGAAGCAGAGGCGCAGCTGGCGGCCCGCGGCTTCCTGAGCTCCTCTTTGAGCAGCCCCTGTGCCCCTTGAGTGTGCTGGTGTCAGCCTGTGGCGTCGATCCCTTCCATTGAACACCGGCAGCTGTATGTCAGGCATCCAGTCCCTCAGGTTCTGATGGTGTTCTGAGTGAGCTCGGCACACAAACCAGTAATTATAATGAGAGAGAGAGAGAGAGAGAGAGAGAGGGAGAGAGAGAGAGAGAGAGAGAGAGAGAGAGAGAGAGAGAGAGAAAGAAACAGAGAGAGAGAGAGAGAGAGAGTGAGTGAAACAGAGAGAGAGGGAGGGAGGGAGGGAGGGAGAGAGAGAGAGAGAGAGAGAGAGAGAGAGAGAGAGAGAGAGAGAGAGAGCGTGTGTGTGTGTGTGTGTGTGAAACACAGAGAGAGAAACAGAGTGAAACAGAGAGTGTGTGTGTGCGTGTGTGTGTGTGTGTGTGAGAGAGAGAGAGAGAGAGAGGGAGAGAGAGAGAGAGAGAGAGAGAGAGAGAGAGAGAGAGAGAGAGAGAGAGAGAGAGAGAGAGAGACCCCAGTTATGAATGAAAACGGTGAAGAAGGCCTCCAAACTCAGTGGCTGCACCGGTATTAGATTCTCTTTAGGTGTTGAGCGCCACCTGGTGAACAATAAAGACAAAATCTCTATTCTGGGGAGTAGACTTTCTATTAAGTTGTAGGAAGAAGACAGAATTAACAAATGATTGAGTATAGAAAGTGTACTTCGATGAATTAAAAAGGGATGATATGATAAATGATAGGGTGAACTTTTCTTGGTTTTAAAGCCTTTACTTTTTAAATAATGCAATTTGAATACCTACTAAATTCATAAGTCATGAAAAAGGAAAGCGCTCTTGCATTCCTGTACTCACCTACTCATTTCCCCTCCCTGAAGGCAACCTATAATTACCAATTTTTGTGTGTTCAAAAGATTTATATGTATACTGTATATACCTGTGCTATCCTTTAAAATTAGGCCTCATTGGATAGAAATTTAGGTTCTTTCTAATCATCGCTATTGTGTAATTTACACATAGACGCAGTATTGTTTTGTCTCTACTGCTTGATTCATAATAAACTCTGTTCAAAGAGAGGATGTACACATATACTACTATTGCCATGGGGATGAGTAGGATGTACGGGGAGTTAAACTTGCTAGAAAGCAAGTCGCAGAGCAGGACTCTTTTTGTCCTACAGAGAATGTGTTCAGGCAAAGGGTGGCTAAATTGAACCTAGCATGGCTAGTGACCTTACTCCTATAACATGGCAAAGTGCATCTAAGAATCTGTAATAGTGGAAACCTCCCTGGATAGGGCAGTGGCCTTAATAGAACGCCGACACCTCCAGACCTCAGCAGCTGGTATTAGCCTATTTCTTATTGACATAACTTAGATCTGCTGGGCCATCACATTACTGAGCCACCGGAATGGAGGTAAACAAGCCTAAAATGTTATCTGGATCTCCCTTTCTTCACATGCAGTAGAGCTGTATAACTAGGGGAAGGAGGAAAAAGGGGAGGACCAAAATGTGGCTTAGAGGCTCCATCTGCTGGTGCTAGACTTAGTGGCTTTTAAAAAGATGTATCCAACATATTTTCTTTTTTATTTCTTCCATTTTACGGTCCTTACTCCTGTGAGGCATTAAGAAGAAAAGTTTGAAGTACGCTCATCCCTTGTTTTCTAAGATGTACTGCAAAGCTGCTGTTTCAAAGATGGAGATCTTGGAAGGAAATGGCTGTTAAATAGCTCTTTTGATGACCCCCTCCTGTTTTTTGTTTTGTTAAACCAGTCTGATCTAGCTCTTCTGAAAATTAACAGTAATATAATAGGTACATTAATTCTTCTAGGAAAGCTGTGAGAGGCACTATGATTATTATCCTTATCCATCTTTACAGAAAGTGAAGCACAGAGACATATAACTAACTCAGTCCGGTTCATATAGCTAGTAAGTGGTGGAGCTAAGAATTCAACATGGACTTCTCAATACTGTGTTATATTGCTTCATACTACCAAAGGAGGCTCTGGGCTAACTAAGAAAAGTGTGATTTAATCCCACAAAGGGCTCATAGTCCAATGGAAGGTGCAGGTAATGGAATAGTTATAATTACTGCGGCGTTAGAAATACTGAGTTAGTTATCCTCTCCTCTCTGATGATGACTTCTATAGTTTTCTAACCTCAGACCTTTTCCTAGGAGACATTTCATATTGTCACCTGCCAGACAGACATTGCTGAATGGCTCCTCAGCAGGATAAACAAGCCATACCTAAATCTGATTCATTTCCTCCCTTCTGGAAAGGCCCTTTCCAACCTTCTTCCTGAGTTTTTAGTTTGGAAATGACATATTGGTCTCTAAATTACTTAGACTCTATCCTGTTTATAAGTGATCTTTGGTCCCTCTTTTTTTCACATCTGAGTAGTAACCGAGGCCTCTTGATCCTATCTCAACATTTCCTTCACTCTTCTCATCCCTCTATTTCCTTTCTTTCGTGCCTCTAGTGTAGATCAGGCCAGCATCTCTACTTGCCATGCTGGGTCATTGCAGGTCTTCTCTCTCACCTCCCTACTGTGCTGTTTAGGCAGCCCACCTTGTTGGTATCACCTCCTATCACCAGTGCCCTGTGCTCTAGGAAGCTGAACTGCTAGCATTTCAATAGACTTGCCATTCTTCTCTTTCCTCCTCCTCTTCCTCCTCCTCCTCCTTCTCCTCCTCCTCCTCCTCCTCCTCCTCTTCTTCTTCTTCCTCCTCCTCCTCCTCCTCTTCCTCCTCCTTCTCTTCCTCTTCCTCCTCCTCCTCCTCCTCCTCCTCTTCTTCTTCTTCCTCCTCCTCCTCCTCCTCTTCCTCCTCCTTCTCTTCCTCCTCCTCCTCCTCCTCCTCCTCCTCCTCCTCCTCCTCCTCCTCCTCCTCCTCCTCTCTTCTTCTTCTTCTTCTTCTTCTTCTTCTTCTTCTTCTTCTTCTTCTTCTTCTTCTTCTTTGTGGTACTACCTCTAAGTTACACCCCCAGCCCTATTTTATTTTTTATTTTTTATCTTGAAACAGGGTCACAGGTCTCACTAAGTTTCAAAGGGCCTCACTAAGTAGCTGAGGCTGTCCAAGAACTAGGATCCTCATTTCTCAGCCTCCCAAGTGCTGGGATTACAAGCATGCACCACCATGTCCCACCATCACGCCTGGATCTTCTTTTATATATGTAGAGACTAGTAATTAATTTTGACTAGCTGTTAGTGAGCTAATTTGAAATATAATTTTATTTAACCCTCTAAATTTAATTTGTTAATTTTGAAGACTAAAGTGTACAGAGAGTAGTATTGGAGAGTCAGCAAACTTCCTCTGCTCCAAAAATATTATGTCTACATCACACTGTCTTTGCCAGACATAACTGTTTATAGTTTAGCTTCTGTTCTTTATTATCTCATTACATATCTTTTTCATGTAATTCTGTGGTATTTTATCTTTCACTACTGAGCATGAACCCCTTCTGGTTTAAAATTTTCCCAACTTTTCCAGTTAATGTTGATCTTTTCTTTTTTATTCTCTAACTCATGTCATACCTAATGATTGTATCATTAACATTTTTTTTTTTTTTTTTTTTTGGTGGTACTGGGGTTCCTGGAAACCCTTCTACCTCCGGGCTACACTCCCAGACCTATTTTATACTTTTTTTTTTTTTTAATTTGGAAACAGGGTCTCTTAAGCCAGCGCGGCTGGCTTTGAATCTGTGCGATCCTCCTGTTTCTGCCTCCCAAGTGCGGGAAATAAAAGTGTGCGCCACCATACCTGGCAATATCATTAACATTTAATTGTATAAAGATGAGTCATATTCTTTGGTTAGTGTTTGTTTACATTATGTAACTTATAAACTTGTTGAAAGCATATGCTGTGTGTTACAGTTGGATTGTGTAAGGTGCAAGACCATAATAGGCATGCATGTGTTTATATATTTAATATTCCTTCAATAAACATTTACTGAGCAGCTACTGTATACCAGCATTCCTGCTCTCTTGGAGTTTACATCATAATGGTGGAGTTAAGCTAACAGGTGAATCATCATAAATTGTGTCAAAATCTGTGAACAAAATAAAGTTGGTTACTGTGATAAAGCATGATGTAGGATGCTGATTTGGAGTGATTAGTACTAAGTACTAATGGAAGTACTTCCACTAAGTACTAGTGGAAGATGGATAAGTACTCCCCTTTTGGGAGTACTTAGTAACTATTGGATGATTGGCATACTAAAATAAGGTGGTAACACAATTTTATTGTGTTCTTATTTCTGAGCAGAGAGAAAAGGTCGCCCTATTTATTTAGGCCTTAGTGTTGATCAACTAAAGGTAATTTGCATATAGTGAATTACAATTAAAAGTGTTCTCTACACAGGCAGTGGTGCATGCCTTTATTCCCAGTACTTGACAGGCTGAGACAAGAGGATTGCAGGTTCAAGGCCAGTTATGGAACAACAAAAAACTCAGAATTAGCCAAAGTAGTATTCCGCAACAAAAACCATGCAGGAGGAATCACAATAAGTGACTTTAAACTGTACTAAAAAGCCATAGTAAAAAAAAAACAACAACATGGTATGGCACAAAAACAGATACATAGAGCCGGGCATGGTGGTGCACACTTGTAATCCCCACGCTTGGGAGGCTGAGACAGGAGGATTGCACAGGTTTGAAGCCAACCTCAGCTACTTAGTGAGGCTCTCAGCAACTTATTGAGACCCTGTTTCCAAATAAAAGTATAAAATAGGTCTGAGAGTATAGCCTGGAGGTAGAAAGTCTCTGAGTTCCACCTCTAGTACCACACACACACACACAAATAAAGATACATAGATTAATGGAGCAGAATAGAAGATTCAGAAACAAGTCCACACACTTACAGCCAATTGATTTTTGACAAAGGGGCCAAAAACACTCTGGAAAAAAGATAGCCTCTTTAACAAATGGTGTTGGCAAAACTGGCTAACTGTATGCAGAAAAATGGAAATAAACCCCACTTTCTCACTCTGCACAAAAGTCAACTCAAGATGGATCAAAAACTTGGAAATTAGACCAGAGCCCTTGAGGCTACTTTAAGAGGGCATAGGCCCAACACTGCAACACATAAGCACAAGTAAACTTTCTCAACAGGACCTCAAAATAAAAAAATAAATAAAATAGGGCTGGGGGTATAGCTAAGAGGTAGAATGCTCCTGGGTTTAATCTTCAGTACCAAAAAAGGAAAAAAAAGTATACTCTAAATAAAAAGTACATTCTAGGTTGTTTTTCTAATTGAAAGTTGCAATAACAAATTACATCTTATAAAAAATAAAAAATATAAATTGCTGGGTGTGGTGGTGCACAGTTGTATTCCCAGAATTTGAGAGGCTGACACAGGAGGATTGCAGGTTCGTGGCCAGCCTCAGCTACTTAGTGGGGCCCTCCACAACTTAGTGAGACCCTGTTTCAGAAGTCCTGGAGAGCATTATGTTAAGTGAGATCAGCCAAGCACAGAAGGAGAAGGTACATATGTTTCCTCTAATATGCCCAAACTAGGGAACGTAGAGGATACCAGAGGGACTCCAGATAATGGAGCGGAAATACCCGCAAAGTTTGAATGGAAAGATAGGGGAGGAGGAAGGCTGAACTTGATTAATGAGGGTCTACATCTGAGTATGTGTAAAATTATGAATATGGAATGGTTACCCTGGACAATCTTGGTGGCAGGGGGGAAGGGAAAATGGGGGTACGGGGGAGAGGGCACCTAGTTTAAATGTATACCATTTATGTTCAATAAAAAATTTGTGTTAAAAAATAAAAAAATAAAAACAATTTTGAAAATTAAAAAAAAAAAATCAGACTGGGGGTGTAGCTCGGAGATAGAATGCCCCTGGCTTCAATCTTCAATCCCCAGCAACACACACACACATATACACATATACACACATATGTAAATATATATGTAAAATAAATAACTTGCACAGTTTTAACAATAATAAAAAGCACTTATGTTTACTATCTAGCTTAAGAAATACTTCTGATGGACCTATGTGTTGCATTAGTCTTTTTCCCTCTGAAATAACTGTCTCTTAACTTTGGTGTTTATAATTTCCTTGCTTTTATTTTTGCTTTGCTATCTATTTAATTTTCAGCAGTAACAGCTTGCTTTTGGATTTTGAGCTCTACTCTCAGTAGAGTTGCACTGTATGATGTTCTGGGTTTTTTTGCGGTTTCTTCCCTGTTTGCTCCTCTCCTCCTTGCCTTATGTCCTGACTGGGAAATTTGTCCATGGCATGTTTTATGTAGGACTTCATAAGTAACAGGGAATACATCCCCTATGGGTAAAACCCTGCACTTAATGGAACTAAAGCAAAACACTTAGAAATATTATTAGATGTTTGTACTTCTTTGTTACCTTCTTAGGTATTACTTTATTTTCCATGTCTGTTCTTGTTTCTCTGGGTTGCTCAAAGGTAAACTAAGGACTTAAAAGCTGTCACATACAAATGTTTATAAACTACAAAACATGAGCAACATTATTATAATTCTTCCTTTAGGAGTCTCAAGGTTGACTTTTTTACTTTTTCCCCCAGTGTTGCTATGGATACCAACCATCAAAATAATTTCAAACTCAATAAAACTGAGAAGAAGTTCTTACGGAAGCAAAGTAAAGCCAGGCATACTTTGCTGAGACACGAAGGGATCGGCGCAGTATCTTATGCTACTCAGGTGATCTAAAACTGTTCTCATTTCAGTGGAAATGCATTGTTAATGTGTTATATTAATATTTGTTCATAATGCTCAATTGTAATTGTTCAGTCATGTGTTATACACCCATGTTACATATACTTATGGCAGGACCTACTAACTTTGTACTTGGGGCCATACCCCAGCCTTTAGTATGAATTTCTGTTGTTCATATTGGTTGAATTAGAGGAAATTGTAGGTTTATATTAATAATAATAACACTGTACAAGTTTTTTCAGTTGACAAAGCATACTTATATTTCTTATTATATTTAATTTCTTAAAAATCCTTGAGACAGCTGAGAAAACTAAAGTCTTAAAAGGTTATAAGTCTATTGATAAACACTAGTAAGTAGTTGAATAGGAATTTTCTTCTGTTTTCAACCTCACCTATATTCTTAAGTATTTTGATATTATAAAACATTTTTCATTTAGTAACCCTAATTTTTTATTAGCTCTTTATTTTCTATAAAGATGATGAAATGGAAAATAATTAGGTTTAACGTGTTTGCATATACTTTGCCATTTCAGGCAAGAGCTACTGCAGCTATGAGTCATACACAAGATTAAATTTGGTGGACCTACTCTCGCCTTACATATAAGAGAAAAAAGGCACTTTGCTCATTCTGTGCCTGCTGTTCTGAAACTTGTTATTGGTTAGATCTGCCTTTTCTTTAGTATTTCCAGAAACTTTAATCTCACCTTATGGCTTCCAAAGTGACATCTTACTTGCACTTTGATTATTTTCTCCAGAATATTTTTAAAAGAAAAGAATAAAATAAAACTGTAGAGGGACCTCTAATTTGTATGTGTGTGTGTGTGTGTGTGTGTGTGTGTGTGTGTGTGTGTGTATGTGTGTGTATGTATATATGTGTGTATATGTATATATGTATGTATATGTATGTATATATACATATACATATACATATACATATGCATATATATATATATATATATAGTTTTTTTTTTGCACTGAGGATGGAACCCAAGGGCATTTTACCTCCAAGCAACACCCCCAGCCCTCCCTTTTTTATTCTTTATTTTGAAACGGGGTCTCACTGAGTTGCAGAGGACCTCACTAAGTATAGCTGAGACTGCCCTTGAACCGCGGTCCTTCTGTCTCAGCCTCCCAAATGCTGGGATTACAAGTGTGCACCACCATACCCAGTTTCCAATTATATTTTATTGTCTATGGAAAACGTTTTTTTTTCTTGTGTGTGTGTGGTGTTGAAGAATGAACCCAAGAGCACTCTGCCTCTGAGTTACACCCCCAGCCCTTTTTATTTTGAGACAGGGTTTTGCCAAGTTACTGTGTGCTGGCTTCAAACCCGTAATTCTCCTGTCTTGGCCTCCTAAGTACTGGGATTACAGGTGTGTGTCACTGTACTCAGATAAAACAAATGCTCTCTTACTGATGTTCTATAAATATATGTATCTTTCTGCAAATTTATAGTATTAAAGATTTTCTAGATCAAAGATCCTTACCTAGTTAGAATTGAAGAGAACTTCAAAAACTGAATTTTCTACTTCTTGGAAAATTGCTTGGATGAACAATTACAAATAAAACAGTTACTACATTTAATCATAATGTATAGCTCCCATGGAATAGGAGGTAAGTGCCTCTTTTCCACTCCCCCGCTGTGTCTGGTTTTGTGTGGTTTGCCTTTAGGGTTTCCCACAAATCACTTGGAAAGCATATTGAGGACTGCTACTATTCCTCAGTCTGTACCTCATCTTCTTCCATTCCTAGATGGGGCAGTGGACCTTTTACATTTATGAAACCTTTGGAATTCTGTGGTGCGATACTGTAAAGTATATATTTGATCTTTGTCTTGATTTCCTGGCACACAGATGCTAAAACCCTTGGAATCTCTGGAGTGAAGAGAGTATCTTTGATGTACTAGTGAAATGGCTGGAGGCTGGGGTCCTTGGATAGTTTCTGGATCGGGGCTAGTCACTGGGGAGACCAGGGCATGACCTGAGAGTTGGGACTTTCAGCCCTACCCACTCCTGGGGAGGGAGGTTGAGTTAATCACCAATGGCCAATGATGTGATCAAGCATGTCTGTGTAATGAAACTATAAGAACCGGAAAAGGCAGAGTTCAGAGGAGCTTCTAGATAGCCGATTGTGTGGAGGTTCCTGGATGGTAGTATCCTTGAAGAGGGCATGAAAGCTCTGTGTCTCTTCCCACAACCTTGCGCTGTGTATTTTTCCATCTGCTTATTCATCTTTATCCTTTATAATAAGTGGGCAAGTATAAATAAGATGTTTGCCTCAATTCTGTGGGCTGCTCTATCAAATTAATTGAACCAGAGCAGGAGTCCCAGGAACCCTGATTGATTGCTGTCAAAACTAGAGGTGACAGCCAGGTGTGGTGGCACATGCTTGTAATCCCAGTACTTGGGAGACTGAGATAGGGGGATACAGGTTTGCAGCCAGCCTTAACAACTTAGTGAGGCCTTCCACAGCTTAGTGAAACCCTGTTTAAAAAAAGGAGGGGGGGGGGCTGGGGTTGTAACTCAGAGGTAGAATGCTTCTTGTTTCAATACCACATAAAAAAGGATAGCTGATAACCAACTATTTGCTATGGCTTCTGAAATCAGGGGCAGTCTTGTGGGACTGAGCTCTCAACCTATAAGTCTTATGCTATCACCAGCTAGATGGTGTCAGAATTAAGTTGAATTAGAAGACATTTAGCTGGTATGTACTGGAGGTCCTGTTGCAGAAGTTATGAATTGCTGATGGGGCGAAATCCCTACAGAGAAATATTGTCTATCCTGTTGTACTGAGTGTATGGGAATAGGAAAAAGCACTTTTCTCCCTCCTTTATTTCTTGTATTTAGGGATATAGAAATGTTTTTGTAATTGTATTCATATATAACCAAGTTATTTTTATATTTTAATTAAAAGCCTCATGGAATGTGGTTCAGGGAAAGCCATCTGAGACTAAATTTTGTGCCACCTACCATAGTAGTGGGTTTGTTTGTTACATGTATGTACATACTTTTGAACATATAAAGTATTGGCTGTCTTATGGCAGAATACAGTTTTACCCGTCTTATTATTCAACTTAATGATGATTTTATTACAAGCAAGGTTATAGATACTCCTGTCTTGTGTAATAAATCTAATACACAGTGTACTAATCTTGGGCTTAGTGTAAGCCAGTGGTCAGCAAACTGTTGTCCTCAGAACAAATCTGGCTTGTGAGCTAAAAATAGGTTTACATTTTAAAGGTTTGTTAAAGATAAAATGAAGACTGTTACAGAAACTTTTATGGTCTGCGAAGCCTTAAAATATTTGTTATCTGACTCTTCAGAACTTTACCAAGGTATAAATGGTGTAATGAGGAAATCAGTGAGAGAAGGGCATTCAGAGTTCGCTTTTTATACTACAGTGTTTTTAAAAATCAGAGGTCATACATTATCTTAATACCGTGTACAATGTGGTTTTTGTAACTTTTGGGTGCAATTATACATCATAGCGAGGTTCCATGTATTAAAAACATATATGCACACAACTCTGTATATTTCCCACCCTTTGCCCTCTTTTTCCCTCCCTGAATGAGTTAGTGAGCTTGGTAATCATACATTAACAAATTGCCATAGTATTATTTGAACTGTCTCCTTATAGTTCATAGATTAATGATCTTAAAACTCTGTAGAATGGATTTTAAGTACAGAGATTATAAGGACAATGGGCCATAAATATCAGAATAAATATAGAAGGACTTTCCCACCTGAAATCCCTTAAATAGAGCTTAGTGTAGGACTACAAACGACAAGTAAGCATAAAACTTCCAAAGGAAACATTTCTAACTGCATTCTTGACTAAATTACTTAGAATGAATTAATTTCCTTAAAATTTTTTCTTTCTTTTATTTTTATTTTTATTTTTCAGTGCTGGGGATGGAACCCAGAAGCATTCTACCTCCGAGCTACACCCCCAGCCCTATTTTTTATTCTTTACTTTGAAATAGGGTCTCACTGAATTACAAAGAACCTCACTAAGTAACTGAGGCTGTTTGCGAACTGCGATCCTCCTGTCTCCGCCTCCCAAATGCTGGGATTGCAAGCATGCACCACCACGCCTGGCTAAGAAATTTTCTGTTTAGTAGAATTTATAGTTGATTTTTCCTTATTTTTAGGTTTTTAGTAATTCATTGTATAATGCTTATTTTAGGAATGTGGTTTCTGGAAAACTTAGCAGAAAGAGGTTTGAAACCCAGCTTCCTTTCGTTGCCAGCTTAACCTAATTATTCTGACCCTCAGTTTCTTTCTCTAGAGGGTGGTGTTCATAATACCCAAATAAACTTACTTTGTTGTGACTATGATGTTAATCAGAATAACTGGGTAAAAGAACAGAATATTCTTTTGCTGGCAAAAAGCAAGTATTATATGACTGCTTATTCCTTTCCATTTTTTTCTTTCCCTTCATTATGTTAAGCTTATATTTCTGAACTATAAAAAGTCATTTTTTAAAATTTATGGTTATTAAAAGCCGGGTGTGGTGGCGCACGCTTGTAATCCCCGTGCTTGGGAGGCTGAGACAGGAGGATCGTGCAGGTTCGAAGCCAGCCTCAGCTGGCTTAAGAGACCCTGTTTCCAAATAAAATATAAAATAGGTCTGGGAGTGTAGCCCAGAGGTAGAAGGCCCCTGGGTTCCATCCCCAGTACCGCAAAAAAAAAAAAAAAAAAAAAAAAAATTATGGTTATTAAGAGATGAATATTTGCAGAAATAGTCTATTAAAGTACAAGTGTTATTTACAACATAGAAGTAATTTTTATTTCTCAAATGTTTAGTAAATTGGTTTACATATTTTGTATAGATTTAGGAAACCAAATAACCACTGTGAGTAAACCTTTTCTTTGTAACGATATCTTTGTGGATATACTATTTTAAAATAATCTTACTTAATCTTATTTTAAAATAGGTTAATATCAGTTGCTTATGTTATTTCTCTTTTTTGTTTTGAAGAGCCTGGTTGTTGCCAATGGTGGTCTGGGCAATGGTGTGAGTCGGAAGCAACTGCTCCCAGTTTTAGAGGAGTGTGGACTTGTGGACGCTCTCTTAATGCCACCTAACAAACCCTACTCATTTGTAAGATACCAAACTATAGAAGAATCCAGAAAAGCATATGTTACCCTTAATGGAAAAGAAATAGTAGATGATTTAGGACAAAAGATCATCCTGTACTTAAATTTTGTGGAAAAAGGTATTATCATACAGTTTTCTTTTTCTTTTTTTCTTTTTTTTTTTTTTTGAGGGCACCAAGCATAGCTTAAATGTAAGCCAAATATGTTCAATACAAACTTGTAAAAAAAAAAAAAATACAGTTTTCTTTTAAATAATGGTTCTTGCATTTGTGTGAGGTTTCAGTTACTATGAAACAAAAGAAGGACATCAAGTAAGTATCCCCTCAGTATTAAATACTCTTTGTGTGTGTGTGTGTGTGTGTGTGTGTGTGTGTGTGTGTGTGTGTGTGTGGTACTGGGAATGGAACCCAGAGGTATGGGTTCTCTGTGTCACACCCCCATCCCTATTTTATTCTTTTATTTTGAAACAGGGCCTCACACTAAGTTGTAGAGGGCCTCACTAAATTGCTGAGGCTGCCGCAAACCTGTGTTCCCCCTATCTCAGCATCCCAGGTACAGGCGTGTGCTACCACACCTGGAACGGAAATGAGATGAACTTGGATATGTAGACATCTAGTCTTTTATTCATAATGCCACTCTTTTAGGCAATAAAAAAGCTCTGTTTAGATATCCTGGGGTTGGGTAGGAGAGTGAAATATGAGCAGATTTATGCTTTCATAAAACAAGACTCAAAAACTTTTAAAGAATTTTTTAAAATTATATTTCAGTGTCCTTATGTGTTTAATTTTAAATATGACTTAAGTTTCAAAGATTTTAATAAGTAGATTACCCTTGCACTTTATGTATGTCTGATCGGTTTTTGAAAACAGTGGTTAAGGAGTAAGTTTTAATCAGAAAATACTTCTTTGGATTTCCCCTTATTCAGTTCATGGACACTCAGAAACTGCAAAGTGAATTTAGGAGTATTCTTCATATGAAGTCCTTCATTAGATCCAGATATACCTCTAAGACTGTAGCATTCACATTTGTAAACTTGCAAATCATTTTTAATTGCAAATAGAACTGTATCACAAGTATTTCGATATTTGCTTTGGTATCTGCTATTATATAGCCACTGGAGAGCAAATACAAGACATATTTTAAATCTATTTTAAAAACATATTTAGGAAACTAAATATAAATTACTCATTCTATGAATTGCCTAACTTTAAGGAATTCTTCCCAAAATATTTTTATAAAATTTGAATAATTAATATATCTGGCACATGGTAGGCACTTGTCATATATTAATCAAATAATTTGCTCTTTATATTTTTGAAATAGTATTAATAGAATCTAGAGAATATTTATTATTTTGTGAAATTTTATATAAAATTATCAAAAATAGAAATTGCCTGGCTGAAAAACTTCAGATATTTGGTAGAAAATTATTTTATATTTTCCTGTACCTATTCAATACTTTAAAGGACACAAGAAGTTATATCTTTAAATATATATTAAATAATCACTCATAAGTGCTTTTTAAATTTCCTTAGAAAGTTATGTGCTATTTTACATTTTTCTGTTATTTGATCACAGCTTGTATTAGGAGCCTGAAGAGCAAAAATGAGTTTTAAATTCCTGTATTAATATACAGAGATAATCTTGACATTTTTATCGAGGTGAATATTATGAAAAATCTTGACTTTAATGAGGTCTTAAAAGCAACTCAATCATGTTTAAACTATACATAAGTATGGTTCTATTTGCTGAAAGGAATAACAGGATAAAACGTGCCATACATTTGGTTTTGGTTCTTGTGTTTGCACTTTTGATATGCTATGTGCCTTTCAGCATTTTTATTTCTACAAAATGAGCATCGAGAGTCTTATGAACTGCTAAGTAGCCCTTGGACAGACTTGTTTGGATATCTTGTGTTTTGTATATGACGATTTTAACGTGGCTTTCCACAGCACAGTGGAAGGAACTGGGGCTTCAAACCTTACCTCCAGGTCTCATGGTAGTAGAAGAAATTATTTCTTCTGAGGATGAGAAAATGCTTTTGGAAAGTGTTATTTGGATAGAAGATACAAATGATCAAAATTGTAAGTGAAACTTTCTAAATCTCATATTTAAAAGTTCTTGCAAAATATCCTGTTGTGAATTTTACTTTCTTCCCTAAATCTTTTGGTTCATTAAAACTCTAATATTTCCTTAAGATCACTGAACGTAGCCTGGATCCAAATGGCAAGTCATGCAACTATTGTTAGGAACATTAATAATAGATAACATTTATAGAACTCTAATTTTTTTTTTTGTGGTACTGGGGATTGAACCCAGGGGCATTCTACCTCTGAGCTATATCCCCATCTCTATTTTTTATTCTTTATTTTGAAACAGGGTCTCATTAAGTTGCGGAGGGTCTCACTAAGTAGCTGAGGCTGGCCGCAAACCCACAATTCTCCTGTCTCAGTCTCCCAAGTACTGGGATTACAAGCATGCACCACCATCCTGGCTAGAACTATCAGTTTTAAACTCCAAACTGATAAATATTTATCAGCCAATATATATATATTTTGGTGATACAGGAGATGGAACCCAGGGGCTTTCTACCTCTGGGGTATACCCCAGACCTATTTTATATTTTATTTGGAAACAAGGTCTCATGAAGCTGCTAAAAGCCTCACTAAGTAGCTGAGGCTGGCTTCAAACCTGTGTGATCCTCCTGTCTCAGCCTCACAAGTACTGGGATTACAAGCGTGCGCCACCACACGCGGCATCAGCCAACATTTGTATAGCTAGCCTTTTAAGCCCTTTCACATATATCATCTTATATGCTCTTCTCTACCCTTAGGCAGATTTCCTCTGAGGAATCAGCTGTGCACTGCCATACCACTGTCGTGTAGCCAGAGTCCCTGGGAGTTATTTGCAAATTAGATTACTCTGACCTACCAGATCATTAGCAGTTTATGTGAAAATCTGTACCAATTTTAAACTTAACACCAAATATGAGCAGAATAGTTAATGTTATTAGGCAGTAGTTTACTAGTTACTAGAAGTTATCATTACTAAACTAATTCATACTTACAATGTTGACCAAAATATATGAAGAATTGCTGTTCTTTTTCTGCCAAATAGTTTATTTTCTTTTCTTCACACAGTTCAAAAATCCTTAAAACACAGAAGAGTAAAGCATTTTGGTTATGAATTCCACTATGAGAACAACAATATAGAGAAAGATAAGCCATTACCTGGGGGTAAGTAATTAATAAACAGTAAATGGTGGTTTAGAAAAAAAGTGTGCCATTTAAAAGTTTTTCATAGTTGAGGTGTTTCATTTGTCATTTGTAGGTAAACTTTAGAGGCAGTTGATTAATTTGAAAGCTTTTTAAGACAAATGATGATATTTATTGTTAAAAATATTCAGTCATACAGATCAAACTAAATCTTTCTCCCATACTTTCTTCCATACTTCTTTCTTCTTAGAAATATGTGATATTAACAGTTTAATATGTTTTCTTCTAATCCTTTAAAATGGTTAATATCTAAATATATACATACCTATTAAAGTACGTATTTAATATATGTAGTTTATATTGTATTTATGCATTATTTATTCACATATTACATGTTATCACTTCAACTTGTTCTTTTTTCTTTGCCTTATGTTGTACAGATCGTAGGTAGTTTTTCCTTTTATTGAAGGTCCATAATAGCTTATTCATTTAGCTTCCTATTGAAAGACATTCAGGCCATTTCTAGTTTTTGGCATTTATAAGTAGTGCTGCAGTGAATATCTTTGTACATGCCTCCTTATGTACTATGTGAGTCTCTTAAGGGAAACTACTAAGAAATAGAATTGTTGCGTCAAAGGTTCAGATTATTTAACAGAGTTAATAGATACAAATTATTCCTGCAAATATTTGTGCCCACGTAGTTTCACCAAGTGTGTACCTTTTCCCCACCACTCTTACTTAGAGGTGATTTTGTAAAACCTTTAAATTTGTAATTTCCTAATTAGTAGTGAGGTTGGCCATTTGTATTTCCCTTTCTTTGAATTCCCTTTCATATATCTTACTAGTTTTTTTAGATGGGTTCTGTGATTATTAAGTATTCTACACAAAAATCTTTTGGTATAATTTTTTGTTTGATTTATTTTTTATGACCCTGGTCTTATTTAAGGCTTTTCATCCATTGTAAAATAACACTTATGACTCTTATAAAATTTTCTACGTTGAAAGATGTGGTGTCTTAAGGGCAGTCATTTATAATAATCAAATTTGAAATAAATGGAATACATTAAAATAAAAAGTGAACAAATTAACTTCCAATATATAATTTGCAGGTTGAGCACTCTAAATCAGAAAATTAAAAATGCTCTAAAATCTGAAACTTTTTTGTGACATGATTCACAAATGGAAAAATCACACATTTGAGTCCATGTGATGGGCCACAGTCAAAGGCACACTAAAAATATTAAATAAGATTACTTTCAGGCTATATGTATAAGGTATTTATGAAACATAAATGAATTTAGTCATAAAACTTGGGTTCAGCTGGGTTTGGTAGTGCCTGCTTGTAATCTCAGAATTTGAGAGGCTGAGGAGAGGAGGATTGCAGGTTTGAGGACAGCCTCAGCAAGTAGTGAAACTTTTTTTTTTTTTTTTTTGGGTGGTATTGGGGTTCCTGGAAGCCCTTCTACCTCTGGGTTACACTCCCAGACCTATTTTAGACTTTTTTATTTTTGGAAACAGGGTCTCTTAAGCCAGTGCAGCTGGCTTTGAACCTGTGCAATCCTCTTGTCTCCACCTCCCAAGCGCGGGATTGCAAGCGTGCGCCACCACGTCTGGCATAGTGAGACTTTTAATAGTACTTTATCTTGAATCTAGCAAGACTCTGTTTCAAAACAAAAAATAAAATTGGGTTTGGAGGTGTAGATCAGGTAGAATGCCCCTGGGCTTAACCCCCAGTACCACCACCACCACAACAATAAAACAGTAAAACAGTGACAGCAACAATAATAACAAAACAACAAAAACAAAAAACTTAGGTATCTGCAAATATTCCAAAAAATTTCAAAAATCTGGAGCATTTCTGGTCTGAAGCATTTTAGATAAGGAATATTCAGCATGGATTAAGGTTATTTTCTCCTGTTTTATGAAATACCAAAATTACTCTTTTGGATTTTTTTTTTATAAACTTAAAACTTTTGTATAAAATTGAATGGAGCACCTAGGGACTTTTAGAAACACAAATTAAGAAAATTTCATGAATAGGCTATGTAAATTTTAAAATGGCATTATCTTGTAATCATACCATAAGACCAAACACAAATGTAAAAATTAAACAGATTAATAAAAAAATTGAAAAATTCTTAAGAAGGTTTGCTTTTATTATTTTTGCTTTTGCTTATAGGTGTATTGTTAAATTAATAATGGATCTGACTGATATATGAAATCTGTGTGATTTCTATTACATTGACTTTTTTATTCTTGAGTAAAACATGAGAAATAAATACTTTTATATGTTTTGCCTTCCTGATTACTGACTTTAGGTCTTCCTGACATTTGTGATAACATTTTGGAGAACTGGTTAAAGAAAGGTTACATTAAACATAAACCTGATCAACTGACTATAAATCAATATGAACCTGGGCATGGTAAGTATATCTTCTCTTAAAATTTCAGTCATATATTTCAGAACTAAGAAAGTTATGCAACTTTTTAAGGTCAAGGGTATAATTTTTTAGCTTTAACTTGTAGATTACTTTGCTTAACTTTCTTCACAAAGTGTAAACAGACTGACATAAATTGATGTTTGTAATTTTTGTTATTTGTTTTTTTTCCTCTCTCAACATTTTATTTAGAGGAGATAATTGCCTGAAAGACATAGAAGACATATATAATAGGAGAACCAAATAATTTACAGGGGGAAGAAATCTAATTGGTTGCATGATCCTTTTCTTCTTTCTCTATTTGAGACTATGGAAGGCAATTCAAGGGTGGCATGTTAGTGAGAAATCTTTAGGTTATAGATTTCTTGTGTTTGTTAGCATCTTCCTCTGATATTTGTAGTTATAAAATGGTTTTTAAGGGTTTTATTGTCAGTGTTTTTTTCTCTTTCCTTTATCATGATAGTTTTTAATTTACTAATTTAAATGACTTTTTAAATTTACTGGCTTTCTACTAGTCTGTAAACTTCTTTAGGACAGGGGCTGCCTGTCTTGCTCTGTATTCCTTTACCATATAAAAAGTTTTGTAGTAAGAGGTCCTCAGTTAACAGATTGATAGATCAGTGGAGGGAGCCATAGCTTAATTATTAACATGCTTAGTTCTACACATGGCTTTTGCCTTTGTTCTCGAAGTACTTGGGAATCCAGTGTTGAAGGGAAAAGGGGACTTGTATTTATCCCTCTTTTGGGCTGGGATTGACTATGTCTCCTAGTTAAGCATGACTCCCAGGCCTTGATTTTAGAGTCCCAATGGCACTTTATCTTGAACTTAAGATATTTTAGTTTGGATTAGTTTAATTTTAGTTATATTCACCATGTTTCCTTTTAACTAAAAATTATAGTACCTTCTTTCAGCCAAAACAGTTTTCCACCATAATTATGTGAGGCTATGTTTAGCGCCATCTTACATCTCCTAAAGGTATAATGAAGTGACGCATTATTCTATTTTACATCTCAGGAATTCCAGCTCATATTGACACACATTCTGCTTTTGAGGATGAAATCATCTCTCTCAGTTTGGGGTCAGAGGTAAATGTTCAAATACCTTTATTACCTGTCAGTATATGTCTTATTTTGTACACTACTCTTTTCATAGGACTATCTACGTTCTTCATTGAAATGAATTAAGATTTTTAAATTTTTTTTATTTTTATGTAGATCATACTGAAAATGGCATACATTCAGACAGTGCTTGGTGCCCCTCTCCCCACCCTTCTTCCCCTATCCCCCTTCCCAACAACGAGTGTCCAGGTTTACCATGCTACATTTATACTTTTACACATATTCAGATGTAGCTCCTCCATTAATCAACCTCAGCCTTCTTCCTCTCCTGCCCTTCCATTCTAGCTTTGCTGAGGTTTCCCCTCCATTATCTTCAGTCCCTCTGATATCCCCAATACTCCCTAGTTTGGACTCCTTTTAAATGTCCAGAGCTTTCCCTCTTTAGCTTGTCAGATGTTAGGAAAATGCCTGTAATTTTATTATTTACATATTTCACGTTAGCTATTAAATGAAATCCAAATTTCTCTTAGTGCCATTTGGCCAACTTTTGATCTACTGGTGTGGCATTGCCACCTAGTGGCAAAGATAGTAGCTGCAGGTCTTAGAAAAAGAAAACTAAAATTGTGCCTGGAATTTTTATAGACTTTTTAATGTATGTTACCGGATTGACTCCTTTCTAAAACCTCAGATCAGTAGAGGGTCACATCCACATTTTACAAATTAAGAATAAGAGGCTCATTTTTATTCACTGATTTGTTTCTGTAGCTACAGAATTGTTAAAGAAAATATCAAAGCAGATAGAATTTTATATAGAAATACTGAATCGTTAAATCTAGATAAATCTAGAATCTTTACATATACAATAATTTGTAAAGTATGAAATAATTTAATCTAAGTAGAGGTTGCCTCAAAATCGATCTTGTTTCTAGAGGCAGATACTATGCCTGGTTGAGTTTTTGTTTTCTCTCTGCATTTGTATAGTTTTCCCCCTAATATTTTCATGGTTCCCATCACTAGGTCACCGAGGCTTAGGATTACTAAGCTTTGCTGAGTTGGTGTGATCATGTTGTTACATGTGGCTGTTTGTTTGCAATGACAGATTCATCTTATCAACTACATGTGTGGATCCTTAATGGAGGAGCTTTAAAAAAATAATGGAGATGGGGAGAAAAAAAGAAAGAGCTCTTTTTTGTGTGGTTTATTTTTATTTTTACTGCTTTTCCTTGCTTGTAACTTTAATGAACCAGTAAAGAATACCTTTGTTTTTCTTTCCTCAATGTTGTAAACATTTGAGAAATGAGTCAAAAAGGTAAATGGAGATTTGTGAATGGACTTTGCTACTGGGAAAACTGATGGCACAACTCAGCTTTAGATCTGTCATCAAGTGGGCTTTTTATCTCTGAATAAGAGAAGCATATTGACCTTACTACTGGCACCACGGGACACTGGGAGACCTTCCCCAGAGAAGCAGAGGCTGCCTCATTATAACAGGATGTGAAGGGGTGTGTGTTAGAGCTAGCTGGTTCTGGAAAAGCAAGAGTAAAGGACTGAGCTGAGCGCGGCCGGCTGCAGGCTCACTGTCCGGCTAAGGTGTTGCTGCTTTCCTGGGGAAAGGAAGCGGCGAGGGGGGAAAGCTAGGTGCGCTTGCTGCGTCTCACTTCTGGGGAGATTCCCTCCCCTACCAGGGAAACATGAGGAATGGGGACTCAGTATTCTTCCATCACCCTACAAAGTCATTATGCGGTTTTTAATTAAAAGTTGTTCAAAAGGGAACCATCCTTTGCCTGAACTAAAATCTACTGCAATCATTTCCACTTGGGTCTCTTGAGGCATATACTTTTCAGCTGCCAGAAAGAAAGATGGACTTCTGTTAAAGCTATCTTTGTAACAGTTGGAAGTGTGTGTGTGTGTGTGTGTGTGTGTGTGTGTGTGTGTGTGTGTGTGTGTGTGTGTGTTTTATAAGTTAAGACAGGAACTTTTTTCTTTAAAAGATAGCTTTTGAGGGTAAGTGAATTTTTGTAAGTTTAAAAAAAGTTTACTAATTATTTTAGTTTATCATGCTATTTAACATAGGATCCTAAATTTAACCTCTTACTTTCATTTATAAAATAGAATTTATAACATTTCTTTCCTGGTTGAAGGATTTTGATGAGAATAAAATGAATTAATGTATGAGAAAAAGTTTTTCAAGCTCAGAGCAATCCATTCATGTAAAGGATAATTGAGGTATGCTTCTTCTAGGGCTCCTTGCTTGAAGCCTTCACATCTGTCACAAGGGGAAGCTCATGTTCTCACAGCCTGGAAGTCGGATTTCAGTTGGTTAGCTAGAAAGATGGCTTTCCTGTTTTTCTTTTCGCATTTACCCACTCTTGCACTTGTGCTGCTTGAGTGTGCACCCCTGCTCACTCGCTCACGCGCGCTCTCTTTCTCTTTCTCTCGCCTTGTAATTGCTTCAATTCTGTTCTATCTCCTTTCCCAAGAAGTAAACACTGGGTACCACACTTTCATCTCTGTTTATTATGTTATTCTCGATGTCCTGAGTTGTTTTGAGAAATTTAGTGCCTACATCAGCTTTTATGTCATCATAATAATTTTGTCAGTGGCAGCATTGTGTGTGTGTGTGTGTGTGTGTGTGTGTGTGTGTGTGGTATTGGAGATTGGACCCATTGGTGTTCTACCTCCAACCTACACCCCCATGCCTATTTTATGTATGTATGTATGTATGTATGTATGGATGGATGTATGTATTTGTGGTATTGGGAATGGGAGCCAGGGGCATTGTACCTCCGAGATACATTCCCAGCCCTATTTTTTATGCTTTATTTTTTAAATTTTATTTTTATTTTTATGTGGATCATATTGAAAATGGCTACATTCAGACTGTGCTTGGTGTCCTTCCCCCCACTTCCCTTCCACCTTCACAGCAATGAGTGTCCAGGTTGACCATGCTACATTCAGACCTTTACACATATTCGGATGTAGCTCCTCCATTAGTCTTCCTCAGCCTTCTTCGTTTCCTACCCTTCAGTTCAGCTTTCTGAGGTTCAGGGTCTCATTCAGTTGCAAAGGGCCTCACTAAATAGCTGAGGCTGTCTGCGAACTACAATTCTCCTGTCTCAGCCTCCCAAATCCTGGGATTACAAGCGTGCACCACTACACGCAGCTTATTTTTTAAATTTTGAAACGGGGTCTTGATAAGTTGCTGAGGGGCTGCTGAGTTGCCAAGCCTGGCCTCAAACCTGCAGTCCTCCTGTCTCAGCCTCCCAAGTACTGACAACACAGGTATTTGTCACCACACCTGGCTTTTACTTCTTAAATATTTTGTTTTTATTGTTCTGTTTTGTTTTGTTATTGCTCTTCCTGAGCTAAAATTCTTGAGGTCATACTTTACTATTTACTTTCTTCCCTTTTTTAGAAAAGTTCTGATATCTCTTAATTAATTTTTAAGAGTTCTAACTCTTAAATATTTTCAACTGTGTGTGTGTGTGTGTGTGTGTGTGTGTGTGTGTGTGTGTGTGTGTGTGTTACTTGAGATTGAACCCAGTGTTAAACCTCTGAGGTATACCCCCACCCTTTTTATTTTTTACTTTGAAACAAGAGTCTCACTAAGTTGCTGAAGACCTTTAACCTCTGATCCTTCTGTCTCAGCCTCTCAAGTACTGTGATTACAGATGTGCATATTACCATGCCTGGCTTATTTTTAACTTCAGTATAAATTTTACTTAACTGCTTTATTTTTTTTATCTAATTTAGCACATTCTTCTTAAAACTTTTATAATTCTTTTTAAAAGTTGTGTACATTTTACAGAGAACCAAAATAGTCTTTTATTTTTTCAGATATAATTGTTTTGCCCCTGCAACTAAATTTTGATGTTCTTTATCCCCCAAAGTATTACATATATGCATAGCCATGTTTCATGATATTTATATAAGTGAGGATGCTTTTTGCTACAAATAGCAGTAAAACACCCAAATAAAAATGATTATACAACCAAAACAGTATCTCATCTAGATGTTTCAAGAAAGGGTAAATTACAAAAGTTTTAATTTGATGCCTTAATTTGATGATTTAATCAGAGAACCAAACAGGTCCTTTTGCTCTCCAATGCCCAGGCTCTCCTACTTAAGGACTAGCTTGGGGAAATATCCAGCAAGGAGTAGGATGCATCAGGATTCATGAGAATAATTGTGCACCCTGTGAAGTCAGTGAGGCTTTTGCATTTCACTGCTCCTTCGCTAATAGATTTGTCCACTTTGTCCAATTTGGCTCTAATTGCAGCCTGCCTGTGCTGGACTGGCATGTTTTGAGAGGTGCTCTTGCCATAACCCTCTCTGTGATAATGAACAAATACTGTTGCTGGGCAGATAATCAGCAGAGCAAAGGCCATAAGACTAGGTCAACTGAGGATGAAAATGACCATTTAGTATGCATCTACTTAAAACCAGTGCCAAATATTGATTGTTGGAAAAATAGTTTTGATCAAGGCATATGTGGAAAAATGGAACAAAATTCTGAAGATAAATTTTTTAATTTTACAATATTTATACTATATTACAACTATGCTAATTTTTAATTTTACTTATGTACTTTTTTGGCAGTACTGGAGATTGAACCTAGAAGCATTCTACTTCTGAGCTATATCTCCAGCCCTATTTTATTTATTTGTTTTTTATGTTGAAACAGGGTCTTATTTGTTGAGAACCTCACTAAGATGCTGAGGCTGGTTGCCTGCGATCCTCCTGTCTCAGCCTCCCAAGTACTGGGATTACATGCATGAGCGACCACACCCTACCACACTAATATTTAGAACAAAAACTATGTCACATGAGCATTAGTTTGTTATTGCTTTTTAAATAAAATATGAAAGCATGATCAAAACTTCTTTATTTGGCTTTTACCACTTTATTATAGAGATATCCTTTTCTGGAAAAATTATTGAAGTCATTGGATTTTTCAAGAGCCTTAAGCCTTCGATATTCACATTTCATTTAAAAGCTCTGTGCATCATTGTTGTGTTATCTTCTCTTTCTTGTAAAAGTCCTGACAGTCAGATTTTCAAATCTTGAATGGCTGTGCGTGTGATTTGTGGTTCTCTGACATTCCTTTCATTAACTTCAGAAAGTCTTCTTTTTCAAGAATTGTGATTTCAATTTGTTCATATTTGTATTGCATTTGGCTAATATTTATAACATCAGCATTCACTGAAAGACTGATGATGGGGGTGACCACAGTGGGCTGAAATAGCAGCTGGTGTTGAATATAAAAAAATATTTGGACCATTACCAATTTTATAAGAAGTTCCTTCATCAGTAAATATTTCTTACTATTATTTTCTTAGGGGATTGGGATGATACATGAGTAAAGAAGACCCCATTTGACCTCGCTCACTTTTGGGATAGCCCACAATCTCATTTGAATGTGTATCTCTTACTTTTCTAAATAATTCTCTATGTCTATATCTCAGGGGTGGGGGAAAGAAGAAAAGAAAGGAAATAAGGAAAGAAGACCCTATCTGTTGAATGCCTAGTCATAGGCTGTCTTTTATTATATTTTTTTATTTTCTCTAGGCTCATGCTTTTAGTAAATCACTATTGAGTTCAATCTGGTCTTCTGTAGTAGAACAATGAATAAATTTTTTTTTGTGTGAAATGTCCTGAAATACCCAGCTGAATGGTATGATTGCTTTCCAACCTTTTTGCTTGTCTGGTCTCTAGTTTAGTTTGCCCCAGAGATGTTATCATCTCTATCTGTCAGCAATTCATTGTTTTAATAAACAAATGTTTCATTATTTTCTGATCTTCAGCACAAACTAGAGAAAACACACAGACATTTTTCTTATACAACTTAAAACAACAAATACAATCTGGACTCCAGACAGACTAACTGCATCTCTAGCCTCAGATTCGGCCTTCAGTGTTTGCATTCATAAGCAGCGTTTACAAGCTCAGAAGCCAAACAGTCTCTTTCTCATTTTAATTTTGATTCCAAATTTTAACTTGTCTAAATTAAGCTCATTATCTTTCTCTTCAGATGTCTACCACTCACTGTCAGTGTTTCAGATAAAATAAAACAACTCTCTGCTTTCTCTGGGTTTCTTATATTTTTCACATGTATTTTTAATTTTATAAATTTTGTTCGTGTGTGTGTGTGTGTGTGTGTGTGTGTGTGTGCGTGTGTGTGTGCGTGTGTGCATGCAGTGCTGGAAATCTAACCCAGGGCCCCATTTATGGTAATCTCTGTTACTGAGCTACATCCCCAGGCCTACAAATTTTGCTTTTAAGTACTGTTTTATTGCATCCCATTTTTTTAAAAAAACCAGCTTTATAGAAGTGAAATTAACATACAGTAAGGGCTTCTTGTTTACTATAAAAAAGCTTTACCACAGTCAAGATAATGATAAATCAGTTCCAAAAGTTTCTTCATGCATTATTTTCCTCAACAGTGTGAGCGCTACAAAAATATTTCCAGCCTTGATTTTTTTACCCCTCAGATGTTAGACCCAAATATCCAGTGTTCAAAAAGCACTTTAGCTTATTTTATTTCATGTGCTAAAGATTTCATTTACTTCTGGCTAATGTTACTGCTCTTTTTACCTTTAAAGGTAACTTTGGCTTCTTTTAAATTTTTTTTCTATATTTTTTTGTAGCTTCATTTTGATGGGCCTGCTTATTCTGCCAACTTTGGTATGCCTTTTTATTCTATACTGGGGTTTATTGGGTTTCTTGAATCTCTGGACTGTTTTTGTCTACTAGTTTTGTAAAACTCTTAGGCATTATCGCTAGATTTTACTTCTGTTCCATTTTTTTTGTTCATCTAACTTTTCTCTGTATTCTTTATTTTACTTTCCCCTTAATTCCATGCTTAATTCCAAGTAGCATCTTCTGTTACTAATTCTCTCTTTGCCATGTGTAATTTGCTGCTGAACTCATTCATTGATGTCCTAATTTCTGTCATGGTATTTTTCTATTTTAGAATATCTATTTGGTGTCTCTTTTTATCATTTCCATTCCCTGCTGAAATTGTCCAAGCTTAGTATTTATATCTTTGAACATGGGAAACATCTTTGTTTTATAGCCTGTGTTTGATATTTAAATATTTGAGATTTCTGTGATTCTTCTCCCTCTGCTGAATTGTCTTTTTCCAGAGCAGATATTGTGCCTTATTCTGATTTAAAATGTTTGAGATGAAGGTTGGTTTTCTATGTTTTTAGAAACCTCACAAGTGATTGTGGTATATAGTTGGGGTTTTTTGATAACTGAGTTAGAAAATGCTGAAATGTTAGTTTGCACTCCCATTAACAGTATAGAAGAGTTCCTCTTTCCCCACATCCTCGCCAGCATTTGTTATTATTTGATTTCTTTATGCTTGCCACTCTGATTGGGATTAGATGGAATCTCAGTGTAGTTTTGATTTGCATCTCCCTGATGGGTAATGATACTGAACATCTTTTCATGTATTTATTGGCCATTTGTATCTCTTCTTTTGTGAAGTGTCTGTTCAGTTCAGTTGCCCATTTCTTGATTATATTATTTGATTTTTTAGTGTAAAGTCTTTCAAGTTCTTTGTATAGTCTGGATATTAGCCCTCTCTTAGAGGGATAGCTGATAAAGATCTTCTCCCATTCTGTAGGTTTTTTCTTTAGATTCTTTTTAAAATTATTGTTTTTTTTGTGCTTTGTAGTCATACATCT
The DNA here is from genome assembly GCF_963383645.1 of Muscardinus avellanarius. Classification (NCBI taxonomy): domain Eukaryota; kingdom Metazoa; phylum Chordata; class Mammalia; order Rodentia; family Gliridae; genus Muscardinus; species Muscardinus avellanarius. The sequence continues at coordinate 146,230,425 of NC_137786.1, forward strand.
TAATGGAGTTCAAGATGGTAGAAGCATACATGCACATATCACACATCAGTTAGCCCTTACCCAGTTCCCACTCTATTCTCTCTCTCCTCTCCCTCCTTCTCATGTTTGGATTAATGATTGATATTTTTGTGAATGTACATAATGTAAATTAGGGAATTTCCCTTTTCCTCTCTCTCATCCCCCTCAGTTAGGTTGCCTTATTTGCTCATCTATACTTTCTCCTTTCTTTATCTAGAGTTCCTCCTATGACCCATTTTCTCCCCAGCTTCTGAATATTAGGGAGAGCATCCAATTTCTTATTTTTTGTGACTGACTAATCTCACTTAGCATAGTGTTCTCCAGTTTCATCCATTTCCCTGTAAGTGACGTAATTTTGTTTGTTATTATGTCTGAGTAAAATTCCATTGTGTCCATATCCCATAGTTTTGTAAACCATTCATCTCTTGATGGACATCTTGGCTGTTTTCATAGTTTGGTTTCTTTAGACTCTTGATGATTTCTTTTGATGAAATGAAACTTTTTTATTTGATGCCATCCAATTTGTTAATTCTTGTTTTAATTTCCTGAGCTTTAGAGGTCTTGTTGAAGAAGTTACTACCTGTGTCTCTATGTTGGAGTGTTGATCCCATGCCCTCCTCTAATACCTTCACAGTCTCTGGTCTAACTTCTAGGTCTTTGATCCATCTGGAGTTGATTCCTGTGTAGGGTGAGAGGTAAGAATTTAGTTCCATTTTTCTACAGATGCTAATGCGGTATTATATAGAATCAACTCCAAAGGCTTTCAGAATTCCATAGCTATTTCTTTCAGACAAAGAATAGAAATTAAAATAGGCCCCTGGTGGCAGTTCTGGTATAATTCAATTAAATATTCTAATGAAGTGCTAGAAAATGAAGAAGTTAAAGCCTATGTGTAGCGGGGCATGGTGGCGCATGCTTGTAATCCCCATGCTTGGGAGGCGGAGACAGGAGGATCACGCAGGTTCGAAGCCAGCCGCGCTGGCATAAGAGACCCTGTTTCAAAAATATAAAATAGGTCTGGGAGTGTAGCCCGGAGGTAGAAGGGCTTCCAGGAACCCCAGTACCACCAAAAAAAAAAAAAAGCCTATGTGTATGTATGTTTTTTATTTCTCCTTATACGTTTCTACCAGGATTGGATTTAGTATAGGATAAGTCAAGAGCCTTGGGTTCTAGCTCATCCTAATTATTAACTTTTAATTGACCAATGAGCATTCACTTCATTTTGGTGTTTTTATCTTTAAGTGGCACATAGTACTTGCATTTTAATCATAAGGAGTTGATAACTATTTAGTGCTAATAATATTGCTCTTCTCCTACTGCCATTACCATGATTGTCACCACCAGCAACCACCTGTTCAAGGCTTGGGACTGTGGTAGATGCTCTAAGTGACCTCTTCCTTATGGGGAGCAGTTTAGGGCCTCAGGAGCAGTGTACTCTCGACCATTGTTCTTTGTTACTCTAGCTGTCTCATTTTGGTTTTACATTGAGGAATCTATTGATCTATTTTGCTGAAGAAGGAAGGCCCAAAAAACATGCAAATGGAATTTAGGAAGCCTTTTGTCTAAAAATGTAAGATGTTCTACCCTTTTTCACATTATTTATGAATAGTTAATACATCCAAAAATTTGTTGAGTATAATGTGACTGACTAATCTCACTTAGCATAATGCAATAAATAAGATCCAACAAGTAAACAGGGATACATTTTTAAAATTTTATTTTTAAGCTATGATGTCTCATTACCTCTGTAGTCTTTTCATCTATATTAAGTGGTATGTGACTGGCATTTTTGAGATCCCATTCATGGATGATGGTTGATTCCACTTCATAGTTATTGCAAAGAAATAAAGCCATAGTATGATAAATGAGAGATTATAGCAAGTGGTCTCAGTATAAACACATAAGCATGAACATATTATCTCTTTGAGTTTAGAGTCTTTTATTTTCAAAGTTTATTTTTCTTCTATGCAATATATATTTTGCTCTCCATTTTGCTATTTGGCAATTGAGCTAAAAGATGCCTTCCCTTTTTATTTTACATTACACTTGAGCGTAGCCAGACAAAATAATTAAAATTTTGGAGTGGAGAGGAAGAGGTGGTAGAATCCATTCTGCAGCTGAGACTTAGTTTTGGAAAGCACTTGCACTCTCATGACCAGAATATAGAGGCTCTTACCTTATAAAAAATGCTGCCAACTGTCAGAAAGGACCAGATACTGTTTTTTGTTTTTGTCACTCTTATTTTTCTTCTTTCAGTACTGGGGATGAAACCCAGAGACATTCTAGGTTCGAGCTACAACCACAGCCCTATTTTTTATTTTTTATTTTGAAACAGGGTCTCACTGAATTGCAAAGGGCCTCACTAAGTAGCTGAGTCTGTCTGTGAACCGCGATCCTCCTGTCTCAGCCTCCTGAATGATGGGATTACAAGCGTGCGCCACCACGCCCAGCCCGTTTTTGTCACTCTTAAAGGGGAAGCCCTCTAAGATTGTTTCAGGGTATATCATCTCACAAGACATGGTAATTTTGGGATTCAAGCTTTCAAGAAATTTAGCTGAATGGACTCATGTCTTCGGGTTGGGTTGTTTCAAATCTGCTTCCTCTTTTCCTTACCTTCTTTCTCACTTACCTAGATGTTTATTTTCTTTAAAATAAAAAGCAGAATTTTACTTATTTTGGCCAAATGAAGATGTTAGCACTATAAAAGACTTTTTTTTTTTAAATACAGGGGTGTGAACCCAGGGGCATTCTACCTTCAAGCTACACCCCAACTTCTTTTATTTTATATGTTAAAACAAGATCTCACTAAAATGCTGAAGCTGGTCATGAACCTGACATCCTTCTGTCTCAGCCTCCTAAGTACTGGAATTATAGGCATGTGCCACCATGCCTGGCTTAAAAGATTTGTGTTTATGGTAGTTTATGGGAAACAGATAGAATTTGAACTGTGAAATAGTTTCTCTAAGTAATGTAACTTCTGACCTGTCCGCTTTCATCATTTTCTACAAATCACATGCCATTTCTCACATCATATTGTCACTTGTTCATTCTTCACGTTTCTCTCAAAAGGCTAATGTTTCTCACCATCACGGCTCAGGATTAAGTTTTGACTTCTTTTCAGAAGTGTTCTCAGTAGCAGTATATTTTTCATTTTTCTGTTTAGCCAACATGGATCTGTGTATTACTTCATGTACTTCTTTGTCACCAATCGTATCTTTTCTTAGGTGATAAAGTGATGATAGCTTTCTGGAGTGTTCATTCTGCTGCATTTTGGATGTGTAAAGATGGTACAAGATCAGATGATCTAATATTTTTTGTTTGTTTGCTTTGAACTGAACATTATCCTCAGTCAGGCCTCATGAACTTTCTGGGGACTTGATCTTTATTGACTTTGTCAAAAAGGACAGAAAATAGGCAAAACCAAAAAGAATTATTGGAAAAAGCTCCTGTGTAGCTAAGCTGTCACATGGCAGAATGGTTTGGCTGTTGCAGGGGAATGATACTGAGTGTGAATTCTTTGTGAAGTTTTAAAATTTTCTTCAATCTTTTAACAAACATTTAAAGTGCAGATACTTTAAATGTGAATATATTGAAATATTTCAGTTGTTTAATGTTTTAAAACTATCCAAAGATATTTTAGTGTCTTGTATAATGCTATGTGAAAATAGCAAAATGTGATATTTTAATTTTTAAAATGTGCTCAATTACATAAAAATTTTTAAAATACCTAGGGGAAGCCCAGAAAGAAGTTGTTAATAGCAATAGTTATTTCTGCATAGTTGGATATTTATTCTCTGTATGTTTTTATATTTCATTAATGCACTTAAAATGTTTATTTTTAAAGTATATGTCATTATGATCACATTATTTTATATTATTTCATAGTGGGAAAGTTTTTGCTTCTTAGTTTTTTTAGTATGATTATTAGAAAAATAACACCAACAGTGCATATTTGAAAGCTTTAGGTCTTTTGTATTTTCTTGCCTAGCTCTGTGTCTGATATAGTGTTTTTTGGCTAGATAAATGAATAAATGAATTGTTATTTTGATAGAAAATATGATGAGTGAGTTAACTGACTTCATTTTGATTAGTCTCTCACATAATGTTTTAGAAAGTAGTTGCTCACAATCCACAATAGTCAAAGTATGGGACAATCTAGGTATCCATCAATCAATGAGTGGATTACAAAATATGGGATATACACACTGTAATGTTGAAATTGAGTTAGGGGTTGCAAAGGAGTCAAGAACCAGCCAAGTTATTAAAGGACTCTTTAATCAACCAGCACCTTTGGGTGAAGTCTGCCAACTGTGGGGGAAGGGACCTGTGACCAAATAGTAGAGTCACGGTCAGCAGAGCGGCAGTCAGCAGAGTCTGCAGTCAGCAGAGTCACACAGCAGAGAGGAAGTGAGGGTATTGATGTAGCTGGGTCTTGGGGTGGGGCTAGTCGGTCCTTTTGAGACATCTGTTGTCTTGCAACATCTGGAGTCTGCCCCATGATGTCGGGAGTCTTGTGGCATCTCTGCTCTGGCTTCCAGGGTTCCATGGGGGAAGGAGGGGACCCGACCTATCACACACAATAGAATTCTACTCAGAAATTAAAGAAAAACAAAATTATGTCATTTGTAGGAAAATGGAAGAATCTAGAGAACATTATGTTAAGTGAGATTAGCCAGTCACAGAAGTGAAGGGTCATGTGTTTTCTCTAATATGTGGATGCTAGGGAGTGATTGGGATACCAGAGGACTCCAAATAATGGAGGAGAAACTTCAGTGGAGCCAGGGAGGTGGTCCAGAGGAAGGGGAAGGGGAAGGGGGAAGAGAAAAAGAGTGAGGATCGATGAAGGCATTACTACCATTGGCTTTATGTAGTAATAAACTGCGTAAATTTGTGAGAATACCAATGTCAATCTCAGTACCCCTCTGTAGGGAAGGGGGAGATGGCGGCGGGAGCCAGGGGAATGCCCTCCAAGGGCTGTGTGCATCTATGTCATTATAAACATGATTTATATTATGATGTGATACTATAATACACCAATAAAAGTATATAAAAAAGAAAATAGGTGCTCAATAAATGCAGCAGGCAAGGGCAGATCAATAATGATTATTAATAATAAGTATTCCATACATTTAGCACTTCTAATATTTGACTTATTCATTTGTATAGTTTTCTTCTTCAAAATATGGACTGTATATGTCAAGACAAGTATTTCCAAATAGTGTCCTTTTCATACTTCTCATCAATTTTAGTAATGTATTTACACTGAATTTTTCTTATTTTAAAATCATTCCTCTTGTTTGATAGGAAGGATGTGTTTGTATTCAACAAATATGTATGTATTGTGCATTTTTGTAAAATGTAAAATGTTAGCCAGAAGTTATAACCTCTAAGTGAGCAGAGACCCATTGTCATTTTATTTATCATTGCTTTGATGCCTTACAATGATTAATTTTAAATGTTTAATGAATGAATCAGAGTCTCATCTTCTAGAACATTTTTCTAGCACTACATTGTATTTCCTTTAAGCCACATTATGATTGTCTTTAATAAAATAGTTAATATGGTTATATGGTTATTATTCTTTTTTTTGTGGTACTAGGGGTAGAACCCAGGGGCTTTCTTCCTCTGGGTTATACTCCCAGACCTATTTTATATTTTACTTGGAAATGGGGTCTCACTAAGTTGCTGAGAGCCTCACTAAGTAGCTGAGGCTGGCTTCAAACCTGTGCAGTCCTCCTGTCTCAGCCTCCCAAGCACGGGGATTACAAGTGTGTGCCACCACGCCCAGCTACTATTCTTTTTTTTTTTTTTTTTTTTTTTTTTTTTTTTTTTTTTTTGCGGGTCTGTGGATGGAACCCAGAGGCATTTGACCTCTGAGCTACACCCCCTGCCCAATTTTGTTTTTAGTCTTTATTTTGAAACAGGTCTCACTGAGTTGCAGAGGGCCTCACTGAGTAGCTGAGGCTGTCTGCGAACTGCAATCCTCCGGTCTCAGCCTCCCAAATGCTGGGATTACAAGCGTGCGCCACCACGCCCGGCTCCAGCTATTATTCTTAACTATGTGTGTACCTTAGCTTCTGTTCAGAAACTGAAACCTGTATGCATTGGTTAAAAGTGGGCCACAGTGAATTTTTTCCCTTTTACCTCAGCAATTTATTAGGAAATTTTTTCATATTGAAAAGTTGAAAGAATTGTAAATACCTTTATACTTACTACCTAGATTCTATAACTAACATTTAAATATATATGCTTTATCAAATATCTCTCTCCTTCCTTCTGTCTGTTCATTAGTCTTATTTTATTTATACATTTTAGGAAAGTTGCATCAGTAGTCTTCATCCTTACAAACTTCAGAATTAGTCTGCAAGTGTTTATGAATAAAATGCTTTTAGAGTAAGACTATGAGAATTATATGTGAATATTTGATACAGATAGCTTAGAAAATTTAAGTCTCTCACTTTACTTTTTATATTTAGATGAAATTAATAAGTGAGAAAGGGAAGATAAGCCATCTTACATCTGTGCGATTCTTTATAGTTTACAGAAAATTTTTATGTATACTATGTAGTTTGATCAAATGTTATTAATGGTAATAACATTAGTAACATCCAGTAATGTTTATTGAATGCTAATTTTGTGCCAGGTATTGTGTTGAGTTTACCTTTAAGGGAAGTACTATACTATATTCTCTTCATCCTACTTATATTTGTTGTTAAATTTATTGTTAAAATTGGTTAGTTTGTTCACTTAGAATATTTTTCAGCCCTGTGGCATGCCTTTTAAGTTCATACTTGTTAGCTGTTTTTATTTTTAGACTCAAGTAGTTGGTGTATGATGGGTTCTTTAGACAAAAAAATCTTCCTGGGTGTTATATCTTTACCTGATGCTATTCAGAATAATATCTAAATATAATAGGAAAAGTTGCTGCAAATGCTCCTGTTTTCTTTAATTATCTCATATTAATCATCATTTACTCCAGAATGTTGTATGACTTTCAAGGTGCAAAATGGATTATATGAGAACCTGCATTAATACATATTTATTGCCAGGCGTGGTGGTGCACGCTTGTAATCCCCGCGCTTGGGAGGTGGAGACGGGAGGATCGTGCAGGTTTGAAGCCAGCTGCGCTGGTTTAAGAGACCCTGTTTCCAAATAAATTTTAAAAAAATATATAAAATAGGTCTGGGAGTGTAGCCCGTGGGAGTGTATCCCGGAGATAGAAGGGCTTCCAGGAACCCCAGTACCACCAAAAAATAAAAAATAAAAAAATACATATTTATCTTTTGATTATTAGTAGTATTCTATAAATAATGAAAATAATGGCTACATTTGTGTATTTGCTATGTGACAGGCACACTGTGATTTATATGCATTATGTATTTAATTCATGTAGCAATCCTATTAGGATTGAGAAAACCATGCCAGAGAGAGGCTAAATGGCTTCTCCTAGGTCATGTGGCCAGTAGACAGAAGAACCAAGATATGATGTCTCAACTCCAAAGGCCTTGTATTTGACTACAATCCTAGTAGTGTTTCCATGTATGACCCTCACTGCCTGCTCCATAATTTTCTAGGATGCTTGTTAGAAATGCAGATTCTTGAACCTTACCCCAGATGTGCTTGCCCTGAATTTTTATGGGTAAAGTTTGTTTTTTCATCATTTGGTCGACTCTGATCACCATTAAAGTTAGTTTGAGAAGTGTGCTATGGTATTCTATAAGCATACTTATTTAATATTTGTTAGCCAAGAAAATAGATCAGAATGAATAAATCATTCTCATCCATGGAGTTTATATTGATTTTTTGCTTCTGCTTTTGCTTCAAGATTGTTATGGATTTTAAACACCCAGATGGTGTCACAGTGCAAGTTATGCTGCCTCGGCGGAGTTTGCTGGTGATGACAGGAGAAGCTAGATACCTCTGGACCCATGGGTGTGTACTGAAATGACCTTGATGCTAAGGCATCTTTTGCTTTATGAGACTTTTCATTCCTCTCTGTCTCAGCCATTGGAATTTTCTCTTGTGCCTGCACATTGATGCTTTTGGGTTTAACTCTCCCAGGGACATCCATGATCTTTTGTTTCTTTTAACATTACCTTTTTGTTTTGGAAACAATTCAAATTTAAAGCCAAGTTGGAAGCATAGAAGAGTGAACTTCCTTTACCTTTCACCTATGTTTATCAATGGTAAACATTTACCACATCTTTTATCTCTTTCTCTCTCACATATGTTATTTCTTTTTGCAGTATTGAGGATTGAACCCAGCGGCATTTTACCTCTGAGCTGTACTCCCAGCCCTATTTTTTATTCTTTATTTTGAAACATGTTCTCACTAAGTTGCAGAGGGCCTCACTAAGTAGCTGAGGCTGGCCACAAACCTGTGATCCTCCTGTCTCAGCCTCCCAAATGCTGGGATTACAAGCATGTGCCACCATGCCTGGCTCCAATTAGATTATAATTTGAATGCAGAGGGGAAAAGGAGATATTTAGTGATATTTATAGTATTGCCTCCATGCCACACTCATTATTTTACTGAATCACTTGAAAGTTAGAGACATCATGACCTTTTACCTTTATAATCTTTATTACATGTTTCTGAAGAACAAGGACAATGGCTATTTTAGGATTGGTAAACTATGATTTATGGGCCAAGTTTAGCCTTCAGTCATTTTTGAATAGAATTTAAGCTAAGAATGGTTTTTATATTTTGAAAGAGTTATAAAACAAAAATATCTAAGAATATTTGACAAAAATTATATGTGGCTTCAGTGCCTACAACATTTATTATCTAGAGATTTGTAGAAAATGTGTCCTAACCCCTGTTCTATAAAACAGCAGTGAAACCCTCAAGTTCAGAAAATCCAGTAGTGATAAAATACTCAGATAATACAATTCAAATTTTGCTATTTGTACTTTTGAGTAAGCTTTTTTCCTGATTCAGGATTCAGTCCACGATCCTGCATTATATTTATCTGTCAATTCTACTTAATCTTTAATTAGAGTTTTAAATACTTCCTCAACATCTCTTTGTTCCTCATGACAGTAATTCTTTTCAAGAGGCCACTTGGGTTGTAGGATGCTCCTCAATTTATTTTATTTAATCTAAATCTAAAACAATGGGCTATATGCTTTAGTTGGAATGCCTCTTTAGCTTTTTGAGGAAAGAGTATTACACTGCTAACCCATATATATCTTGTCACTTAAAATATGGCTGAGTTCTGTACTTTTTTTCTTTTGTTCTGTGTGGAGATTTTAGCTGACACATTTTTATAAAAATTCAAAGAAATGAACCTGTAAATAAATTTGTAATCTGTCTTACATATAAGTTATAAAGAATAGACATCCTTGTTTTGTGTACTAGGCTTAAATTTATTTGATCTTTTTCATGACTTAATTAAAATATTTGTAATTAAATAAATGAAAATGATAATCTAATCCATTGTTTCAAGTATTCTTGAAATAATCACATTTTCTTTTTTGGATTTGAGCACTTTTGCTATTGCTAATGTTTAAGCTTCTTAAGTATAATGGTATTACAAACATGCAAATAAGAAATGACTTTGCAAATATATATTATGAAAATATGTTAATTTGTATTTGGTAGTTTTATAGGTTCTTCTGAAACATCATTTTGGTTACGTTATTTTTGCTAAACGTATATTGTGCCATTAAATGTTAGTAGTTATTTCTGGAAGGTTGGGTTATAGGTAATACTTTTTTTTTTTTTTTTTTTTGGTGGTACTGGGGTTCCTGGAAGCCCTTCTACCTCCGGGCTACACTCCCAGACCTATTTTTTATAAAATATTTTTATTTGGAAACAGGGTCTCTTAAGCCAGTATGGCTGGCTTCGAACCTGCACGATCCTCCTGTCTCCGCCTCTCAAGCTTGGGGATTACCAGCGTGCGCCACCACACCCGGCTAGGTAATACTTTTAATCCTTGCTTTAGAATAAGAATTGTCTATAATATTTTCAGGGGAAAAACTTCCCACCCATCATTAGTTTTTTTTTGTTTGTTTGTTTTTCATTACTGGGAATTAAACCCAGGGGCATTCTACCTCTGAGCTATACCTCCAGCCCTTTTTTTTATTCTTTATTTTGAAACAGGGTCTCACTGAGTTACAAAGGGCCTCACTAAGTAACTGATGCTGTCTGTCAATCGCAGTCAACCTCTCTCAGCCTACTAAATGCTGGGATTATAAGTGTGTGCCACCATACCCGGCTTCCATCATTAGTTTTATTTATTTATTTATTTATTTATTTATTTATTTATTTATTTATTTTTAAATGATGTCCCTTTCACAGCAAAACTCTCAAAACACATATTGGGTCATAAAGTTAACATGCTGCAAATCCTAAAGCATTGCTACATTTGTCTACTCAACTAAAAACCATCACAATTATCTGGCAAGAAATCAATATTTTCCAAACAGTTTCTTTGATTCAGTAAGCCGATAGTAAGTATGCAGTGAAGGTTAACACCATCAAGTCTGAATTAAATTACCTGAATCATGTTTCTAACATACCTGCAAGGTACTGATTCTTGGTCAAAGCATGAAACATACCAGTTAAGAGTGTTGCTTTATAATTATGAATCTTAAAAAGTTTCTAGGTAATTCATACTACCTAGTCAGCATTCTTGTTGATAATACTGAGATTTGTCATTTATTTTTTAAAATTTTTATTGAACATAAATGGTATACATTTAAACTATACTTGATGCCCTCTCCCCCCTCCTGCCCCTCTTTTCCCTTCCCCCCTCCCAACAATGATTGTCCCAGGTAACCATGCCATATTCATAATTTTACACATATTGGGATGTGGACCCTCATTAATCAAGTGCAGCCTTCCTTCTCCTCTATCTTTCCATTCAAGCTTTGCTGGTATTTCCCCTCCATTATCTGGAGTATCACTGGTATCCTCTAGGTTCCCTAGTTTGGGCATATTAGAGGAAACATATGTACCTTCTCCTTCTGTGCTTGGCTGGTCTCACTTAACATAATGCTCTCCAGGACTTTCCATCTTGCAAATGGTATGATTTTGTTCTTCTTTATGGCTGAGTAGAATTCCATTGTATATATTTCCCAGAGTTTTGTAATCCATTCATCTGTTGATGGGGACCTGGGTCAGTTTCACGTTTTGGCTATTATGAATTGTGCTGCTATGAACATAGGTATGCATATGTTGCTATAGTTCTCTGAATTCAACCCTTTTGGAAAAATACCCAGGAGTAGTAGAGCTGGATATTATGGTGGATCTATTCCCAGTTTTCTTAGAAATCTCCACACAGATCTCCATAGTGGCTGAACTAGTTTGCATTCCCACCAATAGTGTAAAAGAGTTCCTCTTTCCCCACATCCTCACCAGCATTTGTTATTGTTTGATTTCTTTATGCTTTCCACTCTGACTGGGATTAGATGGAATCTCAGTGTAGTTTTGATTTGCATCTCCCTGATGGCCAGTGATGAAGAACATCTTTTCATGTATCTATTGGCCCTTTGTATCTTCTTTTGTGAAGTGTCTATTTAGTTCATTTGCCCATTTCTTGATTGGGTTGTTTGTTTTGCTAGTGTAGAGTCTTTTGAGCTCTTTGTATATTCTGGATATTAGTCCCCTATCAGAGTGGTGGCTGGTAAAGATCTTTTCCCATTCTGTAGGCTTCCTCTTTAAGTTATTGATGGTTTCCTTTGATGAGAAGAAACTTTCTAGTTTGAAGATATCCCACTTATTAATTCTTGCTTTAATTTCCTGAGCTTTGGAGGTTTTGTTGAGAAAGTTACTGCCTGTGCCAATATTTTGTAGTATTGAACCTATGCTCTCCTCTACTAACTTCACAATCTCAGGTCTAATTTCTAAGTCTTTGATCCATCTTGAGTTGATTCCTGTGCATGGTGAGATATAGGGGTTTAGATTCATCTTTTTACAAATGGTTAGCCAGTTCTCCCAGCACCATTTGTTTTAAAGGCTGTCACTGACATCCATTGGCCATAATATGAGTGAATGTGTGTGTGTGTGTGTGTGTGTGTGTGTGTGTGTACAGAAGAGAGAGAAAAGGGGGGAAGATAAAGACATACATGCATGTGCACACGCATATACCAGTTGATGAAGTTTATCAGAATCTTTGGTAAAGAAAAAGCATGTTTAATATACCTAAAAAAGTATATAAATACAGGACATAATCCTTGATTACAAAAAAAGAACTTTTGTTTTCTATGCCAAAAAAAATCATTGTAGAGGGTCATAGATTTGAAAAGGTTAATACTGTCCTATAATATTAATTCCAAATAATTTATTCTAACTTTAATTTGATTGAGTTTAAACTTACTATTCTAGCTACCAGTCTCTAAATCAAAGGTATAAAGTTGGCAGCACATGGGTAAACTTAACAGTCAGATATGTTCTGTTGGCTGGTACAGGGGTGGTCCATGTGGTGAGTTTGTGACAAGTAGAAATCATGAGCGTTCATATAAAAATCTGGATTTTTAGCTTCTCCTGAAAGTCAAGAAAATCTGGCAACATTGGGCCACATTATTGTTTGGCAGCAGTAATTGACACTCTCGGTGACATTCAGCTGTGTGTGTGGTACTGGGGATTGAACTTAGAAGCATTATAACCTCCAAGCTACCTTCCTAGCCCTATTTTTTATTCTTTATTTTGAAACATGGTCTCACAAGTTTCAGAGGACCTCACTAAGTAGCTGAGGCCAGCTGTGAACCTGTGATCCTCCTGTCTCAGCTTCCCAAGTACTGGGATAACAAGCATGCGCTACCACGCCCATTTTGAAGCTTGGGTCTTTTCCAGTTTTCTACAGTTCCTGCTCTTTACTCCTTGATCAAAGATTGACAGTTTTTATTTATCACCATGTTTGCATTATTATTTTTTATCATAGTGTCAAATGGAAATAGAATAGTTTTTCAATTCACGTTTGTATTAAAAGCAGGAAATGGAAAGCTAGACTGAGAGTATGTATTCCCAGAAAAATGGAGACTACTTTGCTTTATTGAAATGAAGACTGTTCATATGTGTTTAATGGCCAACAATGGATTTCTAGATAGATCACCTGCTTCATTTATTTATGCATTGAGACTGACCTTGGGAGCCATTAGTTTATCAGATTATATGAGCTCTTCTTTTAAATTGCTTTTGGAACATTTTCTTTGTACCAGGCATGGTTTCAAAAGCTTTACATATATTAGCACAATCTCAGTGGGAAATGGGTTCCATGGTTTTGTCTCCATTTTTAAAGGAAATTGGAGAATAAAGAAATAACTTGTACAAAATCACAAAACCAATACGTGACAGAGCCAACATCAAAGGCCACTTTGCTTTAGGATCTCTGATCTTAACCATTGGCTCCAGGTATACTTGTCTGCTCCCTACCTCTGAATCTTCTCTGTCTCCTAACCTTCACACTTTTGTCAACCCTCAGGACAGTAGGTTTCCTTTTCCACTTACTTTGTTTTTCAGATACATTCAGCCTTTAGTTGCATTATAATTTATATAAAGCTGTTTCTGATTATATTACCTTGAAATAACTTTTCCCTTAACTTTTAAAGACTGTATTGTCTCCTACTGCCTTGAAATGTCTTTACTGTTATATTGAATTATTAGTTAAATCTACAGACATATTTTTATCATTTTATTGAATATTTTCCTAACTAGATTATAATTATTTATGGCACTGGGGATTGAACCCAGGGGTATTCTACCTCTGAGCTACACTCTCACCTGTTTTATTTTATTTTGAACCAGGGTCTCACTAGGTTAATGAGAGTCTCACTATTTGCTGAGGCTGTCTTTGAACCTGCAATCCACATGTCTCAGCCTCCCAAGTACTGGGATTACAAGTAGCACCACCACACCTGGCTCCAACTAGATTATAATTTGAATGTGGGGGGGTATATTTAGTGATATTTAAATAAATCATTATTTTAACATGTGATTATGTTTTTAAAAATTTGAGGTCAGTGCTGAAAGCAGTTAAAAACTCTTTGACCCTAAATAATTGACTTAAAATAATGATAATGGAGGCCTTCTTAGTCTCCAAGAGAGGAATCACCTTCCTAACAAGAGTTCAGAGACACTCCTTCTAAAATCTTGACTTTGTTAAACACCATCATTTCTGTATTTGAAGCAATTAAAGTAACATATATTCAGGTAACAATTGCTTGCTTTTACTTTTATTTTTATTTTTATTTATTTATTTATTTTTGGTAGTACTGGAGGTGGAACCCAGAGGCTTTCTACCTCCGGGCTATACTCCCAGACCTATTTTATATTTTATTTGGAAACAGGGTCTCACTTAAGTTGCTGAGAGCCTCACTAAGTAGCTGAGGCTGGCTTCGAACCTACGCGATCCTCCTGTCTCAGCCTCCCAAGCGCGGGGATTACAAGCGTGCACCACCACGCCCGGCTGCTTTTACTTTTAAAAATTCCTATAGCACAAAGTCTTTTCAAAGAGCCATTTTACTAAGTTGAGTCTGGCATTACTCTCAACAATAAAACATGTCAAGGACATTACAATCAAAGAAAATTATATAGCAGTCCTTTCATAACAGAGATGATAAAATCTATAACAAATAATTATAAAGTCAAATTGTGCAATATGTAAGAAAGAATACATTATGACCAAGTGAAGTTTATCCCAGTATTATAACCTTGGTTTAGCATTTTTTAAGCAATCAGTGTAATTTACCACACTGAAAGAATAAAGGAGAAAAAATATAATCATTTCAATTGATGCAGAAAATATATTTAACAAAATTTAGTGTCCATTCATGATAAAAAGTCACCAAACTAGGACAAGAAGAGAACTTCTTTAGTATCACAAAGGGTATTTGTGAAAAACCCACAGCTAACATCATATTTAATAATAAAATATTGAATTCTTTTCCTTTAGGTATTAAGGCAGAAATGTCTGCTCTCACTACCATCTATTTCCTCTTTGCCCATCTCTTCTTTTTAATTGAATATTTATTTTTCCCTGGAATAATTTGCTAGCTGCACTTTCTTTTTAGTGTTATTACCCTGAAGGTAATTTCTTTAAATACTTTGCTTACTTTTTTTCACAATGCCCAGTAATTCAGAGAATCCAGTAGGTATTTGTAGTAAACTCTTCTAGATTTGCTCTGTTCCCCCAATATTTTAGAAGACCTGAAATGTGTTTATTAATGCAAATTAAGTAAATTATTTTGCCTATTGTTTTTAGAATCACACCTAGAAAATTTGATACTGTTCAAGCATCTGAGCATCACAAAAGTGGACTAATCACCAGTGATATTGGAGACTTAACTTTAAGCAAGAGAGGAGTGCGGACATCATTTACGTTCAGGAAAGTGAGGCACACGCCTTGTAACTGTAGTAAGTATAATTTTATTTCTAGTATAAAATGGAGTAAATCTTGTATGAAAATTCTTTAAGGTGTCCTCAGTACCCAGGAGAATGTTTTCTTAACTTTTCTAATAGCATTTCCTGTATTGTGCCTTTTACTGTACTTTTTTTTTTTAATTTTATTTTATTGGTGCACTGTATTCATACATCATAGTGGGATACAAACTTTTGTAGACATACATGCACACATCGCCCAGTCAGCCCCCACCCAATACCCACCCCATTCTCTCCCGATCCCTCCTTCCCATGCTTGGCTTAGTGGTTGACATCTAGTATTATAGCAATTTATCCAAAATTAAAAATGTTAATCTCACATAACAGTTTCATTTGTCTGATACCAAGCTTTTGATGACTTAAAGATAACATTTCAATATTTCTTTTTGCTTTCTTTCCTACCAGAGGATATTTTTGTTTTTGTTTTTTTAGGTGAAACTATCATATATTTATATATTTATTTTTCAGAAAAAAAATCTATCCTAATATGGAATATGGATTCTAGATACCCAAAACAATCTTGAAAAAGAACAAAGCTAGCAGATATATATTTTCTGATTTCAAACCATATAAAGCTACAATAATTGAAACAGTGTAGTACTGTTCTAAAGGCAGATATATAAACCATTGGAGTTAAATACAAGCCTAGAGCTAAATTCTTCCCTATATTGCCAAGTTATTTTTGACAAGGTTTCCATGAACATTTGGTGGTGGAAATAATAATCTTTTAATTAAATATTTTTGAAAAATAATAATTACATGGAAAAGAATAAAATTGGACCCTTACCTAATCCCACATACAAGTATTAACTCAAAATAGATAAAAGACCTAAATATATATCTTAAGACTATAAACTTTTAGAAGAAAATCTGGGTCATAAAACCTCGCAACATTGAAATTGGCAGTGATTTCTTGGATATGATTTCAATGGCACAGGCAACAGAAGAATATACAAACTCCCTAAAAAATAATAAAAAAATATTGTATATCCAAAGACAATGTAAACAGAGTTAAAAGTTACTAATAGAATTGGATAAAATATTTCCAAATGCTATATCTGAAGGTATATTAATATTCCAACTAGAAATCCTAAAAATTAACAACAATAAAGGCAAACAATACAATTTAGAGATAGGTAAAAGACTAACATAAATAATGAATCTCCACAGATAACCAATCTTAGTTGTCTGTTGGATGTAAAGTCTTGTTTCTCTGGTTCTGGTGAGTGTTACCTATTTCTTCTTTGTAGTTAATCTCTTTGAGTATTTTCTCTAGTGCTGGTTTTGAAGACATAAATTCCTTCAGTTTCTGTTTGTCATGGAAGCTTCTTATTTCTCCATCTAATTTGATAGAAAGTTTTGCTGGGTAGGACAGTTTTGGCTGGAAGTTGTTTTCTTTCAGAGTTTGGAATATGTTACTCCAAGCCCTTCTGGCTCTCATGACTTGGTTTGGGAAGTCTGAAGTGATTCTAATTGGTTTGCCTCTGAATGTCACTTGGCCCTTTGTTTTTGTTGCCTTTAAGATTCTCTGCTTGGCTTCCACATTGGTCATTTTGACAATTATATGGCGTGGGGATCCTCTTCTCCGATCCTGTCTAAAGGGAGTTCTATAAGTTTCCTGGACCTGTGTATCAACCTCTTGCTCTAAGTTTGGAAAATTTTCTGCTATTACTTCCTTGAAGAGATTGTTGATCCCTTTGGTTTCACTTTCTTTTCCCTCCTCTATTCCAATTATTCTTAGGTTAGCTCTCTTAAGATGGGCCCATATTTCTTCAATGTCAGATTCCTGCTGTTGTATATTTTTTTCTAGATTAGAAACTATGCGTTCATTTTTGGATTGCTCATCTTCTAAGAGCGAGATTCTGTTCTCCATGTGTTCTAATTGGTTGTTTGTGCTTTGAATTGAGGCCTTTACTTCATTAATTGCATCCTTTATCTCTTTTTGGCTCTCTCTGAGTTCTTTTCGAAGCACCTCTATTATTTCTACAGTTATTTTCCTGATTCGATCTTCTAGAAATCTCTGATTTTCTGTTTTATCAGGTTCTGATGTTGTGGGGTTGTGGGCATTCATTGCCCCAGTGTTATTCCTCTTTCCCATGATTTCGGAGGTTTGTGCCTTCTCTGGGTTCTTCCCTTGGGTCACTATGACTTCACTTAAGGTGCTCTGGATCTCGAGTCTGTAGTATCTCAGACCCCACTACTCCTTTACTGGGTTGTATCACAGAGTCTCCGACCCAGGGAGTTGATAGAGGCTGCTTTAAACTATGGGGGGTGCCAGGTTGCACGTTCTCCTATGGTGTGATATCTCTGCCACCCCCACTCCCTCACTGCGTCAAGTCCCAGGGGGTACAGTACTGGGATTTCTCCTCTGTGGCCCACAATTTGACTCACTGTTCTTGAGTACGCAGATGTAGCTGTACTGGACTCGGTGAATTCACTGCTGCTGCCGCTGGTGGCAATATGGCGCCGCTGCCACGCCCTCGGCCGTGAGGCTGGCGTATTTTTTCTTCTCTCGTTTTGAGTTCCACTTTGAGTTCCTGCAGCGTGTGCTGAGCTCAGCCACTGGGAGCTCTAAATGCTCTCTGCGCCGAAAGATCCCGCCTGGCTGTTCCACAGCGGCTCACCTTGACTTGCTGTAGCCGTCCGGTGAGTTTGCCGCTGCCGCCGGCAGTATGGCGCTGCTGCCGCGTCCTCGGGCGCGTGTATCTCCTCTGTGGCTCTGAGCTCTGTTCTCAGTCCGCTTTCTCTCTGGAGCCTGGTGGTTTTTTTTGTTTTTCTGGTGATGGTGTTTTCTGGCTATGAAAGGCGCTGGTTTTGTGGTAATGGAGATTGGTTGTTAGCGGGGCTCTTAAGCCCCGCTTTTCTCGGTCGCCATCTTCCCGGAAGTCTGTACTTTCTTAATAATTTTCAGAATCACCTCATTACGGTTTGCATTCTTAGAAGGCAGGGGCTACATTGGATACTCATTAAATTTTTCCCCATACTTAAACTCCTTTAGCATGGTTTTGTGCCAAGAAAATATTATTTACAGAAGTAACAGTAATAGTGTTAGAATTGTAGGACAATAGAATATCACATGTACAAAAATGGGTTTTGTTGGAAGCAGCTCATGAAGTTTCCTTTTATGATTCCAATAGGGACGTTGGAGGTGACAAGTTCTCTATAGTAGATGACCATAGGGGATTAAGATATGGTTTATGGTTTAGTCGGTTTGGAAACCTAGAAGAGACTAACAGGAAGTATACAAAAATTTGTCAAGAGGTTGTGTTTTTGAATTGCCTACATAAATACATTATGCTTTGGATTCCTTGGATACAGTTAACAAAATTTTTTGTTTTACAAATAATATTTTGTAATGACAGTAATAGTAAAATCCTCTTTAAATCTTGGGTATTTCAATTAAGGGTGGTATCTACCAATAACTTTTGGATATAGTCAAAATCTGAAAACATTTTGAATTAAATAACCCATATTATGCGTGCTGAAATAAGGTATTGTGATGCCTGCAGCATGAATCAAATAGTGTTCAGTAAATGCTCATGATTATTAAACTAACATGCTACTTCCAGATCTTGTTCTTTTGAGAGTCCTAGGATTCTTAGAACTCTTATCTCTTTTACCTGCCAAGGGAAAAATCTCTAAATCTTGTTAATTTAGCTAAATTTCTCCCAGTTAGGCTAGACCTGCTAAAATATTTTCCTGAATAAGAAGACTCTTGTATGAATACATTGCACCAATAAAAAATAAATTAAAAAAAAAAAGAAGACTCTTAATCCCAAGATGAAACAGACATCTTCATTCTAAGGCAGATGCAGAATTGAAGTCATATATTGTTGCAAATGGATCCTCCCTCTTTTAATGTCAAACTCCTCTCACATATAATTGGACTTATTAGAGAAGAACTTTTTTTGTGGGGGTTGAAGTCAGGGAAATTTTACCTCTGAGCTATACCACCAGCCCTATTTTATTTAATTTTTTTAAATTTTTTTAAAATTAAATTAAATTTTTATTTTTTAATTTTTTAATTTAATTTTTTTTTAATTTTTTTAATTTTTTTAATTTTTTTAATTTTGAAACCGAGTCTCACTAGTTGTGGGGGGCCTCACTAAGTTGCTGAAGCTGGCTGCAAACTTGCAATCTTCCTGCTCAGCTTCCCAAGTACTGGGTTTACAAGTATGCACCATCACGTTCAGTTTGAAAGGATGTTTTAATTAAAATATATATAATATATATAATATATATAATATATATATAATATATAATATATAATATATAATATATAATATATAATATATAATATATAATATATATAATATATATATATATATAATATATATATATGCCGCAAACCGGCTCAGTCCTGTGGGGGGCGAGTCCACTCGCAATCGAGAACCTCAGTAAAGGTGGGGAAGAATTAGAGTGAAATGCTGCAGCCTCTTATCTGCAGTGATTCTTTCCCTTTAGGGACTAAATTTCTTTAGGTCCCTAAATGACGGCGCTCCCTAGAAAGAATCTGACATGGACAAAGGCTTCTTGAGCCAATGACACTTTATTACAAGAACCCCGAAGAATTTATACCCTTCACCAGTAAAGTTAATAATAAGAGAAAAAGAAGTGAATGCAATCACTGTGAAACAATAGTGAATGACACGTAAACAAAGGTAAAAAAAAAACTAGTCCGGTTTTCAGCTGGCTTTTGGCTATCCAGAGATTAACTCCGGATCTCCTCCCTGA
Source organism: Muscardinus avellanarius (assembly GCF_963383645.1). NCBI lineage: Eukaryota > Metazoa > Chordata > Mammalia > Rodentia > Gliridae > Muscardinus > Muscardinus avellanarius. The sequence goes on from NC_137786.1 coordinate 146,250,559, forward strand.
TCTTGCAGACAAGCAGTTCCAAAGGGCAATCTTCCAGAGGAAACGGGCACGCCTAAGGCTTGGAGGCTTCTCCGGGAATCTTCTTTAATTTTCTTGGAACTTTCTATCTTTTGTGCTCAGTCCATATAGCAAGTGTGGGGAGATGTGGTTATTCAGGTGGATGTGATAGGGTTTCTTCAGGTGTTGGCATTTTACCTTCTAAATCTGAAAGCTTAAGCATACTCACAACACAGTTTGGCAGACAAAATACCACAAACAACACCACAAAGTTCTTGGTTTTAATTGTCAGATGTATTTCCTTAACTGCTGAACACTCTTCTTTAGACAACAAACCTATTAGAAGCCTACTCATCTTTAATAATCCATTTCCCTGTCACAAACCCTCTGCAACCTGCTTCTAACTTTCTAATTCCTTTCTTTCCCAGTTGGGACTTTCTTATGATAAGCTCTTTTTCATGCAGAAATGCTTTTCTTACTCTTACGGTATTTCATTTCCTTCATACATATATATTTAGAACATCTGTCCTTTATTTTGTCATATTCATTTCTTAACCATGCGGTCAGTCTCCCTTTCTCCAGGAATGCTCACACTGAGGTAAAAGTCAACAATCTTTTTCCTTGGGTCTATTGTATTTGGGCAGCTAAGTTGTTTATCAACTAAATTGCTTTAAGGTCACACACAAGGTTTTATCTTCTCTGTCTCTAGGCAGGATCTCAAGGATAAACAGTTACCTTGAACTGAGCTACCGGTTACCGGAGTTAATGGCTTAACCTAGTGATTGCTGCAGCTGGAATGTTTATCACAGCATCTGAGTTCTGGCCAGTTTTTTCATTACTATTGAGCAAAAGCCAAGGACGTTTAGACAAATTATTAGAGAGTTTATTTCCACGGACTCAGTTTCTTTTTATAGTCCTGATTTTACATCACTGGAGCAATTCGTGTAGAAAGTTAAAAGGAATAATAGTGAAGGATATCTAAAAGTGGGGGGTACTTTGGCCAGAGACGATACCTCCTTCTCGGGGCTTTTTTTTTTGCCGATTAACTATGTGGAGTGGGGTCTCAACACATAGATGCCGAGGCAGCAGGATGTCTTGGCATATATATATATATATATAATTTTTTTTTCCAGTACTGGGGATGGAACCCAGGGGCATCCTACATCATCTGAGCTATACCCTCAGCCCTATTTTTTATTATTTTTTATTTTGAAACAAGGTCTCACTAGGTTGCAAAGGGCCTCACTAAGTAGGTGAGCCTGGCCCCGAACCCACAGTCCTCCTTTCTCAGCCTCCCAAGTACTGGGATTACAAGCATGCACCACCATTCTTGGCTGATTTTCTTTCTCTTTTAAGAAAACTTGATACTTTGAGTCATTTAGATAAAAATGAAAAAGGCTTATATTGCTTTATTTTTTCCTTATAGGTTATCCCTTTGTCTGTGACAGCCAGAAGAAAGAGACTCCTCCCTCATTTCCAGAGAGTGATAAAGAAGCCTCACAGCTGGAGCAAGAGTATGTCCATAGAGTTTATGAAGAGATCGCTGGGCACTTCAGCAACACGAGGCATACCCCCTGGCCACGTATCGTGGAGTTTTTGAAAGCTTTGCCAAGTGGCTCCATAGTGGCTGATATTGGATGTGGAAATGGAAAGTACCTTGGTATCAATAAGGAGTTATACATGGCAAGTGATGTCACTCTTGACTTTGTTTTTACTGTATGTGTAATGTCGTCATTATCATTCTTCCCATGATGCATGCTCTTTGTTAGGTGATTGCAGAGAAGTGATAAAAAGATTGGAAATTGAACAATGCCTTCAGTTTTTTTATTTCCCTAGAAATATGTGGGGATGTCATTGTATTTTTTTTCCTCTTTAGATTTTGTTTTCTAATAAGATTGTTCTATCAGTAAAATCAGTAAACTCACACATTTATAAAATTCCTTATAGATTAGATTTGTTTCATGGTTCATGGTACTGGGAATTGAACCCAGGGGCATTCTACCTCTGAGCTATACCTCTAACCTTCTTTTACCTTTTCTTTTTTTTTCTTTTTGAAACAGGGTCTCACTAAGTTGCAGAGGTCTTCACTAAGTTGTTGAGGCTGGTTGTGAACCTGAGATCCTCCTGTCTCAGCCTCCCAAATGCTGGGATTATAGATAAGTACCACCATACCTGACTCCTGATTTCTATTTTTTATAGAAACAATTTTCTTTGCCTGAATCCTCCTAAGGATCAGGAAGACAAAGCAAATATTTTAATTATTCTCTTATATTAAAAAAAAAAAAAGGTTTCAGAAGTTGTCTTTTCAGCCAGGGGTGGTGGGGCACACTCTTGCAATCCCAGTACTTGGGAGGCTGAGATAGAAAGGTCGCAGGTTCAGCCGGGCGTGGTGGCGCACGCTTGTAATCCCCGCGCTTGGGAGGCGGAGACAGGAAGATCACGCAGGTTCGAAGCCAGACGCACGCGCTGGCTTAAGAGACCCTGTTTCCAAATAAAAATGTAAAAATAGGTCTGGGAGTGTAGCCCGGAGGTAGAAGGGCTTCCAGGAACTCCAGTACCACCAAAAAAAAAAAAAAAAAGGTCGCAGGTTCAAGACCAGCCTTAGCAACTTAGTGAGATCCTGTTTAAAAAAATAAAATAGGGTTGGAAGTACAGCTCAAAAATAGTATTCCCCTGGGCTCAATCCCCAGCAAACACACACACACACACACACACACACACACACATACACACACACACACACACACACACACACGCGTGCGCACGCGCGCACACACACACACAAAGTCAACTTCTCTTGGGACATAACTGAAACATGAACCTGCTTCTTTGGTCTCCATATCCAGTGTTCTTTTACTTATGGGGGTGGGAATTCTTTTACTATTAATGTCTTAATGTTGAGGAGGTTAATCTTGATGAAATTTACAATACCCAAATTAGGATTTAAATCCATTTTTGTCTGACTCCAAAGTATCTATTTTCAGTTGCTATTTTGTTCCCCCAATGGACCACTTTATTTATTTATTTATTTATTTATTTATTTATTTATTGCTGGTCTATAAATAGGAAGTTCTCCCTGCTGCAGTGCATTGTTGTGAATACTCATATTAACATTGCTCTGTGAGGAGTGGAGCTTCCCGTTCTCAGGAATTGGGGAGGAAAGGCTAGACATAGATTCCCAAAGCCAGTGATACTGGTGTGTGTGTGTGTGTGTGTGTGTGTGTGTGTGTGTGTGTGTGTGTGTTTATGGGAGCTGGAATGATGGAGGGGACAATAATAGCATTGGGTACAATTGGGGGTGTCAAATAAAGGTAATGGGACAGTAGAAGCATCCAGAGGGACACTGAGTATTTTTTTTCTGAATAGAGGGTGGTAAACCAATAAGCTTGAGAATCTATGGACTAGAATAAAGGAATGGATAAGAAGAACAAAAACAGTTTATATCCCTGAGTTACTGGAGTGTGTCAGACTGCTTATAAGCTTTACCCCATCCTAGATGTTATGCACCTGCATGAAGAAAGAAAGTTATGCCAGATATAGTGGCACATTCTTATAATTTCAGTACTTGGGGAAGCTGAGACAGGGGAATCACAGGCTCAAGGACAGCCTCAGCAAGCAGAGAAACTCTGAACAACATAGAGAAAGATCTGAGGGCATAGCTCAGAGGTAGAATGATCCTAAGTTCAATCCCCTGTCGCTCACTTGTGCTCTCTCGTGTTGTGTGTGTGTCTCTCTCTCTCTCTCTCCTTCTCTCTTGTTGAGGAAAGGTACATTTTGACATTAAGAGGCAAGTAAAAAAATACTTTTTATCAAGATAAGACATTGATATTAATATATTGTTATGATAATTAAATTTAGTTTATAAAGCATAAGGGCTACTAAGTTAAGTGTGTCCATGTTGAAGAGGAAGTAGTTTTTGGATGTGTCATTTAAAATCATAATTCTAACCACAGTTGTAAACAAGGTATCTTTTGGTGTTTTTAGTATTAAGGTGCTGACTAAAAGTGTTTCTTAGTAGGCTCTGCTTTTGCAATTTCTTGTTGATAATCCATGCTTTTATCTGGTCAGCATTATCAGCAACTAATTGTGACAGTGAAGCTAGTTTGTAATGAACCACACTGACTTAGTCAATAATTGTGGAATAAATTTGTTACAGTTAAGAAGAATGGTTTGATAATCAGGGAACAAAATCTGAAACTAATTCAAGAAGAAATATATTTAGAAAATCATAAGAATACCTACTACTCTTTATCCACATTCATTTTATTAGCAGCAGACTATGTGTATTTCTTCCTGTCTGCCCTGAGTTAATTACTGATTTAATTGGCCCCCAGTTCAGTTGAAGTGAAGGTTCAATGGATGAATGAAAACTGCTCATCTGGAAGGAGTTAAGGATTTCATTATACCAGAAAATGGAATTGCGTATGATAAAAGCTGGAAGAAAGCCTGCTTTTTTTTAAGCTGCTGAGGCTCCAAGCTGGAGGGAGCAGTGATAGTTGATTGTTTTTTGAGCAGCCACTCTTAGGCGTGAAAATATGTACATTTCTTGACATTCATGAATGAGGGCATGTGGCCCGACACATTCATTTTAGGTATTCACATGTGGACTAGGTCAAAAACTACAAAATGATTATTATCATTACTGCATACAGTGTCCTTAAAAACTAAAGGAAGTTTTTTATACAACCTGATTGGAAGTACTAGAGACCAGAAGTGTTTCAGACTTTGGGTTTTTTGGGTTTTAGAATATTTGCATAGACTTTTCCTGTTGAACATCCTTGAGTTGGAAAAGCAAAACTCTGAAATATCCCAAACCCCCCAAATTTTTGAGTGTCCTGTTGCACTCAAAGAGATTTGGATTTTAGAATTTTGAGTTAGTGATGCTCAGTGTATGTTAGTTTGGGATCTCATGAACTGCTTCTGCTTTTAATTTCTGTAGGAAGTATACATAGTGAATTTATTCTTTCTAATTTTTTTATTGGTGCATTTTAATGGAGTACAAGATAGTAGAGGCATACATGCACACATCACTCATTTAGCCCTTCCCCAAATTCCTTTGAATTTGTTCTTTTTATAGATTTGATCCATGCCTGGTTTTGCTCTTCTACTCTAATTCCAAATTTCTATTTTCTGGCTAAGTACTACATTTTTTATGCTTCTTCAGTTACTTTTCATTTCTCTCATCAATACTAGCTACCAGTTTTATTTTGGAAATCAGACGTCTTGATAGTTTTTTTGAGATAAGATACTGCTATGTTGCACAGGTTGGCTGTGGAATTAAATTTTATGAGCAAAATTATACCTTCAAGATAGTTATTGACTACACAACAATACCAAACGTAGGAGATGTACTTACTTGGTCTGGTTCATTCACTAAGTGATGCTTGTATGCACTGGTCTCAGCTCATTCAGTTCACATTTGTTTTCTAGATAATTATTTTGTAGTATGAACTTTCTTAGTTGCTGTACGTAGTTAAGATCGCAAATATAACACTTAATAGTGTCGAGATTCTATTTATAACAATTGGAGATATGTTCATATAGACCTGTATATTTCTGTTCTTTTCATTTTGTTTTAACTATATAGACTACCCTAGAAAAGGAAAGTGAAGTCACAGTGTCCAGCATCCGCTATATGCCTAGTGTTGTGCTCTGTGCTTTTATATGTATAAACTACAAGATTAGTATAATTGTCTCCATTTTACAAGTGGGAAAACTGAGGCTTCATCAGATTATGATATGCCCAAAGTTACATAGTGTCAGAGAAAGTATTAGAACTTCACCTCTGACTCCAGGTTCCATACTCTGTAGCATTCGGGTTAGAGACCTTAAGGGATAGCTACAGTGACAGAGGGCACCAGGCTATAAGCTCAGAGAGGGCAGGAATCGTGTCTATTTTGTTCTCTACATCGTTAGCACATAGAATAGAAGTGTGTATGTGTGTGTGTGTGTGTGTGTGTGTGTGTGTGTGTGTGTGTTTTAATGGTGAAAAGCAAACTTGTGAATATACCTTCAGTTACTTACAGGAAACCAGAATATATACAGTGTAGTACTTTGCAACCTTGAGGGAAGAGACAACCTCAAAATGGTTGAGCCTTAACTCAGGATAGGATAGCATCAGGACATAGGGTTCTCTTCATGCTTAGAATCTAGGACAAGTTTTTTTTAATCTACTCATTGTCCCAATATAATAACTAAAATTTGCAGCACACCTTTATGTTTAATGAACTGTTTAGTCTAGATCATTTCATTTGATTCTTATATTAACCCTAAGAAGTAGATATTTTTATTTTTACTTTTTAGAAAGAAGCTATGAAATACTAAGTAGCTTTCCTAATTATTAATCTAGTTATTGCTGAAGCCAGGGTTCAGGAATAGAGTGTAGTGTCTCTCTTTTCTGTAGCTTACTGCTTTTCCTATTTCTAAGCCCTTTAAACAATTTACTGCCAGGATGAGTTTCTTACAATTCCATGCCTTTTTGTTTTTTGTACTGGCAATTGAACCTGGTGGCATTCTTCCTCCAAGCTATGCGCTTCCCTGACAGGCTTTGAACCTGTCATCTTCCTGTCTCAGCCTCCCAAGTACTGGAAATACAAGCGTGTGCCACCAGAGCTGGCTTGCATGTCTTTTTAATAGTTTGAAAGATGCATATTCTGCCAGGCGTGGTGACGCACGCTTGTAATCCCTGCGCTTGGGAGGTGGAGACAGGAGGATGGCGCAGGTTTGAAGCCAGCCTCGCTGGCTTAAGAGACCCTGTTTCCAAATAAAATGTAAAAAATAGGTCTGGGAGTGTAGCCCAGAGGTAGAAGGGTTCCGTCCCCAGTACCACACACACACACAAAAAGCATATTCTTCTTTTTTTTTTTTTTTTGGTGGTACTGGGGGTGGAACCCAGGGGCTTTCTACCTCCTGGCTATACTCCCAGACCTATTTTTATTTTATTTGGAAACAGGGTCTCACTAGGTTGCTGAGAGCCTCGCTAAGTAGCTGAGGCTGACTTCGAACCTGTGCAATCCTCCTGTCTCAGCCTCCTAAACTCTGGGATTACAGGTGTGTACCACCATGCTCAGCTAAAAATGCAAATTCTTAAGAAATAAAATAATATAACTATCATTTGGGAAGTTAATGGAAGATATTCACCATATTACCCTATTAAATCAGTTTATTATGATGACTATCCTTCCATTGTTTTCCTATAAATGTTTTGTATAGAAATGAGCAAGTATACAATTTGATAACTCATATCATTTAAAGTTTTCATTTTAATATGTAATTTTATAAAAATTTTTGGTCTTGATAGTATTAGTGAATGTTCCTGGACATTTGGTTGTGTTCAGTTTTGAGCAATTATAAATAACACTGTAATGAATGTACCTATTGAGAGAAAATTGGGACAAAGGAAGAACATTGTGGATTTTTAGAATGAAAAGGCCAGGTTTTTAAATCTCTGCTCCACCACCTAACTATAGTTCAACTTTGGACACACTACTTATTTTCTTTGAGACATGTGTTCTCATCTGTAACATGGTGATATACTACCTAAATCAAAGTGTGTTATGAGAATTAAGTATGTTAATACAAAGAATCTATCTTAATATGTATAGGAAACTCAGGAAAAGGTATTTTTTAGTTAACTTACTTAGCTTTTTTATATTTTAGATTATTATTAAAAATAAATTTTAGAAGGACAATTATTGGGTCCAAAGTAAACATTTTTATCTCAATTTAAAAAGTTTGATCAGTTGGTCTTTAAATGATTGCGCTAATTCATACTCACACAAACACTGAATGAAAGAAAGTTTTTCATATTTCTATCACTGTGATATATTTTGGTTTTAAAATACTTTTGATAGTTTAATAGAAAAATGGAACCTTGTTTAAATTTGTACCTTTGATTACTAGGCTGGCTATTTTTCATGTTTACCTATCTTCTGGATTTGTATATTTAATTTTTTTATTGAAGATATATATATATATGATTTTCATCTGACATACAGAAGTATGTGGCTTTACAAGAATACTTGAATATATGTGAGTGTTCATAAGTAAGCCATTTTCCGTTTGGTTGTTGACATTATGCAGCATTATTAGGGAGAATTTCAAATACTTTTTATTATACTTAGTACAAAATTCTAAAGGAGTTTAAAAATAGAAAAGGAAGGGAAAACAACTATGATGAATAGATTATAGTATATAGAAAACTTCAGAAAAAATAATTAAAGAGGTTACGTACTAAGTTAGATGTGAGTCAGTTCCATGTTATTGGGAATCTATCATAGACCTGGTGCTTTATTATTAAAATTGTTTTGCTGTTACTTGTGCATGAAAAGGAGAGCTATGTACAAATATCCATAAGAGACTGGCAAGGAGAAATTTATTCTTGTTTTGTTTGGCTACGTTTCTTTTTTTTTTTTTTTTAAATCTGTGATTCTCCAAAAATAACTCTTCTCCTCCGAAGAACTATCTCTGAGGATTTGTTTTATAGGCAGGTTGGATTTCTTTTTATTCACTTTTGGTAAGGTTTAGCTATTTGTCAGAATTGGGCATACTTGAAACTTATGACTCTGTAAACTGAATTTAAATGTAACAAAAGGTAGCAAGTGCTAGACTATACTATATATGTTATTTGAGTGGTATAAGTATCTTGATTTTGTGAAGGTTGGCTGAGTAACATAGAATATGGGTAAAGATGAATGAAATTGATGTCAGGCATGGGTATTAAATAAAGAGAGCAGTTAACTAGGAATTGTGTCCCTGTTGTTATTAATAGCCCCTAGTACTTTTCCATCTTAAAATATATCATAGGAAATTGCTATACTTTACCTCTCCCTGACCTTTTATTCCACTTTATAAATTAAAGCAACTTTAAGATAAAATATAGAAACTGTTTAATACAAATTAGAAGTTGAGCAAACTCATTAAATATGACCATCATGGCAGTGTAGTTTAACTCCTCAAGAATTGTTTTGATATGAGGATTAATATTTTTTATTCTCAGAAGGACTGAGAAAACCCTAAGGATCGGTGTTCATTATATCAAAAAATTAAGTAAGTAAGATCTTGAATTGGCCACTTCCATTTGGTTAAATTTGATGATGCAATTTTTTCCTAATTATAGAGATTAGGTTAAGAAGAGATATCATTGGATAATTATTCATTAGTGATCATCTTTCTTTCTTTCTTTTTTTTTTTTTTTGCGGGTTTGGGGATGGAACCCAGGGGCATTTGACCTCCGAGCTATACCTGCTGCCCTATTTTTTATTCTTTATTTTGAAACAGGTTCTCACTAAGTTGCAGAGGACCTGACTAAGTAGCTGAGGCTGTCTATGAACTGCTATCCTCCAGTCTCAGCCTCCCAAATGCTGGGATTACAAGCGTGCGCCACCACACCCAGCTGATTTAACATTTCTTAAGTCTCCCTCATTTTTTCTCTTGTTTTTATGTGCATCTTTTATGTGTGTGTGCATGTGTGTGTATGTATGCACGCATGTATATATTATGTATGTATGTATGGATGGATGTAAGTACGTACGTATGTATGTATGTATATTGTTAGAATTAAATAGCAGATCTGTGTACAAGAACAACAGCAGAGAAGATGGGAAGTCTTAGTCCCCCAACACTTTCCACAGATCCAGAGACCAACATAGGGCGGTTAGGCCTTCCCTGCTTGGGGAGATGAAAGCATGTTGCCAGATGTTTCAGTGACATTGCTCCCATAGGATGGTTTGGTTATGCTAAAAGGTTTAACTAAGTATCCTTTTATAAATTTTGAATTCAGTACTTTAATCTTGATAAAAACTAGATGCTTAATAGAAAAAGACTCAAGAGCTTTGAAAAATGAAATGTTATTTTATTTTGTTGTTGTGGGGTGAGGTTTCTGATCAAAAAGTAATTCATGTTGAAAAACATAAAGAAGCAGTGAAAACATTCACCCATCCTGCTACTTAAGTCATTACAATATAATTAGTATATAGGAATGTGTGAAACTTTATAGCATCGTCTTTGCAGCTCCCTTCCAAAGGTTGAAATGTCTATGTTTATGGGACAGTTTTCATTTTTTAATATGTAACATTATAGAAATATCTGTATTCTGAATGGTGACAAATTAAGTGTAAATCTGACCTTCCATTTCCATCATTGTCATTTTTTTCTGGTCATTTTGTTTCTGTCACTGAGTTTGGTTTGATATTTGTTAGGGTAATAAAGGATCCCTTGAACAATTATATATTTTGACATTGTATTAACTGTAAGAACTAATAATACCATGGTCTCAGACCATTTTACAGTGAATATAAAATCTGTGTAGTGACTTTAATGTATGGATTAAACCAATAGCTCTTAATTTTTTGTGACATTTAAACAAAATACAATGAATGTTTTCTTTCTTATAGATTGGATGTGATCGTAGCCAAAAGCTTACGGACATCTGCAGAGAGAGGCAGTTTCAGGCCTTTGTCTGCGATGCGTTGGCTGTTCCCATTCGCAGTGGGTCTTGTGATGCCTGTATCTCCATTGCTGTTATTCACCATTTTGCAACAGCAGTAAGTATTGTTTTTATTTCTCCAAGTTCTTATAATGAAAATAGGAAGAAAAGTTCATGGATTTTTCTGATTCAGGACCTTGTTTTAGCTTTTTATTTTATTTTTTTTTCCACTTCTGATCACACACTTTTTTTTTTTTTGGTAAGAGAACATGAATAATTAAGATGGGCTACATGGAATCTCCTGTTTACTTCAACAGGCCCTGATGAGAATCTACTTTTATACCAGTATGTTGTAGCTGTTTTTCTACCCTAGCCCTCATTTGCTTCTAAATGGCTTCCCTTTAAGCAGGCGTGGTGGCGCACGCTTGTAATCCCCGGGCTTGGGAGGCAGAGACAGGAGGATCGTGCTGGTTCAAAGCTAGCCTCTCTGGCTTAAGAGACCCTGTTTCCAAATAAAAAATATAAAATAGTTCTGAGAGTGTAGCCTGGAGGTAGAAGGGTTTCCAGGAACCCCAGTACCACACACACACACACACACACACACACACACACACACACACACACAGGCTTCCTTTAAACCCACAGAATCGCAGATTTTTAGCTGGAAGAGATCAGTTCCAGACTTCTTGAATATACTTGCTTTTCAGACTGAATCTTTACTTTGTTTCTCTTTTTTATTTTTTTTCTCAGCCCCATACTCTTATCACTAACATGTCATTCTTAATGTCTTTCTAATCCTTTCTTATTCTTTCTTCAAAACTCTCTTATTTAGTTGGTAATAACATGTTGACTCTTTAAATTTTCTTAATTTTTAAATAAGTGAATTTAAATTTATTTTACAGTTTCCTTAAAGGAAAAAAAAAACATTTTCCCTAGGTTCATGTGATTTCTCCTATGATCTAAACAAGAACTTAACAGCTCATCTCCTGGGTCACCGGCAGTTTCTGAAGACCATATGACCATAACTGAGTTAAAAACAAAACAAAATAGAAAACCCTGTATGTCATTTATCCCTTAATTGCTAACTTTTTCTTAGTAGTAACCAATGGATTCTGCTTGGTACAGCAAACAGTGGGAGGGGGCTCTTCAAAGTAAAAGCCATTAATTGTCAGTACACTTAGAAGCATTACTGCAAACAGAAAGGCTTGCAAGCAACAGCTATCCCAGTAAATTTTTTAAATCCCCTTCATTTGGGAGACATGTTTGGTATATTCTACTTTCTTCAGCCACAACTCATTTGGTAGTAGTGGATTATTTATCTTCAAGTTATAAAGAAAGTAAAATACATTTCCATTTTTTTTTCTTGGTAATTGTAGGTGAATCTTGGATCTTATCCTTTACATGAACTTCTGCATAATCTTTTTATTTTACTCCATATCTCTTGTCATTTATTTAAAAATAATGCATTGAGGCTGAGACAGGAGGATCTGGATTCATGGACAGCCTTAGCTACTTAGGCCCTTTGAGACCAGGTTTCAAAATAAAGAATAAAAAATAGGGCAAGGGCATGGCTTAGAGGTAGAATGCCCCTGGGTTCCAACCCCAGTACTGGAAAAAAAAAAATGCATTGACCACATATAAAAAATTAAATTGGCCCTTTCCTTTTCTTAGACCATATGCAAAAAACAACTCAAAGTGCAGTAAAGACTAATGACCAATACATAAAATCCTAAATTATAAAAACCTAAAAAGAAAATATAGGGAAAAAAGCTTCATAACATTGAATTTGACAATGACTTTTTGGATATGGCACAGAAAACATAGGTAAGAACAACAAAAATAGGCAAAATGGGGGAAAATAAAAAATAGATAAATTGGACTTCATCAAAAACACTTTTCACATTAAACAATACTTTCAATAGAATGAAAATGCAACCTACAGAGTGGGAGAAATGTTTATATTTTTAGATTGATATCACGATATTCTCCAGCTCCTAAGACACCACTTTAAAAAATTCTAAGTTTTCTCTTATTAACTCACTTACTCATGCTGAGGATGCTTCCTCCTGTTTTAACACATAACCTGAGATTATTTCTTGGGCTTTTGGGCCATTTTGAATGGGCTACTTAGATACTTCAGTACTGTGTCATTTTGACAATTAAAGCATTATCTATTTTCTGTTCTAGAATTTGTACCTGACTTCTTAATGGTTTATGTCTTTACTGAAATTTCTTTCTTCTAGTCTTATGAACATATTCATCATAGTTATGCTTGAGCCTTTTATTTCTGTGATCTTTTTTCTCTAGTTTTCAGTCATGTGGTCATGATTGATTTTGACATACATTATAATTTTTTATTGGATGCTGGACATTTTGTATTGAAAGATTTGAATACTTGTCCTCAAAAAGGGATTATAGGACAAGTACATAAATATAAGCAATTAACTTTAATTTTTTAAAGAATTGGTTTTAGGCTTTATTAGGGCTGATTTATATCTTTTTATTTTTCTCTACTTTTGGAATATGGCCCTTTGGATCTAAAGTGAAAGCCTGGGGTGTATTCCAGGTCCATTACTGCTTGGTGGACCATAACTCATTCTCTTTCTCTCTAACACTGTTTGGCTATTAAAATATCTGCCTAGCTTTTTAGCTTTCCAGCTGCTCCTCTGCTGAGTTCTTTGAATTTTACCTTGAGCTAGTGCAGTCAGGAGGTGGAAAATACCCACTAGGGCAGTTTGTATATAGTTTTTTGGAATCACTTCCTTATAGTTCCTCATTTATCTATGAATCTGTCCTGCAATTCCCAGGGATTCTGGCTTCTCTGGATTCTGAACCTTGTCACCTCAGGCCAGTGAGACTTCTGCTTTCTGCTCTTACTCTCTTTCTCTACACTGTGAATTAGCAAATTCTCTCAAGGATGATAACCCTTTGGATATAGTCTGTAGAATTAATCTCTACTGCCCTTAGGCATCTGTTTTATGTACAGATTGAGTACCCCTACTCTAAACTTTAGCAGTTTTCCAAAACCGAAAACATTTTGAGCACCAACATGATACCACTTTACATTTGAATTCACATGGTGAATTTTCTTACTGAAATTTCTTTCTTCTAGTTTTATGAACATATTAATCATAGTTATGCTTGAGCCTTTTATTTTGTGATCTTTTTTCTCTAGAGGTGAGTCATGAGCAAAACATAGGCACATTAAAATTATTGTATAAAATTACCTTCAGGCTATTTGTATGGGTATACATAAAACATAAATGAATTTTTTGTTTAGACTTGGGTCCCATCCTCAAGAAATCTCATTAAATGAAAATGTTTTAGAATCCAAAATCTGAAACACTTCTAGTCCCAAGTATTTCTGGTAAGGGATAATCTACTGTATTTCACTTAGACTTTGTAAATGGTCTCAGTGGGAGAATTAATACCAATTACTTCATTAAGGTTACAAGAAGTCTCTATAACATAGTTTACATAAAATGTGTGTGTGTGTGTGTGTGTGTGTGTGTGTGTGTGTGTGTGTGTGTAGTACTAGGGATTGAACCCAGGGGCATTCTACCTCTGAGCTACACCTTCAGCCTAATTTTTTATTTTTTATTTTTTGCAACAGGGTCTCACTAGTTGTGGAGGGCCTCACTCAGTATCTGAGGCTGGCCACAAACCCGGATCCTCCTGTCTCAGCCTCCCAAGTACTGGGATTCCAAGTGTGCACCACCAGGCCTGGTACACAATTTTTTTTTTTGTAAATAGTATTATATAGATGTACTGAATCACCCAAAAGTGCCTCATATTCATAGCCCTACAAGTACCTACAAGTTGTTTCATGTATTCCAGCCAGTCAGGTAAGGAAAGGCACAGGAAAGATTAACAGAATTAAAAATGTCCTTTTTCATATATCCTCAGATCTTTTTTCCTTAATCCAGAACAAAATTCCACTTTCTTTTTTGTTGTTGTTTATGTAAATATTCTTTTAGATTTTTTTTTTACAATTCATTATAGTCAAAATATTCCTACAGTTAGTTATGTTTTTACATTTTCTTTCTGTGCCTGTTCTGGGTTGATAAATGGCAATATGCTTTTCTTTTTCTTTTTCTTAGGAGCGGAGAGTGGCAGCTCTCCAAGAACTTGCTCGACTCTTGAGACCTGGTGGGAAGGCACTTATTTACGTCTGGGCAATGGAACAAGAATATAATCATCAGAAGTCTAAGTATCTTAGAGGAAACAGAATTAGCAAAGGAAAGAAAGAAGAGATCATCAGTGATACATCTATGCAAGGGTCGCTTGTAGATCAAATGGGCAATCAAGACTCACCATCTTCTGTTTCCTCCATTACTGATGTTGAGGAGGGAGGATGTAATTCAAGGAAAATTGCTAATTCTGAACTGCCTATTCATACTAACAGGACGTCTTTTCAGTCTCAAGATGTCCTGGTTCCCTGGCATCATAAAGGAAACCCTGGTAAAGACAAACCTGTTGAGCCATCTAGTCCAGTTGAGCCATCTAGTCCAGACCCAAGTTCTGTGTTTCATCGTTACTACCATGTGTTCTGTGATGGAGAATTGGAAGCTGCCTGCCAGACTCTCAGTAACGTCAGCATTCTGCAAAGCTACTATGATCAGGGAAACTGGTGTGTGATTCTGCAAAAAGTCTGATTATTTATATAAAAATACCATATACAGAAGAAATATTTAACTTATAAAAAATTAATTTTCTTTTCATTGAAGAGAAAACTTGTGATAAAGTACCAAAGGAGAGTTCCTGAGAGGAATTTGGAAATAGAGATTATTTAGGAAATATTCAGGCTCCTATTGCTGGCTAATTTCATAATTGTAGAATTCGCCTACATTCCTACTAAGAATAGTGTTTAAAGTGATTAGAGTCATTTGTAAACTATTTGACATCTTTGCATAGGAGTATAACATTTTGAAGATAACATTTTTTTATAAAATGTCCTTAGTGAAGTAATTATGTAACATTTTAATAAAGAATATTCCCGGACAATAGAAAAATTATTTGAAGTTTAGTCTACAACTGTTGTCTCCTTGCAGTTATAATCAATTTCTCACCACAGGACTTAACATGTGGTGGGTACTCAGTAAAAACTAAGTAAGTCAGATAATACCCATAAGTTAGTAGGAGGTTCATTTCTACTAACTATGCTCTTATAGTCATTCCTTCCTAACTATGCCTTTATAGCCAAGTAAAGTATAATTTTAAGTACTGGGAATGGGGTAGTGAAGAAGAAAGAACAGAAGCTGGGAATGAAGCTCAGTGATAGAGCAAATGCTTAGCATGAGTGAGGTCCTGGGATCAGTCCCCAGCACCACAAAGCAAAACAAGAAAGAACAAAGCTTTTGCCCTATGGAGCTATAAGGGAAGAAAGACAATAATAAGCAAATGAATAGATACTACATGTCAGGAAGTGATAAATACCATGAAAAGATAAAATGGAAAGTAAAGATGCATTCATCTAAAAGATTTTTTTTAACGGATGAAATAACAACTAATCCTGGCTATAATTTATTACCATAAGTCAGTGTCATTCCCTTTCATTGGTCTAGACATTGAAGACAATCTCAAAATGCCCCTTTCACATTTAAGTAGGAAACTTAGAATGCTGTCCATCAGACCTAACTATGTCCTTATAGTCAAAGCTATGCTGTCATTACTAGTTTATTCATAGTTCATCTCAGTCCAGGAACAATCAAGGGTTATTTATTTATATACATTATATTGCATACTAACTCAGTTAACAACTTATGTCAAGTTTCTAAGAGGAACAAAGGTAGAAAATTTATAATAGTTAAAATATCATGCAGAAGAGAAATGCTTAGAAACAAAAATTTAAACACTTTTTTCTAGCGGGCATTGCTTTTTTAGTAATCATGCTTAATATACTTTTAAAGTAAAAATGCTTTCTGTGAATTATAACTGTCTAAATAATTATATGTCTTGTTTTGAATGCTAGAGATGTTTAATCTTAAAGCATTAAATTTTGAGAAATCTGTAGTGATAAATAATTGGTCTTAGATGTGATAATGAATATTTTTGTCATGGAATTTCAGTAAAAGATTGAGATGTACTGTTACCTTCAAGTGAATTTATAAGATTCACGATGTGGGAAGGAAAAATATATGCCTAAAAATAGCTTTATTTTTGATACAAATTCTAAGACTTCACATCAAAAAACTGTGAGTCATGTTAATAAATTTTAAAACCTAGATGAAATAAATGCTTTTCTAGGAATATACAAAAAACTTAAAATTGGCTTAAGAAGTGATTGAGAGAAAAATAGAACATGTGAAAAATAGCATAGAAATTCAGAAGTTGGTTCTAGAATCATATTTCCTGAAAGTTGAATTTTAGATCTGCCATTTTTTAGTTGTGACTTTGGGCAAACTTCATACCTTTTCTATACTTCAGTTTTCTTAGCTGTAAAGTTGGAAGAGTTATTTGAAAATTCAATGAAATACTACTTATGTAGGTCTTAGATTCGTAGAATACAGTATGCATTTGGGAGATGTTTCTTATTATTGTTCCCTAAGAAGGCCCAGAGAAGTTTTAGGAATTGAGTGAAGTCAAGTTCAATTTGTTAATCATATATTAAAAATATGTTTTTTACTGATCGTCTTGGACACATTCTCAGTGGCATAATCCAAAGCGACTGACCACATAATTTAGAGTAAGGAAGATTTATTTGCTCTCAGTTTTGGAGATTTAGATGTTCAGTCCATCTCAGGCTGGGTATGTAGAGCTCAGGGCACGCAGCAGGAAGCAGAGAGGAAGAGAGTTAAGCTTTGCTGTCATCTCCTGGAGGCCTGGAGCAGAGAGGGAGTAAGGGGAGAGGAGATTTTATATAATCCCCAAGGCCACATTCTGGAGGGACCCCTCCTTAGCAACCAAGCTGTGTTTTCAACATTGCTATCTTTTTTCCATACAGGCTAAAGGTCATTCTAAACTCAAACCATTACTTTTTTGTCTGCTTGTTCTTATCAGTTGAAACAGGTGTGTTAAAGTCTCATGCTATGATTATGAATTTTTCTATTCTGTTCTTGTAGGACTGTCAATAATAATAGTGCAAATATCAAAACATTCAAATGTCCATCAGCAGTAATTATAGTCAACTTATACAATATGTTACTACACAAGGAATTAAAGAAACTATACTTACAAGCTACAGTATGAATGAATCAGGAACATAATATTGAGTAAAATAAGCCATATACAAATAGTACCATATGATTTTTGTAGAAGTTCAAGAGTCCATTAAGACCACCATCTCTTCTGATACCAACTACAAAGTTTAGCCATCCCCATGAATACCCACAGTTTGATGTCATCTGGGTTCCTAAGACCACCTCACGTTTGATAATTTCCAAGAAGGGATCACAGAACTTACTGAAACTGCTATACTCATGGTTATATAGTTTATTACAGAAAAAGATATAAGTTAAAAATCAGCCAGCAGAATACATGCATTGGGCAGAGTCCAGAAGACTTTCACCATGGAGGTTTTAGTTGTCTTCTCACAGGAGAGCTGTGGACAGAACTGACTTCTGGCAATGTTGTATGACAATACACATGGATGATTACCAACCAGGAAGCTCCTTGAGCTTTGGTGTTCTGAGTTTTTATTGAGATTCAGTTATGTAGACATGGTTGACTACAAATGCGGCTGACCTTTAGTCTCCAGTCTCTCTGGAGGTTGAACTGATACTGCTTGGCCTAAGGTCCCCAAATAAACACATTTATCAGGCAGGACATTTCATAGGTAGAGATCACTTTCTAGGAACCTAGAAAAAAAGGCCAGAACAAGATCTTTGTAGAAGATTTTTAAAGTAAATCAGATGATTTACTTTAAAAGATTAAAAAATAACCATACAAAAGGTCATTTTTACAAGGATTAGTAATAGGAAATGTGTATGTGGAGAGATTGAATGGGCCTTCTGTGGTGTTCACAGTGTGTTCTCTTTCTTTCCCTGTGTGGTATTTACATGGGTGTTTGCTTTGTGAAAATTCACTGAAATGTACACTTAGGCTTTGTATACCTTTTTGGTGCATATAATGGCAATTTATAATAGAAAGTTCTAAAATAATGCACAGGTAAATATTTTAAATATATTTCATAACATGGTGCTATTGGGAGGTGGTAGAATATTTAATAGGAGGGGCCTAGGGAAAGGAATTTAGGTCACTGGGAGTGTGCCCTTGAGGTGGTTATTGGGACCTTGGCTCTTTTCCATCTCTATCATTAATTTCCTACCTGCCATGAGGTAAGCCATCTCAACCATATATTCTCACCATAATGTTTGGGAGCTACAGGCTCCCAAACAATGGGGCCATCAACCATGGACTGGAACTTCTGAAATGGAGCCAAAAGAAACCTTTCTTCTTTAAATTGACTATCTCATATTTTGTCACAGTAACAGAAAGGTACCTAACAGAAAAAAATTGTACCAAGTGTAAGGCCACTTTGTGATTATAGTGGAAAAGATGTGGAAGAGCATTTGGGATTAGTTTATGGATGGAATTTGGAAACATTTGAAGAAAAAACTAGGAAAACTAGGTCTCAGAAAACCAAAATGCTGAAATGGGGACAGTAAAGGTAATGCTCCAGAAGCTTCAAATGAAAGTAAATACTCTATTGGGAAAACTAGAAGTCATCCATATTACAAAGCAAAATTTAAAGGTAATGGACTAGTTTATGGGGGGAGGGGTAGACTTGAAGGCACCATAGCTTTCAGGCAGCTTCATGGATATTACTCAGTACTTTTAAACAGATTTATTGGTAGAATTAGGAGCAAAGAGGAGCAGAGTGGAACAATTTGGAAAACTTTAGGTTAGGCCAGGAAAGGAGTAACATAAAGGTGTTGTTGAGGCAGGATATATAGCTCAGTGGGAGAGTACTTCCCTTGTATGCATGAAGCCCTAAGTTTGATCCCCAGTGCCAAGGTGTGTGGGTAGGAAGCCCTGCCAAGGAGGGTACAGTTGTTAGAGAAATTAGTACCTTTAAGAGCCAGACTTGTTGGCACATGCTTGTAATCCCAGCACTTGGGAGGCTGAGACAGGAGGATCACAGGTTCACAGCCAACTTCAACAACTTAGTGGAGTCCTCTGAAATTCAGTGAGACAATAGGCCTGAGGGTATAGCTCAGAGGTAGAATGCCCCTGAGTTCAATCTCCAGTACCACACAAAATATTAGGGCCAAATAAAAAGAGCTAAGTATTTTACAGTGAAATAATAGGAGAGATGTTTCAGAAATCAGATCCCCCACCTATGGCAGGCTTAAAGATGTAAAAGTATAAACTCAATTCAAGGCCACTACTGAGGCCTCCGAGGCCGGGATCGGAGCCTGCCAAGGAGTTAGGCCAGTCCCAGAGTCAGCGAGGCCAGGATTGGAGCCTGCTGTGAGGCAAGGCCGGTGCTGGGGCCTCCGAGGCCGGGATTGGAGCCTGCCGAGGGTTTAGGCCAGTGCCGGGGCCAGCGAGGCCGGAATTGGAGCCTGCCATGAGGCAAGACCGGTGCTGGGGTCTCTGAGGTTGGGATTGGAGCCAGCTGATGCGTTAGGCCAGTGGCAGAGCCAGCGAGGCTGGGAACAGAGCCTGCCATGAGGCAAGGCTGGCGCTGAGGCCTCCGAGGCTGGGATCAGAGCATGCCGAAGGGTCAGGCCAGTGCCGGGGCCATCAAGGCCAGATCGGAGCCTGCTGTGAGGCAAGGCCGGTGCTGGGGCCTCCAAGGCCTGGATAGGAGCCTGCTGAGGGGTAAGGCCAGTGCCGGTGCCAGCGAAGCTAGGATTGGAGCCTGCCTTGAGGTATGGCCGGTGCTGGGGCCTCCGAGGCCAGGATCAGAGCCTGCCGAGGAGTGAGGTCAGTGCCGGGGCAAGCGAGGTTGGGATCGGAGCCTGCCATGAGGCAAGGCCGCCACTGAGGCCTCCGAGGCAGGAATTGGCGCCAGCCAAGGGGTTAGGCCGGTGCTGGGGCCAGCAAGGTCGGGATCAGAGCCTGCTGTGAGGCAAGACCGGTGCTGGGTCCTCCGAGGCTGGGATTGGACTCTGCTGAGGGGTAAGGCCAGTGCTGGGGCCAGCGAGGTCGGGATCGGAAACTGCCGTGAGGCAAGGATGGAGCTGGGACTTGAGAGACCAGGATAGGAGCCTGCCGAGGGGTTAGGTCGGTGGCGGGGCCAGCGAGGCCGGGATCGGAGTCTGCCGTGAGGCAAGGCACGTGATGGGGCCTACGAGGCCGGGATCAGAGCCTGCCGAGGGGTTAGGTAGGTGCCGGGGCCAGCGAGGCCAGGATCGGAGCCTGCTGTGAGGCAAGGCTGCTACTGAGGCCTCTGAGGCCAGGATCGGAGCCTGCCAAGGGGTTAGGCCAGTCCCGGAGTCAGCGAGGCCAGGATCGGAGCCTGCCATGAGGCAAGGCCGGTGCTGGGGCCTCCGTGGCCAGAATTGGAGGCAGCCGAGTGGTTAGGCCGGTGCCGGGGTCAGCGAGACTGGGATCGGAGCCAGCCATGAGGCAAGGCCAGTGCTAGGGCCTCCGAGGCCAGGATCGGAGCCAGCTGATGTGTTAGGCCAGTGCCAAAGCCAGCGAGGCCAGATCAGAGACTGCTGTGAGGCAAGGCCGGTGCTGGGGCCTTTGAGGCCTGGACAGGAGCCTGCTGAGGGGTTAGGCCAGTGCCGGGGCCAGCAAGGCCGGGATTGGAGCCTGCCTTGAGGTATGGCCAGTCAGTGCTGGGGTCTCCGAGGCCAGGATCGGAGCCTGCTGAGGGGCGAGGTCAGTGCCAGGGCGAACGAGGCTGGGATCTGAGCCTGCTGTGAGGCAAGGCCACCACTGAAGCCTCTGAAGCAGGGATCGGCGCCAGCCAAGGGGTTAGGCCGGTGCCGGGGCCAGCAAGGTCGGGATTGGAGCCTGCTGTGAGGCAAGACCGGTGCTGGGACCTCTGAGGCCGGGATCGGACTCTGCCGAGGTGTAAGGCCAGTGCCGGGGCCAACGAGGCTGGGATTGGAAACTGCCATGAGGCAAGGACGGAGCTGGGACTTGAGAGACCAGGATAGGAGCCTGTTGAGGGGTTAGGCCGGTACCAGGGTCAGCAAGACCGGAATCGGAGCCTGTCATGAGGCTAGGCTGGTGCTGGGGCCTCTGAGGCTGGGAGTGGAGCCAGCCGAGGGTTTAGTTTGGTGTGGGGGCCAGCGAAGCCAGGATCTGGGCCTCCCATGAGGCAAGACTGGTGCTGGAGCCAGCGAGGTCGGGATCAGAGTCCTCCGGGTGGTCAGGCCACTACTGGGGCCATCAAGAGTGGGATCGGAACTTGCAATGCAGCATGCACAGAGAAATAGCACAGAAAATGAAATCCAGGTGCTTCCCCTAATTAGCAAGAACTAGGAGGAAAGGGGTAATAGGAGGAGGTCGAGTAGTAGAAAGGGCCCTATTGAGAAGCAATTAAGGTGACCAAACAGAGGGGAGGGGATAGGGGAGATTGGAATTTCTTTAAAACTCATGAGGTACATAAACAAATATATCAAAGATAATCCCCAATTAAGCATGGGATCGAGTGAGGGGGAGGGAATGGGATGGGTATTGGATGAGGGCTTATTGGATGATGTGTGCTTGTATATCCTCTCAAGTCTTGTATTCCAAAGTGATGTATGATTACCAAAAAACTTAAAAAAGTAAAAAAAAAATAAAGTTAATACCTGAGGGGAAAAAATAAAATAAATCTCACAGCATATGTAAAAAAAATAAAAAAAATAAAGAATCTCCACACCTATCTCCATAGTGGCTTAACTAGCTTGCACTCCCACCACCAATGTGAAAGAGTTCCTCTTTCCCCAAATCCTTGCCAGCATTTTTTTTTTATTACTTTATGCTTGCCACTCCGATTGGGGTTAGATGGAATCTCAGCATAGTTTTGATTTGCATCTCCCTGATGGCTAATGATGTAGAACATCTTTTCATGTATCTTTTGGCCATTTGTATCTCTTCTTTTGTGAAGTGTCTATTCTGTTTAGTTGCCCATTTCTTGATTGGGTTATTTGTTTTGCTAGTGTAGAGTCTTTTGAGCTCTTTGTATATTTTGGATATTAGCCCTCTATCTGAGTGGTGGCTGGTAAAGATCTTCTCCCATTCTGTAGGGCTAAAGCATTTGACAAAAACCAACAATCATTTATGTTAAAAACAATGCAGAAAATTGGAATAGAAGGAACATATTTCAACACCATTAAGGCAATATACAAAAAACCCAAAGCCAACATCATATTGAATGGGGAAAAACTTCAAGAATTTCCTCTCATATCAGGAACAAGACAAGGATGCCCATTATCAGCTCTCCTTTTTAATATAGTCCTTGACACTCTTGCCACAGCAATAAGACAAGAGAAGGAAATCAAAGGAATTCAAGTAGGAAGAGAGGAATTAAAACTATTCTTATTTGCAGATGACATGATCCTTTATCTAGAAGACCCAAAGAACTCAACTAAAAGACTTCTGGAGTTGTTTAACCAATTCAGCAAAGTTGCAGAATACAAAATCAACCTAAAGAAATTAGTTGCTTTTCTTTATGCCAACAATGAATCCACAATGAAAGACATAAAGAAAACAATTCCATTCACTATAACCTCAAAACCAACAAAATACCTAGGAATAAACCTAACCAAAGTTGTAAAAGACCTCTACAAAGAAAACTATAAAACATTAAGGAAAAAAATTGAAGAAGTCCTTGGAAGATGAAAAGATCTCCCTTGCTCATGGATTAGCCGAATAAATATCATCAAAATGGGCATTCTGCCAAAAGTGATCTATAAATTCAATGCAACTCCCATTAAAATACCAATAACATTCTTCATAGACCTAGAAAAATCAGTCATGAATTTTATATGGAGAAAGAAAAGACCCAGAATAGCCAAATCAATTCTCAACAATAAGAACTAGGCAGGAGGTATCACAATCCTGGACTTCAAACTATACTATAGAGCAATAGTAGTAAAAACAGCATGGTATTGGCACAACAATAGGCAGACTGACCAGTGGAACAGAATAGAAGATACAGAAATAAACCCACACTCCCAGCATCTGGGAGGCTGAGACAGGAGGATTGTGGTTCAAGGACAGCCTCAGCTACTTAGTGAAGTCCTTTGCAACTCAGTGAGACCCTGTTTCAATTATAAAGAATTTTAGAAATAGGGCTGGGTGTTGCTCAGAGGTGGAATGCCCCTGGATTCCATCCCCAGTACTGCAAAAAAATAAAAATAATAATAAAAAAGAAATATTAGCTCCACTGCCAGGCTTGGTGGCACAGGCTTGTAATCCCAGTACTTGGGAGGGTGAGACAGGAGGATCACAGGTTCGCGGCCAGTCTCATCTATTTACTGAGGCCCCCCACAACTTAGTGAGACCCTGTTTCAAAAATAAAAAATAAAAAATAGGGTTGGGGTTGTAGCCTGAAAGAAGAATGCCCCTGGTTTCAATCTCCAGTATTGAAAATAAAAGAAAGAAATATTAGCTCCCCACATTTGATTTTGTGTGTGTGTGTGTGTGTGTGTGTGTGTGTGTGTGTGTGTGTGTGTTACTGGGGATGGAACCCAGGGTTTTCTACCTCTGGGTTACACTCCCAGACCTATTTTATATTTTATTTGGAAATAGGGTCTGACTAAGTTGCTGAGAGCTTCACTAAGTAGCTGAGACTGGCTTCAAACCTACATGATCCTCCTGTCTCAGCCTCCCAAGTGCTGGGATTACAAGCATGTGCCACCACACCTAGCTCCCACATTTGATTTTAAAACTTTATGTACATTATGGAAGGTAGTATTGTCCACATTAGCACACCATTAAATAAAAGTATAAGAAATTATGGAGCTATGAGCACCCAAATCATGTTTTGTATGCTTTAAGAATTATAGCTGAATCTTTGAAAATTTATTCATGCTTGTCATAGCATGGTGGCAACTATATGCCTACTTTATTTTTTATCACATGACTTCCTAAATAACCTCAGCCAGTGTACTTCTGACTAGAGGTAAATTGGTCTGGTAGTTCTAAAAAAACAGAGTATTTTAAGCTAGGCATGATGACACATGCCTGTAATCCCAGTACTTGGTAGGCTAAGATGAAGAGGATCCCATGCTCAAGGTCAACCTCAGCAATTTACAAAGTTCCTGTTTAAAAAAGAGAAGAAAAAAAAAAAAAAAAAAACAGGGTCAGGTAGGTATGATCAGATGTAGAAGTCCCCAGTACAAATTAATGAATGAATAAATGACTTAATTTTCAAGTCAGCTACAGATTTGAAATGGAACGCTACCTCTTAGTGGCTATGAAACTTCGGAGAATCTATATATGAAAGAGGATAGTTAAAACCTACCTGCAAGTTTGTTTGATGAATTATGTGACAGAGCATGTAAAGTATCAAGCATTATACTTATTTTATGTTCCTTCTCCATCTCCTGCCTTAATTGTATACTCAAGAGCAACTTGGTCTTTACCATTCCCCTCTCCCCTCCCCTCCCCTCTATTCCCCTCCCCCACTCTCCTCTCCCCTCCTCTCCTCTCCACTTCTCCCCTCATCTTTTCTTTCTCTCCTCTCTGCTCCAGTTTCTTCTCCTCCTCCTCGTCCTCGTCCTCCTCCTCCTCTTCCTCCTCCTTTTTTTTTCTCTCTCTCCTTTTGTTTCATGGTACTAGAGGTAAAATCCAAGAGAATTCTATATTTGATCTGTACCCCAAGCCCTATTTTCAAATATTATTTAGAAAATAGGGTCTCACTAAGTTGCTGTAAGCCTCAGTAAGCTTCTGGGGCTGGCCATAAACCTGTCTTAGCCTAGTTTTGGAATTACAAGCATGCCCCACCACTCCCAGTAGTCTTTTGCTCTTTAGCCGTGTGTGTGTGTGTGTGTGTGTGTGTGTGTGTGTGTGTGTGTGTGGTCAGTTTGACATTGATATTAATACATTAATTCATACAATTCAATCAAGAACATTTACTGATTGCTTACTGTTTCAGGCATGACTCTAGATAATAGTTACATTCAAAGCTTCCATTATAGTTGGAAGGAATAATATAACGGAATGTGGTAGAATAGACAGTAAGAAGCATGATAAATAAGTAAACTATATTGTGTTATAAATTGACATATATTTTTTTCTCCACAGAGAAAAGAAGAGGTAGAGCATAAAAAGGAAGTTGAGAAATGGGAAGGGCAGGTGAGTTCCAATTTTTTTAAAAGTGTATCCAGGGTGGTTCTTTATAAGAAGGTGACATTTGAGCAAAGTCTTTAAGAAGGGTGGGGTAACTATGTACTTATCTGAGGAAAGAATCTTCCTTACAGGGGAAAAGGCTCATGGGAACTCCTTAAGTGAAAGGCCAAAGATGAAGAACTGCAAGGCTGGAGCTCAGTGCCTGAGAGCACTGTCAGCCCCTCATGGGCATGGGTTCATGTGTCCAACCAACTGTGGATAAAAAATATTGGGAGGAAGGCTGCACCAGAAATAAACGTGTACAAACATTTTTCTTGACATTATTCCCTAAATGAAAGAGCATAAAAACTATTGACATAACATTTACATTGCTTGGGGTATTATAAATAATGTGGGAGCAATGTGTGGCTTAGATGCAAACACTGTGCCATTTTACCCCAGGGATTTGAGTACCTGTGGGTTTGGGTATCTCAGGAGGTCCTGGAACCAACCCCCATGGATGCTAAGGGATGACTGTCACTGGAGATAAGGTGCAAGAGTTACCGGGGAAGTGAGGTAGATCACATAGGACATGCAAAAAAGTCTGATTTTCATTGTAAGATGGTGAGGTATTTGAAAGGTTTGGGGCAGAGACGTGACATACTGAATTCCATTTTGAAGGGGTCCTCTGGATGCAGTTTAGAGTAGACACTAAAGGGATAAGAGTGTAAGAGGGGCACAGAAAGTGTTGTAGTAGTCTGTTATAGCTGTGTGGAGATTCAACAGTAAAGGGATCAGAAATAGGGGGCTCCCGACAATGTTATAGTAGTGAAGTCAGTGAGAAATAATAGGCCTCTGAACATGAGATTTAGACATAAAGCCCCCCATTTTTGTGACTCTGGAGATTGAACTCAGGGGCATTCTAACCCCAAGCTATACCCCCAGCCCTTTTTTAAATTTTTGTCTTGAAACAAGTTCTTACTAGGTTGCTAGGAGTCTCACTACTTGCTTGAAACATCATCAAACCTGTGATCCTTTTGTCTCAGCCTCCCAAATACTGGGATGGCAGGCTTGCACCGCCACACCTAGCTGAACCCTTGGGATTTCTGATACGTTGGTTATGAGTATGAGAATAGATGAAGTCAGCACTCTGCCCACATTTGCGTAAGCAGAAGTTCTCTACAGTGCTCACATCTGCCATTATTTAGTTCACATGCAATTTTGGTTTGTCCGTTTCTTTTCTCCCTTGCTTTTAGGCACTAGGGTGTTCTTTTGAGCAAATCCTCCTCAAAATATCTGTGGACAAACTCAGCAGTTACTTAAAGCTCAGATATTCCATGCACTGCTGAGCAGTATGATGTGCAGTCAGTGTTGAAAATACAAATAAACAGAACACAGTGAAGGATGGTGATCATTAATTCCCTTAGAGACCATTAGGCACACACTCGGGGATTCCAAATCACTGTAAGCAATGGAAGGGCTGGTGATGGATGGTACTTTTAGTTTTTAGTAAATCCCTAAATAGACATTCTTCCCCTAGAAGGTCTAGGCATCCATGGGCATAACCTTCAAATACTTTTTGCAAAAACAAAGGGGGATAATGGTGATGGAAAGAAAGAGGGAGTTAAGAGCTTTATTGCTGTCTCATCTTCTGATGTGGCTCTCTATAGATCTTCCATAAGCCCCTCCAAATAAAAAAAAACACAGGTGCAAAGGATAAAAACAAACATTTTGTCATTCTGGACAGCTTCATTGTCTTCACTTTTGCAAAAGCAGCTAGAATTTTTATTGATTAATGAGAAATAGCGAACAAATATCTAATATTTTTAGGAGTGTCCACTCTGGTTTTTGTAGTTCCCAGTAAGAAAAACAGGGCATTTAAGGAAATAAGATCCCTTAGAGGCTGTTTGTAAGGCAACACAAAGAGCTAAAAGTTCTTTCAAGTTAAGGAAGGTATTCTTAAACTATGGTCCTTGGATAAGCTTCAGAGAGCTTGTGAAATGTCCTGCGGTTGTATACAAAACTCCAACTGTGTGTGCATGTCTTCTTTGTGAAAGGGTCTGTGCTTCTGTTAGTGTTGCACAAAAAGTTAAGATCACTAACAAGAAACAGGTGTGACCTTCCTTGTTTATGTTATGGAGATTTGAAGACAGCCCCAAAGTCTAAACACGAGATGAAAGATACCCCTGGATTTTGTATCATACAAAGCTTCCAAACACGTGGCCAAAGTTTTTTTTTAAATTATTTTTTTGTTTTTTTTTTTCCTTCAAAATGGCGACTGAGGGACACAGCACTCCTCAGTAGCTGAAGCAAATAAAGTTCAAATACTTAGAAAGCTGTGTCTTAATCAACAAAATAAATACATACCAGGAACCAAAACAAATCCTGGTACCTCGGGGGAACTCTGAACTTGAAGAAGAAGAACATAGATCGGACACCGGACCAGTTGCAGATACAATCACCGGCAGCGGGCTGCTTTCACGGGCCCGCGGAGCTGCCTGCCCAATAGTCCCGATAGTCCCACAGCAAGATAATCCGGGACTGAAAACAGCGAGCAGCACCCACGTCAGAATTCTGTGTGCTCACCAGCGACTGGATCACAACAGCATAGAGACTCCCACGAATCCTGAACCAAGGAAGACAGGTACCTGCGGGCGCCCAGGGAAGTGCGGACCCTAGCGTGCACTGCACCCCAACCCCCCAGCACGCCCAAGCCTCAGACCCAAGCACTCCCCTCTGCGCACCTTGTCTGCGCCCCGGTCCCCTGTTAGCAGTCAGTGCCTGTCCCACTCTCTCCACTAAATTGGAGCCTGCCTGTGTGTCTAGCCCCCCTGCCACCTTGCCAGAGATTGCCTTCCAGGCTGCGAAAGCCCTGTGTAAACCGAAAATCTCCTTGGGGCACCCCCAGTTTCTACATCCCGCGGGAGGCAGAGACCATTACTGGGCACCACGCACTGGATCCTTGAACACCTATCCTGCACTCCAGCCCCACCGCTGGGTGTTCCCACACTCCTGGTAGCCAGATGCTTAGTTCTAAGCGAGAACTCAGCTCAATACACCTTGGAAGAGCATACCAGCAGCAACAGACAGCTGCATCCACTTACTCCTGGGTCCAGTAAAAGCAGCACACCCAGCCTGCACTCTTGGAATAGGCAGAGCTCTGGCAGCAAGCGTGGGCACCCAGGAACCAGCACCCATTTGCCCAGGGTACATCTTGGGACACACCGGCTAACCCAGCTGGAATTTCCAGAGACACAGGAAAATCCATCGGGCCACAATATCTGCACAGGACCTCAGGGGGAGGTTCTAATTATACCTTGGTCATGCTCCACCCATGTTGTAGGGAAGCACAGGCTGGAGTCTAGGGTGGTGAGTGCAGAGGTACTGACCACAGGTTAGAATTTCGCAGAACCTGTGAATTGTACAGAATCAAATAAAAGTGAAACCAGACATTCGGACACATAAACCTAAAGCAACTAAAGGAGAGAAGGTGTCCAAACACCCAGAGTGACCTAAGAAGATAAAAAATAGAGTACAAAGAAAACTAAGAGACATTGGATGGTATTCTGAAAGTTACCAAAGCAATCAGATACGCACATATTATATAGACCTGACCCCATATGCGTAAATAAGGAGGACTGTTTATTTTACTTTTAATGTGGATGTTTTGTTTTATTTTGCTTTTACAGTGCTTTTGTTTTGGTATGGTTATTGCTGTTTTATTTTTTTTTCTTTTAACCCACACTTCTCTTACTTTCACATGTTGTATATATATATATATATATATATATATATATATATATATATATATATATATATTGGACAGTTTGCCTTATTTTTTTATTTCACACAGCTGCTAGTTCCTTTTATTTTATTCTTGTTCTTTTTTCCTCTTTCTTCCTCTTTCCTTCCTTTATTTTCATTCTCCTCCTTTGATTGGTTTTCCTCCCTTTTTCTTGGATTACATAATAGTCTTGGTATCTTGTGTGGATTTTTTTTTCTATTCTTTTTTTATGTCTGTCTGCTCCTTCCATCACCCCTATTTACAAACCTTCCCACACTAACCCTACACACTTTTCCCCCCCAAAACTTTTCCACATAATATACCTCCTGGTCTAATACTCTAAGTATTTCTTACATCCATAATTACTCCACGAACGACAAGAGTCCTAGTAGTTAACTCTCTCTCATTCCTAGCAAGATTTCACCTTACCATACTTAAAGTCTTTCTCAACCTAAACATATCCTCTACCTAATCCGACTCCTTTACTAATCACCCCAGCTCCTCCCACATCACCCACCCTCAACACTGGAAATGCTCTGCTGACTAGCCGATACCCCAACTCCTAATATTAAAATTTGACTAAGCATAATACTCACGAACGATGGGTAGAAACCAGAAAAACAGGACAGAGAACGCTACAAATATGAGAACCAGGAATTATGAAGAGACAGCAGAAATCACGAATACTGACCTACTAGAAATGCAAGAAGGGGAGTTCAGAATCTTGTTGTTCAATATGATGAAAGGATTTAAAACAAGTATAGAGGAGGTTAAAGGTGAAATAGAAACACTAAAAAAGAATCAGAAAGAGGTCTGGAATGAAATGAAAGAGGCAATGAGTGAAATGAAGACAGCAATTGAAAGAAACTCTGGAAGATTAGATGAAATGGAAAACAGAATATCAATATTAGAAGACAGTACATCCCAAACCGAAAACACAGTCAGCGATATACAGAAATCTTTACAGCAACAAAACCTAAACATCCAGCAATTATGGGATAATATGAAGCGCCCTAATTTATGGATAATAGGCATTGAGGAAGGGATAGAGGTACAGACCAAGGGCATCTGTAATATCTTCAAGGAAATAATGTCAGAGAATTTTCCAAATATGGAAAGAGACTTCGATCTTCAAGTCCAGGAGGCATACAGAACTCCACTGAGACAAAACCAAAGAAAGACCACTCCACGCCACATAATAACCAAAATGACCAATATAGAGGCTAAGGAAGGAATCTTAAAAGCAGCGAGAAAAAAAGGACGGGTGACATATAGAGGCAAAACAATAAGAATCACCCCAGACTATACAACCCAGGTTAGGAATGCTAGGAGAGACTGGTACGACGTGATTCAGACCCTGGAAGAAATAACTTCCAGCCCAAACTAATCTATCCAGCAAAACTACTATTCAAGATCAATGGTGAATCCAAAGTCTTTCACGATAAACAGAATCTCAAAAAATTCATGAGTTCAAAGCCAACACTAGAGAAAATTCTTAAAGAAATAAACCATAAGGAAGAAAAAAGAAGAAGACTTCAGAATCAGAGAAGAGAGGAAGTTAATAAGTGGGCCACTTAAGTAAAGAAGAAAGATCACACCACCCAAGAGTAGACAGAACACAAAATGGCAGAAAACAAAAATCATATTTCAATAATATCTCTTAATGTCAAAGGACTTAACTCACCAATCAAAAGACATAGACTGGCAATGTGGATTAGGAAACATAATCCAAATATATGCTGTCTGCAAGAAACACACCTCACAGCCAAAGACATTCACAGGCTGAAGGTGAAAGGATGGAAAAAGATATACCATGCCACCACTGACCAAAAAAGAGCAGGGGTAGCAACCCTAATATCCAACAAAACAGACTTTAAACTAAAACACATCAAAAGAGACAAATCAGGGCACCTCCTTTTACTAAAAGGAACAATATACCAAGAAGATATAATGATAGTAAATATTTATGCCCCAAATATGGGTGCAACCACATTTGTAAAACAAACCCTTCTGGACATAAGATCCCAAGTAGACCCAAATACAATAATTCTGGGAGACTTTAATACGCCTCTCACACCACTGGATCAATCTTCAAGGCAAAAGATGAGTAAAGACGTTTTAGAACTAAAGGAAACCATAAACCAAATGGACCTAATAGACATTTTCAGAGTATTTCAACCAGGAACTACAGAATACACTTTCTTCTCAGCAGCCCATGGAATCTTCTCCAAAACTGATCACATCCTGGGACACAAAGAAAATACCAGCAAATTCAAAAAATGTAATATAATTCCTTGCATCTTTTCAGACCACAACGGAATAAAAGTAGAAATTAACAACAGGAAACTCGAAAGAAAGTATTCAAATTCATGGAGAATGAATGATACACTATTGAACGACGAATGGGTAAGAGCAGAAATTAGGGAAGAAATAAAGAAATTTATGGAAACAAATGAAAACAGAGACACAACCTACCAAAACCTATGGGACACCATGAAGGCAGTACTAAGAGGAAAGTTTATTGCATTGAGTGCCCACATAAAAAGGACGGAGAACCACCAAGTAAAGAACCTAATGACACAACTCAAGGATCTAGAAATTCTGCAACAGTCTATTCCCAAAGCCAGCAGAAGGCAAGAAATCATCAAAATTAGAGCAGAAATAAATGAAATAGAGAACAAAAAAACAATTCAAAGAATCAATAAAACAAAAAGTTGGTTCTTTGAAAAGATTAATAGAATTGATAAACCCCTGGCCAAACTAACCAAAAGAAAAAGAGAATCAACTCAAATCATCAAAATTAGAAATGAAAAAGGAGATATCACCACAGATAGTGAAGAAATTCAAAATATTATCAGAAACTACTTTAAAAATTTATACTCCAATAGACTTGAAAACCTGGAAGAAATTGATAGATTTCTAAGCACAGTTAACCTTCCTACACTTAGCCAAGAGGACATAGCAAGCCTAAACCAACCAATAACAACTAAAGAAATAGAAATGGCAATAAAAATTTTTCCACCAAAGAAAAGCCCAGGCCCAGATGGGTTCCCAGCTGAATTCTACAAAACCTTCAGTGAACAACTAATACCAATACTGCATAACATGTTCCGGGAAATTGAAAGAGATGGAACTCTTCCAAATTCCTTCTATGAGGCCAGTATTACATTAATCCCCAAACCAAATAAAGATACCTCAAGAAAGGAAAACTACAGACCAATATCCTTAATGAACATAGATGCAAAAATTCTAAACAAAATACTAGCTATATGCATTCAAAACTATATCAAGAGAATAGTACATCATGACCAAGTTGGTTTCATCCCAGAAAAACAAGGCTGGTTCAACATACGCAAATCAATACATGTTATTCACCACATAAATAGAACCAAGAACAAAAACCACATCATCATAGCAATAGATGCTGAAAAAGCATTCGACAAAATCCAACACCCATTTATGTTAAAAACACTGCAAAAAATTGGGATAGAAGGAAAGTACTTCAACATCATCAAGGCAATATACTACAAACCCAAAGCCAACATTATATTGAATGGGGAAAAACTGCAAGAATTTCCGCTACAGTCAGGAACAGGACAAGGATGCCCACTATCACCACTCCTTTTCAATATAGTCCTTGAGACTCTTGCTGCAGCAATCAGACAAGAGAAGGAAATCAAAGGAATTCACATAGGAAGAGAGGAATTAAAATTATCCTTATTCGCAGATGACATGATCCTTTATCTGGAAGACCCAAAGAACTCAACCAAAAGACTTCTGGACCTGATTGACAAATTCAGCAAAGTCGCAGGTTACAAAATCAACCTAAAGAAATCAGTGGCTTTTCTTTATGCCAACAACGAATCCACAATGAAAGAAATAAAAACAACAATTCCATTCACTATAACCTCAAAACCAATAAAATACCTAGGAATAAACCTAACCCAAGATGTAAAAGACCTCTACAACAAAAACTATAAAACATTAAAGAAAGAAATTGAAGAAGACCTTGGAAGATGGAAAGATCTCCCGTGCTCATGGATAGGCAGAATAAATATCATCAAAATGGCCATTCTGCCAAAACTGATATATAGGTTCAATGCAATTCCCATTAAAATACCAGTGACATTCTTCAGAGACCTAGAAAAATCAATCATGAATTTCATATGGAGAAAGAAAAGACCTAGAATAGCCAAAGCAATTCTCAATAACAAGAAACACGCAGGAGGCATTACAATCCCAGACTTCAAACTATACTATAGAGCAATAGTAGTAAAAACAGCATGGTACTGGCACAAAAACAGATATACTGACCAGTGGATTAGAATAGAAGATACAGAAACAAACCCACACATCTTTAGTCAATTAATCTTTGACAAAGGGGCCAAACACATACGCTGGAGAAAAGACAGCCTTTTCAACAAGTGGTGCTGGGAGAACTGGCTAACCATTTGTAAAAAGATGAATCTAAACCCCTATATCTCACCTAACACAGGAATCAACTCAAGATGGATCAAAGACTTAGAAATTAGACCTGAGACTGTGAAGTTAGTAGAGGAAAGCATAGGTTCAACACTACAACATATTGGCACAGGCAGTAACTTTCTCAACAAAACCTCCAAAGCTCAGGAAATTAAAGCAAGAATAAACAAGTGGGATAACATCAAACTAAAAAGTTTCTTCTCATCAAAGGAAACTATCAATAACCTAAAGAGGAAGCCCACAGAATGGGAAAGGATCTTTACCAGCCACCACTCTGATAGGGGGCTAATATCCAGAGTATACAAAGAGCTCAAAAGACTCTACACTAGCAAAACAAACAACCCAATCAAGAAATGGGTAAATGAACTAAATAGACACTTCACAAAAGAAGAGATACAAAGGGCCAATAGATACATGAAAAGATGTTCTTCATCACTGGCCATCAGGGAGATGCAAATCAAAACTACACTGAGATTCCATCTAACCCCAGTCAGAGTAGCAAGCATAAAGAAATCAAATAACAACAAATGCTGGCGAGGATGCGGGGAAAGAGGAACTCTTTTACACTATTGGTGGGAATGCAAACTAGTTCAGCCACTATGGAGATCTGTGTGGAGATTCCTAAGAAAGGTGGGAATAGATCCACCATATGATCCAGCTATACCACTCCTGGGTATCTTTCCAAAGGGGTTGAATTCAGAGAACTACAGCAACATATGCATACCTATGTTCATAGCAGCACAATTTGTAATAGCCAAAATATGGAACCAACCCAGATCACCATCAACAGATGAATGGATAGCAAAACTGTGGGAAATACACACAATGGAATTCTATTCAGCCATAAAGAAGAACAAAATTATATCATTTGCAAGAAGATGGAAAGCCCTGGAGAACATTATGTTAAGTGAGATCAGCCAAGCACAGAAGAAGAAGATACATATGTTTCCTCTAATATGCCCAAACTAGGAAACACAAAGAATACCAGTGGGACTCCAGATATTGAAGGGGAAATATTAGCTAAGTTTGGATGGTAAGATAGGAGAGGAGGAAGGCCGGTCTTGATTAATGAGGCTCTACACCTGAACATGTGTAAAATTATGAATAAGACATGGTTAACCTGGACAACCATTGGTGGGAGGGGGGAAGGGAAGATGGGGGCGGGGGGGAGAGGGCACCAAATATAGTGTAAATGTATACTATTTATGTTCAATAAAAAATTGTTATAAAAAATAAAATAAAATTCTTTTGTTTTAAGAAGGAAAAAAATAAATTATTTTTTTGCTTATGCATTTTTTATTTTTTATTTATTTATTTTTTATTTAATTTTATTTTTATAAGTGGAACATATTGAGAGTGGTGTACATTTACATTGTGCTTCATGCCCTTCTCCCTCCCTTTCCCTCCCCCCCAATAGAGAGTGTCCAGGTTAACCATGTTGTATTTGTGCTATTACACATACTCGTATGTAGCTCCTCCAACCTCCGCTTTCTTCCTCTCCTATCCTTCCATTCAAGCTTTGCTGAGATTTCCCCTCCATCATCTGGAGTCCCTCTGGTTTTACCACTACTCCCTAGCTTGGGCATATTAGAGAAAACATATGTCCCTTCTCTTTCTGTGCTTGACTAATCTCACTGAACATAATGTTCTCCAGTTCCTTCCATCTTCTTGCAAATGCTATTATTTTATTCTTCTTTATAGCTGAATAGAATTCCATTGTGTGTATTTCCCATAATTTTGCAATCCATTCATCTGTTGATGGAGATCTAGGTTGGTTCCATAGTTTGGCTATTACAAACTGTGCTGCTATGAACATGGGTATGCATATGTTAACATAGTTCTCTGATTTCAACCTTTTTGGAAAGATACCCAGGAGTGGTATAGGCAGATCAAATGGTGGATCTATTCCCAGTTTTCTAAGGAATTTCCATACTGATATCCATAGTGGCTGAACTAATTTGCACTCCCACCAACAGTATAAAAGAGTTCCTCTTTCCCCACATCCTCGCCAACAATTGTTGTTCTTTGGTTTCTTTATGTTTGTCACTCTGACTGGGGTTAGATGGAATCTCAGTGTAGTTTTGATTTGCATCTCCCTGATGGCTAATGATGTAGAACATCTTTTCATGTATCTATTGGCCATTTGTATCTCTTCTTTTGTGAAATGTCTATTTATTTCAGTTGCCCATTTCTTGATTGGGTTGTTTGTTTTGCTAGTGTAGAGTCTTTTGAGCTCTTTGTATATTCTGGATATTAGCCCCCTATCAGAGTGGTGGCTGGTAAAGATCTTCTCCCATTCTGTAGACTTCCTCTTTAGGTTCTTTATGGTTTCCTTTGATGAGAAGAAACTTTCTAGTTTGAAGATATCCCACTTATTAATTCTTGCTTTAATTTCCTGTGCTTTGGAAGTCTTATTGAGAAAGTTACTCCCTATACCTATATGTTGGAGTGTAGATCCTATTCCTTTCTCTAATAACTTCACAGTCTCAGGTCTAATTTCTAAGTCTTTGATCCATCTTGAGTTGATTCCTGTGCATGGTGAGAAGTAAGGATTCAGATCCAACTTTCTAAAAATGGATAGCCAGTTTTCCCAGCACCATTTGTTGAAAAGGCTGTCTTTTCTCCTAAAGAAAACTATCCATTTACTATAACCTCTTAACCAATAAAATACCTAGGAATAAACCTAACCAAAGATGTAAAAGACCTCTACAGAGAAAACTACAAAACATTAAAGAAAGAAATTGAAGAAGACCTTGGAAGATGGAAAGATCTCCCTTGCTCGTGGATAGGCAGAATTAATATCCTCAAAATGGCCATTCTGCCAACAATGATCTATAGATTCAATGCAATCCCCATTAAAATACCAAAAACATTTCTCATAGACCTGGAAAAATCAGTTATGAATTTTGTATGGAGGAAGAAAAGATCCAGAATAGCCAAAGCAATTCTCAGCAACAAGAACCAGGCAGGAGGCATCACAATCCCGGACTTCAAATTATACTATAGAGCAATAGTAGTAAAAACAGCATGGTATTGGCACAACAATAGGCAGCCTGACCAGTGGAACAGAATAGAAGACAGAGAAACAAACCCACACATCTATAGTCAACTGATCTTTGACGAAGGGTCCAAACTCATACGCTGGAGAAAAGACGTGGCCAAAGTTTGTGTGGGTGGAGGATGGTATGTTGGATGATTGTTATCTGAATAGTCTCCAGTCCAGCCCTTTGGACCCTATGTAGGAAAGAGACTGTGAGTGAAAACTCAATGAGTATGTGGTACGTGCCTTACAGCTTTATTTGTGGTTAACCTTGAGGCAGGGATAGAAGAAGCAAGATAAGTAAGTGTTATTCAGGATACTAGGGATATTTCATACAGAAGCCATGGCTCCCTTTTTTACCCCTCTTCACAGAAATCATAAGAACCCATGCTAATAAATGTCCCTGTTAAATTGAAAATAATGAAACCTCTACACTTTCAGGCAGACCAGATAAAACAATAAGCTAATAATTTTTTTTTGTGGTACTGGGGTTCCTGGAAGCCCTTCTACCTCTGGGCTACACTCCCAGACCTATTTTTACATTTTTTTATTTGGAAACAGGGTCTCCTAAGCCAGCGCGCGCAGCTGGCTTCGAACCTGCGCGATCCTCCTGTCTCTGCCTCCCAAGCGCGGGGATTACAAGCGTGCGCCACCACGCCCGTCTTAAGCTAATAATTTTTAAGAAACCTTTTACAAGCCAGGCATGATGGTGCACATTTGTAATCCCTGTACTTGTGTGGCGGAGACGGGAGGATTGCACAGGTTCGAAGCCAGCCATGCTGGCTTAGGAGACCCTGTTTCCAAATTTAAAAAAGTATAAAAATAGGTCTGGGAGTATAGCCAGGTAGAAGGGAGAATGGTTTTCAGGAACCCCAGTACCACCAAAAAATAAAAAATAAAAAAATAAAAATAAAAAAATAAAGAAACCTTTACAGACTGTCCCTCTTTACTAGACTGTACATTTAATCTCTGATCTTTTTGTTTCTTCCTGTGGCAGGAGCTGACTGACTCATGCCTGGGCTGTGTGTATTTCTTTGCACCTAACTCTTTGGCCAGGAGAATGGGATTCCTTGACTGGATTCAGATGATCAGGGTCTTCTTGTATATCTTTGGGTAACCTTAGTCCCATAAAACTGTGGGATTGGAAATGGGGAAGAAAGTTTCACAGGAAATTTGGTCCATACTGACTAGAAAGGCTGCATGCTGGGCTGTGACAACAAGAAATTTACAATTGTTTTAAATTCTAAGTCCCCTTTAAAAAAGGCTACAGATGAACCTACACTGTACACCCTTGCAGCTCTGACAGAGAAAGGCTTTCTGGCAGGGCAGCTATGATGCAGCAGCATCTTCTGATGCCCACAGTGTAGCAATGTCTGCAATGACAGGAAGAACAGTGAGGTTGCTTTGGTTTCAAGTATCAGCCAGACATAACTTTAGCGCCACGCAGGAGGTGTTAAAAGCAGGAGTGGGGCTGGCAGCATGCCAGTGAATAGAGATGATCTCACCTTCAAGGAGAGCTTAAATTTGGGGGGAGACCGCAGCATCCTTGAAGAGCTCTGCGTTCACGCTTCAGTTGCCTTTGTAACCACTTGTTATTCCTTAGGTCACCAAACCCTGCTAAGACTTCTACACGTTTCTTGTGCATTTCATCCAGTCTCAAGCCTCGCCTCTTTTCTGGTTTTCTATGCGACTGCCAAAATGGGTTCTATAAAATCAACATATATCTCTCTTTGACTGAATTTTTTTAATGACGTCGGATTCTTTTTTTTTAAATAGTTCTACGGGTACATTGTAACTATACATCATAGTGAGGTTTAGCATGATACAGACACAAGGGCACACGGGACTTGATGTGTTTCTGTTGGATTCCCACCCTGCTACCCACCCCTCCCTGCACATACTAGTGAGGTTGGTAGTGACACCTTCATATATGGACATAACATTATTTGAAATTTTTCCCTCAGTTCTCCTTTTTCCTCTTCACACCTCTTTCCCTTTTCCTCTTCTACTCTTCTACTGGTCTCCACAATGACCTAAGGTCCCTTTTATTTCTTATTTTCTTTATAGTTTCTTCTATGAGAGAAAACACTCAACCCTTGTCCTTCTGAGAGTGGCTGATCTCAGCATAAGATTTTCTAGTTCCATCCATTTCCTTGCAGATGACATAATTTTGTTCTTCTTTACGGTTGAGTAAATCTCCATTGTGGGTATATACCACATCTTCATTATTCATGATAAACCTAGGATACCTAGGCTGATTTTATAATTTGGCTATTGTGAATTGTGCTGCCATAAACATGTATATGCATGTCTGACTTATATTCTTTTTTAAAAATACTGAGGAGTGGTATAGCTGGGTCATATGGTGGTCTCATTCCTAGGCTTTTGAAGAACCTCCAAAGTGATCTCCATAGTGGTTTATTAATTTGCAGTTTCACCAATAATGTAATGACTTTTAATAATTAGCAACGGAACCCAAACCCCTGTAAAATATTTCTCACCCCCTTTTTTGCTGTTATTGGAACTGTAGCTATTGGTGTCAATAGAGAGAAAATTATGCCATGTGTAGTGGCACATGCTTGTAATCCCAACATTTGGGAGGCTGTGATCAGAGGATCATGATTCATGGACAGCTTCACTTAGTAAGGCTCTTTGAAACTCAGTGAGACCCTGTTTCAAAATAAAAAGAATAAAAACTAGGGCTGGGGTGTAGCTCGGAAGTAGAATGCCCCTGGGTTCCATCCCCAGTACCACACACACAAAAAAAAGAGAAAATGAAAGAATATAGGATTTGAAATTAAATTAAATAGTCCAGTGTAAATAAAGACAATGGAGAGCTTGTACTCTATTTTTTTTTTGGGTGATGGTACTGGGGTTCCTGGAAGCCCTTCTACCTCCAGGCTACACTCCCAGACCTATTTTTACATTTTTATTTGGAAACAGGGTCTCCTAAGCCAGCATGTGCGGCTGGCTTCGAACCTGCGCGATCCTCCTGTCTCTGCCTCCCAAGTGCGGGGATTACAAGCATGCGCCACCACGCCCGGCTCTTGTACTCTATTTTAAATTTCATTTTATACTTGGTACAGGGCCTTAACCAATACAGTGTTTGTTTTGTCCTCTCTCTACATAATGCTACATAGTGAGTGAAGATTTCTTTAAGGAATGAAAAATCTATGTGCTTCCAGTTATAAAACAACTTTATTTTTCTCTTTCATTTTGTGGTGTGGGAATTGAACCTAGAGGCAATTTGCCTCTGAGTTACAACCCGAGCCCTATTTTAATTTTTATTCTAAATGGTCTTGCTAAGTTTCTAAGGCCTCACTAAGTTGCTGAAGCTGGTTTTGAGCCTGTGATCTTCCTCAGTTCTCTCAAATACTGGGAGTACAGGTATGCACCATTATGTCTGGTGGAGCAACTTTCTTTAGACATCCTGCTTGAGAAATAGACCCAAATCATCTTCTTGGACTACACAAAGTTCATACATATCAGCCAGGTATGTCAACACATTTGGACCTATAGGAGAGAGTTTATGCCAAATGGCAGTTTCTATCTTGGATGGTACTAAAATGATATATCTTCTTTAGAGTTTCTTGATTGTGAAATTGCATCTTATTTAAAATCACTTGATCTAAAAAATAAAATGTACTTCTGTGGTTGTAAGTATACATCATAGGGAGGTCCACAGTGATGCAAACATGTGCACACTGCACTTGGTCTCTAGATCCCTTAATGTGATGTATAATGTACAGTGTGATATGTATCAGTACCGTGTGTGTCTGTGTCTGTGTCTGTGTGTGTGCATGCTTGCGTGAGCGCACACACTTCCACACTACTGGGATTGAACCCAGGGGCATTCTACTTCCAAGCTATGAGCTAACCTCCAAACGTTTTTAATATTTTGTCTTGAAACAGGGTCTCACTAGATTGTTGAGAGTCTTCCTATGTTGCCAGAGTTGTCCTTAATCCTGCAGCCCTTCTCTTCCAAGCCCTGGGATCGCAGGCATGCACCACCATGCCTGATTGTATTAGTACTTGCGTCAGCTGATGGCCACTGACATGGATGAATAGTTTTCATGGAGACATGATGACAGCAAACGAGATGCCTGAAGTGTTCAGAGTGATTGAATACAATGTTGTGCATTTAGGAAGCATCTTTAGAATATAAGTGCAAGGCGAACAGTTTAACATGCTCAAAACATGTTTATCTTTTTCTCTTTTGATCTCATTAAGTTAGTTCATTTATAAAAATGAAGATGACAATAATTGGGCTATCTAATTTACAGGGTTGCTGTGAAACAAGAAAAAGACAAGCAAACATTTGTTATTTGTTATTATAAACCAAAATAAAAATGAGGATGGGGTATTGCAATAGGCATTCAAAGGCAAAAAAGTCAGAAAATGTTGTAAATGAAGGTAGTTGATTTAAAAGCAAACATTCTTTTAAATCTAGAATACTTGAAAAGGAGACTGTCCAAGTAAAGACTCAAAAAATACTAAATCCTTTTCCTGTGTATGCAGATGGTCTTTTTCTAACCTGAGCAGAGATTTTTCTTCCAGGTGGCCATAGAACATTGCCCTGAATGAACTGAACAAAATGTCAGGAAAATTCTCTCAGGAGAAAATTTTGGTTTGAAAACTCTGAACCAAATAAACTTTCCTCTAAAACCCTTCTGAAATGAGAAATGTTCAGAGTGAGCTCTGGGTTTCCAAGAGGAGAGGGGCCAAGTGGGCACATCATCTCCATTGAGGGGGAAGAGGCTTGCACTGACCACCAGGCAGACATCTGGTCAGTGCACTGTTTGCTGGTCTGGAAATCGACAGATGGGGGTTTAAAGAAACACTTTCACAATTACAGAGAAAGTGCTCCTGGGCCCAGGGCTGTGATCTATCCTGGCCAAGAAAGGTTTTTCCATCTATTAATTCTTAATTATTTTTGAGTTATCACTTTACATGGATAAAAGGCCCCTTTGGAGATTTTCCTACAATCTCCATATGGCGTACATTCACCTAGAGCAGTGTTTTTCAAAATGTAGCCTCTCGCCACCTTCATGAGAATTACCTGGCAATGCCTGATGAAAATTCAGACTCCTAGGTTTCAGCAATATCCAGCAAGAGTCTCTGAGGCTGGGACCTCGGCGAGTGCATTTTGATACACTTTTTAAGGTGATGCTTGTGTACTCTGCTGGTGAAAAGGAAATTGATTCTATTTCTTTTTAAAATGTTTCCACCAGCAGAATTACATGATGAAGAGACTGGGACTCAGAATATGACTTACTAACTTTGTGGGCTTGGGAAAGAAATTACATATTTTCTCTGAATCAGTTTCCTCATTTATAAGTGGGGACAGTAAGCTTCCATTATACAGTGGATAAAAGATTAGAAGAAAGATCTATGGGAGAACTTCCAAAATTTTTAGTATCTAAGTAAATAATATTTGATTACTATAACTATGAAATATGTGAGTGGGACAAATTGGTACAGGAATTTAGGGAAAGGCTGTAATAATGTTGGGCTATGGAAACTAGAGGACTCTTCATGGAAAATGTGGCATTTGGCTGACTTGGAGGAATGGTTAAGGATTTTTTTTTTTTTTTGGTGGTACTGGGGTTCCTGGAAGCCCTTCTACCTCCGGGCTACACTCCCAGACCTATTTTATATTTTTGAAACAGGGTCTCTTACGCCAGCGCGGCTGGCTTCGAACCTGCGCGATCCTCCTGTCTCTGCCTCCCAAGCGCGGGGATTACAAGCGTGGGCCACCACGCCCGGCTGGTTAAGGATTTTATTGGTTTTTAATTATTTTTTTTTGTTGGTGCATTATGGTCATACATCTTAATGGAGTAAAAGAGGCATACATGTACACATCACCCAATTAGTGCATACCCAATTCCCACCCCATTCCCTCCCCCTCCCTCCTTCTATATTTGGCTTAGTAATTGGCATTGATATATTTATTAATGTACATCATGTACATTAAAGAATTTCCCTCTTTCCCCTTCCTATCCCCCTCAGGTAGGTCACCTTATTTGCTCATCTATAGTATCTCCTTCTTTGTCTAGAGTTCCTTTTATAACCCATTTTCTCCCTAGCTTCTTCATATTAGAGAGAGTATCCAATGTCTTAATTTTTGTGACTGACTAATCTCACTTAGCATAATGTTCTCCAGTTCCATCTATTTCCCTGTAAATGACATAATTGTGTTTTTCTTTATGGCTGAGTAAAATTCCATTGTGTTCATATCCCATATTTTTGGAATCCACTCATCTGTTGTTGATGGACAATTTGGCTGGTTCCAAAGTTTGGCAATGGTGAATTGTGCAGCTTTGAACATAGATACACACGCATTAGTTTAGTGGTTTGGTTTCCATTTTTGGGGGGTAGATTCCAGAAGTGGTATTGCGGATCATATGGTGAGTTTGTTCCCATTCTTCTGAGAATCCTCCATACTGTTTTCCAAAATGGTTGCACTAATTTTCAGTCCCACCAATAGTTATTAGAGTTCCCAATTTGTCAGCATTTGTTGTTGTTTGTTCTTTGAATGATTGCCATTCTAGTTGGAGTTCATCACATACACAGAACCAAAGACAAAAATCACCCAATCATTTTAATAGATGCTGAAGCCTTTGATAAAAAAAGCCTTTGATAAAATCCAACATTATTTATGTTAAAAACACTGTAGAGACATCTACAGTGTTAAAGGCAATCTATAATAGGCCCAAAGCCAACATCATATTAAATGGGGAAAAACTTTGAGAATTCCCCCTCAAAACGGGAACAAGACAAGTATGTCCATTATCACCACTTCTTTTCAGTGTAATACTTGAGACTCTAGCCAGAGCAATAAGGCAAGAAAAGGAAATCAACGGAGTATAAATAGAAAAAGAACACAAACTTTCACTATTTGCAGATGACATGATACTATACTTAGAAAACCCAACAAACTCATCCAAAAGGCTTATGGAACTGATCAACAAATTCAGGAAAGTGTCTGGATACAAAATCAATCATAAAAATCAGAAACTTTTCTGTACTGAAAAAGAAATCCAGGAAATACTTCCACTCAGGATAGCCCACAAAAAATAAAATACTTAGGAATAAACTTAACCAAGTA
This sequence comes from Muscardinus avellanarius, assembly GCF_963383645.1. Taxonomy (NCBI): domain Eukaryota; kingdom Metazoa; phylum Chordata; class Mammalia; order Rodentia; family Gliridae; genus Muscardinus; species Muscardinus avellanarius. Next base: position 146,294,555 of record NC_137786.1, read on the forward strand.
GGTAAAAGACCTTTACAAAGAAACTTATAAACAATTAAAAAGAGAAAATGAAGAAGACCTTACATGATGGAAAGATCTCTGTATCCATGAATAGGCAAAATAAATATCATCAAAATGGCCATACTTCCAAAAAAGATCTACATATTCAGTGCAAGGCCCATTAATTTACCAAGATAATTCACAGACATAGAAAAATCATTTCTTTAATTCATTTGGAACAACAAAAATCCCAGAATAGCCAAAGTAATTCTCAGCAACAAAAGCCATGCAGGAAGAATCACAATACCTGACCTTAAACTATACTACAAAGCCACTGTAATAAAAACGGCATGGTACTGGCGCAAAAACAGACACATAGACCAATGGAGAAGAATAGAAACAAATTTGTATACTTAGAGGCAATTAATTTTTTTTTCTCTTTGGTGGTACTGGGGCTCCTGGAAACCCTTCTACCTCCAGGCTACACTCCCAGACCTATTTTTGGAAACAGGGTCTCTTAAGCCAGCGAGACTGACTTCGAATCTGTGTGATCCTCCTGTCGCCACCTCCCAAGTGTGGGCATTACAAGTGTGCACCACCACACCCGGATCAGCCAATTGATTTTTAACAAAGAATTTTAATAGATGCAAATAGGGAAGAAATTGCTAACAGTAAAAATCTAGTTTGACTAGATCAGTGGTTTTCTACCTTGGTGCACATCAGAGTACCCTGAGGAGATTTAAAACCACAAAAGTCTGGGCCACCTAAAGCCAATTTAAATTAAAGCAGTAAGTAATTCAAGAAGATAAATCTGATTGTGTATGTAAAGTGGATTGGGATTGGAGGAGGGATAGCAAATCAGGGTGCCTGAAGATCATTCCAGAGGCTAGTAGAGAAGACTATGAGTGATGGTTTGACTCTGTCAAACATATGAACCCTGGAGGATCATATGTTGGAAAGAAAATCCCAAAATTTATATGTTAATAGATTTGGAGACGAGTCTTAGGGGAGGTGATTAGAATTAGATGAGCTCCATGAGGGTGAGTCCCCATTATGACACCAGTGGGTTTATAAGAAAAGGAAGAGAGGCCTGAGCTGGCACACTTTCTTTGTCTTGCCTTATGATCCCCTCTACCATGTTCAGTGAAACAAGAGGCCCTCACTAGATGCCAGTACCATGTTCTTGGACTTTCAAGTCTTCAGAACCATGAGATAACTAAGCCTCTCTTTTTATAAGTTACCAAGTCTATGGTACTTGATTAGTGTAATAAAAAACTGACTAAAAACAGATCATGGATGATGTGATAGAAAAACGTATATAGCTTCCTTATAAAGAAATAAGAGCAGAAAAATAAACTTTTTTCCTTAACTCTTTCCTTAACTTCCTTGCTTAACTCTGAAACTGTAATGTTTGACAGTTAGATTGAAGGTTAAAGAAAGTTGTCAGCATGAATGTATTTTTAGCTCCTTTACACTATGATAATTGATCTGTAACCTATTAATATGAAGAGAAGACAATTATTTTACCTCAGAAATTTTATTGTTCACTCTTTTGTTCCCCTTCTTTTCTTACAACAGATTTAAAGCTCTCTGGTGCCTATTAGTAGCTTCAAATGCTTTAGTAATGTTGTTCAGATAATTATACTTTGGAAAAAAATGTTAATGTAAAAATTATGGGTGATTTTCTTTGCTTAACTGACTTTGACAATGAGCTGATATAAAACTAAGGTGGTTCGATAATTGTGGGAGGAAAAAGAAAAAATTGGTTGTGAAAATTCTATTAAAAAGATTTAACAACTACTTTGACCAGAGAAAATTGGAAAGGAGACTAATTGGTGATCTAGTGAAAAGTAACCCCAATCTGCAAATCGTATTTAGGAGACCTGTTTTATGCAAGTCAAGCTTTTGTTTATGAAGTACCACCTTCAAGTCATAAACATACTTAAGCTTTTGGCAGCTGTTGCTCTTTTATAACTCACTGGATGACTGAAGGAAATTATAAAATATTGTTTTCTGGTCCTGTTTACCACCAGTGACATTGTCATTGGCCTTTGATGGTGAGTTCCATGGAAGCAGGGAGAATACTTTTTAATAGTTCTCTGACACAGGCAAGGTCTTAAACTCTTCCTTGCTCTGGACCTACATTGTCCAATATGGTAGCCACCAGTCACATGAGGCTATTTGAATTTAAATTAATTGAAATCACATTAAAGTTGAGTTCCCCAGTGGGACTAGTCACATTCCAAGTGCTCAATAGCCACATGTAGTTAGTAGTTACCAGAGTGGATAGTAGAAATAGGATATTTTCATCATCATAGAAAGTTCTATTGGACAGCACTATTGTAGGAAGCATCAACCTTAGGGGAAAATATACAATAAACAGGCTAACAATCCCAAGAGTACTGTTCTCAAAATTTGAATTTAGGGATAAACATTAAAAAGACATTATCTACAGCTTTCCGTGTTGTACTTTTCATATTTACCTCTTTTTGGTAAATGCTATCTTTTGTAGTGAAACTTGTTCATAGAAGCAAGTGGACATTATCAGATAAATCCTCACTGCAAACATGAGTTTCCATTGTGTATTTTAACTACTCTGTGTGAGCTGAGGTACTTTGAAAATATGTTGTATCCTAGCAAACAGGATAAGGTTTCTATCTTAATAATGGATAAAATTCTTCTTATTAAAATTCTAATGAATGAATGATGTCTAACTGTATGTGCACCATTAAAATCTTGTCCCTTGGAGAACCATCTCTTCATACTACATATTTACTAGAGAATGACCTTATGTTTATTTTGTGAGATATATAGCATTTGGTCATTGATGACATTCAGCTAATATACATTAATGTGAATTATTGAGTTATCAATAATTTTGTATTGATAGGAGTTGCATTGATAGGTGTATTGATCGGAGACTTGATGCTGCTCAGATAGGGTGTCCTACTTGACTTGAAAGGTTCTTGGTGATTAACATAAGTTCAGGTTTGGGCTTAAGGTTGTAGGTCCAGAAACTCAATTCTGATGGTGCAATAGGAGTTGATCTGGAGCAGAGGACCGACTCTTTGTTCCCTAAAACGGTCTGATTAAGCCAGGCATGGCAGGAGTCTGAGACTGGAGGACGGCAGTTCACCGACAACTTCAGCTACTTACCAAGGCCCTTTGTAATTTAGTGAGACCCTGTTTCAAAAAATAAAAAAGACTAAAATATAGCTCTGGGGGTGTAGCATGGAGGTACAATGCTCCTGGGTTCCATCCACAATATAACAAGAAAAGAAAGATCTGATCAAGCCCCTTTGTTCTTATGTAATAAAAGACATTTCTTTCCAGATACTAGACATCAATAATGACATTATTGTATATTCCCTACTGTGGTTCCAGAAACTCCCTTGTTTTAGTACTAAGGTTCTTAGGAGGCTCAATTAATGATCAAAGGGTAATTGTAGAATCCATAAAATAGAATAGGAATAGAGTCTCCTAGATTTGTGCAATGTGACAGCAGTAGGAATCATAGCATGGGTAATTAGAGACTTATGAGGAGCATTTATCATATACTATGAAAATTATCAACATTATCAAATCTCTCTGGTGCTTAGCATGTTAAAGTCTTTTCTCTCGCCGGGCGTGGTGGCGCACGCTTGTAATCCCCGCGCTTGGGAGGCGAGACAGGAGGATCGCACAGGTTCGAAGCCAGCAGTGCTGGCTTAGGAGACCCTGTTTCCAAATAAAAATATAAAATAGGTCTGGGAGTGTAGCCCAGAGGTAGAAGGGCTTCCAGGAACCCCAGTACTACCAAAAAAAAAAAAAAAGTCTTTTCTCTCTTGGGTTATGGCTAATACTTTTTCCTTTTCTAGGATCCCAAAGACTTTCCCCTTTATTCCATACGGTTTTTCCTCAGTTGTAGTTTACCCAGACCCAAGCAGAGATGCTTTACAAAACTATACTCTGTTCTCTGTGATAATGTCTAATACTAATTTTAAATCTTTTCAGGGACAATCTCTTTTTGTCTTCTACCAATCTCTGTGACACACATGTTTTCATGGAAAGGGATCTAGAGAATAAAAAAAGAGTAGTGTTCCCAAGAAATCACAGACAAGAGGGCAATAATAAGAAGTCAGAAGATGGCAAAGAATTTGGCACAGTGTTGATGGCTTTGGGAATGGTGATAAAACAAAACTATTTTCCCTAAATATAGACCTTTTATACTTTTATTAGTGATTGTAATTATACATTATAGTAAGGTTCAAAGTAAATACAAAGAAATATGCAGCCAGGTGTGGTAGTGCACACTTTTAATCCCAGCATTTGGGAGGCAGAGACTGGAGGATCGCAGTTCACAGACAACCTCAGTTACTTAGTGAGGCCCTTTGCAACTCAGTGAGACCGTTTCAAAAATAAAAGACTAGGATGTGAGGGCGATCTGGCTGCGACATCTGTCACCCCATTGATCGCCAGGGTTGATTCGGCTGATCTGGCTGGCTAGGCGGGTGTCCCCTTCCTCCCTCACTGGTTCATGTGCGTCCCTCCCGAAGCTGCGTGCTCGGTTGAAGAGGACGACCTTCCCCGAATAGAGGAGGACTGGTCTTCGGTCGAGGGTATATGAGTGGCTGTGCTCCCCTGCTAGAACCTCCAAACAAGCTCTCAAGGTCCATTTGTAGGAGAACCTAGGGTAGTCAAGCTTCTAAGACTCCAGACACATCCAAATGAGGTGCTGCATGTGGGAGTCTGCCTTTCTTTAAAAAAAAAAAAAGACTAAAAAATAGGTCTGGGGTATAGCTCAGAGATATAATGCCTCTGGGTTCAATACCCATTACCACAAAAAAAGCCAGATTTTTTCTCTCTAGGCTAGTTTTTGTAAACTTTTACCAAGAGTAGATTAATGTCTTAAGAAAACATAATTGTTTTAAACATAAAATCAAATCATTAAATGTGACTTTAAAAAAAAACCCTTTAAAAATTCCTCTTAATGATAACCAACCTTATTATATGTATAAAGTTTTTATGTTTTATCCTTTACAAATGATTAACAATTTTTAAAACCCTCTATGATTTGTTTAACTTCCTGATTTTTGTTTTTACTTTTACCCTTACAATTATAAGCAAAACATTTAGCTGAAACTATCAAAGAGATCCTTTGGGGGAGCCAGGAGTGACATAGCACTGGTAGTTCTGGGGAAACAGATACAAATAGACACACACAGAGAGAATCAATCAGATGGGCCCACAGACAGAGGATGGGAATCTAGACAGCAGATAATCCAGCAGGACAAAAACCCCTGTTTATAGATGGGGACAAGTCTCCCGGATAAGATTTTCAGTTTTCTACTTAAATGAGATTCCAGCATGAGAGGGGCCATAGATGTTCTCACAAAGGGAACTAACCAAAGGCCTCAAATCAAAAAGAGGGAGCTACACATGAGGAATCAAAGCGTTATGGTGTACACCCCAAGGGGAACTTACGCAGATGGCCAAAGTAGTTGCAATTTACTCTATTCATTTTTTTTTACATTTTTACCTAGAGACTGAATTTGATCTTGGTCTGTCTACACACACACACACACACACACACACACACACACACACATACACACACACACACACACACACACACACACACACACACACCTGATCTGAAACATGATGAATTTAGTTTCATGTCCCTCAGACACTACTCGGAGAATTTCCCAGAGGGTTATCAGACTCCTCTTCCTCTATTCTAACAGTGGGACCAGACTGAGCTCCAGGGAAGGCTACTATGATTCTGACATCAGCACTACAAAATGACCTCTTCCATCCCTGGCCTCCCATCTCAGTGGCTGTTAGTCCCAGAGTCTCCCACCTCCAGGTGGGGTCTCCCATACAGTGGCAATAAGGCCTCCAGCAGGCTCAGTGGTCTGACATCTGCAATGGGGGAGGCCGACTCCCAAGACACAGATGGGTCCCATCTTCAGGACGGGCCTGGCCCGAAAGTGCCTTCTAGCTGGCTCACCAAACTATTGCAGGGGGCTGAGTCCACGGAGAATAAGTAAACAGAGGCCAGAGACGGATAGCAGGTTTTTTTATTCACTGATACAGCTCAGTGAGCAAAGCTCCAGTTCTGAGCCTTGATCTCAGAACATGTAACTTCTTTTATGCATTTGCTCACATAATTTTCAGAAGGGAGGTGTGTGCGTGGATTTGTTTTGCCTAGCATGAGCAGTATCCAGAAGCAGGATGGCAGTCTGTATATTGATTCTCTTTATTCTAGCAGTTCAGTGCCTTATCTTGCAGGGCCCAGGAAAGCAGGGCTCTGCTTTGTTCCCCTCAGAGAGAGCCTGTGAAGAAGCTTTACTTTTTAAATTTTATTTCTAGTCTTCTAGCTAAGGGTACTCTTCAAGGACATAGCCAGGCTCCTGCCTCATCCTGGATTCCTATATATCTCCACTTCTTTGAGTCACTTTTGCCTGTGTGTAAAATGACGATGATGATACTACCTTCCTAATAAGGTTGCTGCAAAGACTAATGTAAATTGCTTGTCCTGAAGGACACACTCAGGATATGTGACCTTTCCCCTCCATCCTTCTCCTCAGTCTGTCCTCTTCTCTTTCCAGCCCTCTAACCTTTCACTATTACAGCACGAAATGATTTTCCCCATGAAATAAATAACAGTGGTCTCTAAACATATGAATATTGCAACAAGTTGTTATTTATCCTCTCATTTTTTAGCTTTTGACTATTATTTATTTTCCTATTATTTATTCTCTCATTTTCTGAGTTTTTGCCTATTATTGTTCTTTTGTTAGTGTTTGGTATCTACATTTTCAATGCCTCATTTCAAATGTACCCCATTTGCAACCCTAATCCCATCAATGATCTTGTTACGTGATGTCTAAAGCAGTCACAACGAATGCCCCTTCAACAGATGCATTCAGTGTTTCTATAGTAAGTAGCTAATCTAAATATCTAATCCAAGACTGACTGACACTCGCAACCAAATAGGCCATTGTGATTCCTTCTCCTACAATCATAAAGCATAGTGTTGAGGGAAATAGACTCACTTTGATAAAATTATGAGCATATCATAACTAGCAAAGTGAATCTGCTACTGGAGAAAATCACATGTGGTTCAGGATAATGCTGTATAGAAACATGGCATTACCCTTTTTATTATTGTGGATAATTAAGAGTTCATCAGTACTCAAAATGCAATGATGTTTATGTATGAGAAATAGAAATTCATAGATGATCATTCCCTTCCCACTTTGCTTAGAGGATTACAAATCTGCCAGATACAGGCTCAGCCAACTCAGATGATGGATGAGTAAAAGCTTTACCAGGCCAAACAGTCTGAGTTTCAAACCACTGAGTTGGGTGGGATCACTTGGTTCCAAGTCATATAGCACACCAATGTTTTTTATTGAGTGGGAAGAGCTAGTCTAAACCACCTGTATGGAGAAACAACATGGTAAGTTACCAAGATCAGGGAAGCTTAAGTCTGTTCTAACTAGGGAAGGTATCAGTATCTAAGGGGTCAAGTGAAAGGGCCTTGACAGTACTCTGGTGGGGATCAGAAGCATAGATTGGGCAGTCATTCAGAATAGTGTAAGAGATAACAAAAACAGAGTCTAGCCCTAGAAAAAGGAGAAGATGACCCAGAATCTTCCTCCAACCAAGCAGAGACTCAGAACTAGGTTCCACGTCCAGAATCCAGCCCCAATTTAACACAGTGGAAGGAAAGCCAGGAGTCGAGGAGGACTCATCAGGCAGATAGACCATGTGGAGTGGGGATGTAGAAGAAAAGCAACCTGTGGGACAGATTTGCCCCCAACAACACCCGTGCTGAATCAAAGAGCAGTCACCTCATTTCCTAGTGTATGAAGCTCTCCCAGTACACCGCTGGCTTAGACTGTGGCTTATTGAGAGGAATTGAACTTGTTGTGGGCCAGTTCTTTAGTATTCATGGTATTCAGACAGAGGAGAGGAAATATTTTCAAAGTGCTTCTACTAAGACAATAGACAATAATGAAAATGTTCACCATGGTGACATCTCTAAACTTAAAAATCAGTTACATTTAAAACTCAGTTCAACACGTTAGTACTTAACTAATGTGAAACAGATGAGGTGAAGGTGATTTGTGGACCAGATGGCCTCTGAATATGAATCAGCTGCTTTGATGCTCAAGCAGAGAGGCAGTGATCTGTTCCAGTACTGCAGAAACACTAGTAGAAAGCCTGTATTGACCTGATTTGTGTCAGCGAATTCAATGAAGTGAATCAGTGTTTATGCCATGAAGATTATACAGAAGTAATTTAGTGTAGTGTTGCTGACATACACTGAGCATTTACAGTTTTATTTTGTTTGTTTCTTTGTTGTAGTATTGGGGATTGAACCCAGGAGCATTCTACCTCCAAGTTATACCTCTAGCCATATATATAAACAGGGTCTCGCTAGGTTGCCGAGAGTCTCTCATTGCATTGCTGAGGCTGGCCTTGAACCTGTGATTCTTGTAATCCTCCTGTCTCAGCCTTCCAAGTACTGGGATTACAGGCATGCACCACTGCTCCCACCTGAGCACTTGGTTTTGGTGCGTGGCTTGAGCTGTGTGTCTGACTCTTTCTCACAGCAGTTCTAGGAGGAAGGTGCTGTTGTTATTTCTGTTTTACAGGTGAAGAAGGGAGCATGAAAGTATTGTGTAAACTGATGGAACTTGTAAGTGGCAGAGTCAGTGTTTAACCTAGAAATTCTGGCTTTAGGACTTATGCATTTAATGCTCATTTACCTTTTCAATCATTATATCTGGGAGATAGGACCTTTCAAGTCTGTGTTATTTACTGCAGAACAATGTTAGAAAAAGAACTTGGCTTTCTTTTCAACTTTACCTTCACATAAAGATAGAAAAGGAGTTGAGATTGGCATAATATTAGAGTGGCCATGTAATTATCATCAAAACAGAGCACTTTCCAAAGAAAAAAGGAGCTTGGTGCAGGGGCACATGCCTATAATCCCAGCTACTTGGGAGGCTGAGGTAGGAGGATCACAAGTTCAAGACCAGCCTGGGAAACCCAGTAAGACTCTACCTCAAAATAAAAAATGAAAGGGCTGGTGGGGATGTAACTCAGTGTATATTGCTGTACACTGAGTACTGTCCCCAGTACTTAAAAAAAGAAAGTAAAAAGAGGTGCTACTGATAATCATCATCATAGATATAAATAAATTAAAATGATCCCAAGTGAACTGGGCATGTGGTCATCCTGCTCACAAGATATGTTTGAGTCATTTTCTCTCTGTGTGTGGTGCTGGGAATTGAACTCAAGGGCATTCTACCTCTGCTACACCTCCAGCCCTATTTTCTTTTATTTTTATTGTGAGACAAGGTATCACTAAGTTTCAGAGGGCATTACTAAGTTGCTGAGGCTGACCATGAGCCTGCAATCCTATCTCAGCCTCCTAAGTACTGAAATTACAAACATGCAACACTATGCCCAGCTTATTTTTTAGTTTTGAAAGAGGATCTTACTAATTTGTTAAAGGTCTAAGTTGCTGAGGCTGGTCTTAAACCTGGGATCTTACTATCTCAGACTCCTAAGTACTAGGATTACAGATATGCACTATCACACTCGACTATGTTTCAACCTTAAAGATAGGCAGACTACTCATGAAATGGAATGTTACTGTAGATATTACATACTCACATGGGGCTACATATGTGGTTGTTTTCTCCAGCCCATTTGCCTTTATTTTATGGACAATTTGATGGATTTTTCAAGGATGAACTTGACTGTGCTGACATTTACCTTATATGTTGATGATAGAATTTAACCTTTACAAAATGTGACCTCATATATAGATACACATTTTTAAACAAGTTTGCTTATCTGGTTAGGTTCTTCAAAATATGAAAAACTGTTTTTGAGAGATCGTCTCTGAATTGATAACTTTTGACATTCTGCACAAAGTAGCATGAGTTCCAAACAAAAGAGGTTTGGAAAGGAATGTTTTAAGATTGTTAGTAGATAAATACAATTTATTTAGATAAATTTATCTATTAACTAAACCGAGTTGAGTTCCCATGTTCCAGACACTTTGTTAGATGCTGCAGATATAGGAGGGAAGAAAGTAGTAAGCAAATAAATAGTCAAGACCATTACAGGTAGATGGATGTGATGGCACATGCCTATAATCCTAGTACTTGGGAGCTTAGGTAGGATCTCAGGTTTGAGGACAGCCTCAGCAACTTAGCGAGATGCTCAGTAATTTGGTGAGACCCTAAATTCTTTCTTTCTTTCTTTCTTTCTTTCTTTATTTATTTATTTATTTTTTGGTGCTGGGAATGAAATCCAGGGGCCTTCTACCTCCAGCTTACTCTCCCAGACCCATTTTATATTTTATTTGGGAACAGGGTCTCACTAAGTTGCTCAGAGCCTCGCTAAGTAGCTGAGGCTGGTTTTGAACCTGTGCGATCCTCCTGTATAAGCCTCCCAAGTACTGGGATTACAAGCATGCGCCACCATGTCTGGCCGGTGAGACCCTATTTCAATGTAAGAAAATAAAAAGGGCTTGGAGTGTAGCTCAGAGGTAGAATGTCCCGGGGTTCGAAAGCAAAACAGAGGTAGATATAGGTACTATGAGGAAAATAAAGTGATGTGTTAGAGTAATTGGGGAGTAATGTCAAAGGAGAGAAATTAGATAGTGTGGTCAGGGAAGGCTCCCTTAAATAAGGGACATTTGTTTGATTTGAGACATGAGTGACAAAAATATCCAGTCATTTTCGAGTTCCTGGCAGAGGGAACACCATGTACAAAGGCCTCAGGTGGGAATCAGGGCAGAAAAGAGTCTTGTGTGACCAAGATCCAGTGGATGCAGGTGGGAAGGAAGGAAATCAGGTCAGAGAGGCAAATGTGTCTCCTAGGTACTGTTATCTGCATGACTGAACAGATCAGATTTCAATATTTCTTTATCCCTTAAGCTTTGGCTATCTTAATTGAAGAATGGAACTGACCCATGTCAGGGTCTGGGCCAGTCTCAGGTCTCACCAGTCCGTGTACCTCTTCATGCAGTGGGAGGGACATGGCAGAGCCACCCCTGGGAGATGTGTGCAGTTTGTCATTGTATGCATGTCGTCATGCGAGGGAATGGCTGGTAGCTCTGACCTCAGCTGTAATAATATCAACACGGCCTCTCATCTGCATTGTGTGATGGGGTGGGGGACAGGGAAGGTGAGGGAAGCAGTATCCAAATCTAGTCTTTAGTTTCCAGCATGCCTATTTCCTGTGACTCTTTTCAGTAGAGGGTTTATGAATGTTTCTTTTCAAGAATAAAATGCCCTTTCATAGCTCTGCTGGCAGGTAGGTATACAAGGTCTCAGTGTACACTTATGGCATGCTGTCTTGGATGCATTTGAGATTGGGTGAGCAGGTGCAGCAGCCCTTCCAATCAACTTTGCTTTGGCTGGTTACCCCGAGCTGAGGGCACCATCTGTGCAGTGTAGCAGCTCACTAATACAATGAATCAAATCTACTTTTTTCTTTCTTAAAAAATTGGTGCATTGTAGTCATAGATCTTAACAGAGTTCAAGATGGTAGAGGCATACATGCACACTTCACTCATTTAGCTCTTTCCCAATTCCCACCCCATTCCCTTCCCCATCTCTCCTTCTCATGTTCGGCTTAGTGATTGACTTTGATATATTTGTAAAGCTACATCATGTACATTAGAGAATTTCCCTCCTCACTCCTCTCATACCCTTCAGTTGGATAAGCTTATTTGCTCGTCTATGGTTTTTCCTTACATTCTTTTGGTGGTAACCTACTCTGAAGTTTAAAGGATGGAATTTGGAGTCCTGAGAAGTGCAAAGTACATGGCTTCTTGTGAGTTCTTAAGCTAGACACATAAATTCAGATACCTATCAGATCTCTCCCCACTGGATATACATGGTTCAGATATCCCTGCATTGGTGGGGATTAGAGGATGATAGGAAAATGGCTTAACCCAATTTCCCTTTTCCCACCTTTTGGGGACAACTTAAGGAGCACACATAATGCCCAGCCTCTTAATGCAAAGACTCATTTATTAGGAATATATAGAAGGCAAAGAAGGCCTGGCATGGTGGTACATACTTGTAATCCCAGTACTTGGGAGGCTGAGACAGGAGAATTTCAGGTTTGATGCCAGCGTCAGCAATTCAGCAAGACCCTCAGCAATTTAGTGAGACCCGGTTTCAAAATTAAAAACAATAAAATAATACTGGGGGTATAGCTTGGAGGTAGAATGCCCGAGTTCAATCCCTAGTACCTAACAAAGCAAAAACCCACACTCAAACCAATGACCCTCAAGCCAATCCCCTCCCAAAGAACAAGATCCTTCTGTGTCTTGGTGGGAGATAATCTCACAACTGGTACCTTTCTTTATGGCGAGGAAACTTCTTGTACTCAGGCTTGAGAAACACCAGACCTCAACCTCTAGAGGCTTTTTAAAAGGAAGAAGGAAGAAGTAGAACCAGCTTTCAGAGTAACATTCAAAAAAGCAGATTTCTTACAAGGTTTCTACCTCAGAAGAAGGGATCATTCTTCTATGATCCCTTCTAATATTTTAGAAGTGAGGTCAATAAATTCACCTGTTTCCCCTACCCAATGTCCATATTCGCTGTGTCTTTGTACATTTGGTTACGTTCTGCTCTCTGCCCAGGCATCACCTCCCTCCATCTCTCATCCCTTTGCTCTGCTCTTAAAGGTTTTTTTTTCAAGATTCAGTTTGGGATTACCACCTGTGGGAAGACTTTCTGGCAGTCTGAAGCCTAACAGCGCCCTTTGCTCTCTCTCTGCCCTCTGCAGTCCTAACCACACCATCGATTCCTTCATAAGAGAAAACTCATATCTTAAAATTCATCCCCAGCCAATGGGATGTGAATAAAATGATGCATACAGCTTCGGGTTCATATCCTTATAAAGAAATTATTTATTTGACATCTGTTTGTTCATATGTCCTGTGAGCTGAAATACACATTTTGGGTGTTGGGTCAAGTTTGACCTTGTACATGAAGATAATACCCTGGAGGCTGGCCCACCTACAAGGAGCCTGGCTCCCTGGATGGTGGAGGAACTCCCACACCTGTCCCTACCCACTGACCTGTGGTTGAACCAGTTGGCAACAGAGTGTTAACTCCATCTCATTTTGAAGCACTGAAATTTTCAGTTTCTTTTTGCAACAGCTTTGTATGTGCCCTTCTAAATACAGTGAGAAAAAAGGATAAAGAAAAGTGTTTATGGAAGCAAATCTCCCAACCCTGTAAGGCAGGTAGTACTTATTTGAAGAAGTGTTTTTTAGCTGAGACTTGAAGGTATGGCTGAAATCAGTTGTTGTATGTATGAACAATATCAATAAAATGGTTTGTTTCTAAAGTTTTGAATGCTCAAAAAGAAATTTAAAAATCTTTTAAGCTTTGTGTTTTCTATGGATATCAGATATCAAATCTTAGTGGAAAAAACTGAGTTCTCTGGTGCCAAGAGAACAGCATTGAATAAGCTATGTAGTCTTCAAGCAGGAAAAAGTACCAGTGTGGTCACTTTGCTGTTGTAATTCTCTATTGTGATAAATGCCATTGGCAATGTGCTTTCACCAAGGAAGCATGATGAAGGAATAACATGAAAAGAAGATTCACTTTGGCCCTCCTTCATAATTCTGCCCTCATTATTCTCCCATTGTCTAGTGGTAAAATAAGTTGTTAGTCATTATCTTAGAGGAACATGGAATACATATATTCATTGAAAGTGGCCATATAAAAATAGAACAGATATAGGATACATCTTAGTCACTTCATATGTAAGTTTCAATATGCTTTTTCTAGGGTTCATAATTTTATTTTTAATCATGCACAGCTTCCAAGTGAAATGCATTTGGCATGATTACTACTGATGAACTCATTTCCATATCTTACTAAAAAGTAGTAGGAAAAAAATCCAGGTAATAGCTTTTTTTTCTCTCAGATGCTGTAGAATAAGTAAATAAATGCACTATTTTAAAATTATTATCAAAACATATTTACTCATTGACAATCAAGAAATGACCCAGTAAAGGCTGAAGTTTATCATTTGCCCTTGACCGGGAATTCAGAATGTGGTTAAATATGTACAGAGACGCTAGATAATCTCAATTTGAATCCTGGCTCTGTCGCTTACTAGCTCTGTGAACTTTGGAAAATTATTGAATGTCTTCATGCTTCAGTTTTTCTTCTAAAAATAGGTATTATGATAACAGCACTATAGCATGGAGCATTGGTAAGAATTAAGTAAATATGGAAGCTAGAAGGAAATAACAAAATGGATTTTTATGAAAATGAAGAGAGATACCAGTAGGGCAGGAAGAAGAGGAGGGAAAACAGAGGGCTAGAGGAAGGAAACAACCCAAGTAATATGTCCATGTATGAAGGCATCACTAACAATCTTAGTAGTATGTATGGGGAGGGAGGGGGCTAGAGAGATAGGTTGGGGGACCACACCAAGAGAGAGTGTGTGCATATATGACTATATCACTCCGAATCTCACTATAATGTATAATTATATTACGCCAGTAAAATTCTAAAAAAAGTACTTAGAACAGTTCCCAGCACACATTAAGCACTGTTTATTTTTGGTTAATAAGCTGCCTTCAGGGGCTATTATTTTGAAAAAACTGATAGAAACAAAGGGTTTTTCTGTATAGTAGGAAGGGTATAAGTCAGAAATAATCAGTCGCTTATATTACCCAGGCTACATATCACAACTCTAACCTTATATAGTTTGAAGAATTGTATTTAATAGTAAGTACATATTTACTATTATAACATTTTTAAATTGGAAAACTTAGTCTAATTTTCTAAAAATATAAACTATAGAATGTGTGCTTTTTGTTTGTGTGTGTGTGTGTGTGTTTGTGTGTGGTACTGGGGATTGAACCCAAGGGCATTCTACCTCCGAGCTATACTCCCAGTCCTATTTATTATTCTTTATTTTGAAACAGGATCTCACTAAATTTCAGAAGGCCCCACAAAGTTGCTGAGCCTGGCTCTGAACCTGTGATCCTCCTGTCTCATCCTCACAAGTACTGGAATTATAAGTATACACCACCATGCCTGGCCCCAGCAAGCTATTTTGTAGATACTGAAAAACTGACACTTAATTTTATATGATAAGAAAAAAGTTCTTAAAATTGCCAAAATAATAATGAATAAAATCAAAGTTGGGGATGCATATTACTTGATTTCAAGACTTTCTGGAGTGCTATCATAATCAGGACATCACACTGTTGGTAAAAGAACAGAAGTATGGCGTAATGGATTAAAACCGAGAGCCTAGAAGTAGCCCACACAAATACAGTGATTTTTTTTTAATTTTTAATTTTTTGGTGGTACTGGGGTTCCTGGAAACACTTCTACTTTTGGGCTACACTCCCAGAACATTTTTATACTTTTTAAAATTTGGAAACAGGGTCTCTTAAGCCAGCGTGGCTGGTTTGAACCTGCGCTATCCTCCTGTCTCCGCCTTCCAAGCGCAGGGATTACAAGCATATGCCACCACACCCAGCCAGTGATTATTTTTTAAAAGAAGCAAAAGTAATCCAAAGGATAGAGGATATTTTTTTCAATAAATGATGCTGGAACAATTGAGTGATCACATACAAAAAAAAAAAAAAAGAACCTTGACACAAAGTTATTTTTGCTACGCAAATCTTTTGTGTGTGCACAAGAGTCAATTCACGATGGATCAAAGACTTGGAAATTAGACCAGAGAGCTTAAGGCTCCTTGATGAGGTCATAGGTCCAACACTGCAATACATAGGCACAGATAAACACTTTTTCAACAAGACCTCAAAGGCACAACAAACCAAAATGTGAATCAATGCATGGGACTGCATGAAATTGAAGAGCTTCTGTTCATCAAAGGAAACTGTCAAGAACCTCAATCGAGAGCCAACAGAATGGGAGAAGATTTTTGCCACCTACCCCTCTCATAGAGGACTAATATCTAGAATATTCAGAGAACTCAAGAAACTCAACACTAAAAAAACAAATCATCCAGTCAAAAAATGGGCAAGTGAACTAAATAGACACTTCACAAAAGAAGAAATTCAAATGGCCAATACATGCATGAAAAAATGCTTAACATCACGGGCAATCAGAGAGATGCAAATCAAAACTACCCTGAGATTTCACCTAACGCCAACTAAAATGACAATCACTCAAAACACAAACAACAACAACAAATGCTGGCCAGGATGTGGAGAAGAGGGAACTCTAAAACATTGTTGGTGGGATTGCAAATTAGTGCAACCACTTTAAAAAACAGTATGGAGTATCCTTAGAAGAATGGGAACAAATCTACCATTTGATCCAGCAATACCACTTCTGGATAGCTACCCAAAAGAAAGGAAACCAAACTACCAAACTAATGCATGTGTATCAATGTTCATAGCTGCACAATTCACCATAGCCAAACTATGGAAGCAGTCAAGATGTCCATCAACAGATGAATGGATTACAAAACTGTGGGATATGTACACAATAGAATTTTACTCAGCCGCTTCCGGGAAGATGGCGACCGAGAAAAGCGGGGCTTAAGAGTCCCGCTAACAACCAATCTCCATTACCACAAAAAGAGCGCCTTTCATAGCCAGAAAACACCATCACCAGAAAAACAAAAAAAACCACCAGGCTCCAGAGAGAAAGCGGACTGAGAACAGAGCTCAGGGCCACAGAGGAGACACACGTGCCCGAGGACGCGGCAGCAACGCCATACTGCCGGCGGCAGCGGCGAACTCAACGGACGGCTACAGCAAGCCAGGTGAGCCGCTGCGGAAGAGCCAGGCGGGATCTTTCGGCGCAGACAGCATTTAAAGCTCCCAGTGGCTGAGCTCAACACACGCTGCAGGGATTCAGAGTGGAAATCAAAACCAGAGAAGAAAAAATACGCCAGCCTCATGGCCGAGGGCGTGGCAGAGGCGCCATATTGCCACCAGCAGCAGCAGCAGTGAATTCACCGAGTCCAGTACAGCTACATCTGCGTACTCAAGAACAGTGAGTCAAATTGCGGGCCACAGAGGAGAAATCGCAGTATTGGGCCTCCTGGGACTTGACCCAGTGAGGGAGTGGTGGTGGCAGATATATCACACCATAGGAGAACGTGCAACCTGGCACCCCCCATAGTTTAAAGCAGCCTCTATCGACTCCCTGGGTCGGAGACTCTGTGATACAACCCAGTAAAGGAGTAGTGGGGTCTGAGATAATACAGACTCGAGATCCAGAGCACCTTAAGTGAAGCCATAGTGACCCAAGGGAAGAACCCAGAGAAGGCACAAACCTCCGAAATCATGGGAAAGAGGAATAACACTGGAGTAATGAATGTGCACAACCCCACAACATCAGAACCTGATAAAACAGAAAATCAGAGATTTCTAGAAGATCAAATCAGGAAAATAACTGTAGAAATAATAGAGGTGCTTCGAAAAGAACTCAGAGAGAGCCAAAAAGAGATAAAGGATGCAATTAATGAAGTAAAGGCCTCAATTCAAAGCACAAACAACCGATTAGACCACATGGAGAACAGAATCTCGCTCTTAGAAGATGAGCAATCCAAAAATGAATGCATAGTTTCTAATCTAGAAAAAAATATCCAACAGCAGGAATCTGACATTGAAGAAATATGGGCCCATCTTAAGAGAGCTAACCTAAGAATAATTGGAATAGAGGAGGGAAAAGAAAGTGATACCAAAGGGATCAACAATCTCTTCAAGGAAGTAATAGCAGAAAATTTTCCAAACATAGAGCAAGAAGTTGATACACAGATCCAGGAAACTTATAGAACTCCCTTTAGACAGGATCGGAGAAGAGGATCCCCACGCCATATAATTGTCAAAATGACCAATGTGGAAGCCAAGCAGAGAATCTTAAAGGCAACAAAAACAAAGGGCCAACTGACATTCAGAGGCAAACCAATTAGAATCACTCCAGACTTCCCAAACCAAGTCATGAGAGCCAGAAGGGCTTGGAGTAACATATTCCAAACTCTGAAAGAAAACAACTTCCAGCTAAAAATTTCCTATCCAGCAAAACTTTCTATCAAATTAGATGGAGAAATAAGAAGCTTCCATGACAAACAGAAACTGAAGGAATTTATGTCTTCAAAACCAGCGCTAGAGAAAATACTCAAAGAGATTAACTACAAAGAAGAAATAGGTAACACTCACCAGAACCAGAGAAACAAGAGTTTCCATCCAACAGACAACTAAGATTGGTTATCTGTGGAGATTCATTATTTATGTTAGTCTTTTACCTATCTCTAAGTTGTATTGTTTGCCTTTATTGTTGTTAATTTTTAGGATTTCTAGTTGGAATATTAATATACCTTCAGATATAGCATTTGGAAATATTTTATCCAATTCTATTAGTAACTTTTAACTCTGTTTACATTGTCTTTGGATATACAATATTTTCTTTTATTTTTTAGGGAGTTTGTATATTCTTCTGTTGCCTGTGCCATTGAAATCATATCCAAGAAATCACTGCCAATTTCAATGTTGTGAGGTTTTATGACCCAGATTTTCTCCTAAAAGTTTATAGTCTTAAGATTTATATTTAGGTCTTTTATCTATTTTGAGTTAATACTTGTATATGGGATTAGGTAAAGGTCCAATTTTATTCTTTTCCATGTAATTATTATTTTTCAACAATATTTAGTTAAAAGATTATTATTTCCACCACCAAATGTTCGTGGAAACCTTGTCAAAAATAACCTGACAATATAGGGAAGAATTTAGCTCTAGGCTTGTATTTAACTCCAATGGTCTATATATCTGCCTTTAGAACAGTACTACACTGTTTCAATTATTGTAGCTTTATATGGTTTGAAATCAGAAAATATATATCTGCTAGCTTTGTTCTTTTTCAAGATCGTTTTGGGTATCTAGAATTCATATTCCATATTAGGATAGATTTTTTTTCTGAAAAATAAATATATAAATATATGATAGTTTCACCTAAAAAAACAGAAAAAAATATGCTCTAGTAAGAAAGAAAGCAAAAAGAAATATTGAAATGCTATCTTTAAATCATCAAATGCTTGGTATCAGACAAATGAAACTGTTATGTGAGATTAACATTTTTAATTTTGGATAAATTGCTATAATACTAGATGTCAACCACTAAGTCAAGCATGGGAAGGAGGGATGGGGAGAGAATGGGGTGGGGATCGGGTGGGGGCTGACTGGGCAATGTGTGCATGTATGTCTACAAAAGTTTGTATCCCACTATGATGTATGAATACAGTGCACCAATAAAATAAAATTAAAAAAATTAAAAAAAAAGAATTTTACTCAGCCATAAAAAAATACAGTTGTGGTATTTTCAGGGAAACGGATAGATCTTGAGGACATTAAGCTAAGCGAGATTAGTCAGTCGCAAAAAGTAAGGAATTGGATGCTTTCCCTAATATGTGAAAGCTAGGTTGAAGGGGTCATAGGAGGAACTCCAGGTGAAAAAGGAAATCCTATAGAGGAGCAAATAAGGCAACCTAACTGTGGGATTGGGAGGTGGGGAGAGGGAAACTCTTTAAAGCACATGATGTAATGACTCATATCGAAGTCAACCACTAAACCAAGCATGGGAGCGAGGGATGAGGAGGGAGTGAGGTGGGGACTGGGTGGGGGCTGGCTGGGTGATGTGTACATTTATGTCTACACAAGTTTTTTACACCATTATGATGTATAAATACAATGCACTAATAAAAAAATCTTTAAAAAGTCCAATAAAACCTTTCTCTTAGAAAAGGATTATAGTTAAACCACATATAGGATATCATAAGGGGAATAAATTAAATAATTGTTTGACTATTAGACTGATAGAAAATTGATGTATCAGAAAAATCTGACTATGAAGCAGGAAAGACTGTAAATTTGATATTTCCTTTAAAATATTTTTTTTATATTTGCACATGGTGGTGAGATTCACAGCAATAAATTCATTTGTGCACATAACATTATTTGGTTTGTTTCTTCCTCCATATCTCTCCTTTCCATTCCTCTCTCCTCTCTTTCTTCCTCCCTTCCCCATCCCCTTTTGCTACTCTACTGGCCTCTTTCCTATTTTTTATGAGGTCTCTTTCTTTCCTTTTTTTTTTCGTCTAGCTTCCACATAAGAGAGAAAACATATGGCCTTTAGTTTTCTGAGTGTGGTTGATCTTAGAGATGCTGTCCAGTTTCATCCATTTTCATGCAAATGGCATTCTTCATTATGGCTGAGCAGAACTCCAGTGTGTATGAATGTGTGTGTGTGTGTGTGTGGTGTGTGTGTGTGTGTGTGTGTGTGTGTGTGTGTGTGTGTGAGAGAGAGAGAGAGAGAGAGAGAGAGAGAGAGATCACATTTCCTTCATCTATTCATCTGTTGATGACACCTAGGTTGCTTCCATAATTTGACTATTGTGAATTGTGTTGCTATATTGGGTAGGCATGTGTATTACTATAGTTTTCTGACTTTAATTCTTTTGGAAAGATACTGAGGAGTGGTATAGCTGGGTCATGTAGTCGTCGTTTCATTTGAGAAAACTTTATAATAATTTCCATACTGGTTGTACTAATTTATACTCTCACCAACAATGTATAGAATTCCTATTTCCCCACATCTTTACCACCTTTTATTATTATTTCAAATTGTGCTAGATTTTTTTAATGTGTGTGTTTGTGTGATTCTAGGAATTGAACCCTGGCACATTCTACCTTTGAGCTATATCTCCAGGCTTATACTTGCTACTTGCTGAATCTGTCCTAAACACTGTGATCCTCCTGACTTAGCTTCCCAAGTACTGAGATTATAGTCATACAGCACTACATCTGGCTCTAGGAAAATTTTAAAAATGATATAAGCTTTAAAAGAAAGACAGAAATCAGAAAAGCTCAGAAATTAGATGAGTAAACTGTAATACATATAAAGAATATTTAAAGAACTTGGGAGAAAATTAGAAATCCAAGAAAAGAAAACAATTCAGAAAGATAATATGGGAAATATTATAAGGAAAACAGAGGATAAAAGTGAGAGAAATTGAAAAAAATCAACCAGAAACAATGTATGAAGGAAATAGAATTGAAAGTAACAGTATATATGAATCAAGGAAAATTCAGAAGAATTCCAGGAACAATAACAATAACAATAAGATCAAGCCAATGAAACAAAACAAATAAGAAAAATTATAAGACAACTTTTCTCAAAAGACTTAAATCTGCCCAGTAAATGCACATCTGTTTATCTGGAATAATCGGCTCAGAATGGCCAAATTGTTGGAATTTAGTGACAAACTTATCTTGTGCATTCAGGCAATAAGATCAATTCAATTAGAATAGCAAATATCAGATCAGAATCAGATGTTTTAGACAACAACACTTCATGCTAGAAGGTAATACTTAAGATAATCTGGAAAATGAAATGATAGCCAAGGATCTCCTATCTAGCTAACTGACCATCATGCAGAGAAGCTACAGAAATGCTACTGGAATCATGCAAGAACTCAGGGAATAGTGCTCCCCCTCCTCTGCTTCCTCCTCCTTTTGTGCTGTGGCTGGAACCCAGGGCCTTGCTTGTGCTAGGCAAGCACTCTATCACTGAGCTTCACCTAGGGGATAATTATGAGAAAGAGAGAGGAAAAATAAAAAAGAACATCCATTTCTAACAAATTAAATTAGAACGGATAAATTATGAGGTACAGTGGAAAAATTCACATGTGTATTTAGCATGTTAAAAAGTATTTGTCGAACCTAAACAAACACTGAATCTTTAAAGCAATTTTGCTATTCCTGCCCGTGTCCATTTTCTGGCCAGCCTCCCTTCACTTCCTTCTTCCAGCACAGGGAAACATGTCAGGGGAATACCAGTGCTTTGGTGGAAAACTTGGAGGTCTGGGTTTACTGCCTAGGAGTTTCTAACTTTGATTTTTAAGACATTTTGGTCCCTCAGGAGGTGGTGTACACCTGTGATCTCAATACTGGGAAGGCTGAGACAGGATGGTCACAGATTCCAGGCCAGCCCTGGAAACTTAAGACCCTGTTCCTAAGTTAAAAATAAAAAGGCGGGGGTGTCGCTAGTCGATAGAATGTCCCTGGTTCAATCCCCAGTATTGTTTAAAAAAAAAAAAAAAAAAGAGCCGGGCGTGGTGGCACAGGATTGTAACCCCAGCATTTGGGAGGCTGAGACAGGAGGATCGGGTTCCTGGCCAGCCTCAGCTACACAGTGAGGCCCTTAGCAACTTAGTGAGACCCTGTAGCTCGGAGCCGCCAAGAAAAATAAAATAAAAAGGAAGTATTGGTAATGAAGCAGGGCAGGAGCGCAAAAAACGTACATTAACATTCATCCTGCTTGAGGCGATTTAAGTCTTTTAAGAAAAGTCATAATTTTTCTTATTTGTTTTGTTCAATTGGCTTGATCTTATTGTTATTGTTCCTGGATTTCTTCTGAATTTTCCTTGACTTCATATATACTGTTACTTTCAATTCTATTTCCCTCATTGTTTCTGATTATTCGAGAGAGAGCAAACCAGGGCTCAGTCCCGAGTTGCAGGACCGCGCCGCGGCTCAGGGACTGCGCATGCTCAGCTGGCGGTGCCTCGCCCCCTCCCTCACCGCGGCTCAGGGACTGCGCATGCTCGCTGGAAGAGCCACACCCCCTCTCACCATAGTTCAGGGACTGCGCATGCTCCGCCGGAGGTGCCGCGCCCCCTCTCTTACCGGAGTCCGGGGTGGGGTGGGCTAAATCACGACTGTCGTAAAGTGGAATTGCCTGACGGCTTTCTACTTTACGATGACAACAACAATGGCGGCGTCCGGTGGTAGATTTGAAAGTGCGAGGAGCATCGAAGAGCGGAAAGAGCAGACCCGGCTTGCCAGGGCCGAGGTGTTACGCCAGGTACCTCGGTTGCGGGGCCTTTATAGTTTTTTTAATTTTTTAAAGTTGCGGATGTTGAGGGTTCCCGGGAGCTAGCCCACCACCCTTTCTCTCACCCTTGGGTGTCTCCCCTTGTCTAGGCGGGGTCTCCCTTTGCTGCCTGTAGTCGGTGGGTCACCTGTCTTCTAAATGCTACACAGGTTCCATTTACTTATTCTCGTTTCAGAAAAATCCGTTTTTTCCCCTCTAAGTTAAAAAAAAATATTTGGAGTATTTTTAAATACTGGCATTTCTACCACCCGGACTGAGCTCTTTCTAAAGTATTCTGTTACTTAAGACGATTCTGCCAGGGTGTTTCGCAGGCGCAGCCACTTCTCCTGCTGTACTTGAAGTGAGATTTATCAGTTTTTCAGGAAGAGAAATAAGGCACATTAGAATAGACCGTGTTTGACATCCCATTCTCCTGCCTTATTATTGATTTCACTTCCAGACAGCGTTTACTGAGCCAAACGAGTTAACACAAGAAAGTTTAGCCTCCCACCAAAGGTTCAGAAACATTGCATTCTAGTTAGGATTGAGATGTACGGAGTTTGTAAAGTATAAGAAAGAGGAAGTAAACTATATTGAGTTACCTGACAAGCTATTTGAGATGTAAGAAGTGTAACAATGAGAGCAAAGTTGTAGTTGGAGAGCAATATAGGGTACAGTGAGAAGTTTTCTGTTTTGTTTTAAGATGGAAGAGTTTTAAAAGAATTTAAATGTGTATGAGAAGGAGTCACTTAGAGAAGAGGTAGAGGAGACAGGAAGGAGAAGGGATAATGATGGCAGATTTTTTTTTTTCAGGTATTAGGAATGGAACCCAGGGGCATTCTACCTCCAAGCTACACCCCAGCTCTATTTTTAAATTATTTTTATTTTGAAACAGGGGCTCACTGAGTTGCAGAGGTCTTCACTAAGTAGCTGAGGCTGTCCGCTAACCGCTATCCTCCTGTCTCAGCCTCCCAAATGCTGGGATTACAAGTGTGAGCCACCACGGCCAGCTATGATGTCAGATTTTAAAGGAAAGAGTGGGAGATTAGTCTTGGACAGCTGAAAGACTGAGTCATTTCCTTATGTCAGCTTATGTATCATAAATATTCTTCATTACTGTCCCTTTGGTATTTTAAGCAATTTTTGGAGAGAGTAGGGTTTGTAAGCTGTGATAAATTATATAGTAGAGATAAGCATAGAGTTTGAGAAGGACCAACCCCAATTTAGAGTTTGGGAGGAAGAATGAAAAATGGGAGGACAGGAACAACCTTCTAGAGTAGAAATTCATAATATGATCATTTCTTTTTAGACAGATGGTTTTTTTTTTTTTTTGTGGTACTGGGGTTCCTGGAAGCCCTTCCACCTCCGGGGCTCCATTCCCAGACCTATTTTTTACATGTTTATTTGGAAACAGGGTCTCCTAAGCCAGCGCGCGTGGCTGGCTTCGAACCTGCACGATCCTCCTGTCTCTGCCTCCCAAGCGCGGGGATTACAAGCGTGCGCCACCACGCCCAGCTAGACAGATGTTTTTATTTGAGGCATTTTGGGGGTGTTGGTAGTCTGGTATAGACATTACATATTGAAGACATGGAGGCTAGTCTCCTAATGTTACAAAAGTCTAAGGCAGTAGCCATAGGGGTGGTGAAGGTTTTCCAAGATTCCAAGTTATATTTAAGATAGAGAGAAGAAAGGGCCTAGAAGAGGTTTCAGAACTCCATCCCATTGGTGGCTGGATTTTTGGAAACTGGTAATGAAGAATGAATATTTTGTTTTTTAAAATCTTTTCTACAATGTCGGAAACACTTTTGTTTTGGCAGGAGCAGACCATTCATGTGTGAGTAGATTCCTTTATGTGGAAGTGGTACCAGTTTTTATATTCCTTTTTTTTTTTTTTTGGCAAAAAACAGTTGGACCACTTGTCAGTTTGTATGTGTATGTTCTTGTAGGCCAAAGCCAATTTTGAAAGAGAAGAAAGGAATAAAGAACTTAAGCGACTTCGGGGAGAGGATACATGGATGCTACCTGATGTGAATGAACGGATTGAACAGTTCTCACAGGTGCGTATTAACAGGTTTATTTGATACATTTTTTTTTGTACTTTTCAAGTTAATATTGACAAAACAATTTTATTTACTATATTCAAAAGCTAAGGAATAAATATCACATAGTCGGTGTTATTGAATGGTTTTCTATATTGTAACATTTTTGACATTTTGATATTCATTTTGTTACTTGAGGTGGCTGGTAGAAGACTTAGTCTTAAATTTCTGGCCCACTTCTAGCAAGCTTATGAAACTAAAATATTATTCATTTTAAGCTTCATGTTTTGATTTTTTTTTTTTTTTGTGGTACTGGGGCTGGAACCCTTCTACCTCCAGGCTACACTTGCAGACCTATTTTATATTTTATTTGGAAAGAGGGTCTCTTAAGCCAGTGCGGCTGGCTTCAAACCTGCCCGATCCTCCTTTATCCACCTCCCAAGCACAGGGATTACAAGCGTGCGCCACCACACCCGGCTTCATGTTTTGATTTTATTTTACTACTCAATCCTTGTTTTCTCTTCTTATAATTTTTTTTTTTTTCAGATCTGGGGATGGAACCCAGGGGCATTCGACCTCCAAGCTACACTCCCTGCCCTGTATTTTATTCTTTATTTTGAAAGAGGGTCTCACTAAGTTGCAGAGGGCCTCAGTAAGTAGTACCTGAGACTGTTTGTGAACCGCGATCCTCCAGTCTCAGCCTCCTGAATGCTGGGATTACAAGCGTGTGCCACCATGCCCAGCTTTTCTTATAATTTTTTAAGTATTATTTTTAATGATTGTGTATGTTTCTGTAATACACTGTGATATTTTGACCTATGTATACATTATAGATTCAGTCAAGCTAATTAACATATCACCTCACAGTTTATTTTATTTTGAGGATGAGAACATAAAAAATCTACTTTTGTAGCAATTTTAAAATACATGTTATCATGCCGGGCGTGGTGGAGCACGCTTGTAATCCCCACGCTTGGGAGGTGGAGACAGGAGTATTGCGCAGGTTCAAAGCCAGCTGCGCTGGCTTATGAGACTGTTTCCAAAAATACAAAAGCATAAAATAGGTCTGGGAGTGTAGCCCAGAGGTAGAAGAGCTTCCAATACCACCCCCCCAAAAAAAAAGAAATACATGTTATTATAAGCTGTGTTCATCATGTAGTATATTAAATCACTAAAACTTATTCTTTCAGTCTAACTGGAACTACTTTGTACTCTTTGACCAGCATCTTCTTTTCCCTTCTCCCTCTCTTCCTCTCTAGCCTTTTTATTCAATTTTAATTCATACTGTGTCATTATATATTTTATGGTCTATTAATTTTTTGAGACTGTACAAGGATATTATACATGTGTGTTTTTGTATGTAAATATGTATTTACTTGATTAAATTTAGCACATGAATCTAAAAATAAATTAAAACCAGTATTTTTCTCATATTTTTCTGGCAAATGTGAGCTATATGAATTATTCGTATCCTTATAGAAAGCATGTTAAATGTTCTTAGAAGACTTTATTCATTTAGTCAAGATATATTCTGTATCTCTTTTCATGAAAGAGTCAGCTTTTGGAACATAGATTTTGTTGTTGTTATTGTTGTTATATATATCAGCTTTATTTGTAATAACCCAAACTGGAAAGTAACCAAATGTCTATCAGTTCATGAATGGATAAACAAATTATTGTGAATCCATAAATGAAATCATATTCAGCAATAAAAAGAAGCCAACTATTGATAGATATAAAAGTGTGGATAAATTTCAACCTAAGTTGAGTCAAAGAAACCAGACAAAAATATCTGAGTGAACATTCTATACTTCATTTACAGTAAATTCTAGAACATAAATTAATCGGTAGTGACATAAGCAGACTGGTTGTTTACCTTGGGATAGAAAAGACTGTAGAGAGAAAGTGAGGGCTTAAGAGGTGTGAAAAAGCTGGGGGTGATGTGTACACCCATTATATTGAATGTAGTGCTTGTTTCATAGGTATATACATATCTCAAAATTTATCAAATTTTACACTTTATGCTTATTATGTCAATTATTCCCCAATAAAATAATAAGCAAACTATTTGAAAGTACTGCACAACCAGATAATTTCATATTTTCCTTCAATTTTTTGACAAAAACTCTTGAGAAGGCAGTAATTCAAGGTTGTTTTGTAGATGAAAATGATAATTCTAGCAGCTATCAGTGTCTTTCAAGATTTTTCAGAATTAATATCAGTTTGAAAAAATTAGTCAGGGCATGTGAAGATATTCTTCATCAAAAAACAAAACCAGCTATTTACCCAAGTTTTAGAGGTGTATCATGGATGCACAGAATAATAAAATTTTTTTTTTCTTTTAAATAATTTTTTGGTGAAACTTTTTTTCCCCTTTGAAATGCTTTTTTTAAATAGCATGATAAAACTAAGTTCCTTTCTTATTTGTTCAAACTTACAATTTTCCAGGAACATTCTGTGAAGAAAAAAAAGAAAAAAGACAAGCATTCAAAAAAAGCAAAGAAAGAGAAGAAAAAAAAGAGCAAGAAACAGAAGTATGAGAAAAGCAATGAGTCAGCTGATAGTTCATCAGTAAGTACAGACTGAAACTAACCAAAGCAACTATTTCAAAAAAAATTAAAGAAATAATTAAAATATATGATAACTTAAAAATATTACTAGTTATGATATGAAAAGGTCTGGAAGACCTTTACTTGGAGATATCCAGGGAATATTGAAAATGTAGATCTTGGGTTCCCAAGAAAGGTAGGAGGATGAGGACATCATATGCGAGTCATTGCTAGTTGGAATCATTAAAATGGATGAAATGCTTAGGGAAATGTAAAAGGAAAGTGAACACCTACAGGTAAGGCCAGATAGGAAGTAATGGATGCAAAGTCAAAGTAGTTGGAAGATGAGAAGGACAGCAGGGAAGAGCAGTGCTGTAAAAATGAGGGAAATGAGTTTCAAGACATTTGAAAGATTCATGCTTCTTTTTCATAGAAATTAACATTTAAGTCTTTAAAGTAGGATTTGTTCATATGCTTACCTTTGGGAAAAAAGGATAAGAGTGCTGGTCAGCTTAGGAATAGTTGGACTCCTAACTCTGATCTTCACAGATTTATCTTCTCAGTTGAATCACTAGAGTCCAGTCTGGCCCACCTGTAGTTTTGGAAACTAAATTTTTAACCATATACTGTTAAAGGTAGATGTAGCTGGAAATTAATGTAGTGAAAACAGATTTTTGCTTACTGCTTAGTAAAAGTGTAGAAATTTGCTGCATCTTCCAATTTGTGCAGAGATGATTTGAGTGTTTTAAAAGGAGATTGTGGGATAAAGATGAGCAAGGGGCTTAATAGAGTCAGAAAAGGAAAAATTATAAAGGAGGGATCAGTATAATTTGACATCTTAAAATGTGGTTTTATCATGCTTATGATACATTTCTCCATCTATGTAAGTCGCCTTTCATTTCTCTCACACTATTCTGAAATTCTCAAATGTGGAGGTTTTATATGTCTCTTGTGATTTTTTTCTATTTTCCTTGGAATGTTCCTAAGAATGGATCTTTTAAATAAAACAAATCCTTTTTAAAATCTTCTTTACCTTTCTTTTTTATTTTTTTATTTATTTTTTTGGTGGTACTGGGGTTCCTGGAAGCCTTTCTACCTCCGGGCTACTCTCTCAGACCTATTTTTTATTTTTGGAAACAGGGTCTCTTAAGCCAGCGCTTGCGGCTGACTTCGAACCTGTGCGATCCTCCTGTCTCCGCCTCCCAAGCGCGGGGATTACAAGCGTGCGCCACCACGCCCGGCTACCTTTCTTTTTTAAAAAGTAAAGAAATTTTACCTTCTGTGTGTTTGCAGCTAGTATATATAGTCACTTTTCTTTTAGTTACTTGGGATTGAACCCGGGGGCATTCTACCTCTGAGCTGTACCCTCAGCCCTATTTTTTATTCTTTATTTTGAAATAAGGTCTCACTAAGTTGTGGAGGGCCTTACTAAGTAGCTGAGGCTGGCCTTGAACCTGTGATCCTCCTGTCTCAGACTCTCAAGTTCTGGGATTACAAGCATGTGCCACCATGCCTGGCTTAGAGTCATCTTTTTTTTTTTTTGGTGGTTTTTTTTTTTTGGTGGTAGAAGGGTTTCTGGAAACCCTTCTACCTCTGGGCTATACTCCAAAACCCATTTTATACTTTTTATTTGGAAACAGGGTCTCTTAAGCCAGTGAGGCTGGCTTGGAACCTGCGCGATCCTCCTGTCTCCGCCTCCCATGCGCGGGGATTACAAGCATGCGCCACCACCACGCCCAGCTACAGTCATCATCTTTTTTTTTTTTTTTTTTTTTTTGGTGGTACTAGGGATGGTACCCAGGGGCTTTCTATCTCCAGGCTATACTCCCAGACTTATTTTATATTTTATTTGGAAACAGGGTCTCACTAATTTGCTGAGAGCCTCACTAAGTAGCTGAGGCTGGCTTCAAACCTGTGCGATCCTCCTGTCTCAGCCTCCCAAGCGCTGGGATTACAAGCCTGTGCCACTACGTCTGGCTACAGTCATCTTTTAATCTTTAATTTTTGTCTTATCATCTTGCTAAATTCATAAGTGCAAGTGACAGTAGGTTTTACAGTAGATTTCTTGGTACCGGATTATACCATATCTGAATAAAAAGGATGAAACAGGGTCCTGGAGGAACAGGAGTAGTTGGAATCAAAATCTTTGGTAGGGGACCTGTCTTGAACAGTAAGAGTTAACAGGAGGCTAGGATAGGGGAAGCTCTGAAAGATTTTCTTGCAGAGTGATAGGAAGCTCAAGTGGCCTATTTTTTCTTGAAGAGTAAAGAGATCATTTGCTGAGAGTATGGGGAACAATAGTTGGTAGAAAGCTTGATGAGTTTGTTGAGGAAGGTAAAACTGTCTGTCTAGATATTAATCTAGGTACGTGGGGACACAAAGCAGGCATGCTTGTAATCTCAGAGACAGGAGGATTACAAGTTTGAGGCCAGCAAGTGATAACTTGGTAAGATCCTGTTTCAAAATAAATAACAAAGTCAGGTGTGGTGGCGCATGCTTGTAATCCCTGCTCTTGGGAGGCTGAGACAGGAGGATCGCACAGGTTTGAAGTCAGTCTCAGCTACTTAGTGAAGCTCTCAGCAACTTAGTGAGACCCTGTTTCCAAATAAAATATAAAATAGGTCTGGGAGTATAGCCCAGAGATAGAAAAGCCTCTGGGTTCCACCCTCATACACACATAAACACACACACACACATGGCTGAGGGTGGTATAACTCAGAAGTATAATGCCCTTGGGTTCAGTTGCCCCCATCCCCAATTTTTGCTTTGAGAAACAATTAGCAGTTGAGTTGCCAGATCATAAATATGTGTACTCCATGTGGATTATACCTTTTTTTTTTTATGATACTACGGACCTTCAAGCTATACTTCCAGACCTTTCTATTTTTGTTTTGAAACAGGTTCTCACTAGGTTGCTAAGAGTCTCAATACATTGCTGAAACTGTCCTTGAACCTGTGATTCTCCTGTCTCAGCCTCCCAAGTACTGAGATTACAGGCGTGTGCCACTACAACCAGCTGGATTATATTTTTTGACATATTTGTGTTCTCTAGTCAAAGAAGTTTCTCACAGAGAACTTCATGGAATTGTGGAATACCAGTTTCATTCAAAATTCAGATTCTAATGTTTACTTTGCTGTTCCATCATTTTTCCCCTTGGCCTCAATGCTTCTCAACTGCACACTGATAGGTGATTTGCAAAAGATAATTTCTAGGATATTTCTTGCAGTTAAGGTTTAGAACTCTAAAGAATAGATTTTAGAACCAGACAGATGTAGATTCCTATCCTGGTATCACCCTTAGATATGATGTAATCTGGGAAAACTATTAAATTTTAGGGAGCTGTACTTATCTGTAAAATCAAAAGAATACTTCACAGAGTTATTTTAAGAACTTTATCTGATAAATTATATAGCAGACTAGATGAATACATTTATTCAAAGCAAAACTCATAACCTAGCATGATGATCAGCACTTGGGAGATGTTGACTGAATAATCCTTAGCTGATTTAATAATCCAATGTTTCAACATAGTAAGCAAAATACCTTACTTTGTAGATGTTACTGATCTTTGAATTTTTAGACTAGGGAAATCTCAAAATTGGAAACTTAGGGCCAAATAGCTGACTCATTTATGTGAATGTCATTTCCCTGTTCTAGTGAGAAAAAGATATGGGTACTATTTGATATTGCTAGGAACTGAGGCTTTGTGCTGAAATGAGTTCTCAGTCTAGCACTTCTAAGTTTTGATGTTTCCTTTTCTTTAGCTCCAAAATATAACTGATAATAAAATAGAAATAATTTGGTGTGTATTGTGGGTTTAATTCCAAATAGTAGGTTTATATATTCTCTCATCAAATTTTCAGTCCCATTTTTTAAATTATTAATTTATTTTTTTATTGGTGCATTATATTCATACATCATATTGAGGTAAAAAACTTGTGTGGACATATATGTACATATCACCCATTTACCCCTTACCCAATTACCACCCCATTCCCTCCCCATCCCTCCTTCCCATGCTTAGCTTAGTGGTTGACTTTGATATGTTTAAGTACTTTTGTGTTTTAGAGAATTTCCTTCTTCCTCCCTCCCATCCCTCAGTCCCATTTTTTAAAGAGAAAATACAGCGTAAGAAGTTTATCTAGGAAGTTGAATTGTACCACTTAACATATTAGTTTTATATGAAAGTTTGCAAATCTGGGAGATTTACTTACATGCTAAACATTCCTAGAGTTCTGAAGATGAGTGGGTTGAGGCTGCTCCATCCCAGACTGCTGGGCAGGGAAAGGCCTGGAAAGTGACAGATGAAAGACGAGGAGTGGAAGACGACAGCCCTGTCATTCAGGTAAGCACGCCACCTGATTTTAAAGAAAGAAGTGCGGCCTAATAGGAGTAGGTGAATGCTGAAGTGAAAGACGATTATAATTTCTTCAGGAGAAAAATTAGGCTCTGAAAGCAATATACTTTTGGAATAATGTAGACAATAATGCCGTTAGAGCTCAATTGCAGATTTTTTTTCTCTTTATATCATAATTTTCTTAACAATACTAAGGGTAGGATAGTTCACAAATTTTAGGTTGTAGTTCATATGCCTAAGAAAGAATGTAATTTGTCCACTATTACCACAGATTAAGGAAAAAGAAAGGCGAGCAGGAATTAATGTTTGGTGTGTGTCAGCCACTTCATATATCTGTTATTTTGTTTACTCCTTAAAATAACCTTGAAAAAGCAGGCATTTTATCTCACTTCATAGGGGAGAGATTAAAGCATAGAGAGATTAAGAACTTTAAGTTATATAATCATATAGGATTTGATATAGTTTGAGTGCCTTTAAACTGTATGTAAACTTAATAACTTCTGTTACTCTGTTCGGATCACTTCAGATTAAAATGGCTTGTTTTCTTTTTAAGCAGAGGGATGAGTGGATGACTGTTGATTTTATGTCTGTTAAAACTGTGTCATCATCGGCACTCAAAGCTGAAAAGGAAACTAGAAGGAAAATAGAGCAAGAGAAAACCCAAGCACTTGAGCAGGTAAGAGTATTTACAATGCTTTAACTTTCTGATTCACCTTGAATAAACTGGTAAAACATTCATGTAAATGCAGCTTTACTTGAAAAATATTTCTATTTTTTGATGTTTACTTAATGAGAACAACTATGAAATATGATATAAATATTTTAAAATAAATTTTCTATAGGAAACCAAACTAAAGGTATAGTTCATCTTTATAAATCTAGGGCATATACAGTTGAGTCATATTGAGTTTACGTTACTATCACCGAATTTAAACAGAAGCCTCTCAGAAGTTCTGTTTTAGTGTACATACTGAATTAAGATACCATAAAATTGCTTCCATTTCAAGACACCTAAAATTTCTGAATTTATTGTTGTCACTGCAAGTAAGAAAATAGTGGAGAACTTTCACAGGATAAAAAACAAGGCAAAAGATAAATCTAGAAAGTAAGGAAATACTGAAGCTGGGGGCTTTTCTGTGGTTATCACATAATATTGCTAATCTAGAACTTCAGTTTTAATGAATGTTCGGAGATGTGAGAAAAGGCGAGAGCCTACATGTCTGATTGTTAAACTCCAATAAATCTGAGACCCAGCTGGGATATATTCTCGATGAAAGGGTAAACTTGGAAAAGATCCAACTGAAGGCAAGAAAACTTAGTTTTTATTTTTTTATTTTTTTGGTGTTAAGGATCAAATTTGGGTCTTATGTTTGCTGGGTAAGCAGTCTACCACAGATACATCTGTAGCCCACAGCTTACCTGTCATCTGTCTTGTCAGGCTTTTTTTTTTTTTTATGTTGGAGGCAGTAAATTTCCCAATGGAATATGTAACCATAAGTTGCTACTATGGTTATAACTAAAACTAGTTTAATTAGGGTTTATAGCTTGAATTTATGCTACCTGTATGGTCTGAACATCATTATGGTGAGAATTTATTTTGAAGCATTTTTGAATTGGTTGCACTTTGAACTACTTGGCACATGTAATTATTAGTCCTTTCTAGAAGACCACATTGTCAATCTAGGCCTCACAAGTTTCTCAAAGTAAAGTTCTGTGGAATATGAGCTCAAACTCTGAAAAATCATGCAATATACAAAAATATGTTAGTCCATGAGAATCATCTGAAAGAATAAAGAGTAGAATCAGATCCACAAAACCTTGGTATCTTAGACTATCTAAGAGCTTTATAAAGTAGCATCAGACATAAAAATATGAGTAAGGACAAAAGATTAAGATCTGAGAAAGCTCTAACGAGAACTTCTATTAGTGAAAAATAGAGCACTCGAAGTTGGAAACTCAGTAGATGGATTAAGAGATTGAATATAGCCAAAGAGAGAATTACTGAATAGAAATATAGACTTTAAGAAGTTACCTTGGGGGTGTATTCGTTCGAGTCACCCCTCCATGCCAGTCTGGTATGGAGCTGTACCTATCCTCTGTATTTCTATCTTTCTAATAAACTTCTTTAAGTCTTAAAAAAAAAAAAGTTACCTTGAATATGTGTAGAGGGAAAATAAATGAAAAATAAAAAGAGTGCTCATTGATCATGACCAGTATTTTCTTTCTCTAAACTCTTTTTTGGTCTAATTTTAATTCTGAAAATATAGGTGTGGTAGATTGTGTTGGTTTATGTGAAACAGATATCCTTATGGAACACTGGAAGCTATCTTTATACAACATCTTGACTAAATTATGTCAGATATCTTCATCTTTGAATTAGATGTGAATAAGTTGGAGTTCATTGTATTAGCAGAGGGAAGGGAAGGGACATTTCACGATAGGAGATAACTTAATACTGGAGTAAGGAAAGGAGTTGTATGTTTTTATTGGTGCATTGTAGTCATACATCTTAATGGAGTACAAGATGATGGAGGCATACATGCACACATCATGCAATTATCCCTTGTCCAGTTGAGGTTCTTGATAGTTTTCTTTGCTCTACAGAAGCTCTTCAGTTTAATGCAATTCCACATATTGATCTGCCTTTTAGTTTCTTGTGCCTTTGGGGTCTTGTTGAGAAAGTTTTTATCTGTGCCTATGTATTGCAGTGTTGCACCTATGCCCTCCTTAGGAGCTTCAAGGTCTCTGGTCCAATTTCCAAGTCTTTGATCCATCTTGAAATGACTCTTGTGCAGGGTGAGAAAGTGGGGTTTATTTCCATTTTTTCTGCATATGGTTAACCAGTTTCCCAACACCATTTGTTGGCAAATCTTTTTTCCAGTGTACGGTTTGGCCCCTTCATCAAAAATCAATTGGCTGTAAGTGTGCGGATTTGTTTCTGAGTCTTCTGTTCTGCTTTATTGGTCTATGTATCTGTTTTTGTGCCAGTATCATGCTGTTTTTATTATTATGGCCTTGTAGTATAGTTTAAAGTCAGGTATTGTGATCCCTCCTGCATTTTTTTTTTTTTTTTGAGAACTACTTTGGCTATTCTGGTTTTTTTGTTGTTCCAAGTGAATTTAAGGACTGATTTTTCTATGTTGTAAGGAATGATCTTGGTAATTTAATGGATATTGTGTTGAATCTTTAGATCTGTTTTGGAAGTATAGCCATTTTGATGATATTTATTCTGCCTCTCCATGAACATGGAAGATCTTTTCATCTTCTAAGATCTTCTTTGGTTTCTTTTTTCAATATTTTATAATTTTCTTTGTAGAGGTCTTTTACCTCCTTTGTTAAGTTTATTCCTAAGTATTTAATTTTTTTTTTGTGGGATGTCCTGAGTGTAAGTGTTTTCTGAATATCTCAGTGGATTTATGGTTGGTAATACAGAAAAGTTTCCAATTTTTTTAAAGATTGATTTTGTATCCAAACACCATGCTGAATTTATTGATCAGTTCTATACACCTTTTGGTTGAGTTTGTTGGGTTTTCTAAGTATAATATCATGCCATCTGCGAATAGTGAAAGTTTGAGTTCTTTTCCTATTTATACTCCTTTGAATTCCTTTTCTCGTCTTATTGCTCTGGCTAGAGTCTCAAGTGGTGATTAATGGAGATCCTTGTCTTGTTCCTGTTTTTAGGAGGAATTCTTATAGTTGTTCCTCATTTAATATGATGTTGGCTGTGGACCTATTGTAGATTGCCTTTATGATGTTGAGGGTTTTTTTGTTTTTTTTGTTTGTTTGTTTCTTTTGTTTTTTTTGCAGGTGTGGGGACGGAACCCAGGGGCATTCGACCTCTGAGCTACACCCCCTGCTCTATTTTTTATTCTTTATTTTGAAACTGGGTCTCAGTGAATTGCAGAGGGCCTCACTAAGTAGCTGAGGCTGTCTGTGAACCGCGATCCTCCAGATCTCAGCCTCGCACATGCTGGGATTACAAGCGTGCGCCGCCACGCCCAGCTCGAGGTACATTCCTTCTATTCTGATTCTCTGCAGTACTTTTGTCATAAATGGATGTTGTATTTTGTCAAATGCTTTTCCAGCATCTATTGAAATGATCATGTGATTTTTGTCTTTGGTTCTGTTTATGAGATGAATTACATGAATTGATTTTTGTGTGTTGAACCAGCCTTGCATCCTCAGGATGAACCCTACTTGGTTATGGTGTATAATTTTCTTGTGGTTTTGAATGTGTGTCGCTAGTATTTTGTTTAGCAGTTTTGCATCCAAGTTCATCAATGATGTAGGTCTGTAGTTTTCCTTCCTTGAGCTGTCTTTATTTGGTTTTGGTATTAATGTGATGTTGGCTTCATAGAATGTATTTGAGAGAATTCAGGTTTTCTTTTTTTTTTTTTAAGGAAAAAATTTGACTCTTAAGAACCAAATGTTAATTTTTATAATGCAGTGAGGATAAAATGAAGGTAAGGGAAAAGTCTTAATTGATGGTTCTTACCTGTTCAAAGTGAAGCTTCTTGATTGTGTATCCTTTCTTCATATTGGGTGTATCATTTCTTTGGTATTCTAAGTTAGTGTTTTGAATCACTAAAATGAAATAAATTTATTGCAATCAGCACTTAAAAGTATAAAATATCAGTATATATTATATTTAGTAAAGATACATTTTGTTTCCTAAGATTTTTGTTTTGGAGATACATATATACACGTACACACACACACACACACACACACACACACACACACACACAGTATTCTCATTTTGTATTAGGGTCATGGAAAAGTTTGAAACACAGTGCTCAAGGCTGTGTCTGTCTCTTCTCTCGTTATGTCTGAATTGTGCTAAAGCTACAGACAGATAGCATTTCTTTATAGAACCAGTTGTCTGCCTTATTCCATTTCTTCAGTATTCTTTCATAAGCAGGAGATTTCATCTCAGCTTTTGGATTTATGTAGTGAGACTGGCTCTACTTCTTTGCCCTTTTGGAACATTTTCAGTTTTTATTATCTTGTATAAATTGAACTCAGGACTGTAACGTTCAGCTTGCCCATAGAGCCCAGTAGTCCTGTGGCTTCAGTCCTATGCACTGCTTTGAATCTCTGTTCTGTTTACACTCCATAGAGAAATTTATCTTGTATTAAATTACAGTATGTTTGATTTTATGTATGTCTTTTATATTTATTCTGAGCAGAGAGGTTGTGATGCATTAGAACCCTCATAAGCCAGCTTGACTAGAAGGCCTGAATATATGTTGAGATCAAGTCATGTTGGCATATTTCTGTTTCTTTCCTTTTACTTGCTCTATAGTCTTTTATCATCTAATTATGCCATACTGTAAATACTCATTCCTCTGTTTATGGACACTTATATTGTTTACTGTTTTTCACTGTTACAAACAGTGCTGCAGTGAAAGGCATTACATGTATTTTCTCATGCATACATGTACAAATTTCTCCATGGTGCAAATTTACAAATGGCATGGCTCATGCATAGAGAATGCATCTATTTTTCTTTTACATATACTTGCAAAGAGATTATAATAATTTATGCTGTCTGGGCAATGTGTGTTTTTAAAAAAAATTTCTTTCTCTAATCTCAGACTGTCAAATTAAAAAAATCCAGACAAATGGAGGAGAAATTATATTATTTTATATGCTTGTTTATATATTGTTTTATATGTTTTATCTGATTACTATAAAATCTTTTTATTTTTGTTCACTCATGTTTCTCATTTTTTTGCTTATATTTTATTACTCATTTCCTTATATATTATGTCCTTTGTCTCATGTATATTTCTAGGTAGTTCCAATTTGTCCAGACTCTTGTCAGTTGTACTCTTTAGTGTGCAATTTTAAAAAAATCCTGTTGAGTAACTACTGTGTGTCTCTTTGAGTGCCTATATAAGACTACTGGAAAACTGAGAGATTTTATAGTAAACCAACAAGGGAAAATGACAGAAAATCATATCTATTTTGCCTTTTCTAGTTCAACTTAAATTTTGTACTTTGACAATTCTTTTCCTTTTTTTCAGCTCATATATATATTTTTAAAAGGCATCTAACCATTTTGTTTTTAATAATATGTTTGGCTGATATTCTGGGAGGCTGAAATTCCTAATATTTAGTGGACTCTAGTGGATGCTGCTTGCTCCATAGTCCTGGCACAGAAGTAGCTGCTCCAGGCAGCTTCCGAAAAATTCTTTTGTCACACAAAAATGACATGAGTCAGATACAATAATTTGGAAAAAATATATTTAATAATTGTAATTATATGAAAGCCATTTGGGAAGGAGTTGGCTGGCAATTATGAATCTCCTATAAAAGCCAATGTTGCTTTTATAGCAATTTTAAACAAGGCATCATAAAAGTTAATCAAACACAGAAGTTAGCATTGTCCTGGGTTATGATAAGGAAAGTCAGTGAGGCAGAAATGTCACAAGCTTAGAGCAAGGAGGGATTTCACATTATTAGGTGGCAAAGACATCAAATACCACGCTCTGCCCATTATTACATCAAGTCCCTTGGGATTTGTCCACTTGCAGACAAATCCCATCCAGCCAACATTATCCATAAAGCTTGGGTTGGTCATGATGTTAATCTCAGTGTGTGGTTCTAAGAGGACTCTCAACACTAACATTTAACACTTTCCATTTGTATCCATTCTCTTGCCAATATTAGTTCTTGTAGGAAGCATTTTCTAACCTCCTGAGGTCAAGTTAGGTATGTTAGTATGTAGTTCTGTAGCACCCTTTGCTTTCCTAGCATTTATCTGTATTGACATTATTTGTCTTTCCCCCTCCCTAGACCATATTTCTTGGATGACAAGGCCCATGTGCATCATATTCATTATAAGCCTCAGGACCTGACACAGTGCTTAGAACATAAGAGATGCTTGCTTTGTGATTATACTCCCATCCTCTCTTTCTTGGATTTCTGTCATAATCTTCTGGCTCAATTTGTTTTTGGTGGTGGTACTGGGGTTCCTGGAAACCCTTCTCCGGGCTACGTTCCCAGACCTATTTTATATTTTTATTTGGAAACAGGGTCTCTTAAGCCAGCGCGGCTGGCTTCAAACCTGCGCGATCCTCCTGTCTCCGCCTCCTAAGTGCGGGGATTACAAGCGTGCGCCACCACGCCTGGCTATTCTTCTGGCTCAATTTGTAGTCTAGCATTTCTCCAGTTTTTCCTCCACACTGAGATCAGTTAGCTCTTTCTGGAACACAAAGCTGACTTTTGTGTCACCATTGCCCCCAGCATAAGACTTTAACAGTATTTTAAAATGGCTTTTGTGGCATAAACCCTGATTATTCTCCAACCTAATTAATTTCATTACTGATTCTCACTTCTAAATTTAAGTAAGTCTGAATTCCTTTAAGTTTTCTGAAAGTTTTGTCCTTTTTCTTTCTGTAAGGTTTTATGAACATGCTAGGGCTTGTCAATATCCCTCACTCCCCCACCCCCAACCTCCCCAGAAAGAAAACTTGGCTAATTGATGAAGTCTAGAGTTGTTTGGCCTAGTACTCTACATTTCTGTCTTCAAAGCATGTGTCAGTGACTTATTGTCTGTATTTCTCACTGTATCATAAACTACCCAGAGTTGCGTCAGTATTATTGACTTTTATATCTTCTATATCTAACACAATTCTGAGACTTGCTAAGTATTCATTAAAAATGTTAATGTGAATTTAGACATTATCTGCAAGTGACAGAAGTGTGTCTTAAGAGTATTTTAAATGATTTGTCCAGGATTACAACTGTTAATGGGATCTCAGATTGATTATTTATTAACATTTTTTTGCGGTGGATTTATCATTTAATTCTAACTTCTAAAAATGTTTTGTTCTAGTCCAAACTGCTAGAAAGAGAACTGAATCCATACTGGAAGGATGGTGGGACAGGTCTTCCACCCGAAGACTGCAGTGTGTCAGCAGCTACTAAAGGTATCTGTTTTGCTTGTACTTTGGTGTTTCTTATAAGTTGGTGTTTCTAAGGGAATGGCCTTAGTTTACACATAAAAAGCTTTCATAAATTATTTGTAGTTTTTTGAAGTCATAGTTAAATCACTAGTACATGGGAACAAGTTGATTAAATACATAGTCTTAAACTATATACTTGTTTTTGTAATCCTTTTACATATAAATTTC
This sequence comes from Muscardinus avellanarius, assembly GCF_963383645.1. NCBI lineage: Eukaryota > Metazoa > Chordata > Mammalia > Rodentia > Gliridae > Muscardinus > Muscardinus avellanarius. The sequence goes on from NC_137786.1 coordinate 146,334,528, forward strand.
TACCTTTTTTTTTTTTGGGTGGTACTGAGGATGGAACCCTTCTGCCTCTGGGCTATACTCTCAGACCTATTTTATATTTTTATTTGGAAACAGGGTCTCTTAATTCAGCATGGTTGGCTTCAAACCTGCACGATCCTCCTGTCTCTGCCTCCCAAGCGCGGGGATTATAAGCGTGCGTCACCATGCCTGGCTATAAATTTCTTCTTTAAGTAGATTAATATAAAGTATGATTCTGTGAGAATATAATATACATTTGTTTTGTTGAAAGTATTGTGTCCAAACTTTTATGAAAATAATGTATAAGCAAAGATGTGATTTCATATCTTCAGAAATTCTTACTTTGTTCATAAAATTTGTACTGATTTCAAGAGAGTACTGTTATTTTCCAGCAGATGGAGACAAAATATTTGTGTCACATAGACATACTTTATAACAACAGAATTTTAAAAAAGCTCATATGTTCATTAAGTGCTCCATTGACAACTCAATAAAAAGTTTATTTAATTATTATTAACCAAGGATACAATATTAGTATTGTTAGTTATTACCTTTTCATTTTAGTGATTTATTAGTATAGGCTAGTTTATTGCTTTTTATACATAATTTATTTTGGCTATTTGTTAAAATTATTTTGTTAAATAATTTTTTTGGAACTAGGAATTAAACCCATGGACATTATACTTCCAAGCTACATCTCCAGCTTTTTTCTTTTGAAACAAGGTCTTGCTAAGTTACTGAGGTTGACCTTGAACTTGAAATCTTTTTGTCTCACTCTCCCAAGTACTGGGATATGGGCATGTACCACCAAGCCCAGCTTGTTAAAATGATTTTGTATACTATGTATGCATGTCCCTAGAGCCACTTAAAGCTCCTTTATAATTTTTATTTAATAATTCTACTACTAATTATAAATTTTTGGGTGATGTGTGCATCACCCATTAAGATGTATGACTACAATCCACCAATAAAAAATTTAAAAAATTTCTTTTTTGCCTTTAGTATGCTGGGATAAGTACAAGGTTTTCTTTTAAGAAAATTTAAGAACTTAAGTTAGGGAACAAGTTAGCTCAGTCCAATTTTATTTTATTATTAAAATACTGTTTTTTTCTTTGTGTGTGTATATGTGACACTGGAGATTGAAGCCAGATAGATTCTACTTCCAAGCTACATCCCCAGCCCTGTTTTATTTTTATTTGGAAACAGTCTTGCTAGATTAATGAGAGTCTCACTATTTGCTGAGGCTGTCCTTGAACCTGTGATACTCCTGTCTTAGCCTCCCCAGTACTGGGATTACCAGGCCCAGCGTTTTAGTCTCACATCATAATGTAGTTCACAGTGATAGTGGCATACATGCATACAGCACTGGGTGGGCTTTCCTCCTGCCCCCCCATACAGAATAGTGAGATTAGTGTTGGTGTTCTTACGTAGGTAATGTAAGTGGAAGTGTTTCCTTCATTAATTATTCCTCCCTTTCCCCCTCCATGGCTACCTCCCTCTCTCCACTGGGGTTTCTCTTCCATTATCTCAAGTCCCTCTAGTATCCTGATTACTCCTTAGCTTCTGCATTTAAGAGAAAACCTATGACCCTTCACTTTCTGTGACTGATTAATTTCACTTATCATAATGTTCTCCATGTCCATCCATTTTTCTGTAAATGTCATAATTTTATTCTTCTTCATTGCTGACTAGAATTTCATTGTGTGCATATCCCATAATTTTTAATTATTTCATCTTTTAATGGACATATAGGTTGGGTCCATAATTTGTCTATTGTGAATTGTGGTGTTATAAACATGGGTATGCATGTATTACTGTAATATTCTGATTTCAGTCTCCTTAGAAAGGTATCTAGGAGTAATATAGTTGGATCATATGGTGGATCTATTCCCAGTTTTCTGAAAAATCCCCGAACTGTTTTCCATAGTAAAAGCCCAGTTTTACGATCCATACTTTTATCATCTCTAGTGTCAAGAACACTGTGAATAAATTTATCTTTGGGGAAAATCTAGAATTGAAAATCTCAGTGTTTGGTGTTTGTAGTCAGCAGGTTCTTGATTTCACTGACTATGAGAGACCTAGAGTTCTGCTTTAGGTATTATCTGGTGGGAAAACAGATCAGTTTCAAAAACAGTAGGAGAAAAGTGACATTAAATAAAATTTTTAGGGAGCCTCTCTCCCTTTCCTTTTCATCATGCTTTTACTACTTTCCTTTTCTACATCACATTTATTAAGGAGGGGGGAAAATGACAGAATGCTTTGTCAGAGATTCAGCTCCCAGAGTTGAAATGAAATTTTAAAAAATGATTGGCAATTAAATAAGTATAACGACAATAAGGAAAAAGTGATCTACAAGTTTTATTGCAGATGCAGAGAGTGTTGTCATTCTGTTTAGATTAATGGTAGGACTGAAACTGTTAGGCACCTGAAGTGTAGTAGCATTAGAATTAAGGAGGTAGAGAGGACACTGTTGTTATTAAGAATTCAGATTTTGGAGTCATTCTACTTGCAATTAGAATTTGGCATTTCTTCTTATTAGCTGTGTGGTGTTTAGAAAATTCCGTGACCTTTCTGAGATCACTTATTCATTTCTAATATGGAATAATTATAGTAACTATCTTATGTAGCTATTTTAAAGATTAAATTAGAAAGTCTTTTAGACCAATATCTGGAATGTAGTGAATATTCAGTAATGATGGTGATGTCAAATACTTGTTCTGTGATTAAATGTTTTGGGAAGATTTTGTTAAGAATTTTTTGGTAACGTTTGACATACCATGTAATCATTTACTATGAAAATTTATATTTATATTAATATGAATTCATTAATCTTCATTTTTTTCTTAGAGAAAATTAGGAAAGTAAGTTTAACTATTTTCAAAACTCATACAATATTATGTAAAATCATGTTTTAGTAACAGAAATATCTATACAACTTCGTAGTTTAATGGCACACTTATCAGTTTATTTCATATCAACCATATGAGGAAAGCAGAGTAGATGTTATTGTCCTAATTATATAGGTTGGGAAACTATGGCTTAAAGTGACCGGGTAATTGCCAAACACAGAAGAAGAAGGGACATATGTTTTCTCTAATAAGCTCAAGCTAGGGAGTATTAGGAATACTAGAGGAACTCCATATAATGGAGGGGAAACCTCAGCAAAGCCAGGAAGGAGGGGTAGGGGAGGAAGAAGGCTGAGGTTGAGTCATGGAGGAGCTACATTCGAATATGTGTATACATGTGAATATAACACTGCTAACCTGGACACTCAGTATTGGGAGGGAGGGATATGGGGAAGGGGGGAGGGCACCAAGTACTGTGTGGATGTATGCCATTGTCAACATGATCCACATCATGATGTGAGACTATAGTGCACCCATAAAAATAAATAAGTAAATGACCGAGTAATTTGTTGATCATCACATGAATAGTACTAGAACCTAGGTCTCTGATTCTAGTCTAGGGTTAGTTACTCTAGATTCTTTAGAAGACTATCTTTCTTACTCTGTAGTTGATAGAAATTCTTGCTTATAGCCTCTTCCAGGTGATTTTGCTTTTCCTATTGATTTCTTCTCCCTAATTTTTGGCTTTATCTGTTAAGAATTTTTGAGTTGGAAGGACTTTTAATGGCAGCTTTAATCAGTTACTTCTTTCAACAGTTGAGGAAGCAAAGGTCCAAATGAGTTAATGAGTTGCTTTTGGTCTTACAACCATTTAGTAGTACCGGCAAAAATAAAATATAGGTCTCCTGATACTTAGTTTATTATTTCTACTTTAATCATTTTTTTTGTGTGTGTGGTACTGGGGATGGAACTCAGGGGCATTCTACCTCTGAGTAACGCCACTAGCCCTGCTTTTTATTCTTTATTTTGAAAAAGGGTCTCACTGAGTTGCAAAGGGCCTCACTAAGTAGCTGAGGCTGGCTTCGAACCTGCGCATTCATCCTGTTTCACCCTTCTGAATGCTGGATTATAAGCATGTGAGAAGTGGAGAATATAGCCCAAATTCATTTGGTTGTATTTTGTTTATAACAACATAATTTTGTATCAGGATGGAAGTATAAATTTTGACTTATAAAAACAAATTTGAGATATAGTTATGTATTGAATGCTGCATACCAGTGAATGTAATGTAATTCTTGATAAATTTTCTCAGCATAGAGGATTGGTACCATGCCTTAGTCATGGTTTACATCCTGTGTTTAATAAGTTTTCATGTGAATGATACACCTTTAATATTTGTTGATTGAATCTGAGGATAGTGCTACAAGTTGGTATTTTTGTTTGTTTTTTAGATATTAAGTTTGGTGATGTCTCTGACTGAGTAAAACACTACATTAGTGCCATTCCTAATTATAAGATTAATATGACTATTGAAATTGAGCCTTTTATCAACTAGAAATGATACAAGTATTATACTAAAATTATATTTTCTTTATGTATGGCAACACAGAGGAATACAAGCAATCTTACTTTGCTCAGATTTTTTTCCTTTGTGTTATATGTTGGGTGTCTTGGTGATTGTTCAGGATATTTTCACTCTGCCCCTCAGTATTTTATTAGATTCCCAGATAATTCTATGGAGTAAACAATTTAATTATTTTGTTGGGACATTAATAAAGGTATTGATTATTATGAGTTTTTTTTTATTTATCACTTTGTAGTTTTCAGATTTAGACCAAGTTCCTTGAGTTGTTGCACTATTAATTTTGAGACTATGTAAATGAGAAAATAGCTAGAGTAAAATACACTTTTGAATGAAAAGTGAAATCATTAAATTAATTAGAGGTTTAGGTTTTGAAGTACAAAGTAATTTAGACTTTTAAAGAAAGGACACATTATCTTAGAAGAGATTGCTTAGTAAAGATAATTTCTTTTGAGATTTGAATGAGGAGTAGAATTAATTTGAGGACTGAAATATTTTATCTTTTTTCCTATAAGTAAAGTTTTTTATTAACAATGTTCAACATACATAGAAAAAAAAAGAAAAACATATAACCACAAGTGTATAGCAGACTGATCCTTTTCACAAAGTGAGAAACATATGTTACTAGTACACAGTTAGAGAAACATTAGTATCTCAGAAGCTCCAGCTTTGTTCAGTCTAGAATCACTACTTTGTTACCAGAGGGGAAACCACTATCCTGATTTCTAGCAGTAACATTTTTGTTTCTTGCTTTGTTTGTCCATATTTTAAGATCCATTGTTAGTGTTGTGAATAGTTATGGATCATTAATTTTCCTTGTTGTATAATGTCTGTCTTAGGGATATATCATAAGTTGTCCACCATCACTAAAATGTCCTTAGATGATACATCGTCCTTTTAGAGATGGTGGACATTTTGTAGGTTGTTTCTAGTTGGGATTATTGCAGATTTTTCTGTTAAGAATGTTCTTGTACTTGTCTTTTATTTGTGTGTATGCATGTTTGTTGGTCCTCTCGGGCAAGGAAAATTAGGCCCAGAATTTTGACTTAAGTTATTGATTTGATTTCTTCTTCTTAGAGATCAAAAGTGTGATATATACAGAAGGAAATAAAAGTAGCTTAATAATGTTCATGGAAGGCATTCAAATGTTCATAGTTGGTAATCATAACTAAAGTAGGATAGTTTCTTTTAATAAACACTTCAGTATTCTCTTCTATAACTTTTTAAATTTGTTCTTTGTGTTGCCTCTGATGTAACCTTTTCTGTTCTAGTTGTGTACTGCTATTCCTTAACTTATTTCTGGGGATGCTGTCTATACATTTTTTAAAAAATTTTAACAGAAATCCAATTTATTTTCTTTAGCTTGGTTTGGGGAATTTTCCCTGACCTCCAAGTTAGAAATAATTCTTAGCTTTTCTCATTTTTATGACTCTTTATATGTTTTGTAATACTTATCACATATTATCTTTAATCATATACTTTTGTACTCATTTGTTTCAGTTGGAATTTTCATGAAGATAGTTTTAATTTTTCCTTCTTCCTAGTTGCAAAACTGTAGTTTTACAAATGTAGGCATTCAAATATAATGAATTTTAAGTGTGCTTATGATTTTTACATATTCGAGAAAAATATTTAATTTTATACTTTAGAAGTTATAGAAACAGTAATATTGATAACTACATGAAAAGTATAACATTAACTATTGGAATTTAGCTTCAGGAGTAGAGGATGGTGGATTAAGCTGGCTAAGGAAGTCGTATCAAAGAATGAAGGAACAAGCTGAGAAACAAAATAAAAATTTTGAGGATATTGTGGCTGAAAGATACGGGGTAAGTATCTGTATTAAGGAGGTGGGTATTTTCAGTTATATGAAAAATTAAGTGCTTTTAACTTTATTTTGTACCATAAAGTGCTTTTGAATTGAATTGATATTACATTTCTTATCTTTATACTGCTAAAGTAATTTTGTGCTTTTTATTATTCTGTAAGCTTGATTAGCATATTTTTGTTGATAATTGATTAGAAAACAAGTGTAAAATTTAAATGTAAATGTATGAATGAGGCAAATTCTCTAATGCATATGAGGTACTTTTAACAAACATATTAGTGTCAATCGCTAAGCCAAACATGAGAAGGAGGGAGGGGGAGGGAATGAGGCAGGAATTGGATAAGGGCTAATTGGGTGATGTGTGCATGTATGTCTCTACCATTCTGTACCCCATTAAGATGTAGGACTACAGTGCACCAATAAAAAAATAAAAAAAATTTATGAATGTAAAATTTAATGTTTCTAGATTTAATGAATGTAAAATTTAGTTTAGTTTTTTGTTTTTTTTGTTTTTTGTTTTGGCGGTAGTAGGGGTGGAATCCAGAGGCTTTCTACCTTCAGGTTATACTCTCAGACCTATTTTATATTTTATTTGGAAACAGGGTCTCACTAAGTTGCTGAGAGCCTCACTAAGTAGCTGGGGCTGGCATTGAACCTGTACGATCCTCCTGTCTCAGCCTCCCAAGAGTGGGGATTACAAGCATGCACCCACACCTGGTTCATGAATGTAAAATTTAAATATATGTATGCTTAATGTAAAAAAATAATATTTTATCATTGAGAGAATATTTGAATAAATGTAGGAGAGCCTCCATAGCATACCTTTGGAGATAACTGTTGTTGAAGTTTTAATATATAATATACCAGAGTTTCGAATACTGTAGAATTTTGGCATTTTCCAGAGGATATTTTTTTTTGTAAGAGTGTATATATATTCTTAGAACCATGTTACCATCCATCAGGATATGATATTTTAGAACCAGCTCACTTTCTTTCCTTTCCCTCCCCCACCTGTGTATATACTCAGACTTACACACTCTTTTTCTTGAAAAAGTCTTTGTAAAGCATTCTTTATTTTTGAGTGTGGAAATTTACCAACTAGGAATTTTTAATGTTTAAGCCTTTTTCTCTCTCTTTTTCCCCCAAGAGAAAGAACGCTTCTGGTCTGGAAAATCAGCTGGGGGAAATTTTCTTATATACATTTGTTTTTTATTAATGTTTTTCCTCATTCAGTTTTGCTTCTTTCTGGAAATACTGGCACATGTATATTACATTCTCTAAATTCAATTGTTCATGTGTCTTTTTTTTTATAACTTAAATTTACTGTCATTTCCTAAAGTGTAAACAATTCCCAGGCTAATTTTTATTTTCTTCTTTGTGGTCTTGGGGGTGGAACCCAGGGACATTCCACATCTGAGCTATACGTCCAGCCCTATTTTTTATTCTTTATATTGAAACAAGATCTCATAGAGTTACAAAGGACCTCACTAAGTAGCTGAGGCTGTCCCCAAACTGCAGTCCTCTTAGCTCAGTCTCCCAAATGCTAGGATTACAAGCATGCACCACCACGCCTGGCTGGCTAATTTTTTTTTAAAAATCACTTTCTATTCAGTGTCTCTCGGCATTTTATGGGGCATGAGAATTTTCATTTATTAGTTTTTCTTGTTCTTGAACTATTTTTTCCTGAGTCTGTTATATTTTAGCAATACAGTAACTTCTTGAATTTCACTACCAGTTTTAACTCTTATATTTTATAGTATACTCTGTGTTCAGGGCATTTGTCTCTTTTTCAGATCTTTTGTTGTTATTTGATAATTTTCAATTGTACATGCTATTTGTTTATTTAATTACTTGGGGATTATACCTCTGAGCTATACCCCCAGCACTTTTTAATTTTTTGTTTTGAAGCAGGGTCGCACTAGGTTGCTGAGTTACTGATCTGGTCTCAAACCTGAGATCCTCCTATTCAGCCTTCCAAGTACCGGGATTACAGGTGTGTGCCACCATGACTGGTTTGCTCAAACTTTTTAAAGTATTCTTTTTTGGTGTAATATGAGCATACAGGTCTTCCTTCCCTTGCCTGGGTGGGGTTTTCCTTCATTTTGCCACTTGCCAGTGGGTCATGACACAGTGGCAGGTGGGGGCAAAGTTACTGAGCCTTTCATAATTTTAGATATGTTATTTTTTCTTTTTTTAGTCAATGGAAATATTTCAATCGAAATTAGAAGAAGCTGAAAAAACTGCCTCCAGAAAAGAAGATTATAGACGGGAAAGATGGAGGAAGCCTACATACTCAAATAAAGCACAAAATAGTCAAGAAAGTAGAAAATTAGACTTAGTAAAATATAATAAAAGTTCAAGGGATAGATATAGTACAGTAGAGACTTCAAACAATAGCAATAAAGATAAGTTTAGTGGTGATGAAAAAAATAATACATCTGGGTCTTTAGAAACATATAGAAGAATAGAATGCAACCCAATGCAAAATCAAGAGTTCTCTTCTGGAAATTTGAGAGCTAAATTCTTAAGACCCTCTGATGATGAAGAATTGTCATTTCACAGTAAGGGCAGAAATTTTGAACCGTCTAGTTCGTCTTCCACTCAGGGTTCTTTGCATTGTGGTTTTCGAAAACCGGCCAGCAACAGTGAAGAAAGTTTAATGTTGTTGAGTCAATCTGATGAGACAGAAGGAGACAAGAAATACTCAAATCAAAAACCAGTGGAGTCTAGTAGCAACATCGACTATCAAAAAATTTCAGGAGACGTGAAGAAAAAATTACAAGCTGAGAGCTTGAGAGATGACCCTTCAAGGAGAGAACATTGGCAGGATAAAAAGCCTACATTTGCCGGGTATTTTTATCATTTGTTTTTAAGCTAGTAAATGAATATTGTGACAGAGTTCAGAGAACTGATCTGCAGAACATCAGTTATTAATTAGACATTAATATGATCTATTTCTTAAAATTGGCAAAAAAGATGTGCATATTTAACAAAACAGTAGTTTTATTTTATGGATTATATTTTATTTATTTTAAGGTATAATTTTCAATTTATTATTATTATTTTTATTTATTTTTATTTATTTTTTATTGGTGCACTGTATTCATACATCATAGTGGGATACATACTTTTGTAGACATACATGCACACAATGCCCAGTCAGCCCCCACCCAATCCCCACCCCATTCTCTCCCTATCCCTCCCTCCCATGCTTGGCTTAGTGGTTGACATCTAGTATTATAGCAATTTATCCAAAATTAAAAATGATAATCTCACATAACAGTTTCATTTGTCTGATACCAAGCTTTTGATGACTTAAAGATAACATTTCAATATTTCTTTTTGCTTTCTTTCTTACCAGAGAATATTTTTTTTCTATTTTCTTTAGGTGAAACTATCATATATTTATATATTTATTTTTCAGAAAAAAAAATCTATCCTAATATGGAATATGGACTCTAGGTACCCAAAACGATCTTGAAAAAGAACAAAGCTAGAAGATATATATTTTCTGATTTCAAACCATATAAAGCTACAATAATTGAAACAGTGTAGTACTGTTCTAAAGGCAGATATATAAACCATTGGAGTTAAATAAAAGCCTAGAGCTAAATTCTTCCCTATATTGTCAAGTTATTTTTGACAAGGTTTCCATGAACATTTGGTGGTGGAAATAATAATCTTTTAACTAAATATTGTTGAAAAATAATAATTACATGGAAAAGAATAAAATTGGACCCTTACCTAATCCCATATACAAATATTAACTCAAATAGATAAAAGACCTAAATATAAATCTTAAGACTATAAACTTTTAGGAGAAAATCTGGGTCATAAAACCTCACAGCCTTGAAATTGGCAGTGATTTCTTGGTTATGATTTCAATGGCACAGGCAAGAGAAGAGTATACAAACTCCCTAAAAAATAAAAAAAATATTGTATATCCAAAGACAATGTAAACAGAGTTAACAGTTACTAATAGAATTGGATAAAATATTTCCAAATGCTATATCTGAAGGTATATTAATATTCCAACTAGAAATCCTAAAAATTAACAACAATAAAGGCAAACAATACCCTTTAGAGATAGGTAACAGACTAACATAAATAATGAATCTCCACAGATAACCAATCTTAGTTGTCTGTTGGATGGAAAATCTTGTTTCTCTAGTTCTGATGTGGGTTACCTATTTCTTCTTTGTAGTTAATCTCTTTGAGTATTTTCTTTAGTGCTGGTTTTGAAGACATAAATTCCTTCATTATTTTTTAATTTTTAAAAAAATTTTTTGTTGGTGCATTGTAATCATACATCTTACTGGAATACAAGATGGTTATATTTTATTTAACAGTTTTATTTAACAGAAAACTAAAAGGCGTCATGCTATGCTGCAGAAGATACTTTGGTAGATTTTACCACCAATGTGATGTTACTTTCTAAGGAAATAATTCTATTATTAAATATAATAATCATAAAGATTACATTTCTATAAGAGGTCTAGGAGACTGAAGGAAGAACTTCTTATAATGGTCAAATATGAAGTTACAAAGATAGATTGAAGACCCTATAGAGGGAAATGTGAATTAAAGGTTGTTTTGTAGAGAAGGAAACAATCCACTTTGGGTACTTAGATTTCAAAGATGTTATTAGAGTTTTAAAATAAAATGTAGATAGGATAGTGGTTTTATCCACAATGATTAGCAAAATAGCCCTTTCTGGTTTATTATTGTTGTATTTTGTAGGACTGGGTAATAAGATGAGGAATCCCTTAGTGAGTGGATCAAATCTTGGAAAATTTGATTTAGGTATAGAGCTGGCCCCTTTGGTGATAGAAAAAAAAAATCCAAAGGATAATGACAAACTTGCACTTGAGTGATCATTATATATCGCCAGTTGAGTGAGACAATATGAGAATTGTTTTCAAAATATGAGACGAATGGAGTAATAGATATAAGCACTGTGGTTTGGGGTGGAGAGGTTGGCTAATTGCTTTTGCTAAGGATTATGGTGGATTACAAGCAGTGTGTAGCTTTCAGTAAGAGGGTTCTTGCAGTCTGGACTGAGTGATGGAGCTCAGCACCAACAGATGGGCTCTAGTTCAGGTCCGGGCTTTGCTCATTGGAATCTGCAGTAGAAGTCCAGTGTATTGACTTGATAAATGTGCAGGGATTAGAGAATGTCAGTGGCTGTATGCATATGTAATTGCCCAGGCTTCATTCCAGGTATCTTGGGTGGTAAACTGTTTCTGGTCACACGTTGCTAGTGAGATGAAGCTTTTATTTGCTGATACCATTTGGGTTGGCTGAGCATTTGGGCAATCTGTGGGTCTTGATTTCTATGACTACAACTAAGTAGAGTATGCAAAGCAGTCTTATACTTTGCTTGTCTGATTGCTGCATATTCATATGTGTTCTTTAACCTGTTAGCTTTTGACAGTTAAAGTATCGGCATTCACCAAAAACAGCTTTTTTTTTTTTTTTGGATGGGGTGTCTGAAGGCAATATTCTTTGGTAGTCTCATTAATTTGGTTTTTGGAGAGGTTTGAGGCTTTCCATGAATTTCATGGTTGGCTGGATAAAGGGAGGGAGAGAGAGAGAGAGAGAAAAGAGAAAGAAGAACAAAATAGAAACAACAAAGAGACAAACCACCTAGGGATTCTCCACACATATAGTAGAGGGAAAAAAAAATCTCTGAGCTTATAGATTGGTAAGAGATCAAGGTAGGACCTTGAAGAATGCCCAGAAAGACTCAGTAAAGGATTGCTAGAGGCAGTTAATTTGTATGACATCATCTTGGGAATGTGTTGACTTTTTTTAAGAATGTTATTGGTACATTATACAATGTGGTGAGATATAAAGTGATACATCCATGTGTGCACACACATCTCTTGGTATGATTTCCTCCTAACCCCATCCCGCTACCCCTCTCATCCCTTCTTATACACATGCTAGTAAGGTTGTTGGTGATTCTCTCATATATGGATACCGTATTATTTGGTCAGTTTCCTTCCTCAAGCTCCCTATTACTCCCTCCTTCTCCCTCCCCTCATCTTCTAATGGTATCACTCCTTATTTTCATAAAGTCCCTTTTCATTTTTCTCTTACTTCTACATATGAAAGAAAGCATATGAGCCTTAACACTTGAGACTGGCTGATTTTCTCTCGTTCCATCCATTTTCCTCCAGATAACACAATTTTGTTCTTCTTTATGCCTGAGTAAAACTCCATTGTGTATTTTGTGCTACATTTTCTTTATCTGGTCATCTGTTGATAGACACCTCAGTTGGTTCAGTAATTTGGCTATTGTGAATTTTGCTCCTATAAACATGGGTGTGCATGTGTAGTATTCTAACTGTAGAAAAATGGAACTAGAACTTTGTCTTTCATCTTGCATGAAAGTCAACCAAAATGAGTTAAAGGCCTATGACTTAGACCAGAAACTTTGCAAATACTAGACGAAAACAGAGACTTCCTTAATAAAACTCTTAAAGCTCAGAAAATAAAACCAAGAACCAACAGATGACATCAAATTAAAAAATCAAAACCATCTTCATAGCAAAGGAAACCACCAAGAGTCTGAAGAGAAAACCTACAGAATGGGAGAAAATCTTTGCCAGTTACACCTCTGATAGAGGACTAATATATGGAATATATAAAGAACTTATCATATTACCCAATATGTTGAATTTTTTTTAATGCTAAAATTCTAGGGCGTTTTAGAACCAGTAACTTTTTTTGTGTGTGTGTGATACTGGGGATTGAACCCAGCTCTATTTTTTTTATTCTTTACTTTGAAACAAGGTCTCACTAAGTTGCTGAAGGCCTCACCAAGTAGCGGAGACTAGCTGAGAACCTGTGATCTTCCTGTTTTACCCTCCCAAGTGCTGGTATTACAAGCATGCACCACCATGCCCAGCTAAGAATCAGTAACTTTTTAGAAGTAGAAAAAAATCAGAACTGATTTTAGAACAAGAAATCATAGTATGAGCCCTGAATTGGCAGATGTAGAAATTGAGGGATTTGAGATTATAACTTGCACAAAGTTATATAACTGGGGTTGCCAGATTTTATAAATGAAAACAGCAATTCTCTGCAGTACTTGGACTTACTTATAATAAAACACTTTTTGATGTTTACCTGAAATGCAAATTTAACTAGGGGTCATATATTTTATCTGGCAACTCTGGGCAGCCTTAACCATTTCCTAGGACTGTGACCTTTTACAAAGAGATTGATACCTGACCTTGTTGTGCTTCAGTTTTCTTATCTTAAAAAAGATGCTAATATCATCCACTTCCTGAGGTTGTTGCATGAGTCACTGTATATGAAAAAGCTTAGAATCTTGTACATAATTATTTTTAAAATATTATTATATAGTTACTTGCAAAACTTGGATTGGGTTTCTTGTCATCTGATACCTGTTTAGTATGGTTTTCAAATAAATAGAAAAAGAGAACTATGAATTGGCTTTGGGAGAAAAGAAAAACCTTTTATATACTTATTGTGGAAATTTTTTTTTTTTTTTTTTTTGGTGGTACTGGGTTTCCTGGAAGCCCTTCTTCCTCTGGGCTACACTCCCAGACCTATTTTATATTTTTGAAACAGGGTCTCTTACGCCAGCACGGCTGGCTTCGAACCTGCGCGATCCTCCTGTCTCCGCCTCCCAAGCGCCGGGATTACAAGCGTGCGCCACCACGCCCGGCTATTGTGGAAAATTTATTGATAACTTTAATAGAGTTATTTTTATAAAAAATGAGAAATGTTGCCCAAATAGAGGTATAAGAAAGAGGGGAAAAGATATACAAGCTGCAAGAAGTGAGGCATTTTTAGTTGAGGTTTAGAAAATGCTTTTAGTTGGTTGTAAAACTATACATTGGGATATACCATATAGGGCAGTCTTCCAGATTATGGAAAAGTTTAACAACCAGTAGTTATCTTGGTCTAATCCGAATGGTAATGATTGGAGAAATTAATTGAATTGGTTGTATTTCTTTATATGTATATTTCATATTCACCTCTTTTACTTTTTATTTAATAATTTTAGATCTTTAAGCCAATTGTAATTATGTAACTAATAAATAAATAATATATATAAAATTTACTATACTTTATCTTAGCCAAAAGGCTGAAAAATGATAATAAGTGTACAATTTATTTTTATTTTTTTTCTATTTTTGCGGTTTTGGGCATGGAACCCAGGGGAGTTCTACTTCCAAGCTACACCCCCAACCCTATTTTTTATTCTTTTTTTTTTGTGTGTGTGGGTCTGGGGATAGAACCCAGGGGCATTCGACCTCTGAGCTACACTCCTTGCCCTAATTTTTGAAACAAGGTCTCACTAAGTTGCAGAGGGCCTTACTAAATAGCTGAGGCAGTCCACGAACCGTTGTCCTTGGGTCTCAGCCTTCTGAATGCTGGGATTACAAGCATGTGCCACCAGATGGAAGAGTATTAGATAGAAGAGTATGGCCAGGAGTGGGGACACATGCCTATAATAATCCCAGTACTTGGGAAGCCGAGACAGAGGATCAAAAGTTCAAAGCCAGCTTCACCAAATGGCACTCAGCAGCTCAGTGAGACCCTGTCTCAAAACAAAAAATAGAAGGGGCTGGGGATGTAACTTGGAGGTAGAATGCCTCTGAATTTAATTGCTAGCACAGGTATACAGAAACACACACACACACACACACACACACACACACACAAAAATTAAATTTAAACTGATAAATATAAAGTGAGAAGTCTGGTTTTCTCATCATCCCCAACTTTATTCACACTTTCAAGATGAACAGTGTTGACCTGGGTGTGGTGGCGCACGCTTGTAATCCCAGGGCTTGGGAGGCCTAGACAGGAGGATTGCACAAGTTCGAAGCCAGCCTCAGCTACTTCGTGAGGCTCTTACCAACTTAGTGAGACCCTGTTTCCAAATAATAAAATAGGTCTTGGAGTATAGGCTGGAGGTAGAGAAGCCCCTGGGTTCTGCCTTCAGTACTACAAAAAAAAAAAAAAAAGATTAAGAATGTTAAGTTTCTTTTTAAACTTTTTATTGCATTTCAAAATTATATATATATATATGTATATCCATATATATATGTATATATATATATGTATATATATGTATATATACATATATATATATGTATATATATGTATATATATGTGTATATATATATACATATATGTATGGATATACATATGGTATATCTATGGATATGTATACATATGGTATATATATGGATATACATATATATGGATATATATGGATATACATATTTATGTGTAACAAAACTGAATGTACATGGAATCATTTAGATAACATCTATTTATAAACCTATTATTATGTTAAATAGCTTCATAATATATGTATTATTTTGAACCTATTTTTTCAATCAGTATCTCTTAAAGATCTTTTCACAGGAACTTATATATATCTTTTCATTTTAAAGACTAAGAATATTATAAAATTTTGGTATAACCTAATTTTACTTTTTTTTTTGTACTAGTGACTGAACCCAGGGGTACTCTGCCTCTGAGCTACACTCCCAGCCCAGCCTTTTTAATTTTTTTTTTTTTTTCGATGGTACTAGGGATGGAACCCTTCTACCTCTGGGCTACACTCTCGGACCTATTTTATGTTTTTATTTGGAAACAGGGTCTCTTAAGCCAGTGAGGGGCTTTGAACCTGCGCGATCCTCCTGTCTCTGCTTCCCAAGTGCAGGGATTACAAGTGTGCGCCACCACCATGCCCTGCTTAATTTTTATTTTGAAACAGTCTTGCAAAGTTACCACATGCTCACCTTCAGCCTTTGATCATCCTGTCTCAGCATCCCAAGTATTGGGATTACAGATGTTTACCACTGCCTCTGGCTATATAACCTAATTTTTTTTGCCAGATTTTTATTATTATTTTTCTTTTTTATTTGCTCTTACAGACAATGCTGCAGTGAAGTTTTGTATGGGTTATCTTTGCACACTGTAAATATAACTGTAAAATAACTCCCAAGGAGTAGAATTATTAGGTCAAAGCAAATGTGCATTTCTCCCTCTTACATTGTGTTGTATTAACCAACTTTATACTCTTACAGTCATACAGTCTCCCACTGCTTCTTCATTAATAGTATTTTAAGTTGTTGCTGTTGTGTGTGGATATATGTTTATGTTATTGGGGATTGAACCCAGAAACATTCTATCTCTCAGCTACATCCTCAGCACTTTTTTTTTTTGGGTGGTACTGGGGTTCCTGGAAGCCCTTCTACCTCCGGGCTACACTCCCAGACCTATTTTATATTTTTGAAACAGGGTCTCTTACGCCAGCGCGGCTGGCTTCGAACCTGCGCGATCCTCCTGTCTCCACCTCCCAAGCGCGGGGATTTCAAGCGTGCGCCACCACGCCCGGCTTTTTTTTTGAAACAGGGTATCACTAGGTTGTTGAGGCTAGTCTTGAACCTGTGATACCTCCTGTCTCAGTCTCCAAGTAGTAAACTTACAGATGGTAAGAGTTCTTTATATTTTTCATGCAATATGAATAGTTTTTTCATCATTTGTAGTTTTCCCTTTTCTCCCTATTGGTTCTTTCTTTAATGTGATCATCTTTATAATTTTTGTCTTTTGTGTTTTTTTTAGGCTTTGTGATTATCTTAAATAGCATGAAAATATCTTTTAGTATTGTCTGTGTGATTAAGAATTTTGAGCTTATCTTAATAATGAACTATGTTTACATATATTTTTCTTTTGATGGAAATATATTTGCTAATATTTTTAGGAGTTTGAACCTAAAATAGTATTTACTATGAACAATAATTTGATGTTCTTAATTTAGATTTTATAAGTTTAATCAGAAATTAACCCACTTAATAAATATTAGCCATTGGATGTCATTCTTGGCAGAGTTTGCTATTATATTCCAGAACAGCAAGAAAAGGATTCCAGGTTCTCAAGGCTTTGAGTATAGTGATAGGATCCTTTGGCAAGGGAGAAAATATGAAAATAAGTGGTAAAAAAAGAAAAAAGAAATCTGTGAACACTGCCAGCTGGAGAACAATAATTGCAGTATGGCAGTATGGGTTTATGAAATGTCATTGGATTGGAATCCTTTTAATTCTTCCTCCAAAGTGTTTAGCCAGTGTGATATGTGTGTGCACACATGTGTTTTAAAGATAGTATATTTAAGCCGGGCGTGGTGGCACACGCTTGTAATCCCCGCGCTTGGGAGGCGGAGACAGGAGGATTGCGCAGGTTCGAAGCCAGCCGCGCTGGCGTAAGAGACCCTGTTTCAAAAATATAAAATAGGTCTGGGAGCGTAGCCCGGAGGTAGAAGGGCTTCCAGGAACCCCAGTACCACCAAAATAAATAAATAAATAAATAAAATAAAGATAGTATATTTAATAGGAACCTAGAATTTGCTTTCTAGAAATTAATTATAAAGGGGACTTATGAAAAAGCTATAATCTGGGAAAATGAGAAATACTTGGAATTTTTTCCAAGAATGACATCCAATTGCAGATGTCAAGGTCATGTTCTTTCAAATCATCTACTCTTAGAAATGCTTAGAGAAAGTAGGGGAGAATTTATTCTAATTATCATCTTGAAACTAGCCGGCTTTGCATGAACTTCAATATACTTTCAGTGCCTTTTCTTGACTGAATCTTTAAGCCAACATTCTGAGAATGAGAGCAAAAGGAAATTTTCTTAGAGGGAAGAGTAAAGTAAAATAGTGAAGACGTGCCTTTTATTTTTTTATTTTTTATTGGTGGTACTGGGGTTCCTGGAAACCCTTCTGCCTCTGGGCTACACTCCCAGACCTATTTTATATTTATTTTATTTGGAAGCAGGGTCTCGAACCTGCGCAATCCTCCTGTCTCCGCCTCCCAAGTGCGGAGATTACAAGCGTGCGCCACTACGCCTGGCAAAGATGTGCCTTTTACATAAACAGTAATAGAGGTCTTTGGCAACTTAATCAAGAATATTTTCATTGTAAAAGCGGATATAGAGGCTAGACTTCAGTAATCTATTTTACCTTCCCTCAGTTGTTCCCAGATGGCTGGCTTTGAGGTGAAAATGAATGACTTATACACAGCTTTGTTGGAAAGGAAAAGCTGGTCAGCTACTTGAGTACTTGGGAAGTGAACAGGAAAGGTAGAAGGAAGAGCAGCCCAGAAGTTTCTGACTTAAACAGGAGAGTTTGAAAGGTGGATCCTGGAACAAGCCAACTGCATGGGGATGTAACTGAACTAATTCTGTTTAGAAAGGGTATGAACTGTAGTTATTTTATTTTGCATTATACATACATACATACAAAAATTTAAACTAGCATATAACTTCCACCTAAGAGACAGGAACTTTGAATTTTCAAAGTAGAGAATTTTGTAAAATTAGAGGGAAAGAATTCAAAATGAAGAAATTTGTGTTGATTAGGAAGTAAACATATTGGGTTGCATGAATTCAAATAAATTACCTTTATAATACAATGAAAATGACACTTCAGAATTTAATCCCAAAAAAGTACTAAAAAATTTCTGTACAAAAAGCACTACTAATGATATAAACAATAACTCAATCCATAGAGGCATATAAACAGTTATACTGTTCTTCTTAAATTTGAATACAGTGTTCTTACTGTGTGTTTAATTGCTTTTAAAATGTAGACTAAAAGAACATGAGGGGAAGGAAAATATATTGCTTCCTACTGTTGCTTTAGCTCAGATGCTATAGGTTTCCTAGTCTGAGTAACAGAGTACTGTTTCTCCTTTGACCAATATGAGAAGAAATGGTTTCTATAGCAAAGATCTTAAAAAAAAAAAAAAGACTCATTAAAATTTTTTTCCTATGGCAAAGGAATTCACTATTTAAAAAATTCTCCATATAATTATTAGATCAATTTTCTTAGTTACAAGTTTTTTTTAAAATATATTTTGCTATTCCTAGTTCAGAGGGTATGCGAGAGTATCATTGGATTTCACTTTTGTTGTTTATTTAGTGTTTTCTTTTTTTTTTTTTTTGTGGGTCTGGGGATGGAACCCAGGGGTATTCGACCTCCGAGCTACACCCCCTGCCCTATTTTTTATCCTTTATTTTGAAACCAGGTCACACTGAGTTGCAGAGGGCCTCACTAAGTAGCTGAGGCTGTCTGCAAACCACGATCCTCCGGTGTCAGCCTCCCGAATGCTGGGATTACAAGTGTGCGCCATCACGCCCGGCTATTTAGTGTACTTTAGTAGGCATAGAATTCTAGGTTGACAACTATAAAGTACTTGAAAGATATTTCACCCTTTTTGCTTGTATTGTTTCTAAAGAAAAATCTGCTGTAAGTACATAGTGTCTTTTGTTTCCTATGAGTCTTTAAAAAATCTCCTGTCTGCTTGGAATTCTTGGACTTTCATCTACTTCTGCTTCACTCAGGAATCCTTTGGGCTTTGCATGGGTTCATCCTCCCTGTTCTGTAGCCTTGACACCTTCTTAAGGCAGTAAACTGGGGGAATCTGACTTTGGCTGCAACTTTTTTCTTTCTTTTGTAAAATATTACATTACAGTATAGGTTTGCCACATGATGTCAGTTTTAAATTAGATTATGTGTCCAATTAATTCTGGACTGACTTTGAAAAAGAATGCATGATCATTTCTTTTATTTTTGGATCAGTTAAACATATTATTTCCAGATTATAGTTTTTTAAAATAATCAATTATTTATCACATTAAATTAGAAGAATTTGCCAGGATGTGTAGAATTGTGGCCTGACTTTTTTTTTGTTTATTTTTTAGAATGAGTATGGGAGTATTAAATAATGAAAAACAGTTGATTGGTACATTATGTATATTACGTATCTCATTATCACTGGGACTTTTGCCAATTATAATTGCCATAGACCATCATGGCTTTTTCTTTTTTTCTTTTTGTACTTTTATTGGTTCATTATAGTCTCACATTGTAATGTAGTTCACAGTGATAGTGACGTATATGCACAGTACTTGGTGACCATCATGGCACTGTAACAGAGAATCTTGAAGTATTGGCGTATAGTATATCACTGAGTCTAATTTTTATATAATAGAATCATGATCTGGGGGATTGAATTTTTTCCCCAAGGTCAATTAAGATAACATTGGGGTCTTAATGTGGCTACTTGCACCTGTATTTCATATACTCTTAATCTGTCCTGTTGTAACCTCAGTCTAGAGGATGAATCCATCCACATTCTCAGTATTGATGAGAAGAACAAGTTGGGAGCCAGAATTATCAAGGCAGAGCTGATGGGGAATATGGTAAGACTCTTATATTTTTCTTGTGGAGAATAGTGATTAAATGCTTAACTCTCACAAGTAATTTTAGAGGTTCCTCGGCACTGTGGATGTGGCACACTTTGAAAATAACTGCTGCTTACTCATTCTTTAAAGAAAGTCTTAAGCATTTCTGGAAACAGTGCTGTCTTTTTGTAAATAAATTACTCATTTCTCTGTCAAATTTCCAAAATTTGTGATCCAAGGGATCTGTGTGCTTTTCATTTGATTTTCTTTGTGGTTTATTCTTATATTTCTAACTTAAGCAACATATTTAAAGAACTTAAAATATCACTGTTCTTTCCCATTTTTAATTATTTATTATTAAAATGCTTATTACTTTTTAAAATACTTATAAACCAAAAAAAATGAGTTTTCTTTAAAAAAGTGACTTATTCAAAATTTAAGGCAGTCTATTTGTACTTCATACTGTGTTAAAGTCTTTATAGAGGTTAGCTCATTTATTCCTATAATGATGGTTAAGACTGATTTACCTCAATGAAAATAAGGACGATATGGCAGGAGCTTATTCACTCATTCATTATTATTATTCTGACTGTATTAAGTTGCGCATAGCAGAACAGCAAAGCCAGTTCCATGCTCTGATGCAATAGACTCAGATGTAGTCATATATGTGCACTCATTACAAATTCAAATATAAGTGATCTTTAGTTAGTTTTATGTTTTTTGGTATGTTTGGTATACTTTAGTAGAACAGAAGGTAGACAAACAAGATACTTTCATTTTTATTTCTGTGTCAAGTAAAGGGCATGTCATGCATATGCTGTTCCTTCTCTTTGAATCTGGTCCTTGGTAACACGTAATTTCGATTTAGCCCAGAATTAAAAAGAAAAAAAAAAAACAAAAACAATAGCAAGAAAACAAAGTTTCTGTTTTAAGAACAGAGAGATTCATTAAAATAGTGACCTCTGACCTGGTTGGAGTTTAACTTCAGTTAAAAAAAAAAGTCATTCTTCATGGAATTCTTGCAGCAGAATATATACTATTCTTTGTCATAGAAATCTGTTTTCTCAATTGTTACTTTATGGTTTATTGCTTTATATTTTAGTTGTTTTATGTAAATTTTTATAGATTTCCTAGAGGAAAAATGGGCTGTATTCAGAATTTTAATTCACATTACTTATCAACAGTGAAAAAATAGTATTTTAAGTCTAGTGATGGCTTTTTTGTAATATGTTGAAATTTTAGATATTAAAAGTTTACTATATCCAAGAAATTATAAAAAGTTTATTCTTAAGGTTATGTATTTCTTTTATCCTCTCTCAAAATATATGTCCTTGAAATTATTTACCTTCAAATTATTTACAAACCAATGTCAAAGGTATTTGAGAAGTTTGTAACTGAGATAAATTCATTAAAATGTAACATATTAGGTGTAAATTGGTTGTTAAAGTTATCTTGGCTGCATGGATTTTTGCTAGGTTTTTTTCATTTCTATTGTTTAGATTTGAAATACTCTGTAATGAAGAATTACACACCATGTGTCACATATTTTATTTATTTTAATTTTTGAAGGAATTAGCTGAACAACTTAAAGCCCAACTTGAAAAGGCAAATACACTAAAAGAAACTGTAACACAGAGGTCAAAAAAATCTGGGTTAGAGGTATGTAATAAAAATTTGTTTACAAACATATAATTACCTTATATCATTACTTTGCAATGGCAGTATTCTAATATGAAATGTGTCATGTCTGTGTAGTTATATGTGTATACTTGTTCGCCTGTTTTTAAAATTTATATTCATATGTAGTCTCTTAAATTTCACAGTGTCCCCTGATGGAGAAAAGTCTAGACTTGGGACCAAAGACGCTTGCTTTTACTCTAGACTCTGGTTGACCTTATTCAAGTCAAACTGATCTGTAAATTCTTTTCTTTAGAGTGAGAGACTTAATTTAGATATCCATTTCATGTAAGACAAGTGATTTAATTTCTGTTAGTGAAAAAAAACATAAAATAACTTGCCTAAATAGAACTTTCATTTAGGCAGGGATGGAGAGACAGTTCAAATCATAAAATAATAATTAAATTATATGACATATTAGAAAGTTATACATTTACAGTAGAGTAGTGGGGTTTTGAGTGGCTGAGGCATAGATGCTAATCTCACTGTGTAAGTAACATTGATACAAAGGCTTGAAGTAAATGAAGGAGAACATCCCTGTGTATTTGAGTACTAAGTAGTCCAGGCATTGGTGATAGAGAACATAAAGGCCCTCCGATGGGAACATCTCTGATGTATAGGAAGAACGGCAAGGGCACCAGTGTTGCTTAGTGGAATGGAGAGGGAAATACTAGGGAATCCCCAGATTAGAGACCATGGGAAGCCAGATCATATTAAATTTTGAAAGCTATAGTAAGGAGGTAGGTTTTGATACTGACTTAGATGAGGAGCTATTAAGGTGTTATGAGCAGAATACTTTTTGATAGGGTCATCCTATCTTCTGCATTAAGAATAGAAGTGGCTACATTTGTATATGTATAAATATTTTCTGTGTGTTTTAAAAGGAAAACTATTAGGATTTTAATGATGGCTTAGAAGGGTGATTATGAGAGGAAGCAAAGAGAACTCCAAGGTCTTTAGCTTGAGCAGCTTATAGAAAGGAGTAGCCATTATTTGAGTTGTAAATAAAAAGAAGATTAATTTTGGTGTGAAGATAACAAGTCTTTTTTTGAGTTTGGATATCTTTTAGATGAGGAACAAGGAGAGATGCCAAGTACGTAGTTGGATATAATAGGGAGGAAGTAGGGCTAGATAGAAATTTAGAAGCGATTAGTGTATAGATATTTAAAGCCATGATGCCACATGAATCATCATGGGCATAAGTATATATAGAAGACGTGAAAGGGAGAGTTGAATTAGATTTAGTACAGTGTTGAGAGGTTAGATAAATTAACCACTTGTCAGTATATCCTTTTAAATAGTTCCTGTCAGTATCACAGTTTTGTAGGTCAGGAGCCTGAGGCAGGTACAGAATTAAGTAACTTGCCCAGACATAAAACTAGTAAGTGGAGAGCAAAAATTTAAACCCATAAAAGTACTTATGTGGTGGTGAAAATATGCCTTGGTGTAAGTTTTCCATTCCTTTGGGTAAATACCAAGGAGTATGATTACTGGATCATGTGGTAAGAATATGTTTAGTTTTATAAGAAAAGTCAAAGATTATTTAAATGTTCTCTGTGGTATTTTTTATTTATTCTTTCAAATTGTAAATGTTTATATACTTGTCAGAACCTTCTAGTCTATATTCTTCTCTTTCCTAACATTTCTCAGTGCTTATTAAAGGGTTTTAAAGCTGTGGCTTGACTTCAGGGGATTCCTTAATTAGGAATACTTTTCCCTCTTTGACTTGATTGCTAGAACACCTATCTTTTAAGAAATGCCTTCTTGATACAAAGTACTCTATTCCAAACAGTGGTAAGGACATGACTGCTCCACAACCGTCTTTATGGGAGCAGTATTGTGGCCACTAGAGTAACTTCCATTTTGTGGAACTAACAAAATGACACATTTCGAACATTCCATTTCTGCTATTGTCTGTCCCTTTAAATATTAGACCTAGTGAAGAAAAGAAAGCTTAATGAGTCATAAGTATTCTTTCATTTCACTTTGCTCATTGTGTGTACTAGAATCAAAAAGTTAATGTTCTTGATAGTTTTTTAATATCTAAAGAGGCATTAAGTATCTGTAGACTTCCAAGCTTCAGGGAATATTTATTTGTAATTTAATATGTTAATTAAATTGATGACTTACGTAACCTGCTCTTAACCATTAAATAGTATTTATAAATTTAGTACAGTTAACTAAAAAATATGAGATAAAAATTCCTCAATACCAGTTCCATAGTTAACTTCCCTTAAATTTTTAAACCATTACTGCTTTATATATGGGTTAGTTACATAAGGGTTTCAGTCACTTTCAAAACATGATAAAATATACCCAGATTTTTAAGAAAATTTATAGACCTATGATTATGCTTTTGCCTAAACTTATTGTAGAAGGTTATTTTGATTTATTCCTTAATCTCAGTATTGCTGTGTTACTTAACAAACTCTGGGAAATTAACTTTTATGTTGTCTAAGATTCCTCCATAGAAGATTTTAGAACCTGAAATATAATGGATTTGAAATAATTAATGAGAAATTTAAGAGTGCTGTACAGGATGGACCCTGAAATATAAATATAAATAAATAAATAAATAAATAAAAATATATATACATATATACATATATATACATATTATTATTTTTTTTGGCGAGTCTGGAGATGGAACCCAGGGGCATTCCACCTCTGAGCTATAGCCCCTGCCCTATTTTTTATTCTTTATTTTGAAACAGTGTCTCACTAATTTGCAGACATCCTCATTAAGTAGCTGAGGCTGCTCGCGAACCATGATTCTCCAGTCTCACCCTCCCGAATTCTGGGATTACAAGCGTGCGCCACCACACCCGGCCAGGACCCTGAAATTTTTGTTATGTGTCCTATCTTATGGTGAAATTTTGCTGGTGCTATCAAATGAACTGACCATTTTCTCATCTTTTGGCTGAAATTTGCCATGTCCCATAAGATTTCATTTCTTACATTTCTGTAAAGCAAGTTTTTTTTCCTTCATTATCCTATGTTAATACTTAATGTGAAATCAGATTTTGAAAGATCTTAAGCAAAAGAGCCATGTAGAGAAATACTGATGAACTTGTGTAGGCTGGAAATGGTCTATTTTGTGGCTTGTAGCACAAAGAAAAAATTGAAACATATATTCTGTCAAGTGACAATTCTGTTTTAAGGATGTTATAGGGCAATTGACAGGCTGTATTCCTCATTCATTGAGCACACAACTCTCAGATTGCTGATGTCTATAATTTCTAGCTCTTCTTAGCTTTGAAAAGTATTCCTACCTCTAACTCCTGGAGTACTGTTCAACATGATATACAAAGTAGAATTTCTATTTGTCAGCCTGTTTTGGAAACTGTATACCTTTTGAAGCTTAAAATAGATTTTTATTCTGAAGATTGCCCATGTTTTAACTAGGTAATGCTTTTCTTTCTTCTTTTCCACTCTCTTTCTTAGGGTGTTGAGTTTTTAGAGTTCTTTCTGTATTCTGGAATTAACCCCTTGTTAAGTATATATTTGCAAATATTTTCTCCTATACCATGTGTTGTCTCTTCACTTTTATCACTATTTACTGATATACAGAAACTTAATTAGATGTAATCTCATTTATTTATTTCTTGCCTTTTTCCCTTGTGCTTTTGTGATATCGTCGGATAACTCTTTGACTGTTCCCATGACCTGAAGCATTTCACTTATTTTCCTCTACTGTGTAGTGAACAACTTGTTTTCTTATAATATGACTATGAGTGTACTTGGAAATACAGTAGGGATTGTTAAAAATAATTAAAATACCTAGAATAATAACAACTACTTACTTTTTTAAATCTTAAAAAGATAAAAGTTGAAACAGATACCATATAGTCTTCAATACTAACAAACTTGGAATATCATTATGAACCTCTGGAAGTTCATAGACCACTGGTGGGAAAATCTGATTTAATGAAGGACTTTTGCTTTATTTCCAAAATGCCACAATAGGCTTTCATACATTCAGATGTTTTATGCCAGCTTTAACTTGAAGCAGTGTATACATTTTTCTTTTCTTTTTAATGTTACATACAAGGGGGGCTAAAAGGCCTATATCAAATAATAACTCACAGCTATTATGAATAGACATGGCTGTGTTCTAATAAAACTTTATTTATGGACTCTGGAGTAGAATTGCATAAAATTTTTGTCACAGAGTTTTCTAGTCCATAACTGACTGATAGCTTTAAAAGATGCAACAAAAATGAATTATAGCTGGGTGTGGTGGCACACACCCATAATCTTAGTACTTGGGAGGTTGAGACAGGATTATCACAGGTTCAAAGCCTCAGTAGCTTAGTAAGACCCTCTGAAGCTTATGATCTGCAAGTATAATGCACTATATAAAAAAATAAAATAGGGCTGGAGGTAGCTCAGAGGTAGAATGCTCTGGGTTCAATCCCTGCCCCCCCCCAAAGAATTATAGAAGAATGAGAAGAGCATATGAAATACCAGTCTCAAATTTTTATTTAGATTCTATCAACAGACAATTGATTTATATAATTGCTATAAAATTTATAAATACTCAGTCTCTCTATCATGAATTAGTAACAAATATTTCATGGCTGATAATCTTGGACTTGCACTTATCTATGGGCCATATTTGACATAGTATTAATCTCTGAAGCGATATGTGGTGCCTGCAGGTTTTAAGCAGAGAATAGCATAATTATATTTGTGTTTAACACAGTGAAGTTTTTGGCAGTATGAGTGATAATTTGGTTTTATTTTGCAAGATTGGAAACCAAAGAATCCTAGGCTCATCATCATTTGAGAGTAGCTATAAATGGGGGAGAAAATGAAGGTGACTTTCTTTATATTGACAATTTATATAGGAAGTAAAACTTCTTGAAAGCAGGGGCTATATTTCTTTTGGCTAGTATTATAAGATAGAAACCTTAAGGAAGTTTGATGAATTAATGAATGAATGGATCACAGAGGTAAAGGCAGAAAAAGTGTTTTAGGCTCAAGAATATAATAAACAGAATCAAATGCTTTCAAAACCAGAAAGGTGGTAAATCCATTAAACATTATGAAATTAATCATTTCAAAGCCCTTATGAAGATCAGAGTTAGCAGTGTAATATAGTTAGAAGCTACATTATAATGTATTATTTATCTATTATCTGGTAAAGAAAGAGTAGAGAGGTCTTTAACATTTCATTAATTAATGTTTATTGAGAAGAAATGTAGTAATAAATAATCCTTACTATCCACTTAGTATTAAATAGAATAATAGATTTCTATAAGATCAATTATAAGAATACGTATTTTTTTCCATTTCAACAGGGGAGTGAAATATCTATTAAATGAAATTGAAATTGATTTTATATTTGATTCTGATTTGAGAAGAAAATCGAAATGTGAATAATTTGCTTGGTCTTGTTTCCAAATGACTTTTAATGAGTTTATTCCCTAATATTCTATATGGATGCTTTTTTAGAACCTTACCAGTAGCATTTCATTTTCATAATAGAATAAAGTTTATATTATATTAAGCATGTATTTGGCTAAAATTTTATAGGAAGGTTTATGGCTTTAAAGTATGTGGGATGTAACTTCTCTGAAGAGTCAGAAAAGTGAAATCATTTGAACACTGCCAGAGGCTGAGACAGGAGGATCATAGGTTCAGGGACAGCCTCAGCAGTCTCATCAACCTAGTGAGACCCTGTTTCCAAATAAATAAAATTGGGCTAGGGCTGTAACTCGAAGGTAGGATGCCTCTGGGTTCAATCCCTGGTATCACAAGGTGGTGGTGTTGGGGGAGAAATATGGAATATCATTATAGTAGCTAATTTAGCATGTTTACTTTGCTGCTTAGTTGCTTTATTACTCATAATAAAGTCTCGTAGAATCTTTAAGAAACATCCATTAGGCATGACATTTGCTGTGAAAGTGATAGGCACTCATTCCTTGTCTGGTGGACTATTGGGACTTAGTCATCTTTTGTGTGTGTGTGTGTGGGTTTGGGGATGGAACCCCAGGGGCATTCAACTGCCGAGCTACACTCTGCCTTATTTTTTTCTTTTCCTCTTTATTTTGAAACCGGGTCTCATTGAGTTGCAAAAGTAGCTGAGGCTATCTATGAACCGTGATCCTCTTCTCTCAGCCTCCCAAATGCTGGGATTATAAGCGTGCACCACCACGCCCGGCTACTTTGTCATCTTTTAATGTCAAGATGAAAACTTATTTGCTGTTTGCTTCTGTGATTGTTTTTTTTTTTTTTTTTTTTTTTTTTTTTTAGTAATAAATATACTCCAGGTATTTTTTATTTTTCCTGAAAGGATCTTGGTTACATGATAGTGAGTAATGAGAATCTGAAATACTTAAGATAATCCATAATGTTATATGAAAACTAGAATCTTTCTGTGTTTTTGTTAGTAAATATAAGCATTCAATACTGCTGACAATTATTTTAACAGTCATATCTGACTCTTCCGTAGGATGAGAACCAGCAGGAAGTGATCCTTGTCAGAACAGATGCATCTGGGCGAGTATGGCCCGTGAGCGCACCTGGAGAGCCTCTGGAGCCAAAGGCAGGAAGAAAGAAGAGACAAAAGGTGTGTCTCACATATGCCCTTGTTTATTAATTGACAATTTCTTTCTACCTTTTTTTTTTTAAATTACACTACAGAATATTTTCTTTTTTTTTTTTCTTTTTTTTTTTTGTGGTTCTGAGGATGGAACCCAGGGGAATTTAACCTCCGAGCTACACCCCCTGCCCTATTTTTTATTCTTTATTTTGAAACCATGTCTCACTGAATTGCAAAGGGCCTCACTAAGTAGTTGAGGCTGTCCGCGAACCGCGAGCCTCCAGTCTCAGCCTCCTGAATGCTGGGATTACAAGTGTGCGCCACCACAAACGGCAGAATATTTTCTTAAATGTAGCTTTCTAATGCAAACATTTGAGGATAGCAAATAACCCTATTACTTTTATCCCTTTTTCTTGTATTATTCTGCCTTTAACAAAATAGTGTATATTTCAGTTGGTTTTTTAAGTAATTGTGAACAGTGAACGTTTAAAGCAACTTCAATTAGAATGTACTTTTCTGTGATGTTGTACTTAGTTTCTTTTGCATATTTACCATATCTCAAGGGGTAACTTTGGTCTCCCAGAACCATTACCTTTGTTGAGAGTTAATCTGAGACCTGGTGATGGGGTAGCCACACACAGTAATGTCATAATTGTATAGGTGCTATGAGCCCTTATATATACCTAATTTTGTTTTCTATTTTTTAGCCCCAGCAATTAGTTTTTAGCACCACCTTGAGGCTCTTAAATGGCAAAAATAGCACATTCAGTTTTTCTAAGTTAAGGGTTTTTTTTGTTGTTGTTTTCAATGTGAAAATTGTACAAATGATAATTAAGTACACACACAAAATTATTTGTTGGGAAATTTTCTGTCAAATGTTTGTTATTTCCCCATTGAATGCCTATGCTGTAACTAATTAATTCTCCAGAAAATAGAAGTGGAGTAGATATCTCTGTGTTTGTGTGTGCTTGTGTCTGTTGATTTAACCCAGAGACATTCTACTTCTCAGCAACATCACTAGACCCATTTTATTTTTATTTGGAAACAGGCTCTCACTAGGTTGATGAGAGTCTCACTACTTTTGAGGCTATCCTTGAACCTGCGAGCCTCCTGTATCAGCCTCCCAAGTACTGGGATTACAAGCATGTGCCACCACACTGAGCTTAGATACTTCTTTTAATGTAATGGAAAGAATTGAGAACTGAAGAAGAGATGTGCAGAAGTATTTAGTAAAGGTTTGAGTGTATGAACTGACAACTGATTAGGAATCCACAAGCACATTGCCAGATGGCAGTGAGGCCCCTTCTGAGTTGCACGCTGCTGCCACAGTCTGGGTGTGCAGCAGTAGAGAAGGCAGACACATTCCTGAGGCCTGGGGTTTGCTCTTTGAGTGGAATGAAAGGGCATGAGAGATAGATAGTAAGGATCTAGAACAGGAATTGATTGAAGTCATGGCATAGGAGGGTTAGGCCAGTGAAGAAAAGAATAGCAGTGTTGGGTAAAGACTGGGAACCTAGTTCCAAATATCTCAAGGAAGTCAAAGGTCAGGTTTTATTTGGATAAGAGAATGTAGCATTCAGATTTGATTTGAGAAGTAGTAAGTAGCATTTTTCTATTCTTGAATATCGAAACAATTGGGAGAAAAACCCAAGACTGAAATGAGAGAGGTATCAGCATTTTTTCTGATAAAGCTGTTTATAAAACAAAGATTTAGTAGAAATGTGTGTCTTACCTGTTCTGTGTACTGTAATAGAATACCACAGACTAGATAGATTTAATATCAGAGCTCATTTCTCTCAGCTCTGGAGACGGGCAGTCCCAGTCAGAGCACTGGCAGGCAGGTTCAGTGTCCAGTGAGTACATACTTCCTAGTGTGTAGATGCGGTTTGCTCATTTTATCCTCACATGGTAGAGTGATAAATAGAGAAAAGAAGGAATGGGGGTGAAAAGAAACCAAACTCTTGTATTATAGGGTACAGATACCATTTATGACCCAGTTGCCTTCCTGAAGACCTGTCTCCCAGTAGCAGCACACTGGGATTTCAGCATGTGAATTTGGTGGTAGGGGAGCCTTTGAACGTCAAGTCCACAGCATGGGGTTTGCTAATACTTTACCTCTGCTTTTGATACACTTGATCCTTCTCTAGATATCTGCAGTCTTCCTTCCACAGTAGTAAGACATTTTATCTACAAGGTCAAGAATAGAGAGTAGCAGAGAAGGGATAGAGCAGGTTCGTTGTTTTACCAAAACCCAGAAATTGGGAAAAAGGAGCATGGAATGCAATTCTAGTAGAAATTCTTTCATTTGGAAGCAGGTAGAATAGGGATAAATTGAAGGGAAGGTTGTGGTACTTGGTGGCATTTTTATGTTTATTATCAGTTTTATAGATAATTCATTAAAATACTTCATAAATATATGCTTTTTACCAAATTAATGATGTTCATTTTGTTACAGGTTTCAACTCATGAGGAAAAAGAAAGGGTTAGATACTTTCATGATGATGATCACCAAAGTCTAAATGATTTGGTCAAAAATGAAAAGATGGGAACAGCAGAAAACCAAAACAAGCTTTTTATGAGAATGGCCTCTAAGGTAAGATGTATTCCTAGGATACTTTACATTTTGAGAAGCCGGTTCTTCAATCTAACAATGATCTTCCTTTCAGGGGGATCTGATTCTCTCTATTCTTAATTTATTTTATTAAATTAAATCTTTTGTAAGAAATTAAGAAGGTACTACAACAAATATATATTTGGAATTTTGTTTTTAATATATACTTGTTTACTTCTTTAACATATTCTCTAAAGATGTTAATAGTATATTTGATTTGTCTTTTTTTTTTTCTGTACTGGAGATTGAAGCCAGGGGCATTTACCTCCAAGCTATACCCCCAGCCCTATTTTTTATTCTTTATTTTGAAAAAGGGTCTCTCTTTTGCAGATGGCCTCATTAAATAGCTGAGGTTTGGCCTCAAACCTGTGATCCTCTTGTCTCAGCCTCCCAAGTACTGAGATTACAAGCTTACAAGCGTGTGCCACCATACCCGGCTTTTAAATGTCATTTAAGAGAATTGTCATTTGAGAGCCAGATGTGGTGGCGTAAGCCGGTAATTCCAGTACTTGGGAGGCTGAGAGAGGAGGATTGTAGGTTTGAAGATAGCTTCAGCAAGTAGTTAACACTCTCGCAACCTAGCAAGATCCTGTTTCAAAAAAATAAAAATAAATAAAATTGGGCCTGGAGGTTGGGAGGCTTGGAGGTAGAATGCCCCTGGGATTCAATCCCCAGTAGTAAGACACACACACACAAACATACACATATATGCACGCATGCAGGAGTGCACACACACACACACACACACATTCACTCACTCATACACACTCATATACACAGACAGAAGGATTGAGGGAGGGGGAGAAAGAGGGAGAGAGGGAGGGAAGGGAGGAGAAGGAGAGAGAGAGTGAGTTGAAGCCAGAATTCAATGATTTGCAGTGTGCTGCTTGTTATCAGTTTTGTCCTCAAGTTCCTCTAGTTCTTTCTACTTATGCCATGAGGTAGAAGAGTAACAGGTTTGTAGTAGCAGATTATGGATTATAGAAAAGACATCTTGGAATAATCTTCAATCTATTTATTGAATTCTTTTATCATCCTTTTGGGTGGCAGAATTAATTTTTGTTTCAAAAAGCATTTGTAGTTTCAGTCTTTCCCATTATAGTCCCTAGAAGCACTACCATTTCTGTAAAAAAAAAAAAATTGTATTTAAATTATCTCTGTGACAGAGTTGGTCAACTAATAGTTATTATCCCAGGGGAAAAATGTATTTCACTGACTATGCAAATAAAGGTTTTCTTTTTTTGCGAAACAAATGCACAAATATATTTCTGTGTTGTCTAAAGCTGCTTTTGCTGTGTTATAACTGAATTGAACAGTGATTCAAAGCTAATATAGCCCACAAAATTGCAAATATTTACTCTTTGGTCTTTTTCAGAAAAAAAAAAAAAGAAAAATGCCAACCTCTGTTGTATAATACTAATAGTTATACTTTGGTACTACTGGGAAGTTTGACTTGGGTATCTGAGAGACAGGAATGGGAAGGGATAGACCTTTCACTGTATATTCTTTCAGACTTTCAGTCTCTCTCTCTTTTTTTTAAAGATATGTGAATATATTACCTGGCCAAAATTTATCTTAATGAAAACTAAAAGATATGTGTGTTTTAGGAGCATGGGTGAGGGTAACATAAACTTGGCTTTAAATAGAAACAATTGTACTCATTACCGAGAATTATAAAGGATTCTAACTTTTACCTCTTTTTATTTTGGAGGATTTGCTAAGCATTTTCTAAGACCTAGAAATTACAGAAAGAAGGACAAATTTTTATAAGAGTTTCTTTCTTGGAAATGTTAACATGTAATTAAATATAGTCTTAATAACCTTAGCATAGCCCATCAGTATTATTTTATTTTTAATTTATTAATTTTTTTCAGTACTGGGTATTGAACCAGGGTGTAACTCAGAGCTACACCCTTAGCTCTATTTTTTATTCTTTATTTTAATTTTTGGTACTGGGTATTGAACCCAGAGGCATCCTACCTCCAAGCTATACCCCCTGGCCCCATTTTTAATTTATTTGGAAACAGGGTCTCACTAGGTTGTTGAGAGCCTCACTAAGTTCTCAAGGCTGGTTTTGAATCTGTAGTCCTCCTGTCTTAGCCTCCCAAGTACTGGGAATACAAGCCTCTGTCACTACACTCAGTTTTTTCTTTATTTGGAAACAAGGTCTTATTAAATTGCAGAGTGCCTCACTAAGTAGCTGAGGCTGACTACAAGCTTGCAATCCTCCTATCTCAGCCTCCCATGTACTGGAATTATAAGCGTGTGCCACCTTCTATTGAGTTTTATACCTGAGAGAATAAATTATTGCATTAATAATGGTCATTAGTTTAAAGATCATTTTTTCCTATTAGATTCAATACCCCTAAGGACAGGGTTAGTTAGTGTCCGAGTTTTCTGTGACCATTTGTTTATATAACCATATTTGTACTTTTCCTTCACAATATAGAAATACATTAGTAATATACAAAAAATTTTTCTCAAGCTATACTAAAGCCAAATTAGCTATTTTATATACTTAACTGAGTTATCTTGATACTTCTGAATACCCTCAGTGGAGTATAAGTAACATTTAACTCTAAATAACCTAGTTATTTATGCTTCCCCCTTTTTATATTTGGTAGGTTTCAAACATTTTGTAATTTCATTAACATTTTTTATTATATGGATTTATAATTATCTGTTTTTATAAAATATTTTGTTTTAACATGAAAATAGAAAAATGCCTCTTATTTGTACTTTTTGGTACCTAGTTCCTTGAGGAGCAAAATTAAGAAAACTAAAATAAAAAATCCTTATTGAAAATTGTAATGGCATTAATCCAACAATTGTTATTGAACACCTGATTTGTTCTGAATGCCATTCTAGGTGCTGGGTATCAAGAAGCAACCGAGTCACAGTTTGTGCTCTTGAAGGCCTTATCTTTTTAGTGGATGAAACAAAATGTATAAATATGTAAACTACTGCCTAACATAAATACTATATTATAAAATAGAAAAAGGTTTCTTGTGAAATAAAGCAAATTACCAGGAAATGATGGGTGAACTTTTCAGTAAAGTGTTGGGGGAAGGATACTCTGGGAGGTGATGTTTTAGCCCCTTTAAACGCTGCGCAAAGTAAGGGAGTGGTCCATGTGGATATCCGAGGGAAGACAATTCCAAATATAAGAAGCAGCAAATGCAAAAGCTCGGAAGCAGAGACAAGCATAAAGCATAAAGAAAACCAGGAGATATCAAGAAGACTGTGTGACTTGGAGTTGAGTTAGGGAGGGAGAGAAGATGAGATTGGAGACAGCAGGAATCTGGTCATTAGGGTCTTAAAGGCCATGCAGTAAGAACTTTCACTTTTGTTTTGAATGATGGGAAGCCAGTTGGAAGTTTTTAGTGGACGATGTCATGATCTGGTTTCTTATATTTTGATAGGATTTTCTGGATGCTCTTTTGAGATGATGATATCCACTGGGATTCTTAGGAAAGACAGTGTGCATTCAAGTAAATGGTTTTTTCCACCTTCCATTCACTTTTTTCATCCTTTATTTTTTATATAACTTAGCTATTCTCTAATAATTTTAAGCAGAAATGAGCCAGTACTGGTAACATTAATTAAACTACAAACTGGACAAACAAGTGTAGAACTGATATACCTTTAGTCCAGATATTTATTATAAAAGTTGATTGATTAGTTTGCATATTGTTGAATTTGTTGTAGCGTTGCATTAACATTTTGACCAGGGTTATGTTGATTTGGTTGTAGTAGCCAAGGAAATGCAGACAGTACAGCCTTTTTCTCTTTCTGTCATTAATTGTGTTTGCATGCCCATTGACACTTTTTGAAGGGGCAGGGTGAAGACTGATCCATAGAATCAATAGCAGAAGGAAGAAGCAGGCTTAAGTCATTTTAAACCATTTTCCATAAAAAAGAACAAAGACATTTTTAAAATGCACAAAGCAAGGCCAGTTGTTACCTATTTGCAGTAGAGCTAATAGAGGTACAGGTTGCTATGGAAATGTTGATTTGGCATTGTGACTTTTAGTTCATCCTGCCTAATAATTAACCACAGCATAGTAGCAATTTGTTTTCTACCTTTAATAATTAAAATTGACTTTGGTAAAGATTTGAAGTAATATGAAAAGTTCATAAAAATAAAATATTTGAAATATTAACCATTTTTATAAATGCTATGCCTGATCATTTTACTCTTAAAAGTTTATAAACAAAGTAGCTAAGTTGTTACATTTTTAGAAATAGTAATATCATGGGTAAATGTTTAAAGATTTTAAATATTTTCATGAAGAGACCACAAAGACTCATTACCCTATATTTCGTATTAGTTGAAAGGCAATCAAGGACAGGGGTCAGCAAACTTTTTCTGTAACAGGCCAGACGATAAATATTTTTAGCTTTCTGTGTCATCTCTTCTCTGCTATCTTGACACAAAAGCAGCTATGTATAATGTGTAAATAAATAGATGTTACTGCATTTCAGCAAAACTTTACTTATATTATAAAAGTGTAGCTGGCCTGATTTGGCTTATCCGCCATAGTTTATTGATCTCTTTGTTTAGGATATTTAAATGATGCACATTTTCATGGCACATGTCTTTAAATTTGGGTACTTTGTTTACTTAGTTCCCCTGAAAATCGATCTTGATCTTGGTAAGAAGTGGCCAGTCAGGAGTAGTTTGTATATAACAAGTGTTAATATCTCATTGTGTGTAAGGTGTTCTTCCAGAGACAATACCAGCACTTGAGAAAGACACGCTCCTTGCTTATGTAGCTCATAGTCTAGTAGGGAAGAAGGGGAGGATCCAAATTGGCAGAGAGGAATTAGGCTGTAGATCTCAACTCCTCTGCAGGTTGGAATCAAAGAAGTTGGATTTTTAAATCTTTTTTATATTTCTCAGTGTTTTTTTTTTTCCAGAATATGTTCTACATAATTAATTTTTAAAAAGGGAACAATAAAAATATCTAGAAAAAAGAAGGGCACATTTATCTATTTTCTTTTTTCTTCTTGATTTTTTTTATTGGTGCATTATGGTCTCACATCATAATGTAGATCATGTTGACAATGGCATGCATTCACACAGTACTTAGTGCCTTCTCCCCTCCCCCCCCATTACCCTCCATCCTGATACCAAGTGTCCAGATTGACAATGGTGTATTTACATGTATAGACATAGTGGATGGTAGTATTTTCATTAATGAACCTCAGTCTTCCTCCTCCCCTCACCTACACTCCCTGGTTCAACTGAGGATCTCCATTATCTCAAGTCCCTCTGACATCCCAGATACTCCGTAGCTCAAGCATATTAGAGAAAACATATGTCCCTTCTCTTTCTGTGCCTGGCTAATCTCATTTAATATAATGTTCTCTCTGTCCTTCCATCTTCTTATGAATAACATATTTTGTTCTTTATTGCTGATTAGAATTCCATTGTCTGTATTTCCCATAATTTTGTAATCCATTCATCTGTTGATGACTACCTAGGTTGCTTCCATAGTTTTGATATTGTGAATTGTGCTGCTATGAACATGGGTATGCATATATTACTGTAGTTCTCTGGTTTCAACCCCTTTGGAAAGATACCCAGTAGTGGTATGGTTGGATCGCCTTGTGGATCCATTCCCAGTTTTCTAAGGAATTTCCACACTGATCTCTGTAGCAGGTGAACTCATTTGCACTCTCACCAACAGTGTCGAAAAGTTTCTGTTTCCCCACATCCTGGCCAACATATATTCTTATTTGACTTCTTTATGCTTGTCATTCTGTTTGGAGTTAAATGGGTGCAGATTTGATTTGCATCTCCCTGATTGCTAATGATGCTGAACATTTTTTCATATATCTATTAGCTATTTGTATATCTTCTTTTGTAAAGTGTCTATCCAATTCAATTGCCCATTTCTTGATTGGGTTAATTTTTTTTTTTTTAGTGTAAAGTCTTTTAAGTTCTTTGTATATTCTGGATATTGCCCTCTATCAGGGATAGCTGGTAAAGATCATCTCTCATTCTGTAGGCTTTCTCTTTAGACTCTTGCTTATTTTCTTTGATGAG
The DNA here is from genome assembly GCF_963383645.1 of Muscardinus avellanarius. Classification (NCBI taxonomy): domain Eukaryota; kingdom Metazoa; phylum Chordata; class Mammalia; order Rodentia; family Gliridae; genus Muscardinus; species Muscardinus avellanarius. Next base: position 146,371,906 of record NC_137786.1, read on the forward strand.
CAGAAACTTTTTAGTTTGATGCTATCCCACTTTTTAATTCTTGTTTTACTTTCCTTGACATTGGAGGTCTTATTGAGGAATTTACTACCTGTGCTACTATATGTTGGAGTGTTGAATCTATGCCCTCTTCTAATAGCTTCACAGTCTCTGGTCTAACTTCCAGGTCTTTGTTCCATCTCAGGTTGATTCCTGTGCAAGGTGAGAGGTAAGGATTTATTTTCATTTTAGTTCCATTTTTCTACAAATGCATAGCCAGTTCTCCCAGCACCATTTGTTGAAAAGGCTGTCTTTTCTCCTGTGTATGTATTTGGCCCCTTTGTAAAAGATCAATTGACTCTAAGTGTGTGGGTTTGTTTCTGTATCTTCTATTCTGTTCCATTGGTCTGTGTACCTTTTTTTGTGCCAATAATATACTGTTTTAAGTTACTATAGCTCTGTAGTATAATTTGAAGCCAGGAATTGTAATGTCTCTTGAATGGTTCTTAGCGCTGAGAATTGTTTTGGCTATTCTAGGTCATTTGTTCCTCCATATGAAACTCATGACTGACTTTTCTAGGTCTGTGAAGAATTGGTATTTCGATAAGGATTGCATTGAATCTGTAGATCACTTTTGGCAGAATGGTCAATTTAATGATATTTTTTCTGTCTATCCATGAGTGAGGGAGATCTTTCCATCTTCCAAGGTTGTCTTCAATTTCTTTCTTTAGTGTTTTATAATTTGCATTGTAGAGGTCCTTTACTTCGTTGGTTAGGTTTATTCCTGGGTATTTTATTGGTTTTGAGGTTATTGTAAATGAAATTGTTTCTGCGCTTTCTGGCACTAGGCCTGTGTCTACCTCCTCACAGCCGTGGTGCATGTCCACTATAATCTCAGAGCGACCCCCAGTGATCCTGAGTGGGTGTTGTGCCCTGGGCACTATGGCCTCTCCTGTGTCTCTGTAGGTTCTAACCAACCTCCTCAGGAGCGAATTGCCTAATCTCAGACAACTGGGGTCTCTGTTGCTGCTCTAGACAGTCTCCCACTGAACAGTGCAGTTAACTTACAGTCATGCTGGGCTGTGGGTCTCTAGAGGGCACAGTGTTCTGCTGTGGGTGCAGGTTTCTGGCTGGGCATAGAGACTACTGGATCTCTGTATTTTTCGTCCCTGAGGCAAGGTGCTGATAGCTTAAGTTGTTGGAACTGTGCTGCTGCCTACTTTATCTCAAGTCCTTGGCTTCCTTGATGGGGATTTCTATCCTTCATCTGTTTTCTTAAAAATATATTTATAAATATATATATGTATATGTATATTTATTTATATATTTTAATTTTGGTGATACTGGGGATGGATCCCTTCTACCTCCGGGCTACACTCCTAAACCTATTTTTATATTTTTTATTTAGAAACAGGGTCTCTTAAGCCAGCGAGTCTGGCTTTGAACCTGCATGATCCTCCTATCTCCACCTCCCAAGCATGGGGATTACAAGTGTGTGCCACCACGCCCGGCTATACTTTACTTTACTTTTCTTTTCTTTTCTTTCTTCTTTTTTTTTTTTTTTTTTTTTTTGGTGGTACTGGGGTTCCTGGAAGTCCTTCTACCTCCGGGCTATACTCCCAGACCTATTTTACACTTTTTAAATTTGTAAACAGGGTCTCTTAAGCCAGCACAGATGGCTTCGAACCTGCATGATCCTCCTGTCTCCGCCTCCCAAGTGCAGGGATTACAAGCGTAAGCAACCACACCCAGCTATAATATATATATTATATATATATATATATATACATTTTTAAATATATATATTCCAGTATATTTATTATGATTTTCTACAAATATTAATATGTATATTATCTTCCTTTGAAATCATAGTACCAAAGAATTTTAGATTCTGGGAAGGGACCTATTAATCTTGCTTAATGTCTACATACATTTTGCACATGAGGAAACTGAGACTCTAAGAGAAATAAATGTCTTTTGTAAGGCTAGCTCACTTTCTTAGTTCTCATATCTAATGAGTTACCAAAGCAGCACTTGAAGTCTCAATTTTTAACTCCCAGGCCAGGTTTCTTTAATAAACAGTACTGTCTTTCAAATGACTCATGTTAATGGATAGTTGTTGACTATTGCCTAGATTTAATTGTCTTTGTGCATTTTCCATGCGTCATTTATTGATAGTTGGGAATAAGTTGCTCTTTCTTAAAATATATTGTATTGACTCTAACATTTTTAAATATAAAATATCCCATTTAAAATGTTAAGACGGCAGTGTTTCCTTGGCAACATAAACTCAGGCACATCTTCATGAGATCTATATACATCTTTCCTCATTAATTTTGTTTGCAATGTGGGCAATAATTTTATCCTTCCAGTACTGGTAGAACATTAAAAATGAGCTGGAGGGAGGGACAAATGGAAGGTATAAGAGAAGACTGGTAAGGGAGAAAAAAGTCATTAGGGTTTTATCTTAAATTCTAAGAAAATAAGATGATTTATCATCTATTAAAATATGTATTTCTGTTGATCATTATATCTTTCTGTATTTATAACAGTTAAGGATTATACAGATTTAATGTGTAATATATTTTTATGGAAATCATCTTTAAAATAAAAAAATTAGGGCTGGGAATGACACTCAGGTAGAAATTCCTTAGGTTAAATCTCCAGTACAAAAAAATAAAAATTAAAAAATAAATAAATAAAACAGTAGAGTTAGAATTTTGCTTTTATATAGAAGTAAAAAAGATGTAGGCATTAATCCAGTCCAATCTGCTTATCAAAAGTGTTTGTTTTTTTCTGAACCTAACATAGAGTTGTGAGGAATTACAAAACCAGAAAATTATTTAACATTTATTGGTTTGGGTTTCAGTATTTTAAAAATCATAACAGATTTTACCATTTTAAGCCATTTTAAATTTGTTTAGTGGCATAAGTGCATTCACAATGATGTTTAACTGTCATTATATTATCTTTAACAAATGTTTTTTACTTATTAAACAGTAGCTCCCTTCCCACAGTCTTCCCCCCCCCCCTTTCCTCCTAACCTCTTTGGGTCTCTATGAATTAAAATTTTCTAGTTAACTTATATAAATAGAATCATACAGTATTTTTCCTTTTGTATCTGACTTTGCATCATGTTTTCAAGTTCATACATGTTATAGCATGGAAGAGAATTTCATTCCTTCTTAAAGCCGAATGATAATTTGATATACATCTTTATTGTTTCTACCTTATAACTATTATGGATAATACTGCTATGAACACTGTGGTACAAGTATCTGAGTATCTGCATTTAGTTTGGGGGGGTATTATTACACGAAATTGCTGGATCACATGGTAGTTCTATGTTTAACATTTTGAGGAACTACCAAACTGTTTTCAGTGGTGACTGCGTAGTTTTACTTTCCCATCAGCCATTCTTAAGGGTTCTAATTTCTTTATATTCTCATTAATATTTTTCTTCTTTTAATAATAGTAATATTAATGGGTATGAAGTTTCACTTGTGATCAAGTCCCCATTCTTGAAGGTGAGATTTTATGAGGCATATTGGACAGTTCTAAGATTTAAAAAAAAATTTATTGGTGCATTGTATTCATACATCATAATGGGATAAAAAAAAAAAACTTGTGTAGACATACATGTACATATCACCCAGTCAGACCCTGTCCAATCCCCACCCCATTTCCTCCCCATCACTCCTTCCCATGCTTAGCTTAGTGGATAACATCAATATGTTTAAGTACATCATGTGCTTTAGAGAGTTTCCTCCCCCCACCCTTCAGTTAGGTTGCTTTATTTGCTCCTCTATAGGATCTCCTTTTTCATCTAGAGTTCCTCCTATGACCCATTTCTTCTTAGCTTTCACATATTAGGGAAAGCATTCGATTTCTTATTTTTTGTGACTGACTAATCTCACTTAGCATACTGTCCTCCAGTTCCATTCATTTCTTTGAAAATGATTTAATTGTGTTTTTTTATGGCTGAGTAAAATTCCATTATGTACATATCCCACAGTTTTGTAATCCATTCATCTTTTGATGGACATCTTGGCTGGTTCCATAGTTTGGCAATGGTGAATTGTGCAGCTATGAACATAGATATGCATGCATTAGTTTGATACTTTGGTTTCCTATCTTTTGGGTAGAAACCCAGAAGTGGTATTGCTGGATCAAATGGTAAATCTGTTCCCATTCTTTTGAGGATCCTTCGTACTGTTTTCCAAAGTGCTTGCACTAATTTGCAATCCCACCAACAATGTTTTAGAGTTCCCACTTCTCCACATTCTTGCCAGCATTTGTTGTTGTTTGTGTTTTGAATGATTGCCATTCTAGTTGGAGTTAGGTGAAATCTCAGGGTAGTTTTGATTTGCATCTCTCTGATTGCCAATGATGTTGAACATTTTTTCATGCATTTATTGGCCATGTGAATATCTTCCTTTGTAAAGTGTCTATTTAGTTCCCTTCAATATAGTACTTGAGATTCTAGCCAGAGCAATAAGGCAAGAAAAGAAAATAAAAGAAGTACAAATGGGAAAAGAAGAAATCAAACTTTCACTCTTTGCAGATGACATGATACTATACTTAGAAGACCCAACAAACTCAACCAAAAGACTTATAGAATTGATTAACAAGTTTAGCAGTGTCTGGATACAAAATCAATCTTAAAAAATCAGAAGCTTTTCTGTACACCAACCATAAGTCCACTGAAAAAGAAATTCAGAAAACACTTTCACTCAAGGATTTCTCATAAAAAAATAAAGTACTTAGGAATAAACTTAACCAAGGAGGTAAAAGACCTCTACAAAGAAAATTATAAAACACTGAAAAAAGAAATCAAAGATCTTAGAAAATGGAAAGATCTTCCATGTTCTTGGATAGGCAGAATAAATATTATCAAAATGGCCATACTTCCAAAAATGATCTACAGATTCAACAAAATACCCATTAAATTACCATGATCATTTCTCACAGATATAGAAAAATCAGTCTTTAAATTCATTTGGAACAACAACAAAAAAAAATCCCAGAATAGCCAAAGTAGTTCTCAGCAACAAAAACCATGCATGAAGAATCCCAATACCTGACTTTAAACTATGCTACAAAGCCATTGTAATAAAATCAGCATGGTACTGGCAGAAAAACAGATACATAAATCATTGGAGCAGAATAGAAGAAACAAATCCACACACTTACAATTGATTTTTGACAGAGGGGCCAAAAACTTTAGAATTAAAGGTATAGGCCTTTTGAGGATGAAGGTATGGGACTTTGGGGGGTGTTTGCCTAAGGAGCAAGGACTCTGTAGGGAGAAGATAAGGATCATTATGGATTTTCTAAGATTTAAAACTAGTCTTCCTTATTGTTTTCTTTTTTTCTTCTTTGTATCTATTGCTTTTATTTCTCTTATCCTACCTCATTTTCCCTCTCTGAGATGTGGATTCCTTCATTTTAAGGATTGGTGAAGGGTGAAGTTCCTTCCTTTATAACTTTCTGGGGCTGACAAGGCGTGTTGGCCCTGCCTACCCAGGGATTGGAAGTTTCATCCAAACTGATCTAAGGGAGACAGGGAGAAATTTGTCTCAGCCATTGCAGTGGATTCTTTATAGTCAAGTCACAGGTTAACATCACTAAAGCGCATGGCCTCAGGAATATGAGGACCTGTAGATTTTTTTTTCTCAATATGCCTAAATTTTTGGTGTGCCTACTGTGCCAAGCCTGTCATTTTAGTTGTTGGGTCCATCTTTATAAGCCTGACTATTTTAATTTGTTGGTTAACAAAGCCATTCATTTGTGTTTTGATGGTATTGAAATTACATGAAAAATCGACATACTAATTCATTGTAAAATAACCCAGATATATTGGTGCAATGTTTTTTTAAATCTTTACCTTGGATTATCCCCTGATTAGCATTTAAAACTAGAAGCCAGGTAGCCAACCTATTTAGTTGTATATAATATTGTGAAAAGACCTCATGGCACAAAGCTTAAAACACAGCATACCGTGTAGCATATTGGCTGCTATGCCCCTGTTCATTGGTACTAATTACTCCCTTTCTATAAAGATTATATGCCACTGCTATCTCTTCTATTTTTACATATTTGGCAGAGCCATCTATAAACCAAGCATCTTTTCTTTAGGTTTAAGTTCATTGTATTCTTTTTTCTACTTTATGGAATAGTTCCTGGTTTAGCAAAGAAATTCCCATAATAAAAAGGCACAAGTTTGATAAGAATGGAAAGAAGCAAGATTCCTAGTTTATAGTACTTGGAGGAACTTAAACAGATTTTAGTTTTTAATTTTGAACAGGACTCTTAGACCCTCCAGTACTTTATAGGAATAAGAATATTTTCTTTTATGATGTCCAATAGTCCTGGACTTGCAAAATTTAAAGAGAGATAGGTAGAAGTCTTTATAAAATACTATAAAGTTTTACTTAGAAACTCTCAAATTTGAAGTGCTTTTGTAAGACTTGGGCTGTAGTCTTTATTGGTTCTGTTCATATTGTGATGCTAATTCCATAAATTCCTTGCAAACCATTGTTTGTACATAATGGCACTAAAAAAAAGCCTTTAGTTTTCATTTAAAGATCTTAACAATTGATTTTTTAAATAAGAATGCGAGCAATTTGATTCATGTCAGGTTATTTTGATCTTTTACTCAGACATCAAAATGGGAAAAAATTACCTTTCAAGGTTAGAAAGGTTAATTCACTAACTTCTTCCATTTTCAGGCTTGAATTTGGAGGCCGATAAAACAGAATGTCAGTAGAAATTCAATTTAACTTCCCAATTCATGTGGATGGTTACATTAGTGAATACGAAGGAACTTGCTGTAATAATATAACCCAAATCTCTCTGGAACATGGTGTCTTAACCTTTGACATTTTGGGTTGGCTAACTCTTTGCTCTGGAAGAACTATCTGTGTAGAATGTTTAGCAACCTCTAGCTAGTCAAGACCAGTTAGACTCCTCTTACACTAAAGTTGTGACAACCAGTAATGTCTCAGAACATTGCCAGATATACCTCTAGGTGGAGGAGAGGAGTGGTAACAAAATTGCCCTTATCTGACTACATTGTCCTTGGAGTATCTGGGAGAACATAATAATGACTATCATTTTTTTGAGAACTTTGTATAAGTCCTTTAAATACATTAATGCTTGTAATTATCTGTCAGCATTAATGTTAAACAGCATTTAATAGGCAAAAACTGATGCTCAGTGGTTTTTATTAGCTTGTCCATGATTGCACATCCCTTTTCTAAATCTGTTTTTTTTTTTTTTTTTTTTTTTTACCGTCTCCTGTATTCATACTCTCTAACTCAAATCATCATTCATTGTTCCTCCTTTACATGGTATTGCTGTCTAGCTGGCATTTGTAATTAAGTCTTCAAAAGTTCGGTGTACTTTTCTATCCTGCCATCTGCTTCAGATGATGGAGAGCATGGTAAGATCTGAGTATTCGGTGAGCACAGAGCCATTGCCATACTTCATTTGCTGTGAAATTTATTCCTTGGTCAGAAGTGATGTGTGGGATACCATGATGGGCTAATGCCCCAGTTTGGGCAGCAGCAGTGAATGCAGTGAAGACAAATCTATATCCAGAGATAGTGTGTATTGAAGTAAGTACAAATCGCTGCCCTTTGTGTGATGGAAGCAGTCAAGTGTATTCATCCTGCTGCCAGGTGCCTGCTCACACTGGGGAGTTCTCTTAGTCATCTTTGTATCACTGTGACCCAAATACCTGACAAGAACAACTTAGAGGAGGAAAAGATTTTTTGATCACAGTTTGAGAGGTTCAGTTGCTGGTTAGCCGGTTCCAAGGCAGAAACATCATGGCAGCAGGGTGTGGAAGGGAAAAGCTGTTGGCTCACAGCAGCCCAGAAGCAAAGAGAGAGAAGAGGGGCCAGGAACAGATGTATCCCCAAGGCCACATCCACAGTGACCTAGGTATTTCAGTCATGCCCAACCTGCCTAAATTTACCATCAGTAAATACACAGATCATTAATCCATCAGTAGATCAGTTCATTGATGAGAATAAGTTTTCATGATTCACTTATGTCACCTCTGAACATTGCTCTATTTCCTGAGGTTTGGGGGCATTTCAGATCCAAACCATAATAGGTGTTTTATCACATCAGGTTCCTACCACTGGTCTTGGTTGTGGACACATTGTGCATTTAGCATTGGGTATAGCCAGCTTGACTTTGGTGAGCAAAGTTCATATTGCTGGACTTATGCATATTTTCTTTTTCTGTATGGCCATTTTGTTCATAAACTTGTGGGAGCTGGGCATGGTGAAGCATGCCTATAATCTCAGTACTTGGGAGGCTGAGTCAGAAGGATTGCAGGTTCATGACCAGCCTCAGCAACTTGTATATGTGTACGCATATGTATATGCATATGGCTGTGAGTGTAGATAGAATGCCCCTGCGTTCAATCCCCAATACCACAAAAAAGAAAAGAAAAAACCCAAATTTGGGTAATGGTAGGATGGCCAGTGCTGTGATTATTTTCATGAAGAAAACAAATATCTTCTATTCTGTGTCTATTTGGAGATATCTTTCTCAGAGCTTTTTGTCACTATGTATTCTAACTCCCTGACTATCCATCCAAGAGTAGCCCCAAGCCTGCCGTCATCTCTGACATCATCTGCAAGTTCAGAGATCCCCAACACTACTCTCAGGTTCTATATTTCATTAGAAGGACTCAAATAAATTCACTTAAAGCTATTGTTCTTATGGTTACAGATGATAACATAGAAAAATATATAGATTAAAATCAGCCAAATGAAGAAACACATGGAATAAAATCTAGGAGAGCCCCAATACAGACCTGGTGTGTGTCCTCTCCCTGTAGCACTGTGTATAGTGCTCACTTCTCTGAGGAAAACATTGTCATCCAGGCAGCTCACTCAAGCACCAGTGTGCAGAATTCTTCCTAGAGTTTTGTCACATAGACATAATTAATTGCCTGTGTTACTGACTTCAGTTTGTAGCTGCTCTGCAGGTAGAGCTGACATTTGGCCCAAAGCCATGTAATTAAGCCACTTAATAAAGCACATAGTTAGCATTTACTGTCTAATGTGGCCCAAGGCTCCTAGGTCAACAAACCTAATCTTTTCAGGCAAAGCATTCTGAGGCTTTAGAGATTCTCTCTGAGAAGTAGAGGTTAAAGCCTGTATGTTTCGTATATAAAGTGAACTCATTTTCTTTGTAAACAGCTTAAGACACAATTTATATAACATATAGTTCACTTGTTTGTAATATACAATTCCGTGGGCTTTAGTATATTCATATATAATGTAAAACCATCAACACAGTCAATTTTAGAACATTTTTATCACTTCCAAAGGAAGTCCTGTGCCTGTTAGCTATCATTCTCCGACCCTCTCAACTTTCCTTCCTTTTAGCCTCAAGCAACCGTTAATCTATTTTGTCTCTATAGATAATTTCCCTGTTCTGGACAGGAATTTTATATGAATGAGATTATATAATAGTGTTCTTTTTGTATGTGACTAGCTTTTTCACTTAGCATAATGATTTTTAAATATACTTTTATTGGTGCATTATAGTCTCATGTCATAATGGATGGGTGTTTAGGTTGTATTGTACGTCTTCTCTCTCTCTCTCTCTCTCTCTCTTTTTTTTCTTTGGTGGCACTGGAGATTAAACCCAGGGGCTTTCTACTTCTGAGCTACACCCCCAGCTGTTTTTTTTTTTTTTTTTTTTTTTTTTTTTTTTACTTTGAAACAGCGTCTCTCTTAGTTGCAGAGGGCCTCATTAAGTAGCTGAGGCTGGCCGTGAATCTGTGATCCTCCTGTCTCAGCCTCCCAAGTATTGGGATTACAAGTGCGTGCCACCGTGCCTGGCTTTTCTCTATGTTATTGACTGTGCTTTCAGTTTTAAATAAACTGTCTTCCAAGAGAGATACTCTGTTTTCCATGTGGTCCAACCTGCCAGAGGTGATTTCTATTGCGATCTTTAATTCATTTGCTTAGTCCTTAATTTCGCTCAATACTTCTTTCTGGCTTTTTCTCAGGACTAAAATTTCTTCCTTCATTGTTTATATACTTTCTTTGAGGCCTTTCATCATATTGAAGATCAAAATTTGGAATTCTCCTTTTCAATTTTCTACAGATCAGTATTGGTGATCTCCCTTGTTGAGTTATAGGAGTTTATTGTTTTGTTGCTGTTTTTCATTCTCATATTTTCAGAGTTCTCAGGTTTGTATTTCTATTGTCTTGGCAGTTCTTCCTTTTTGTGTATGAGTCCTATGTCTACCTGTTATCCCTTTAAAATAGGGCCTATACTGGAGGTATATTTGTCTCTTCCAATCTGCCTCATATAGTCAAACTTTTGAGTTTGTTCCCAGAGCTTTTTAAACTAGATTTAGTTCTTAGTGCAAACAGGAGTTTCTGATTGGATGCAGGTTGCCATACATTCCAGGCCCGAACTTTGTAGGGCCAGAAACTATGATGTTCTGTTCAGAGCCTATAACTTGCTAGTTGAGATTTAATGCCCCACAGATATCACTGCTGTTCTGCTGATTGTGAGCCTGTGAAACTACAAAGTACTGACCTATAGTCTCTGTGACCAGTGGGCTTAAGCTCAGCAAGGCCAATGATTGCTGTGTTTGGAGATTGTGGCCCAGCTCACTGAGCTTTGATGGCCCCTGGGACACCACTCCGATCTGCTTATTATAATTACCTGGAGCACTGTCAGTCACTGGTATGCATTCATACCAGGCATAAACTCTGCTGCCAAGAGTGTTGAGTTCTCAGCCTATAGCTGTGATCAAGTGAAACTCTGTTGAGCCCTTGGCCTTTGGGCTTATAGGACCCAAGTTCTGGTAAGGAGAGATTGTGCAGTTCTAATTCTAGGGCTTGGGTGGCTCAGTTATTTAGCCCAGGGATACCACGGCTGCTCTGGGCAGCTGTGATCACATGAGCCAGTGTTGGCCTCTGGCTTTGATTCTTGTCCTGCCCAGACACAGCCAGGTGTGAGTTTATTGCTTTCTGTGCTTGCGACTCAGAAGGCTGAGTTATCCCTCAAACACACACACCATGGCTGGATATCCTTTGATGATCCCTGGAGAACCTGCAAGGGCTTGGTGAACTGCAGTTTTAGTGCTCTCCCACCCAACTGTCCCTAGGTCATATCTGCTAATTCACATTTATGCTGTGTCCAACAGTAACCTCCACCCCCACCTCAACAGGGGTGATTTGCAAAGTCAAGGACCCGGCAAGTCTGTAGCTTACCACACAAGTTCCTTTGGCCATGCAGGGCAGTTTCCCGCTGGGACTGCTTCTTACCTCTCCATCCAAATGAGCACTACTCCAGGTCACTGCAGGCAGAGATGAGTTCAGCTGCGGCTGCAGATCTAGCTGAGTTATCTGGGTAATTGGGTCTTTGTCAAGAGTAGAGAGAAGAATTGATTGCTTTTGATGATGATCTGTAGTCACTGGCCTCACAAGATTCTACTGCTTCATTGCTGGAGGTCTCTGGGAGCTGCAGTATAGGTAGTTGCTAGCTGGCGCAGCCTGGCCAAGATGGTGCTGGTACTGCCACTCTCTGCTCACCAGGTGAGGTACATGGAATTCTTTATATTCCTCTACTCTTTCTTCTGGCTCTGATTCTACCATGTTTCAACTGCCATTGTTTTTTTGTGTTCTTTTCACTGCTTTAGCAGTCTTCCTGGTGAAGGAGTTCCAGGTCTCAGAACAACTGAAACACACTTTTCCTGTTATAGGTAAAATCTTTTAAGTGAGTGATTTGTGTATTTAGATATTAGTCCTGTATAAAGAGGGTTAACTGGCAAAGATATCCCATCCTATAGGCTTTCTCTTTAGATTCTTGATGGTTTCCTTTGATGAGCAGAAACTTTTTACTTTAATGCTATCTTATTTATTTATTCTTTTTTTAATTTCCTGGGCTATGGGGGTTTTGTTGAGGAAGTTTCTACCTGTGCCTATATGTTGAAGTTTTTTTTGTTTTGTTTTTTTTGGTGGTACTGGGGTTCCTCAAAGTCCTTCTACCTCCAGGCTACACTCCCAGACCTATTTTTTTATATTTTTATTTGGAAACAGGGTCTCTTAAGCCAGCATGGCTGGCTTCCAACCTGCACAATTCTCCTGTCTCCGCCTCCCAAGCGCAGGGATTACAAGCCTGCGCCACCACGCCCAGCTTTATGTTGAAGTATTTGACTCTCCTCTAGTAGCTTCTAAGTTTCTGGTCTAACTTCCAAGTCTTTGATCCATTTTGAGTTGACACCTTTGCAGGGTGAGAGATGAGGATTTAATTCCATTTTGTACAGTTGAATAACCAGTTTCCCCAGCACCATTTATTGAAAAGGATGTCTTTTATCTGATGTATGTGTTTGGCACCGTTGTGAAAAATCAATTGGCTGTAAGTGTGTGGATTTGTTTCTGTATCTTTTATTCTGTTCCATTTGTCTGTCTGTTTTTGTGCCAATGCCATACTGTTTTTTATTACTATAGCTCTGTAGTATAATTTGAGGTCAGGAATTGTGATGCTTCCTGTATGGTTTTTTTTTTTTTTGGTGGTACTGGGTTCCTGGAAACCCTTCTACCTCCAGGCTACACTCCCAGACCTATTTTATACTTTATACTTGTTGTTTGGAAACAGGGTCTCTTAAGCCAGTGAGGCTGGCCTCGAGCCTGTGCGATCCTCCTGTCTCTGCCTCCCAAGCTCGGGGATTACTTTTTTTTTTTTAATTTGAAACAGGATCTCACAAAGTTGCTGAGGGTCTCGCTAAGATGCTGAGGCTGGTCTTAAACCTGTGACCCTCCTGTCTTAGCTTCTCAAGTACTGGAATTACAGGTGTGTGCCACCATGCCTAGCCACTTCATTCCTTCTTACGGTGGGATACTTTGTCATTACGTGGAGATACCACAGCTTATTCATAAAGCAGTTGATGAACATTTGATTGTTTTCAGCTTATGACTGTTATAAAGTATGTTCCTATAAAGATTTATAGGTGAGTTTTTGTGAAGTGGTCTGTTTTCATTTCCCTTTGGTAAAAGTGGCATTTCTGGGTCTTATGGCAACCCACATATTTGTTTGTTACTTTAATCTATTTAATAGTGTTGTTATTTCCTTGTGTCATAAATGAAAATGGTGTTCCAATGAGTATGAAACTTAATAATATTAAGTAAACAGGCTTACACATTGTCATTGCTCAGTAAACTGTAGCTGTGATATCGTTGGTGGTGATGGTGCTAGTGATAGATGGATGAAGTCCAGGGCCTGGTACATGGTAAGCAATCATCATACTACTCTGCTGTATCCCCACCCCAGAAACCTGAATTTTTATCCTGTTTTAATTTTTCTTTCTTTAGTGTATGAGTTTTATTGTGGAATTTAAAGATACACCTACAGAATGCTATTACATATAATAGAATCTTAATTCTTACCTTCTATCCCCCACTGCTGTTATTTTGATTTTTCAGTTTATGGGAAAAACCGATGGAGATTATTATACTCTGGATGACATGTTTGTCTCCAAAGCAGCTGAGAGAGAACGTTTTGGTGAAGAGGAAGAGAACCAGAGGAAACAAGCTATTGCTGAGCATCAGAGACTTGCTGCACAAATGGACAAATGCTTGTATTGCTTTGATAGCGCTCAATTCCCCAAGCACCTTATTGTTGCAATAGGTATTAAGGTAAGAAAGGCAGCATCTTTTGACCTATGGAAAAGATTTGTTAGTGCATGTGGATTCAGTTCTTTCCTCATACTTGCATAAGATTCCTGAAGAATGTCTTTTGTTATTCAGAATTTCAGTTTTTTCCCCCAAGTTCCCATAATTCTTAGAATCATCTGTGAAACAAGTGTAAATATTTAAAACATGAACTTTACATCTTGGGTGACTCTACTCTTTTGAGAGGTGCTGTTGGAAAGTTATTAAGACTTTGGACTTTGGAGTCACATTTCCTGGATCAAATCCTCTCTCTGCCATTTATCAGCCTTGTGACCTCAAGATTGCCCCTTGATTCTCAAACTTAGAATCATCTCAGATTCAAAATGTTCAGTGAAAAGTAGTCATTTTCTTTGTATACTTTTTCATAGAACCAGTTTGTTTTTTAATAGAATATCTCACAATTAAAGACATTTATTATATATATTTTTATTTTACTTATTTTTTTTTAAATAAAACAGATTTTATTGTAATTCTGAAGGCACATTTTAAATCCTGGAATACATTTAAGAATAAATGTTTAAACCTGTCAGGAAATTTTTTTTAATTAATTTATTTTTTAAATTGGTGCATTGTAGTCATATATCAATCACATTGGAGTACAAGACTTGAGAGGATATACAAGCACACATCATCCAATTAGCCCTCCTCCAGCCCCCATCCCATTCCCTCCCCCTCCCTCCATCCCACACTTCTTTGGTAATTTACTTTGATACATTTGTTTATGTACCTCCTGCGTTTTAAAGAGGCTCCGTCCTCCAGTATTACATACCCTCTGATAGGTCACATTAGTTGCTTCACTATAGGGCCCTTTCTATAGCTCAACCGCTTCCTGTTGCCCTTTTCCTCCTAGTTATTGCTGATTAAGAGAAGCGTATGATTTATATTTTCTGCGATATTTCTCTGTGCATGCTGCGTTGCAAGTACCAATCCCACTCTTGATGGTCCCAGTAGTGGCCTGGCTACTCAGTGGACTGATCCAGACCTCGCTGGCTCAAGCAGCGGCCTTGCCTCATGGGAGGCCCCAGTTCTGGTCTCGCTGGCCCCTGAACCGGTCTAACCCCTAAGCTGGCTTTGGTCCCAACTTTGGAGGCCGCAGGAGTGAACTTGCCTCATGCCAGGCTCCGATACTGGCCATTGGCCCCTGCACCGGTCTAACCCCTTGGCAGGATTCCAATCCCGGCCTCGGAGGCCCCAGCACCGGCCTAGCCTCATGGCAGGCTCCAATGCCGGCCTCGTTGGCCCCAGCACCAGCCTAACCCCTCGGCAGGCTCCGATCCTGGCCTCGGAGGCCCCAGCATTGGTCATGCCTCACGGCAGGCTCCGATGCCGGCCTCGCTGGCTTCAGCACCGGCCTAACCCCTCGGCAGGCTCTTATCCTGGCTCGAGGCCCCAGTACCGGCTTTGCCTCACGGCAGGCTCCTATGCCGGCCTCACTGGCCCCAGCAGCGGCCTAACCCCTCGGCAGGCTCCGATCCCGGCCTCGGAGGCCCCAGCACTGGTCATGCCTCATGGCAGGCTCCGATGCCGGCCTCACTGGCCCCAGCACCGGCCTAGCCCCTCGGCAGGCTCTTATCCTGGCCTCAGAGGCCCCAGTTCTGGCCTTGCCTCAAGGCAGGCTCCGATGCCGGCCTCGCTGGCCCCAGCACCGGCCTAACGCCTTGGCAGGCTCCGATCCCGGATTTGGAGGCCCCAGCACTGGTCATGCATCAAGGCAGGCTCTGATGCCGGCCTCGCTGGCCCCAGCACCAGCCTAACCCCTCGGCAGGCTCTTATCCTGGCCTCGGAGGCCCCAGTACCAGCCTTGCCTCACGGCAGGCTCCGATGCCGGCCTCGCTGGCCCCAGCACCGGCCTAACCTCTCGGCAGGCTCTGATCCAGGCCTCGGAGGCCCCAGCACTGGTCATGCCTCACGGCAGGCTCCGATGCCGGCCTCGCTGGTCCCAGCACCGGCCTAACCCCTCGGCAGGCTCTTATCCTGGCCTCGGAGGCCCCAGTACCGGCCTTGCCTCACGGCAGGCTCCGATGCCGGCCTCGCTGGCCCCAGCACCAGCCTAACCCCTTGGCAGGCTCCGATCACGGATTTGGAGGCCCCAGTACTGGCCTTGCCTCAAGGCAGGCTCTGATGCCGGCCTCACTGGCCCCAGCACCGGCCTAACCCCTCGGCAGGCTCTTATCCTGGCCTCGGAGGCCCCAGTACCGGCCTTGTCTCAAGGCAGGCTCCGATGCCGGCCTCACTGGCCCCAGCACCGGCCTAACCCCTCAGCAGGCTCTTATCCTGGCCTCGAGGCCCCAGTACTGGCCTTGCCTCAAGGCAGGCTCCGATGCTGGCCTCACTGGCCCCAGCACCGGCCTAACCCCTCGGCAGGCTCTTATCCTGGCCTCAGAGGCCCCAGTACCGGCCTTGTCTCAAGGCAGGCTCCGATGCCAGCCTCGCTGGCCCCAGCACCGGCCTAACCCCTCAGCAGGCTCCGATCCCGGCCTCGGAGGCCCCAGCACTGGTCATGCCTCAAGGCAGGCTCCGATGCCGGCCTCACCGGCCCCAGCACCGGCCTAACCCCTCGGCAGGCTCTTATCCTGGCCTCGGAGGCCCAAGTACCGGACTTGCCTCATGGCAGGCTCTGATGCCAGCCTCGCTGGCCCCAGCACCGGCCTAACCCCTCAGCAGGCTCCGGTCCCGTCCTCGGGGGCCCCAACACTGGCCTTGCCTCACGGCAGGCTCCGATGCCAGCCTCGCTGACCCCAGCACCGGCCTAACCCCTCAGCAAGTTCCGGACCCGACCTCGGAGGCCCTAGCACAAGCCTTGCATCATGGCAGGCTCCAATGCCGGCCACGCTGGCCCCAGCATCAGTCTAACCCCTCTGCAGGTTCCAATCCCGGCCATGGAGGCCTCAGTAGTGGCCTTGCCTCACAGCAAGCTCCGATGTCGGCCACTGGCCCCGGCGCCCGCCTAACCCCTCAGCAGGTTCCGATCACTGTCTCTGTGGTTATTATTTCAAAGGTTCCAGTTGTAATGTATCAGATCTCTGCCTCCCCCGAATATTGGCCACTGGCATTGCCACTGCCTCCACCGTTTCAAATCCTTCCCAGGCTCTTTTTCCACTCTGAATGTTGTCCAGTGTTCCTAAGCATGCGTGATGGTAGCATTCGACATTTAGTGTAATTTCTCCAAAAAAATAAAGTTGGTAAGATCCGGTTTCTGCTTCTCCTGAATACAAGTCTCCACCACCATCGCGGAGAACTCTTTCAACACCGCATTTCTCCTTGGTCTCCGCTAAACTCTCTCCTTATATGTGATGTCTGAGATTCTTAACAATATAGAGAAATAGCAGTCCTCTTTCACGGCGAATTTTTCCATAAGTTCCAGTGCATTTAGATAAGTTTTGTCTGCATCTCCAGTGTCCTGGCATCCATAACGGCTTTCTTACCTCCTCTCCGATATTTTTCTTTATCTTTTTCTGTTCTGGGCCCTGTTTCTCCAGGGGTCTGGCGTGCTACTCGCAGTTCGGCCCGGGGCCCAGAGTCCCGCGACCCGGGCCCCAGCTGGCGTGCCCCGCGCGCGACCCGTGCCCAGAACCCGGCATCTTACTGGGCCTGGTTTCTCCAGGGGTCTGGCTGCTACTCACAGTTCGGCCTGGGGCCCAGAGTCCCGGGACCCGGGCCCCATCTGGTGTGCCCCGCCCGCAACCCCCGCCCAGAACCCAGCGTCTTACTGGGCCTGGTTTCTATTTTACTTATTTATTCAGTCTCTCCTCCAATAGACTTTAAGCTTCATAAAGACAGAGATATCTTGTTCAGAATTGTGTATTAAATATTTGATCATATTCATAGCACTTATTTCAATAACCTACTAATTTTTACACTAGGTAAATAATTTTTATATATTTGGTATATATCAAACCCTAATAAGTCATGGGAAACGTAGAGAATCAGGTAGACATTTTTGAAGCTTGTATTGTAGTGAAATAAGGCAGGAAATAAACAAGGTTAAATAATTGCTCTGATGTAAGAGACTTAATTTTTATAAAACAAATAAAGTAAGGAAATTGGATAAGATGACGGATTAGTATTATTTTTGATCAAGTGGTTTGCACGTCTCCTCTGAGGCGTTTTAGTAAGTTGTATAAGATGGAAGGAAGAAGTAAAACATGAAGAAATGCATAAAGATAACATTTCAGGAAGGGACATCAGTGAGTGAAAAACCTTTAGTCTACAGACTTCACTCATTTCCAGAATTGTCTAGGTCAGCATCTTTTACTTTCCACTCTCTTCAGTGAGGTGATTCCCTACATTTGTAAAACAATTAGCCTTGTTATAGTAATATCCCTTACTGGCATTTCCTAAGTAAATTTTAAAATATTCCTACATAAAGGTTCATTTTTTGTGCTTTAAAATTCTCTGGGTTTTGACAGATTCATTTTGTTACATATCCATTATTAAAGTATCAAAATGACAATTTCACTGCCTTTAAAATCCCTAGTGCTCTACATGTATTCAGCCATCCCTGAACTTCGGCAACCACTCATTTTATTCTTGTCTCTGCTGCCCTTGTAGATTGTCATATAATTGAAATTATTTTTGATGTAATCTTTTCAGAATTCTTTCCTTTAACAGTATATACTCAAGGTGCTTCCTTGTCTTTTCTTATGAGCTATTTCTTTTTATTGCTGAATAATACTCTTTTGTATGGTTGTACCAGTTTGTCTATTCACCTATTTAAGGACGTCCTGGTTGCTTCCAAGTTGGGCCAATTATGAATAAAGTTGTTAATAAACATTTACATGTAAGTTCTTGTGTGCATATAAATCTTCAAATCAATTGGGTAAATACTAGCTGGATTATATGGTAGAATGTTACTCAACTTTGAAAAAATAGCCGAAGTCTTCCAAAGTATGTACCAGGTTAGCCTTCCAAACAGCAGTTGAATGAAAGTTCCCATTAATCCACGTTTTTGCCAGCATTTGGTATTATCGATTGTTTGGATTTCACTAATTCTTATAGTAGTATTTCAGTGCTGGTGTGTTTGTGTCGGGTGGTGGTATTTGGTACTCTTTTCAACTCTTGGCCTTAGGCATGCCAGGCAAGTTCTCACCACTGAACAACATTCTCAGCTCTTTTTAATTTTATTTTGAGACACGTCTCGCTGAGTTGCTGAGGCTGGCCTCAAACTTGTGATCTTCCTGTCTCAGCCTCCATGTAGCCAGTGTGCTTCTAGATATGGATATTTTATGTTTATTTCAAATTGCATGTCTAATCCCCCTCCACTATTACCCTAAGTTAACACCTACCTCTTTCATGGTCTTCCTCTAGTGAGTAATTGTTACCTGCATCATCTAGTTGCTCAAATTAGGCCTATGCTAATACTTAAACTCTTTTTTACCTTCGTACCCCACATACTATATATTACTAAATCCTGTTGGTTCAGTTTCAAAATATATTCTTACCATATCTCATAGACTTTATTTCTGCTACCTGGTACAAGTCATCATCATTGATTACTGGAGTCTTACAATAGTTTCCTAGTAGATTTTCCTGGTTTTTTTTCCTTTCCCTTATTTCTCTACAGTAACCAGAGTGATCTTAAATGTAGCTCAGCATTACTTAGATCTGTCTTTTACATAAAAGCTAGAATCCTCATTGTGACCTACAGGCCACATAGATCCAGTTCTGTCCCAGTCTCATTTTCTACCCCTTCCCCTCATTCTCTGAGCTTAGCTCTGCTGGCTGCCTCACTGTTCAGGCTGCACACCTACCATGCTCTCTTCTCACATGCTGTTTTCTCTGCCTGGAACACTCTTCCTTCCAATATCACTTTGGACATTAAGTTCTAACATTTGGCTTTGAGGAGGATGAAAACACTCAGTGTATAGCATTTTATAAGCCTCTTATGAGCAGGAACTTGTATCTTTTTGTTGAATTCCTAGAATTATCTTAGTAATCATATAATTATTTCTTTTAGTACTTCATTTTCTAAGTATAATACGCTGTCTACTGACATACCCAAACCTTGCTAACTCTTCTTCCATTTCCTCGTTTGTTTTTTTTTTTCCTTTCAAATGCGATTATGATTTTGTTACAAATTTAGGTAAATACCTATGTCTACTTCTGATTTGCAAATAAATATTTACTATGCAAAATATTTCCATCCAAAGCCTAACCAAAAAAAAGAAGATAAGGTCAAGCTCTTTCTTTTACCCTTCCTCCCTCTGTCTATCCTTTTTCTTTCTTTCCTACTAGGGATTGAACCCAGAGGCATTCTACTCCAGTCCTATTTTATTTTTTATTTATAAACAGGGTTTCACTAAGTTTCTGAAGGCCTTGTTGAGTTGCTGAGGCTGGCTAGGAACCTGTGATCCTCCTGTCTCAGCTTCCCAAGTACTAGGATTACAAGGTGTATCACCATGCCTAGCAGGTCAAGCCCTTTTGCAGAATATTATTTATGCTCCTTATGAAACCTTTTATTTAGTGTATATATACTAATTGGCCTTTTTTAAAAAGACATTTGTACATAATGGAAAATAGCACCAGATTTGAGGTGATACATGCATGTAGATAAACAGCTTAATCACAGCAGTAAAGCCCTCTTGAGGTCATTTCCTCTCCTTAGCTGGATTGAATGTGTTTTCTCAGCTAAGGATTTTCTCAGCTAAACTCATCAATTAGAGTACTCTACCATTACAATGACATGTATCTTTTTATTCTTGCAAATACTGTGTTTCAAGGGGTTTGAAAGTATATATACCTCCCTCAGATCAAGGATAAAGTGTCATTCATTCTTGTCTTTTCTTGGGAAATCTCAGTCATTTTTCAGAGTTTAGCAATGAAAATGGAGGCTTGTGCTCTAAATTTCCAGTTTACTAAAAGCCATTTTTGCCAGCTATGGTGGTGTATACCTATAATCAGCTACCCAGGAGGCTGAGGCAGGAAGATCACAAGTTTGAGGTAAGCCTGGGAAATTTAGTGAGACCCTATCCTTAAAAGAAAATAATAAAAAGGGTTAGGGTTATAGCTCAGTGGTAGAACACTTGCCTAGCATGTTTGAGGCTCTGGGTTCAATCTCCAGTACCACCAACACCAGGTGAAAAAAGCCATTTTTACAGCTTTTTAAACAGTAAATATCTTTAAAAATACTAAAAGAAAAATATTTCTTATACATAAATATGCTCTACTAAATATCCATGCTCTGTACCAGGAATTCATCTGTTACAACTAAGAATAAATAGCATCACCATTTCACCTTTGGAACTTTCCCCATAGGTTTATTTGTGTTTACCCAGCTTCCAGTCTCTTACTGAGGGGCACTGCCTGATAGTTCCTTTGCAGCATCATCGAGCAGCTACCTTATTGGATGAAGACATCTGGGAAGAAATTCAGGTCAGCGTGATATTGCTTGTTGTCATCATAAAGCTCATGAGCAATATTTTGCAAACTGTCAAATTCTAACAGGTTTTATACTTTTGCCTAATTATTTTACTTTTTTAATTTAAATATTTTTATTTTTATAGTTGTATATACCTGTGGATCATAATGCTTCTATCTCTTGCTACTTTTTAATATTGCTTACCTTGTGTGCTCAGTGTTTTGAAACCTTTTATTTTTTAAATAAACTGTGGCAAAGTAATAAATATTTTTCTTCTAAAAGTCAAAGATTTTTAATAAGTGCTTTGCAAAGCATGAAATTATTATCTTTACCATAGTAAGCAAATAAAATCCAGCAAAAGGAAAAAATTTTCAGATAATAAAAAAATTGGAGAAGATAGAGGTTTACAGTGGCAGTTGTCATATTTTCCTGTAATGAAACTGGCATTCTCTGCTATGGTGATTTTGTTAGTAGCTTTCATTTCTACCACTCCTCCTTTTGTAACCTATCCCCACTTTTGGAATCAGGGATTTGTTTTTGTGGCTAATTTTTCAAGAGATTGAAAGGCACAGTATGGATGAAATTGTTGCTGAATTATTTCAAGACATTGTAATTATAGGGAAGAAAGGAAGAAGGAAAATGCCTATTGTTTAATGTCTGACAACTGAAAAGAGGTTACAGGGAGATTATAGTTCATATAAGTTTTCACAGCATGCTAATAAAGATGCTGGTTTTGGTCAGCTTTTCTCATTGCTGCGACCAAAATACCTGACAAGCACAACTTAGAGGAAGAAAGGTTTCTGGGGCCTTGTAGTTTCAGAAGTTCAGAGGTTTGAGTCCATGGTTGACTGGAACCATGGTGGCAGACCTATGGCGCAGGGACATGACCCTTGCATCATGACAGCTGGAAGTAGGTAGAGCATGAGAAGAGGACAGGGGACATATGTAGTCACTATGGCTATACCTCCTGTGACCTGTCACCTCCAGCTCCACCTCTGAGTGTTGCTGCACTGGGGACATGCTTTCACCATGTGTGCTCTTTGTGGAGCATTCTAAACCCAAACTATAACAGATACCGGACAAGGAGATACTTCAGCTGTATTTCATGAAATATAATCTCTTATTATCTGTGCTTCTGAAATTTATATTGTGAGAGTTAAAAAGTTTGTGCCAACCACAGCAAAGCAAGAGTAAGGATGCAGACAAGTGTTTCCAATGTCAAAGTTTTGTTTTTGTTTTCCTACTAGTAGGTGTCCTTAACAGTAGGTAATTTAAGGTAAAAAGTATGAGAAGTTGTTTCTTAGCATAATTTTAGAGACTTTCTAGGATGCATTAAAATTTATATATACAGAATTTATTCAACTTACAATCAAATACAGTGCTAAAATATTTAATTTATAAGCATCTAGTGTGTATGTTTTATATATTTGTAAGAAGTAAAGTTACTTGAAGAAAAATATTAAGATAAATGAGTAGAAAATTTATTTAGTTCAACAGATATCAGTATTGAGGACATTTGAATATGGTATTTTGGGTGCTATGAAAATGCAGATTTAAAATCATTCATTATTTCTGTACCAAAGTATAATATATTCTAGAACAGGTTATAATATGTAGTTTAATACATTTTGTATGTGTTTGCATGTGTATAGTACTGGGTATTATACCTCTGAGCTATATACCCCAGCCATTTTTATTTTTTATTTTGAAACAGGATTTCACTAAGTTACTGAGTGCTGGCCTTCAAATCTTAGATACTCCTGTCCCAGCCTCCTAAGTACTGGGATTACCAGCAGTGCCACTATGCTTGACTGATGATTTTGCAAATTTTTGTAAGCCAGATGCCTTTTGGAAAATTTAGTTAGGAAGGAAAAGCTAAATTGTTTTGTGGAAATAATAGTATTGTACCTCTTTCTGTGTGATAAAAATAAATAACTAAAAGTTATAAGTTACTGTAGTGTAGTGAACCAATGAAATATCTGAATCTTAGCATATCTGAAGAAACACAGTTTTTTGGAGTTTTTGCTTTTACTTTCATGTATGTACAGCAACTCAAATTAATTATATACACTTGAAAATATTTTTATGATTCATCACTTTTGTGGGTTATATTTTAAAACATGATTTGATTTAGCACAAAATATTGTTTGCAAATGGAGGAGCCACATTTTGCAACTGTTTTTTTTTTTTATTGCCATCATCTGGTAACATTTAAATTTAACTTTAGACCTATTTAGTAGAAAAGATAAGCTTTAGGAGAGCATGAATAATCACGAATAATCACTTGAATAATCACAAAGTTTGAATGAGTACGATCCAAATTGTTTTGTTGTGTATGGAGTTACTTGGTCCTCTCTGAGTTTATTCTTATCACTTGGCAATATACTTGAACACATACAATAGTCAAACTATGTAGTCCATTTGTAAGTATCTCAAATTGGCAGGGTGAGGAAGGGGGAGAGTTGTTCATATTTATCGACAGTGGTCCTCAGCCTGCATGGGTCCATTTCACTTGGAAACTGCTGGTGTTGTTGCCTTTAGGTGTTTTCTTGGGGGCTATTCTAATCCTCCAGAAAAGACTCTTTAAATCTTTTTTTTTTTTTTTTTTTTTTGCAGTACAGGAGATGAAACCCAGGGGCATTGTACCTCCGAGCCACATCCCCAGCCCTATTTTTTTATTCTTTATTTTGGAACGGTCTCGCTGAATTGCAAAGGGCTTCACTAAGTAGTTGAGGCTATCCTTGAACCTCAATCCTCTGTCTCAGCCTCCCAAATGCTGGGATTACAAGCGTGTACCACCATGCCCAGCTTCTTTAAATCTTTTATCTGTACCATCTAAGTGCTTGCCAGTACTCTGGGAGTTAGAAAGCTTGGGAGGACAGAATGTTTAGTACTTAAGAACATTAAGTAACCTTTCCTATGATGCACCATTTTCAGACTGTACATTCTGAATTATGTCTTTTTTCAAGCTAAGCTTCCTTATGTTTTACTTTTTCCAGAGGATAATCCTCTAGTATTCCCCTGATAGGGAGAAGATCTGGCATGTAAGTTGCTTTTTTAAAAAGTCATCTGCTCTTAGTCACACACAGTTACCTCTCTGTGCTCTTAGTCATACAGTTAACTCTGTTCCCATAAGCACTTGGTACTGCCAGTTCCTGAGGCTTCTGAGGGCTCTGCAGGGCAATTGGGTTTCTTCCCCGTCATCCTGGCTGATCCTCCTCCTGTCCCTCAAGGCATGAACTGCCTTTCTAGCTATTTAAATCAGATATTATGGGATGCTCTTTCAGTGTTTCTTTTTTCATTCTCTTTGTTCAAGTAGGGTTGTGCCTTAAAACATTTTTTTCATGCCATTTTTTGAGGGTTTATTCCATAGAGGGAGTAGAAATGAATGTCTCTCTTCTGTTCCATAACATTATCTTTAGATAACTTTATAGTTAGACATAGTCTGTTCTAAAAACTTGGATAAATTATAGCATTAACATTATATAATCTCTATGTATCTTTAATATTTTTAATAAAAAGAATATTAACTTCAAAATTAGTCATATTTCCTTGATATTTTTATAATGCAACATTATGTAAATTGTGAACTGCCAGCATTCTTCAGTAGTCTACTTAAATAGATTATGAGGAATTTTAGTACAGATGCTTATTCCTAAATAAGGAATGAGCAATTAGATGAGTAATGGTAGTAGAATCAAAGTATATTCTACTAGGAATATGGAATTTTCATGTCATCACCATATTTTGGAATCTCTGTATCTTTCTCATGTATAATATAGTTGGTAAATCTTACAATAATGAACTACAAAACTTTCCTTATTGTCTAGTTGTGGTATAATTAGAAAAGAATATTACTGAAATATGGTTAGTGTATTTTTGTGTTGATTTTGAAGAAAATCTCGCTTTTAAAATAGAGGTGATCACTTGAAATTATTTCACTAAATTCATATATTTTAAATTGTCTTTAACATAGACAGAGGAGAATTACTTAAATATATATGTGTCTTTGTTTTATTTCCTTTGTTTAGGTATTTAGGAAATCATTGGTAACAATGTTTGAAGATAAAGGATTGGACTGCATCTTTTTAGAAACTAATATGAGTATGAAGAAACAATATCACATGGTTTATGAATGTATTCCTCTCCCGAAGGAAGTGGGCGATATGGCTCCCATCTATTTTAAGGTATTTATAGGCAGTTTTGTATACATTCACTTTTTTTTTTTTTGCTACAGTGCTATTTTATGGATAATGTTGTCTGTATTCATGTACTTTTCCTCCAATATATATATATATATATCAGATTTTCTATTGGGTCAGTTAGCTTTTCATTGCTTTGTCAAATATATAAGAAAAACAACTTAAGGAGGGGATGAAGACAAGATATGCCTTTCCATGGCACAATCCCAAGGACCTTCTTTCAGCTAGGCTCTACCTTCTATAGTTTCCACCACCACCACCCAATAGTAACATCAGATTACAAATCCCTCAGTGGTTTAGCCAATCCATTGAAGAGGCTGGAGCCCCATGATTCACACCTTCTTGCAGCCCCCATCTCAGGACACTGCCATCTGAGGACCAAGCCTTCAACACATGAGCCTTTGAGAACATTCCAGACCCAAACCATAACATATATCACACACAAATGAGGTAAACCTTAGGATATTCAGCTGAATACATCTTTGTTGAAAGAAATTTGGACATTTTACTTAGTAAAAGGTATGTTTGTTTAGAAGTATGAATATTCTATCAAAGAGTAATTTATAATTTCTCTTTTAATTCCTCATTTCTCTCGTGAAATCAGTTTTTCCAAGGAGATGTCCAAGTCAAAATTGTAGTTATAACTCTACAATTGATCATTGAAAAAGTAGAAAATTGATCATTGATAAAGTATAACCCAAAATAACATACAAATAGTACAAATTATTATTACTGAGATAATTTATTGATATCAATTTTAACATTTAATGTTTCATCATGCTACCTATAAATAGAAAAAAAATTCTACTATTAATTTTAGACATGTAATAATGACCAGAATTTATAACTAATTCAGTATCATTATATATTTAAGCAACTTTTAATAAATAGTGTTTGATGTTTACCTGAATATAATGCATTTTAGACTAATGCAAATGCATGAATGTCAAACCATTTGTGAAATATAACATGTACAAAGAAAAAGGAAGGTGATGTTCTGTGAGTTAGAGTAAGAAGATTGCATATGAAATGTTGAGGTGGTTTGAAATGATTA
The DNA here is from genome assembly GCF_963383645.1 of Muscardinus avellanarius. Classification (NCBI taxonomy): domain Eukaryota; kingdom Metazoa; phylum Chordata; class Mammalia; order Rodentia; family Gliridae; genus Muscardinus; species Muscardinus avellanarius. The sequence goes on from NC_137786.1 coordinate 146,398,213, forward strand.
AATTCATTAATTTATTTTATCAGATAAGTTCTGATAAAAGGATTATAAAATCTGTTAACCATTTGGTAAACATCTATTTTCTCCTTAGAAAGCTTTAAAAGCAGTGTAATTATTTGAATTAAAGAGTTAGGCTATTAAAAAATAGAATATGTCAGATAATTCCAAAGGTTTATGCAAGTTCTATATTAGCCAAATTTAGCTGAGAACGAGATTATTACTGTGTATGTGTGTGTGTGTGTTTTGTGTGTGTGTGTGTGTGTGTGCGCGCGTGCGCGTGTGCACGCATGTGTGTGTGGTACTTCCTGAGTAGAGTTAGGTAACTGGGGCTAGAGGCCTTTGAGCTCTAGGGAGGACCAGTGTAGAGTAGGCACTATTGCTCATGTGGAGTGACAAGTGCTGAGTTTTGCTTTGGTTTTTACTTGGCTTCAATTTTATATTAAATTTGTTAGATTATAATTTGGAGGCAAGTAGCAAGTGCTTTTTGAATAGGGAGTAGCACTAGATCTGATATATTTTAATTGTACTTAGTTGAATGTTGATTTCATCTTTAAAATTTGCTTCTTGCCAGGCGTGGTGGCCCACGTTTGTAATCCTTGAGCCTGGGAGGCGGAAACAGGAGGATCACGCAGGTTCAAAGCCAGCCTCGCTGGCTTAAGAGACCCTGTTTCCAAATAAAAAAAATATAAAAATAAGTCTGGGAGTGTAGCCCAGAGGTAGAAGGGTTCCATCCCCAGTACCACCAAAAAAAAAAAAAAATTACTTCTTAATGATAGTGTACAAAAATGAGATTTTATATCATCATTCTGGCTTTTCTTTCTATTACATATTCCTTTATTACAAAGAGAAGTCATATTGCTAAACTTGGAAAGTCTTAAGATTTCATTTCTCTTTATTTTTCTTTCTGCTTTTTTTTTTTTTTTTTTTTTTTTTTGTGGTACTGGGGTTCCTGGAAGCCCTTCTACCTCCAGGCTACACTCCCAGACCTATTTTTTATACTTTTTTATTTGGAAACAGGGTCTCTTAAGCCAGCGCGGCTGGCTTCGAACCTGCGTGATCCTCCTGTCTCCACCTCCCAAGAGCGGGGATTACAAGCGTGTGCTACCACGCCCAGCTCTTTCTGCCTTTTTAAAAAGTTACTTTTTAGAGCAAAATTTTCAGCATATTTACTTCTTTGCCAGAAAGCATATAAGTTACTCATGATATTTGGAAGAACAATAAAACTAAAGGAACTCATTTGAACAGTTTTGTATGAATACACAATAAAAGATTTGTGAAATATTATATTCACAAATTATTCTCAAGATTAAATTGCTTGATCTCATTAAAGATTATTTTTGTCATATACAGTTGAGCTGAAATTAGTACAACAGTTAAAAATGAGTAAAAGAATATTATCTTTTGCTAAAGGTAAGACTTGAAAAATAACAAAGAAGTTCCAGTTTAAATAAACAATTAACTTTAGCTCATTCAGAAAAATGGTCTACCATGTATACTATATCCTGTAATTAATATACTGTATTATTATAAGTGGTCTCTTGTGTTTGCTACTATGTCTTCCATTTAACAAATGGATATTTCTTAGAAAGCCATAATGGAATCTGATGAAGAGTGGTCTATGAACAAGAAGCTGATTGATCTTTCATCAAAAGATATCAGAAAGTCTGTAAGTATTAATTGTTTATTCTAATATAAGAAATTAGTTGGCTGGGCGTGGCGGCGCATGCTTGTAATCCCAGCATTTGGGAGGCTGAGACTGGACGATTGCAGTTCATAGACAGCCTTAGCTACTTAGTGAGGCTCTTTGCAACTCAGTAAGACCCTGTTTCAAAATAGAGTAAAAAATAGGGCTGGGCGTGAATGTTCCTGGGTTCCATCCCCAGTATTGCAGAAAAAAAAAATTACTCTGATGTTCAGGATCTTTATTAATTTCCACATATTAGTTGAGAAATAGACCATTTGATGGAGTGACTTAAGGTGAAATAACTAATTCTACAAATAAAGAAGAAACTATTTTAATCCTATCTGGTCTATATAATACTTATTTGTTTATGGAGGGTTTTATTTGCGCAGATGACTGTTTATCCTGATCTTTAGCTCCCTGTCGTCGTGGTCTTCATAACTGATTATGGCGCAATCAGAATCTGCCATGAAGCTGGGCGTGGTGGTGCATGCTTATAATCCCAGCATTCGAGAGGCTTAGACGGGAGGCTCGCAGTTCATGGAGAGCCTCAATTACTTACTCAGTGAGACCCTGTTTCAAAAAATAAAAAGACTAAAAAATAGGGCTGGGGGTGTGGCTCGAAGGTAGAATGCCTCTGGTTTCCATTCCCAGTACCACAAAAAATCTTCCATGAGGGCATTTTAGTCTATGCAGCTGGAATGAGAGGGACATTATTGTTACTGGAATTATAATCAGAGAAAGCATTTTCTACAAGTTCCATTTTGAATTTTGAATTCACTTTCTTTTATTTGTACAAAGATTTCCGTCTATATTTCTATAAAATAATAGTTGAGTTAGGTTAGATTTATTTATCTTGGGAACTTCCCTAATCATGTTTTGTAGTTTAATCTTGATACGCAGCTCAACTTTTAGATATAAATTTCACATAGGCAACTACTTATATAATGCCTTCTCTTTTTTCTAGAGCTATAGGTAAAGTGGAGTAGAGATTTAAAAGAAATTTGGATTTCTTTTTGATTTTCTATTAAAAAAGTAATTTGTTGTACAAATACTTATGGAGTACCTGCTATTTACTAGGTTTGTTTTGTACATAGTAGAACAAAATGGAAGATCCTTTATGGAGATTATATTCTAGTCAGGAATTGGCAATTCAAGCATGCACACTTAACCCAGTCTTGTGCTTGTTAATGAAAATTGAGTTGCATTGGAAACTAGCCATAATCTCTTGCTTATGGATAGCCTGTAACTGATTTCATGCTACTCTAGCAGTCAAGTAGTTGTCGCAAAGAGTGGATGATCTGCAGAGCTTAAAGTATTTTATTATGTAGCTCTTTTACAAAAGCCAAAACTTGCCAACCCTTGTTCTAGTAGATGTCACTAGAATATTTCTTCAGACTTCTGAAACATGACATTATAGGCTGACAGGAGTCCTCATTACACTTATATCATTCAAAAGCTTCAAATCTTATTGCGTTATTGAGTATACTTAGTTTTAGCTCAGAGGTAAAATATTGTCTGTAATCTTTTCCTCTTCCTTTGCTGATGGATTAGGTCATACAGTATATTTAAAAAACAAAGTATAAACAAAATACTAAGTATCCTATTTACATTTCTCCCTTATTAGCTTGTAGGAAAGGGTATTTAATATACCTAAAATTCTTACACTGATTTTCCTCTTAAATCATAATTTTTCATGCCATTAAATATTCTTTCAGAAAATAATTTTAATGGCAACTGAAAATATTTTAAAATAAATTTATTATTTCCCATACAAACTATACTGTTGTATACTATTTCTCATATAAAATATGCTGTATATATAGTTTTCTTACTGGTGGCCCATCTAATACTGTTTGTTTTTGAAACCAAGATAAGTACGTGAATTAAGTAGCTACGGTTTCATTAACTTAACCAACATGGAAAATAGGAAACAGACTTAGATTCTTAAGATCATTAGTTGTATATTGAACATCAAGCATTTCAAAGATGGGAGCCGCTGCCTTTACTGAGATACAGTGTAACTTTATACCTGTAAGTATTAGAAAGTCATAGTGGATGGGGAAGGAGCCAGATGACCTCTTGTGGTGCTTCTTAGCAATACGAGTCTATAATGATTCGATGGAATTGTGGGGAGAACTTCATGTAAGAATAATTCCAAAAGTTAACAAATACCCCAATGTCTTTTTTAAATGATGTGCTTCTGAACATCAAGTGAACAGTCTTCAGTTATGATTTTTACATCTGACAAAGCCTCATTATCTTTGTTTGAAAGCTCTGTGGCCTTAGTAATTTGTAAAGCTTTTTAACTTGCTTGATGAGGGGTAGAGTGATTTTTTTTTTCAGGAATAGATAAATCTCAATAGAAATTCACATATTTCAGTTCATTCTGATTTTTAAAATTTATGCCTTTCTTTGCTTTGTGAATATAACTTTCCCTTTTCTGCCCATTTCATTGACTTCTCCAGTTCTTTTGATTTCTTGCAGTGTGGTGTGAAGCCCATGGCAATAGAAGAAGAAAATAGATCTCAGTAGTCAATGCAGAGGATTTGCATGATAATAAATAATCAGGAAAAATGATTATTTTTCTAAGACTACTGATTTCATGAGAAAATGTTTTAAGTTTTTGGGAACTATCAATAAAAATATACCATTTAGGGACTAGTTTTTTAAATTAAGGGAAGTACTTCTCAAGGAAATTTGGTTAGCAAAGACTTTAAAACTCAAGGATACTTTCAGAAAGTCAGAAATTATAACTGAAATAAAATGAAAAAAAAAATCAGATACTACTCTTCTACCATGAGTAAAATTTCTTGCTGTAATTCTGACTGCCTTTAAAGAGTGTTTTCTCTCTGGTGGCCAAGTCACTAAAAACATAGTGCTAACTATGTGCAACTCTAACTCTTACTAGAGCTTTTGCAATGGCCACTAGCAGCTTTTCTAGCAAGACAAGAGACTCTACTGCTTGTAGCCTGCAAGAAAGAATAGAAAAACTTATGACAACAACTATTTGGGGTACAAAAGTAATATTGTATTCATTGTGCCATTGTGATCAATGTTATAGGTTGTTGAGCTTGGATATGCATATTAATTTCTTGTTGCCACTATAACAAATTACCGCAAACCTATTGGCTTAAAACACACAGCTGTTTATTATCTTGTAGTTCTGGAAATCACAAGCATAAAATGGTTTTTGTTGGGCTAAAATCAAGGTGTCTGCAAGCCTGCATTTTTTCTGTGGGCTTTTAGGAAGATTCAGTTCCTTTGCTTTCTCCAGTTGCTAAAAGCTACCTGCATTCCACACCTTGTGGCCCCTTCCTTCAACTTCAAAGTGAAGAGTATAGCATCTTCCAATCTTCTCCTCCTTTTGAGCCTCCTGTTTTGTGTAAGAATTCTTGTGATTATATTAAGCTTGTCTGGATAATCTCTTTTCAAGATCTTTAGTTTATACACATTTATAGAATACCTTTTGTCATGTAAGGTAGCATATTCATGGCAAATATGGAGCTAGGGCATGAACATATTTAGGGGTTGTTATGCCTACTACAGTAGGACACAAACAAAAGACACAGGTACTGTCATCATGAATTTCTTCCTGAAGTTACTTCTCTCTTAAAGTAATGTCCTTTAGTTGATACAGGTCCATAACCTCTTTTAGTCGTTCAGATTCATTCTTCACACTTGGTGATGTAGTTCAAATGGCAAAAATATTCTAGTGGAGTTTTCCATTCTTTTTTTCATGACCATATTTGCACAGAGCATCCCTGTATGGTAGAAATAGAAATAGAAGTAATAATCTTTTATGCACTAAGAACCAGACTGGAATATATATATATATATATATATATATATAGTTATAGTTATATATAGTTATATACACATTTTTATATATATATGTTATCCTAATTTATTTTCACAGCAATCCTCTGAATTCTTTATATATTTTCTGAAACTCAGAAATATCAAATAACTTGCCTGAAGTCATACACTTTTAAGAATCAGATGGACTTAGAGCCTTTTGGTCTCTTTTTTTTCTAATTGTCAAAGATCATACATGATTATTATATTAAAATGTAGAAATATAGGAAAATAAAAGTCACAAAGTAGTAAACTGTTTGTCTGTATTTTATATTCTGCAGTATCTTATAAACTGTTCATGCTTTTCCTATAAGATGAACAACTTTTATTACCCCTAATTTTATTTGCTTTATATTGCTTCAAGTTGACTTACCTTTTTCTGCCATACTGTTTTATGCCCTTCCAGGATGCACCTTCCTGAGGACACAATAAAAAATCATAGGGTTAAGTAGGAGTAAGTGCTCAAATGAGTAAACACTGATTTTGCAAGGGGACGAGGAAGAAAAATACCAAATTGGCCTATTTGGATAATTTCTAATGACAAAGTTGGGGCTTGGCAGAAAAATTTGCAAGGGCACAGGTCTGATTAAGTGATAGAGAAAACAACAATAATGGATTTTTCCAGCCAAGATAGAACGTGTGTGTGTGTGTGTGTGTGTGTGTGTGTGTGTGTGTGTGTGTGTATAGAAAGGGAAGGATAATAGAGAGTTAATCCTAGAGATATTTTCAAATTAGCTCTATAAGCTAAGTAGTATTATACTCATCTCACTAATTTTGTTTTGTGTGTGTATGGTACTGGGGATTTAACTCAGGGGTATGCTGCCTCTCAACTAGGTACATCCTTAGCCTTTTTAATTTTTTTATCATCTTAATAAAATTATGATTGTTCTTATTTATCTATGATAAGTATATTAGAGTAATGGTTTTAGGAATATTGCAAACAAAGCTCCAAGTAGATAGCCAGGTTCCTCTTCCTGTTCTGCATTGTAAGTAAATTATGCGAAAATATATCCTTAGTTTTTATTTGTTTAGTCTTAGGAAAATTAATTTGTGGTTATATAAAATATTTAAATAAATATTTTTTTGCCCCAAGGACATACAAATGGTTGGTTTTGATTATAATTGCCAATAGGATGAAGGGCTGTCTGACTGAAAGGCTATCAGAATGTAGTCTTCATTGTATACATTTTTCTTGAAGGATGCAGAATTAATGTTATATCAGAGAGCATGAGTGGGCTTAGGGTAACTTTCTGATTTCATGCCTGTTTTTTATTTGTCTGTTATATAGGTACCCAAAGGCTTACCTTACTTCTCTGTGGACTTTGGCCTCCAAGGAGGGTTTGCCCATGTCATTGAAGATCAACACAAATTCCCTCATTACTTTGGAAAGGTATGCTTACAAATTTGATACTATTCCAGTAGTTACCAATTCAGTTAATACTTTTCTTTGGAAAGGAAATCAAAACTTGGGCATAATACACAGTGCAGTTGGTGAGTACTGCTTTGCTTACTTTTTATAGAGAGAACTTAGAAAATATTGTTTAAAATATTGCAGAATAAGCCAGGCATGGTGGTGCACACTTGTAATCTCAGCACTTGGGAGGCTAAGATTGGAGGAGTGCAGGTTTGAAGCCAGCCTCAGTTTTAGTGAGGCCCTATATGACTTAGTAAGACCCTGTTTCATAATAAAGAATAAAAAATAGGGCTGAGAGTGTATCTCGGAGGCATTATGCCTCTGAATTCAATCCCCAATATGAAACACACAAAAAAATATTGTAGAATGTTTATAACAGAGTCAGGATTGCCATTTTTTGATCCAAACATTTCTTGACAATGTTAACAGTGACCGTAACACTTTCCTTTGGACCCTTGTCCTGAGAACAGTGATAATGGCTAACACTTGTTAAGGGTGTACAGTGTGCCAGCTACTGTTCTAAGCACTTGTTTAATGTTCACAATGACACTGTGTAGATATTCTTACAGTTTTCATTTTACCAATAAAAAATTAAGCTAGAGAGACTGTGTAACTTGCCCAGGGTCTTGTGCAGATAAGTGATAGAACCAAGGGTACATGTCCATGGTTGAACTAGAGTACAAATGGGATCACCCCTGATTTATAGTTACACAATGATCTCAGAAGAATATCTGACACATTTCACACAGATAGTTTCTAGGCAGATAAAAACCCAGGTTTTGGCTGCCCTTTGTTTTTGTTCAGAAAAAGATTGCTTTCAGGTAGCTATGGTAGTAAGCCCTGTACTTGGGAGGCTGAGATAGGAAGACTACAGGTTTGAGGCCAGCCTCAGCAATTTAGCAAGGCCCTCAGGAACTTAATGAGATCCTATTTTAAAAATAATAATAATATGGGCTTGGTGGTGTAGCTCAGATGTAGAATGCCCCTGGGTTCAATCCCCATTACCACCACCACCACCACCACCACCACCACCACCACCACCACCACCACACACAATTAAAGGTCTACTGAGTGTCTAGAAAGTTTATACATTAGAGTCAGAAAATGGAATGAAGTGAATGCAGCAGTTGACACTAAAGAGTCTGGACAGTAATAAGTTGGGTACCAATGACTTTGGAAGTGGCCTTTGAGTGGAGTGTGGTTCAGGCCTTTCTGCACATATCAACTCTGTGTACCAGGCCTCTAGATTAAACACTCTTGGATAAGCACTGCTCGGGGTCCTCCTTCCCCATCATGTTCCTCATTTCCTCTCCGATTTTATCTTCTACGATGACATGTCAGGAGGAATTGAACCCCTGAGATTTGGATTCAGAACTTAATATGCTGTTATCCTTTACTGGGCTAACCTGAAACCACATTCATCTTTTAACTATTACAATATGAAATTTATTTTGGAGACATTTTCAGAATTTTTCTAGAGTTAACTGGAAGACAGTAGTTTTCACTACTATGAAAAATACTGTTATTTCATAGACTCTTATATAGGCTCCATAAATCTGGATTTTTAAAAAAATCTAGTTGGAAAGAAAGTAGATTATCCATATTGTTACTTGTTTAAATTTATTTGTAAGATTATCTCTCCTTTCAAATATTACACATGTATAGTGGTTGATATTTTTTTTTGTTTTGTGTGTTGAGTGCTGGGGATTGATTGAATCCAGGGGCATTCTACCTCTGAGGTACACTCCCAGCTCTGTTTTTTATTCTTTATTTTGAAACAGGGCCTAAGTTGTGGAGGGTCTTCTTTAAATAGGGTCTAAGTTGCAGAAGACCTTCACTGTCTGCAAACCTGGATTCTCCTGTCTCAGCCTCCCAAGTACTGGGATTACAAGCATGCGCCACCACACCTGGCTGTAGTTGATTTTATTTTGTTTAAGACTAAAAATGTTTCTTCACTCAGCATTGTGTCGCTGAGCCATTTTCTTCAAAATTAGCTTTTTTTCCTTTTTTTTCTTTTTGAGACAGTTGGTTTTTAATATTTTAAAAAAATACAAAGGAAATTAACTCTGTAGGTCAAAACAACTCAGGAAAAGAAGAAAAAGTAGAATTCCAGAGCAAAGAGAAAGTGCATCCTTGTTTATATTATCACACTCCCACACTCCTGATCCTCATGAAGCAAGAACTTCAGACACGAAGAGCTTCATGACACGGGCTTCGAACTGTAGCTCAGAAAGTGTGATAACAAAAGAGTTTTGGTTGTCCTTAATTATTCTGTCTACTATGAATAAAATTCACTCTAGAGACAGGTGAGGGAAACTTATAGCAGGAAGAGGACTAAACGTACCACACACAGCAGTTCAAAACACTCCTAGCAGAAGTGCATCCTGAAAAGAATGGGGCAAGAGTCAGAGAGCTGCTGCCACCCCACCCCGTCCCCAAATAAATTATGTGGAAGTGTAACAGTGTAGTAGTATTTGATTCAACAAAGAAAGTTAGACTTTCACCCATTCAAGACAAACACTGCCACGGCTACATGAGCCCTGGCAGGAATAAGACAAGTTTGATAGAATGTCAGTGAATCCAAAGCAGCACTGAAGATTAGCCTACAAGATGAGAAGGATATATTATTTGAAGCATCTTTTTATTTACCTATGATCTTTTTTTGTGTGTGTGGTACTGGGGGTGGAACCCAGAGGCTTTGTACCTCCGGGCTATACTCCCAGACCTATTTTTGGGAACAGGGTCTCACTAAGTTACCGAGAGCCTCACTAAGTAGCTGAGGCTGGCTTCGAACCTGTGTGATCTTCCTGTCTCAGCCTCCCAAGTGTGGGGATTAAAAGAGTGCACCACCACACCCGGCTTACCTGTGATTTTTTTAAAGTAGAGTTTTGTACATCTGGCACTGGATACTGAGAGAATAATAGAGTGGACAAATGTTAGGATGAGAGGAGATGGCATAAATGTGAGAGTTCAGTATACCTGGGGATAAACTAGAAGTACCTGTGATTTGATTATTGCCTTTATTTTCTTTTTAAAAATACTTTTATTGGTACATTATAATTATACATCATAGTGAGATCCAAAGTGATATATTTATACATGCACACAGTACTGGTGTGTTTCTGTCCACATTCCATCCCATACCCCAGTCCTCCCTCCCCATACATGTTAATGAGTTTGGTAGTGGTATTTTCTTATGTGCACATAACATTATTTGAAATGATACCTCCTCAAGCCTCATTTTGCCCCTCTCTTCTCCCTCCCCAAGTCCCCTTTCAGTATTCTACTGGTTTTTTTCCTTATTTAACTGAAGTCCCTTTTTTTAAAAAAATTTTTTCTCTAGCTTTCACAAATAAGAGAAAACATATGACACTTGATTTTTTGAAACTAGACTCTCTCACTTATAATAACATTCTCTAATTCTATCCATTTTGTTCGTGTGTGTGTGTGTGTGTGTGTGTGTGTGTGTGTGTGTGTTTGTGTAACTGTGGATTGAACTCAGGGGTATTCTACCTATGAGCTACACTCCCAGTCTCATTTTATTTTTTATTTTAAAACAGATACTACTAAATTGCTGATGGTCTCGCTAAGTTGCTGAGGCTGCCGGTGAACCTGTGATCCTCCTGTCTCAGCCTCCCAAGTACTGGGATTAAAAGCATACACTACCATGCCCAACTTGTTCCTTTTTATGACTGAATAAAATTCCATTGTGTTTAGATATCACCACATTTTCTTTACCCATTAATCTGTTGGAGGATACCTACTTGGTTCTGTAATTAATTAGTCTTTCAAGAGCAGCTTGTTGAACCAGGTACTGTAATGACCACCTATAATCTCAGCTACTCAGAAGACAGGCAGGAGGATCACAAATTCAAGGCCAGTTTGGGCATCTTAGACCCTGTCTTACATTAAGAAATAAAATGTTGGGTTTATGGCTCATCGGAAGAGTGCCTATGAGTTCAATACTCAGTACCAGAAAGAAAAAAGAAAAGGAAGGGAAGGAAATAAAGAAAAAGCTTGTGGACCCAAGAACTCCCTTCAGTCTACCACCCAAGCATTGAAGCATTTATTCAGAGAGATTATCAGGCTGGTGTCTCCTCATTAACAGCTGCTTGAGTTATGAAAAAAGAGTATATCCTTTATGGCACATATAAGACAAAGCTTGATATTTTAGGAAGACAGTTTCAGGTAAACGTATGGTTTAGGCTTTATTAAGCTGTATGGCTTAGTTGGACTGATGCCAGGAAACTCTTGCACTGAATCTAAATTTGCCAGTTTCTCCTGATATCTTATACAAACTATTGTCTCTTTGGGCTCCTTTATTTCCCTTTCTAAATGATTGGAGGTTCTTTTTTCCTTGAAGCTTTTCTTGATTTATCCAGTATTCTTGTGAGTCTCTAGATTGTCTGCTTTGCCATTTACTATATTCTTTTTTATAAGGCAGCCCTCTGTATAGCAGCCTAATTTATTATTCTGGCTCTCATTACATCTCCATTCTTCTGTGAGTTCTCTGAAAACATAACTATTTAGGACTTAACTTTGTATCCCTTTTAACATATGGCATTTATATATGCATGGTAGGTCCTCATAATGTATTTATTACGAAAAGAACCTATGACTTAGAGAGATTATGCTACTAAGATCTCTATACACTCTGGCAGAGCCAGACTTAATGTGCAGAATTTGACCTTTAGTCCAGCATTTAGTTACCATATTACACCTCCTCTAAGCATAAGTCTTTTCCATGTATTTATTTATTCACCATACATAAAATTTATTAATTTCTTTTTTTTTTACATTTATTTTTTATTTTTATTTTTAATTGGTGCACTGTATTCATACATCATAGTGGGATACAAACTTTTGTAGACATACATGCACACATCACCCAGTCAGCCCCCACCCGATCCCCACCCCATTCTCTCCCCATCCCTCCTTCCCATGCTTGGCTTAGTGGTTGACATCTAGTATTATAGCAATTTATCCAAAATTAAAAATGATAATCTCACATAACAGTTTCATTTGTCTGATACCAAGCTTTTGATGACTTAAAGATAACATTTCAATATTTCTTTTTTTTATATTTTATTTTTTATTTATTTTTATTTTTTTTAATTAATTTATTTTTTAAATTGGTGCATTGTAGTCATATATCAATCACATTGGAGTACAAGACTTGAGAGGATATACAAGCACACATCATCCAATTAGCCCTCCTCCAGCCCCCATCCCATTCCCTCCCCCTCCCTCCATCCCACACTTCTTTGGTGATTTACTTTGATACATTTGTTTATGTACCTTCTGCGTTTTAAAGAGGCTACGTCCTCCAGTATTACATACCCTCTGATTGGTCACATTAGTTTCTTCACTATAGGGCCCTTTCTATAGCTCAACCTCTTCCTGTTGCCCTTTTCCTCCTAGTTATTGCTGATTAAGAGAAGCGTCTGATTTATATTTTCTGTGATATTTCTCTGTGCATGCTGCGTTGCAAGTACCAATCCCACTCTTGATGGTCCCATTAGTGGCCTGGCTACTCAGTGGACTGATCCAGACCTCGCTGGCTCAAGCAGCGGCCTTGCCTCATGGGAGGCCCCAGTTCTGGTCTCGCTGGCCCCTGAACCGGTCTAACCCCTAAGCTGGCTTTGGTCCCAGCCTTGGAGGCCGCAGGAGTGAACTTGCCTCACGCCAGGCTCCGATGCTGGCCATTGGCCCCTGCACCGGTCTAACCCCTTGGCAGGATTCCAATCCCGGCCTCGGAGGCCAGAAACCGGCCTAGCCTCATGGGAGGCTCCAATGCCGGCCTCGTTGGCCCCAGCACCAGCCTAACCCCTCGGCAGGCTCCGATCCTGGCCTCGGAGGCCCCAGCACTGGTCATGCCTCAAGGCAGGCTCCGATGCTGGCCTCGCTGGCCCCAGCACCGGCCTAACCCCTCGGCAGGCTCTTATCCTGGCCTCAGAGGCCCCAGTACCGGCCTTGCCTCAAGGCAGGCTCCGATGCCGTCCTCGCTGGCCCCAGCACCGGCCTAACCCCTTGGCAGGCTCCGATCACGGATTTGGAGGCCCCAGTACTGGCCTTGCCTCAAGGCAGGCTCCGATGCCGGCCTCACTGGCCCCAGCACCAGCCTAACCCCTCGGCAGGCTCTGATCCCGGCCTCGGAGGCCCCAACACTGGTAATGCCTCACGGTAGGCTCCGATGCCGGCCTCACTGGCCCCAGCACCGGCCTAACCCCTCGACAGGCTCTTATCCTGGCCTCGGAGGCCCAAGTACCGGACTTGCCTCATGGCAGGCTCTGATGCCAGCCTCGCTGGCCCCAGCACCGGCCTAACCCCTCAGCAGGCTCCGGTCCCGTCCTCGGGGGCCCCAACACTGGCCTTGCCTCACGGCAGGCTCCGCTGCCGGCCTCGCTGGCCCCAGCACCGGCCTAACCCCTCGGCAGGCTCTTATCCTGGCCTCGGAGGCCCCAGTACCGGCCTTGCCTCATGGCAGGCTCCGATGCCGGCCTCACTGACCCCAGCAGCGGCCTAACCCCTCGGCAGGCTCTTATCCTGGCCTCAGAGGCCCCAGTACCGGCCTTGCCTCACGGCAGGCTCCGATGCCGGCCTTGCTGGCCCCAGCACCGGCCTAACCCCTTGGCAGGCTCTGATCCCGGATTTGGAGGCCCCAGCACTGGTCATGCATCAAGGCAGGCTCCGATGCCGGCCTCGCTGGCCCCAGCAACGGCCTAACCCCTCAGCAGGCTCTTATCCTGGCCTCGGAGGCCCCAGTACCGGCCTTGCCTCACGGCAGGCTCCGATGCCGGCCTCGCTGGCCCCAGCACCGGCCTAACCCCTCGGCAGGCTCTTGTCCTGGCCTCGGAGGCCCCGGTACCGGCCTTGCCTCACGGCAGGCTCCGATGCCGGCCTCGCTGGCCCCAGCACCGGCCTAAGCCCTCGGCAGGCTCCGATCCCGGCCTCGGAGGCCCCAGCACTGGTCATGCCTCAAGGCAGGCTCCGATGCCGGCCTCGCTGGCCCCAGCACCGGCCTAACCCCTCAGCAGGCTCTTATCCTGGCCTCGGAGGCCCCAGTACCGGCCTTGCCTCACGGCAGGCTCCGATGCCGGCCTCGCTGGCCCCAGCACCGGCCTAACCCCTCGGCAGGCTCTTATCCTGGCCTCGGAGGCCCCAGTACCGGACTTGCCTCACGGCAGGCTCCGATGCCGGCCTCGCTGGCCCCAGCACCGGCCTAAACCCTCGGCAGGCTCTTGTCCTGGCCTCGGAGGCCCCAGTACTGGACTTGCCTCACGGCAGGCTCCGATGCCGGCCTCGCTGGCCCCAGCACCGGCCTAACCCCTCGGCAGGCTCTTATCCTGGCCTCGGAGGCCCCAGTACCGGACTTGCCTCACGGCAGGCTCCGATGCCGGCCTCGCTGGCCCCAGCACCGGCCTAAACCCTCGGCAGGCTCTTGTCCTGGCCTCGGAGGCCCCAGTACTGGACTTGCCTCACGGCAGGCTCCGATGCCGGCCTCGCTGGCCCCAGCACCGGCCTAACCCCTCGGCAGGCTCTTATCCTGGCCTCAGAGGCCCCAGTACCGGCCTTGTCTCAAGGCAGGCTCCGATGCCAGCCTCGCTGGCCCCAGCACCGGCCTAACCCCTCAGCAGGCTCTTATCCTGGCCTCGAGGCCCCAGTACTGGCCTTGCCTCAAAGCAGGCTCCGATGCTGGCCTCACTGGCCCCAGCACCGGCCTAACCCCTCGGCAGGCTCTTATCCTGGCCTCAGAGGCCCCAGTACCGGCCTTGTCTCAAGGCAGGCTCCGATGCCAGCCTCGCTGGCCCCAGCACCGGCCTAACCCCTCAGCAGGCTCCGATCCCGGCCTCGGAGGCCCCAGCACTGGTCATGCCTCAAGGCAGGCTCCGATGCCGGCCTCACCGGCCCCAGCACCGGCCTAACCCCTCGGCAGGCTCTTATCCTGGCCTCGGAGGCCCAAGTACCGGACTTGCCTCATGGCAGGCTCTGATGCCAGCCTCGCTGGCCCCAGCACCGGCCTAACCCCTCAGCAGGCTCCGGTCCCGTCCTCGGGGGCCCCAACACTGGCCTTGCCTCACGGCAGGCTCCGATGCCAGCCTCGCTGACCCCAGCACCGGCCTAACCCCTCAGCAAGTTCCGGACCCGACCTCGGAGGCCCTAGCACAAGCCTTGCCTCATGGCAGGCTCCAATGCCGGCCTCGCTGGCCCCAGCATCAGTCTAACCCCTCTGCAGGTTCCAATCCCGGCCATGGAGGCCTCAGTAGTGGCCTTGCCTCACAGCAAGCTCCGATGTCGGCCACTGGCCCCGGCGCCCGCCTAACCCCTCAGCAGGTTCCGATCACTGTCTCTGTGGTTATTATTTCAAAGGTTCCAGTTGTAATGTATCAGATCTCTGCCTCCCCCGAATATTGGCCACTGGCATTGCCACTGCCTCCACCGTTTCAAATCCTTCCCAGGCTCTTTTTCCACTCTGAATGTTGTCCAGTGTTCCTAAGCATGCGTGATGGTAGCATTCGACATTTAGTGTAATTTCTCCAAAAAAATAAAGTTGGTAAGATCCGGTTTCTGCTTCTCCTGAATACAAGTCTCCACCACCATCGCGGAGAACTCTTTCAACACCGCATTTCTCCTTGGTCTCCGCTAAACTCTCTCCTTATATGTGATGTCTGAGATTCTTAACAATATAGAGAAATAGCAGTCCTCTTTCACGGCGAATTTTTCCATAAGTTCCAGTGCATTTAGATAAGTTTTGTCTGCATCTCCAGTTTCCTGGCATCCATAACGGCTTTCTTACCTCCTCTCCGATATTTTTCTTTATCTTTTTCTGTTCTGGGCCCGGTTTCTCCAGGGGTCTGGCGTGCTACTTGCAGTTCGGCCCCGGGGCCCAGAGTCCCGCGACCCGGGCCCCAGCTGGCGTGCCCCGCGCGCGACCCCTGCCCAGAACCCAGCATCTTACTGGGCCTGGTTTCTCCAGGGGTCTGGCGTGCTACTCGCAGTTCGGCCTGGGGCCCAGAGTCCCGCGACCCGGGCCCCATCTGGCGTGCCCAGCCCGTGACCCCCGCCCAGAACCCAGTGTCTTACTGGGTCCGGTTTCTCCAGGGGTCTGGCGTCAAAATTTATTAATTTCTGTAGCCAACAGTGTAGGAGGAGGATCAAGAGGGGAAAATATTCTACAATTATAAGCTAAGAAGCAAGAGGCCATTCCTTTAAGAGCTCGATATTGTGATGTTTTAATAAATGTGACTTATTATTTTCAATTTTAGGTTTATTTAGGCTAGTATTGAAATGTTATTTTGAGCAGTTGTGATGACATATGCTTGTAATCCCAGTACTTGGGACTTGGTAAGCTGAAATAGGAGGATCATAGGTTCAGAGCCAGCCTCAGCAACTTAGCGAGGGTCTCAGCAACCTAGTGAGACTCTGTATCCAAATAAGAAATAAAATTTGGCTAGGGATGTAGATTGGAGGTTGAATGCCTCTGAGTTCAATCTCCAGTAAAAAAACAAAAAAAAAGTACGTACGTGTGTGTGTGTGTGTGTGTGTGTGTGTGTGTGTGTGTGTGTCTATAAAATTTTGTTTCCTGAAAATTAACTTTTAGCTAATAGTAGAAGAAACTGGTTTATAAATATATTGGATAGCAAAGAGAACATTAACCCAAGATTCACCCATAGTTGAACATCAAAGTTAATTGATACAAATTGATTAACTTTTCTCTAAACTGTGTACTAGAGGTAGCTAATGTGGACCATAATTAAATTAAAAAAGTGCTTTTTCCCTCCCCTCTGTTTCCATCCGGTAGATGTGCTAACAAGCAACAAAATGGACAAGTGGCATGACAGACACAATTAGAACTATGAGAATCACAGGGCTTGTGTAGTTAAGCATTAATTTAGGATATGATTTTTTTTCTGACTTTAAAGCAATATTTATGTAATATTTGAATATTGTTAGAACTACTTACTATTACATTTAATAGGCTAAACAGTTTCTTTCTTAATTTCCTTGTTATTTGTACATGCATGTGTTTATGTGCTCTTCATTCTTTAAAAGGAAATCATTGGTGGGATGCTGGATCTAGAACCAAGACTTTGGAGGAAAGGGATCCGAGAAAGCTTTGAGGATCAAAGGAAGAAAGCACTACAGTTTGCTCAGTGGTGGAAACCGTATGACTTCACCAAAAGTAAAAAGTGTTGAAGTGTTGAGGTGTACCTTCGTTTTTAATTTCCTCATGAGATCTCACTTGATTTTATTTCCATACATCTAACTGAACAATAGAAACTCAGGTAATAGGGAAAATGCAGTAGCAGAAGACTTTGTGGGGTCTTTAACAACTGTGCTGTTGGACTTTGTCCTTTTCTTCCTCACTTGCTTCTGGAACTTTACTTCAGTGACTGGACCTGCTCACATTTCTATTCTATACCTACTTCTTGGTGTTCCTAATTTTTCAGTTATCTAGAGAAGGGTTTTTCTGAAGGGATAGCTAGGAAGTTTAACAAATCCTTGGTTCAGAGGAAAGTAGGTCTGCTTTAGAGTAGTTAAGTCTATTGCTTGGTTTCTTTTGCATTTTTTAAGAATAAGATGGTATATTCAGTACCAATTAAAATTTATTTTTATAGAAAAGTTCTTAATTTTCTAAGAGCAGCATATAGTATTACTACTATTCTTATTTAGTAAAGATTTAGTAAAGAGGAATATCCAAAAAATTTAAAAATTAAACGATAATGAAAATATACCATATTCACAATTCTAATTCATTTTTACTTATAGGTTTTTAAATCATGTTTGAATTTTGGTGATTTTTAAAAATAATTGTTTCAAAAAGCACAATGTATAATTGGTTGGGATTTAAATGAAAGTTAAAAATTTGTAGTCAGATCATTGAGGGTTATAATGGTTATCATGAAATATTAAATACGGAGAGTTTTCTAAAATATCAGGGGCACATTCTGTTGTACCCTACTTAACCTAAGATACTTAATTTTTATCGTTCTTAATGCTTGGTATCAAAAGTAAATTCTGTATTTAGAAAACAAGACTTTGGTATAAGCTATAGATATAAATATATATTTTTAATGTGTAAGATACTGTTGTAATAACTCTTTTTTAAACATTTGGTGTTTTGGAAGCTGAACCTTGTTATTTTGTAATGAAATGTTCAATACCTACAATCAGTGTGAACCATCCTCAGAGCAAACCATAACTTTATGTATATTTTTAACATCACCATCTCATTTTGTTAAAAAGAGAAATGTTTTGTTCTTTTTTAATCTCACAAATAATGTTGGTTTAAAGGCCTTTTTTTAAATATTTGGATATTGCATTTGAGAATGTGTGTATTATATGTCTAATAGGTGCTTGACAGCATTGTATTATTGCCATTTAAAAAAATCTTAGCTTTGTTCAGAACTCTTAAAGTAATCTACAGTATTCATGCATTTAATCAGTGAGTTAACAAGCATTTGGGTGTAGAACTTTGTATTATATTCTGACAATGCAGAAATTAAAAGTACTTCCTCTTCCTTAAGTTTTCTTACTTTTTATTGGAGGAGACCTGTACATAAATAATTGTAGCACAAAACATTCCAAAGTAAGATAGCTGCCAAATTTGAGTGCAGTGATAAAGGATGATTTTATACCTTCCCTCTCCTCATTCTCAGCCAGTAACTGTACTGTTTTACTGATTTTTTTGCTGTACTTGATGTTGTCTTGGAGTCCACCCCCATTCAAGAAGAGGAGTCATCATTTTAATTATAATCTCTTGATGGTATAAGTATGGACTAATTTTTGGCCATCTTTATTATAGTCCAGTCTCTGGTCACAGTTTTACATTCCTCCCACATGAAAAATATATTCACGTCTTTGTAAGAAAGTCTTAATAGAGTTATGTGGGTTTACTCATCTAAATCAAGTCAGGATGGAGATGAAGCTGCGCAGGTGCTTTTCCACTCAGTCTTTTGTCCTGTGTATGAAAGAGACGAATTATATGCTCCACCACATAGGTCAAACATAAGATAGTAAGAGACACAATCTTGAGAAAAGGAGAGTAGGAGGAACATAGCAGACACTGTTCACTAGTAGTTCTAAAATGAAGTTGAGCATATGTTGCCAGTTTCTTGACTAAGGGCCTCAGTTCTACTTTTTGAGAAGAATTCGTAGCTCTTTCCTCTGCTCTCTGTGTTCTCGGTTTAGCCCTGAATCAGATTTTTTTTTTCTAGAATATAGCTGGAAAATTATGCTTCCAGACAAAATTGTGACCACCTTGCTCTCTTGTCTAAAACAACTAACACAAACAACAGACATAAAACAATGGTTTCAAGACATAGGGAATCATACATCAAAGTACAATGATCCCTAAGAGTTGGGAAACAAATGAGATGAGCCCTTTGCCCTATCTCACTACTTGGAGAAAGGTTCTATGCTCTGGAACAGGGTAAAGGAATCCAGGAAAAGCCCTTTGAACTTCCCAAGTTGGAGAAATACAATTTTGAACCTGAGGAGATCTATACTATAAGGCAGATTACTAAAGGAGGGATTGCTGCAGAGAGAGAGAGAGAGAGAGAGAGAGAGAGAGAGAGAGAGAGAGAGAGAGAGAGAAAGAGAAAGAGAAAGAAATAGATATTGATTTGCAGAGGCTCCTTTTTGAGCACCAGCTAGAATATAAAATTTTATGACTGATTGAGTAGAATACATACCAATGGTAGTATATAGTATAGAATACTTGCCCAATAGTATAGAATAATTATCTTGAGACTGAGCACAGGTCTGGTCTCGACAAGTAGACCTTTAAAGTAAAAGGCAAAATAATCAAACTATTTATAATTGCATCCCAGAACAAAATTTAAGAATATTTATAGAAATAAAAATAAATCCAGATATATCCAGTAGTCAGAACATGTTGGAATGCCTGTCATCTGATCACTTGTCAGGCATGCAAAGAAGCACTGAAATAGTAACTATAGGAGTAAATATATAATAATTTTTCTTACTCTCTAAGTTTATTTAAAAGTCATATTACTGTTTAAACAAAAACTAGTGTGGAGTTCATAACATGTAAAATTAATCACAAAAATAGTGCAAAGGTGGGAAGAGAAATGAAAATATACTATTGTAAATTGTTATTCTATATTTGAAGTGGGATGGCTTAACTTGAATAAAGACATTGATAAAAATGTATAATTATAAACTCTAAATAGGGCCTTAAGATAAAAACAGAAAATTATAATTAACAAGCCAACAAAGATACTACTATGGGATAAAATAAAACACTGATTCTGAGTAATAAGTCAAATCGAAATAATAGCAAAATGATAGATTCCTCCCTGAGAAACTTTCATCTTAGTAGGACTTTAGCCTTACTCTTGAGGTTCAGGGTCTCATCTAAATCAAGTCCAGATGGAGATGAACCTACTCATTTCCACCCAATCTGAAGACCTAAACATACCAGTAATATTAATTTTATATTGCTGCATAGAAAGAAAATCAGTACAAATTTAGCAGTGTACAACATGTGTTTAAGTTCTTGCAGCTCTGTGGGTTAGATTTTCAGGCACAGATTAGCTAAGTCCTTTGCTTGGAGTCTCTCAAGGCTGTGATCAAGGTGTCATGCAGGACAGGATTATCATCTGGAATCTGAACTGGGCAAAGTTCTGTTTCCCTATTTCAAACATAGTTGTTTGCAGCATTCAGCTTTTTGCAGTCAGGAATGTTAGCTTCAGCTTTTACAGGCTGTTGGCCTGAGGCTGTTTTCAGCTTCTATAGGGCATTAACAGTTCCTTAATACATGGCGTTTCCTAACATGGCCACTTGGTTCTTCACAACCAACAAGATAGAAGGAGATTTTCACAAAATGGCCACTGAGGTCGTATATAAGACATAATAATTCAAACAAAACTTACATACATCCTTATCAATCGTGACATATATTATTGGTTAGAAGAAAGTCAGAGGGCCTTCTTATACTCAAGAAAATGGGATCACACAGTTGTAAAGAACAGAAGCACAACATAATAGGCTCCACCTTAAGAGGTGATCCATTAGTATTTTAAGAAATTCCTGGGAGTGGTATTACTGAGATGTCAAAGTAGGAGATAGCCTCAAAAAACAAAACAAAACAAACTTAGATATAAAAAAAGCCAAAATATCCCAGACGAAGTTCTAAGGATCTGCTTAAGAATTTGCAGAAACACAGAAGATCACTGGTGAGGTTGGAACACGGAGACACCAGAAATGGGAGTAAAGAAGAAACCCAGGCGTATTGGTATTAGCCATACAGTGGGAACCATGGTGATCCAGAATCATGGAGGATATTATCTTTTGCCTCTGAGGTAACAAATATCTATCCCTGCCTAGGAGCCTCAGGGAAGGATAAACAGCTGCACACGTTCCCCCTTCCCTAAGAATCAGCTACTGTTGTGCAATCCCAGTTCTCGAGCCACCAGTTACCCCAACCCCACATTTGCCCCTGACCTTCAAGCTGTAGCTGTTCTGCAGGTGTCCACATTTCGTACCCCAATTCTTAGGAAGGTGTGCATAGCCATGTCTCAAACCAGAGCAGCTGCCCTACCGAGCTGGATCACACCCAGAACCCTGGATTCAAGTCTCTGTGAATGTCCATGCTCTGCACAACAGCTTAGCTACCATAGAGAGTTAGCCTGTGTCCTGAACCTAGGAGCCACTATAGCTCTGCATGTGCCTGTGCTCCTGTCATAGACACCCTTCCTCCCACTCCAAAGTACCCAGGCCTTGCACACTATTATTGCACAAATAGGGGTAGCTGTGCTGTAGCACAGTTCCATTAGCATGCAGGACTCAGAGCTGTATTTCTTCTACCGGTGTTCATGCTTCAGGACTTGACTTCATGGTTATTCCATAGATATCACTCATCAGATACCTGTGGTATTGCTCCCACAAGCAGGACCATAGCTAGGCCTAGCACCAAGAGGAATTCTCTTAGCTGTAACTTCTCCAATTGGAGAAAAAGTTGGAGGTCCCTAGCAGCCATCACCAAAGAACCCAACAGACCTTGAAAACAAATGAAAGTATAGAATTTGCTGGTGAAAGTAAGTATATAGTCAAATTCTGAATATTTGAGTACTGTAAGGCTGGTATGTAAATAATTTGTATCTTTATCATGAAGGTAAAATGGCCAAACTACTAATATAATATTGGATGTTATAATTTGTTAAGGAATATGTAAGATAAAAAGCTAAATTATAAAAAGTGTAATATATGTGTAGATAAAGGTGAGTTTTTTATATGTTCAAAATTAAATTATTCACCTTAAAATAATGTGTTATAACTATGTGGTTTTTTATGGAAGTCCCATTGTAACCACAAAGCAAAAATGTATACTCCAACAAACTGAAAGACATAGAAGTTTATTGGAGTATACATTTTCAAAAGAGTTTCTGATGATCCTTCATATTTCCCCACTTTTTGTGATATCTCCTTTTTCATTCCTGATCTTAAAAAATTGATTCTCTTTAAAAAATCTTTTTAAAGAACCAACTTTTTATTTTGTTGATTTTTGTTGTTCTCTATTTCATTAATTTCTGCTCTGATTTTAATCATCTTCTGCCTTCTACTGGCTTTGGGATTAGTTAGTTTCTGTTTATCAAGGTCCTTGAGGTATGTCATTACTTTGTTTATTTGGTGACTTTTGTGTGTGTGTGTGGTACTGGGAATGGAAACCAGGGGCATTCTTCCTTCAAGCTACACCCCCAGCCCTGCTTTTTTTATTTTTTATTTTGACACAGGGTCTCATTGAGTTGCAAAGGGCCTCATTAAGTAGCTGAGGCTGTCTGAGAACCATGATCCTCCTGTCTCACCCTCCCAAATGCTGGGATACAAGTGTGCCACCATGCCTGGCTCTTTTTTTTTTTTTTAAATGTGGACACTCAGTGCTGTAAATTTTTCTTTTAAAACTGTCTTCAGAGTGTATCATAGATTTTGGTATGTTGTGTCTATTTTCATTTAAATTCCTCCCCTTTCCTATGATCCAGTTCTCATTAAAAAGTATATTATTCAATCTCCATGTATTTATGTAATTTCTTTGGGTATTCCTGTTGTTGATTCTACTTTCATTCCATTATGATATAGAACGATACGAGGAATTATATTACATTTTAAAAAATTTGTTGGTACTGCCCGGAATGGTGGCACACGCTTGTAATCCCAGCATTCGGGAGGCTGAGACCAGAGGATCGCGGTTTGCAGACAGCCTCAGCTACTTAGTGAGGCCCTCTGCAACTCAGTGAGACCCGGTTTCAAACAAATAAAAAAAAAAAAAAAAAAAAAGCAAACAAAAATTTGTTGGTACTTGCCTTGTGACCCAGAATGTGGTCTATTTTGGAGAAGGTTCCATGAGCAGCTGAGAAGAATGTGTATTCAGCTGTTGTTTGTCGCAATATTCTTTCTGTATCCATTGGGTCAAAAAGAAATTGTCAGTACCTTTTCAATATGCTAACCATGAATCCACTAAAACAGAAATCCAGAAAACTTCCATTCACAATAACCTCAAAAACAACAAAATACCTATGAATAAGTCTATCCAAAGAAGTACACAAAACAAAACAACAATAAACCTCTACAATGAGAATTATAAAACACTAAAGAAAGAAATTGAAGATCTTAGCAGATAGAATGATCTCCCATGCTCTTGGATAGGCAGAATGAATATTATTAAAATGGCCATTCTCCCAAATGTAATCTACAGAGTCAGTGCATTCCCTATCAAAATAACAATGTCATTCTTCACACACCTAGAACAATCAATCATAAATTTTATATGGAGAAGCAAAAGACCTAGAATTGCCAAAGCAATTGCTAGTAATAATAGCAATGCAGTAGGTGTCACAATAGATAAATATTTTTTCTGGTTACTCTTTTTAATATAGTTTATAGATTCTCATAGGAAATATTTTATTACTATTTTTAAAGTTTAACTTTCTCTATTATTTCGCACAAGCATTACTAAGGTTCTTTCATTTCAATGGAAGGTCATTTTTGCCTTTTGAAGTTATTAATTACTAATAGTCTATTTTGATCATATAATATTTATACTTTATAGAACTATAGGGCTTCAGATCTGATCAATTTTGTGAATAATCTCTATGTACTTGAGAAATTGTGCAGACTCTCATTGGGATGTAGTTTATGTATTCAATACATTTTCATTTTTTGTTTACTTTTTCTTATACTAAAAGTGCTTATCAATATCTTCTTTTATTATTCCATTTCTATTTTTGTCTTCCTGAATCTCCTCTAGTTTAGCATGTCCTTCCTAATGATGGTGACAGTGTTAGTTGGTATAAACGTATTCGCACATGTTATGTCTTTATTGTGAATTTTAGTAACATTAAAAGCAGTCTTTCTGAAGTCACAGCTATACTTTTTGCCTTGGCTGCATCTTTGCCTGATATCAGGATCAGCAACCCCACTTTAATTTGCCTCATGTTTGATTGCCTGTCCCTTTATTTTCATTCTTAAATCATTTTATTACTTATATACAAAATACAGTTAATCTTGCTTTTTGAATCACATTGAAAACATGTTTTTCTTTAAGAGATGAGTCACCTTATTCATAATTATGTGAATGAATTATTTTGTCTTAAGTTTGGTCATAAAATTGTATATTGTTTTATTTTCCATGTTTATTTCTCTATGCAATGTGTATTTGCCATTTTATTTTTGAAAATTTTTATTGGTACTTGAGAAAGTCTGAATTTTTGTTTGGTGTTTTTTTTAAACCGCCTGTAGGGTAAATTATAAGTTATGAAAGAAAATAACTGTTAACCAAAAAATTATCTCCAGCAAGGTTATGTGTTGGAAATGAAGAAGGAATAAAGAAAGACCTTTCAAGGCAACAAGGAAAGATACGGGATTTCCAAATTCAGAAGCAAAACAAAGTTAGCTATCATCATGAAAACCTGTGAAAGTATAAAACTCAATATGAAAGTGAATACACAAAAGAGAAAAAGAATTAGACCTTATCAGTACAGTAAATCACCAAACCAAAAAAATGAACAAGAGAAGAAAGAAGAAAAAGACAAGGGACATTCAAAGCAATTAGAAGATAATCGATAAAAAATAAAAAGAATGAACCTTTAACTATCAATCATTCTGGAGGAATGAGAAAATATATTGTATACCTGCTTTATTATTTATTTTACAGAAAATATAGCTATTTGAAAGAAATGTGTTTAAAATTTGATTCTTTTCCAATTTCATAATTTTGTATCTCCACTTAAAAATACTGTTGTGCTTATTTCCTTCAATTACCATTTGAATTTTAGCTTACTACTGCATTTCTACCAATATAAAAAATATCAAGAATTCAGTTGATTCTTTTCTAAGGGGAAAATTTATTTGTTCTAGTGTAGTGCTCAGAATCACATGTTGCTTTCCTTTGTGGCTTTGAATTAAGCCCTTATTTTCTATTCTACTCTGCTTCAAAGAATTTAAAATGACATTGTCTAAACTCAGCATTATTGTGTGGATTGATTAGTATAAGAAATTTCTTTCATGATAAAAATCTTACAGAGTTTAAGTATATAAAATCAACTCTTGATTATATACATAAACGCAATTAAGGAGTAAAACCTACCATACATATTAGTAGTAAACATAATTAGAAATGAATTGATTACAGCTTAGAGGACACTAAATTTTATATTATTTGCATTTTTATTACTTTAATTCCTTTGCTTGTTCATGGTTTTACAGTTTATGAAGAACTAAAAATATGGTTCCTGGCATTTTGATGACATTTTTTTTCTTGGAATGTGTGCTACTGGGGATTGAACCCAGGGAATTCTACCTTTGAGCTACATCCCGTCTTCTTTTATTTTTTATTTTGAAATAGGGTCTCACTAAGTTATGGAGGGCCTCACTAAGTTGCTGAGGCTGGTTGTGAACCTTTGATTCTCCTGTCTTAGTGTCCCAAATACTGGGACTGTAAACATGCACCACCATGCCTGGCTAATGAAACATTCTTAACTTTACATTCATATGAATTGACTAAAGACTGATCATTTTCTACACAAATTTAAAGAAATGTAAAGTTTTACCTTTTAAATGTAGTAAACAATAACAGCTCCCAACAAAATTAAAATTCTGGCTAAACTGACCTGAATTTTATTTCTTGGCAAATGGTTCCACTGTATTTGAAGCCTTTTCAGTGGTGGTAAATTAACTGAATTACAGCTAATGGAATATTTTAAATGGAAGACTTTTGTCACAGAACCCCCCCCCCCAATTCTGTGTACTATTCTAATGCCTGGCTTGGTGCCAACATGCATGGTAACTTTGGACCAGTTCTCGTTCATTTGGGAAGCCACTTTTTTTTTTTCTTTTTTTCTTTGGCAGAACTGAGGATGAAACCCAGGGGCATTCTACCTCTGAGCTATACCCCCAGCCTCTTTTTTTAATTTTTAATTTTGAAGTAGGGTCTCACTGAGTTGCAAAGGACCTTACTAAGTAGCTGAGGCTGTCTGAAAACTGCAATCCTCCTGTCTCAGCCTCCTGAATGCTGAGATTACAAGCGTGTGCCACCATGCCCAGCAAGAAGCCACATTTTGAAAATGGTAAAGCCAAAATATGGAGGTAACTTAGGCTGTTAAATATCTTGGAGGAATATTGCCAATCCATCAGTAACATCTTGGACTTTATGAGAGCAATAAATGTTTATTATTTTAGAGCCATTGTAAATTTAAATGTTTGTTGTAGCAGATAATGTCATTTGAACTAATGTAGAAATTGGTACATTGAGAAAAGTAGGAGTTTGGGAACAGAAAGCTATGAGGTACGTGGCATTAGTGTACTGGTGATTGGTAAAACTTAAAATCAGCTCCCTTAATAGAGATGAATAGTTGAGTAACATTTCTGTCAGGGATGGACCCTATAATGTGGTACCATTATAATGGGGCTGAAAATAGAGCTGAAAATTTCCTCTTGCCTAGTTTTTCTACTGTACCTTTTCTATGGTTACATGTGTTTAGATATATAAATGGATACCATTGTGTTACAGTTGCTTACAGTAACATGCTACACAGAATTGTAGCCTAGAAGCAAAAGGTTACAAACCTATATCCCATATGACCTACATGTGTCAGGGCTGTGCCCCTGGGTTTGTGTAAGTTTGCTCTATGATGCTCACACAACAATGAAATAATCTAACTATGCATTTCTTTTTTTTTTTTTATGTGTGTGTGGTACTGGGGTGGAACCCAGGGGCTTTACTACCTTGGGGCTATACTCCCAGACATGTTTTATACTTTATTTGGAAACAGGGTCTCACTAAGTTCCTGAGAGCCTAAGTAGCTGAGGCTGGCTTCGAACCTGTGCGATCCTCCTGTCTCAGCCTCCCAAGTGCTGGTATTACAAGCGTGCGCCACCACGCCGGCTCTAACTATGCATTTCTTAGAATACATCCCTATTGTTAAAATGATGCGTTATTGAATCTTAATTTTCAATATTAAGTTGAAATTTCACATATACATATATTAAATGGAGAAGCAATGACTGGTTTCAAGTATGGTCTTTGGTTTTTAAAACCCCAGGCCCTTAGGCCGGGCGTGGTGGCGCACGCTTGTAATCCCCGCGCTTGGGAGGCGAGACAGGATGATCGCGCAGGTTCAAAGCCAGCCTTGCTGGCGTAAGAGACCCTGTTTCAAAAATATAAAATGGGTCTGGGAGTGTAGCCCAGAGGTAGAAGGGCTTCCAGGAACCCCAGTACCACCAAAAAAAGAAAATAATAATAATAAATAAATAAATAAAAAAAACCCCAGGCCCTCATGTAACCTGTGGATAGTCCTTAAATATAAAGGTAAGCATAGTTTATCCTTTGAATTTGCTTATATTCATTCTCTGCTTTGAATATGGTTACTATCTTTACTTTTAAGATGTGTTGCGATCATATATGATACCAGTTTATTTATTTTTATAGTAGAGCTGTCATCATTCTTATTTGGCCATTGAGTTGCCATTGTGACAACTGCTTTTGATTGCTCAGTATAGAAATTTGGTAAACTCTCATTAGAATGTCAGCAATGAAAGCCATTTTAACATGCTAGTAGTGGTATGTGCCTGTAATCCTGATACTTGGGAGGTTGAGATAGGAGGATTTCACATTTGAGGCCAGTATACAGAAACTTAGATCCTGTTTAAGAAAATAGAGCTGGGGGTATAGCTCAGAGGTTGAATACCCCATTCAATCCCTAGTACCACATACAAAAATATATACATATGTTTTGTGTGAAGAATTATTTAAAACTCAGTCTGGATATAAAAAGGGAAAAATTTTTTCAAATGGAATTATGGGTGACTTTGAAACACAACTTTAAAGACATTTATTGAGATTATTGTGTTTTTCTTCCTTTTAATATAGGTATTTATAGCTATAACTTTACTTTTAAGAACCCTTTTATCTTATGTAAGTTTTTTCTTTGTTGTTGTTGTTGTTTTTCCTGTGGGTCTGGGGATGGAACCCAGGGGAATTTGACCTCCGAGCTACACCCTCTGCCCTATTTAATTTTAATTTTAATTTTTTTAATTTTTTATTGGTGCACTGTATTCATACATCATAGTGGGATACAAACTTTTGTAGAGATACATGCACACATCACCCAGTCAGCCCCCACCCGATTCCCACCCCATTCTCTCCCCATCCCTCCTTCCCATGCTTGACTTAGTGGTTGACATCTAGTATTATAGCAATTTATTCAAAATTAAAAATGATAATCTCACATAACAGTTTCATTTGTCTGATACCAAGCTTTTGATGACTTAAAGATAACATTTCAATATTTCTTTTTGCTTTCTTTCTTACCAGAGAATATTCTTTTCTATTTTTTTAGGTGAAACTATCATATATTTATATATTTATTTTTCAGAAAAAATCTATCCTAATATGGAATATGGATTCTAGATACCCAAAACGATCTTGAAAAAGAACAAAGCTAGAAGATATATATTTTCTGATTTCAAACCATATAAAGCTACAATAATTGAAACAGTGTAGTACTGTTCCAGAGCCAGATATATAAACCATTGGAGTTAGATACAAGCCTAGAGCTAAATTCTTCCCTATATTGTCAAGTTATTTTTGACAAGGTTTCCATGAACATTTGGTGATGGAAATAATAATCTTTTAACTAAATATTGTTGAAATATAATAATTACATGGAAAAGAATAAAATTGGACCCTTACCTAATCCCATTTACAAGTATTAACTCAAAATAGATAAAAGACCTAAATATAAATCTTAAGACTATAAACTTTTAGAAGAAAATCTGGGTCATAAAACCTCACAACATTGAAATTGGCAGTGATTTCTTGGATATGATTTCAATGGCACAGGCAACAGAAGAGTATACAAACTCCCTAAAAAATAAAAAAAAAATATTGTATATCCAAAGACAATGTAAACAGAGTTAAAAGTTACTAATAGAATTGGATAAAATATTTCCAAATGCTATATCTGAAGGTATATTAATATTCCAACTAGAAATCCTAAAAATTAACAATAAAGGCAAACAATACAATTTAGAGATAGGTAAAAGACTAACATAAATAATGAATCTCCACAGATAACCAATCTTAGTTGTCTGTTGGATGGAAAATCTTGTTTCTCTGGTTCTGGTGTGTGTTACCTATTTCTTCTTTGTAGTTAATCTCTTTGAGTATTTTCTCTAGCGCTGGTTTTGAAGACATAAATTCCTTCAGTTTCTGTTTCTCATGGAAGCTTCTTATTTTTCCATCTAATTTGATAGAAAGTTTTTCTGGGTAGGAAATTTTTGGCTGGAAGTTGTTTTCTTTCAGAGTTTGGAATATGTTACTCCAAGCCCTTCTGGCTCTCATGACTTGGTTTGGGAAGTCTGGAGTGATTCTAATTGGTTTGCCTCTGAATGTCACTTGACCCTTTGTTTTTGTTGCCTTTAAGATTCTCTGCTTGGCTTCCACATTGGTCATTTTGACAATTATGTGGCATGGGGATCCTCTTCTCCGATCCTGTCTAAAGGGAGTTCTATAAGTTTCCTGGACCTGTGTATCAACCTCTTGCTCTATGTTTGGAAAATTTTCTGCTATTACTTCTTTGAAGAGATTGTTGATCCCTTTGGTTTCACTTTCTTTTCCCTCCTCTATTCCAATTATTTTTAGGTTAGCTCTCTTAAAATGGGCCCATATTTCTTCAATATCAGATTCCTGCTGTCGGATATTTTTTTCTAGATTAGAAACTATGCGTTCATTTTTGGAATGATCATCTTCTAAGAGCGAGATTCTGTTCTCTATGTGGTCTAATTGGTTGTTTGTGCTTTGAATTGAGGCCTTTACTTCATTAATTGCATCCTTTATCTCTTTTTGGCTCTCTCTGAGTTCTTTTAGAAGCACCTCTATTATTTCTACAGATATTTTCCTGATTTGATCTTCTAGAAATCTCTGATTTTCTGTTTTATCGGGTTCTGATGTTGTGGGGTTGTGGGCATTCATTGCTCCAGTGTTATTCCTCTTTCCCATGATTTCAGAAGTTTGTGCCTTTTCTGGGTTCTTTCCTGGGTCACTACGGCTTCACTTAAGGTGCTCTGGATCTCGAGTCTAGTATCTCAGACCCCACTACTCCTTTACTGGGTTGTATCACAGAGTCTCCGACCCAGAGAGTCGATAGAGGCTGCTTTAAACTATGGGGGGTGCCAGGTTGCACGTTCTCCTATGGTGTGATATCTCTGCCACCGCCCCTCCCCCACTGGGTCAAGTCCCAGGGAGTACAGTACTGGGATTTCTCCTCTGTGGCCCGCAATTTGACTCACTGTTCTTGAGTACGCAGATGTAGCTGTACTGGACTCGTTGAATTCGTTGCTGCTGCCGCCGGTGGCAATATGGCGCCGCTGCTACGCCCTCGGCCTTGAGGCTGGTGTATCTCCTCTGTGGCTCTGAGCTATGTTCTCAGTCCGCTTTCTCTCTGGAGCCTGGTGGTTTTTTTGTTTCTCTGGTGATGGTGTTTTCTGGCTATGAAAGGCGCTGAATTTGTGGTAATGGAGATTGGTTGTTAGAGGGGCTCTTAAGCCCCGCTTTTCTCGGTCGCCATCTTCCCGGAAGTCTTCTTATGTAAGTTTAGATGATATGTTGTTCTTTCTTTGATATTTCTCAAAGTATTTTCTAATTTCCCTTGTGATTTGACCCATTGGTTATTTAGAAATGATATGCTTAGTTTCTACACATTTTTAAATTTACCAAAATTATTTCTGTTTTTTATTTTTAATTTCATTCCATATTGGTGGAGAACAATATGTGTATGATTTCATGACCTTTAAATTTGAGGCTTGTATTGTGGCCTAGCATATGTTTGATCCTACAAAATGTTCCAGGAGCATTGAGAAAAATATGTATTTTCCTACTGTTGAGTAGAATGTTCTATAGATATTTATTAGAGTTAGTTGATTTATGGTATTATTCAAGTTTCTATTGATTTTATGCCTAATTATTCTTTCTTAAAAGTGGGTCATTGGAGTCATTATTGAAATGGGTATTGGGGTCTTCAATAATTACCAATGAATTGTCTATTTCTTTAAATTCTGTCAATATTTGCTTCAGTTCTTCATCAGATACGTTTATAAATATTTTATCTTCTTGATGGATTGATTCTTTTATCATTATAAAATGTTTCAATTTATATTTAGCATTTTATTGTAAAGTCCGTTTTGTCTGATGTTAATACATGAACTTTACATTTCTTGTGTGTTTTTTTAGTAATATATCTTTTTACATTATTTTACTTTCAATCTATTTTTATCAAACCTAACGTGTGTCTACTGAAGGCAAATATAGCTGGATTTTGTTTTCTTAATCCAATCTGACAGCTTCTGCATTCTAACTAGGCAGTTTAATTCATTCATATTTGAGTATTATTGTTACACTCAGATTTACATTTGCCATTGCCATCTACTTTCTGTATGTCTCATGCATTTTCTTCTGTTATTCTTTTGTATATTTTTATATTATTTAACTATATATATACATATATACATATATACATATATACACATATTCACATATATACACATATATACACATACATACATACATATATATATATATATATATATATATATATATATATATATAGGTGGTACCGCGATTCCTGGAAGTCCTTCTGCTTCCGGGCTACACTCCCACGGGCTACACTCCCAGACCTATTTTATACTTTTTTTTATGTGGAAACAGGTTCTCTTAAGCCAGCGCGGCTGGCTTCGAACTTGCGCGATCCTCCTGTCTCCGCCTCCAAAGCACAGGGATTACAAGCGTGCGCCACCATCCCCAGCAACAATTCTTTATATTTTAAACACGCTTCCTATTAGTGGGTGCTCTAGGGCTTACCAAAATCTACTTAGCTTATCAGAATCTACTTCACAGTTATACTTAATTTCAATGAACTGTAAGCATGCTATCCTGTGTACTTTATCCTCGCTTTCTCTTTTTTGTACTATTATTTGTTAGTTATGTTTTATAAACATAACATTTTATAGTTATTACTTTACCTATATCTCATAAGAAATTGAAGAATAAAAGGAGGCAACCTAGTTTAGAGTTTGTTATGTTGCCATTTTTATTATAATTTCTTTCTCTTCATTGATTTGCTGATGTATATTATTATGTAATCTTTTACTTTTTTTTTTTTTTGGTGGTACTGGGGGTGGAACCCAGAGGCTTTCTACCTCCAGGCTATACTCCCAGACCTATTTTCTATTTTATTTGGAAACAGGGTCTCACTAAGTTGCTGAGAGCCTCACTAAGTAGCTGAGGCTGGCTTTGCACCTGTGCAATCCTCCTGTCCCAGTCTGCCAAGCGCTGGGATTACAAGCTTGCGCCACCACGGCCGGCTAATCTTTTTTTTTTTTTTTTTTTTCAGGTCTGGGGATGGAACCCAGAGGCATTTCACCTCCGACACCCCCTGCCCAATTTTTTTATTCTTTATTTTGAAACAGGGTCTCACTGAGTTGCAGAGGGCCTCACTAAGTAGCTGAGGCTGTCTGCGAACCGCGATCCTCCTTTCTCAGCCTCCCGGATTCTGGGATTACAAGCGTGCACCACCACGCCCGGCTCCGGCTAATCTTTTACTTATTTTAAAAGAGGCATTGTTTACTTTAGTTCATTAATACCTTATTTTACATCTTTGCTAAGCCTAGCATTTAAGTCCTTTCAAAGGCCGTTTCTGTTGCCAAATTTTTTTTTTTGTCTTATGGGTCATATTTTCCTGTTATCTCTGCCTGTCTTATAGTTTTCTATTGAAAAAAAGGACGTTTTAGAATAAAGTGTGGCAGCTCTGGATATTGATGTCCAGACTCTCTGAGGACTGTCTTATTTGCTAGTTTAGTTACTTGCCTGGACTCTCGGACTGAAGTATGTTTCCTTCATGGTGCACAATCTTTGGTGTCCTCCCACCAAGAGGGATCTCTGGTTCTTTCTGTGATCTGTCTTTGAAGCTACCTCTGTCTGTTGATATCACACCCAGCAGGAAGGGTCCTCTATTTGTTGGGTGAGAGCTTTATTATTTGAGTCCCTGTATATAAATTGTGAGTCCCTGGTATATAAATTGCTATATAGTCCTATTTAATTAAATTCCTTTGCAAGGATTATGTATAAGGTCAGTCTTTTAGCTTTGTTCCCACTTCAAGAGGGTTCTTCTATTACATACATACAGACATGCATACATACAAATACACACTTTATTGGTGCATTGTAATTATGCATCTTAGGCTCAAATTCACAGAAACAGACATGCACACAGGTCTTAGAATGATTCTTTCGGGTCCCACCCTGTTACCCACCCCTCCCCATATGTAACAGCTAGATAGGTAGTGATACCTTTCTAAAAAGGGGGGGGGTGCTCTTCATTGTCTGTTTCCCTAGTTCTCTAGTAAATTCCTTGTTGTTTGGGGGCTTTGTGGTTTGGTTTCTTGCTTTCATGAAAGCTGCCAGCTTTCTTTTAATTGCTTGTCACCCAATTCTCCACTTTTATGCTTTTTGGTGCATTGAATTACACATCATAGTGAGATTCAGAGTGATACGTTCATACAGGCACACATCACTTGCTGTATTTCTCTTCCCACCACCCCTGCTCTCCCTTCCTTCCTCCCTCTGCATGTCAGTGAGATTGCTAGTGTACCTTAATATATGAGCATAATATTATTTATTTATTTATTTTGGTGGTACTGGGGGTGCAACCCAGAGGCTTTCTACTTCTGGGCTATACTCCCAGACCCATTTTATATTTTATTTGGAAACAGGCTCTCACCAAGTTGCTGAGAGCCTTACTAAATAGCTGAGGCTGGCTTCGAACCTGTGTGATCCTCCTGTCTCAGCCTCCCAAGCGCGGGGATTACAAGCGTGCGCCACCATGCCTGGCTGAGCATAATATTATTTAAACTGTTTTCTTCCTTAAGCTACATTTTGCCCCTTCCCACATACCTCTGCAGTAACTAACACACACACACACACACACACACACACACACACACACACACATGCACGCATACTCACACTTTTTTTAGAAAATCCTTCTCTGTTATTGAGAATTAATTCTACCTCCAAGAATGTATTCCAGGTATACAATGACAATATGAAATTGATGAAGCTATTTCTTTGCACACTATTCTTTGTAATATAAAGTGTAGGTAACCCAGATAGCCACCAGTAGGAGATTACAGGATGGTTGGCTAAACAAAGGTGCATTTATGATGGAGTGGTATGCAGCCATGAAGGAGAGAAAGCATATGTCTCTGTGTAGCTAACCTCCAGGATATACTGTTAAAGTATAAAAAGCAAGGTGAGTAAAAGAAAGCATATCCTGGTGCTTTACATATAAGATGGAAATGTATGTGTATGTGCCTTTTCCCTCAAAAATTAGGGGGAAAAGAATTGCTTAACTGTAGCAAAATAAAGTGAAAGGGCAGAGACACAAGCATGAACTCTTTGAATATATCTTATATTGTAGGTTTTAGTTTAGAATCGTATAAATACTTTGGACACTGAACTATTCTAATGGTATGTAATTCTTTATGTATTTATTTTTAAATTTTTCATCTGCAAAAAAAGTTCTTTGGAAGAACTGTTCAAGTTCCAAGATGGAATTGCCCTTGCTCTCTGTGCAAAGAAACTGCTTTTAAAAACGCTTCTTGCACCAGGCGTGGTGGCGCACGCTTGTAATCCCCGCGCTTGGGAGGCTGAGACAGGAGGATCGCACAGGTTTGAAGCCAGCCTCAGCTACTTAGTGAGGCTCTCAGCAACTTAGTGAGACCCTGTTTCCAAATAAAATATAAAATGGGTCTGGGAGTATAGCTCGGAGGTAGAAAATCCCCTGGGTTCCACCCCCAGTACCACAAAAACAAAAACACAAACACAAACTCTTGTTGCACATTGTCAAATGTTAAT
Organism: Muscardinus avellanarius; assembly: GCF_963383645.1. Classification (NCBI taxonomy): domain Eukaryota; kingdom Metazoa; phylum Chordata; class Mammalia; order Rodentia; family Gliridae; genus Muscardinus; species Muscardinus avellanarius. The sequence goes on from NC_137786.1 coordinate 146,433,592, forward strand.
TCATATGCTCCAGTAAATTGCTATTGAATTTAAAAGTTGTGTTTATGTAGGCTTTCCTAGCTCCCTTTCAGGTTTAAAAGTAATGGAAGGGCAATAGTTTTAACACATAAACATTATTTAATGTATATACATTTATATACTAATAGGCACACACACATATATTAAAATGTAAAGCTCTAGCTAGGTGTAGTGGTATGCACTTGTAATCTCAGCACTTGTGAGGCTGAGACAGGAATATTGTAGGTTTAGAGCCAGTCTCAGCTACTTAGGAAGGTCCTCCGCAACTTAGTGAGACCCTGTTTCAAAATAAAGAATAAAAAGAGGTCTGAGGGTGTAGCTCAGATGTAGAAAACCCCTGGGTTCAATCTCCATTTATTCAAACACACACACACACACACACACACACACACAGTAGAAAGGTCTAAAGGCAAAGAAACTTGAGCTTAATATTTGCCTGAAATAAATCAGCTAAGTTTATTTTATCTTTAACATGTGAAGAATGTGTTAATCCAAAACATACTAGTTTAAAAATTGACAAATAATCCAAAGAAATACCATGACTAATATATAAAAAATAAGTTGTGCCTAACTGTTTATCAGGGAAATTTTATGCAAATACACATCGATGATACCCACTTTGAGCTTAATTAATTAATATTCAAAGATTATAATAGTGCTGACCAAAATACCCAATACTCATGTATTGGTGGGAGTTTAAGTTGGCACAACCTTACTATAAAGCAAATGTGGCATAATATATCAAAAGTCTTTAAATTGTAATCATCGATCCTTTTTCAATTTATCTATTCGTGCTGTGCTGGGATCAAACCCAGGGCTTTGCACATGTGAGACATGTACTCCACTACTCAGCTCCATCCCCAGCCCACCTTTGATCTTCTTTTCAACTTCTTAGGGTCTAGCCTAAGTAAAAATATTAAATCAGCTCTTGTGAAAATTTGTATACAAAATTTTGTTTAATATTGAAAACACTTTGAAAAAACATGTAACAGTAAATATTGATCAGTAGGGATACATTCATAATTTGAAACATTATTTGATTATTAAAAACTAGGTACTTCTCTGTTTCCCTTTTAGGAACTGAACTAAACTAAACCAAACAAAATCTGAAAAAGAAAGAATCCAAAACACAGTTATGTATATTGCATACTATAATACTAATTTTATAAGTAAGAAGAGTCAAAAAATACAATAAAGCCTCAACAGTAGCTAGGTGTAGTGGCACATTCTATTTTGGAGGCTGAGACAGGAGAATCATAGTTCGAGGCCAGCTTCAGCAACTTAGCAAGACCCTGTTTTAAAATAAAAAGTGGAAAGAGTTGGGATGTAGCTTGGAGGTAGAATGTCCCTGGGTTCAATTCTTAGTAAAAAAAAAAAAAGGCACCTCAAAACTTTAACAGTACTTAACTGTATATGGTGAACTATAGGTTATTTTAAATCTTTCTGTATGTTATGTTATTCAGTAATTATCATATTCTGTTATATGCACATTCTTAACAAGGAAAATTGAAGGCATTTGTAATTACAACAAAATGTGTTAAAATGTTTTATCAAGCTTCAATTTAAAGCCCATCAGCTCAAGCCCCAGAAGTTTCTCTTCTAAACCTGATTTTCTAATCTAGAAAACAATCGTAGTAATTGTAATATACAATTCTGACAAAATTAAATGAAGCAAATGAGCCTTGTATACATTCAACATTCCAATGCAGAACATTTCCTACGACAAAATTTAAATAAGTTTGGTTATATTTTTCTTCTCTGTTTCCTTCTTTATATAGATAATTGTATAGATAACAATTTTCAAAGACTTATAAAAAGGAAAAGGTGATTGCAATGTTTTAAAATCTTTATAGTATTCAATTTATTATTTATTTTTCAATTTATTTTAATAGCTTGACTTTAAGCATGGAAAAAGTAACATTTATAAAAAAAAAAAAACCCTCAATTGTTTCCTACTTGGAAGGATGCTACAGAGAGTGAAACAGTAAGGTAAAAGTTGCTGTCAAGAGGGAAATTTTACTGGTGAAACCAACAGATACATAAATGTATAAGGCTCTATAGGGGGTATAAGTGAAGTAAGTGTGTGTGTGTGTGTGTGTGTGTGTGTGTGTGTGTGTGTGTATGTGTGTGTATGTGTGTGTAGTATTGGGGATTGAACTCAGGGACATTCTACCTCTAAGCTATACCCCCAGCCCTTTTATTTTCTATTTTTATTTATTCTTACTAGTGCACTGTAGTCTCACATCATAATGTGGATCATATTGACAATTGCATATATTCACACAGTACTTGGTGTCCTCCCCCATCCACTTACCCTTTTCCTTCCCTCCCAATACTGAGTGTCTAGATTAACAATGTTATATTCACATGTGTATACATAGTCAAATGTAGCTTTTCCATTAATAAACCTCAGCCTTCTTCCTCTCCTCCCCTTCTTTTCTTTGCAGAGGTTCCCCCTCCATTATCTGTACTCCTTCTGGTATCCCTAATACTCCCTAGCTTGAGCATATTAGAGAAAACATATGTCCCTTTTAAAGAAAATATATGTTTTCTCTATATTATTCTCTGTATTAGAGAAAACATATGTTTCTGTGCTTGTCTAATTTCTAGGTCTTTCCATCTTCTTGTGAATGACATGATTTTGTTCTTTATTGCTGGATAGAATTCCACTGTGTGTATTTCCAATAATGTTGCAATCCGTTAATTTGCTGATGGAGATCTAGGTTGGTTCCATGTTTTGACTATTGTGAATTGTGCTGCTATAAACATGAATATGCATATATTACTGTAGTTCTCTGATTTCAACCCCTTTGGACAACTATACCAACCCTTTTGGTATAGTTGGATTGTATGGTGGATCCATTCCCAGTTTTCTAAAAAAAATCTCCACACTGATCTCCATAGCAGCTATACTAGTTTGCACTCCCACCAACAGTGTAAAAGAGTTCCTCTTTCCCCACATCCTCGCCAACATTTGTTGTTATTTGACTTTTTTATGCTTGCCACTCTGATTGGGGTTAAATGGAATCTCAGCATAGTTTTGATTTGCATCTCCCTGATGGCTAATGATGTTGAACATCTTTTCATGTATCTATTGGCCATTTGTATCTCTTCTTTTGTGAAGTGTCTATTCATTTCAGTTGCCCATTTCTTGATTGGGTTATCTGTTTTGCTAGTAGAGAGTCTTTTGAGCTCTTTGTATAGTCTGAATATTAGCCCTCTATCTGAGTGGTGGCTGGTAAAGATCTTCCATTCTATAGGCTTCCTCTTTAGGTTCTTGATGGTTTCCTTTGATGAGAAGAAACTTTTTAGTTTGATGCCATCCCAATTGTTAATTCTTGCTTCAGTGTCCTGTGCTTTGGAGGTCTTTCTTGTTGAGAAAGTTACTGCCTGTACCTATATGTTGGAGTGTTGAGCCTATGCCCTCCTATAATAGCTTCACAGTCTCTGCTCTGATTTCCAGGTCTTTGATCCATCTCGAGTTGATTCCTTTGCAAAGTGAGAGATAAGGATTTAGTTCCATCTTTCTACAAATGGATAGCCAGTTCTCCCAGCACCATTTGTTGAAATGGCTATCTTTTCTCCCGCATATGAGTTTAGCCCCTTTGTCAAGGATCAATTGACTCTAAGTATGTGGGTTTGTTTCTGTATCTTCTATTCTGTTCCATTGGTCTTTGTGCCGGTTGTTGTGCCAATACCATGCTGTTTTAATTAGTATTGCTCTGTAGTATAATTTGAAGTCAAGAGATTGTTATGTCTCCTGTATGGTTCTTATCGCTGAGTATTGCTTTGGTTATTCTGGGTCTTTTGTTTCTCCATATGAAATTCATGACTGATTTTTCTAGGTCTATGAAGAATGTCATTGGTATTTTGAATATGAATTGCATTGAAGTTGTAGATGAGTTTTGGCAGAATGGCCATTTTGATGATACTTATTCTGCCTATCCATGAGGAAGGGAGATTTTTCCATCTTCCAAGGTCATCTTCAATTTCTTTCTTTAGTGCTTTATAGTTTTTATTGCATCTTTGGTTAGGTTTATTCCTAGGTATTTTATTGGTTTTTGAGGTTATTGTGAATGGAATTGTTTTCTTTATTTCTTTCTGTGTGGATTCATTGTTGGCATATAAAAAAGCAACTGATTTCTTTAGGTTGATTTTGTATCTTGTCAATTTGCTGAATTGGTTAATCAGCTTCAGTAGTCTTTTGGTTGTGTTTTTTGGTTCTTTTAGGTATAGGATCATGTCATCTGAAAACAAGGATAATGTTAATTCCTCTTTTCCTGTTTGAATTTCTTTGCTATCCTTCTCTTATTACTGTGGCAAAAGCATCGAGGATTATATGGAAAAAGCAGTGATAGAGGTCTTCCTTGTCTTGTTTCTGATTTCAGAGGGAATTATTGCAGTTTTCCCCCATTCAATATGATGTTGGCTTTGGGTTTATTGTATATTGCCTTAATGATGTTGAGATACATTCCTTCTATTCCAATTTTCTGCAGTGTCTTAAACATGAATGGGTGTTGGATTTTGTCAGATGCTTTTTTAGAATCTATTGATTCAATCACGTGCTTTTTGTTCTCACTTCTATTTATGTGTTGAATAATATGTCTTGATTTGCATATATTGAACCAGCCTTGCTTTTCTGAGATGAAACCAACTTGGTCATGGTGTACAATTCTCTTGATAGTGTTTTAAATGCATACATCTAGTATTTTGTTTAGAATATTTGCATCTTTGTTCATCAAAGATACTGGTCTGTAATTTTCTTTTCTTAAGGTATCTATATTTTGTTTGGGTATTAATGTGACACTGGCCTCATAGAAGAAGTTTGGAGAATTCCATCTCTTTCTATTTTCCAGAACAAGTTGTAAAGTTTTGGGATTATTTCTTCTCTGAAAGTTTTGTAGAATTCAGCTGGAAACCCATCTGAGCCTGGGCTTTTTTTTTATGGCAGAATTTTTATTGTTGTTTCAATTTTTTTGCTTGCTATTGGTTAGTTTAGACTTACTATGTCCTTGTAGTTTACTTCTGGTAGGTTATATGTGCTTAGAAATCTGATAATTTCTTTTATGTTTTCCAATCTATTAGAGTATTAATTGATAAAAAGTTTCTGATGATCCTTTGAATTTCCCCACTGCCTGTGGTGCTGTGGTGATGTCTCGTTTTTTATTTCTGATTTTAATGACTTGAGTGATTCTCTCTTTCTTTTGGTTAGGTTGGACTGGGGTTTGTCAATCTTATTACTCTTTTTTTTTTTTTTTTTGGTGGTGCTGGGGTTCCTGGAAAACCTTCTACTTCTGGGCTATACTCCCAGACCTATTTTATACTTTTTTTAAAAAATTTGGAAACAGGGTCTCTTAAGCCAGCGTGGCTGGCTTTGAACCTGCGAGATCCTCCTGTCTCTCCCAAGTGTGGGGATTACAAGTGTGCGCCACCACACCTGGCCTTTGTATTGTTTTTTATTTTCTTTCATTTACTTAGGCTCTGGTTTTAATCATCTCATGCCTTCTGCTGGCTTTGAGATTAGACTGCTTTGGGATTAGACTGCTGCTAAGTACTTGAGATGTGTAATAATGTTTATTTGATGACTCTGTTCTTATATAAGCACTTAATGCTATAAGACTTTCTTTGTAACACCACCTTCAAATTGTGCCATAGATTTTGGCATGTTGTGTCTCTAATTTCATTTAATTTTGGAAATTTTTAAATTTCTTTCCTTATTTCTGATTTTATCCACTCCTCATTCAATAGTGTATCATTCAATATTCATGTATTTATATAGTTTCTTTTGGTCGTTTTATTGTTTATTTCTACTTTCATTCTGTTGTGATCTGAAAAGGTGCAGGGAATTATATTATATCTTTTGAATTTGCTGGTGCTTTTGTTGTGGCCCAGGATGTGATCTATTTTGGAGAAGGTTCCATGGGTAGCTAAGAAGAGTACATACTCTGCTGTTCCTGGTTGAACTATTCTGTATATGTCTATTAGGTCCATTTGGTTTATAGTTTTCTTTAGTTCTGAAGAGTCTTTACTCATCATTTGCCTTGAAGATTAATCTAGTGGCATCAGTGGTGCGTTGAAATCTCCTAATATTATTGTATTTGGGTCTATTTGAGATCTGATATCCTGCAGGGTTTGTTTTACAAATAAGGGTGGACCCACATTTGGGGCATAAGCATTTACTATTATTATATCTTCTTGCTGAATTGTTCCCTGTAACAATAGGAAGTTCCCTGCATTTTCTCTTTTGATCTGTTTTAATTTAATGTTTTTTTAATTGGATATCAGTGTTGCTACCCCTGTTCAAATGATATATCATTTTTCCATCTGCTGATGGTATGCAGGTGAATGGGATCACTGAGGAAGAGCAGCAGGCAAGATATCCTTAAGATGAGTGGAGGGCTACAGCTCGCTCTGGCATGTAGCAAAACTCCAAGTCTTGTCATAGCTTTTATTCTTACACAGAACAATTAACAAAGCATAAGCAGTGAAGCACAAGCTAAGAAATAATCAATTCAAACTGGAGATGTCTTTAACCTTTCTGGTTACATTTCTAAGTAACTAAACAGAACATGAGAACTTTGCCTTCCACATGCCTCTCAAACAGATATTTGCTCCTATCTGTCCTTGAGAAGGTTCTGCCTGTCTTTCTGTCCTGACTTAATCCACGTGCAAATCACACCAGTCCTCTCAGCAGAACATCCTCACCCTTCTTGGGTCAAGCTGGAATGCGGCTTACATCTACACTATCCTTTCACTTTTAACCTATGAATATTGTTTCTTTTAAGGCGAGTTTCTTGTAAGAAGCATATATTTAAATTATGGTGGGTTTTTTGTGATACTGGGGGTGGAACACAGAGGCTCTTCTACCTCTGGACTATACTCCCATACCTTTTTTAATATTTTATTTAGAAACAGGGTCTCATTAAGTTGCTGAGAGCCTCACTAAGTAGCTGAGGCTGGCTTTGAACCTGTGTGATTCTCCTCTCAGCCTCCCAAGCACTGGGATTACAAGTGTGTGCCTCTACACCCAGCTGGATTATGTTTTTTTAATCCACATTACCAGTCTATGTCTTTTTATTGGTGAGTTAAGTCCTTTGAAATTCAGTGTTATTATTGAGATATGGTTTTTGTTTTCTGTCATTTTGTGTTCTATATTCTGTTTGATATAAGGTTGTCTCTTCTTTGCTTAGTTTCCCGCTGATCAAATGATCTCTTCTCTGGTTCTGAAGTTTACTTTTTTTTTCTTCTTTATGATTTATTTCTTTAAGTATTTTCTCTAGTGCTGGCATAGTATTCATGATATTCTTAAGCTTCTACTTATCTTGAAACACTTTTATTTCTCCATTTAATTTTGATTAATAACCTTGCTTGATATAGCAGTTTTGTTAGGAAGTTGTTTTCTTCTATGGTCTGGATTACACCATACCATCTCTCCTGGCATTCATGACTTGGGTTTTAATGTCTGGAGTGATTTTATTGTTTTACCCCTGAATGTCACCCATTCTTTTGTTCTAACTGCTCTTAAGATTCTTTCCTTAGCCTCTATGGTGGTCAATTTTATCATTACATGGTTTAGGGAGTTTCTTCTTTGATCTTGTCTTAACAGTGTTCTGTATGTCTCCTGTACATGGATGTCCAAGTCTCTTTGCATGTTTGAAAAATTCTCTGAAATTATTTCTCTGAAGAGATTATGTATACCCTTGGATTGTACCTCTATTCCTTCTTAAATGTCTTTTATCTGTAAGTTAGGACATTTCATATTGTCCCATAGTTTGGATATTTAGATTCTGTTGTTGTAATATCTTCTGTATACTATTGACAATACTTTCGATTTTGAATGAACTCTCTTATTTTTTGAATGAACAGTGTTATTCTGTTTTCCAATTCAACTCATCCTTCAGAATTTCTTTTTATTGCTGTCTTCATTTATTGACTCTTTCATTTTATTTCAGGTCTCTTTTTGGTAATTTCTTAACATCTCAGTTTACACTTTTATTTTCTGTACACGCATCATGAGATCTTTCATTATATTGATAATCAGGATTTGAAATTCTCCTTCTTGCATTGCTTATAGGTCAGTATTCATGATTTCCCTTATTTTCTCACTGTTCCTCGTTCTCATATTTTCAGAATTCTCAGGTTTATGTTTCCGTTTTATTGGCTTCTTCTTTTGTGTGTATGTGAGTTGTTATTGATTGGTCTGTTCCAGATTGGTATTGGGAGAGATGATTCCAGCTACCACTCACATTTTGATATTAACTCTAAAGACTGTATCTACTATCACTCCACTGTTGTTCTACCTGTAGATTCAATACTGATTTACCCTAGGGTTCCTTTTGCTTATATTATGGTCGCATTGAATGGGATTTAGGTGTTAAGTTCAGGTGTTCTTTCTGCCACTACCTTTATAAAGAATCAGCTCAGCAGTGTGGCCAGAATAGTTTGTGACCTATGTATTTTTTTAAAACTTGATGTGCAGTATGTTGAGTGCTTTCTTCTATCTGTTGTAGAAGGAAGTTTATCTTTATTGTCTGGTTGTCCTTTTCTGTGGATCAGCTCTCTGATCCAATCTTAGCCGTAGGGATTTAGAAATGACGCCAGGTTCATGCATGGGGAAGTAGTGTTGTTTTCAATGGTAAGGGTTAGGTGAGGGGAGAGGAGCTAGAGTGATAGATACAGGAATAGGGTAAAATAGAGGATATGATTAAGCTGAATTTAAGTATTTAAGAATTTAAGTATAATAAGGTAGTGTCTGGTTGAGATGAGAGATAGTGATATAGCAGGATTCTTGTAGTTAGTATAGAGTATTTAGGTATGGAGATATAAAGTAGCTTGCATATAAAACAAGGAGACACAGAAAGAAAAGTTTTGAGAGAAGAGAGTAGATAGGGTAGAGGGAGGAAGCTTGTAAAAGGAACAGGGGAGGGAGCAAACAAACATGCATAAAATAACAAAACAAGCAACAAAAACTAACAATAATAAATCAAAGATAAAACCAGCCAAAATAAATAGCCACAGTGAGAAAAAAAAAAACAAACAACAATACTGCCAATTTATACATATAGGGCCTGTGTAATGTCTGTTCACCATAGTAGCTTCTGGAGCGTGTTCCAGTATCTCTCATTTGCTCTGTAACCTATTATCATTTTTTGGATACACTTTATGAATATTTGTGCCCCTCTCTTGCCTTTCACTGTTTTGTGTTCAGGTATCAGGGCAACGGGTATCACTGTAAATGAGTTCTGTGTAAGCTCAGAGTTCTGTATTTTTCAGGCCTGGGCTCTGTGCTCTCTAGCCCTGGGCTATGCACTTTCCAGCTCTTGACTCTGTGCTTTCTGGGCCTGGCTTCCGTGCTTTCTGGCCTTCCCTGCCTGCACTGGCAGAAGGTATCCAGTGTCCAGTGTAATCTCAGAACAAACCCTCTGTAACCCTGTGCTAGTACTGTGCTCTGGGCACTATGGGCCTTTCCTGTGTCTCTGTAGGTTCTTACCTGACCACCTCAGGGGTGGCCCACCAGATCTCAGTCCACCGGCTCCCTGCAGCTGCTCTGAGCAGTCATCCACTAAGAAAGGTAAAAAACTTACTGTCCTGTGGGCCAGGTCTCTGGAGGGCACAGTGTGCAGCTGTGGTTTCTGGCTTCTGCTGAGTGCATGGGCTTTTGGATCTTTTTCTCTGTCCCTGAAGCATGGTGCTTTGTTTTCTTGCTGGAATTTCTTGGGGCTGCAGAGCCAGCAGTTGTGGTTTGGGCTGGTAGCCTCAGATGGTGCTGGCCACCACACCAGCTCAATTGCACGCTCAGGCTTTTGCATACTCAGGCTTTTGCTGCCAATCCCGTGTTCTGACTAGTGGGTTTTATTCTGCCATGGTGCCCTTTTTGTGTTTTTGTATGTATGTATCTTCGCTGCTTTGTTTTTCTTGTCAAGGAGCTTCCTTCTCAGTAGCTGATGTTTTTTTTTTGTTGTTGTTGTTGCAGCTACTGAGATGTACTGCATCCCACAGTTGCCAATTTCTCCTCTCTCTTTTTTATTTTTAAACAAGGTCTTTCACTATGTTGCTGAGGCTGGTCTCAAACCTATGACCTTCCTATTTCAACTGGAATTACATGTGTATGCCATAGTGCCTGGCTATAAGTGAAGTTTTAGAGTCCAGAAATTGCTTGCATCTAGAAACCTAGAGCAGGTTTCTTTAAAGAAGCTGATATTTGAGGTTGAACTTAATTAAAGGAGTAATCATATGTGTAAAATGTTATACAAAGAAAGCATGAGTCAAGTATTTTGTTATTTTAAAAATTTCACTTCAGCTCTTTATTGAGTTAAACTATATGTTCAAGTCAAACAGAAATACAGAGAAGAATCTCCAATGAAGTAACTTATTTGAGAATGAAGAATAGTATTGCAACCCAGGACACCTGTGCACAGGCCTGGGATGCCCAGAGAACACAGGAAAGGTTGGGGATTCTATTAGGACAGACAAGGGTACCCGAGTTGTTTGACAGAGCTGGCAAGCCCTGCTCAATGAGAGACAGCAGCAGCTGTATAAAGCTACTCTTAAAGCATCTTTTAAGCATCTTTTGGAATCTTAAGCATCTTTTGGTCTCTTAAGCATCTTGATGGGATCTTTCAGCAGTAGCTTCCAAATACAGAATCTCTGCTAGTGAAAAGAACATTTTCTTATGATTTGTTGGTGTCTTTTGGCTCCAGAATCATCTGGGGTTTATCTCTGTGAAAGATGCAGTCACATCATTAATGATTTTCATCAATCTTACCTTTCAAATTGCTAGTTTTCATTAAATCACATTTTAATGATAAACAGTAAGGCTTGCCAGCCTCCTATTAGTTACTTTTTATGCACTGAATATTAAGGTGTCAGTCATCACTTGCAGAATGATCATGTTTCATTCTAATCACTATCATTTAGTGCAGCTCAGGGTCAGATTTTATGTTGGATGAACAACTGATTACAGTGGGGAACAGTGGGGCACGCCTGTAATCCCAGTACTTGGGAGTCTGAGACAGGAGGATCACAGGTTTGAGGCCAGTATCAGCAAATAGCAAGGCCCTGAGAAACTTAGAGAGGGCTTGTTTTTAAAAAAAAAGTTTGGTAGTGTAGCTCAGGTGTAGAATGGCCCTGGATTTAATCCCAGTACCAAAAAAAAAGAAAAAAAGTAAATATCAGCAGGATTGTCTGTGCTTTTGTGCTGAGCATTTAGTTTCCTTCTATATAATATTAATGAGATTTAATGTTTCCTCTTCCTCATTCTCCTCTTCTTCCTCCTTCTCCTTCATCTTCATCTTCATCTTCTGTGGTACTGGGATCCTACCCAGGGCCTTGCATATGCTAAACATGACATTTTCCAATGAACTATACAACCAGTATGTTTTCACACAAATCAGAAAATTTTCTAGGCAAATTATGTTAGGAATTTTCATAATTTTGTGAAAATGTGAATGCTTGGAGGAAGAGCTCTCAGGCAGATGGCACAAGTAAAGAAATTTCTGATTTCTGAGACAGAAACTAAATGTATAGTGGAATGGCAAGAAAGCCAATAGAACAGGATCAAACAGTGATTAGAAGAAAGATAGAAACAGTTAAGAGCCTCATTGTATATTTACTATGGCAATTAGACTTATAGGATTTTATTACTAAATGTCATAGTTCATTAGAAGGCTGTGTGTGTGTGTGTGTGTGTGTGTGTGTGTTGATTGTGATGTAACAGATACTTTGTTTTTAAAAATAATAAAAACCATTTCCAACATGATGGGATAAAATGTTTTTAATCTCTCCACATGATACATTGAGAAGGTCAGAATATCACCTATATAATATTCTGACAAAAGAAAATTTGTTTAGACCTGAATCTGCTCACCAGAAACAATACCAACTGCAATACATACTGTAAAACAAGGAGCCAGCCCTCTTAAAAAGTGTCAATAACATAAAAACAAAGAGACTAGTGAATTGGTTAGATTAGAGGAAACTAAAGAAATTTGACAACTCAATTTTACAATGTCTTTTTTGGGGTTTTTTTGGTGGTACTGGGGTGGAACCCAGGGGCTTTTCTACCTCCTGACTATACTTCTAGACCTATTTTTTAAAATGCTTTTGGGAAATAGGTTCTCATTAAGTTGCTGAGAGCCTCACTAAGTAGCTGAGGCTGGCTTCAAACCTGTGTGATCCTCCTGTCTCAGCCTCCGAAGTGCTGGGATTACAAACATGCACCACCACACCTGGCTCTACGATGTCTTTTTTTGTTTGTTTGTTTTGCATTGGGAATTGAACTCAAGGGCTTTCTACCACTGGAATTCAGGGGAATTCTACCACTGAGCTATATCCCCAGCCTTTTTTATTTTTTACTTGGAAATAGGGTCTCACTAAGTCATCACACATTGACCTTGAACCTGTGATACTCCTATCTCAGATCCCAACTTCTAGGAACAGGTTGTGCTCCCATGCCCAAAAACATTGTTTTCTTAAATGTGTATAATGGAGAAAGGTTTCCCTGTGTTTCTGGATGAAACATGACAGTTAACTATTAGGTAACACTCTAAGTTGCCTTGATTTATTTCAGTGCATTAGAAAAACCTTCATTCAAGGTAACATCTTCTGTTTCTTTCCTATTGTGCAGTTAGGACCTGTCATTAATCTCGTTTGTAAGGGGTCTAGATCGGGAGCCTGTAGGTCAGCTAACTGGGCGGGAAACATCTGTGCTAAATGGGGATGGTGGCCAAAGCTGAAGAAGAGGACACGTGCATGCCACATTCACTAGGCTCTTCCTCAGTGGGTACATTGTTTGGCTGATGCCAATACTCATGGACGTTGGACTCCAGATTATTTGGCCTTTGAACACAAACTTGCACTGGAGACATACAGGGGGCTTGTTTGTGGACTCCAGCTTCTTGGATTGAGCAGCTTTCCAACCTGCAGACAGCTATTGTGGGACTATCCTGCCTTTGACCCTATAATCTAATCTAATAAATCTCTTAAAGTTATATATAAATTCTCTTGGTTCTATGTCTCTGGAGAACCTTGATACAGGGGGCCTAGTACATGGTCCTCTACTATCTCTGGAGATCTGGGGAGGCTGCTATGGGCACTGTGAGGTCTGGCCATGAAGTATTGCCAGAGGAGGACTGAGAATAAAGGAACAAAGAAAGAGAAACACCCCCTGACCATTGCCCTGCCTCAAGATGACCTGGACACTAGAATACCAACCAGTGGCTTAGATCACCACTCCTGCACCACCCCCTTCCTTGCCCCATAAAAAGCCCCTAGCCTGTAAGAAGGTGGGCTCTGACTCTCGTGGGCTCTCTCCCCAGTCAGTTACTCCTTCCAGATTTTACCTAAACAGAGCCTGGTCCCTGCTGTCAGGCTGTGTTTTCTATATTTTAACAGTCATAGTTGACTTTTTTTTATCCCCTATAGCTATATAATCTTATTTTTTACTTCTCCAGAAGGAGTTGTAAGTTAGAATATGCCATATTTTGGATATAGAATGGCCCCCCAAGAGCTCATGTATTAACGTCTAGGGTTGATATAGTTAAGTCATGAGAGTTGTAATCTTCTGGACTTACTGGGTGGTCACCTAGTCAGGTGTGTGTGGTGGAGGAGGTGAATTCATGGGGTGTGGCCTTAGGGACTGTGCTTGTGTCTGAATCCCCTTGTTCCCTCTCTCTGGCTTCTGGCCTCCTGATGTGAAAGCAGAACTTTGCCCTTTCCCTCTCTCTGCCTCCTGCCGCAATGCCCTGAGCTCTGTCCTTAAATATGGACTCACATGAACTGCTTTGTCATCTTGGACACGTCACTGACTCTATTTTGAAGGTAACATATATATTCAGGGTACTCTGTAAAGCAGTTAGGCTGGAACATAGTAAGCGCCTCGCAACTTGTAGTTATATTATCCTTCTCAGTTTTATGTAGAACAGGGCTCTATCTGACACCTCCAGGGTCAGCAGGTTTAGGAGCATTAGAAGAAATTGCCTTGGTGCGGATCTTGGCATCTTATAGTACACACCCAACATTATCAGAGGTGAGGCACCCTCCATGCCTTCATAGATAGCAGACATTAGCCAGGGGAGTGGAGTGGAGGTAGAAGGACGGACTGTAAGTATCTAGGAGAGATACTGAGACACATAACCAGGTGATACTTTGCAGTAGCCGAAGGCCTGCTGCTCTGCCGTGAGAAATTCCAGTGGAATGTGTCATAACTGGGAACCCAGTAATCCCACCACCAATGAAGCACAGTGAATCACAGAGCCCAACAAATTCCATAAGGTGCAGAACTATGGTATTTTTTCTCTTGTTAAGAGAGAAATACTAAAAAGGTTAGAGTGCTTTCAGCAGTAAGAATGTCTAACAGTGACTCATGAAATACTATTCATTATTGGACACAAGATGTTTGGAAGAGGCAGATGCTTCACTGGCTGGATGAGGTTTTGGTCAGCCTCCCTGCAGTTTTTTAGCCTCCCATCTTATGAAATGGAAATGCCATCTTGCTTGCCAGATTCCCCCCACCTTATGTTACTGTCAAATTAGTTTCTGCATGTTAGTGGTGTATGAATGGAAGATGCACAGAAAAGGACATGGCCAGAGATACAGAAGGAGTTAGTTATGACCAGGGGAAGAGAGGGGCGGGGGGGAGATTGGTCAAATGTTGTGCAGGCAGGAGGATTGATGGTTTGATGCTACTGTAAGGCAACGCAGTAGGACTCTATTTTATTTTATATATTTTTTGAGAAAAATGGTGGTTCTTTATATATCATTAAAGTTGCATACAAAATATTCCACCAAAACACATATACAACATGTAACAGTTTGAGACATTGACATGGGTTCTTGTTCTTAGCTAGGTTATTCTTTTAATCAAAAAAGATTTGCTTCTCTTATTTATATACCTGTCATCTGAATTAATGTACCTGATATTAAAGAGAATTTATTGTATCTATGATCACTTACATTTGCATATTGTCTTGAATTATCATAATGCACATTTATATCTTTATATGGGGCTACATTTGATATTTTTTTCCATATTTTATTTTATGTATAAATGGAACATATTGAAAATAGTGTACATTTAGATTGTACTTCGTGGCCCCCCCCCCCATTTCCCTTTCCCCCTTCCAATAGAGAGTGTCCAGGTTAACCATGTTATATTTATTCTATTACACATATTTGTATGTAGCTCCTCCATTGAACAACCTCAGCTTTCTTCCTCTCCTATCCTTCCATTCAAGCTTTGCTGAGATTTCCCCTCCATTCCCCTCTGGTATTACCACTACTCCCTAGCTTGGGCATATTAGAGAAAACATATGTCCCTTCTCCTTCTGTGCTTGACTAATCTCACCATAATGTTCTCCAGTTCCTTCTATCTTCTTGCAAATGCTATTATTTTATGCTTCTTTATAGCTGAATAGAATTCCATTGTGTGTATTTCCCATAATTTTGCAATCCATTCATCTGTTGATGGAGACCTAGCTTGGTTCCATAGTTTGGCTATTACAAACCGTGCTGCTATGAACATGGGTATGCATATGTTAATGTAGTTCTCTGATTTCAATCCCTTTGGAGAGATACCCAGGAGTGGTATAGCTGGATCAAATGGTGGATCTATTCCCAGTTTTCTTTTCTTTTTTTTTTTTTTTGTGGTGATACTGGGATTCCTGGAAGCCCTTCTAACTTCCGGGCTACACTCCCAGACCTATTTTTTATACTTTTTATTTTTGGAAACAGGGTCTCTTAAGCCAGCGCTTGCGGCTGGCTTCGAACCTGTGCGATCCTCCTGTCTCCGCCTCCCAAGCTCGGGGATTACAAGCGTGCACCACCACACCCGGCCCCAGTTTTCTAAGGAATCTCCACACAGATCTCCATAGTGGCTGAACTAGTTTGCACTCCCACCAACAGTGTAAAAAGTTCCTCTTTCCCCACATCCTCGCCAGCATTTGTTGTTATTTGATTCCTTTATGCTTGCCACTCTGATTGGGGTTAGATGGAATCTCAGTGTAGTTTTGACTTGCATCTCCCTGATGGCCAGTGATGAAGAACATCTTTTCATGTATCTATTGGCCCTTTGTATCTCTTTTTTTGTGAAGTGTCTATTCAGCTCATTTGCCCATTTCTTGATTGGGTTGTTTGTTTTGCTAGTGTAGGGTCTTTTGAGCTCTTTGTATATTCTGGATATTAGCCCCCTATCAGAGTGGTGGCTGGTAAAGGTCTTCTCCCATTCTGTAGGCTTCCTCTTTAGGTTCTTGGTGGTTTCCTTTGATGAGAAAAAACTTTTTTGATGAGATCCCAGTTATTAATTCTTGCTTTAATTTCAGCAGGACCCTATTTTAAAATAATAATATTAAAAAGGGCTTGGGTGTATCTCAGAGGTATAACACACAAAAAAAAAATGTTGCTTGGGATGGGGATGGATGCATTTAATGCCCCTTCCTGATACACACACACACACACTTTGGAGTTTTAGTAGATTAATTAGAAGGTCTGGAAACAGTGAGAGATTAGAACACTGGAGAGAAGAGGAAAGGAGATTCAAAATGTGTTCGTAGGGCTTATGTATCTGAACCCCGGTATATTCTTTGAGATATAAAGAAAATTCGTGTGTGTGTGTGTGTGTGTGTGTGTGTGTGTGTGTGTGTTATTGAGAATTGAATCCAGAGGCATCCTACCTCCTAAATCTAACCCCAGCTATTTTATTTTATTTTATTTTATTTTATTTTATTTTATTGTTTTAAAACAAGATCTCACTAGTTTTCTGAGATTCTGGTCAAATTGCTGAGGTTGGTCTCAAACCTGAGATCCTCTTGTCTTAGTTTCTTAAGTACTGGGATTACAGGTGTGACCACTGTGCCCTGTGTAAATTACACATTAAAGACTCAGTGTTGGGTCTTGAAACACAGCTGACATTCCAATAAACTTTGCTTTGTAATGCTGTACAGAGAATGAATTAGAGATTACTCTTAGATAGGCTTATACCTGAAGGACCTTGTCTATAACTGTGGGCTGAAAGGGCAACTCTCAGCTGCAATGCAGAACAAAGTCATTGCTTTGTCACCTGCACCTGCACAAGAGCACATGATTACCATGACTAACAGATTTCATGATAATGTGGGAAGGAGGAGAGATACAATGGGGACTGCAATGATATTGCAAATGTTCCCATGGATGTGCTGAAATCTGAGTCGTAAATGTTTCACTCAGGAGTGAGTGTGCCAGCTGCAGATTAAGCTATGCAAATTGACTAAATTTAGAAAGTCTAAAAGAATCCTCTAGGAAAAGGTGAAAAGAAATTATATTTTACCTTAACATCACCATGATGTATAATTACAATGTACCAACAAAAGTATAAAAACATGTACAGATATTGTTTCTCAAGCAGTTAGACATATGTGGCTTCTCGGAGGAAGCCTGCGCTGGATCTAAATAACTCAGACCAGCTGACCAAATCCTCTTGCTTGCACCAGGTCCCAGAAGGACATGACAATGGACATATTGGCTGAATTTAGAATCATTGATAGGCTATTTGCTGGGAAAAAAATGTGTCAGAGGCTGAGGAAAAGGATTTGGCATTATGTTTACAAATAGCTGAAGAATTCCACATGAGAGAAGTATTTCCACTCTAAGGTTTCTTATGGGTATAAAGAACTGAGCTTTACTTACAGAGTGGCTCAGAACGGTGACCACTGAGCAGTGCTTGTTAAATTCAATATGACCAGAGACCTGATCACATGGGTCATCACTTCAGCAGGGTTACAGATGATATTTGGGATATTGGCGTGGAAGTGCCTGTGCAGTGATTATGTATAATATAAAATAGTTATAAATTTAAAATGTTAACAATGTTCACAGTCACTCCCCCTAATTCCTGGAGCAAACTGATTTAGCTTCAGTTGATTTTCTGTAAGGACTGTTACCACTGGGCATCAGAAAAAGAAACCAGAGAATGAAAACAGTTCTACCAAGAAGGTAGAACTCAAATCAGAAAGAGACTCCACATGGAGCTGGAGCAGCAAGATGCCCTTTGTATCTCACGCCTGTGGGATCTAGTCCACCTTGTGAATGGGCATTAAGTGGTAACCATACTAAAGAGTGTGTGCAACAAATAGAATATTTTTTGAGACAGTGCTTAAATTATAATATGGTGTCAGTTATAATTCACATACTTCCTCCTATTTAATATATGTTGACGGAAATTGTAATATGAAATTCTGAAAATGGAATTTCAGAATGAAATTCTAATCAATTCTAAAAAATAACTCTGAGAGAGCAACTGCCCATTTTGTGTAGTATTAAGCACATAAACTTTGATTAGTGACAAGTCATGGGAAGATAAGTTTCATTTTCCTGATCTGTGAACTGGAGCTCAACACATCTTTATGTGTGTAATGCATATCAAGAATAAAGTGTTTAATGAATGATATTCTAGTGGTATGAGTGTAATTATGCAGTATTGGTTGCAATATTGCATATTTTTAGATATATGGCACCTGCTGACATTGAACACTAAAGGAAAGTTTACAGACTAACTAGTATACTTTTCTCCTGCGAAAAAAAGACTGGGGATGGAACTTTCTTGGGGAAGCAGGAGTCAGTGTGGGCAGATAGATGCGTAGGCATGGGTCAGTGAGGTTCTGACCAGCAGATACTTGAAAGTATAAGCTTTGAAAAGATGGGCCTGGGCTGGGAGTGGTGGTGCATGCTTGTAATCCCAGCATTCTGGAGGCAGAGACCAGAGGATAGCGGTTGGAGAACAGCCTCAGCTACTTAGAGAGTCTCCTTGCAACTCAGTGAGACCCTGTTTCAAGAAAATATAAATACTAAAAAGTAGGACTGGGGGTGTAGCTTGGAGGTGGAATATCCCTGGTATCCATCCCCAGTACTGCAAAAAAAAAAAAAAAAAAAAAAAAAAAAAGAAAAGAAAAGAAAAAGAAAAAAAAAGAAAGAAAAAAATTTCAAAGAAATTTTTCAAAGAAAATTTCAAAGAAATTTCAAAGAAAAAGAAAAAGAAAAAAAGAAAAGAAAAAATAAGAAAGAAAGAAAGAAAGAAAGAAAGAAAGAAAGAAAGAAAAGAAAAGAAAAGAAAAGAGAAAAAAGATGTGCCTGTAACTGCAATTTGGAGGAGGGGTGCTCTCTGGTGGAGAGGAATAATAAATGTCACTGCATGTATATAAAGGAAACCAAAGAAAGAGATTACATTTGGGCTAGAAATGTTCAAACTAAAGAGAAGAGTGAGGAGCAGAATTGAAAAACCCCTTTGTGGAACCCTGTTAATCTACCTGGCTATGCACCCACATTGGCATTCTTGTTTTTCCAGGTCTAGCTCTATCACTGACTTACCCAAGTAGTATTTTAGAGTTATAAGAAATCATGAAATATCAAGTTTCTTGACAAAAATATTCTACCTGCCAAAGAACTTGGGGCTTATATTTTTATGTATTTTATTTATTTTTTGTAGTACTGGGATGAAACCCATAGACATTATACCTCTGAGCTACACCCCCGGATCTATTTTTTATCCTTTATTTTGAAACAGGGTCTCACTAAGTTGCAGAAGGCCTCACTAAATAGTTGAGGCTGTCCATGAACAACAATCCTCCTGTCTTCACCTCCCAAATGCTGGGATTATAAGCTTGCACCACCACACCTGGCTTGCATTTTATAAAAATTATATTCTCATTCATTTGATTCTAATTTATGGGAGGAGAGGGAGATGGAGCCCAACAAATCTGCTACCCTTGGTCATTGGTGTTAAGAGAAAAAGTTTTTCTAAGAATGCAACTTGAGTTCTGTTGTGAAATCTCAGCTGAATAAGCTGTGTCAGTGTGGAATCCAATTTAATCATTACCGATTCATCTCATGCTAAATCTTGGCTTCCACATTTCTTCACTCTAAGAAAAACAAACATGTCTTAATTTTAGGGTTTTTTTTTTGTTGTTTTTGTTTGGTTTTTTTTTTTTTTTTTTGGTGGTACTGGGGTTCCTGGAAGCCCTTCTTCCTCCGGGCTACACTCCCAGACCTATTTTATATTTTTGAAACAGGGTCTCTTACGCCAGCGTGGCTGGCTCCGAACCTGCGCGATCCTCCTGTCTCCGCCTCCCAAGCGCGGGGATTACAAGCGTGCGCCACCACGCCCGGCTTAATTTTAGTTTTTTAATGAGTATCCTTTTGATCCACATCAAACTAACACAGGAAATCATGAACATTATATAAAAGCAATAGAGTAAAATTCAATAAAAGTTAGCCAGGTGTTGTGGCTCATGCCTGTAATCCTAGTACTTGGGAGACTAAGACAGGAAGATTCCAAGTTCAAGGGCAGCCTCAGCAACTTATCAATATACTCAGCAACTTAACAAGACTTTTTCAAAATAAAGTAGAAAAAGGGCTTGGGATATAGCTTGGAGGTAGAAAGTAAATTAAGACTAACCTAATCTTCCAAAATAAGTTGACTCTAGTTCTAGAAAGATGATTCTTTTTCTTTTCCTTTAAGACAGTTTTTCATCCATTTATAATAACTATATGACAAAGGCAGTTTATAACACAACTGATTTAAATACCTGTTCTCTGAGCACATAAAATATTACAGTGGCCAGCCAAAGTACAAAAGCTGAAATGGTGTTTTGGTTTAGAAGACTGGGTTGGAGACTAACCCTACTGAAAATATGGGGTGCCATCCTTATAATTGTTAACATTTAGTGAATACTTCCTCTGTGCATGTCCTTTGCTAAATGCTTTTCATGTTTATCTCACTTAATTTTCACAGCTGCTTCATTAGACTGACACTTCATGCCCTATTATTTCCACTATTAAACTACTAAAGAAGCAACAGAGGCAATTCAAGTCTCACTAAGGCTAACATGTTGCCCAGCTCTAGGGGATGCCATTGCATCATTAACTAGAAAATGGCACTTCTTGGAGCTGAATAGTTTTCACTTTGCATGATTAACATGATGGTCCTATAGAAAATGTGCAGAGCTAACATTTATGTTCATATCTTTCTGACTGTAGAGACCATTTGCTCTCTTTGTCATATATAAATGGAGTTGGGGGCCCAGCTAGCAGGAACAAGTATAATTCCTAAAAATAGAGAGTAGAAAAGCAAGTCATGCCAACAGCCCTCAACCTGGAATCTGAAGATAACTTGTATTATCTCAGGGTCTTCTCATTTGGAGTGAAAACAATCATGCCCTTTCCCTTCTGATGCAGTTTTCTGTAAGCATTCATTTTCTAGAATCCTTCAAAGCTGTAACCCAGAAGAGTTGTAATCTATATATAATTACTATAATGAGTTCCTTGAATAAATTTCCTTGGAGGGCATGATGGGCTTGCTTTATGGTTAACTTTATATTATTATTAAGGAACAAAGTCTAGAGAACCCATTATATTTATTTTTCTGACAATGAAAAATGTCAGGGCTTAAAATTTATACACTTTATTTCAGTATAGTTGTTATAAGACTATTGGACTTTGATTTGGCTAGAAGCATGCAGTAGGTTTTTTCTTATAATTTATTCCTTTTCATTTCCTGGTTAGCTATCTAAATTATTGACCTTTTGACTTTTTCATTAAACAAAACAGTCTACACAATGCCATAACAGCATTCATTGTCTTTCAAAGCTAAGAATAGACAATGAAAAGTCTGGCATTTTAATTAGATACTTGCCTTCGTGTGTACTTTAGTCCCAGGCTAGCAAAGCTGAATTATAGATGAGAGTTTGATCTGATTCCAGACATCCCCGCCCTCCAGTTGCATCATTAGACAACACAGAAGTGCAAGATGAGAGCAATTTTATTCATTTGTCCCTTAAACCATACCTCTTTATTGTTTCCCTGTATCTATTCCAATTCACTAAATGATTTTCTGTTCTTTTAGCAGTGCAGCAATGCTTGTCAGCAGAATGCCTGTTCTCCTAATACATAGCTATCATCTAAACTCTTACTATTAGAAAAGGAGGTAATGACAGAAGAGTCCATCTTTCCCACTCTCTTCCTCTTTTTCTTCTCTATCACACCTGACAGGAGGCACTCAGGGTGCTGGGTCTAGTCTTAGTGTGACTTGAATTGCCCTGGACTAGGTTTTAGCTGATGTTACCTCCTCTCAGAGTATGGACCCGAATAGAGAAAGTCACTGGCTGCCACTGTGGGCCAATCTACATCAAGTGTAGGCAGACCGTCAAATTGGATAATTGATTCAAGAAGCCAAGGTGGAGAGGGAGTACCTGGATGGAGACAACAGGTAGAAAAAATAAGCAGGTGAGCACTAGAGAATTTGAAGCATGTGGTGAAGCTGGGCGTGGTGGCGCATGCTTGTAATCCCAGCATTTGGGAGGCTGAGACAGGAAGATTGCGCAGGTTTGAGGCCAACCTTGGCTACTTAGGCCCTTTGCAACTCAGTAAGACCCTGTTTCAAAATAAAGAATAAAAATTAGGGCTGAGATATAGCTCAGAGGTAAAATGCCTCTGGGTTTCATCCCCAGTACCAAAGAAGAAGAAGAAGAAGAAGAAGAAGAAGAAGAAGAAGGAGGAGGAGGAGGAGGAGGAGGAGGAGGAGGAGGAGGAGGAGGAGAAGAATGTGGTGGGGGTCAAATCCAGGAAGCCTTGCCACAATAGGTGTTATATTACAATTATAAGCTGTATATGATTTCTACTTTCAGTAAAGCTCAAAGATCAAGACAACTACAACAGGGGTGCCATGTTAGACATGTTAGAATAAAGTCTGCATGAGGTACTGTGGGAAAATTAAACTACCTGAAGTAGGTGGGAACAAGAGGGAAGTCAGGAGACATGGGACTTATCAGGAAAGGAGACAGGGAGGCTGAGTTTTCAAGGATCAGTGAGATTTAAATAAGGAGAGAAAACATTTCAGAGAGTCACAACCTAGTGCAGATTCACCAAGTTATCATAAATGGAGATGACAAGGATTTTGGAATAGCTGTAACCTAGGCAAGAATGGAAGAACCCCAAGAACTGATAGTGGCCAGCTGGGAAGAAGCCAGAGTGTAAATGGACATCTACTCTATATTCAGAAGTTATGGTTTTAAGTTGGGCATGGTGGCACATATCTATAATCCTAGTACTTGAGAGGTTGAGACGGTAGGATCACTGTTTTTAGCTAGCCTCAGCAACTTAGCAAGACTGTATTCCAAAATAAAAAATAAAAAGGTTTGGGGGTGTAGTTCAGAAGTAGATCACCCCTGGGTTCCATTCCTAGTACATGCCCCCCCCAAAAGAGTTTTATCTATGGGTAGTGAGAATCATTAAAAGTTAGAACAGGGAGAGGCCAGACTGTTATTTAGAGACCACTGTGACACCATATGGAGAATGCTTTAGAATGACCTGACAAATGACAAAACAGATTAATTTGTAGACTTCTATAATATAGTCTATTGAAGAGATGAAAAGGATTCAGACCAAGTTAGTGACAATAACTGGTAAAAGATATATCTGAGAAATATTTTGGAAATAGAATTTTGAAAACATGTCATGGATAAGTCCCAGATTTTGGATAGAGAAAGAAAACACACGAAGAGAAATAGTTTGGAGTGTGGTCAAGAAAGATGAACCAAATTTAGATATTCTTGGAACTTGAGAGGTCTAGAATATTCAGGCAGATATTTCCAGCAGCAGAATAGACCTAGGGAGAGCAGAAATCAAGGAAAGTAGTTGAGTCTCTAGCCCAGATCAACCAGATAGATGCTGAGGATGAAAAAATAAAGGTGTAGGGCATAGCCATGGGAAACACGGCGAGAGGGGAGAATGGAGAGACTGCTATGAAAGCTGATCACTGTGGAAATTGTAGGCTAGTGTTCACCATAGCCAGAATTATCTGAGGTTAACTGAGAGGCTGAAGTGAATTTGAACATTTGTTTGATTTAACAGCAGTGGCCTTTGAGCATATCAGCAGAGAGTCAGTTTTAAGTTGGGGAGAAAAAATTAGAAGTGAAGAAGTTAAGATCATGACTATCCAAATTTTCTGAAAGCTTGACTATGAAGAGAAGGAGAAAAAAAGACGTGTAATTACTTGTGATTATGGACTGATATAGGAAGGTCTCCCTCCATCTTACAGATAACAAAGCCCAAGATCCCTGAACCTATAATCCACTCGAGGTCAACCCAAGTTCAGTAGTAAAAAGAACTTAGTCTTTGGCATCCCAGTTCAGATCTTTTCCCACTTGTCTACCTGAATGTTCAAAGGCCCACCCAGCACATGGTTACTGGATCACAATCAGATAGTGTATGTGTGACTTAATATTTCATCCAAATAAATGAGTATTATGGCAGATATGAAAACAGGGAAAGAGAAGAACTGTTTTCCTTGTGATTTGCATTGTCAAATTTGGATGGGAGCCGGGCGTGGTGGTGCACGCTTGTGATCCCCGCGCTTGGGAGGTGGAGACAGGAGGATCGCGTATGTTCGAAGCCAGCCACGCTGGCTTAGGAGACCCTGTTTCCAAATTTAAAAATATAAATTGGTCTGGGAGTGTAGCCCGGAGGTAGAAGGGTTTCCAGGAACCCCAGTACCACACACACACAAAAAAAAATTTGGATGGGAAAACTTCATTTTAAGCCTCATTTGGCATGTCTTCTTGATTGGGTGGAAATAGTCCTGGTAGGCAACTCTTGTTCTCCTTTACCACAGTGCTAACAGCCTTGTCTTCCCACCATGATTTCAATTCATGGGACAAGTATGATAAAATGTGAATTACAAGCCCAGAATGTAATCCCAGTATTTAAGAGGCTGAGACAGGAGAATCACAGGTTTGCAGAAAGCTTCAGCAACTTAGTAAAACCCTGTTTCAAAAAAAAAAAAAATTATGCCAGGCATGGTGGCATATGCTTGTAATCCCTGTGCTTGGTAGGCAGAGACAGGAGGATCACACAGGTTTGAAGCCAACCTTGCTGGCTTAAGAGACCCTGTTTCCAAATAAAATATAAAATAGGTCTGGGAGTGTAGCCCGGAGGTAGAAGGATTTCCAGGAACCCCAGTTAAACACACACACACACACACACACACACACACACACACACACACACATAAATAAATAAAAATTAAAAAATTATAAAATAGGGTTGGAAGTATAGCTCAGAGGTAGAATGGGCCTGGGTTCAAAATCTAGTACCAAAATACATTTAAAAAAAAAAATTCTCTCAGCCGGGCGTGGTGGCGCACTTGTAATCCCCACACTTGGGAGGTGGAGACAGGAGGATCACGCAGGTTCGGAGCCAGCCCCGCTGGCTTAAGAGACCCTGTTTCCAAAAATAAAAAAGTACAAAATAGGTCTGGGAGTGTAGCCTGGAGGTAGAAGGACTTCCAGGAACCCCAGTACCACAAAAAAAAAAAAAAAATCTCAACAACAACCAAAAAAAAAAAAAAAAAGTAAATTGCATTCCCATGAATATGGACTATGGATACATTACAGGCTAATTATTTAGCTGTCTGATGTACTTTGTCACATGGACAATATGCATTGGTGGAACTTGATTCCTTTGATTAAGGAAATGCATGTTATTTGGTGTTTTCTTTAGAGATTAAAGCAACTGTTCTTACAGCGAGGCACAGACTGTTAGAACAGCCATCTGTACTAATGAGGATTATATAAACATCCCTTGATCTCATGTAAAGATAAACTACACTATCCAGGTGTGAAGAAACCAGGCTCTGCTCCTAAGCCAAGCTTTGTTTCTTTAACCTACTGTCACACCCAGTAAGACTTTCTGGTCGATTTTATCACATTTAAGTTTCCTTAGTAAAATAATTGCAATTTTTTTTTTTTTGCAGTACTAAGGGTTGAGCCCAGGGACATTCTACCTCCAAGCTACACCCCTAGCCCTAGTTTTTATTCTTTATTTTTAAACTGGGTCTCGCTAAGGTGCACCGGGCCTCACTAAGTAGCTGAGGCTGGCGTGAACCTATGATCCTGCTATATTAGCCTCCCAAGTACTGGGATTACAAGCATATACCATCACTCCTGGCAAATGCAATTTTTAAGATGAATTAATACCCACTCAAAAAAGCAGTACTGACACACTTCAAAGAAAGTTGCCTCCAGGAGTCTTTAGCTGGAGAGTTACGTAGAATGTGATATAGCTGGGAAGAAAAAAAATATATATCCAGCAAAAGGTGAGTGTTTTCCTTCAACATTCTTCTATTTATTCTTGGCCTGCCCATTGTGTTTACTGTCTAGTTACATCTGATTACACTGGAAGGCATAGGCACAAAAAATAGAAGTTGTTGGGCTTTACTTTCTATAGTTATTAAATTCTTCTATGAAATAAAAACATAGCAGTGCCTGTCTGCCTCCTGAAGTTCAGTTCTAGCCCATGTCAGTCAAGCTCTTTTCCCATCCCCTTACATCCCTGTGTATTAGGTGGAAATGAATCTAATATTAAAAATCCCTAGGTGGAGCTCAGGAGAATTGTGATTTTTTTTTCTTGACTGTAAGTTTTTCTGAGCCAGAAGCCCTTCATAGTGTCCAAGTTTGTGAAAAATATTACCTTTTATGGTGTCACCAGCCAACCTTCTGGCCTGACCATGGCTGTATCTAAACAGAGAGAAAACTCAGGTTCAACTGGATCATGAAGCAAGAGCTAAAGTCACAGCAGAGGTGGTATAGCTGCTCATGAGGTGAAATCACCCCGGAGTTCTCCTTGACTTCACAGCTGTATTAAAGCTGCCTCATAAGCTGCATATCCAGGCAAGGAATACTAATTGGCCAAACACATTCACAGATGTTACTGGGCAATGTGGCTTGAATCCTAATTTCTATTTGTTGCTAGGAAATGTAGGAAAGCTGCATCTTTGAAACAGCAGCAAGTTTTGCCATCTGTAGAAGTGAAGGATATTGCTATTTAAATGATCAAATCTGACCTATAGTCAAATCTTTGTTCAGACAGTAGGGCACAAGCATAGCACTATACCCTACATAAAACAGGTACTTACCAAATACTTCCTAATTGTAAAGGGAGCTGGACCTCACTCACTGCATTTCCTCCCCCCACCCAGCCATATTTTTAACTTGGAAAGATGTGAATGCACTTAAGCATCCGCTTCACAGCCTTTGCCACTCTTTTTCCAAATTTATTTTCTGGAAACTCAAACTAGCCTGAAAGTTTCAAAGGAGAAAAGCAGTAGGTCTACCTCTTTCCCAGACTCTATAATTAGCTTAAAAATAAATTCAAGTTGCTTACTAACACGTAGGAAAGATAGGAAGGAATCTTTAACACCATGCCTCCATTTCTGGCTTCTCTTTCTTCTTTACTCTCTAAAGAAAATTATAAAAATCTCAAAGGACTTCTGGACACCTGGTAGCTAAGATCAAACGAAACACAGAAAAAAGTGATTCTTCGCTCTGGGAATGAACTGTCAAGACTCTTTTCCAAATATAATGGGCTGTTAAATGGGACATATGCTGTTGCCTTCAAATTCTATCAGAAGTCTCAAAGCTATGGATGGTATGGGAGATGTACCCACACTTTCTAAAAAGAGATGCTAGACTTATCCATGTAGGCTTTGCAAAAAAAAAAAAAAAAAAAAAAAGGCTGACAGGTAGATATTGCCACCTCAAGTGTGTGGGAGGAGGCTAGAAGTGTCAAGAGACATGTTGATACTTGATAAATGTTGAACAAATACGTGAGGAAAAGTGATATGAAGTAACAGATAGTGAGAATAATATCAGTACAAAATAGGATCATAATATACAGCCACAGAAAGTTTCCTAGTGAAACAGATGAATGTATAAACCATGAGGACCCTGCTAAATCTCCTGAGTTTTTGTAAGCCAGAACAAATGAGTGTGAATCGTGTGTGTGTGTGTGTGTGTGTGTGTGTGTGTGTGTGTGGTGTGTGGTACTGGGAATTGAACCCACAGGAATTTAACCTCTGAGCTACACCTTCATCCCATCCCATTTTGTTTTTGTTTTGAAAGAAGGCCTTAGTAGGTCGCTGAGAGTATTCCTACTTGCTGAAGCTATCCTTGAACCTATGATCCTCCTGGCCCAGCCTCCAAGTAATAGGGTTACAGATGTGTGATTCCACACCTGCCTTGGGTGTGGATGTTTATAAATGGATCTTATATCTTCCCCAGTTTTACAACATGTGTAATATATGCACACTCAAGTGTATGCCTTTATACAAATGTATGAATGTATATATGTTTGTAACTTCTATGTTTAATTTGTCTTCATTTTCTACATATTATGGTCTCACCGACCACTTTTTTCTTCACCAACAAATTTCTCAACCTGAAGTAGAATGAATATTAGTATATAATATCCTTAATATGTTCAGTTTTTATGGAATTGCTGAAAAAATATATGTGGAAAAATATATGATGTGCGTGTATGTACACATACACATACACTTGCATCCATATGTGCTCATTCATTTATTCCATGGAAGCTTCTACATGTGATGCCATATGACAATTTTTCTGTTGTCCCAGGATTTCCAAACTGGGAATAAAAGTGCTTAAAAATATATGAATATTCTAAATCCAGAGGCTTGTCAAAATTGGCAGCATTTTTCAATATAGTTTGCTAAAAACAAATTCTGCTTCAGATAATTGACCTGCCATTTCCTCTCTGTTTTTGACAGTCGCTCTTTGGCTCCTCCTCATGTTTGGTGTAGGGACAGATCCAGAAAGGCACACGCTGCTTTTGGGAGATGTGATGCAGTGCACTGAACGCGGTTTCTGCCCTCAAGACTTCTGTACAGAGAAGTGATGGGGAGTGTTGTCTTGTTCTTCCTGGAGCAGGGGAAAAGGCCCTAGGGAGCCACTTGGGAAGAAGAGAGAAGAGATGGAAAGAAGGAGGGTGGGTGGGTGTGCTCTCATCTGTGGGATCCATAAGCACTGGGCCCATTATTCTGCTTCTGTGATACCCCAGCAGGGGAAGTGAGCATGAGGAAGAGCAGCTCTTGGTGAGGGCACTGTCAGAGGAAGTGGGGCCTGAACTTATTCTCTGTGTGATGGTACAGAGAATGAGTCCCACATGGATGACTGGATCCCCAATTGTCACATCTCACACACAGTTGAAGAGGTCTGGGGTGGTGGCCAGAGAGCCAGTTTCTCTACAACATAACTTGTTGGAATAATCACCAGCCTGGCCCTGGGGAGCCAGCGGTGGAACTGAGTCCTCTCTGAGTTGGAGAAGGTGTCTGCTTTCTCTCTTCCTCTGTCATACTTTGACCTGGAAGGTGATAACAACCTGCTAGACTCACACATGAGCCTGAGTCAGGACTGGAGAGGAACTGAGATAGTGAATTTTGAATCTGTATGAAATTGACATTTAAAAACAAACAGGGCTCATTGTTAGGTGTGTGTGTGTGTGTGTGTGTGTGTGTGTGTGTGTGCACGTGTACACACACACACACACACACACACACACATACACACTAGTTACTGGGGATTGAACCTGGGGCTTTGTGCATACTAGGCAAGGATTCTACCACCGAGTTCCAAGCCCTTTTAGACCTGTTTGTAATGTCTAAACTAAAACATCTGTGAAAATCAGAAATGATTAAAATGTATGGAACCAAGTCAAAAGGACAGATGGGTTTGTCATAGTATCATTGGGCAGTCACTGTTAGGCAAATACAGTTTCTTTTTTTAAATTCCAACAACTAAGATCACTCCATAAACTGGTTGCACCATTTGGCATGCATCTCTATGGGAAGTCACACTGCTCTCAGGGGGAAGTCAGGCTTTTTCTCTAGCTATTCTTTAAAACAATTGCTAATGGCAGACAAATTCTGCTTGTATGGGGACAGTTTTAAAAAGGTGCTCATTAGCAGTTGATATGTAATGTGGGTGCCTTCTAATGTAATTTTATTTAGAGCTATTTTTGTTTAATGACTCCTGGTTTCCTTCAGTTGTACATTTGGAGGAGCCAGCCCCCTTGTCTTAGGAGGTGGTTGTAAGAAGGCCTTAATGGATATTGACTGGCAGCAGAAGGTGCCTTTGGGTCACTCCAACCCTGCCACTGTGGGAAGCATTACTGTGTCTAGCTTGTCCCTAGGAAGTGAGTGTGGGCACCTCTGGATCTAAGCACCAGGCAGTCTGAGCCCAGCACAACCTGAGGAGAAGCCTATGAACCTGAGCAGAGGAGTACAAACCAAAAGTGGTTCTATTAGCTCACACTTTTGTCTTCCAGCAAAATCTAGTGACACTGTCTTCTCTATTTCTTGGTTAGGTTCCACACCTCATGCAGTCAATTTACCAGTTGCTAGTGGATAATTACGTTTTTCAGTATTAAAAGTACAAACTGTCTGATGTATAATGTCCATCTCTCCTGAGATTCATAGTTGCTAACTTTCTCAAGTTAATCGCATCCAGGCTGAGAAAGTTACCATGGGGAAGTCGTCACGGTGAGGTGATAGCATCCCTCACTGCGTTTGCTGAGTTGCCTCTGGCCCTACCAGTTAGAGCCAGAGAAAGAAGAGAGGTAGGGAGAACACAAGGCAAACAGCAAACAGACGAACAAAAACTCTTGGGAACCGGTATCCCTGGAGGTATCAGATCCTCTAAAACGCATCTTCTTCTCATGGCATGGTTCTGGGAAATCTCATAAAATCTCATTACAGGTCTCTTTCTGCAGTTGTGGGGTTCAAGGCCTTCCCCCTTTGACTTCATAAAGTCCATACACTTAGACTCCTTTTGGGGGTCCCTTAGTCTCTCTAGATGATCCTTGATCTTGAATTCTTTTCAGAGTGATCTAAATTTACCTACTTCCTGGAAGTTCTATATCTTGGGAAGTACTAGGACTGACATTCTGGAAATGCTGGACATTTTTCCAAGTATCCCTGTTTTTTTTTTTTTTTTTTTTTTACTTTGTCCCTGAAGACTGCTGTAACCCATATCTTACTGTTTGTTTGTTTGTTTGTTTGTTTATTTATTTATTTATTTATTTATTGTGGTACTGGGAACTGAATTCAGGGGCATTCTACTTACAAGCTACACCCTCAGTCCTTTTATTTTTCATTTCGAAACAGGGTTTCACTAGTAGTTGAGAGTCCTGCTAAGTGACTGAGGCTGACCTTGAACCTGTGATCTCCCATCTTAGTCTCCCAAGTACTGAGATTACAGGCGTGCGCCACTGTGCCCAGTTTACTTCTTACCTTTAGAACAAATATGTCCTCTCTGCCTCCAAACTCCTTGTCAGTGATTGCCTAAAGCCTTCTCTCCCTTGCTGAGGACAGAGTCCTAGGGCAAAGGGCTCAGGCAACTTCAATTCTAAAGGCATCCTCATTTATGGCATCCAGTTCTACTCTCAAGTCTCCTGCTTGGGTGCTGGGCTAATGTGGGCTGGGTGAAATTTTAGAGATTGTCCCAACAAGTTTGCAAACATTGTTATTTCTCTTTGGAAGTACTAATGTATTTCTGTGGATATTTAATCTCCTTTGTTCTCAGCTTTGTAACATCAGTCATTACAGAAAACAGGAAGAGATCCATTTATCCCGGTAGTGCTGGGTGTTGAACCCAGGGACTTATAAGCTAGGCAAATACTCATTTTTTTAATGAGGTGGGGGTGGGTAAGAGTCTTAGAAGGGAAGGGCTGGTTTTTGTGCTAGTGAATCAGGTGATAGAAATAATTTGAAATAATAATTTGAAAGATAAAAACAATATGTCCATACTTGTATCTCAAGTTTGTGAAATTGTTTCTGTGGTTTATGTAGTTCCCAGAGGTGCTGTTGTCTGAGGGTGCTGACCTGTATCCTACCTGCTTCTGCAGGTGCTTCAGACCCCCTTCAAAGAACTGCTCAGCATATGTGATTTCCGGGGTTTATCTCAGCACTGGTTTTTTTTTGGGGGGGACTATAACTATTGTTTAATCACTAATCACACATTTACTACTTGCTTTGGCTCCTAGGAGTGTGGATGTGTTTGAAGAAGTTCTATTAATGTGCTATGTTGTGGCATAGAGAGTGAAAATGGACTTAAAACTGTGGGATATGAAAATGTAAAGAACTTTATCGTCTTGGCCACATATCACTATTTGAAGTTTTTATGGTGGCAGTCAATAGACAGTTGTATTTGTAGCAGATGAAAAAATTATTGTGAAAATAAACAGTCCGAGACAGGGAGACCTATGAGAAAGCCAATTGTTCACATTTTTCAAAATACGGATGCCAGGTGTCAGGGATATGGTGGTGAGAATAGACAGAGCTATGTAACAGCTTTACAGGCATCATTACAAATAACCACACAAGTAAGGGTGCAGCAGGTAGCAATTTTATTCTATGAGCTCAGCATTTAAATTTTTTATTCAGACTAGCTTAGATTTAGAGTAGCCATCTTGATCCACTCTCAGAAATTAAGGTTTAGCCATTCTTTTTTAAACATACTTTCATTAGTGCATTGTAATTATACACCATCATGAGGTGTAGCATACATGCAACACAACACGCGGTGTGTTTCTCTCCAATTCTCACCCCAGTCCCTCCCCTTCCCTGTACATGTCAGTGAGATTTGTATTGACGATTTTGTGTAAGTATGCAGCATTATTTGAAGTGTGGCCTTCGATTCTCTCTGGCTCTCCTCACACTTCCTTCCCTTTGTCCTCCACCAAAAGATGCAGACTTTTTTTGTTTCTTTGTTGCCACCTAATACATTAAGGTGTATCTCAGCAATGCCACCTGGCTACACTGCACCTTGCTGTGCAGGCTCCTTGTGGTCTGACACTCTGTGCTCAGCGTGGAGAACATGTGAGCACAGAGGTCCCAGGGCCTGGGGTCTGCAGACCCGTCAGAGCTGCAGGGTGGTTGAGCCAGGGAGGGTGGTTGAGCCACGCTCCATCTCTGACCCTTCCCTGCTTCTGGCTGCATCACTTTGCCCTAGGTCTCCCCCTATGATCTCAGTGGATCCAACTTCAGGAGGAAAACAAAAAACAACACAGAAAGACCTGGATATTTTGAGAAACATGATAGAAGAAATTGAAGACAAGAACAAGTGTAAACTAATATCTCAACAAATTGTTCTGCCTTAAGTCAATAATTATATCTGATAATCAGTACTAGAAGGAAAGGGGTGTGGGGCTTGCTGGTTTGGAGTATAATACAGGGCCTAATTTAGCTTTGGAGTGTGCATAGGACATCAGAAAATGCTTCTTTGAGGAAATTACTTTGGAGGGGAGATCTGAAGAGTTAGAGGACAAAGAGCATCCCAGACAAATGGAGTGTGTGGGTCTGCCCGGCTGACACAGCAAAGTTACATAAACTTGTTGGTTTACAATGACAGATGTTGCCGGGTGTGGTGGGGCACGCTTGTAATCCCTGCACTTGGGAGGCTGAGACAAGAGGATCGCACAGGTTCGAAGCCAGCCTCAGCTACTTAGTGAGACCCTGTTTCCAAATAAAATATAAAATAGGTCTGGAAGTATAGCCCGGAGGTAGAAAGCCTCTGGGTTCCACCTCTAGTACCACAAAAATAAAATAAAATAAAATAAAATAAAATAAAATAAAATAAAATAAAATGACAGATGTTTATTCTCACTGTTTTAGAGGTCAGAACTGTGGAGTCAAGGTGTTGGTGCAGCTGAGCTCTCTCCGGAGGCTCGAGAGAGCAATCTGTCCTTTTTTATTTCCAGCTTCTGACGACTCCAGGTGTTCTCTGGCTGTGGCCACACCACTCCCGTCTCTACCTCTATCTCCACATTACCTTCTCCTCACATCGTTGTCTCTTATAAGGTTGTTTGTTACTGGACTGAAGCATTCCCCCAGGCAATCCAGCATGTTTGCATTTTAAGATTTTTTATTTAAGTACATCTGTACAGACACTTTTTTCAAATGAGGTCACATTCACAGATTCTGGGAGGTCAGGGCTTAGACATATGTTTTTTTTTTTTATGGGAGGGCCACCATTCAACCTATTATAAGGACTAACACTGCAAAATTCATTCATAAGTCTCATCCCCTGAATTCTCAGAATTGTCTAACCTTGTATTACTCCTGTAACTATAGTATTTGTATTATCTTGTTTGGGGGATGCTTTGTGCCTCCAGGGTATAAATGTATTGAAGGAAAGGTCTTTATTATTTTTGTCTCCCACCCCCCACCTATAGTTCTCAGCACCGTGCACATGAAAGTCGTTTCAATTAACTGGCAGATTCAGAATCATGTCCATTCCAATTATTTGATGAAGTAAGGCTATGACAAGCTTGAAAGTAAAATTAATAGAAGACTCATGAATGAAAGATATTGCCCGTGTGGGCATCTTTTCAGGAGGAAATGATCTGGATGAGTGTTCCTGATACGATTAAGGAGCTGCTCAGCTCCCAGCCAGGGAGGGAAGGTGCTCCTCTTGAAAGGAAGGCATCAATTTAGAGTGTACCTAATGAAAGACAGCCTGTCATCTTGGAAACGGTGGTGTGTCAATCTTGAGGGTGTGCTGAAATGACAGAAGTCCTTGGTGACTTTAAGAAACAAGGGGAAAGCAAGTGTTTGGTAAGAATATGTGATTGTTCATCTGTCGCTGTCAGAGGCACAGAGATGGTGTCTGGAGGACATGAATTTTCCAGTCACATTGAAGTGGTGCTATCTAGTGACATAGGGCTAAGACCCTCGGCATCCCCTGGGTTCCTTTATTTGGTTTGCATGCTTACCACACATCTTCTGGTGACAAGCTGGGTTCACTTGACAGCTGAGGGGGGGGGTGAAGTGGCAGGAGTGGAGGGAGGGCTGAGCCCTGCTCAGGGAACATGAGTGTGCCAGTCACCAAGAAAAAATAAAAGCTCTGCTCTCTGTCTAAATTAAGTCAGCCCTCTTGGTGACCTCTTATGAATTTTGATAGCAGGAATTGGTTTCCAGTGTGATTGATCCTTAGGAAAACGAGACTGCCAGAACTTGCCACACCTAAAACTAGATGCTGGTCTCTTGGTTGCTCCTCTGTGAAAGAGCCCATTTTCGGGTGTCCCCCACTTCTCTCTCTTCTACTCTTGAAGTTTGTTATTTAGGAGGCCAATTGGATAGCAAGGGGAGGGGTTAGCAGTCCTTTGATAAGGCTATCCTTGACAATTTATGCTGCTGAGCTGGGGTGGCATGGGGAAAGGTATTAGGAAAGGGGGATGTAGTGTGTTTGTGTGTGTGTGTGTGTGTGTGTGTGTGTGTTTACCATATTAACCATTTCTTTCTATTATTTATTTTCGTACTTTTATTGGTGCATCGTAGTCTCACGTCATAATGCCGTTCACAGTGATAGTGACGTACATGCACACAGCACTTGGTGGTGGGCTTTCCCTGGCTCTACCCCACTCTCCCCTTCCCCATACAGGGTACTGAGATTGGCTTTGGTTTTCTCATATATTTATATAATAGCAATGGTAGCGATTCCTTCATTGATCTTCCCTCTCACCACCTGCAGGGTACTGAGATTGGCTTTGGTTTTCTCACATATTTATATAATACCAATGGTAGTGATTCCTTCATTGATCCTCCCTCTCACCGCCCGCACTCCTGGTTCCACTTGACCACCTCCCTGGCTTCACTGGAATTTCTCCTCCCTTATATGAAGTCCCTTTGTACTCTGCATAAGAGAGAGAACATCTGACCCTTCACTCTCGTGACTGCCTAATCTCACTTAGCAAAAGGTTTTAAAGGACAGGGTATAGGGAGAGAAGGTTTCAGATGTTGCTTGATGTGCTAATACATTCTTCTCTTAAAGGCCTGGGAATTGAGACAATAATGCAGTACAGATGCAGCCTCACAGACAGGCCTCTGTGGCAGAACAGTCCCAGGGAGCTCCTGAATTCTCTGTAAGAGGCTTAGATGCCTCGGTTCCAATGGGTCCTAGTAGCAATAAGGAAAATACTCTTGGATTTATAGTTACATTTCATCTACTTAAAAAGCCTGGGGAGGAATGTTCAAAGAAAAAAGGAAAAGAAAACACAGTTGGCTCTAACACAGTTGCTCTGGTTTCAAGCAGATGCACATTCGATTGCAGACTTTGTTTTCTCCCCCAATTAGTCTCCAAATGAGTAACTCACAATTTCCATTTGCATGGTTCATTTTGTTTCCCAATGAAGTAAATGATTATTTCTTGGTTCAAAGAAAGTCTTTTCAAGGGCACCAGAGACCAACAGCATTCTAATCCTTTAAAAAAAAAAATAAAAACTTTTGCTTATAGTTTAGTAAAATCAACACTTTGGGCTGAGATTCCCAGGTGTTTGTCATTTTCCCCTGCAAGCACTGGCATATGCGTAAGTCAGTGATTTGTCTGTTCTGCCTCAAGGCACTCAAAACAAATGGGGGGACCCAAGGGTCCCTCTTTGGTCACATATCACTCAAGGTGGCCGACCCACAGCCTGTGAAGTACTGTTGGGTGGTGAGCTGTCGCTCTTTCGGTGTATGCCTTCCAACACCCAGGTGTTGAGGATTCATGCCAATGAGATGGTTTTAAGAGGTGGAGCCTTTAAGAGGTGATCAGGCCAGAGGGGCTTCTCCCTCTGGAATGGGAGTAACGTCCTCACACAAGAGGCTTAACATGGCGTCAGCTGTCTTTCCCATGTGTCCTTCTGCCAGGCGAGGACGCAGAAACAGAGCACCATGTCTGAAGGAGAAACTGTGTCCCTCACCTAATACCTAACTGGCAGAGCCTTGGACTTCCCAACTTCCAGAACTGTCAGGTACGAATCCTGTTCTTTATGAAGCCAGTCTGTGGTGTTGTGCTATAGCAACACAGAGTGAGATGTGCTCTCTGCCTAAAGTGGAAAGCTTGGGGTCTGTACTGGAGACAGGGGCAGGCCTACAGGAAGGAATCACTGCATTAAAAGACTTGCCCTGAGAAGGGGCAGATCTACTCGGGTCAAAAGACTCAGTATACAAGGGTTCTGTAAAAGACTTCAGTGACTTATTTTCAGATCACTCACCTACACCCACCCCTTGGGGTGTGGGGCTTTACCATCTGTTTCTGTCTTTCCATCTTTATAATAATAAAATCACTTAAGCTTAAAAAAATAAAAAGGAAAGAGCTGGGTAGGTTAACCTCCTGCTTTCCAGAAAGTGGATGGGAAAATATGGAGCTTAATAAGCATCATCTGAAGCTGATGACTAATATGCTAGGAAGAGGTCTATTTAAGAAGGGCCAGAAGTAAGCAAATACATTGCAAAATATATACGTACACACATTCAGGGTTGAAGACAAGAAAGCTGGTTTGAAGTGGAAAAAGCCATAGGTGAAGAAAAGTTGAATTATGTTAGGGAAGAGGCATTAGCTTGAAGATTCGTGGAGACTGGAGGAGATTGTTTGGCCTTTGATTCTATGCTTGTGTCCCATTTTCAGGCCGGCTGCAGGAAGCTTTAGGGCTCCAGGATGGAGCTTCCTTTGCCTGAGGTCAAATCACTCTTCTTGGTCACCTGGGTAGATTCAAGTTTCCTCAGTTCCATGTTAAAGAGCTCTGCACTTAAGGTCATCATTTTGGCCTTCATGTCCTTTTTGTTTTTTTCTATTACAAATGTGATTTATTGGCTTGGGTAGCCAGGGGTCCACAGGGACAGGACTGATAATCCCACAGTTTCCATCTCTCTGCCAGTACGTCACCAGGGCTCCTGTCTATGGGTAGCTTTCACCATCACAATGGCTTCCTTTTGATGGCAAAATGGCTAACAGCAAGTTTCTAGGGCTGTATGCTTCCTCTTTCTTCCTCTTTACCAACTTGTATCTCGTGCCAACTAGGGTCAATAGCCAACATGTGACTAGCAATAGGCCAGCCTCACCTTTACTTCTGGGGAAATGGAGTAACTGTGAAGGAGGAAGCAGCAGTGTTCACTCATTCTTCATTCACTGCTCACTCTGAAATGCTTAAAACCACTGGTGGCTTACCATGACAATGAGAATAAAATGAAAAGTTCTTAATCTTGGCCTAGGAAATCCTGCATAAGCCAAGCCATGCCTGTTTCCCCGAACATGTCTTGAATCCGTCTCCCTCCTCCTCCTGTGGTGCTACCCATGCTAATTTTTAATACCTTAATAGGAACATATTCATTCCCATCTCAGGGCATTCTATATTCTGCTAAAGCATACTCTGCCTGGACTTTGTTTATATATACTTTTATAGTGCATTGCAATTATATATCATAGTGAGGTTCAGTATGATACAAACTCTACATCTCACTCCACTACACCTCTTCTTTCCCCATACATTCTAGCAAAAGAGGTAGTAATACCTTTATATATTGCAAAGCATAATTTGAACTGTTTCCTTTCTCAGTCTTCCTTTCCTGCCTCTAACTATTTTTCCTCTAGGGTATTTTTCATTCTTAAAGCCATATTTTAGATGGTATCCCCCTTATTCTCTGATGAATGTGATCTAGAAAAACCCTGTGTAGTTTCCAGGCTTGTCTCTACAACTGTTCAGGCAATTCATTTAAGTTGTAAAATGTAGAATATTAAATATAACTTTATTTTTATATTCATTTATAAATATAAGCTATTTGAAAGTTTGCCGGTTGTCTCTTAAGGGTCTTAGAAGTGTTGATTGGTCAAGTGAGTTAACAACTCATGCTATGTTTGACTTCCTCACACTGCTTTTCTGGGTACAGCTTTTCATGTTCACATGAATGCATAGCTAGCGGTTTGTGAAATAAGTGTACAAGAGATAGAAAAATGAACTTCCAGAACTATAATAATCTTATCCAAACTCTTCATGATCTAGCATTTCCACTCGTGGTCACTAGACTATAAACCAAGAAGCCAGGCTCTGTGGAGTTGGACTACTCATTTCTTGAGCTTGTCTTTTGGCACAAAGTTCTATACACACAGCAGCAGCAAGATCTGCCTGACTTTTGTGTGAATTCCTGGTGACTTCATGCTCAGGGAAGTCTTGGGGTTCTGCCACTGTGGGCTATACTCTGATGTTTGTATTCCTCTGTGAAACTCTCTGCCTCAGCAATGGCAAGACCATGGTCCAGAAAGAACCCATCCTTACTTGGCCTTCATGTAAAGACCAATCTTCTTGCCTTGTTCTATGTGATGCCAGGCTGGAGAATGGGTTCTGCTGCTAGCACATGACACTAGATACATATATAGAGCATCAGGATCCTTGAAAGGCAGTGTGCATGACACACACCCTTCCGGCCCCATCGGGACCATTTGACCAGTATAATTAGTCAAAGAAAAATACAGCTTTTCAGATAAGTCACTCATTTTATAGGCCTTTGTTATCCTTGTTATTTAGAGAAGAAAGAAAAACTTAATGAAACCTCCACAATACTGAGTTTGGAAGACTCGTATTTCTACTGTAAAGCTTTCAGGTAAAATTCTGTCTGCTCTTCACTGAAGTTTATACAGCTTTTGCCTTCAAATGCAATAAATCTGTCACTACCAGGGAAGTAGTTTGTGCAAGTGGATACTGCCTGACCTTATCAAAAGGTACTCTGTTGTAGAATTGAGGTCAGGCTGATGTTGACACTGGGAAGCACAGAGGCCACTGTTAAACCGGTGGTGCCCTGGGAGTGAGGCCTTAGTGCAGGGAGAAGGAAGTAGACGCCTACCCCACAGGACTCTGTGACTCCTCCAGACTTACCATGACCTGTTGGCTCACACATACAATCTGCAGTTGCCCGGGGACATTTCCTAACTTTACCACGAGTGGAATTGAATATCTCAAACATTTCATGAAAGGAAGTTTGGGAAATTATTCCTTTAAATGCTATTAAGTGGTGATTTAAGCTTTATTTCAGAAATTATATGTGTTCACTGGACATTTAATCAACATGGATAAGCACAAAGGAAAGACTTAGAAAGTCATCAGATTATTCCACTACTCATAGAAAACATCAATATATCTTTAAGTCTTAGATGCACATATTTACATGAAATTTCACATGGTCTTGAAATATATTTTATATCATATATCATGAATACATTTATTTCAAAGCTTTTGTTATTTATTTTATTTATTTTATTTTATTTTTGGTGATACTGTGGTTCCTGGAAGCCCTTCTACCTCCGGGCTACACTCCCAGACCTATTTTTACATTTTTTATTTGGAAACAGGGTCTCCTAAGCTAGCGCGTGTGGCTGGCTTCGAATCTGAGCGATTCTCCTGTCTCTACCTCCCAAGCGTGGGGATTACAAATGTGCGCCACCACGTCCGGCTCAAAGCTTTTATTTTTAATTTATTTTTTATTTTTATGTGGAACATATTAAAATGGCATACATTCAGACTGTGCTTAGTTCTCTCTCCCTCCCCTATTTTCCCTTCACCCCTCCCAACAATGAGTATCCAGATTAACCATGCTATATTCATACTTTTACGCATATTTGGATATAGCTCCTCCATTAATCAACCTCAGCCTTCTTCATCTCCTATCCTTTCATACTAGCTTTACTGAAGTTTCCCCTCCATTATCTGGGATTCCTCTGATATCCCTGATACTCCCTAGTTTGGCTATATTAGAGAAAACATATGTCCCTTCTCTTTCTGTGCCTGGCTGATCTCACTTAACATAATGTTCTCTAGGACTTTCCATCTTCTTGAGAATGCCATTGATGGAGGACATGGAAGAAACCTGAGGAACGAAAGGTTCCGAAAGAGTTAAGGCAGTTTGGCGAAAGGTCAAGCTTTCCGAGACTCTGGGTAACTTCTGGTCTTTCCGGAATTTCTCACCCCCAACCCACCGGTGAGAGCGGGAACTGGCTGCAATCATGCTCTTAATAATCTTTAACCAGGCCTCTTTGTTTCTTCTTGTTTTTTAATTTTCCCTCCATGATTGTATTCTGCAAGCATATGACGTATGTTCTATATCATTCATTCTGTATTGTGTTTGAGATTGTACTTTGATGTTTTTCTTTCTTTTGAAGTTGTGGTTTTGGTGCAGGGGAAAAAAGTATAAAAAATTAGTTCTGGAGAATAAAGTTGTCAGTGGTCCAAGAGACTACTGTCCATGTCTTCATTTCAGGTCTCTCCCTCCCAAGTCCCGGGGAAGAATCCCCACATGCCATGATTTTCTTCTTCTTTATTACTGAGTAGAATTCCATTGTGTGTATTTCCCATAATTTTGCAATCCATTCATCTGTTGATGGAGACCTAGGTTGGTTCCATACTTTGGCTATTACAAATTATGCTGTTATGAACATGGGTATGCATATGTTACTGTAGTTGTCTGAATTCAACCCCTTTGGAAAGATATCCATCCATGAGTGGTATAGCTGGATCATATGGTGGATCTGTTTCCAGTTTTCTAAGGAATCTCCACACTGATCTTCATAGTGGCTGAACTAGTTTGCACTCCCACCAACAATGTAAGAGTTCCTCTTTCCCCACATCCTCGTCAGCATTTGTTATTTGATTTTTTTTTATGCTTGCCATTCTGATTGGTGTTAGATGGAATCTCAGTGTAGTTTTGATTTGCATCTCCCTAATGGCTAGTGATGTTGAACATTTTTCATGTATCTATTGGCCATTCATATCTCTTCTTTTGTGAAATGTCTATTAAGTGCAGTTGCCATTTCTTGATTGGGTTGTTTGTTTTGCTAGTGTAGAGTCTTTTTAGCTCTTTGTATATTCTGGATATTAGCCCCCTATCAGAGTGGTGGCTGGTAAAGATCTTCCATTCTGTAGGCTTTCTCTTTAGGTTCTTGATGGTTTCCTTTGATGAGAAGAAACTTTTTAGTTTGATGCCATCCCACTTATTAATTCTTGCTTTAATTTCCTGAGCTTTGGAGGTTTTGCTGAGAAAGTTACTGCCTGTGCCTATATGTTGAGCCTATGCCCTCCTCTAATAACTTCATGGTCTCTGTTCTAATTTCTAAGTCTTTGATCCATCTTGAGTTGATTCCTGTGCACAGTGAGAGGTAAGGATTTAGTTCCATTTTTCTACAGTTCTTCCAGCACCATTTGTTGAAAAGGCTGTCTTTTCTCCAGCATATGAGTTTGGTCTTTTTGTCAAAGATCAATTGACCATAGGTGTGTGGGTTTGTTTCTGTACCTTCTATTCTATTCCATTGGTCAGTATGCCTATTTTTGTGCCAATATCATGTTGTTTTTACTACTATTGCTCTGTAGTATAATTTGATTATACTATATATAATTGTGATGCCTCCTGCCTGGATCTTATCGCTGAGAATTGCTTTGGCTATTCTAGGTCTTTTCTTTCTCCATATAAAATTCATGACTGATTTTTCTAGGTCTATGAAGAATGTTGTTGGTATTTTGAATAGGAATTACATTGAATCTGTAGATGAGTTTTGGCAGAATGGCCATTTTGATGATATTTATTCTGCCTATCCAAGAGCAAGGGAGATTTTTCCATTTTCCAAGGTCATCTTCAATACCTAGGAATAAACCTAACCAAAGATGTAAAAGACCTCTATAATAAAAACTATAAAACATTAATGTGATACTGGCCTCGTAGAAGGAATTTGGATTGACAAACCTCTGGCTAACCTAACCAAAAGGAAGAGAGAATCAACTCAAATTATTAAAATCAGAAATGAAAAAGGAGACATCGCCACTGACAGTGAGGAAATTCAAAGGATTTTCAGAAACTATTTTGAACATTTATACTCCAATATACTGGAAAACATGGAAGAAATTGATAGATTTCTAAGCACATATAACCTATCTAAACTGAAACAAGACAACAAAGCCTTTAAATGTTATTTTGAGGCACAAACATTTATACTTTTATTGGTGCATGGAATCACAGTGATAATGACACACATGCACACAGCACTTGGTACACTTTACACCTGGCTCCCTCTCCACTCCCCCTTCTCTACACAGGGTCTTGAGATTGCCACTGCTATTCTCACATATGGACACAATGTCCATGGAAGTAATTTCTTCATTGATTCTCTCTTTTCTTTCTCCTAGACCACATTATGATTGATGTGAAAATATCATGCAGCAATAAAAGTATTAAAATATTAACAAACAAAAAAACAAACAACAACAAAAGAAAAACCATTGTCTACACCAAAGTCAGTTCTAGTGAGTACCATTAGGCTAGTATTGAGTTTTTCTCAGTAGATGGA
The DNA here is from genome assembly GCF_963383645.1 of Muscardinus avellanarius. Lineage (NCBI taxonomy): Eukaryota > Metazoa > Chordata > Mammalia > Rodentia > Gliridae > Muscardinus > Muscardinus avellanarius. Next base: position 146,476,572 of record NC_137786.1, read on the forward strand.
CCTCATTCCTTTCAAGCTCCTGGGCGTGTCTTTCCAAATGGATTGAATCTTTCCCTTGTTCCCCTTGTCTGAGGTTTCAGTTGAAGCAGGTCTTTGATATAAACTATTACTCTTCCTCTGGGTCTTCCCATATCTCCCATCTTAAAGGAGATTGAGTCTGGGGACACATTTGAGTATGGGCTGTCAAGGGAAATGATGGTCCTGCTAGTGTTGAAGAGGGATTATTCACTGAAGGATCTACAGTGTTTGGGAATTTATACCAGAGAAACTTGGAGAGCCTGCCTGAGAAGTGTGATATAAAAACTTTCTAAGGAAGGGTTTGCTATAAAAGGTAAGTCTTCTGTTATTTGTGGTTAATACCCTTGCATTGGGGGTGGGCTCTTTTTATTTTATTTTTTCTCCTAACTTCCTTCCTTGCTTTCTTCTTCTTTCTTTTTTTGTGATACACAGGTTTGAGTCCAGGGGCATTCTACCTTCAAGTTATAGGGGTGGGTTCTTTATGATGCTATGATGGCTCTTGTAGGCTTGAGAGGAGCAATGTCCTATATTAATGAGCCATTTCACTATAGAAAACTTATAAAATCATGTATTTAAAAATTCCTCCTAATCTCTTTATCCTTTGCTTCAAAGATAAGCTTGTCCAATATTTTGATGTGTTCCTTCCTATAGGTTTTCTTGTATACTCATGTGAACACCCAGATGTATTAATATGTTAAAAGTATTTGATGATATTGTGCACACATTTTATTCTACTTTTTAAAGAAATTAACATTATATTGTTAGCATATTCCCCAAATACCAGAAATAAAATAAAATTACTCATACACCTACTTTGTTAAGCACAATGATCAGCCTTTTGGTTTATGCAGAAACTACAAAGTAGAAAATCAGAATTTTTTGGCTAGACCTCTTTTGAATTACTTTTACAATTTGAGCCAAACACTTCTCTGTGACTGGAGCACATGGAAAAAGTAAGCTTTCCATTACTCATGGAGGGCATGGCTCTAGCAACCTCATATCTATAGGGATCTAGAAAAAGTCTTACGTAGACCAGTCCCAAGGAGAACAGAGAACAGAATCCTTTTCATGTAATTAGAAACCATTTGGAGGTGTCCATGGGGAATGTTACAGGCAGGGGATTATTGCATTTGTTTTCAGGCAGTAGGATGTATTAATCATCTCCTGTTGTTGTTGTTAGCTTATTAGATGTGCTGGCAAAGTCCATGTTAATGCTGCTGGAACAATCTGATTCAGGAGAATATACATCTTGACTCTGCATTGCCTACCTCTGAATGGAAATCTTTGGTTGTTTCAAAAGGCAATTCAAGTTGCGATTGTTCCATATTTCTAAAGCATATAAACCAGTAAGCACAGATACATATACAAGAGGCATTCTGGAGATAAATTACTGCTTACATGAAAGAGGTGGAGAAAGACCTGTTATCTGCTCAGGGTATCATGATTCCAATGAATGAATGGGGCCTTTCCAAGAGCAAAGACTATAGAATCACCCAAACATATTGAATGGAGAAAAGAAGTAGTCTGAATAGCCTGATTAACTGTGTACCAAAGCATTTCCAAATCATGTATTTCTGCGCCTACATGCATAGGCTTCTCCTGCACCAATGTTCTTTTCTATTAATAAAAACCATAAAAATTTCTTTAAGTATCTCTCCCTCTCTTCTCTCCCTTCTCTCCTCCTCCTCCTCCTCCTCCTCCTCCTCCTCCTCCTCCTCCTCCTCCTCCTTCTTCTTTTTCTTTTCTCTCTCTCTCTCTCTCTCTCTCTCTCTCTCTCTCTCTCTCTCTTTTTCTCTTTCTCTCTCTCTCTCATGTTCTTCCCACTTGATATTTATTGTTATAACTGTTCTTCCCTGGAATGGTTTCTTTCCCACCCCATCTCTGCCTCACCAAAGTCTACCAAACTTTCAAGCATCAGCTTCAATGTTGGGAGCACAGAGCAGTTGTCTCAAAACCTCCAGACAAGACCAGCTTCTTTGTTTCTCACTCCCAGGGCCCTCTGCACTTCTTGTTAGAATAATGACACATTGTGCCTACTTCAGCAGGATACTCCATTTTAAAAAATGCACATATTCTAGAGAGGAAATTATTTGCAATTTTACCTTGTTATGAATAAACATTATTAGCCCAGTTCTTTTGGATTAGCCAGAGGTGCCCAGTCACATGGCAGCCCTGAGTGCCTTGATGAAAAAGGTCACTGAAAAAATAGGAAGGAAAAGGCCCCAACAGGACTCCTTTGTCCCAAGAACACAAGGTTCTCACTGGGCTTTTGCCCATGTATCTTATTAAAAAAACATGACTCTCAACTACAGACATCTGGAGGATTTTCCCACATTTAAATAGGATCTAGGGCTCAATTTACCTTCTCTTTCTTTCTTCAGCATGGGGAAGGTACTGAGCTTTGTCTGCCAAGGCAAAGACAGAAATGCTGATTGGGGTCAGAAAAGCTGTATTTCCCTGTGCTTTCTTCTGTTTTTGCCTCTGACCCATCATTTAATCCCTGTTTTTCAAAATGGAATGCATACCTAAAAGGTATGAGATGGTATGCTGGGAGTATAGGAAGCATCTTCTTCAAATACCGGTTTACTTGGAAGTGATTTTAAACATTATATTTAGTGAAAATAAACAAGATGTAATGTGAAATTTGTTGAAAATTGTACATATACTAAAAAACTCCTGTCAAGTCCTTTTAAGGAATTTTATATATCTAGATTACCCAGTATAAATTAATTTTATATTTATTAGAAAGTTTTTGAAGGAAAAATTGAAGCAATATTGATATCTCCTCTGTGGCTCCACTGTGGCTCTGAGCTCTGTTCTCAGTTCGCTTTCTCTCTGGAGTCTGGTGACTTTTTTGTTTCTCTGGTGATGGTGTTTTCTGGCTATGAAAGGCGCTGATTTTGTGGTAATGGAGATTGGTTGTTAGCGGGGCTCTTAAGCCCCGCTTTTCTCGGTCGCCATCTTCCCAGAAGTCGGTCTGAGTAAAATTTATTTTAAAAAGTTTTACCCATTTCTAGTTACCTATTTCTAGTTTTTTTTTTTTGACGACTGAGCAATATTGATTTTAAAAAGTTTTACCCATTTCTAGTTACCTATTTTGAAGCTCTTAGTAACTTTTCAGAAAATTGACAAAAATTGCATATATTATGTATGTATTTGTGGTAAATTATATATATATATATATATATATATATATATATATATTTTCTTGTAGAATGGTTAAAATAAACCATTTAATATACACATTACCTCAAATACTTATTTTATGTGTAGTGAAGACACTTAAAATCTATATTAACAATTTTTAGTTATATAATACATTGTTATTAATTAGAGCCAACATATTATACAATAGATTTCTTAAGCTTATTCCTCCCCTAAAACTGAAATCCTTTATCCTTCCTTTGACCAACATTTCCTCATTTCTCTGGTTTATTCTATTTCTATGAGTTCAGCTGTTTAAAACTCTTAGTATGCATTCATGTGGCATTTTTCTTTCTTTGCCAATCTATATTACTTAATATAATGTCCTCGAGGCTCATCAACAAACACTGTTGTGAATGACATAAGTTCCTTCTATTTAAGACAGTGTTTTTCAATTGTGCGTATATGTCACATTTTTTAATTGATTTATCTGTCCATGCACACTTAGATTGTTTTCCTCTCTTGGCTATGGTAAACAGTGCTGCAGTGCTCATGGGACTGCAAGTATCCCTGTGGCATATAGATTTCAGTTGTTTGGGTATGTACCCAGTACTGAGATTGCTGTATCATATGATGGTCCTGGTTTTAGTTTTTTGAGGACCCTCCATATTGTTTTTCATAATGGCTTTACTAATTTACATTCCCACCAAGAGTGTGCAAGGGTTCCATTTTCTTCACATTCTTGTCCACATTTGCCATCTGTATTGGTCAGAGTTCACTAGAGTAGCAAAACTCACAGAATGCATATTGGTAAAATGGGCTTTATCAGATCAACTTACAGTCCAAAGAAGTGTAGACCTAAGCAGGCACCTGAAGTTGGAAAGCTTGAGGTGCTCAAGTGGTCTTAGAGCTGGAGTCTCATAATCAGAGTCTGCACCAATAATGCAGTCTGCATCTACGATGAAAGGTCAGAAAGCTCCCTCTCTATCTATGCTTGGCTCATCTCACTTAACATAATGTTACCCAGGTCTTTCCGTCTTCTCGTGAATGATTTGATTTCGTTCTTATTGCTGAGTAGAATTTCATTGTGTGTATTTCCAATAATTCTACAGTCCATTTATCTGTTGAGGGAGACCTAGGTTGGTTCCATATTTTGGCTATTGCAAATTGTGCTTCTATGAACATGGATATGCATATGTGTACTTCTCTGATTTTAATCCCTTTGGAAAGATACCTAGTAGTGATATCATTGGATCATATGGTAGATTCATTTCCAGTTTTTTAAGGAATCTCTACATTAATTTCCATAGCATCTGCACTAGTTTACACTCCTACCGAGAGTGTAAGAGTTTCTATTTCCTCACATCCTCATCAGCATTTGTTGTTATTTGACTTTTTTGTGCTTGACACTCTAATTGGGGTTAGAGGGAATCTCAGTGTAGTTTTGATTTGCAACTCCCTGGTGACTAATAATGTTGAACATTTTATCATGTATCTATTGGCCATTTGTGTCTCTTCTTTTGTGAATTGTCTATTCAATTTAGTTGCCCATTTCTTGATTGGGTTATTTGTTTTGCTAGTGTAGTCTTTTGAGCTCTTTGCATATTCTGCATATTAGCTCTCTATCTGAGTGGTGGCTGGTAAATATCTTATCCCATTCTGTAGGCTTCCTCTTTAGATTCTTAATGGTTTCCTTTGGTGATCAGGAAGGTTTTAGTTTGATGACATCCCACTTGTTAATTCTTGTCTTGATTTTCTGCACTTTGGAGGTCTTGTTGAGGAAGTTACTGTCTGTGCCTATATGTTGGAGTGTTGAGCCTATTTCCTCTCTAATTGCTTCACAGTCTCTGGTCTGATTCCATCTCGAGTTGATTCCTGTGCACAGTGAGAGGTAAGGATTTAGTTCCATCTTTCTACAAATGGATAGCCAGTTCTCCCAGCACTATTTGTAGAAAAGGCTGTCTTTTCTCCAGCATATGAGTTTAGATCCTTTGTCAAACATCAACTCACTATAATCTGTGGATTTGTTTCTGTATCTTCTATTCTGTTTCATTGGTCTGTGTGCCTGCTTTGTGCCAATACAATGCTCTTTTAACTACCATTGCTCTGTAGTATAGTTTGAAGTCAGGAAATGTAATGCCTCCTGCCTGGTTCTTATTGCTGAGGATTGCTTTGGCTATTCTAGGTCTTTTCTTTCTCCATGTGAAATTCACAATTGATTTTTTCTAGGTCTATAAAAATGTTATTGTTATTTTGAATAGGAATTGTATTGAATCTGTAGATGAGTTGCAGAATGGCCATTTTGATTATTTTTATTCTGCCTATCTATGAGCAAGGGAGATTTTTTTTTATCTTCCAAGGTCATCTTCAATTTCTTTATTTAATGTTTTGTAGTTTTTATTGTAGAGACCTTTTACATCTTTGGTTAGGTTTATTCCTAGGTATTTTATTGGTTTTGAGGTTATAGTGAATGGAATTGTTTTCTTTCTTTCTTTCATTGTGAATTCATTGTTGGCATATGGAAAAGCAACTGATTTCTTTAGGTTGATTTTGTATCCTGTCGCTTTGGTGAATTGGTTAATAAGCTCCAGTAGTCTTTTGGTTGAGTTCTTTGGGTTTTCTAGATATAAGATCATGTCATCTGCAAACAAGGATAATTATAATTCTTTTTCTATTTAAATTCCTTTGACATTCTTCTCTTATTGCTGTGGCAAGAGTCTCGAGGACTATATTGAAAAGGTGTGGCAATAGTGGGCATCCTTGTTCCTGATTTTAGAGGGAATTCTTGCAGTTTTTCTCCATTCAGTATGATGTTGGCTTTGGTTTATTGTCTATTGCCTTAATGATATTGAGATACATTCTTTCTATTCCAGTTTTCTGCAGTGTTTTTAATATGAATGGGTGTTGGATTTTGTCAAATGCTTTTTCAGCATTTATTGATATGATCATGTGGTTTTTATTCTCAGTTTTAATTATGTGGTGAATAAACATGTATTGATTTGCATATTTTGAACCAACCTTGCTTTTCTGGGACAAAACCAACTTGGTTGTGGTATACAATTCTTTTTTTTTTTTAATTTTTTTCTTTGTGGGTCTGGGGATGGAACCCAGGGGCATTCTAACTCTGAGTTACACCCCCTGCCCTTTTTTTATTCTTTATTTTGAAACAGGGTCTCAGTAAGTTGCCGACAGCCTCACTAAGTAGCTGAATCTATCCACGAACCGCAATCCTCCGGTCTCAGCCTCTCGAATGCTGGGATTACAAGCATGTACCATCATGCCCAGCTTACAATTCTCTTGATATGGCTTTGAATGCATATAGCTAGCATTTTGTTTAGAAATTTTGCATCTATGTTCATCAAATATATTAGTAATTTTCTTTTCTTGAGGTATCTATTTGGTTTTGGGGTTAATGTGATATTGGCCTCATAGAAGGAGTTTGGAAGAATTCCATCTTTTTCCATTTTCCAGAACAAGTTGTGAAGTATTAGAATTGGTTCTTCTCTGAGAGTTTTATAGAATTAAACTGGAAACCCATTTGGGCTTGGGCTTTTCTTTGATGGCAGAATTTTATTGCTGTTTTTATTTATTTGGTCTCTATTGGTTGGTTTAGGCTTGCTATGCCCTCTTGGTTCAATTTAGGCAGGTTATATGTGCTTAGAAATCAATCAATTTATTCCATGTTCTCCTATCTATTGGAGTATAAATGTTCAAAATAGTTTCTGATAATCCTTTGAATTTCCTCACTATCTGTGGCGATGTCTCCATTTTCATTTCTGATTTTAATGATTTGATTCTTTCTTTTGTTTAGGTTGGCCAGGAGTTTGTCAATCTTATTCCTGTTTTCAAAGAACCAGCTTTTTGTTTTGTTAATCCTTTGTATTTTTTGTTCTCTATTTCATTTATTTCTGCTCTAATTTTAATTGTTTTCTACCTTCTGCTGGCTTTGGGATTAGACTATTGTTTTTCTAGTTCCTTGAGATGTATCATTAGGTTGTTTATTGGATGACTTTGTTCTTTTTAGCACTCAATGCTCTAAACTTTCCTCTTAACACTGCCTTCATAGTATCCCATAGATTTTGGTTGTCTCTAATTTTATTTAATCCCAGAAGATTTCTTATTTCTTCCCCTATTTTTTTAATCTTACCCACTCCTCATTCAGTAGAGTAGTGTATCATTTTATCTCTATGTATTTAAGTAGTTTCTTTTGGTCTTCCTATTGTTGATCTCTACTTTCATTACACTGTGATCTGAAAGGATGCAGGGAATTATATTACATCTTTTGAATTTGCTGGTGCTTGCTTTGTGGCCCAGGATGTGATCTATTTTGGAGGTTTCATGGGCAGCTGAGAAGAATGTATACTCTGTGGTTTCTGGTTGAAATATTCTGTTTATTTCTATTAGGTCCATCCAGTTTATAGTTTTCTTTAGTTCTGAAGAGTCTTTACTCATATTTTGCCTTGAAGATCAATCTAGTGGCGTGAGTGGTGTGTTGAAGTCTCTCAATATTATTGTATTTGGGTCTATTTGAGATCTGATGTCCTGAAGTGTTTGTTTTACAAATGTGGGTACACCCGCATTTGGGGCATAAACATTTACTATCATTATATCTTCTTGATGAATTGTTTGCTTTAATAATGCAAGGTGCCCTGCTTTGTCTCTTCTAATGTGTTTAGCTTAAATTCTGATTTATTGGATCTCTGTGTTGCTACTCCTGCTTGTTTTTGTCTCCATTGGCATGATATACCTTTTTCCATCCTTTCACTTTTAGTCTATAAATATCTCTGGCTTTCAGGTGAGTTTCTTTCAAGCAGCATATATTTGGATGATTTTTGTGTGGTCCTGGGGTTGGAACCCAGGCGCTTTCTACCTCCAAGGTACAACCCTGGTCCTATATTTTTGCCTTTATGTATGTTTTTTGAAACAGTCTCACTGAGTTGTGAAGGGCCTTGCTAAGTAGCTGAGGCTGTCTGTGAGCCACAATCCTCTGGTCTCTGCCTCCCAAATGTTGGGATTACAGGCGTGCACCACCACTCCCAGCTTGGATGATGTTTTTTAATCCACTTTCCAGTCTATGTTTTTTAATCTGTGAGATAAGTCCTTTGACATTCAGTGTTATCACTGAGATATTCTTTTTGTTTCCTATATTTTGGTATCTATATTCTGTTTGATATAATGTTATTTTTTCTTTGCTTATTTCCTTGCTGATCAAATACATCTCTTCTCTGGTTCTGAAATTTGCTTCTTTTTTCTTCTTTATGATTTTTTAAAAGTATTTTCTCTAGTGCTGGCTTAGTATTCATGAATTTTTTGAGATTTTGCTTATCTTGAAATACTTTCATTTCTCTATCAATTTTAAATAATAACCTTTCTGCATATATCAGTTTTGGTTGGGAGTTGTTTTCTTCTAGGTTCTAGATTACATCATACCAGTCTTTCCTGGCATTCATGACTTGGGTTGTAAAGTCTAGAGTGATTTTTATTGTTTTTCCTGAATGCCACCCATTCTTTTGTTCTGTGTTGTTCATTTTGATTATTACATGGTATGGGGAGGTCCTTCTTTGATCTTGTCTTAATGGTGTTCTGTATGTCTCCTGTAAGTGGATGTCCAAGTCTCTTTCCATTCCCTGAAATTATTTCTCTGAAGAGATTAAAGATACTCTTGGTCTGTGCCTCCCTCCCTTCTTCAGTGCCTTTTATCTGTAAGTTAGAACATTTCACTTTGTTTCACAGTTGTTGGATGTTTAGATTCTATTGTTGTAATTTCTTCTGTATATAGTTGACTGTGCTTTCAGTTTTGAATGTGCTGTCTTCTACTGTCTTCTAACAGTGAAATTCTGTTTTCCATTTTATCTAATTTTCTAGAATTTCTTTCTATTGATGTCTTCCTTTCATTTTTTGACTCATTAATTTCATTTTAGGCCTGTTTCTGATTCTTTTTTAACATCTCAATTTCCTCTTTCATTTTCTGTATATTTACTGTGAGGCCTTTCATGATATTGAAGATCAGGATTCAGAATTCTCCTTTTTGTATTTCTTGTGGGTTAGTACTCATAATTTTTCTTATTTCCTCACTGTTCCTAGTTCTCATATTTTCAGAATTTTCAGATTAGTTTCTGTTGTGTTGACATCCACTTTCTTTGTATGTGTGAGTCTGTGGATAACCTTTTTGATGTAATCATAGCAGTAGGAATTTAGTTGGAGCATGCTCCAATATCTCTCATTTGCTCTGTAACCTATTGTCATCTCTTGGACCCACTTTATGAGTGTTTGCACCTCTCTCTCACCTTTTTCTTTACTTTTTTTATTTTTAAAGTGGTACTGGGGTTCCTGGAAACCCTTCTAACTTTGGACTATACTCCCAGACCTATTTTTTATACTTTTATTTGGAAACAGGGTCTCTTAAGCCAGTGAGGCTGGCTTCAATCCTGCATGATCCTCCTGTCTCCACCTCTCAGGCATGGGGATTACAAGTGTGTGCCACCATGCCCAGCATTCTCTCTTGCCTTTGACTGCTTTGTGCTCAGGTGTCAGGGCAGCGGGTGTCACTATAAATGAGTTCTATGTAAGTGCAGGCTTCTGCACTTTCCAGCCCTGTGCTATGTGCTCTCTACCTGGGCTCTGTGCTCTTTGGCCTCAGGAGTAGGTGACCAGATCTTAGCCTGGCAGGGTCCCGGTGGCTGCCCTGGGCAGTGGTTACCTTACTGTACTGTGGGCCCAGGTCTCTAGAGGGCATAGTGCGCTGATGTGGGTGCTGGCTTCTGGTGAATACACAGGCTTCTGGATCATTTTCTCTGTCTCTGAAGTGTGGTGCTGGCTGCTTAAGATTTTGGAGCTCTGCTGTTGCTATTTTACTTCAAGTCCTTGGTTTACTTGCTGGCATTTCTTAGGGCTGTGGAGCTGGTAGCCATGGTCTGGGCCAGTGACTCAAGATGGCACCCATTGCCACACCAGGATAGTTATGCACTGGGACTTTTTGCTATTGATCTTGTGTTCTGACTAGGATTTTATTCTGCCAGGATTCCCTTTTTTGTTTTTGTTCATATGCATCTCACTGTTTTGTTTTTTCTTGTCAAGGAGCTTCCTTCTTGGTACTCTATTTTTGTTACAGCTGAGATGTTCTGTGTGCCACAGCCACCATTTTCTTCCTTTCTAAAGGACTTTTTTAAACTTATAGCAGTGTCCCGTTCAACTGTAGTTATTCCATACCTAGAGTTTTAAATTTACAGTTGACCATAATAAAATAGTATAAATGTAATACCTCAGTGTCACTAGCCACAGTGAAGGTGTGCAATTGCCATGTTGGATAGTGCAGATTCCAGAAAGTTTTGTTGGATAAAGCTAATAGAAAGGTGTACTACAGAGTCCACCTGAGCACTTTGGATACAAACACCTTGGTAGAAAACTTGATAGGCTTGGGTGCTTTATTCTCAGCAAGTATTTTGTAGAGTTTTTATGGAATGCTATTATGTGTACTGAAAAGATCAGACATATGTAATCACATGTGTCAGGCTATAGAATAGTGAGACTGATGTACATTAACAGAACTTTCTTTTTTTTGTTTTTGGTGGTAGTGGGGATGGAATCCTTCTACCTCTGGGCTACACTCTCAGACTTATTTTCTATTTTATTTGGAAACAGGGTCTCTTAAGCCATTGAGGCTGGCTTCGAACCTGCGCGATCCTCCTGTCTGCCTCCCAAGCGTGGGGATTACACGTGTGTGCCACCACACCCGGCGAGCTTTCTTTTTTTGAAGGTGGCTGAGTATGGGTTCATCGTGGTGCCTATGTTGTGCCAAGCCAAGCCACAGGATCAATGTTGGCATCCAGAAACCCTGGGGCTGGGAGTTAAAATTAAACATTATTTTCACCAAGAGTTGAGGATAGTGGGAAGAAGCATTCTTTTATTCTTTAGGACTCCAATGCAGACTTTGGACACACCATGAAAGGAACATCATGTCTGAGATGATAACGATTGGCTTTACTAAGTAGTACAATTCATAAAGTTTGAAATTTCAATTTATTTCCACCCTACTTTTTGAATAATAAATGGAAGAGAACTAAGAAACAATCAGAGGCAATTCATGCTAATGCACTTTCTGCATCATTACCTAGAAAGGTCTGTAGGCACCTCACTTAGCTAGATTATTTTTCACATTCTCATTGTGTCTAAGAGCATCATTTGTCACTGACTTGGAGGAGCTGTGCTCTCCAGCTGTGATTCAGGAACAGGTGGAATTCTTCTGTACCCAAGATGTGTGGCCATGGACACCTTATTCGAATTCCTCAAGGAGCTTTGCTAGAATCACTTCTCTGAGTTAAAATACCCATTTCCTTTCTTTGTACTCATTCAGAAGCACCATTACAAACAGTGACCTCTATGATTGGTTGAGGAATAAGCTAGAGGGTATCTAAAAAAAAAAATAAGACAGGCCATTTGCCACCTGACTAGACTTTTTTCTGAATACTGAGGTACCTGCTGGGACTCCCAGAAATAATGGGAAAGAGGGCAATGGGGTCTGGTAGTAGTGGTTGAACAGAACTCCCTGCTGGCCCTTTAACAAGCAGACAAGGCATCATGAATCCACAGGCCTCTGGCAATTGTTCTTATGCATACTGGCAGGACAATGATAATACAAAAGAGAAAAATAAGATAGATGTCACTTATTCCGGATACTTTGATTTTTTTTGAGAGAGAAATATTTCTTTTCACGACATTGAATTCTGATCCCAAAGTATATAGAGGTCTCCTGACACTTACAAGACACACCAGATGTTTCTATAGCAGGGATTATAGTGAAAGTTATCTTCCTGCCATGTGCCCACAGTAGCCATAATTCTTTGGACTGGCTGTGGTCAAGTCCCCTCTTTGTGCCCAGGTGAAGTACTATGTCTGGGGCTGCTGCTAGAATCACCTGGCTAGAAAAAGAAAGGAAGAGTCCCCCCAAATAAAAGAGGGGGTTCTTCTGAGTAGACAAAATAATTGTCCAACATACTTCTTTATATATTAAAGCATTCTTCCTCAAAGATTAAAGTAGTATTTATAAAAATACAACTCAACTATATAATGACATCATAATAATTTTTATTTCTTACTACTGCATTTTCCTTCAAATACTTCATTCTGATCTATTATTATATTTGTTTACATTGAAAAATGATCACCTAGCTTGGTATGGTGGCATATGCCTATAATCCCAGTACTTGGGAGGCTGAGAAAGGAGGATTGCAGGTTTGAGGCAAGTCTTAGTAACTTAGCAAGACCCTCAGCAACTTAGTCAGACCCTGTTTTAAAATACAAAATAAAATAAATAAAGGATTGTGGCTCAGGGTTCGAATGCCTCTGGGTTTAATCCCCAGCACCACACACATACAAAAATTATCACTTAGATACTAGATGGCTAGATACTATTCCATTTTTTCCTTTTATCTTGATTTTATTTTTCCTTTATCTAGATTCTTTATTTTTCTTTACCTGTATTCTTCCTGTGTTTAGTTACTGTCACCCAACATTGATTTCATTCAGTAGGGGTGAGAGAACATTTAAGTTCAATAAGTATTCAGAAGCTATCTTTAGAAGCACCAGCAGAATCAGACATAGTTCTTCTGTTTCCAAGGAGCTTACATTCTGATGAGGGAGAGAGATTTTTGGGATGAACCCCACTTTCCTGGTTCCATAGTTCTATGTGGAGAGTATCACTAGGGTGATACTTGTGACCTCTTGCCCTGACCCTTTTTCTCACTCCTGTATGGGGAAGGCTAACTTTTCTTTGAGAAAGAACCAAGCCTGAGTAGCTCAGCTCTTTTTTTTCTCTTTGGTTTATGCTTACAAAGCACATACTATTCTTGACCCTTCCATGTGAAATTTTAGGGTCGGGCAAGCCCCTCCCCCACCGTGGGTAAGGATTGGGGAAAGCTTATGAAAGCTGGGAACCACTAGGGACTGTACAGAGTAGGTCTAACTCACAGTCCCTTTGGCTCATACACTTCTGCCACATTCCTCAATGTTAATTCTATTAGTAGTAAAGGTGATGTTTGTTAAATCTTAATTTACTTAGCTTTAGCTTTTTTATTTTTTTCAATTGGTTTCCAACTTGAGTGGGAGAAAGAGGATTATTGCTCATTAATTCCTCTAAAGCCTCAGACAGATATATAGATCATTTTAGTATGGTATTGTGCATTGAAAGAGACAGGTACAGGTGTTATGGAAGTGGGAATGAGTTTTTGGCAGTAACTGGAAATGCAGAAGAAGCTGCTAGAAGAAAATGACAGCAGCTGAATCATGATGGATGGAAGGAATTAGGAGAAATGAAATGGAAAAGCTATCTTGTGCAAGGGATTAATATTTATAAAATCTCTGAGATTTGAATGACCATGGAATATGGAGGGAAAAAGGTTTTCAGTGACTCGAATTTAAAAAGTGAGCTAGAAAGGTGAGGTTTAGGAGGTAGTTGGGTAGCTGGTATTGATGGCTCTACCCCATGTTTAGAAACTTGTATTTTACCATATGGGCAATGGGAAGTTATTTAAAGGACAGATATTTGCTTTGGATAAATGAAATTATGGAACATGGATTTAAGGGATCAGAACTGGTGGTAGAGAGACCTGCTAAGAGATTGCTTTTATAGAATTTTTTAAGAATTAAGAAGGCTGGGTATGGTGATGGTGCATGCCTGTAGTCCCAGTACATTGGAAACTGACACAGGAGGATCACAGGCTCAAAGAGAGCTTCAGCAATTTAGGGTGACCCTTTTCAAAATAAAAGAAAATTGGGTTTTCTTTTAGAGGTAAAATGTCCCTCGGTTCAATCTCCAGCACCAGAAAAAAAAAAAAAAAAGAAGAAAGAAAAGAATTGAGGAAGACCTAAATCATTGTAGATGCTTGAAGTTCAGACTCAAGATTATGTAGAATATTCAATCAACAGAACTTGACAATTGAGGGAATGTGTAAGGAGGGGATGAAATCACTCTGGGTTGTTATGAGTTGGTGACCAGATAGATGATAGTAGGGCCATAATAGTAATTGAAAGGAGAGTTTGGGATGGGAATAGGCAGGGAATTTCTGTGAGATTAAAGTTTTCTTATATTAATGTTGAGATGTCTATGGGACTTTCAGTGACTTTATCTAGTAGGAAGTTGGATGAATGAATCTGAATTTCATGGAATAGTTAGGGCTAGAGATCCAGATTTGGGAGTTAGCTTAAAAATGAAAATGCAAGAATATGAGATGTTTTAAGGAGAGTGTGGGAAGAGAAAAGAACACTGATCTACCTCTAGTGAAGTTAATATACAAAATCAAAAGTGAAGGAAATCTCCTAATAGATTACTACTATGCCAGACTCCTTTAAAAGCTCTTTCTTACTTAAACTTGGCTACACTCTTGGAGCAGGAGACTTCTTCTTATGAGAAGATTCTATTAGACTGAACACTCCCTGTTTAATCACTTTTACTTCCTAAAGGTAGAAAGAACCTAACATGGTTGTGCCAAGTTTGGGGTATTAATTGGATACTATTTTTACTGGGGATTGGGGGAGAGGGAATGAAAGAATCTTTCTCCTCAGTTTTTATTTGTATAGCAGCTAGATTTGTGAAGCTGGATATGGAGACCGATTGAATTTGATTTGTACCCAAGTTCTCTTTGGAAGTGTCTCTTAGGAGAAGCATTGGTTTATAAAGCAGAAGATCTCTAATTAGTTCTCATATCCAAGAACATTTTCCAGGCCAGGCCAATCCTAGCCTATGATATTCTCAAGCGCTTGCCTGGCCAATTAGCGTAGTTGGTGCTCCACATTCCATCTGACAGCCAGTTTTCATGTGTGTGCTCTCTAATGGTTAGAACTCTAATGAGGATATAGGATAGATGACTCTGCTTTAATTACCAACAGGAGATGCCTAAGTTCCTTGGTAACATTTCTAACCCTTGCATATTTTGGAACTTATACCTCACTGACATTAACCACTTTTTACTTTAATCTTCAAAGGAACCTTGGTTGTTCTCTATTCTCACTATCACTGCTATTTCAAATGCAAAATTGCCTGCTATGAGTAGAACTGAACCAAGCATGTATTAGTCTAAAACTCTAAATGGGTGATTCATCTGGTGACCTACAGCTAAAAGTGGGGAATCAATCTGGATTTTATGAAAAAGTTCCTAACATTGACATTTAGGATGGAACATAACTAATAACTTTCAATTTGTTTTTGAATACTACTTCAAGTGTAAGAATCCTTACATTTTATTTTATTTTAGTAGTTTAACTATTTTATGGTAATTAGGTTGAACCATAAAAAATATCATGTTTTTAAAGGTCAGATGGTTAAATATTAACAATTTCATATAAAGAAACAAAACACTATGTTATCAATATTGTTGTACAGAAATTGTGGTTTTGATTATCATTTGAACTTGAAGTGGATTCCCATCATTGGGTAAAACTATTGATGTCATGATTTTTATTATGCATGCAGTTAAATAGGTATGTGTTTATATTTTAAATATTCTTTTTTTCTGAGAAAACCTATGAAACTTTTTTTGTTTCGTACTTTTATTGGCACATTGTAATTATGCACCATAGTGAGGCCCAAAATATTTTCATGTAAGTTGGATGTGAGAACTAAAACGCATTCTTTGTGTCAGAAGAGGCTAGAGATAAAAGATACAGGCTAGAGTTGTTTGGCATCATCTTAGCATCCCAATGGCCTATTTTTTCCTTTAAGTAGCTGGTCAAGAGCCTCTAATGATAAACCGAGTGTAGTCTTGAGAGCATCTGTGAGTTTGCTCTTGATACTTTAGAGTTGATATCCATGATGGGATAATAAAGATGCAATTATGCAATTTGGTAGTTTATTATTCCAACCCTCTCTCACAGGGAGCTGAAGAATTTTTCTGAGAATACCTTTGAAATATATCTTGAATAATCTACTTTTTAAAACCTTCCAGATGCACTTGGGTAAAATAAGCTACCGTGTTATACCCTTACTCCCCTTTGCCATTCTTCAAACAAAGCAATCTTTAAAAAAGTATAAATAAAGTGAATGAATAATAAAAATATGGTATATGCACACAGTGGAATTTTGTTCAATCATAGAGAAGAATAAAAGTTTTCATTGGAGTGAAAATGGATAGATCTAGAAAATATTATGCTAAATTAGAGCAGTTGTTCTTAGAAAGTCAGTAGATATATGTTTTCTCTCATATGTGGAAGCTAGAGAGAAAGTACAAAACAAAAGAGACCTTAGATAACTGAGGAGAGAGACTAGTAGAATAAAGGAGAGGTATTTGAAGAGGGGTGTGGGGAGAGGAAAAGAAGAACTGATGATAGAAACAGTTCAAATAATGCTATGTCCACATATAAAGGTATCACTACTGTGAACCCAGGAGTGGAGTCATCTCACCACTATGGGCTAGCAGGTGGGGTCCAGGGGGAACACACAGAGTGCTGTATGCATGTATGTTTGTATCCCTTTGAACCTCACTACGGTGTATAATTACAATGCAGCAATAAACGTATATAATTTCTCTGATCAAAACTCACCAGTCGCTTTCCACTTTATTTAGAGAAACATAAAATCTTGACCACGACATACTAGGATCCACAGCATTTGGTCCTGCTTCCTTTTCTGACTTCTCCCTCATGTCCATGATATTCTAATTTTATTGTCTTCTCTGTTCCTTGAATGAGCTGAGCTCTTTCTCACCACTGGACATTTGTACGTGCTGTTTTCCCTTCCTAGAAAGAAGTCCTTTTGGCTGCTCACATGTGGTCACCTTTATCCAGTGGGCCTCAGCTCAAACTTCAACTTAGAGGGAATTTTCTTAAACTCTTCCTCTTATTACGATAGTAATTTAATTCATAAAATTATAACAATTGGAGGTTATCTTGTTCATTAATTCCATTACTGGTCATATCTTTCATTCAACTGGGGTGCAGGAAGCTTTTCAAGCCTGAGTTTGTGCATCCCTCAAAAGTCTCTGTTGATGGAATGATTCAATTTCTTTAGTATAAAGACACTGGAAACGAGAGACACAAAGACTGCGATTCCTACTCTCCATTTCCACAGTTGCTGGAATTTTGGCTTTGTATATCAAGAACTAAAGCCTTGAAGGCAACCAAGTATATAGCATATGTTGAAAATAATAGGTTCTGAAGAATACACAAATGGGGTAAAACCTAGTGTTTGTTTCTTGACAAAGCTAGTGTTTGTTTGTTAGACAAAGTTGACAAAGACAACTGAGGAGAAGAGAGAGAGAGAAAGGTTAGGAAGGGGATCAGAACCTGAGTAATGGACATCCCTCCCTGAAAGGCCATAATAGGGTTGGAGATTGGGGGGCTTTAGAGAACAGAGGTTCTGTTTTCTGCTTGCAACTTCTGGGAGACAGAGATTCAGAGGAAGATAAACTCAGAGGAGACCCATTAGACCATCCACGCTATAGTTTGGATATGGAGTGTCCACAAAGAAGCTCATTTGTTAGCAATGCAGAAGTGTTCAGAGGAGAAACAATTGAATCCAGAATCTAGCCTCGTCAGTGGATAAGTTCACTGATGAATTAATCATTTTAATGTACTTATTGGTTGGGAGCTGTAGGCTGGTAGGGTATGGCTCCAGGTGGTGGGGCCCCGGGGGAGAGGCCTTTCAGGACTGTATCTGTCCCTCCATGTTTTCTAATTCCTCTTTACTCCAGAATGCTCTGAGCAGCTTTCCCCCTCCACATCTTGCTGCCATGATATTTCTGCCCTGAAGCTGGTCAACCATGGATTGAACATCTAAAACCATGAGCCCAAACCTTTTCTCCTCTAAGTTGTTTCTGTTGGGTATTTTGGTCACAGCAATGAAAAAGCTAACTAAAACAACCCACTTTACCTTGATATTCAATGTCTTCATGGTGCCGGGTGATGAAGTGAAGAGGTAGCTTGAGAAGGGGCTACAAGCTGGGAGAAAGGGAGGGAGGATGGAAAGAGAAAGCGCAAGCCCACACATGTTTACAATGGTGATGGAGCGGAGAAACTTGTAGAGTACTGGCAGGGAGGGTTGCAGACGGTGGGTGGCAGGGCAGCAGGAATATCTGCTGATAACCAGGGCCATAGAGTAGACCCTAGCACAGAGTCTGCTCTGTTCCAGGATCCCCCTCTCTCCCATGATGCCAGGATGATGTAATGCCTCTTATCTCCTCCCACAATCTTGTCAAATCTCTGGGAAGAAAAGGAGGAGTTGGAGAGCCTTAGATGAACTGAATATTTAGGCCAGGAATTGTTTTGACTTTTAAAGCAGAAACAATTGAATTTACTTTGAATTGCAAGGTTTGATTTTCTACAATCAGTGAAAGTAGGATCTTAGAAGTTAACAAAATCCAATAATAAAAAGTGAGTTATAGTCTTGCAGATCTGAGTCCATGCCTATATTAAAATATATACCTCATGAGATGGTCACCTTTAAATTCAAATTGTCTATACATGTTATACATGTCTGATGATGGGTATCCAGCAAGTTTTGGGTTTTGGTCTTGTCTTTTTTTTTTTTCTGCAAGTTTTCAGAGGACTCTGTGACACAGAATTTGAGAACTAGGTCAGGCTGCTTGTTCAGAGGGAATGCCAAGATTAAGGCAGAATTTGGCTTTTCTTTATCCTGAAGTTTTGGAAAGAGAGAGAAAACACTCCTTCGGGATTTAGAAACATGATATAGAAATAATTTCTTCTAGATATCTTTGTTGTAGTCACTTCTTCTTACTAAAAACTATTACATCAAGAAAAGGTCCAACTATAATAGGAATAACAGGAGGAGGAAGGTTTCTAATTTGAATTAGAAAATAACTCTTGGCAGTAAAAATTCAGCTCCCCTCTTTTCTCAACTGCCTATTTATGGATCATTAGCTACTTGATGAGAGAGATTGGAAGAAGACAAAATAAAAGCTAAAGTACTAATGACAAAGAGCCAACAGAAGATCAATCATAAAACAAAGAGAGCCTCTTGGTAATTTTCGTTCATTGAGAGAATCTAATTCAATTTACAAAGTTATCAACTTACATTCATCCATTGCAATGTAGTGGAAAGGTGACCTTTTTGTAATGTCACATTTCTTGTTTTGAGATTTCATCCCCAAATCTAGGAAATTCTCTCTGCTACGACAGCCCATGTATCTGGCATCATCGCCCCAACTTGCCACATAACTGGACCTGGAAGTATACAGTTATGTGGGAAGCCCATGAGCTATACCAAGTATATTTTTATCATTGGATATTCATAATATTTCTGTAGCCTGGAGCTTATCACTGTTAAAGGCTTTGCTCACATTTTCTTTTAGACTCCTCTCCCCCCATGGGGTTTTTGTCTCAGGCCTTGCGTTGCCCTGTCTGTGCCAGTACTTTCCTGAGCAAGATGAAACTTGCACTAAATTTGTATCCTGAGGACTCAGTAAAATGGCATTCTGCCCCAAACAAAACACAGCAAGTGCCCATTCTCCCACTCTTTCAACAGATCCTTGTTCCTCCCTCCTCCTTAAATGCTGGCCTTACTAAGTAGGAGCCAGTGTCTCATCTCCACACATGGAGACATGACTTCCTCTTCCAAGAGAGGACTGCTGGGTACCTGAGTGTGTTTTGGAAGTGAGAGGAAGATGCCCAAAGAAAGGGGAGACTGAAGGGAGAAGAGTATGATTTGGGGAGAAAAAAGACTGGAAGGAGGTGAGAAGCAGAGGCAGGGAATGAAAGGACGGGGAAGGACAGGTGTGTAGGCACAGGTGTTACCTTCGACAGGAAAGAGGTGAATTTTTTTCTTTAAGATGTGAGGGAAGAGTGAAGATATTTTTTATGGTGTATTATAATTGTACCCAGTAGTGAGATCCATAGCGATATAGCTATATATGCATATAACATTATTAGTTCTGTTTAAGAGTAGATTTGGCCTTTTCAATGTAGCCATTTAGTTATTTATACAAAGCTGAAAAATGTTTTGAAAAAAGCTCAAATACAAGCAGGGCGTGGTGGCACACCCTTGTAATCCTCGCGCTTGGGAGGCTGAGACAGGAGGATCACACAGGTGCAAAAGCCAGCCTCAACTACTTAGTGAGGCCCTCAGCAACTTAGAGACCCTGTTTCCAAATAAAATATAAAATAGGTCTGGGAGTATAGCCTGGAGGTAGAAAGCCTCTGGTTTTCATCCCCAGTACCACACACATGCAAAAAAGCTCAAATACTGAAGTTCTTTCCTTGATGGATGCTGCCTGTTAATACCTGCTATTGAGTGACCATTGCAGCTGCTACTGTTACCACATAAGCATTACCACACTATCACTCCCAGTTTACTTAACAAAAAGACCTGCATCCATTTAGAGTTTCTGCTTTCTGTTGCACTGGTGAACATCAGGGCTCTCTGCAAAAGTGAATAAAATGATCATTTCTCTCTAGAGTCAAATACTGAACTCACATAGCTTTGCATTGTAGGAGATTCAGAGTTTTGAGAAAATTTTAAGAAAAGTCTGGAATCGCAAAGAACAAAATGTAACAAGGGAAATGTGGCTCTGTTTAGTCCTAATTATTTTAATCAAGAAAACTTTTTTTGCAGACGCTAAAACAAAAAATACTATGCTTCATTATGTAGCTTATTGGGTACGCAGTACTCAGAGCCACTTGGATTTGCACCATAAACCCAAAGAAGTTGCCCATGGCACTGTCTTTAGAATGGATGTGGAAACAGGTAGTGGCAGATTTGTAAATCCAACCACATAGTGGATGTTGTGATTCCACCTGAGGCATGACAAATATCCCTAGGCATTTTTTCTCCCTTTCCCTAGAGAAACGCTTATGCTACTGAATGGGAAAAGCAGGCAAAAAACAGATCCCCAAATCTAAGCCATAGTCTGAGTATCAGAAGGAAAAATGATGACTTTGAAGTTTAGTTTTTTGAATCTCTCAGTTTTCTGACTAGGCACCCCACCCTCGCTCCACTCCTTACACTTTAATACTGACAGTTTCTGTGCTGTCATCTAAACTGTTGGCCTTCTTAGACATCATGACTAGAGTAAATATATTTGTTGTCAGCAATTATGTCATATGTTTCGGTAAGAGATTTGCATATGTATTTATATAAAAGCCATACAAATTAAGTTAATCATAAACATGGCTGTAAACATACACAAATCTTGATTTCAATTACTTTCTTCTTTGTGTCCTTTCCCCATCCCTACCAGTAGCATTCTGTTTTCATAGTCCACTAGTCTCACCTAGAGAATAGATTGGATAAAGTAGTATACCTTAAATTATTATTAGCTGATAAAATCTACTACAGATATTGATGAGTGTGTATGTGTGTATGTGTGTATCCTGGACCTTCCTTTTTATGGGAATCTCACTCTTGCCTTTTAGTGGCTCACTTTTCTAGCTCCCCTTGAGGTCACATAACTAGATGGGAGTTTTATTTTATAACTGTTCTCTGGCCATCATGATTGGTTTACAGGCAGACACTGGCCAGTCAAAGTCTTTTCTAAAGACTTGTAACCTTTTTTCTTTCTTTCTCTTTTTACTTTCAGGAATGCACAGTTTCTTTCCTCTTTTTTATTTTTTTATTTTTTTGCAGTACTGGCAATGGAACCCAGGAGCATTCTACCTCCAAGCCACACCCCAGCCCTAGTTTTTATTCTTAATTTTGAAACAGGGTCTCCCTAAATTGTATAGGGCCACACTAAGTATCTGAAGCTGTCCACGAACCATGATCCTCCTGTCTCAGCCTCCCAAATGCTGGGATTACTAGTATGTGTCACCATGCCCAGTGTTCTTCTCTGTGTTTTGAGGGTGAAAGTAGGTAAGCCCATTTTGGCTAGTGTCCAGGTTTCCAGTTATAGAGATTTTGTGGCACAGTGTCACATGCCTGCAATCTCAGTGCTTGGGAGGCAGAGACAGGAAGATGGCAAGTTTGAAGCCAGCCTCAGGAATTAAGCCAGACCCTCAGCAATTTAGTGAGACCTTGTTTCAATTTATTTTTAACAAATAAAATGAACTGGGCATATAGGTCAGAGGCAAAATGTCCCTGTATTTAATCCCCAGTACCAAAAGAAAATAAAAAGCTGACATAATTTATCCTCGGAGAGAATCTTAAGATGTCAAACACCCGCTTTCAGTTTTCTCCTGGGTCTGGTTCTACCCTGGCCTTTCCTGCAGTTTTCTGAGATTAGTCAATCAATATACCTCTTTTCTTCCTTTCTCTTTTCCTTTTTTTATTTCAAGTTATATTTTAGCCAGAGTTTTGGTTAATATATTTTCATAAAGAATTAACTCAATGTAGAAAATTCTTATTTTCAAGAGGACATGGACAGTGAACTTAAAGGAACCCCTTTGGTGTCGTCTTGGGCAGTGTGGCAAGTGAAGGGAAGCCGCTTGGAGCAAAGTGTGCACCCAGTCTTCTCGGCTTCTACCATACCAGGATGGTCTGTGCTGTTCACCAAAAGGACCAGTGGAAGCCAGTGTGGTGGTGCATGTAGTAGCTGGGAGGCTGAGACAGGAGGATCACAGCTTCAAAGCCAGCCTTGGCAACTTAGCAAGGCTCTCAACAACCTAGTGAGACCCTGTTTTCAAATAAAAAATAAAATTGGGTTGGGAGTATAGCTTGTAGGTAGAATGCCTCTGGGTTCCTTCCCTACTGCCCAAAAAAAAAAAAAAAAAAAAAAAAGGCCATTTTAGTCAAACAACTTTAGAGAACTTAAAGGCAGATGAACTGGTTATGTTTTTTATATAATAGTGTCTAGTTGCTTCTTGAGAATTCTAAAGCAGCCTAGAAGACAAGAGGGTAGGCCTGCATTAAATGGGGCTTCCATACTCTGCCCTGTCAGTGTGATCTCTCTTGTATGTGTATGTGGCAAGATCCTGGGAAGAATCTTTGTGCTGGGAAGTGGATGTGGCCCGGGACAGCCTGTTGCCAAGGGTTTCCTGAGAACTGTGCTGCCTTTCAACTGAGCAGAGCCTAGGATAGTTTTCCTTCTTTATTTAAAAGGAACCTCAGTCAGATGGCCTGTTGTACAGAAGGTTCTCAGGCTTGGGGTCAAGGGTCCTGGGAGCCACAAAGTCACTTCCTGTCTCTGAATCATTGCAGCTGACTCTTGCAAAAGTAGAAGTTCTTAGCTTTGGTCCTAAAGTGGGTAGGAGAAAGTTTCCCAATAAACCAATTCACTTAGAGGTCTGTTTAATAATCTGAAGAGGGTTGGTGTGCACTGTCTTTGATCTAGCCTGAGAGCCTTGGGTGTGGCTGGCTTTGAGACATCTTTATGAAGAGTCTGTATTGATACATGACAGTGCCTCTGAGTTGTTTCATGGTGGGAATGAGCTTCATGGAACATGACGAAGCCAGGCATAGTTGTGCATGGCTGTAACTGTAGTACTTAGGAGGCTGAGACAAGAAGATCACAGATCCAAGTACAGCCTCAGCAATGTAATGAGAATACCAGCAACCCAGTAAGACCCTGTTTCAAAAAAAAAAAATCAGGCTGGGGGTGTAGTTTGGAGGTAGAATGCCCCTGGGTTCAATCCCTAGTACCTACATAAATAAATAAATAAATAAATAAATAAATAAATAAATATTCCCAGGAAGCCCTTGTGAATCTCTGTGCAAGCATGATCATGGCTCTCTAGAAGCAGTAGAATGTATGATTAGAGAATTCAGTGGTTGTGAAATGATAGTATCCCAGGGTCTAATGTCTTTCAAAGAGAATAATAATAGAATCTTTCACCAAATACCCATTATGTACCAGTTGCTCCTCTTACTGTGTCGCAGTATTATCCATTTAATTCTTATAACCATTTATTTTATCAAATAGGCATCTCTATTACAGTGATGATTACAAATAAAATTTCTCCAAGCAGTCAGACAGGCTTGAGCATTTGTAAAGTTAACATAGTGGATTTGTAAAGGAAAAAAGTACATATGGCAGAGTGGAGCTAGCATGGGAATTTGAGTCAGATGGACCTATGGAGGAACCTCAGTTATGCCTCCTGCAGGTGTTGTGAGCTTGGGAAGGAAGAGGGGGCATGATGGCCTGAGGCTCAGGTCCTCAAGCAAGCACATTCTTCACATTCTTTCTTCACTCAAGCTCTTCAAGTTCCTTCAGTGCTCACTCAGATGTCTCTGTGTGGACATGCGCTCTTTAAGGTCAAGTCTTTTCTTTTTGAAATGCTATTTGGCGTCTGAAGCAAATACTGAGTGACAGGAATCCCTGTGAACCCTCTCAAATGTAAACAACCAGTGGACACGTGGATGGGAGGAGTATTTACTTCCAGAGTCATGTTTTAAATCGCCAATCCACTGTTTCTTGGAGAACTTGACTGCTAAATCCATCCATATCATCTATTGCTATAAAAAAATTCTTAATGACTGAAACTAACAACACTCATTTACTACCTTTTGCAATTTTTATGAGTCAGGAATTCAGATGGGTCACAATGGGGACAAATCCCTCTGCTCCATGATATTGAGAACCTGGGCCACAACACTGATGGCAGGAAGCTGGAATCATCTGGAGTCTCCAGCACTCTCATGTTTAGCAGCTGACGGGGTCCTAGCTGAGGCTGTCAGCTAGAACTCCCAACCCTGTGGCTGCTCTGTATAGCCTGGGCTTACTTAAATCCTGGAGTCTGTACTGCAGTGGGCAGCAAGGATTGGGGAAGAGGTGGGGGGAAAGGAACAGGGACAGGAACAAGGTGGAAGCCATATTGCTTTTTGTGACTCAGCCTTAGAAATCATGTAGCAACACATCTGCCACCTTGTGTTGGAAATTACAGTAGTCACCCCAGATCCAAGGAGGTAGTGAGGCAGACATGGATTCTACTTCTCTGTGAAGGAGTGTCAGTGTCAGGCTGTAAGTATCTGGAAGTGTGTGTGTGTGTGTGTGTGTGTGTGTGTGTGTGTGTGTGTGTATGGTTTTCCTTGGAAATTCTAATCTCTCACTTCAACTTTAAAATAATATTTTGGCCACATCTCTAGAAATCCTCCTTATAACTCATCTAATTCCAGAATCTGTCTTGGAACACTTGGAGACTTGAGATGAAAAGAACTAAACACCTCAAGTACTAAGCTTCAGCAGTAAGGAGAATGTATGAGATACTGCACAACTCAAGAAAAAATACGCAAGGAAAAATATACTCAGCAAAGCCAAGAGTACTGCAGTGTCTAAGAAAGCTATTTACTATCAACCCCATTGCAGACTTGGAAGATGCTTCCCCAGGTCCATCACAATTCTCTTTTCACTTGATCTTTTTCTTTTTTTCCTCCTCTTCCTCCTCCTCCTCTTCCTCCTCCTCCTCTTTTTACTCCTCCTCCTCTTTCTCCTCCTCCTCCTCCTCTTTATCCTCCTCCTCCTCTTCTTCCTCCTTCTCCTCCTCTTTTTTCTCCTCCTCCTCCTCCTCCTCCTCCTCCTCCTCCTCCTCCTCCTCCTCCTCCTCCTCCTCCTCCTCCTCCTCTTCTTTCTCTTCCTCTTCCTTCTCCTCCTCATTTTTCTCCTATTCGATTTTCTTATAATGGGGATTTAACCCGAGTGCATCTTACCTCTGGGCTATACTGCTAGGCATTTTTTTTTTTTCCTGAAACAAGGTCTCACCAAGTTACTGATATTGTCCTTTAACTTGCAATCCTCCTGTCTCAGCCTCCCAAGTACTGGGATTACAGGCATGTGCCATCACACCCAGATAGATCCTGCCTTTTAAGGAACACAAGGGATGCCCAAGTGGATCAAAACTCAAAGAGAGGCTCTAAATTTGACACATCAGGGACACATCAGGGAGGATGATCATTACTAAAAGAACTCACTTATATGGAAACCAAATGTATACTTCATACTTCACTTCAGTTTTATCTCCCATTATCTGCTCACACCCACAAATGTCCCACACTTTCTATTCATCATGAATGGAAACATTTTCTTTAGTTTTGCTATTAGAATCTTGTCTGAAAAGGAGAATAGAATAGTCATGATCTCCATTTCTTAAAATCAAGTGGGCTTTCCCATCAAGGCAGAGGGAAGATGGGTTGCGAGTCAGACAGTCACAGGTGTGAGTCCTGACTCAGCCCTGAGTTGTGCATGTGATCTTAAGTATGTCCTTAGAAGTCTCAGCAAGATAAAAACAAACTTGTGGAGTTGGTTAACAGAAACTCCACTTAGAATAGTGACATAAGTCAAATAGATAGTTGGAAGCTAGTCACAGTCACAAAATTCTCAAAGAAGATGCCAAAAATTATACGGTGAATACCTTGTTCCCAGTTGCCCTCAAATGTTAACACCATTATCATGAAAAGTCACTTGTAACTAGAGTAAACCACCCTCAGGGGATGAAAAGTAGGAGGTGCAAGGACTCCATCCATGGAGAAAGACATGTGGAGGGAGAGGGTCTGAACAGTGAGTGCTCTCATCAGGGCTCCAACGTGATGGTGAATAAGGGAGAAGTGTTAACTTTGAGCAGGTGAGAACTTCCCAGGCACCAGCTCCTTTGATTTGCTGACTGGGCTGAGCCAGTGTAGGTACACTCAGGGTTTCACTGACCTGCATCGTCTTGTTTCCTCCTGTGGTCAGCATCATGGTTAGCAAGGGCCACCCTGTCCGGGGAGTTCTCTGTCTATTGGCTGAGCCTGCCGCAGTGCTGGGCAGCCTCATCTTTCCTGTGCTCATGGCATTGCTGCTTCCATGGACAGGAAGACTTCACTCCAAGGTGGTGGGATATTGTGAAGGCAACTATTCTTTTTTATTTTTTGGTACCGGAATTAAATGCAAGGAAATTCTATCCCTAAGCTACACCTCCAGCTTTATTTATTTATTTATTTATTTATTTATTTATTTATTTATTTATTTTAAACCAGGGTCTTGCTAAGTTGCTGAGAGTCTAAGTTGATGAGGCTGGTCTCAAACCTGTGATCATCCTATCTCAGCCTCCTATCTCAGTGTATACCACCATGCCCAGCTCCTATTTTTAGTTTTTTTGTTTTAAAACAGGGTCTCACTGAGTTGCTGAGGCTGGCCTTGGAACTGTGATCCTCCTGTGTCAGCCTCTTAAATGCTGGGATCACAGGCGTGCACCTCCAGGCCTGGTGGTGGTGATAAGAGCAGGTTCCTGAGTATGAGGAGAGTCATATTACTTCCCTAAAATCAAAGTAGTTCTGGAAAATCATTCATTCATTTGTACACTTATTATACTAAAAAAAATTTCCCCAAATTTGGGTGTGAGAAAGAAAAAAAAGCAGCCTGTGACATTCATAAGATGGCTTAGCATTCCCTGCTTGGCCACATTATTCTATTAAATATAAATGATCTTACAGAGTATCAGCCTCAGACAAGATTACCTAGCTTACCTAGATTACCTAGTGATAAATAAGATCAGGGTTACTTTGATAAAATGAGACAAAACCGTGGTGCGTGGTGGCGCACGCTTGTAATCCTGTGCTTGGGAGGCGGAGACGGGAGGATTGCACAAGTTCAAAGCCAGCCGTGCTGGCTTAAGAGACCCTGTTTCCAAAAATAAAAAATAAAAAAAAAAATAAAACAAGTATAAAATAGGTCTGGGAGTGTAGCCCTGAGGTAGAAGGGCTTCCAGGAACCCCAGTACCACTACAAAAAAAAAAAAAAAAAAAAAAAAGAGAGAGAGACAAAACAAGGCCATTTTTAAAGTTCAGCTAAAACAAGGTCAGTGTGCCATTCACCAAGTACCAGATCCCCAGCATGTACGCACGCGCGCGCACACACACACACACACACACACACACACACACACACACACACACTGTTGGGGCCAAAATGAATGTTAATGTTTCTCTACCTATTACAAATATATCCTTATTCTAGTGTCCCTTTCTAAAAAACTGATTTATCAAGCTACCCAATCATAGAACTGTACTTGCTTGAAAATGAAAACACCCAGAGAACATTGTGCTGAGTGAGATTAGCTAGTCACAGAAAGTGAAGGGCCATGTTTTCTCTCATATCCAGAATCTAGGGACTAATGGGGATACCAGAGGAACTTCTGATAATGAAGGAGAAACCCCACTGGGGCCAGGGAAGTGGCTAGGGGAGGTTGTGGGGGTGGGGGATGGAGAATCAGTGAAGGAATCGCTTCCATCGACACTGTGCACATGTGAGAAGGCCAGTGTCAATCTCAATGTCCTCTATGGGAAGGAGACGGAGTTGGGAGAAAGGGGGAATCTCACCAAGTGCTGTGTGCATGTAACTTACTATCACTATAATTTATATTATGATGTGAGACTATGATACACCAATAAAAGTACATAAAAATTGTCACCGCTTTCTAATAGCACTCAATATAGGGCAAATGTTGGCTTCCTTAGATCATCTTCCAAATCACTCATCACAAACCCCAGTCCTATGATAACAGGCTCTCTCTTGTGTCCTCGTGCTTAAAAACCTTGTGATCCTCCCCAGTGTTTGTTCTCCCTCGCCTCAGTAAGTAATAAACCCCAGTTGCTTGATGTAGGTTGTTCATAGTGCAAGGGGGCATGGGCAGAACTGAGGCAAAAGGATGATTATGTAAAATTTTAATATTGTACCAAGAACATTATCTAATGGGTCATCTTCAATATAGAATTTGTACAATTACCCAAATATAGAATTTGTACAATCAACTCTGTACAATTGATTATACAATTCTGTAAGCCTGATAAGATATGATAGTTTTAGGGGTTTTTTTCCCTTTTCTGTAGAGAAGGTAACACAAAGCCTCAGGACATACTGCTTTGAAGAGTTTTAACTATTTTGTATTTAACTTATCAGCCATATCTCAGGATATCTCTTTTCTCCACTCACAATAAAAGGCTTAGTTTTTCTAAGTTCTTAAAATCAATTCTATCATTCTTTTATAACCTCATTCAAGCTCACTCTTTGTAGGAAAATTATGTTTTAACATCTTAAGGCATGCATCATGAGTTTGTACAATAAAATGGAATGTTGAAATATGTGACTTCTTGGGAAAATATCTAAGATATGTATTATAAGTTGCCTATTAACATAGGCTATGAGTGGGACTGTGAAGTAGAAATATGGTGTGGGAGAAGGAGGATTTGGGGGTGATGGTGAGTCAGAGTTTATTTTTCAGCTGTTGTAATTTATCTAGTGTCCAATTTAAACTCTGATGTTTCTGTTGATTCTAGCCCAGCACCATGATTGGATGTCTTAGAGACTGATGTTAAAATTACATTCAAATTTTTCTTCTTTGCTCTAAATAATGTAAGAACCATCAAATATGTATTCACATTTATACATCTGGGACAATGTACTGGAGTTTTGAAAAATGATTGTATAAATGATGTGACTTTCATAGTGATCTTCAACCCAAAGTAATAAAATCTCAGCTGATTTGAGAGTGAGATGGCCTGATGCTTATTATAGGGCACGGTCTTGGTTTTTTAGTATATAGAACATCTGTGTGTGCAAGAGAACAATAGTGTTCTAGAAGAAAGTGAGTACAGCATATGGAAAGCAGAGCTCTAAAACATGTAACTGCATTCCAAAAAGGTTTATTTAAGAAATGTTATAGCTGGGGGTGGTGGCACATGCTTGTAATCCCAGCATTCAGGAGGCTGAAACAAGAGGATTGCGTTTGTGGACAGCCTCAGCTACTTAGTGAGGCCCTCTGCAACTTAGTGAGACCCTGTTTCAAAATAAAGAATAAAAATAGAGCAGGGGGTGTGTCTCGGAGGTCAAACGCCCCTGGGTTGCATCCATCCCCAGACCAACACACAAAAAAATGTTATATATTTGAACACTGTAGTGTAACTACAAGTTTCAAATGCAGATTAAAAAGAAGACCCAGGCATGTAGGAGATTGGATTCACAGTGCCTGATTCTCTCCCTTACTTTTCTGTGAATGATTCTATTTAGAGTGGTTATACTAACCTAGGGACTTATTATCTTGGAAGTTCAGAGCTGTCTCTTTTCTCAATGAGTCCAGATGGTAGCCTGGACAAGTACCCAGAAGAGCCCAAGTTCTTCCAAAATTAAGTTGAAGATTTTTCTTTTCTTCTTCTTCTTCTTCTTCTTCTTCTTCTTCTTCTTCTTCTTCTTCTTCTTCTTCTTCTTCTTCTTCTTCTTCTTCTTCTTCTCCTTCTCCTTCTCCTTCTCCTTCTCCTCCCCCTCCTCCCCCTCCTCCCCCTCCCCCCCTCCCCCTCCTCCTCCCTCCTCCTCCCTCCTTCCTCCTCCTCCTCCTCCTCCTCCTCCTCCTCCTCCTCCTCCTCCTCCTCCTCCTCCTCCTCCTCCTTCTTCTTCTTCTTCTTCTTCTTCTTCTTCTTCTTCTTCTTCTTCTTCTTCTTCTTCTTTCCTTTTTTTTCTTTTCTGTTTTATATAAGGGACCAGAACTGCTGATTTTCTTAGAAATCAGTGGGTAGACACTTTTGGTTCTATATAACTTGCCTAGGTCTGGTGATGACAGATTAGCTTCAGACTGCAGTCAGAGAAACTTTTGTTCACTTTTTTTACTGATTAAAAATTATTTTGGAATTTACTGATTGACATACTGGATTAATTAAGGGGAATGCAGTGGTGAAGAAGATTGGCCACTTACTGTGTTTATAGAGATGAGTAAAGCGATATTAAGAGGTAAACTTAGCAAAGTGGTTCAGGGCACTGTCGACTTTAGAGGAAATAGACCGCCTGGTTGATAAACCAGCACCTACTCCTGCTGCTTTAGGACCTGGACAAACCACTTGTCTCTGTGTGAAGGGACTGAGTCATGGACTGTCTGGAAAGGAAGGGACAGGGGATCTGGGAGCATAAAGGTAGGACCTCTAACCTAGATTTGTGATAGGGGTTTGGAAGGCTTTCTGTAAAAGGTGACAGCTAATCTTAGACCTAAAGTGTCTAAGAGTTAGCTAAGTTAAGTGATAGTAAAGTGATAATCAGACTATGCCAGCTGTCTTTCAATATCCATTATTCTTTCCTTCTATTAAATAATTGTATAATTATGGCCAGGACATAGTACTCCAAAAAGGAAACACACTTCTCAGCTTCATCTGTAGTTAGGTGTTACATGTGCCAGTGTTCTGGCCAATGAGCTATAAGCACAAATGTTGAATGCCACTTCTAGTATGTATTCTTAAAACAAAGGGACATGCACACTTTTAATCCCCATACTTGGGAGGCTGAAATCTGAAATAGTAGGATCTGAGGACATCTTTAATAATATAGTAAGATTTTCAGCAACCTAGTGAGACCCTGTTTCAAAAGAAAAATTAAAAAGGGCTACAGGTTTAGCTTGGAGGTAGAATGTCCCTGGGTTCAATCACCAGTAGCAAAAAATAAAAATAAAATAAGATGGAAAGGGACATGCACTTCACATTCTCATTTTCCTTTCCCACTCAATGCAGTGTAGAGATGGCTCATGTTGGAACAACTACATTAGAACTTAGAGGAAACTTAGGCATGGAGGACATTCTTAGAAGAACAGCATATTAGATGGAGCTTTGCCCTGACACTTGGCAGTTGAGTTTCCACAGCAGACCTAGGCTGCAAAATTGAGTTATGTGGACAAGAAAAAGTATCTTATTGAAGCCATTGTAACTTGCAGCAGAACTTAATTCGAACTAAATCATAAGTAATAAAAGCATTTTCAAAATCTGAAGGCGAGTAAGAGAATGGCAACTTTCTAGACCTGAAAGTATTTTGAGAATGGCCCAACTTAAATGAAAGGAGTACTAAATTGACTGGAGATGGAGGTGTAGGAGGGTCCAGATCAAGAAAGGTGTGTGCATCTCGATAAGGACTCGAGACTTTGTTCTGAGGATAAAAGGTGTTGCTGAAGAGTTTAAAGCAGGGAAAAAAACATGGCCATGGTTAGAACCTGGAAGGATATCTTGACTATAGAATAATGAGTGGATGTAATCCTGGATCCTGGGAGAGTACTAGGAGGCTAATGCAGTGATTCTGGGGAATAATGCTGGAGGCCTCAGGTATGGACTGGCAGCAGGGATGCACAGAAATGGGATGTTTGAAAGATGGCCTGAGGAGGCTGACTTTCTCCTACCTCCCTTCTCCAGTTCTTTATACCTGATTTGCCCTTGCTTATAAGTCCCTGTTTCTGTCTTTTTCTAATTAGAGGGAGGTATTTATCTACATAAGGAAAATCTGCATAATTTCTCCCTCCAATCTGCTCTCTTCTGCTTTGTACCATATTGGTTTAATTTGTTCATGGTAGCTTGTTCATTAACATTCTGACTAGCTTCAGAGCAGTTTTCAGTTATACCAAGATAGTGTAACTAGAACTACCAAGATGAGTATCTAGAACTAAAACTTATCAGTGTATTCCTTGTTTATTCATTTATGAGATAGTTGTGGTTACACTAGTTATTTAAAGTGCTTTCAGTAGAACCGATTTAAGTAATAGGTCAAGATGCCATTGGAAGTCCACAAATCTATAAGGGACACTAAAATACTATTACAAGTGTAAGAAGATGGGACATGGTATAAATGTATATTCAGAATTCAGGAGAGTATGGTGTCTGGTTGGCAGTAATTCTTTGTTAAGTTAGTTACTTGGGTGAAGTGGGGAAAAATTTGTAAAGGCACACATTCATTGGCCCCATAGGTGGTTGCTAAATTGCCTTCTGAGAATGAAAGGTAAGAACTTTGTTTTTCTGAGTAGATCATATCAGTTTGGGGCAGACATGGATTGCTTGGCATAATCTGGGCACAAGTTGAATGACCCTTCATTGTTAGGGAGGATTTGGGTTTTCTACTGTGACTTTAGCTGGTGAAAACAGAACCTGGTAATTTTCCTTCTTCAGTCACCAGTGTGGCACATCACATAAACTCACCACCTCCATGCTGCTTGAAACTGCCATGTATAGCTGGTCATGGTGGAGCACACTTGTGATCCCAGTACTTGGGAGGCTGAGACAGGACGATCACAGGTTCATGGCCAGCCTCAGCTACTTAGTGAGGCCCTCTGCAACTTAGTGAGATGCTGTTTCAAAATAAAGAATAAAATTAGGGCCCTGAATGTAGCTCAGAGGTAGAATGCCCCTAGGTTCGAGCCATAGTATGACAAGAAGAAGAAGGAGAAGGAGAAGGAGGAGGAGGAGGAGGAGGAGGAGGAGGAGGAGGAGGAGGAGGAGGAGGAGAAGGAGAAGGAGAAGGAGAAGGAGAAGGAGAAGAAGAAGAAGAAGAAGAAGAAGAAGAAGAAGAAGAAGAAGAAGAAGAAGAAATAATCACCATGTACTTGACATGCTGGAGAGACTGTGTAGGCTACTCTGTTTCCTTCCACCTGAATTTTCTCCATAGACAAGTCTAAGTTACACTGATGATTGAATATTCTAGTATCTTCAGACCCCACTTGTCAACAGCAGTGTAATTCCTAATCAATTCTTGAAGATCTTTTTTTATAGAAGCACCTATGCTACCAATTGTTTTGGATTTGGTTTTTCCCTAAAGAAGTGGGTCTTATAAAGCCATCTACCACTGTAAACAATTGGAGCTTGGTCCCGTAGAGAAACCATCAAAAGGCAAATGCAAACACACACCTCACTATTATCTCACCTTGGGGCAGGGGAGCAAGACCATTGATACACAACTTCCAAAAGGTTGTGTGTGGAGACTTCTGGGGGATAATCTCTTCCCTTTCTTTCTGGGCTGCCATATATACAGAACAGTCTCTGCAAGGTGCTGAATAGTTTCTCAAGCAGCAGTGTAGATGAAAGCATTTATATATTGGTCAGAGTAGAGTGAAATAGCACAGCTGGGGAGACCACTGTGTTCACTTGGGTTCTTGAGTTTCAGACTTGGGAGAAGAGAAAGGAAAATATGTGTGAGAGTGTCGTATAATAGTATATGGAGGAGTATAATGGTTTTAAAGTAGGAAAAAGATAATGTTAACTTTTGGTCCTCTTGGAAACAAATAAAAAGCAATGTAAGTACAAAAGTTAAGATAAACCAAGAAGAGTAAGAAATAGGGGCATCTGTAACTCCAAAGGAGCATACCAGGATGAAAGGCAGATGAAGGGGTGTTAGGGACTTGGCAACAGAGAAGAAGTCAAGCCCAGGTGCACAGAGAGAGAATACTGATGAGAAACAATCCACTCTCTCAGGGGAGCCCCAGAAGGTTTTGAAACTGGATGTACCTGCTCTCAAGAAAGTATAAGGAGAGAGATCGATGAATGGCTTACTAGGCTAAAAAGATGGGGCTATTGGAAAATGTGCATAAGGAGTGACTGTCCTCACTTTGCCTAGTGACTAAACTTTTCTGTTGTTTAGCAGAGCTCTGGAACACCAGACCTCAAGGGGAAGAGGGATGAGACATCAGACCTAAGATTAAGGATTGCATAAAACAGAAAACGTAAAGATGAGGCTCCAGCCTGTTTCCTCAGGCTGCTCAAGAATTGTAACACAGTAAAAAAAAAAAAAGCAATAAAGACCTAAAAGGAATACAAGTTAAGGCAAATGATAGAAGAAACAAATGGCTGTAATTAATAGCCCGAGAAGTAGACTTATTTTTTTTTGTATGCATAAGCAACATTTAGGATGTTATAAGATGGATGGCCAACGTATGGCAAAGCACTCTTAGAAATTTAAAAACAAAAAAGTAAAAATTGAACACATCTCAGAAATAAAATTAAAGAGTTAATGAATTAACAATATGGAAGAAGTATTAAGAAAATTAGATCAGCTAGATGTGATTGTACACATTTGTAATCCCAGTACTTGGAAAACTGAGACTTGAGGATCACAGATTTAAGGCCAGTGTGTGGTAACTTAGTAATACTTTCAAAACTAAAAATAAAAAGGCCTGGGGATGTAGTTCAGAGGTAGAAGGTTCCTGTGTTCATTCAATCGCAGAATCAATCAATCTCCCTTACACGCACACACACCATCTTTCTAATAGGAATTTCATAAAGAAAAGAAGAATAAAATCGTAGAGGGTATGTGACATGAGAAATTTCCCCAAAACTAGAATGGACAAAGTGTACAATAAAAGAGGTAATAACAAAGCGAGAGGGTCAGCCCAAGAGCTTGACATGAAAATGAAAGGATCTGGGCACGGTGGCGAATGCTTGTAATCCCAGCATTCGGGAGGCCGAGACCAGAGGATCATGGTTGGCTACAGCCTCAACTACTTAGTGAGGTCCTTCACAACTCAGTGAGACCCTGTTTCAAAAAATAGAGACTAAAAAAATTAGTGTTGGGAGTGTGTTGCTTGGCGGTAGAATGCCACTGGGTTCTATCTCCAGTACTACAAGAAAAAAAAAAAAGTAAAAGAATAAAAAAAAAAAAAAAAGAAAAGGCTCCAGTAGAAAAACAAGGAGTCAAGAATCAACAATATCATAAAAAAGCCGGGCGTGGTGGCGCACGCTTGTAATCCCCGCGCTTGGGAGGCAGAGACAGGAGGATCGCGCAGGTTCGAAGCCAGCCGCGCGCGCTGGCTTAGGAGACCCTGTTTCCAAATAAAAATGCAAAAATAGGTCTGGGAGTGTAGCCCGGAGGTAGAAGGGCTTCCGGGAACCCCAGTACCACCAAAAAAAAAAAAAAAAAATCATAAAAAAGATTCCTCTGTCAGCAAACAAATATAGGAATGTGTTAGTTGAAAATGCCTGCTGGGTGCTCAGCTAATGAATGTGAAGATCCTCATCAAGGTCCAACAACACGAACTTTTACAACACAGGGGTTAAAAGGAGTTTCTCAAGACTCTTAGGACAAAAAAAATATCATTTATAAAGGATTAGGAGTCAGAATGGTATTGGAGTGCGCCGTGCTAACAAGGGGTGTGAGAAGATGATAGAGGTTTTCAAATTTCTGAGGGAGTCGATTGTCAACACACAATTCTATATTTAGTATAATGATTAATCTACTGTGAGATAGAATAAAAACGGCTCAGGCATGTAAGATTTCAAAAATATATTTGCTAAGTACCCTATTTCAAGATCCTGTAGGAAAAGTGCTTAATTAAACTGAAGATGAAAGAAAAAGAAAGGCAGGTTGTCTTGGGAAACAGGACTGAAGAGAAAGCAGTGAAAGGGACCTGACTTGACCACTGTGCCCCCTGGTGCCAGATCAGGTGCCAACAGGTCTACCCCAGGCCTGTGGGTGCCAGTCCAGACCAGGTTCAAGAAGAGAAAAGGGATGGGCTTAGTATATGACTGCACATACTTGACAAAAGGAGACTTGTATTGGCACTCTTTTACAGAGCTTTCAAAGACTTTAAAAGAATACTAGGAAGTTAAGAAAACTAAAATGAGATTATTCTTAACTATAGGAAAAGAGAATGGAGCCATAGTCACAGTTTATTACTTGCTTAGTGACAATAATTTCATTTTTCTTTATTATTTTTATTTTATTTGTTATTACCTGACTCTAGCACAAACAATTTTAAAATCATCAATCCCTAACAACTGTGTTTAAAAATATTGCGGATAAATTGGGTATGGTGGTGCACACCTGTAATCCCAGTACTTAAGAGGCTGAGACGGGAGGAACATAGGTTTGAGGCCTTGGCAATTTC
This sequence comes from Muscardinus avellanarius, assembly GCF_963383645.1. NCBI lineage: Eukaryota > Metazoa > Chordata > Mammalia > Rodentia > Gliridae > Muscardinus > Muscardinus avellanarius. The sequence continues at coordinate 146,513,193 of NC_137786.1, forward strand.
GCAAGGCCCTCAGCAACTTAGGCTCTCATTTGAAATAAGTTGAGGACATAATAAGAGAACTAAGGTTCTCGTCTACTACAAGAACAGGTCAGTAGGTACTGTTTAACACTCAAGAGATAGTAGTAATGCATACATGACTTAGGAACGTGGAGGTAGCTACAGTCTATAAGCAGCCACGCAGTGAAGTGGCTGCCTCGCAGGGTGAGCTGGGATGGGATGCAGAGAGGATGCTGGGGCTGCTCATCCTTTTGTGGCCTTTGGGACTGTGTGGGTTTGATGGAAAATGATGCAGATGTGTTCAGGAAGTGGAAACTTTTCTAGCAAAGGTATTGAAATTACAGGGACCCTTACTCATTTGGAAAATGGATAGAGACCAACCTGTCAATAGGGAGAGGGACTTTGGGAAGGGTCAAGAAAGTTTAAGTAGTAAGAATAGATGGCTGGGGCAAAGGCAAAAATAACTATCAATATGGGAGTTTATGGTACTAGGGATTGAACCCAACAATATTCTACCTCTGAGTTATAGTCCCAGCCTGAGTTTTTTAGTTTTTTTGTTTTGAGACAGGATCTCACTAAGTTAAAGAAGGCCTCACTAAGTAGCAGAGGCTGGGTGTGAACCTGTAATCCTCCGGTCTCAGCCTCCCAAGTTCTGAGATTACAAGCGTGAGCCACCACACCCAGCTCTCTATGGGAATTTTGAAAATGTATTAGATGATAAAACATACTAGAAGTGATAAAAAGTCTTCCCAAATTTATTGTCTCTCTAATTCCCTTACTCCTCAGTACTGTAAGACAGTAGTGGTCAAGTAAAATTGACCTAACATGGGCCACTCAAAGCACCTGCTCCAGCAGTCGGCTTTAGACTGTATAATCTCTTTTCTTGTGGGGGAGGAGAAGGGGTTAATTTTCAGAAGTTCCTGGAGCATCACAGTGAAGCACAGGCTCCCCTGAGATGGACACCGTGAAAAGGCCTAACACAATTTGAGCTGATTTAGCCTCTTCCAAAGTGTTTCAAACAAGGCAGAAACTGAGACTTAGAATAGCTTTAATTGCCACATTTTTCTTACAGTTTCTGAAGTCCTATTTTTCCAGGCACATCTTCCCCTTACATTTTCAGGAGACAGTTGGGGAGGATAGAGAGGTGTAAGGACAAGAAATGACTGAGCAGCTTCTCTCTTCCCAGCCTTGTCTCGTTTACCTGTTCTCACTGGATTTTTGTGGTCACATTTTATGTTTGTATTCCCCCTCTTTAAAAACAAAAGGACACGCCCTTAAAAATGCCACCCCCTATCAATTAGCATGTGGTACCCAGGGACTGTTTGGATTCTCTTTTTTTTTTTTTTTGCTCTTGTTAAGTATTTTCAGTCAAATATTTATGGAGGATAGTTTTATATACATCAGAATCTTGAATCTCTAACAAATGGACAAAGAACCAATAAGTCTAACACATAGCATGGTGACTATGACCAGTAAGAGTATATTGTTCACTTTAAATCTAAGAGGCCAGGCGTGGTGGCGCACGCTTGTAATCCCTGAGTTTGGGAGGCCGAGACAGAAGGATTGCGCAGGTTCGAAGTCAGCCGCGGTGGCTTAAGAGACCCTGTTTCCAAATAAAAAAGTGTAAAATGGGTCTGGGAGTGTAGCCCGGAGGTAGAAGGGCTTCCAGGAATCCCAGTACCACCAATAAATAAATAAATAATTTTAAAAATCTGCTAAGAGTATAGCAAGACCTTGAGTGTCCTCATTCCCATACAAATGGCAACTATGTGTCATTAGGAATGTATTAATTAATTTGATTGTAGTAGTCATTTCACATCGTATACATGTATCTAATCACATTGTATATCTTGAATATAGACAATGTTTATTCATCAGCTGTACCTTGGTAAAGCTGGAAAAAAGCTCCTGATAGTAGAAAACCTATGATAGTTTCTTGCCATGTAAAAAATAGTTTTTTTTTCCCCCATAAATTGAGGCAAAATCTTTCCTCACAACTATGCTTCTCTCCTCTCTTCTTCTCTTTTCCTCTTTCTCTCTGTACTGGAAATTGAACCCAGAGGCATTCTATTTTTGAGCTACACCCCAGCCCTATTTTATGTATGTATATATGTATGTATGTATGTATATATGTATGTATGTATGTATATATGTATGTATGTATGTATGTATGTATGTATGTATGTATTTTTGTGGTTGGTACTGAAGTTTGGACTCAGGGGTAGTCTACCTCTGAGCTTGACTGAAATCCTCCTGTCTTATCCTCCCACGTACTGGGATTACAAGCGTATAGCACCATGACCGGCCCTATTTTACATTTTATTTTGAAACAGGGTCTTGCGAAGTTAAAGAGGGCCTTGCTAAGTTTCTGAGGCTGGCAGTGAACTTGAAATCCTTTTATCTCAGCCTCTCAAGTACTGAGATTACAGGTGTGCACCACCATGCCAGGCTGCTTCTTTCTTTTCAAGGAATCACAATGTCTAGAAATATACAGGATCCATAATAGGCAAAATATAAGACAAACACCATTTTTAAAAAGTTTAAAATAGTTTACTAATTAAATATACATACTAGTCCCCCCAACCTGAGGGTGTCTGATACGCAATAGCAAAGAGTCAACTGAAGACATTAAGATTTTTTTCGGTACCGGGGATGAAACCCAGGGGCATTGTACCTCCAAGCTATATCCCCAGCCCTATTTTTTTTTTTTTTTTGGTATTTTTACTTTTGAAACAGGGTCTCACTGAGCTGCAAAGGGCCTTGCTAAGTAGCTGAAGCTGACTGCGAACCGCAATCCTCTTGTTTCCACCTCCCAAATGCTGGGATTACAATTGTTCACCACACCTGGCAATATCTGAGGTTTTTAAATACGATAATCTATGAAATAATGATAGCATCTGATGAGCCCTTTCTCTATGCCACTCTGGGCACTATCTTTTTTTTATCTTGTCTTTTTTTGTTGTTCATTTGATTTTTGTACTGGGGATTGAACCTGGGGCATTTTACCTTCAAGCTATACCCCCTAGACATTTTTATTTCTTATTTTGAAACACTAAGTTGCTGAAGGCCTCGCTAAGTTGCAAAGGCTGACCTCAAACCTCTGATCCTCTTGTCTTAGGCTTCCAAGTCCTGGGGTTATGGGTATGTACCAGCACTCCTGGCTCTCTCTCTATTTTTTTTTTTTTAGCAGAAGTATTATTAGTTCTACTTTAAAAAGTAGAATACCACAGCGGACAAAGGCTAGTTTTCCTAAGATGGTACAACTAGTCAGTGTGGAGCTGGGGCACGCAGCTGCATGTATCTGCTCATTGCCTGCTGCACCAGCCAAGGTCCTGCTCCTCGCCCTGAATTTCTGCTAGTCCCACACAGTGCAGCAGGAACAAGGAGGACTGTCAAGGAGGACTGTCAAGTAGTACTGTTGAGGAGGACGGTTGAGGAGGATGGTCGAGGTCTTTGGTCCTGTGGTTCTACCCAGCACATGGCAGCCACCCTCACAACACAGCGGCTGGCAAAGAACTACAGCTCTTATAAGAGCCAACTGTTCCCAGAAATAAAGGTCAGGCTCTGGCACTGCCGCACCTGTGTGGATAGGGCGTGTGTCATCGCCACTCTGCCAGGAGTTAATCAGCAGCAGGTGCTGGCTAGGTGCTCACGTGCTGTCCCACTGCTTTCTTGGCTCTATCCTGAGCTGCTGCAATCAGCTTAGAAACTCAGTTCCTCCACCATGAATACAGCCGCAGCTTGGCCCCCCTTCACTTTGAAATGGAGTACCTAGTTGGTTAAAAGATGCCCTTAGTTCTGTGGAGATGCCTTTCAGTACTCAGATATACAAACCCTTGGTTCAGAGAAAAGGTAAAAAAAATATATAGATGAACTACTTTGTCATCAGGGCTGCAGCCCAAGTATTTCATAGTCGTCTCACTTTGCAATTCACCGTCTATAGGATGCTCTCAAGATGCTCCTATTGATAGCAACACACCCATGTGCAAAACCCAAGAAGTTCAAACACCACTGTTTTGTTATATCCATGTGTTGTCTGAAATGCAAAAGCAGGTATTCAGAAGTAGTTAATATTGATATAAAATATGTATAGTTCTTTATGGTTTATAAAGTGATCTCTGGCATTATCACAAGTCTCCTCTGAGGTAGGGGCCACTCCTAGATTGTTTTAAGAGGTGAGGAAGCAAAGGCTCAGAGGAGTTACATCATTAATTCTTCACTCACTTAATGATATGCAAATAACAGCATAGTGCTAAGGCCATAGGATTTGGAATCAGATCACATTTTTAATTCCATTTCTACTGTTTTCTTAGCTGTGTAACACATTTGCCATGTTTCTTAGCCTCACTAGACTTTAGTTTCTTTTGCTTTGGGCTAACCGAGGTATCTTCTCTTAGGGCTATAGTAAGAATTAAATAATTCCCATAAAATAGTAAAATGATATCTGCAACCTAAATATATCCTGAATAAAAGTAGCAATTGATATTGTCATTATTTTAATATTTCTGCTTTTTAGCCTATGGGCTGGGTGTCGTGATGCATGCTGGTGGCATAATGGTAAATGACAGTGTAGAGAATGTGTTTACATATTCACAGCCAGTAGGTAGAGGAGACAACACAGATTTTTCTGTTTCTTAAACTCTAAGTCAATTTAACTTTAAATGTGTCAATCTCTGCAGCAAAGAAAGGTGAGAAATTAAAAGAGATGCAAATAAAAGCTAGTTAAGAAAAATGCTGGGTTTTTTTAGGTTGTTCAAAATGAAAATATCACTCCTGGATTCCGGGCAGAATCTCTTTTCCTTAAAGTAGAGGCCTTTCTAAATTCCAGCACGTGGACCAGAGCACTATGGAATTTGTTTGCACAAATCTGAGATTTAGTTTTCTTGGCCAGATGTTGAAATCCAGATAGAAAAATTTATCAATGATGTATTGCAAAGACCATTCATCTTGAATAAGATGCCATATTGTGAACTGTCTTGTTTAACTGGCTTACACTATAGTTATGGTTTCCATAGAAACAAGACAAAATTCTTCCTTTAATACAATCCCCGAGGTCCCAGTAGACTTTCGAAATACGCCATGAACTGTCAAAACACCGCTCTTGCTGGCATAAGGGGAACAACATTTGTTGCTCTGTGAAGCTGTCCTTCTGTGGCACAATGTGCTGAAAATTTCAGTTAAGATTCTAATTTTTACAGAGAAAATGGACACTTCTTGAATGTTGTAATTCATTTTTTTCTTACTGCAGTGTTCAATGGGCCAGCAACTCAAAGAGTTAAATACAGTCCTCTTTTATTCACCCTGTGTGTAACTTTTAAAAGAAGAGCTCTTCAGATTAAAAATTCACCTGCTATGGTTTCATCGTTGACTTGCCATTTCCTAGTAATTATAATTTACCTTCACCCTACAAGCTTAGTCAAGCTTAGTCATTCGCTGGAAAGAGGCAGCAAACCTCAGAAAATTTTAACTGTTTCACTGCCAGAAAGCCTTTGGCTTCAGTTAATTCATAATACTTTCATTGTAAATAAGGATATCCATAGGCTCATGTTACAAGGAAGCTTTGAAATACACAAAGAAGTAACTGTAAGAGAAAAGTAATTCAAGCTTCAGTATTCTGTTTTTAAACTAAACCTGGAATAGACACTCAGCTGGGAATGGTCAATTGCTCTTTACTAGCAATAAAAAAAAAAAAAACTTAATGGTGAGATTACAATGGTAAAACCAGCTCTTGTGGCAATCAAAGTGGATATATAAGGCAAGCTTAGAGATAATTAGTTACTGAGAAAGCAAAAGTGTTAATCTAAAATTAAAGTATAATTTAAGAAACTATATTTGTGTAGTAGCCAATTCTGGGCAAGGTCAGTGGCCCTATTTATTAGTGAGTGATTTTTACCTCATTTCTATTTTTCCTTTATTTTAAATTTTTTTTATGTGGATCATATTGAAAATGGCATACATTAACACTGTGCTTGGTGCCCTCTCCCATCCCCCTTTTCCCCTTCCCCCCTCCCAACAAGGAGTGTCCAGGTTGACCATGCTACATTCATACTTTTACACATATTCAGATGTAGCTCCTCCATTAATCAAGCTCAGCCTTCTTCCTCTCCTACCCTTCCATTCTAGCTTTGCTGAGGTTTCCTTTCCATTACCTCTGAAAAAGGGGCCAAACTCATACACTGCAGAAAAGACAGCCTTTTCAACAAATGGTGCTGGGAGAACTGGCTATCCATTTGTAGAAAGATGGAACTAAATCCTTACCTCTCACGATGTACAGGAATCAACTCGAGATGGATCGAAGACTTAGAAATTAGACCAGAGACTGTGAAGCTCTTAGAGGAAGGTATAGGCTCAACACTCCAACATATAGACACAGGCAGTAAATTTCTCTACAAGGCTTCAAAAGTACAGGAAATTAAAACAAGAATTAACAAGTGGGATGGCATCAAACTAAAAAGTTTCTATTCTTTCTTTTATTTTTGGCCATTGAGTTGCTTAGTAGTATACCATATATAATTTTTCTTATTCCCTTTTATTCTGTTCATGAATATAGTACACATTCATTGCAAAAATAAAGTGAAATTCAGTAAATTAAAAAAATGTCAACTATAATCCCATTACTAAGAGACAAGCAATATTACCATTCTGGTGTGTCATTTCTCAGAATTTGTGTATACATATTCATAGAAATAGGTAAACTGTTACAGGACAAATATGATGGTTATATTTTTCCATTTTGTGACTGTGTTTATTAAATATATAATGGCTTTTATATTAGTATTAGGGATAAATAATTTTGATAGATGGTCTTCCATTGATCTAATCATTTATAATAAGTAATTATCGAGCCCTTATTATACATCAGGCCTCTTGCTGTCTCAGTGGCTCAGTGGTGAACAAGAATAATATCTCCAACTTATTTAATTATCCTCTTATTAACAGCTAATAAGATTGTTTTGCCCTATTTAAATAGATTTTTTTTTCCAGAACACTTGATAACTGGCAAAGGAATTAGATGGAGGATAATTTATTTTGCAAAATTCTATATGTATTTATGGAGAGAAAAATATTTCACTACTCAGAAAATCCTTTGCTATGTTTCAGTATGTTAAAATAAAATTCAGCCAGGCGTGGTGGTACACACTTGTAATCCCAGTATTTAGGAAACCAAGACAGGAAGATTGCAGGTTCACGGCCAACCTCAGCTACTTAATGAGGCCCTCTGCAACTTAGTGAAACCCTGTTTCAAAATAAAGAGTAAAAAATCAGGTTGGGAGTGTAGATTGGAGGTAGAATACCCCTGGGCTTATCCCCAGTACAGAAACCCCTCCAAAATAAATCCCCCCAAAACTTTCTTTCTGCATCCTTAACAATAATACAGTATAGGGTACAATCTAAATATGTTCCATATCTTATATATTTTCATTCTCATAATAATTCTTTTAGAAAGTAGATAAAATTATTGATAGTATTGGTTGTGTTATTATCCCCATTTTACAGATATTGAATAGACACAAAAAAGTTAACTGACGCTGGGGGTGGTGGCGCATGCTTGTAATCCTTGCGCTTGGGAGGCAGAGACAGGAGGATCGTGCAGGTTCGAAGCCAGCTGCGCTGGCTTAGGAGACCCTGTTTTCCAAAAATAAAATAGGTCTGGGAGTGTAGCCCAGAGATAGACGGGCTTCCAGGAACCCTAGTACCACCAAAAAAAAAAAAAAAGTTAACTGACTTACAGAAGGCCACAAAATAATAAAATAGAAGAACTGGGATTTGAATCCAGCTCTCTGACTCTAAAACCTTTATCATAGGCAACCTCTTGAAAATACTGAATTTAGTATATTGAAGCACTGTATGTGTTATAAATATTTTTATGTCTGACTCCTTAATGCTAAGGTGAGCTTCCTGAGATCTGGGGCCATGTCATTGTTGCTTTTTTTTTTTTTTTTGCATATAAGTCTATGTACACATTCCCAGGGGTTCCATAGATACCAGGTTAACTATCCAAGAAAATGTATACACAATGGCTATAGTGAATATAATCTGACACCAAATGTTGACAAGGATATGGAAAAACTGGAATTTTGTTATACTTTAAGAAACTACCTGGCACTTTCTTTAGAAGTTCAACATAAACATATATCATTTATTATGACCCAGTAATTTCACTCCTAGGTATTTATGCAAAATAATAAAACATGTTTATACAAAGACTTATGTAAGACTAACTTTAGCCATCTTTTTTAACATCTAAAAACTTATAAAAGCAACCCACCTAGCCATTGCCAGAAGTATGAACAAGTCGTGGTACATTCACATAATGAAACACTACAAAGAAAAAAATGTAAAGGGTTGCTAATATACAGAACAACATGGTTTAATTTAAAAAATATTACATTGAAAGCCGGGTGTGATGGTGCATGCTTTTAATCCCACTACTTAGGAGGCTGAGACAAGAGGATCACTCTTCGAAGCCAGCCTCAGCTACTTAGTGAGGCCCTCTGTAACTTAGTGAGACCTTGTTTCCAAATAAAATATAAAAATAGATCTAGGGGGTGTAGCCTTGAGTTAGAATGTCCCTGGGTTCCATCCCCAGTACCACACACACACAAAAAATATTATGTTGAATGAAAGGAGTCTGTGACAGGTTTCCAGACAGGTAGCCAGACCTTGTGGTCCATGCCTGTAATCCCAATACTTTAGAGGCTGAGACAGGAGCATCACAGGTTTGAGGCCAGCCTTAGCAACTTAGAAAGACCTTATTAAAAAATAAAAAATAAAAAGGGCGTGTATTTTAGCTTGGAGGTAGAATGCCTCTAGATTCAATTCTCAGCATACTACCCAAAAAGTAACAGGTTATAAGAAGTACCGAGTAAAGTTCTGAAGAATGAATGAATAAATGAAAATTATGAATGAATGCTATCTTAGAAATGTAACACATCTCAAAAGAAGGAGAGTTGGCATTTAGGAATAGGTGGTTAGAAATCATGAAAATGCAAACTTCTCACAAAAGCAATTCTTTTCCACATGTCTGAGGGGATCAAATATAGCCTGACCAGAATCTGATGTGCACTTCCACTCTTTATTTTTTTAATGTTTTAAAAAAAATTTAATTGGTGCATCGTAGTTATGCATCTTAATGGAGAACAAATTGATAGAGGCACACATGCACAAATCACTCAATTAGCCCTTACTCAGTTCCCACCCCATTTCCTCCCCCTTCCCTCCTCATGTTTGGTTTAGTGATTATATTTTCCTTTCCTTTCCTTTCCTTTCCTTTTCTTTCTCCCTCCCTCCCTCCCTCCCTCCCTTCCTTCCTTCCTTCCTTCCTTCCTTTTTTTCTTTTTTTCTTTCTTTTCTTTCTTTTTTGCAGTACTGGGGATTGAACCCAGGGGCATTCTACCTCTGAGCTATACCTCCAGCCCTATTTTTCTATTCTTTGAGGCAAGGTCTCACTAAGTTTCAGAGGGCCTCACTAAGTAGCTGAGGACGGCTGTAAACCTGCGATCCTCCTGTCTCAGCCTCCCAAGTATTGGGATTACAAGCGTGCGCCACCATGACCTGCTCACTCTGGTCATTCAAACTTGAAAAATATCTAGGTAGAAAAGGCAATCATCCACATGTTGTATAAGTGCCCATTATTTAGATATTTGGTAAAAGGCCAAGATTTGGAAATATCTGTATCTTTGGTGTCATATCAGTTCAACAATTTTTCTAAGTTTTACCTTTGATCCCGAGAATTGCACTCAATATTGACACTATTTTTATAATTTTTATTCGAGGTTAATTAAGGCCAAGATAAACTGAGAAACTAGGCCAAAGAGAATCCGTAGCCATTGGTGATGCTGAGTTCCTCTTAAAGAGTGCGTTGTCTGTCCAATGGTGGCAGAGCTGACCTCTAAGTCTACGCCTTTGTCCTGGGCACAGCAGCTCTATCAGTAGTTCCCTCAGAGCTGAGAGGAGCCTTTTGGAAATCCCAAGGGGAAGGTTTGGTTGTCATAACGTTTGAGGAGGAGTGCTATTGGCAGCGTAGACATCTTTGAGTCAAGGATGCTAGACAGACTGCACTGTGTGGAAGAGTTGGTGTAACAAAGACTTTTTTCATATTGCAAGTGATTTCTAAATATTAAAATTATATTGTAGCCAAGCATGGTGGCATGTGCTTGTAATCATAGCATTTGGGAGGCTGAGACAGGAGGATCGTGGTTCTCAGCCTCAGCTACTTAGGTCCTTTGTAACCCAGTGAGACCCTGTTTCAAAAATAAAGAATAGCTGGGCGTGGTGGCGCACGCTTGTAATCGCTGCACTTGGGAGGCGGAGACAGGAGGATCATGCAGGTTTGAAGCCAGCCTCAACTGGCTTAAGAGACTCGGTTTCCAAATAAAATATAAAATAGGTCTGGGAGTGTAGCCCGAGGTAGAAGGCCCCTGGTTTCCATCCCCAGTACCACCAAAAAAAAAAAACCCAAAAAACAAAAAACAAAAAAAACCAACCCCCCCAAAAACAAACAAACAAACAAAAATAAAGAATAAAAAATAGGGCTGAGGGTATAGCTTGGAGATAGAATGTTCTCTTCCATCCTTAGTACTGCAGAAAAAAAATTCATTGTAGCTCATCATGGTGACACATGCCTATAATCCTATATTCCTAGTACTTAGGAAGTTGAGACAGGATAATCACAGGTTTGAAACCAGCCTAGGCAACTTAGTGAGGCTCTCAACAACTTTGTGAGATACTCTTTCCAAATAAAAAAAATTAAAAATAGGGCTAGTGGTAGGTAGGGTCGAGGTAGAATACCTTTGGGTTCCATCCTAAGCACCACACACACAAAAACAAAAACAAAAACAAAAGTGTATTGTAGCCAGACATGGTGCTACATGCCTATAATCTTAGTATTTGGGAGGCTGAGACAGGAGGATCACCTATTTGAGGCCAGCATCAGCAATTTAGCAAGACCCTGTTTCAAAATAAAAAATAAAATAGATCTGGGGGTATAGCTCAGAGGTAGAATGCCTCTGGGTTCGATGCCACTACTGCCCCCAAGGTGTATTATTTAGTAATTTATTGTAAATTACTGTTTTGTCACTTGCCTGTAAATTACATATGCAGATAGACTATCTTAATTATAGGTCTGGAATATGAAGGGTTTTTATTTTTTTAATAGACTCTTACTGGTGCATTGTAATTATATATCATAGTAAGGCATAGAGTAATAGGAACATGCATGCATGCAACACTTGCTTTGAAAGGGAAGCATTGGGTCTCAAAGGATTGCAACTCTTTCACCTACATTATGCACTGTAGGAATAAGAGTGTTACTGGATGATAAAAGGATTTTTTTCTTAGAAACTGAATTCCAGATGAAACTCAGGAGGGTAATATGTTTGGTGAATAGCTGTAGGTGGCAAGTGTCCCCGGATTCATGTTTTGGAATACTTAGAATATCTTAGGTATGTTGCCTCTAATTTCTCAATGCCATCCACTTCCTCTCATCTCTTCCCCACTCAATATGAAATGTGATTGAATTTGGGAAGGACAGATTTTTCTAAATGCACTATAAGGACATAATGTGGGTAGCCTGGAAGTCTCCTTGCCTATTTCTGAAGTGATCAGAATTTTTTATATTTTTCTTGCCATGTTGCCCGGCTGGCCTCAAACCCTTGGTGCTCAAGTCATCTCCCTGCCTCCGCCTTCCCAGTAGCTGGGGCGATAGGTGCATGTGCCACTGTGCCCAGATTAAGCAGAACATTTTTTGAGGAAGATAATTCTGACAGTGAGACATCCAATAATTTCAGACAATAAAAAATCACACCTCCCACACTGTCACTCATTCTAAAGATAAGTAGAAATCAAGTAACATTTGTTATGTTTCCTCATATTTGCAGATTTTCTTGTCCCCTTTTATTTCAGGACATGTAGTTTTCTCTCCTGCCGTCTCAAAGTGATTTACACGTGGGGATTATGGGTACAGAAGTTGAGCTGGTGCTCTATCTGGGAGGACTCCCAATGTTGGCCCTGTCATTTCACTCTCTCAACTTGCCCTGGAAGGCTGGCCCAAGGCCTGTTTCTCCTTGCTATATTCTTGGTTAACTTCTCCTTGGAGTTTGAATCCTTGGGGCTATGTGGATTTAAATTTTATAGCCAGTGAGTGATTTTAGAATCTTAATGATTATCTTGTTGGAGTAGGTTGAAGAAGCCATTCTCACTCTAAAACAATCAGTCTAAGCTTTAATTTGTGTTACCTCTGCCTCTGCAGCTCCCTCAAGGGAACTTCCTATCTTCTGTGTGGAAGAAAATCCAGGCAGACAACTAGCTACTTCCTGCTTTAATCCTCACGCATCATGGTTTCAGCACCCTTGGCACAGTGTAGAGTCAGCATAAGAAGCTGGGCACAGTGTGCCTGCATCGTGATTAAAATTCAACACTGCACTTCCACCTGTCCAAGTACAGATTTCTCTTTGTAATGTTTGGTTGACTCTTTTGCCTTTTCATGTTTGCAAGGAGGCAAACTTTGTAAAAGAAACATGTTCCTGTGAGTTTTTTGTACTCTTTTTATTTTGAAAACATGGGCAAAAAAAAAAAAAAAAAAAAATCACCGCTGCTAGATGAGAACGCGAGGAGAATGTGCTAAAGGCTGGAGAGCACAACACAGCAGCAGAGCAGAGCAGAGCAGAGGGTTTGGGAGGTGGCCTGGGAATCTCATGTTAAATGAGGCTAATGTTTATAATGAACTTTCCTATCATGCTAAAATACCTCAAGGCCTCCCAATACTGGAAGGTTTGAACCCTGGGCAACTTTCAATGATTTGCATAGCTATATTCTCTAATCTTCTGATTTACATGGGGCTAACCCGAGAAGTAAAGGCCTTAGAATCTCCTGGCAGGTCAGAATGTTATCAAGGTATATTCTGGGAAAAGGAGAACAACTTTTTTTTTTTTTTTTTTTTTTTTTGTGGTACTAGGGGTGGAACCCAGGAGCTTTTTTTTTTTTTCTACCTCCAGGCTATACTCCCAGACCTATTTTATACTTTATTTGGAAACAGGGTCTCACTAAGTTGCTGAGAGCCTCACTAAGTAGCTGAGGCTGGCCTCGAACCTGTGCCATCCTTCTTGTCTCAGCCTCCCAAGCGTGGGGATTACAAGCGTGAGCCACCGTGCCCAACTAAAGGAGAACAATTTATTGAAGTTTTGGAGGGAGAAAGTCAACCATCAGTTAAAAATTCAATAAATCATCAGATCCTCAATGAGATTAGCAATCACTTAGCAAGACCTCAAGGGGCATGGCATTGGAGGAGGGAAGGTTCACAAGTGAAATTCACTGGGAAGGACAGTGGAGCACCAGGAAACTGCTAATGCTGAGGGGCAGCTTCTTGGAAGAGGGAAGAAGAATGATTATAGGAGTCATGGAGCTGGGTGTGGTAGGGCATGTCTGCATCCCAGTACTTGGGAGACTGAGGCAGGAGGGTCACAGGTTAGAGGATAGTTTCAGCAACATAGCAACCCAGTAAGACTCTGTTTCAAAATAAAAAATGCTAGGGGTGTATCTTAGAGGTAGACTGCCCTTGGGTTCAATCCTCAATACCACAAAAAAGGGGAGTGTCATGGAAGCCTCAGTCGTAAACTCTTCCAGTACTGCCCGCACTGAGCACAGTCAGCCAGCCAACTCCATGGCTAGTGTCTTTTTTCGCCTCACGGCCTCCTCCAGGATGAGCATATTTTGCAGCTTCCAGAATAGCTTCCCAAGACTTGCACTGACTGGACTAAGAGGGACTTTCTGCTCCTGCCCCTTCTGCATGGTCAGCTCTAGGACGCAGTGTGTGGCTAACAACACTGCTTTCCCCGCCATACACCCCACAGGCTGTGACCTCAGTCCATGCTCTAGGCCTCCTGCAGCAGGTCCCTCCATTCTGCCGTCTCCCTCCAGGAGTCCTTGTGTCAGGGTCAGAGACATATACTGTTTTTCAATTAATGCCCGGACCTCTGAACATAGGACACAGAGCCTGATTTTTTTGTTTCATTAAGCTCTCTCCAGTATTATCAGATCTTATTTTATTAAGTATTTTATTAAGTATTATCATATCTTATTTTAACCTAAGTAATCAGCCTTACCGAAAAAAGAGTCAAGTTTGAAACTAAAGTATAAAAAGTTGTTTTCTTATAAAAAATGCAATTCAGAAATCTTCAAATTTTGCTTTGGGAGGACGATTTCCCCCGAGGGTTGCCTGAACCTCTGTGCTGAGTTCACGTCTGCCAGGGATTTTCTGTCTGAATTATCGTTGTAGATGCTCTCGCTTCACAGGGGGGCCCTGACCCTGTTGGACGCCCCTTCTGGATATGAACAAAGCTCTTTCTAAAAGCTCCTTTAGAATGGCTAAGTTGAATGTCCACACTAACTGCATTAAATTGTCAAGAGGACAAAAAGGAGATAGTGTTCCAAATGCCGTCTTTAATGGCACATTCACAAAGGTTTGCCCTTATATTTCTCTTTTTCTTTTCTTTAGTTTTCTTTTCCATTTTTAAACTTATTTTTTGGTACTGGGTATTGAACCCAGAGGCATTCTACCCATGAGCTACACCACCAGCCTGATTTTTTTTCTTTTCTTATTTGGAAATAGGGTCTCACTAGGTTGCTGAGGGCCTTGCTAAGTTACCAAGGTGGGCCCCAAATCTATGATCCTCCTGTCTCTGCCTTCTAAATACTGGGGTTACAAATGTGTGCCACCAGTCCTGGATCTTTATTACCAATGTAGTGTTCAGAATGTTGCTTCTCCTTATGACCTGTGATTCTGAAAATCACTTCTCTGAGTCTGAGTCCTACAGCTCTGACGCACTGTTTGAGCATGCCACATTCTTTTCATAGGACGCCGCATCTTGTTAGTCCCCGGTCATGCTTTAGGCACAAGAAGTGGGATATTAGATGCCTCAAAGATTTCAGCTCAGGAACTGGGGTGAAAGTATAATCCATGCAGAAGAAACCTGGGTGATGCCTGCCTTCTCTCAGCATTCCACAGATCAGAGTTTGTATTCAAATGTTTCATACTCAGTCTTTTTAGAATTACGCTTTAATATGTTCACAAGTTAAAATTTCCTAGAAAAGCTCATATGATTCGTAGATCCTTTGATTTCTTCAAAAGCTTTTCCAAAAGGTAAATTATGGTTCTTTAAGGCAACATTCATCAGATGAGACTAAATCTCCCTAGTAGTTAACAGACTTAAGATCTAGAGAATCTTTTGACAATGGAAAAGCAGAAAAGGGAGAATCAATGACTGACTTGAGTTCTAGATCTAGCCTAATCATTTTCTGTGGGCCCTTTGGAAAATCACTTAAATTGTCTGATTAACTAGAAATTGCGGTGAGCAACTTGTTTTGTCCAGAAGAACTGGTGCGAGCTTGGGACTAGAGATGCATACTGAAGTGCCTTTCCATGGGTGTGCTGCCTGACCTGCAGAGTGAGGAGGCTTTTCATCCTTGGATTGGTACAGGCAGGAAAATGTAATGCATATTGGATTGAGGAGTGTGTGCTTTATAAATCCATCTTGAATCTTCTTGCATTTCCTTTGCTTTTCACTTTCTTGATAACATTTCTGTTGAAAACCCCACTAGGTAGTGGTGCACATTTATAATCCCAGCTACTCAGAATCCTAAGTCAGGAGAGTTGCAAATTTGAGGTCAGCCTAAAAAATGAGACCCTGTTTCGAATTGAAAAATAAAAAGGGCTGCGATGTAGCTCAAAGGTAGAGCTCTTGCCTAGCTGGTGAGGTTCTGAATTCAATTCCTAATACTATGGCAGGGCGTGGGGAGAAGGAGAAGGAGAAATCCCAACCATGATACACTTCATTAAACCAAGAGGAAAAAGAAATTTTCTAGTCAATGCTTCTCAGTCAGTTATATTCCATATTCTAAGAAATTCTTGAGGAAATCCATTAACAAAAATTTTTTTTTTTGCAGTACTAGGGATGGAACCCAGGGGATTTCTACCTTTGAGATATACCCCCAGCTCTATTTTTTATTCTTTATTTTGGAGCAGTGTCTCACTGAGCTGCAAAGGGCTCCACTAAGTAGCTGAGGTTGTCCAAAAACCTTGATCCTCCCAAATTTTGAGATTACAAGCGTGCACCATCACATCTGTGAACAAAACTTTTAAATTAAATATTGGAGTGGTTATCTTCTCTATTTTCCCTTCCCCTCCACATGATCTCATTCTGTCTCTGGGTAGGGATTGGAATCATAGTTTATATACTCTGGACAATCTCTTGTTTTCAAAAGTAATAATCCCTTTGTAATAGAAAAGCAAAACTGGAATGCTCTCTGAAAAGTGAGGAAAGGCTACATTAGTTTTCACCATACTCAGGAACATTGCATAGCTAATTTAAGAGCTTCTGTGTCGATAAGCTTGTATTCCTTCTTTCTTAGTTAGATGAGGTATCAAGATTGCTCATGTAGAATCAAACTCCCCGCCCACTACAGTGGGCCAAAGCTGCGGGTCTACTCTACGGATCCAGGCACCAGGCCAGCCTGCCGCAAGGCCCCAGCAGCAAGCCTATCTGTGGGCCTTGCCAGACACCCAGCAGGATATTTGGGTGGGCTTATTGGTGAAGGGCTTGCTCTAATGTAGCCAGTATGTAAAGAATGGGCAATGTCTCCACCTTTTCAAATGTATAGATAGTAACGCAAGGCTTTAAGAATTATGATTAATCAGGACAGCATGATACAACCAAATGGGAAAAAAAGAGATATAGTGACCAAAGAAACAGACATCTATGAATTGCCTCCAAAAAAAATCCAAAATAATCATCCTAAAGAAGCTTTCACCATAGAACATGAACAGACAGCTAAACAAAATCAGAAAAGCAATACAGAAACAAAAAGAGAGCCTGAAAAAAGAAATAAAATAGAACAAAACAAATTCTGGAGCTCAAGAACAGAATAGTTGGACTGGAGAGTGGAGTGGCACTTGGCTGGGTGGGGCAGAGGGTGACTGGGTACATGTTGTTATAAGATATAAACTTCCTATTAGATGGGAGGCATAAATTTAAAATACCTTTGTATAACATGGTGGCTATAGTTAACAATGTTTATTTAACACACACATTATAATATGTATAACATAACGTTACTACTTTAAGTATAAATTATATATAAATTTTATATATGAAATTGTTAAGAGAATAGATTTTGTGTTTCTCCCACCAAAAAGAAAGAAAGGAAGGAAGAAAGAAAGAAAGAAAGATGTGAGGTAATACTTATATTACTTTTTTGTATGTGTAAGGTACTGGGGATGAAACCCAGGGGTCTTTTACCTCTGGGAACACCCCCAGGCCTACTTTATTTTTTATTTAGAAATAAGAGTCTCACTAAGTTTCTGAGAGTCTCGTAAGTAGCTGAGGCTGCTGCAAACCTGTGATCCTCTTGTCTCAGCCTCTCAAGTACTGAGATTACAAAGCGTGTGTCACCATGCCCAGGAGTACATGTTAGTTTGCTTGATTTAGCTCTTCTGCAATATTCACATTTCAACATACCATGTTGTATACCATAAATATATGTATTATTTGTTAGTTAAAAGTAGTACTCTTTAATTATATAGTAAAATATGAATATATGATTAAATATGAATATATTATATATTATATAATATTATATATAATATTATATACCATATAAAATACCATATGCTTTTATTTATAAGTAAAATTTCCAAACAGTTGAGCTCATAGAAGTAGAATGATTGGTGGATGGCAAATGCTGGGGTGCGTGGGAAATGGAGAGATACTGGTTAAAAGTACACATTTTCATTTATCCCGGATAAGTCTTCACATTTTATGTGTGCCATGGTGACCATAGTTAATCCTATGAAGTATGCTTGAAATTTGCTGAAAGATTTTAAATGTTATTCTCCCTCACACAGCCAACTACGCAGTGATCAATATATTAACTAACTTGTGAAAATTGTCAACATAATCCATTAATTACTGCCAAAATACTTTGTACACTTTAAATAAATATATAAATATATAATTTTTATTCATCAATGACACTGCAATAAGCTGTAAAAGATAATTAAAAAGAAACAGTTCTATGTAAAGGCTTACATTCTTTTTTCTTTTTGGAGGTCAATGAGATTGTGCCTTTTAATTTCTGCCGGCACAACAGTAGAACTAGATGGTTCTAATTACTAGTGAAGCAATTCTATTGGACTCTTTGGAATTTGCTTTTAGGGGAAGAAAATTGCTTCAATTATCAGTTATCAGTTATTAATAACCTAGCATTTGGAGAGAAGAGAATTTCTCCAGTGAGGTGTTTGTTATACATCAAAGATGCTAATCTTCTGGTTTTTTTTTTTTATTGGTTGATGATTCTACACAAAATGTAATTAAAAAAAAACAAACCCTAGGTGAGGCATACTTAATACAAAAATAGAAAATCATGTTTATCAGTAAAAGAAGAGAAAAATTCCCAGTGCTTTTTGGTCCTACATTCATAAAAAGACTTGCCATTGAACCAACTGTCTCTGGGTATCACTTATTTATTTTTGACTGTAATAAATGGTGTGGAAGAGGAACATGTCACATACCCAAAAATGGAAATGGAAAAGACAAAATACAAACTTAACAAAGCGACAGTTCCACTCGGACTCATGTTAACGTTGCCTGTCTCTGGGTTGGCAGGGCTCACTGGCTGCCCTTGAGCCATCTGTTACTACTGTTTGAGATCAAACCTGGGCCAATGGTAACATTTCACAACCCACATTAGCCAGAAAGGCTGGCTGGATATAACATTTTTTGGAAATGAATAGAGTTGGCACAACCATTCAAGAGCGTCACTGTTGTGAAGGCTTCTGCTTGCTCATTTAGGCTTCATGGGGTCATGCAGGATTTTATTTTTAACCTTGGAGACAACAGTTCTTTTTATGGCTGTTTTATATGTTGAGATCTTATAAAATATTTGGTTTAAAGAAAAAAATTCTTTTAAAATGGGCATGTATCATCACACTGCTTTAGGAATGACCATATATTTAAAAATAGCTTGCAAGTTAATTTGTTTTTTGAAAATCAAACACTTTCATATTCTGGAAAGGAGCTTATTATCTCAAGATAACTTTTTGAGTTAATTTTTTTCTGAGAAGCAGAATACTTTCGTAAGTTTAAAGATGATTGCTAGTTTTGTTCCTAAAAATCCCAATCTTTCTTTTATGTTAAATTTGCCTAAAGGAGCCTTTTATTGATAAAGATACAGCTGAGCGATCACCTATGTCTTCAACTTCTCTCCCATTTCCTGTCTGTAGTTCCAGGCCCTCTGCTTTGCTCACTCACCTCCTTCTAGTCTTTGCAAACATCTCTGCAGGGTCTATACAAAAGTCCACTCCTTGGACAGTTAGTTCCCTGATGACTAATAGATACTTAAAGGATACTATGTATGTGTGCTTAAGTAGACTGTGTTGTTATTTATTACCCAATATTTCCACCCACATCACAAATAGGGCTGAATGAGTCTCAGACAGACAGGGATTATGTCATTACTGAGCATCTACTCAGTTCTAGGCATGTGTTAGGCCTCGCCTGGACATTATCTTGTGCACAGTGGTTAATTTTGTGGATGCTGGAGTTGGACTCTGGGTTTAAAGCTTAGCTCCTCTGTGTATCCGCTAGCTGTCTTGCTCTGGACAATATTTTATGTGCTTCAAATACTATTTCATTTATAAAATGGGGCTAATTACCTCATTTGATTGCTTAGCACATTGTAAGACCTTTAAAAATGTTATAATGAACTAATAATAATAATTAGTTCAAAGAAGTACATTGCAGGTAGACATTCTCTTCATCTGATAGTCAGAAACCAAGCCTGACTAGTAGTGAAAGAAGTTGTCCAAATCTACACTGATCAAAGGCAGAATCAGCAATGTCAACCACACTTCTTATTTTGCAGCCCAAACTCTTTTTACTAACTATATTATTTTGTTTTAAACTCATATATAATAGCCCAGTGCAGTGACACATTTGGAAGGCTGAGACAGGAGGATTGTGGGTTCAAGACCAGTGTCAGCAACTTAGCAAGGCCCCTTAGCAACTTAGTGAGGCCCTATTTTAGAATAAAAAGAAATAAATACATAGGGCTGGGGGTGTAGTTCAGAGGTCGTATGCTCCTGGATCCTAGCCTTAGTGCCACAAATAAAATAAATTTGCAGAGAAGCTCACCCTCTCCTCTCCTTGCATTTCTTTTGCTCTTCCTATAATAGGTAACATAGCTATGGCAGATTGACGAAGAGCAGCAAATTTGTGTCAATTAAATGAAGTCATGAACGTGAAGGCACCTGACACAATGCCTACAACTTTATCAGTTACAGTTAAACGCCCCTGCTGGGAAAGGCCCAGCAGGCAGGGTGACTCCACAGTGGTCGGCATGTCTCTCACACTTACAGGTGGTACAATGAGAAAATTTAGACAAATGGTTCTCAGAGCAAGATCAGAGGCAATGAGCACTGAATTATAAAAGGATGGTAACTCACTGTTTTTCAAATATTTTTAAGGTTGAAATGCTTTTTTATTTATCAAATTAAATCTTCCTCCTAAGTTCAGACAGTAATAAAGGAGGCTGAGCTGCAGTCCCTCTGGTTGGAGCTGGAAGAAGGACCACATCGTTCTCCAGCTTTCATCACCATCTCATTCTTCAGGGAACAGCTTGTTTTGTAGATGGCTTCATGATTCAGTCCTCTGATTGTTACTGTAAATAAATGAGGCTCAGAGAAGCAAGTGATTGGCCCCAAATCAGATATCTAAATCTTGTCAAGGACTTGATTTTCTTCATTCAGCTTTAAGGAGACTCCTGGTCACTTTTTCTACTTTTTTTTTTTTTTTTCCTCATCTAAGACCTCATGACTGTTTCTGTCAGTCGGCATAATGGAGAACAAAAAGTTTCCTCTCTCATATCTCAAGCAAGAGAATATAAATGCAGCCACACCCACGTGTGTAAGAATCCTGAAGCTTTGAATTGTTTGGGGGCAGTGAATTACCAATGCAAAAGTGTTCATGGGTGGCCAGGTCTTAGAAGTCTTTCATTTGAATTATTATAGGAAAGGTACAAGAATAAAATGAATGCTTGAATTTCTTTCAAGTGACGGTACATTTCAAGGATATTAACTTAAGATGGTAGGAATGAGAAGATGACTGAAGCTGCTCCAATGTTCAGTGGTCTAATTCTGGGAATCCAATCTCTATTGCAGATATAAGAATAGATAATGTCTTTATGGGAAAATATAATATGTGAGATAAAGTCCCCAGGCTATGAAATCCTAAATACCATCAGGTAAACAATCTGATAAACTAGAATTCAATTCCATCAAGAAATAGTTGATTTTACACAGTTGAAATGTGAGTTCAATAGATCTATAAAATTGAAATTATATATATTCAACCAACACTTTAAAAAGCCTAGCACAGGGGATTTAATGATGAGTAGAATCATGGTCAAGTCTGGATAGAGCTAAGTCTCAGATAATACCTCCACTAATTTTCAGATTTTGCAGATTAGAGATTAGATTTGGACTGACCCTGAGGCAGAAGGTTCAGGTGTGGAAGACAGTCTCTTCACGGACTTGCACAGCATCAGTGGAAGATCATTGTGGGAAGGCAGTGTGTTGGGAGCCTTGTTGGTCTCAGCATTGAGGTCACCTCAGGCCGGCTTGGGAAGGGCACAAACTGCCCACCCAAACGGAGATTTCTGCAAGCAGACAAATCTCCAAGGACCAAATGAGCTAAAAAATCTTCCTTATTTCCCAGAATTTTACCCTTTCATTCCCTGAATCATCCATGACTACCTTGATGGTTTTCCCTGACTCACCCCATGGCTGCTTTTCTGTTTTCTGTTATTACAATGTTTTGGCTAAAACTCTCAATAAAAGCAAGACACTGGTGGAAGGAAAAGGAGGAGAGATATCTCACTCCTTCCCAGCCCCCTCTGCTGTCTTGTTTCTATAGTAATAATAATTTTCTATGAAATCACTATGATTCCATTGTTTATGTGAGAGACTTCTAATCAATCAACATCAACTCCATCCACTATAGTAGGGGATCTTCGTTCATAGGTCTAGGTTAATGTCTCATTGATTGTTTGAATTTGGACACCATGTCTGACTTAGCTTTCTTTCTGTAAAATGGAACTAATAACTAATATAGTTTTATAACTTACTATGAAAACTGGTTAAATGATAAGCCATTTTTTCTAAACATTGGATGGGATCTTTAATTATGTGTGTATATGAAGGAGAGTGAATCCAGGAACATTCTACTACTGAGCTATACCTTATTTTATTAATTTTACTTTGAAATAGGGTCTTACTAAGTTAACATGTTCTCGCTTCAAACCTGAGACCCTTCTTTCTCAGTCTACTGGGTACTGAGATGCAGGCATGCATCTAGTTAGTTGGGCTTTTTCTACCTTGCTTCTCATTGGCTCCTCTATATGATCCTCTGATCTGTAGTACTGACCCAGATGTGTAATGAAATATCTTTGCAAATTTTTCCTCAAAGAATTTGCCAGTGTGAAGCATTTCATGAGAGGGTCATGTGTGACTCAATCTCCCACCATTTTACTGTGTCTTCTCTGCATCTTGGGTTTACTAGGAGTTCAACTTTATTGGGTTTTTTTTAATTTAATGTATTTTTATTGGTGCATTGTAGTCGAACATTTCAATGGAATACAAGACTTGTGAGGATATCCAAGGACACATCATCCAATTAGCTTTTATCCAGTCCTCATCCCATTCCCTCCCCCTCCCTTGATCCCATACTTGATTTAGTGATTTACTTTGATATATTTGTTAAAGTACATCATGTGCTTTAAAGAGATTCCATCTTCCCCCATTCATCCTCTCTGATTGGTCACCTTAATTGCTCCTCCATAGGGTCCTTTCTTCAACTAGATTTCCTCCTATTACCCATTTCTTCCTAATTTTTGCATATTAGGGAAAGCATCTGATTTATTATTTTCTGTGATATTTCTCTGTGGATGCCACATTGCAGGCTCTGATCCCACTCTCGAAGGCCCCAGCACCAGCCTTGCCACTCGGCAACTTTATTGTTATGTATATAAAATAACTTTGTTCATTTTAGAAAGCCAACAGTAAGGTTCTGGGGTTTCAGCTTCCCTTCCAAGTACTTTTAGAAAAGTTTCTCCAACAACATATTTTCCTGCCTCTGCTGAATTCAAGCAGTAACACTATAACATACTAAAAAACACCTTATTGTCTCATGCTATTTATCTCAGTCAGCATTCTCACTGCTATAATCTGAAATGACAACCAACTTAGAAGAAGGAAAACTTATTTACTCACAATTTTGTGGAGGTTCTAGGTTCAGTTCATGTGAGGCCAGGGTCTGAAGCTCAGGTCATGTTGGTGGGAAGTAGAGGAAGAGAGTGAACAGCTCTCCACTTACTTCATGGAGGCTGGAAACTGGGGAGCAGGCAGGGGCAGGAGGAATGGCATATAGTCCCCTAGGGGGCCCTTCCTAGCAACCAAACCCTGCTTCCAACATTGCTACCTTATTTTCCATGAGGGCTAAAAAAAAAAAAAAATCCAAGCCATCCATCATATACTATTATAATTTTTTTGTGGTACTGGGGATGGAACCCTTCTACCTCCAGGATATACTCCAAGACCTATTTTATATTTTTATTTGGGAACAGGGTCTCTTAAGCCAGCGAGGCTGGCTTCGAACCTGCGCGATCCTCCTGTCTCTGCCTCCCAAGCATGGGGATTGCAAGTGTGCACCTCCATGCCCGGCTTATACTATTATAATTTTATATTGCAAAAATATGCAATATAAAATCTACAATCAACTACTTCTAGGTGCATAGCTCAGTAGTGTTGAGTATATTTCCATTGCTGTGAAACATCTCCAGAAATTTTTTGTCTTATAGAATTGAAACTCTATAGCTAATAAACAACTCTCCTTTTCCCTCTTTCCCATTGCAATTATTTTAAATGAAATTGAAAAATGAAATAAATTCTTGGGATTGCTGTGTGTGTGTGTGTGTGTGTGTGTGTGTGTGTGTGTGTGTAAGTCAGGCAGAGAGAAAGACTAGCAACCCTGAATCCTTTATTAGAGATGTAAAAAAAGTTCTATCCATTTTAGTTTTTATTTTGAAACAGAGTCTAAATTACACAGATTGATTTCAAACTTGAGGTCCTTCTGTCTCAGTCTTCCAAGTACTGGAATTATAAGTGTGCATTACTGTATCTGGTTTAGAATTGCTATTTCAATAAAGATGATGTGATTGAGCAGGTAATATTTGAAGAAGAAAAAAGTTGTCATGTAGTAACTGGAATTAATGAATGGGCAATGAAGAAAGCATTTCATTATTCTATTTGGTCAGTACCATTACCAAGAAAAAGTGAGAATATAAGGCCCAAAGTGTTCTTTAACAGGAGTAATCCTAGAATACATAAATCAAACCAGAGTCAAATTTTCATGGTATCTCCAACTTATGAGTAAAATATGATGAATTTTTCAGTTCCAACATCCATCTTTTCTTCAGAGGCAGATAACTTCTTGCAGAATTGAATGATCTCAGGATTTTTGTATGAGCATTATTTTTTACTGGCAAGAGACAGAGAGAAGTAATTGAAAGAAAGGACTTGAACATTTTGACTTTTTCCTTATAGGACTAAGATGCCATATGGCAGCTGAATGCTTTACATGATCCATAGCCTTATTATTCCTGAAAGAGAGATTCTTTCTCAGCTCCCTAGCAATTTTTGATAAATGGTTGCTATTGGATAAGCCTGGGTCATTTGTCTGCCTCTTTACTAATCACTGTCTCTTGGGGGCATGTTGCACTTTGATTGGACTGCCTGCATCATATTCCTTTGATTATAATAAGGAAGGCGGGACCAAGCTATATGATTGACAGTTCTGTCAGATGAAGGATAGGCAGTTATAGAAAGGAAAAGTAGAAAAGCACTGGAAAGAGGGAAGACATTATAATGCTTTGGAAGAAACAACAGGACTGCTGGAGAGGATTCACAGTGGTCAAATCCCTGAAAATTGTATTTAACTCTTGGCATACTGACATATTTCCCACTTAGTGAAGTTAACAATCTTGTTTCTATTTTTTTCTTTCCCATATGATTCTTTTTGATACTGGGTGTTTGAACTACTGAGCTACATATACCCCATCCCTATTTTATTTTTATTTTGAAACAAGGTTTTGATGAGTTGTAGAAGACTGGACTAAGTTACTGAGGCTGGTCAGGAACCTGCAATCCTACTGTTTCAGCCTCTCAAGTACTGAGATTATAGGCACACACCACTACTTCTGGCCACATGATGAATTTTTGCTATCATTACTTGAAATTTTTTTTCCTTTTAACTTTTTTTATTGGTGCATTATATTCAAACATCATATTGGGGTAAAAAAAAAACTCGTGTGTACAAACATGTACACATCGCTGATTTAACCCCTATCCAATTCCCACCCCATTCCCTCCCCTTCCCTCCTTCCCTTGCTTGGCTTAGTGATTGACTTCGATATGTTTAAGTACATTGTGTGTTTTAGAGATTTTCCTCTCCCCCCCTCCTTTCTCCTCCTTTAGGTTGTCTTGTTTGCTCCTCTAAAATTTAAAACACAACACCAATGACAATGTTTTTTATTTATTCTTGAGTTGAGAAGCTCTGGTTCCATGGTGATTTAAATACATAAAATTGTCTCTTGAGTCACCAGAAATTATGAGGGAGAGAGATATTATAGACTCAAAAAGAATACCTTTGGTCTGTGGCTCTAATCACAGCCTTAAAGAAGCTTTCAAAAATACCTTCTAAATCCTATTTGTTAAACACAGTGTGACTCTAAGGTCCAGTAATTATTACTCCACACAAATGTCCAAAATCCAGAAGCTCAGACCCTGGGAGTTTCAGGAGGTGTGTTAAATTTGTTCCCAAAATCTTTGCACATTGATTGTGCTTTATATTGTTAGGCCTGATTTTGCTTGCTGAATTCAGCTGTGCCGTTCTTTCTGTTCCAGAGGAGCCATTTGAAATTCAAGATTAGTTACCTGAGGGACCAATTAATCTAATTTGGAGCTTCAACCTACTCAGGCCATTTGCATGCGATTTAATTTGAAGCAGAATGGTTATGAGTTTCTTCTAGCTGCCTGGATACAGACCTGGGGAAGTCTAGCTTTGGTAGAAAGGATGGCAGGGTACTGTGCATAGTTGCTATGGTGAACAGAAGAATATTCATTGAGTATAATCAGGCACAGTTGCAAATATGCATGGACAGGGGTTTTTCATTGAGACTTTTTAAACAGTAAAATCTCAATTTAATTTTTTATTGATAGAGGATTATCTCAATGAATTATGGTAGTATTCATCCAACAAAATCATTAAAATAAGCCAGGTGTGGTGGTGTACATTTGTTATTCTAGCACATAGGAGAGTGAGACAGGAGGATCACAGGTTCAAGGCCAGCCTCAGAAACTTAGCGAGACCTTCAACAACTTAGCAAGACCCTACTTCAAGATAAAATATAAAATATAAAATATAAAATATAAAATATATAAGGTGTGGCTTTGAAGTACAATTATCCCTGGTTTCAATCCCCAGTACCCCCCCCCACTCATTAAAACAAAAGAAAGAACAAAAATGAGAAAGCAGATATGTGTTTAAACATATATTTATTAATATAAAAAGGCATAAATGAATTATTGATTATTCTCTTAGTCAACGTTCTCACTTCCATAATCCAAAATGACACAATTTAGAGTAAGAAAAATTTATTAGCTCACAGGTTTTCATGGGGATTCCAGAGATCATTCTATGAAAGACCAGATCTGTGGAGCTCAGAGCATGGCACAGAAAGAGAGAGAGAGAGATTTCTGTTCCTCATATCACAGAGGTAAGAAGCAAGAGAGCAAGCCAGGAGAGTCAAAAACAATAACATTGTCCTTAAGCTCACACCTCCAGAGATTCGCTATCTCCAGCCACATTCTGCTTGCCTAGGTTACCAACCAGTAAATCTAACACGATGGATTTATCCACTGATCACATCACAACCCTCATGACTTAGTCACATCAACTCTGAACATTAATAAACAAGCTTTGCAGGGGACATTCTGTATCTAACAACATTCACCAATGGAAGTAATAAGGTGATATGTATAGTATAATTTCATTTTTATAAAAATAAATGGGTTTGTATATATTTTTAATGGTTAGAAGTGAGGGTTTGTTATTTCTGTAGTAGCATTATGGTCAAGGATGTCAGGAGCCAAGCGTGGTGGCGCACGCTTGTAATCCCCGTGCTTGGAAGGCTGAGACAGGAGGATCGTGCAGGTTCAAAGCCAGCCTGAGCTACTTAGTGAGGCTCTCAGCAACTTAGTGAGACTTTGTTTCCAAATAAAATATAAAATAGGTCTGGGAGTATAACCAGGAGGTCGAAAGCCTCTGGGTTCCACCCCCAGTAACACCAAAAAAAAAAAAAAAAAAAAAAAGATGTCAGGATTCTGTCATGCTGAACATGTTTTTCTCATTGTGCTGCCAACCAAGTAAATGATACTCAAAGAATCATAGATTGTATTGTTTACCAGTAGCTGGATAAAGGCCTGCCTCAGCCTGTCACCTTTTTGGAAAAAGATAGAACATGATTAAACCAGTGATCTTTAAATGTGGACTCCTGGACTTCCGGGAAGATGGCGACCGAGAAAAGCGGGGCTTAAGAGCCCCACTAACAACCAATCTCTATTACCACAAAATCAGCGCCTTTCATAGACAGAAAACACCATCACCAGAGAAACAAAAAAATCACCAGGCTCCAGAGAGAAAGCGGACTGAGAACAGAGCTCAGAGCCACAGAGAAGATATACCCACCTCACGCCTGAGGACGCGGCAGCAGCGCCATACTGCCGGCGGCAGCGGTGAGTTCACCAGACGGCTACAGCAAGCCAAGGTGAGCCGCTGCGGAACAGCCAGGCAGGATCTTTCGGCGCAGGGAGCATCTAAAGTTCCCAATGGCTGAGCTCAGCACACGCTGTAGGGACTCAGAGTGGAACTCAAAACCAGAGAAGAAAAAATACGCCAGCCTCACAGCCGAGGGCATGGCAGTGGCGCCATATTGGCACCGGCAGCAGCAGCAGCGAATTCACCGAGTCCAGTACAGCTACATCTGTGTACTCAACAACAGTGAGTCAAATTGCGGGCCACAGAGGAGAAATCCCAGTACTGTACTCCCTGGGACTTGACCCAGTGGGGGAGTGGTGGTGGCAGAGATATCACACCATAGGAGAACGTGCAACCTGGCACCCCCCATAGTCTAAAGCAGCCTCTTTCGACTCCCTGGGTCAGAGACTCTGTGATACAACTCAGTAAAGGAGTAGTGGGGTCAGAGATACAGACTCGAGATCCAGAGCACCTTAAGCGAAGTCATAGTGACCCAAGGGAAGAACCCAGAGAAGGCACAAACTTCCAAAATCATGGGAAAGAGGAATAACACTGGAGCAATGAATGCCCACAACCCCACAACATCAGAACCTGATAAAACAGAAAATCAGAGATTTCTAGAAGATCAAATCAGGAAAATAACTGTAGAAATAATAGAGGTGCTTCGAAAAGAATTCAGAGAGAGCCAAAAAGAGATAAAGGATGCAATTAATGAAGTAAAGGCCTCAATTCAAAGCATGAACTACCGATTAGACCACATGGAGAACAGAATCTCGCTCTTAGAAGATGATCATTCCAAAAATGAACGCATAGTTTCTAATCTAGAAAAAAATATCCGACAGCAGGAATCTGACATTGAAGAAATATGGGCCCATTTTAAGAGAGCTAACCTAAGAATAATTGGAATAGAGGAGGGAAAAGAAGGTGAAACCAAAGGGATCAACAATCTCTTCAAAGAAGTAATAGCAGAAAATTTTCCAAACATAGAGCAAGAGGTTGATACACAGGTCCAGGAAACTTATAGAACTCCCTTTAGACAGGATCAGAGAAGAGGATCCCCACGCCACATAATTGTCAAAATGACCAATGTGAAAGCCAAGCAGAGAATCTTAAAGGCAACAAAAACAAAGGACCAAGTGACATTCAGAGGCAAACCAATTATAATCACTCTAGACTTCCCAAACCAAGTCATGAGAGCCAGAAGGGCTTGGAGTAACATATTCCAAACTCTGAAAGAAAACAACTTCCAGTCAAAAATTTCCTACCCAGCAAAACTTTCTATCAAATTAGATGGAAAAATAAGAAGCTTCCATGAGAAACAGAAACTGAAGGAATTTATGTCTTCAAAACCAGCGCTAGAGAAAATACTCAGAGATTAACTACAAAGAAGAGATAGGTAACACACACCAGAACCAGAGAAACAAGAGTTTCCATCCAACACACAACTAAGATTGGTTATCTGTGGAGATTCATTATTTATGTTAGTCTTTTACCTATCTCTAAATTGTATTGTTTGCCTTTATTGTTGTTAATTTTTAGGATTTCTAGTTGGAATATTAATATACCCTCAGATATAGCATTTGGAAATATTTTATCCCATTCTATTAGTAACTTTTAACTCTGTTTACATTGTCTTTGGATATACAATATTTTTTTTTATTTTTTAGGGAGTTTGTATACTCTTCTGTTGCCTGTGCCATTGAAATCATATCCAAGAAATCACTTCCAATTTCAATGTTGTGAGGTTTTATGACCCAGATTTTCTCCTAAAAGTTTATAGTCTTAAGATTTATATTTAGGTCTTTTATCTATTTTGAGTCAATATTTGTATATGGTGTTAGGTAAGGGTCCAATTTTATTCTTTTCCATGTAAGTATTATTTTTCAACAATATTTAGTTAAAAGATTATTATTTCCACCACCAAATGTTCGTGGAAACCTTGTAAAAAATAACTTGACAATATAGGGAAGAATTTAGCTCTAGGCTTTTATTTAACTCCAATGGTTTATATATCTGCCTTTAGAACAGTACTACACTGTTTCAATTATTGTAGCTTTATATGGTTTGAAATAAAAAAATATATATCTTCTAGCTTTGTTCTTTTTCAAGATCGTTTTGGGTATCTAGAGTCCATATTCCATATTAAGATAGATTTTTTTTCTGAAAAATAAATATATAAATATATGATAGTTTCACCTAAAGAAAATAGAAAAAAATATTCTCTGGTAAGAAAGAAAGCAAAAAGTAATATTAAAATGTTATCTTTAAGTCATCAAAAGTTTGGTATCAGACAAATGAAACTGTTATGTGAGATTATCATTTTTAATTTTGGATAAATTGCTATAATACTAGATGTCAACCACTAAGCCAAGCATGGGAGGGAGGGATAGGGAGAGAATGGGGTGGGGATTGGGTGGGGGCTGACTGGGCGATGTGTGCATGTATGTCTACAAAAGTTTGTATCCCACTATGATGTATGAACACAGTGCACCAATTAAAAAAAATAAAAAAAATAAATAAAAAAAATAAATGTGGACTCCTGAATCTTGGGTGACTACACCAGTAGTGCCTGCCCTGACCTAACGTACCTATTTAATTAGAGACACAGAATGTATAGGAAACAGAATTCTGCTGAAGGGGAGAACTAAAGTCTATGTTTCAAGATCCCCTGGTTAAATATGGCCTAGTAGTCCAAAGGAAAAACTTAGGAGATTTTGAGTGGGATTGTGTGTGTGGTTAGTAAGAACATGGACAAAAGAGTAAACGCATTTTATCAGAACATGCATGTATAGAAAAAAGCTAAAGGTGCTTATGTGAAATTTCTACCATACTTTTGTTCTGCCTTTGATTTTAATTTTCATTAAACTGTTGATTGTCCACATTTTCTGAGTGCCTTCAATGCAGATGGATTCCTTGTGTAATTAAAAAAAGTCACACATGAAAATTAAGCCTTGATGTAATTTTAAACAAACATTCCCACCCCCATGCCTCTCATTTTTAAAAATTAGAATAACTTATCTTTAATCATACCCAGGCATCTTGAAGAAATAACTTTCTCGCCTTTTCAACTTGGCATTTCTCACTAGCCAGCTCACTCTTCAGAGAAGGCTTCAGTGAGTGAGTGTGGGCGCCCATCAGAATCCTCGCTGAATGGCCACTGTGCTGGCTGCCCTCATGTGCCTGAACCCTGAGCTCATACACTATGATAACTTCAGGGAAGGACATCAGGAAAGCCAGCCAAGAATAATGAAGAATAATGACGATAATAAAACAACACTGAGCTCTGGCTTGCTGTGTATCAGGGCCTGCAAAAGCTTTATTTAACCCACTTGGTCCCCATGACTTTTTAAATTAGAAGCCATTATAATCCTCATTTTATATAAATTAAATCTCCAGGGGTTAATCTGTCAAAGCCCACTCCGCTCATAATCAGCAGAGCAAGAATACAAACTCAGTCTATCTGTTGCTGGCATCCAGGTGTCTGACACCCAGAGAGAAGGAGGCTCAAATGGGTGCTGTATGTCACAGTGCACTCCTGCTTGCTCTTCTGGTGAGCCAAGGACATACTTATTCAGCCAAAGGGTTTCCAAATTTTATTGCAAAGAATCTAAAGCACTTGTCACACAGAGTTGTGGTGTTTTATTATCTCTCGCCTCTACTAGACAGATCTTTGAAGAGAGGGGTTGTGTCGTGTGGTTGTTACTCTGGTAATTATCACATTGTCTAACTCATAGTGCTCAATCTACACTACAATATAAATACTGCACATTTAACCAGCAGGGCATGGTAGACATACCAGTTTGACAAATTGCAAAGTTCTATTGTCATAGTAGAAGGTGAAAATAGACCCAAGGAATAGACTAGTTTCTATTATACTGTATAGACTCCTTAGAAAGGGGCTTGTAAGTTCCCCATATGCATGGTGGTAGGCTTCATTCTGTACAGAGTAAATTGATGTAATCCCAAATTTCTAAGAATTTATAATCTGAGGAGCCAAAGAAGAAAGTGCCATAATATATGGCCTATAAAGGCAATAGCATTTTTATTCAGAACTGAATATAATGATTGGTGTTTTGTGGAATACAGAAAAAATAAATTATGTAGAATGCTTTTAAAATTTGTAATTGCAAATTAAAATAAATTATGCTTTTATTACTTTTTAAATTTAATTAATTATAAAAATAATTTTGTGGTTTTGTGATACCAATAATGCTTATAGCTACCATGTCTCACCAATTATTGTACTAATTTATTTTGTTTTTATTAAGTGTATCACATATCTTGTCTTATCTAGCATTCCCAATAGCACTATGATGTAAATGTTATCATTATATAAATTTTATAAATGTGACTCCAGAGTTTTAGAAACAAGAAACAGATTTTAATTTACTTATTTTAATTATTTAAACTTAAAAAGTAATAAAATTGTATTTTAGAATTTTATTTAAAAATTGAATAATATGTCTCATTGCATTTCAAACCCAGCATAGTTACATATGATTATCAAGAGCCTTATTCAGTTTTGCCTTTTAGAGCCAAATTGTGTGACCTTGTTGCTAAGTACATAGGAGTTAGAAGAATGGAAATATTTCTTGGAGGAAATGACTTTAAGTTGATCTTTACAGGGTTAAGAAAAAGACAAGTTTTTTTAAACAAAAATTTGGTTTTCAACTTTTAAAAAATGTCTATAATTATGCAATACTTTCTTCCCTGTTCCTGAGCAGTTTGAAGATAAATATATTATGTGCAAAGAGACTAGTTTTATTTTGCATAGGAAACAATCTATTATTTACACAGGTTGCTCTTTATAACTGAGAGCCAGGATTTCATCTCTACAAATATAGGTCTCTCATAACTTTTTGTATGTAATTATAATTTTTTTTTAGTTTTTTAAAATTAGTGCATTGTATTTACACATCATAATGGGGGTAAAACTTCAATAGACATAAATGCACACATCACCCAGCCATCCCCCACCCAGTCCCCACCTCACTACCTCCCTGTCCCTACCTTCCATGCTTTGTTTAGTGGTTGACTTCAATATGAATAAGTACATCATGCACTTTAAAGAGTTTCCCTCTCCCCGAACCCCCTATCCCCACAGATCGGTTGCCTTATTTGATCCTCTATAGGATTTCCTTTTTCACCTGGAGTTTCTCCTATGACTCCTTTCACCCTAGCTTTCACATATTATGGAAAGCATCCGATTCCTTACTTTTTGCGACTGACTAATCTTGCTTATCATAAATTCCTCAAGATCCATCCATTTCCTTGTAAGTGCTGCAATTGTGTTTTATTTTTTATGGCTGAGTTAAATTCTATTGTGTACATATCCCACAGTTTTGTAATCCATTCATCTGTTGATAGACATCTTGGCTGGTTCCATAGTTTGGCTATGGTGAATTGTGCAGCTATGAACATAGATGCACATGCAT
This sequence comes from Muscardinus avellanarius, assembly GCF_963383645.1. Classification (NCBI taxonomy): domain Eukaryota; kingdom Metazoa; phylum Chordata; class Mammalia; order Rodentia; family Gliridae; genus Muscardinus; species Muscardinus avellanarius. The sequence continues at coordinate 146,546,548 of NC_137786.1, forward strand.
TAGTTTGGTAGTTTGCTTTCCTTTCTACTGGGTAGATACCCAGAAGTGGTATTGCTGGATCAAATGGTAGATTTGTTCCCATTCTTCTGAGGATTTTCCATACTGTTTTCCAAAGTGGTTGCACTGATTTGCAATCCCACTAACAATGTTTTAGAGTTCACACTTCTCCACATCCTCACCAGCATTTGTTTTTGTTTGTGTGTCGCGTCCCTAGGGCTCTGACCAGCAGAGCCTAGGGAAGAAACACACGAACGCCGACTCTGTTGATGAAGCTCCTTCCTCTTTAATGCTCTCTCAACGCCCTCTCAGGTAAAAACAACATCAGTCTTCTATCTCCTCCCTCATCACTCCACCAACCCTCCTCTGTGGCACTCTACGTCTCTGCTGCAGCACACACCGGTCACAGTGGTGGCTTTGTGAACATGTCCGTCCCAGCTCGGAGCCCGGAGCAGTCCGCCAAGGAACTGCTCTTCCTGTCCACCAACCCTCTTCTTTTCCCCGCTAGGGCATGCACATTTTTAACCTTCTCCTTGGCAGGCAGGTGGTAGCACGAGGCGCTGCGTCACTAATCATCCGTAAGGCGCCTGATAGGGCTCACTGCGCAGGCTCATGGCACCGCCAGCCTCGTGAGCCTCATGACTTGGCTGCAAGCCCTGGCGCCATCTTGAGTCCACACTGGCAACAAGCCTGGGTGCCACCTCGGTCCAGCCCAGTGGGCCCCGACATTTGTGTTTTGAATGATTGCCATTCTAGTTGGAATTAGGTGAGATCTCAGGGCAGTTTTGATTTGCATCTCTCTGATTTCCAACGATGTTGAGCATTTTTTCATGCATTTATTGGCCATTTAAATTTCTTCTTTGGTGAAGTGTCTATTTAGTTCCCTTACCCATATTTTGGTTGGATGATTTGTTTTTTTAGTGTTGAGTTTCTTGAGTTTTCTGTATATTCTAGATATTAGTCCTCTATGGAAGGGGTAGGTGACAAAAATCTTTTCCCATTCTGTTGGCTCTTGATTGAGGTTCTTGACAGTTTCCTTTGCTGAACAAAAGCTCTTTAGTTTCATGCAATCCCATGTATTGATTCACCTTTTAATTTGTTGTGCCTTTGGGGTCTTGTTGAGAAAGTGTTTATCTGTGTCTATGTGTTGCAGTGTTGGACCTATGCCCTCTTCAAGAAGCCTTAAGCTCTCTGGTATAATTTCCAAGTCTTTGATCCATCTTGAATTGACTCTTGTGCAGGGTGAGAAAGTGGGATTAATTTCCAATTTTCTGCATATGGTTAGCCAGTTTTGCCAACACCATTTGTTGAAGAGGCTATCTTTTTCCCAGTGTATGTTTTTGGCCCCTTTGTCAAAAGTCAATTGGCTGAAAGTGTGTGGACTTGTTTCTGGGTCTTCTACTCTGCTCCATTTGTGTATGTATCTGTTTTTGTGCCAGTACCATGCTGTTTTTTATTATGATGGCTTTGTAGTATAGTTTAAAGTCAGGTATTGTGATTCCTCCTGCATGATTCTTGTTGCTGAGAACTACTTTGGCTATTCTGGGCTTTTTGTTATTCCAAATAAATTTAAGGACTGATTTTTCTATGTCTGTGAGGAATGATCTTGATTTCACATCTTGATTTCACCTCTTATGTTTTCTATGACCCATTCTCCATTCAGAAGTGTGGTGTTCAGCCTCCACATGTTCATGTGGTTTCTTTGGGTCTTTTTATAGTTGATTTCTAACTTCATTTCATTATGGTCTGATAAGACACAGGGAAGAATGATACATTTTTTGAATTTGCTAGTGCTCACTTTGTGGCCCAGGATGTGATCGATTTTGGAGAAAGTTCCATGAACAGCTGAGAAAAATGTGTACTCCTCTGTAGTTGGGTGAAATATTCTAAATGTGTCTAACAGGTCCATTTTATTAATGGTGTTCTTTAGTTCTGAGGCATCTTTACTGACCTTTTGTCTAGATGATCAGTCTAATGGTGTGAGGGGGGTGTTGACGTCTCCCAGTATTATTGTATTGGGCATTATGTGTGGTTCAATGTCACATAGAGTTTGTTTTATGAAAGTAGCTGCACCTATGTTTGGAGCATAGATGTTGATTTTTGTTATTTCCTCTTGTTGTATTGTTCCTTTTACCAGTAAAAAACGACCTTCCTTTTCTCTTCTAATAAGCATGGGCTTGAAGTCTAACTTGTCTGATATCATAGTTATTATTCCTTCTCATCTTCAAGTTCCATTGGCATGGATTACCTTGCTCCAGACCTTTACCTTAAATTTGTTTCTATCTTTACTTGTAAAGTATGTTTCCTGCAAGCAGCAGATAGATGTGTTCTGTTTCTTACCCATTTTTCAACTTTATGTCTTTTTATTGGGGAGTTGAGGCCATTTACATTCAGTGTGATTATTAAAAGATGATTTTTAATTTCTAACATGTTGAGATTTTATTTCTGTTTGAAATACTGTTTGTTCTTTTTTGCTTAGTTGTCTGATGGATGGAAGTTCTTGTTTCTCTGGCTCTGTTGTGTGTTACTTATTTCTTCTTTGTAGTTAATTTCTTTGAGTATTTTCTCTAGTGCTGGTTTTGAAGACATAAATTCCTTAAGCTTCTTTTTATCATGGAAGCTTCTTATTTCCCCATCTAATTTGATAGATAGTTTTGCTGGGTAGGAAATTTTTGGCTGGAAGTTGTTTTCTTTCCGAGTTTGGAATGTGTTACTCCAAGCCCTTCTGGCTTTCATGACTTGGTTTGGGAAGTCTGGAGTGATTCTAATTGGTTTGCCTCTGAATGTCATTTGGCCTTTTGTGTTTGTTGCCTTTAAAATTCTCTCTTTAGCTTCTTCAATGGTCATTTTGACTATTATGTGGTGTGGGGAACCTTTTCTCGGATCTTGTCTAAAGAGAGTTCTATAAGTTTCCTGAACCTGTGTATTGACCTCTTGCTCTAAGTTTGAAAATTTTTCTGCCATTACTTCTTTGAAGAGATTGTTGCTTCCTTTGGTTTCACCCTCTTTTCCCTCCTCTATGCCAATAATTCTTAGGTTAGCTCTCTTAAGATAGGCCCATATTTCTTCAATTTCCAATTCCTGTTGATGAATTGTTTTTTCTTGTTATAAACTATGAGTTTATTTTTGGAGTGATCATCTTCCAGGTGTGAGATTATATTCTCCATTTGGTCTAATCAATGGTTTATAGTTTGAATTGATGCCTTTACTTCAATAATTGCATCCTTTATTTCTTTCAGACTCTCTCTAAATTCTTTTCTAAAATCCCGAATTAATTCTACAGTTATATTCTTGATTTGATCTTCTTGAAACCTCTGCATTTCTGTGTTATCAGGTTCTGTTTTTGTGGAGTTGTGGAAGCTCAGTGCTCTGTTGTTGTTACTCTTTCCCAAGATTTCAGAAGTTTGTCCCTGTTGCTTTTGGTAGATTTCTTTCAGTCTCTAGGTGTCAGCTGGTATATTCTGGGGCAAGTTGTGTTCAACAGTAAAGGTTGAGTAAGGAGGGATGAGAAGGAGTAAATGGAAGAATAAGGTAAGGTCAAATCGGTTCGAATAGTATGAGTATATGAGTTTGTTAAGGTAATATATACTAGAGATTAGAGATAGTACCAATTTAGTAGAATTCTAGTAATTAATGTAGAGTTTCTGGTATAGTGATATGAATTGGATTCAATACAGGACTAGGGAGTGATAAAAAGAAGAGAAAAGATAGAGGAGGAATAGAGAGGAAAGAGTAGATTTTTCAAGGGAAGAAGCTTGGGAGAGGATTTGGTATGAGAGTTAAAAAAAACAACAACAAACAAACAAAGCAAAACAAAAATAATAAAAACAAACAATACAATACAAAAAACCCACAAGCCCCTTCCAAAATAAGAAAAAAAAAAAGCAAAAAAGCAATCAGATATACACACACCAAAAAAAGAAAGAAAAATCCCAATCAATCCCAACAATGAATTGATGCAACTCTACAAATAAATTCAGCAGTCTTGCCGGGCATGGTGGTGCACACTTATAATCCCCGTGCTTGGGAGGTGGAAACAGGAGGATGGCGCTGGTTCGAAGCCAGCTTCTCTGGCTAAAGAGACCCTGTTTCCAAATAAAAATATGAAATCAGTCTGGGAGTGTAGCCCAGAGGTAGAAGGGTTTCCAGGAACCCCAGTACCACCAAAAAAAAAAAAAAAAAAAAAAAAACTATTAAAAAAATTCAGCAGTCTCTTTCTGTGTAGATACCAATTGCTACGGGGACCTTTCCCTCTGTGTCTGATTCTCTGAGTTTTCTCAGTCTATGCAGATGATCAGTATCAATGGGGTGGGATTTAATATTGAGTGAAGGTCACCTTCCACACTTTCCACAGATCAGAGTCTAGGTCTCTCCCTGCCTTTGTTGGCAGTGTATGCCTCTGAGACCAAACTCAATGTAGGAGTCTCAGTTCTACACAGCTAGGGCTGTGCTAGTCTGACTTGTCCCTGTTCCCCACAATTGGGATTTCTGTGGGGTGCCTAGAAAACCTCACACATTGGGTTTAGAGTTAAGTATAAAATTCCCCCCACTGCCGGGCGTGGTGGCGCACGCTTGTAATCCCCGCGCTTGGGAGGCAGAGACAGGAGGATCGCGCAGGTTTGAAGCTAGCCGCGCGCGCTGGCTTAGGAGACCCTGTTTCCAAATAAAAATGTAAAAATAGGTCTGGGAGTGTAGCCCGGAGATAGAAGGGCTTCCAGGAACCCCAGTACCACCAAAAAAAATAAAATAAAATTCCCCCCACACTTTCCACTCGTCTGAGCCTGAGTCTGTCTGAGCTTCAGATATGATCAACAGCACATCCCATTCCCACCTTCTCTGGGTTCTTCTCCAGTTCACCATGCCTTCCCTTATTGTGCTCTGGATCTCTGGGGGGTGTGGTAACTTCCACCGCCACTGTTCCTTCCCTGAGTTGTATCTCCAAGTCTCAGACCCAGGGAGTTTGTCACAGCTGCGCTAGACCCTAAGGCTGCCAGGCTGGGGCTTTCCTTCAGGGAACTAAGACTAGGGTGTAGTAATTTCTGCCATTCCTATTCCTGCACTGTGTTGAACCACTAGATATCAGAGCCAGAGAGTTTATCAAAGCTGGTTAAGTCTCTGAGGGTGGGGGTCGCAATTTCACTTAGGATTGTAGTGGCGCTGTGCTGGAGCTTCCGTTGGAGCTTTTGTGGGTGTGGTGAACTCACCGCTACTTATTGCAATATGGCATCTCTGCCATGCTCTTAGGTGTGAGTCTCCATTCTGAATCCCTGGAGACTGTGATGGGCTTGGCTGCTGAAAATGTTAGCTTGTCTTCATGCTGAAAGAACTGCTGATTTACATGCAACTGGCTTTTCCTCCCTGGGGTTTAGATCTGTGAGGCAAGATGATGTAGGCGTGGCGGCCGCTGTAGCGGTAGACTGGTTTCTTTTCTGCTTCTCTGGTTGTTCTAGTCTTCTTTTTTTCTGTATCTTGTATTTATTGCTTTTATTTCTCTATTGATAGTATTTTCTGACTCTGTAAGGCATTATTTTTGCTGCTATGGAGATTGAGTGTCAGCTGTACTCATAGCAGCTACTTTACTCGGTTGCCATCTTCCCTAATTGTTGTAAACATTTTTATACAATTATAAAACAAAGTTAAAATTTCAAAGCAACATTTAATAATTGCATATAAAATAAAGATAATTTAATTTTGTATTGAGTTGATTGCATATCAGACAGAAACTATTTCAAGTGTCTTTAGAACCCCATTATTTATACATTTTTAGTGAAATATACTTGGTATACATAGAACTGAAAAAAAGTCTTAAATCATTTTCATATAAGTACCAAACATTAACAATGCAACAATCCCCTAAATTGTTTTCAATAATTATATTAATGACATTGGTTATGTCTGCCTTGTTTGATAAACAAAAGGAGCAGTATTGAAAAAGGAAAATGGTCCTTTTGTTTGTTTAAATCTTGTATTCTTGTACTCTTAGCTCTGCCTCATTTTATTGAATAATAAGCATCCATGAAATTTTGGTCTCTCTCTCTCTCTCTCTCTCTCTCTCTCTCTGTCTCTGTCTCTGTCTCTGTCTCCTGTGTGTGTGTGTGTGTGTGTGTGTGTGTGTGTGTGTGTGAGGATTATACTCAAGGGCATTCTACATTCTAAATATAAACCCAGCCCTATTTTGTTTTGAAACAGGATCTTAGTAACTTATTGAGGGTCTTGCTAAATTCCTGTGGCTGGCCCTGAACCTGCGACCCTCCTGTCTCAGCCTCCCAAGTACTGAGATTACAGGTGTGTACCACCATGCTGGCTTGGCTAGTCTCTTCAATAGTTAAGATGCAATAAGAAAATGCAAGATTGCAATAAACAAATCTTTGTCTTTATGAATGTGAGGGTCAATGAGTATATGGTCCTTAAATGGTGTTCCTTATTTCAGAAACATGAAGATGAAAACTGCCTACCAAGCAGAGCTTGTGTTTGTCAGATGTGATTTGTGGAGGTTTATTTTACTTGATTCATGAATCATCAATTTTTTTCTTATCAGTCTATGCTAATGCTTAGTTTCTCCAAATTTTTAATAATAAATAGAACCAGGTTTGAAAATGGAAGTGGCTCTAGCAGGATATGGGAATAAATACGGAAAGTGATAAAAGAGAGAAAAGGAGTTCTTGAAATGAAGCCACTGTTTTCCTTTGACTTTCCATTCCCTATCATTTTAGCTTGGTACAAAATAGGCACTGACAAGATGTCACTGAGCAAATGAAACAGTGCATTATCTGGTGTCAGTTTTACAGGACAGTACTTGGAATAGAGAAGCACCCACATCTATCTAGCCATTTAGTTATTTGAGGTACGCTGAATTCAGAAATGGGATTTATGATAGTCTCTGGAAACCCTCTAGCCTCTGCAGTAGCTCTTCTCTTTACAAATTCAGGATTATTTTGGTTGTAAATTGAAAGAAACATAGTATTTTTTTGTGGCACTGGGGTTCTTGGAAACTCTTTTACCTCTGGGCTACACTCCCAGACCTATTTTGTATTTTTATTTTTGGAAACAAGGTCTCTTAAGCCGGGGAGGCTGGCTTCGAAGCTGCACGATCCTCCTGTCTCTGCCTCCTAAGTGCGGGGATTACAAGCGTGTGCCACCATGCCCAGCGAAACATACTATTTTAAGCAAGAAAAAAAGGATGGATTTAGTCACTACCATGAACTGAATGTGTGTGTTCTCCCCTAAATCCTTGTTGATATCCTAAGCCTTGTATTTGGAGATAGGATCTTTAAAGTAGTAAATACAATTAAATATATGGCCTTAATAGAGAAGACTTAGTGTCCTTATGAGAAGACTGGGAGAGACTGGAGCTCACTTGCTCCCCTGCTCAAACACATGTCCCTTGTGCATACTCTAAGGTAAAAATGAGTACAGAGCAAGTAGGTGGCTGTCTGCAAGCCAAGGAGAGAGCCGTTACCAGAAATGGAATTAACTGGAAATTTGATTTTGAGCTTCTCAGCCTCCAGAGCTGTGAAAAATATATTTCTCTTGTTGAATTTACTCAGTTTATGGTATTTTAATGGCATCCTGGGTGTCTAGGTCAATAAATTTATTCATATGGGGGAAGGAACAATGGCATGACACACAGGGTTGAAGGAAGAGCTTTAGGAAGTCTAGTTTCAGGAAAAGCCATCAAAGCTTACTTTCTCTTTCTTTTGTGTGTGAATGTTTCTGCTCAACTTTGTCCTGCATAAAGGCACTCTATGTGGCAGAAATAAAACTGCTCAGACTCAGAATTACATTCTCCAATCTAGCAATCCCATCAGAAAGAAAACAGTTTTATTTCCCATGTTTGAAAATTATTCCCAGGGAAGAACTCTGATTGGCCCTGCTTAGGACACAGACTCACCCCTGAGACAGACTTCTCTGGTTGGGAAGATGCCTGGTAATTATTAACAGAGTCTGTAGCACATGTCTGTTGTTGGGTTGTAGAGTAGAGATGAGTCAGGTATGACCCCATCAAAACTATGCATAATGGGTTAGGGGTTCTTTAAAGGAAAGGATGCTTTACATGGAGAGGACATATCTGTTTCTTATGGACATAGCCAGTCATACCTACGATTGGGAGGCACGGAGAGGACATATCTATTTCTTATGGACATAGCCAGTCATGCCTATGATTGGGAGGCACGGTAGCATTTCAAACAAATGCTCAGGGACCCAGAATCAAGCACATTTGGGTTAGGATAGCTCTGATATTGCTTCTAATTTTTCACAAAATAGGCTTCTGAGACTAGTTCCCTAGTACTTTGATCTTAAACATCTGAATGCTGTTTTGTCTTCATTTGCATAGGGTCTGTCATCACCACAACTCTAGTATTCACAGTTATTTTTGAAGCCCAAGCTTTAATTTGCTTCTTTTAGTTTCATAAGAATGAGAATTGTATGATTGGAACTTTTTTGAGATAAACTTTTATGCCTTTTTGATTCCTGAAAATTATATGCTTCTGGATTTCATATTGCTATGTTATATCCATTTATACAAGCTCCTTTTCCTTATGTTAAATCTGTAGATGCTAGCTGATGTCTTGGGCTAACACTAATAATATTGTATTTGAATGGCTGCAGGGAGACTTTCTATAAGTTTTTGGTACTGTTAGGTTTCTCTTGATCCCCCTATAAACCACTTTCAGTAGGTGGTTATGTCTTAGCCATGTTATGTCTGACCTGTCTTCCTGAACATTTTGGTCTTGCTTGAGATAAAAACAAAGCAAAACAAGACAATTTTCTAACTCAAAAATTGTATATCATGCATACCATACCCTCTGATATTCACATTTTGTTTGGTTTCCTTTCATAATATCTCTAGGCTTTTGCCAATCAGACATTAATAAACATGATACATGTTCTTTAGAAGTTTTTACACTAGTTGAATATGTAATATCAAATATTTTTACTAAGAATTAAAGTTTGTAGTCCATGTTTTTGAGCATCAGATTTTTTAAATTAAAAATTTCTTTATATAGATATGTTTCATTTTCAAGGGATATTAACCAAAGTATAATTTGAAAATATCTACTTTTTTAATCTAGCCACTAACTTCATGCTGCAAATTATGCTCTCTGTCCCTATGACAGTACAGCTTACATACACTAGTGAATTTGATTGGATGTATTCCTAGACAAATAATAAACAGAAATATAAAGCATGATTTTTTATAACTACTGAAAAAATAAATCATTATATTTTTCTTATGAATAAAACACAATTTATACCAAACTTTCAATAAAAAAATCATTATATTTTTCTTATGAATAAAACACAATTTATACCAAACTTTCAATAAAAAGATTATTCCAAACTTACACAAACTCTTTTGGGGACTAGAAGATGAAGGATTATTTCCCAAATCAGTTTTACCACTAGAACCTTGAAGGCAAAATCAAGAAAGGACAGGACAAGCAAGGAAATTACTGGCAAATCTCTCTTGTAAATGTAAATGCAGAAATTCTAAAATAAAATAGTAAGACAGGTCTAGAGTGTAAAAGAGGATAATACATCACTAATAAATTTTGTTATATACAGAAACCCAAGAGTGGTTTAATATCAGAAAATCTACAAATGTCTCACTATCACATGAAAGATTATATATATTACATATGTTCAAATATATCCTAAAAAGAGATAGAAAACTTCTTTAAAAATCAGTATCATTGCCAGGTGTGGTGGTGCACGCTTGTAATCCCCATGCTTGGGAGGAGGCAGAGACAGGAGGATCGTGCAGGTTCGAAGCCAGCTGTGCTGGCTTAAGAGACCCTGTTTCCAAATAAAAATATAATATAGGTCTTGGAGTGTAGCCTGGAGGTAGAAGGGCTTCCAGGAACCCCAGTACCACCAAAAAAAAAAAAATCAGTATCCTTTTTTATGAGAAATACCTTTAAGTGAAATACAAATATTGTATGTAAAAATCAGATAAAAGATCCATTTTAGATGGAGAACTACTTATGAAATGGTGGAATAAGGACCTTTAAAAATTTACTGCTGTTGAAAGGCAAAGAGAATACTAGAAAAATGGTCAAAATTTAATTTTCTCAAAATTAAATGATTGAAACATTCTGAGGAATGTTTATTAAATATCAGCTAGATCAGGGCAAGAACAGTAAGCTTTGTGGTCCTTAATTTGCTCTAATACCATCTCCTTTCCCTCGATCTGCTGTACAGTAGCCTTGAAAGCAATACTCTCCCTACTTTCATAGCTGTGATAACTAGCAACTTGGAAACTACTATGAGGAGAATACATTTAGAACTTTCTAAATGAAAGAAAAAAAAGATGTTAGAATAGAGAAAAACAGCACATGTAGGTTGTTCTGAGACTTGGAACTCAACCAGAGGGAAGATGACTACTTCTAGGCAAGACAAAAAAAGCTGTCAGAACTCAACAGAAGAAAGACAGAAGAGTGGTATTGGATGTAGCACTAAAGAAAACACTAAGGAAAGAAAATGATGATCTCAGAAGATGGAAAGATCCCCCTTGCTCTTGAATAGGCAGAATAAATGTTATCAAATGACGATTCTACTAAAAATGGTCTACAGAGCCAATGTAATCCCTATCAAAATACCAATGTCATTCTTTGCAGACATAGAAAAATCAGTTCTATATTTTATATTCAGGAACAAAAGACCCAGATTAGCCAAATCAATTCTCAGCAATAAAAACCATGCAGGAGGCATCAGAATTCCTGGCTTCAAGTTACACTATAGAGCTCTAGTAATAAAAGCAGCATGTATTATAACAAGAACAGACATATAGACCAATGAAATAAAATAAAAATAAATAAATCCACACACTTACAACCAATTGATTTTTGACAAAGGTGCCAAACACATAATTTTGAGAAAAGATGGCCTTTTCAACACATGGTATTGGGAAAACTGGTTAGTCATTTTTAGAAAAATAAAATTAAACCCTTACCTTTTACCTTGTACTAGAGTCAACTTGAGATGGATCTAAAACTTGAAAATTAGACTAGAGACTTTGAAATTACCAGAGAAAAGCATAGGTCCAACACTGAAACATATAGGTACAGGTAGAAACGTCCTCAATAAGACTCAAAATTCAGGAAATTAAAACAAGAATTAGGCAGAATAGAGCGAGACAGCACCTTTCAGTTGTTCTGAGACTTAGACTCAGCCAGTGGGAAGATTACTTCTTGGCAAGAAAAGAAAAGCAGTCAGAACTCAACAGAAGAATGACATGGTGGAATTGGATGCAACACAGACAGCAGAGGACTGAAAAGAGTTCTACGCATCTCACCTGGTGAGTGGAAAGCATAGGTGTTGCTATATTGGTAGACTGTGTGGGGCTGGGGGCAGCCAAGAGCGGTGGATCTCAGAGACCAGCTCCAGGAAAAAGCAGTAGAGTCTTCTTGAGCCAGTGACTGCCAGTATACATACATACATACATACATACATACATACATACATACATACATACATAATCAATCCACTACATTCTTCTCTCCACACTCAAATACCTCAAGACTTGACTTTCCAGACCGCTCATCAAGACCTCCCAGAAAAATTTTATGGCTACAGCTGAAATAATCTCTTTCTGCAGGGACCTGAGCAGCACTCCTAAAATCTATGAGTTTATAAACCATTCCAATGGGAGGCTGCCTTGTGTGGCCACAGGGTCTTGCATCACAGGGTCTGTGATTTTGCAAATCATCTATATGGAAGTGGGGCCAAAGGCTACAGTTGAATACAACAAAATGTTGTGTCTCTAGGGACATTCTGCTGGCCAGGACCTAGGGTTGCCAGTTTGCTGCAATCACCACAGGACTCCTCACAATGGTTTTTCAGGCTAAATAACTCAGCCAAAATGTGCTGCAAGCTTGGAAGACTATTAACTTGTGCTTGGTGGTGTTTTGGCACTACAACCACCAACACCTGAAGCCAACAAGATCTCATGAGATCATAGCCCCTGAAATCAACAGTGGTGTCCCTGGGGCTAAATAATTGAACCACTAAAGCTCCAGGCCCAGAAAGGTACAATCTCTTTTTTGCTTGCCCTTGGGCCCTGAAAGCATAAAAGCTAAGGGGTTCAAATGATCAAAACCACAGGCTGGCAACTCATTACTCTCTCCACCAGCAGAGTTTGGACCTGTTGTGCATGCATGCCAGTGAGTGTGTGGTGGTGTCTCTAGGCCATCAAAGCTCAGCCAGCTGGGCCAAAAACTCAGAACATAGTAAACTCTAGACCTGATGAGCCTAGGCCCAGTGGCCACAGAGCCTGGAGGTCAGCACTCTGCAGTTTCTTTGGTTCACAATCAGCAGAGCAATTGTGGTGTCTGTAGAGCATTAAATCCAAACCAGAAGGCTGAAGGCTCTGAACAAAACATCATAGTATTTGGCCCTAAAGGAGTTTTGGCCTGGAGAACACAGCAACCTGCAGCCAATCAGAGACTCCTGTTTGCCAGCAGTAAGAACTATATCTTGTTAAAGAGGTTCTATGTGACGAATTCAAAAATTTGATTCTATGAGACAGATTCATGAAGGCAAATAAATAACCCCAGGATAAGCCTTATAAGGGATAACCAATAGACATAAGACTCACACAAAGAGGAAGAAGATACCAAGGCAACAGAAAAACAAACCTGAGAACTCTGAAAACCTGAAAATAAAGACAAGAAAGGAAACAAACTGTCACAACTCAACAATAATAAGGAAGATCAACAATACTGAGCTTCAGGAAATCTCATAAGGAGAATTTGTAATTTTGATTTTCCATATAATCAAATGCCTCAAAAATGAAATCATAAAAAGTATACAAGAAATGAAAGAACATGTGAATAAAGAAACTGAAGCCATAAGTATGAACTAGAACAAGGCTTTTTTTTTTTTTTTCCAGTACTGAGGATGGAACCCAGGGGCATTCTACTTCAGAGCTACACCCCCAGCCTGGTTTTTTTTAATTCTTTATTTTGAATCAGAGTCTTACTGAGTTGCAGAGGGCCTCCCTAAGTAACTGAGGCTGTCTGTGAACCACAATCCTCTGGTCTAAGCCTCCTGAATACTTGGGTTACAAGCATGTGCCACCACACCTGGCTTCAGAAAGAGGCTTTGAGTGAAATGGAGTCAATAAATGAATTAACGAACTCAATAGAAACCACCGCTGGCTGACTAGACCACATGAAAAATAGTCTCACTCTTGGGAGACAGCTCACTCACACTGACCACACTGTCAAAATATCTAGAAGACAATATAGCAACATGACCAGAACATTAAAACAATATGTTTCAATATGAAATATCCTAACTTATGGATAATAGGCTTTGAAGAAGGTCTAGTAGCACAAACCTAGGTATCAGAAACCTCTCCTGAGAAATACTACCAGTAGATTTTCTAAAGATGGATAAAGGGTTGGGCATCCAAGTACAAGAGACATTCAGAGTATCAACAAGACAAGGTAATAAAAGAAGTTCATGCCACATAATAACCAAAATGACTAACATAGAGGCCAAAGAAAGAATCTTAAAATCATAAATAACAAACAATAGTTTACATCCAAGAGAAAAACAATTAGAATCACTCCAGACTTCTCAACTGAAGTCATGAAAGTCAGGAGGGATTGGTATAATGTATTTCAAACATTGAAAGAAAACAACTTCAACCAAGACTGCTTTATATCCAGCAAAGATATCAATTAAAATTAATAAAGAAATAAAACATTCCAAGACAATCAGAAACTAAAATAATTCATGATTACCAAGCCATAAAATACTAAAGGAAATAAAACACAATGAATAAAAAAAAGCAAATACCAGAACCAGAGGAGAGGCAAATTCCCCCAGATGGCCAACTAAGTGAAGGAGAAATAATAATAATATATCAAACAGAAAATATAACTCAAAATGACAGAAAACAAAAATCATCTCTCAATAGTAACACCAAATGTCAAAAGTCTAAACTTTCCCATTTAAAAGGCATAGACTGGCAATGTGGATCAAAGAACATGATCCAACTATATATTGCTTGCAAGAAACACCTTACAGGCAAAGATACCCATAGGCTAAAGGTGAAAGGATAGAAAAAGATATACCATGCAAATGAAGACCCAAAACAAGAATATAAGTAGCAATAATTATATCAGACAGAGCAGACTTTAAGTTAAAGCATATCAGAAAACAAAGCAGCTCACTTCTTATAAATAAAAAGAAACAATCCAACAAGAAGATGTAATAATAGTAAACATCTATGCCCCAAAGATGGGTGCATCCACTTTTATAAACCAAACTCTTTGGGACATTAAATCTCCAATAGACCCAAACACAACTGGAGGACTTAACATACCATTCACACCACTAGATCAATCTTCCAGGCAACAGATGAGTAAAGACTCTTTACATGTAAAAAACACTATAGACCAAATGAACCTGATAGACAGAATATTTCAACCAGTAACAGCTGAATACACATTATTCTCAGCTGCCCATGGAACAAATAGATCACATCCTGGGCCACAAATCACACACTAGCAAATTCAAAAGGTGTATTATAACTCCCTGCATCTTTTCAGATTACAACAGAATGAAAGTAGAAATCAACATTCAGAAGATAAAAAAATTACATAAATACATGGAGACTCAATGTTATATTCTTGAGTGAGAAATGGATCAGAAGAGAAATAAGGGAAGAAAAATTCTGGAAATAAATGAAAATAGAGAAATGACCTACCAAAATTTATGGGACATTTTGACACACTAATGCCAAAACCAAATAAAGAAAAATATTCATAATTTTTATATGGAGAAACAAAAGATACAGAATAGACAAAGCAATTCGCAGTAATAAGAACCATACAGGAAGCATCAGAATTTCTGACTTTAAATTATACTACACAGTTATAGTAATAAAAACAGCATGGTATTGGCACAAAAATAGACACATAGACCAGAAACAGAAAGAAATGCATGTGGTTAGAGCCAATTGATTTTTGACAAAGCAATCAGAATCATAAATTGGAGAAAAGACAACCTTTTAAACAAATGATATTGGAAAAACTGGTTATCCATTTGCAGAAAAATAGAACTAAATTCTTACTTTTCACCTTGCACAGGAGTCAACTCAAGGTGGATCAAAGACCTGGAAAATGGACCTGGAAGATAGATCAGAGACTGTGAAGCTACTAGAGGAGGGCATAGATTCAACACTCCAACATATAAGCACAGGTAGAAACTTTCTCAACAAGACCCCCAAAGCTCAGGAAATTAAAACAAAAATTAATAAGTAGGATGACATTAAACTAAAAACTTTCTGTACAACAAATAAACCCATCAAGAGTCCAAAGAGAAAGCCCACAGAATGGGAGAAAATTTCTTGCCAGTTATTCCTCTGACAGAGTACTAATATCTAGAATATACAAAGAACTTAAAAGACTTTACACTAAAAAATACCAATCAAGAAATGGGCAACTGAATTGAATAGAGACTTCACAAAAAAGTGGTATAAATATCCAATAGATATATGAAAACATTTTCAATATCATTTGCAATCAGGGAGACAAATCAAAACTACTACACTGAGATTTCATCTAACCCCAACAAGAAACACAATCAAGAAGACAAAAAACAACAAATGCTCAAGAGGATGTAGGGAAATTGGAAGTCTTCTACACTGTTGATTGGGTTGCAAATTAGTACATCCACTATGGAGATCAGTGTAGAGATTTTTCAGAAAATTGAGACTAGATTCTCCATATAACCCAGCTATATTACTCCTGGGTATCTTTCTAAAGGGATTAAAATGAATTATAGTAATATAGGCATACCCATGTTCATGGCAGCACAATT
This sequence comes from Muscardinus avellanarius, assembly GCF_963383645.1. Taxonomy (NCBI): domain Eukaryota; kingdom Metazoa; phylum Chordata; class Mammalia; order Rodentia; family Gliridae; genus Muscardinus; species Muscardinus avellanarius. The sequence goes on from NC_137786.1 coordinate 146,562,379, forward strand.
CACCATAGCCAAATTATTGAACCAAACTAGATATACATCAACAGATGACTGCATTACAAAATTGTAGGACATACCCACATTGGAGTCCTACTCAGCAGTGGAGGACATTTGAAGGAAAATGGGTAGACCTGGAGGACATTATGTTAAGTGAGGTTAGCCAGTCACAGAAAGTGAATGGTCATGCATTTTCTTACATATGTGGAAGATAGAGAGTAGTCAGAATATCAGAGGTGCTTCAGATAATGAAGGAGAGATGTCCATGGATCCAAGGTCTAGGGAAAAGGGAGGCAGGAGAAAGAGAATCAATAATGGCATTACTTTCATTGTATATATGTGAAAAAAAACCCAATGTCAATCTCAATACCCTGTATGGGGAAGAAGTTAGATATTGGATGTATTTTAAACTAGAGAGCTAGTCATTGGAAATATTTTAAATCAATTATTTTAATATGTTAAAAAAGTAAGCCATTTTTAAAAAAATACTAAAGAAAAGTGTATCTTGCAAAGTAAAGACTATCAACAAAGAAATGAAAATTATTTCAAAAACACTAAATGTAGATTTGGAGTTGATCATCATAACTAAAATATAAGATTCATTGGAAGAGCTCAACAGCACATCTGAACAGTCAAAAGAAAGAATCAGAAAATTTTATAGATATAGATATTATATAATCTAAGGAAAAAGGAGACAAAATAATGAAGAGAAATAAACAGACAGAGCTTCAGAAGACATGCAACAACACCAAACATAACAACATATGCATAGTTGGAGTCTCAAAAAGAGAGAAGAGATGAAAAGAAGAAGAAAATCTTTATGAATAAATAACTACAAATATAAATCCCCAAATTTGATGAAAACCTTAATCTAAACATCTGAGAAATTCAACAAAACCCTCTTAAAACAAACTCAAGATGATCTGCACTTATACATCATAGTCAAACTGTTGAAAGACAAATAGAGGATCTTGAGAGTAGCAAGGGGAAAGTGTCTCATCCTGGTGATGGGATTCTTACTAACATTAACAGCTTACGCTTCCTACCAGAAGCCAGAAAATGATGATATGATATAGTCAACGAACTGGAAGAAAAAAAAAATGGCCACCCAAGATTTCTGTGTTCAGAAAAACCAAGATTCATAAATGAAGAAGAAATTAATACCTTCCCAGATAAATAGTAATTATTCAAACTTGTTGCTAGTAAATGTGCCTCACACACACACACACACAAAATGGCTAAAGAAGGCTGGGCATGGTGGTTCATTCTTGTAATTCCAGTACTTGAGAGACTGATACAGGAGGATCATAGGTTCTCAGACAGCTTCAGCTACTTAGTGAGGTTGTCTGCAACTTAGTGATAAGTTGTTTCAAAATAAAGAATAAAAAATCGGCCTGGGTTTATAGCTCAGTTTTAGAATGCTCCTGGATTCCATCCCTGATATTACAAAAAGGAAGAACAAAAGAAAGAAGGAAGGAAGGAAGGAAGGAAGGAAGGAAGGAAAGAAAGAAAGAAAGAAAGAAGGACTAAAGGGTCTATCTCACATTAAAAAGCAGGGAAAACAAATAGTAATTTAAATCCACAAAATATATACAGAGTACTGACATGGTAACCATATAGGTAAATATAAAAGGCAGTATATATTTTTTTTAACAACTAATTCTTTTTCTGTTGTCTGATTCAAAAGAGAACTGTATGAAGTAATAATTATAAAATTATGTTGATTATCTTATAACACAAACATATTTGTATGGCAGCATTAACACAAAAGAGGTGTGAACAAAGCTCAACAAGAACAACATATTTGTACACCATTAAAATTAAGTTGTTCTTTTTGAACTACAAGATTTTAAGTCAAGTTGTTGTTGTTGTTGTTGTTATTATTATTATTATTATTATTATTATTATTATTATTGTTTTGGGGATGGAACCCAGAGGCATTTGAGCTCCAAGCTACTCCCCTTGCCCAATTTTTTATTCTTTATTTTGAAACAGGTTCTCACCGAGTTGCAGAGGGCCTCACTAAGTAGCTGAGGCTGTCCACGAACTGCAATCCTCCGGGTCTCAGCCTCCCGAATGCTGGGATTCCAAGCGTGCACCACCATGCCTGGCTAAGATGTTATTTTTTTAATACTCTGTGGAAACCAGTAAGATAGCTGAAAAATATACAGCAAAAGAAACAACAAGAGAATTTTCCTCTTTCCCCTCCGATCCCCGAGTTAGGTCAACTTACTTGCTCATCCTATAGTATCTCCTTCTTCCTTCATCTAGCATTTCTCCTATGACCTATTTTCTCCCTAGCTTCTGCATATTAGGTAAAGAATCTGATTTCTTACTTTTTGTGACTGACTAATCTCACTTAGCATAATGTTCTTCAGTTCCATCCATTTTCCTGTAAATGACATAATTGTGTTTTTCTTTATGGCTGAGTAGAATTCCATTGTGTACATATCCCATAGTTTTGTAATCAGTTCATCTGTTGATGGACATTTTGGCTGGTTCCATAGTTTGTCAATTGTGAATTGTGGAGCTATGAACATAGATACATGCATTAGTTTGGTAGTTCAATTTCCATTCTTTGGGGTAGATACCTAGAAGTGGCATTGCTGGATCATATGGTAAGTTCATCCCTATTCTTCTGAGGATCCTCCATACTGTTTTCCAAAGTGGTTGCACTGATTTTCAATCTCACCAACAATATATTAGAGTCCCCACTTCTCCACATTCTCACCAGCTTTTGTTCTTGTTTGTGTTTTGAATGATTGTTATTTTAGTTGGAGTTAGGTGAAATCTCAGGGTAGTTTTGATTTGCATCTCTCTGATTGCTAATGATGTTGACCATTTTTTATGCATTTATTGGCCATTTGAATTTCTTGAAGTATCTATTTTTCATGAAGTTTTTATTTAGTTCACTTGTCCAGTTTTTGATTGGGTTATTTGTTTTCTTAGCACTGAGTTTCTTGAGTTTTCTGTGTATTTTGGATATTAGTCCTTTATTGGATGAATAGTTGGTAAAAATCTTTTCCCATTTTGTTGGCTCTTGGTTGAGGTTCTTGATACTTTCCCTTGCTGTACAGAAGCTTTTCAGTTTAATAAAATCCCACATATTGATCCACCTTTTAGTTTCTTGTGCCTTTATATCAATGTCAATCTCTAAGCCAAACATGAGAAGGAGGGAGGGTGAGGGAATGAGGTGAGAGTTAGGTAACAGCTAATTGGGCAATGTGCATGGATGCCTCCACCATTTTGTACCCCATTAAGATGTATGACTAGAATGCATTAATAAAAATTAAAAAAAGAAACAAGGGAATTTGAATGGCATACTGGAAAATACCTGTTCAGCACAATAGAAGCAGTAATGGAGAAAAAGAGGAACAAAAAAGACATTGGACATAGATAAAAATAAATAGGAAAAACATACATGAATCTTGATTTGTCAGCATTTATAATAAATGTAGGCAGAATAAATACTACAACAAATAAATAAATAATAATGCAATGTAACCATATTCTTTCTATTAGAGGCACACTTCAGACATAAACATCAAATAATTTAAAATAAAATGATGTAAAGATACCATGCAAATAATGTCTCAAAAAGAGCTAAGTGGCTATACTAATACCAGATAAAATGGGCTTTAACACAAACAGTGGTGAGGAAAAGAAGGCTATTTTTTAATTTTTAGAATTTTTATTTTAGTTTATTTACATATATATATATATATATATATTTTTATTGGTGCATCACAATGGAATACAAGACTTGTGAGGATATACAAGCACACATCATCCAATTAGCTAGCCTTTATCCAATTCCCATCCCATTCCCTCCCTCTCCCTCGATCCCATGCTTGATTGGTGATTAACACTGATATATTTGTTTACATATATCATGAGTTTTAAAGAGATTCCATCCTCTCCCATCCAATCACCTCTGATTGGTCACCTTAATTGCTCCTCTATAGGGCCCTTTCTTCAACTAGATCTCCTCCTATTATCTCCTATTACCCTAGTTTTTGCATATTAGGGAAAGCATCTGTTTTTTTATTTTCTGTGATATTTCTCTGTGTATGCTGCATTGCAAGTTCTGATCCCACTCTTGACAGCCCTAGCACTGGCCTAGCCACCCGGCAGACTCTGATCCCGGCCTGACTGGGTCCAGTCCCGGCCTTGCTTCATGGCAGGGCCCGATCCTGGCCTTGCTGGCCCTGGAACCGGCCTCACCCCTCGGCAGGCTCCAATCCGGCTCTTGGAGGCCCAGCACTGGCCTTGCCTCACAGCAGGCTTCGATCCCAGCCTTGCAGGTTCTGGCTCCAGCCTAACCTCTTGGCTGGCTCTGATCCTGGCATTGGAGGCCCCAGCACAGGCCTATCCTCACAGCAGGCTCTGATCCTGGCCTCGCTGGTCATGGCACACACATAACCCCTCAGCAGGCTCCTATCCTTGCCTCAGAGGCCCCAGCCCCAGCCTTGCCTCAGAGCAGGCTCCCATCCTGGACTCCCTGGCCCCGGCACTGGCCTAACCCCTCAGCAGGCTCTGATCCCAACCTCACTGCTTTCAGCACTGGCCTAATCCCTCGGAAGACTCCGATCCCAGCCTCGGAGGCCCTAGCACCGGCCTAGCCTCACGGCAGGCTCCGATCCTGGCCTCACTGGTCCCAGCACAGGCCTAACCCCTCGGCAGGCTCCAATCCCAGCCTCAGAGGCCCCAGCCCCAGCCTTGCCTCATGGCAGGCTCCGATCCCAGCCTTGCTGTCCCCAGAACTGGCTAACCCCTCGGCAATACCCCTCAGCAGGCTCCAATCCCAGCCTCGGAGGCCCCAGCGCCGGTCTAGCCTAATGGCAGGCTCTGATCCCAGCCTCACTGGCCCCAGCACCGGCCTAACCCCTCGGCAGGCTCCAATCCTGGCCTCAGAGGCCCCTGCACTGGCTTTGCCTCACAGCAGGTTCTGATCCCGGCCTTACTGTCTGCGGCACCAGCCTCACCCCTCAGCAGGCTTTGATCCAAGCACCCTCTTCACAGCATGTTGTCCCAAGTTCCCAAGTGTACGCGGTGGTATTGTTCTGCCTCTGGGGTTATTTCTTCAAAAGATCCAGGTGTGTTGCATCAGATCTCTGCCTCTCCTAAGTACTGGCCACTGCTGTTGCCGCTGCTTCCACCATCTCAATTCTTTCCCAATCTCTTCCCACACTGCATGTTGTCCAGTATTCCTGAGCATGTGCGATGGTAGCATTCCACCTTTGGGGCAATTTCTTCAGAAGATCAGGGTGGGTTGGATCAGATCTCTGCCTCTCCCAAATACAAGCCTCCATTGCCACCGCAGCCGTTGCTGCCAACACTGCCTTCCTCCTAGGTCTCCGCTGAGCTCCCTCCTTAAATATGATGTTCAGGGTTCTTAAGCATGTAAGGAAGAAGCAGTCCTTCTTTGTGGGGAATTTTTCCAAAAGTTCCAGGTCAGTTGGATATGTTTTGTCTGCATCTCCAGAATCCTTGCTGCTGCCGTGGGCATCTTGACCCCTCCCCAATATTTTTTCTTTTCTTTTTTCTTTTTCTTTCTTTCTTTTTTTTTTTTTTCGAATAAGAGAAGACAATATGTGTGGTTTGAAAAGGTTGTGGGATCAGGCACTTGGTAGCAATGAATATTTTCTCCCTTCCAAGAGTGGAGTCCCACAGCCTCACCACGCAGAGCAGGATCTGCTGTTCTAAGCGCATCATGACCTAGCACAGCACAGGAGTGCTGAGTTCCTCCATACCATGGCTCAGCCTACCGCCCAGCACCAGGCCTTTCTGGGAGCGGGACAGGTCACCCACCCCCAGCCCGGCTCCGGGCCTTCCTGGGAATGGGCCCGGACCATCTGCCCCCAACCCAGCACCAGGCTTTCAAGGGAGCGGGTAAGGCTGCTGGCACCGGGCCTTCTGGGCAGCAGGTAGGCCCGGCACCAGGCCTTCCTGGGGGCGGGCAAGAAGGCTATTTTGTAATGTCAAAAAATTAATCCATTCCAAAATTATTTGGATGCAGGAAAAGCAGTGTTAAGAGGGCAATTTGTAATTGTCATTTGTAGCTGAGAACTAGTAAAAGAATGAGCAAGATTGTGGGCATAATATCAATATATGAAAAATTCACTATCTTTATACAATGAATGACCCAAAATGAAATTAGTAAAGGTTATTAAGATATTAAGAAAATAGTTTTATTTAGAGTGAAAAAATAAAATACCTAGTAAAAACTTTAATAAAAGAGACATAAGATTTTTGACACTGGAAACTACAAAACGCTATAAGAATTGTTGCTAAAAGTGTGTAGAGATTAGATTCCTTAATTGCTGATGGGAATGTTATAGCTGCTTTGGAAAGAAATTTGCATTTTCTCAAAAATGTTAGTTACAAAAATGACCCAGCAATCAGTGACACACATGCACACAGCACTTTCTCCCCTTATTCTCTCCCCACTTCCTTTCTTCCCCATACAGGATATTGAAGTCGACATTGGTATTCTGACATATGTACATAAAACCAATGGTAGTGGTTTCTTCATTAATTATCCTTCTCCCTCACCTTCCCCTAGACCACCTATCTGCTCCACTGAAGTTTCTCCTCCATCACCTGAAGTCTCTTGGGTGTCCCGATTACTCCCTAGCTTCTACATATGAGAGAAAATACATGGCCCTTCACTTTCTGTGACTGTATAATTTCACTTAACATAATGTTTTCCAGGTCCATCCATTTTCCTGAAAGTGATGCAATTTTGTTCTTTTCTCTTGCTGATTAGTGGAATTCCATTGTGTGTATATCCTATATTATAGTAATATATGCATTATGTGTTTTGTCTTAGCACTGTGTGCACAAAGCAAGATATTTTTCAGATATTTTGCATGTATAAAAACTATTTGAATGTGTCTCAGTTGTAAGACCCTGGCTGTGAAGTGAGACTGAGAGAGAGAGACTACGGTTGATGGGTCTGACCTATTTTGTGGCTCCAGAATAGGAAGATTATTTCTTTGCTTTATAGTTGAGGGGGTCCTGCCTAGTTCCAAAAATGTACAGTTCTCACCTCCCACATTATGCTGAAGTTCACCTCTGCTCATTTTCATTGATTGTTTCTGGTGACTCTGGACTCCGACAATTACAAGATTGAACATCTGGGCTCTGAGCTCTTGAAGGACTGAAGCTCTGTACTGAAGCATCATAAATATGGGTGGTACAAGTAGAAATTTACAAATGTTTAAATGGCAATTTATTTTAAATGTATACAATTCTAAGGAAACATTATTGTGTGCATTTAATACATATACAATAATGATATGGGATACATATAGCTAATAGCATATTTATTATAGTGGAGGAAATATATCTACCATCTTACATACTTGTCCATTTTATTTTGTTTTTGTGACAAAGGCAGTTAAAAATCTCACTTAGCACAAATCCTACAGATACTCCATTTAATTACCTGTAGTCTTCATATTGTACATTAGAGCTCTAGATTCCTTCATTCTATTTATCTGTCACTTTGTATACTCCTGGCATACATCTCCCCACTTTTCCCCACTCCTACCTTGGGAAATCACTGTTTTGTTCTCTTATTTCTGTATATTTGAATTTTTTTAAGATTTCACATAATAATGATGTAAATATTCGCATTTCTGTATCTTGCAGGGATTTACTCTTGATCCTACCACATACCCTTCAAATGCTAGAGATTTAGGCTTTTTCCATTTTAAAGCTGTTTTTGTTTGTTTTTGAGATGGAGTTTTGCTCTGTTGCCCAAGGCTGACTTTAAACTGGTAATCCTCCTGATTCAGCCTCCCAATTAAAGCTATTTTCAGCACAGAGTTCATTCTTTGCCTTCTTTATATTCTTTAGTTACTTTAAATGAAAGTCAAATGAATGGAAATGAAGAGATATTGGAAAAAATAAGAGATGTGCCTGGGTGGCACAAGCTTGTAATTCTAATACTTGAGATGCTGAGACAGGAGAATCATAGGTTTGAGGCCAGTCTCAGTGACTTAGTAAGACCCTCCCTCAAAATCTAAAAATTCAAAAGGACTGTGTGTATAGCTCAGAGGTAGAAATATCCTGGGTTCCCTCTCCAGTCCCACAAAAAGTTAGAAGTAAAGAGATGTGAGGATAAATGAGGAGGTATCAGAGTAAAAGGATCTAGTGCCCCAGTGAGTCTCTTACTTATGTCTAACTGATATCAATTACTTTTGGAATTTATTTCCCTGTCAGCTTGTCATATAGATGAACTTCTCTCTCCTCAGATACTGTTCACCCATGGGTTCCTTACTTGTTTCTAGTGTTGAGGAGTTAAGCTCTATTCCCTGGGTGTCATAAATGGGATTACTTCTTTGTTATCTATATAGATAATTTTGTTTCTGTATACCTAATATCTATTCATTAGTCATAGAAATCAGCTGTTTCCAAGTAACATCTCCCCCTTGGCAGAAAGGACCCAACCATGACAACGTTACTGTCTTTCAAGATATCCATCACCCTTTACTCTACTGATTCTTGAAGAGGAATCTTAGGTCAGTGAGATGAACAGCCCCAGCCTCTTCATCCCCACACAGATCTACCAGGAGGGAGAATTCATACCCTGCCAGATAAAACAGGCTAAAACTAGAAAAGTAATAAATGGTATTTTCCTGCTTCTAGGAGCACTTTATAAAAATAGACGCTGAAAGTTTATTTTAAAAAAATGAAAATTTCTCTGCTATCATGTGGTGCATAGAATTGAAATTTCCTTCAAGTTTGTTAGTGTCAGGAAAACCATTCTTGCAACTTTAACAACATCCTGAATGTGGGATATGAAAATCCTTAATAAATGTCATCCTTTCAGGGCAGCTGAGTCAACAAACATCACTGTCACTCTTATTTCTTCCTCCTTGTCATCTTCTGATTAAGAGGAAGTTTCTGCTAGGCCTATCTGAACTCTTTTCTAGCTAACCTCTAATTCCCTTGACTTCTAGACTAGATATTGCTTAATTGAATAGCATGCCATTTAAAATATTTTGCATGCTCTGCTGCAAAGTATTTAAAAATAAGAACAAGCAAACACACCTCTAATCCCTGCTTTGCTCTCAGAAAACAGAGCTGCTGCAGAAAGCACACAAATTTCTAGATACACAATTTGCACAGTTTCAGGGAACCTAATTTCCCTGATGGAGCTGGAACAAGTCAGGCACAAGGAAGCTTGACTGTCAGGGACTCAGACATAATAGGTTGGTTGAAAAGCAAAGGCATGATCCTTGTACCAGGGGACCGTGTGCAGCTGGAGCTAACTCACCTCAAATGAGATGAGATATCACACTTTCAGAAGCAGTGGAAAGGTATTTAACTCACTCCAGGTCTCTGCTGTATATACTCTTACCCAATCAGTGTGTCTGTGTAGAGTGCTGAATTTCTAAAACACTACCATGGTGGGGATGTCAGGCTAACAGGCAATAGGAATTGGATAAAAAGAGGTGATTTGGGGATCTAGTGGAAGTGGGATGGGTCTTCTTTTTCTATTGTATTAAGGTGATACGTCGGACAGGGAAATGCTAGGATCTGGGTTGCTTGATGTGGCCTGTACATAGAGAAGGTCTATCTTGTAGCTGGCACTGAGAAAATTGTTTAATGCAAGTTGCTCTAGGGCTAGATATCTCTAGAAACATTTTTACAATGGCTTTCTGAAAATATTTTTCTAGCTTTGTCACCCATACACTAGCATGACATATATGATTTCAGGGAAGGCAGGAGAGGGTGCTGCTATGTTCATCTCTAGAATGAGGTACTTGATTGGGCCCCCAATTTTATCATTCTTGTGATATCCACTATTCTCTGTAAGGTAGCCTGGGTTTATTCCTTTGTAACTTGACCTTGACTATTACAATAACTATCAAACCTTGACCATTTCAATAGCCGCCTCCTCCTCCTCCTCCTCCTCCTCCTCCTCCTCCTCCTCCTCCTCTTCCTTTTTTGTGGTACTGGAGGTGGAACCCAGGGCCTTTTTACCTCCAGGTTACACTCCCAGACCTATTTTATACTTTATTTGGAAACAGGGTCTCACTAAATTGCAGAGACCCTCACCCAGTAGCTGAGGCTGGCTTCAAACCTGTGTGATCCTCCTGTTTCAGCCTCCCAAGTGCAGGGATTACAAGAGTGCACCACCACGCCTGGCCTCAATGGCTTACTTCTGTCTCTGGTCACTCCTGATTTCAATGCTACCTGCCACCACGTGGCACATGCTGTGTTTGGCGCTTGGATAAACACAGTGGCGCAGTTCCTTCCCTTATGGAATTTCTAGTTTTCATAAGAAAATAACCAGGCAAGATATCAATTAAGTACAATTCCACAAGAGTTGCCAAAGATATGAAAAAAGTGCTGGGAAAATATCAAGCATTTTTTCTCCAAGAAGTCCTTGACGTTGTTAACTATTGATTTAACCCTTTCAATCATGGGTTGTAGTTTTGTTATCTGTAAATAGCCAGTTAATTTGAGTCTTTTGGTGAGAGACTGGGCTTTATTATTATTTTTTTAATCTATGGCCAATGGTAAATGAAGATAGTCATCTCCAATTTCTAAACTGGAAACAAAGAGTCCAACAACTTGTAAATACCCATGTGTGGTGACACACACCTGTAATCCTAGAATTTAGGAGGCTGAAACAGGAGGATGGTAGATTCAGGACCAGTGCCCAGTTACTTAATGAGACTCAGTTTCAAAATTAAATAAAAATGGGCCAGGGTTTGGCTCAGAGATAGACTGTCCGTGTTTAATCTCCAGCACCAAAAACAAACAAAAACCCAGAAAAACATGAAAACATAAATGTACACTTTAAACCAAAATATTACCAGTTATATAAGCATGCATAAATTATTATAAGAACTGGGCTGGGTGTGATGGCACATGCTTGTAATATCAGCATTTGGGGAGGTGAAATAGAAGGATCACAGTTTGTGGACAGCCTCAGCTACTACTTAGCAAGGCCCTTTGCAACTCAGTGAGACCCTGTTTTAAAACAAAGAATAAAAAATAGGTCTGGGGAAAGCTCAGAGGTAGAATGCCTCTGGGTTCCATCCCTAGTACAGCAAAAAAAAAAAAAAAAAGAATTTAACAGAGGAACTCTAAATTTATTGTGACGCCTTTGTATTTATATTATTTTTACAGCTCAGGACTTTCCCTTTATACTAATGGCTCCCTTAAATTTGATGTATATCTACTTGATATATGCCAGATGCAACATCCCATCCCAGGAAAGTTGAAGAGGGAGAGTAAGCAGCAGTGGGGACCTGGAGCTGCAAGCCCTGGCCTCACTCAACCAGAAGGAGTACAGCTTTGATGTGTCTGCTGGAAACTTCAGTTCTTGGTTTAGGCTGATTCTCTTGCCAGCATTTCTATTAGAATTTGATGAATCCTTCAACTACATTTTTCATTAGACATCCAGATAATGAGAAGACTTATGACACTGATGTTTCTCTGGCCTTTGATGAACAGAAGCATTTGGTAAGCAGAACAAAAATTTTAAAAAAGGAACAAGTGAGCCTCAGGGGATTAGAGCCATCATCAATCAGTCTTGAATTCTCCAACCTTCATTCCTATCTTAAGCTAGCTGGGCAGAGAGCTGGGAGTGAGCACCCAAGGCAGGCTGTGCTTTGAAGGGCCTGGCTGGGACCCTCATCATCTGTGGTAGGGACAGATGCAAACCGCCCCCCCCCACCAGCTCTGTGGGCCTCCCCATAGCAACAGATAGGAAGAGACCCTATTTCTTGAATGAGAGGCTGCAGGGAGGTAGAGGGGTCACTGGTTGCTGTTGACTTTGTGGGTTGGGGGTGAAAAGGAGAGGGGACTGGCAAGGCTATCCTCAGGTAACAACCCTTTCTGGAGGTTTGTTGGACATTTTGAGAAACCCTCTGTTCTCAGAAGCAGCCCACATCTCATTTTTTAAATTAAAACCAAGATGACTAAACTTGGAACCGGTCCAAGCAGCCAACTGGAATGATTCAAAATCTCATTGAGAACGAACACATTTTTTTTTTCTCTTGGCCAACCAATTTCAAAGTAATTAAGGCCCCATTTTCGTACCTTGTTTTGTCTACCACATTATGAACATTCCTTGAGACTTCAGGGACCACCTCTTTGTCACTAGAAACCCCTATTGTGATAAAGTTACTACTTAACGAATGCTGGCATGTTGTGGAGGGTGGCACAAGGCACTTGGCATTCATCTAACGTGAATCTTTGTTTTTTGGTATTGGGGACTGAATGTGGAAACATTCTACATTAAACCTATACTTCCAGCCCTATTTTATTATTTTTATTTTTAAATAAGTCCTCCCTAAGTTACTGAGACCGCCTCAAACCTGTAATTCTGTTGCTACAGTCTTCCAAATACTGGGATTACAGATATATATCACCACACCTGGCTATCTTGAGTCTTAAAAACAACATGCTGTCTTTTAAATGGTCATCCTTTTCTCCCAAAACTAGAGGTTTATAACTTTTATAGAGTAAACCAGAAGATGTTTACTGACCTTGTTATTGTCAAGCATCTCAAATATATGAATTTTTGCAGTGACCATCCTTCTGGAAGAAATGAGGATTGCAACATCTACTGAGATAATATGCCTCATTAAGAAGGGCATGGTGCTGGGCGTGGTGGCGTCCACTTGTAATCCCCACACTTGGGAGGCGGAGACAGGAGGATCGCACTGGTTGAAGCCAGCCGTGCTGGTCTAAGAGACCCTGTTTCCAAATAAAATATAAAATAGGTCTGGGAGTGTAGCCCGGAGGTAGAAGGGTTTCCAGGAACCCCAGTACCACCAAAACAGGCATGGTGAAATTCACCTGTAATTCTAGTACTTGGGAGGCTGAGACAGGAAGATGGCAGTTTCGAGGACAACCTCAGCCAGTTAGTGAGGACCAGTAACCTAACAAGATCTTGTTTCAAAATAAAAAGTAAAAAGAGCTGGAGGTGTAGTTTGGAGCAGAATATTCTTAGGTTCAATCCCCAGTGCCACACGCAAAAAAGTGCCCCATTAGGCAGCTAAAATCAATCAACTCTCAGTTGATTTCTTGATGTGTGGTCTCTTCCTCCTTCTCTCTAGATATAGATGAACAGTTCTGCTTCATTGTTTTTTTAGCTGCTAGTCCTCAGGAAGGGAGGCGATCAGATTTAGTGTCTCAAGAGGGACAAGGCGTCCTCAGCTCCCCAGCTCTGTGTGTAAAGTACAGGCTTAGTCCTACTGCCTCTCCCTGCCTTGCTGCTTGGCTTTGAGAACAAGTCATCCTGCCGACAATGTATGACTCGGCTCTGTCCCTTTAGACAAGTACTTCATTCCTGGGGGGGGGGGCTCCTTCCTCCCACCTAATCTCTCACTTTCTACTGTTTTTTATTTATTTAAATGCTTCTTAAATCCTCATATTTAAGAATATGGCTCTGTGGCGCAGGCAACATTATTTTTAGATTATGGAACTAAGGTTTAAGGTCATATAGATTCATATAACTTCTAATAAAATTCAGTGCTGGAATAAAAACTTAGGAATGTCTGAGCCCAAGCCTGTCTTAACTGTTAGACCATGCTGCCTTTAACAGACATGGACATAGGAGCCTGGGCAGGCATACAACCTTAGCAGACAACCAGTAATAGGACACAGGATAGATTTTAAAAATTTCATTATAATTCTCTGCCTTTGGATTTAAAAAAGGAGTATTTTTGTTATTTGCTTGTTAATTTTTAAAATAGATTGTTTTTTAGAACAGTTTTAGATTTAGTTTACAGAAAAATTATGAATATAGTATGAAGCTCCCATATACCTCCTATCCAGTTTCTCTACTGTTTACGCTGGTATGCTACATTTTTTAGAACTAATATAAGAATACAAATATGTTACTGATGCATTATTAACTATTAGTTATTAGTAATAGTTATTACTGATTAATGTCTGTATTTTACTCATATTTCCTTGATTTTCACTTAATATATTTTTTTTTCTGATCCAGGATTCCATTCAAGATTCCACATTATCTTCAGTTGTCATATCTTATCAGGCTTTTATTGCTGTGACACTTGCTCAGACTGTGAGGTTGCTATTAGAAGATGATAGACAGGGGATGTTAGACAGCCTTCCATTACTGTAATAAAATACCTGAGATTATCATCTTAAAGGAGGAAAGGCTGATTCTAGGCTCACATTTTAGTGCATGCTCAGTTGACCCTCATGCTTGGGCCTGTGCTGAGGTGGCCATCATGGCTGAAGAGTACCATGGAACAAGCTGTTTACTTCATAGCTAGCTAAGGAAGAGAAGGGAAGAGACAGAGTTCCACAATCTCTTAGAGGGCATGTCCCAATGGCCTAAGACCTCCCTCTAGACCCGACCTCAATAAATGTCCCACTACCTCCTAGTTCAGTCATGGGTGGGGACCAAACATGGGCCTTTGGGGGTCATTCCATATCCAACCCATGATACTGGGTGACTTATAAACAACAGAAGTTTATTTCTCATTGTTCTGAAGGCTACTAAGATACTGGGAGATTGGGTATCCCCCTTCCTCACAGAAGGTACCTTCTGCCTATCTTCACATTTTGGGAAGAGTAAGGAGCTTCAATGTAAGGTCTCAGGCCTCCTTTTTAAGGACACTAATCCCATTCATTGGGGCTCAACCCTCATCACCTAATCCCCTTCTAAAAACCACACATCCAAATACCTTTCTTTTGGGGACAGAATTTTAAGATGAATTTGGGGGGGCACAAATATTCAGAGTATCACACAGAATTTCCATGTTTTTTATGACCATGATACTTTGAGGAGTATTGGGCAGGTACATTGTAGGATGTGTGGTTATTGAGATTTGTATGATGTTTTTCCCATAATTACTTTGTTATAGATTCTTGAGAGGAAGATACATACTATCAGTATAATACATTGTCATTGGTGTTCACTTTGGTCCTCTGAGTGAAATAGTTTATGTCAGGTTCCTTTATTGTAGTTATCAATTTTTCTCACATTCAGTACTTTCCTTTTCAGTAGGAAGGCCTTAGACTGCCCCTGATTAAGGAGCTAGCCGTTCTCAGCTGAGATTCTCTATAAGTAACTTGTAATATTTTTGCATAGGGGATTTGTTTCTTCTCATTTAGTTATTTATAACAGTGTAGACTTATGAATATTTATTTCTTTTTTACATCAAAGGTTATCTAGTCTACTGGAGCAATATAGAGGAAGGTCAACAGAACCCTACGTTGGCCTACTTAAGTAGTAGAAGTTTCTGGGTATTCTGAAGAGGGAGTGGTATATTTGAAGGGCATAGTTTTTCTCCATGCTATTTTTTAATACTTTAAAATTAAACATCATAGTGAGTTTCAGTGTAATACAAACATACATGCACACAGCTTTTGGTGTATTTCTATCTTCCCTCCTGGGACCTTTGTATATATTGCCAAAGCACTAGTTGGACTATTTCCTTCCTCAATCCCCCCCCACTCGCATCTCACATCTCCCTCCCCTAGCTCCCTTTTACTATGCTACTAGGCTCTCTCCACATTTATTCAAAAATAACTTGTGTTTACTATTTTTCTTCATATGAGAGAAAACATACAATCTCTGACTTTCTGAGACTGGTTGATCTCAGCACAATATTCTTGAGTTCTGACCATTTTCTTGCAACTGATATAATTTTGTTCTTTTTTATGGTCAAGTAAAACTCTATTTTGTGTATATATTACATTTTCTTCATCCATTCATCGGCTGATGAGTGAGTTGGTTCCATACTTTGACTGTTGAAATTGTGCAGGTATAAACATGGGTATCACTCTAGTACCCTACCTTTAATTCTTTTGTGAAAATATAGAGGAGTGATATAGCTAGGTCATATGGTGGTCTGATTCCTAGTCTTTTGAGGAACCTCCATATTGATCTTCGTTAATTTGCAATGACATCAACAATATATAAGCATTCTTCTTTTCCATTGACTCATGGACTGGTGATTACTGAAAAACATCACTGATAGCCTTTGTTTTACTGATATTACAACAAACGTGGTTGTGAATATTATGGTAGTACTAACCCCATCCATTTCTGACATGCTTCATTTGTTTTCATTGCCCTCACCTGGCCAGATACCCAGGGAATCCAGTAAGTTCTCTGAAAATCAAAGAAATACACCCGTACCTGTTTAGAATTTAGAGAAATACTTTATTTTCTTAAATGTCTTATTGGTGCATTGTAGTCATACATCTTAATGGGGTACAAGATGGTGGAGGCATACATGCACACATCATAGACAAGTACTTTGAACCTCACAACACCCAATTTGAATGAGGGTGTGCTCATCTGCATGGCATAGTGAGGACCCATAGCCACATTTATCTCTTTAAGACACAGAGGAAAGGACGAGGCACTCTCTAGGGATGGGAAGATTGTGGTACTTTGGTTTTCCTTAAGTACCTATTGTGCAGTATGGGATCCATTTTGGCACAAGAGCCAAACATATCACTTTAGTGTGGTTTGTTTTAGATTTTCAAATTGAAATGATAAAACCTTAAGGTTTGCACTAGCCCAGCATGGGAGAAACCGATTAGTCAGACTTGGCAGCCAGATCAAATTCTGTCCACCTCTCCATGCTGTTCATATTAATCCTCTGTGCCACACACTGTGCTGAACACAGTTCTCCTCAGCATGCCCGGACATTCACCAGCATGAAAACTTTTCCTTTCCTTCCCTTTCAAGCCTTCAGCAGAAAAAAATTGCTTGTATGATGAAGCAGAGCTCTGCTGCCTCTCATTTGGAAAATCCCTGTGCATATCCAATTCTTATGTGAGTAGTCTTGGCTTTCAAGTATTGTCAGTTGGGTGAGATCACTCTGCTGATCAGGAAACTCCCTGGGTGTCAAGGATTGCCAACCATATTTGTTTTCTTATCTTGTGCTGTTCCATGACTGAGACAGTTTTGCATCTTCATCTCAGCTATATAATGTACCATTCTGAGATGCATAAAATCTTTTCAGAGCCAAGTGATGCAGATGACCTTGCAGAGGCAAAAAGTTGTCCGGTTGTGAAAAGCTTACCTTCCAAGTGGAACTGCCTCAGTCAACCTGGCCATAGGGGTGGGAGGTTATATAGGACCTCACTGTCAGGTGGCATAGACCGGCAGGGAAATACTGACACATAAGCAAGAGAGACTTGAGTTACAATCCTGCTCTGTCACTTATTAAGCATATGACCTCAGACAGTTACTTAACTCTTGATACTCTATTTCCTAGTCTTTAAATTGATAAATTCTGGCTTTATGTGATTTCTGTAGGGATTAAATAACACACGGTGAATAAAGAGCCTGGAGCACAATAGAGGGTCTGTAAATGATAGTGGCTATCATTCTCATCATCAAAATACTGATATTACATTTTTTGTGATTGCATTGCCAAGATCCTGAGATCCATAACTTGGGTTCACACTTCTCTTTCTTTAGGCCTGGCTTCAATGAGAAGCACAGAAAGTTCCTGACTTATGAAGACTCAACTTAGGAGTTTTCATTTTTGTGATGGTGTAAAAGCAAAATATAATCAGTAGAAACTGTATTTCAATTTTGAATCTTAATATTTATCCTGAGAGGAATATGAAGTATGAGCCTCTCTTGTGACATTTGGCAGTAGCAGAAAATCCCATCTCTTTGTCAGCTGCACTATCACAGAGTAAACAAGGCATTTTACAATGTGCCATATTACCAAGATGTGATGTTTGGTAGGTTAGGTATATTAAGTGCATTTTCAACTTGTAATATTCTCATTCTATGGTGGACTTATTGGGACCTAACACCATTGCAAATTAAGGAGCTTCTTTATTGTGTTTCACAAAGGAAAAAAGGTTTTGGCCAGATGTGATGGCACACATTTGTAATCCCAGTACTTGGGAGGTAGAGACAGGAGGATCTCAGGGTCACAGGCAGCCTCAGCAATTTAATGAGGCTCTCAGCAACTTAGTGAGGACCTACTTCCAAATAAAAAAAAGATAAAGTAGGGCTGGGGGTGTAGCTCAAAGGTAGAATGCCCTGAGATTCAATCCTCAGCACCAAAAAGGGAAAAAATACAAAGAGCATTTTCTGACCCATCAGCATTTTAGCATCGTTTTGAATTATTTTCCATGGTGGGCTAATTTGTTCCGACATATTCCTACTCCTGATGCTATTTGTGTTCAGTCATGGACATTTATAACACCTCTGGCCCTGGATGTGATGTACTCACAGCTTAAATGAAGAAATAGGCATTTCTATACAGGAACTAAAAACCTGACTGTGATCTTTTTTGAGATTACAGGCATGTGCCACTGTGTCAGACTTGCTTCTTTGATTTCTAATATTTTATACTATTCAGATTTTTCCTGTACTTGTTGGATTATTCATCTGTCTAATTTTCCCTTTCCACCCACCTTATAGATGTTGACATTTCTAAAAGGCCTATTTTATCTGTATCCTTTTATTTTCCTATCAACTCATCATCTCACTCATCTATTACCCGGGCTTTAAATATCAATTTCTTAAAACGCCTCTCAAATTTTTACCCAGACCATAACTGTTTCCCAATTCCCTGCTCTCTCTTCTCATTTTTACTATACACATGTTGGTATCTCAAAAACTATACAAGTATACAAACAAACCAATATATATTTCAATTTTTCATTCATCTCAAAAGCCTTCAAACAGTGGTTTCCAGGACCTTAGGGCTCACAAAATCGGGTATGACGCCAAATGAGAGTGGGGCTGGTGACTGTAAGAATCAGGATTTCTGTTCTCCAATTCAACTCACCAGGCCAACCAGGCCACCTTGTGTTTCTGATTTATATGTGGAACTTCTCAGTGATATTTCATTTTTACTCAAGGAATACAATACTAAAAAAAGTATTTGGAAACTTCATAGACACCCTTATTTGTCCTAAGCTATTGCCTTCTCTACTCGTGACATATTTTTTTAAGTTACCATTACAAGGAATCATAAAATTAAATGCCTGCAGGATTCTGACAGGAAATATAAAGGAATGAAATGCCTTAAGCCTAAAACAGAAGAAAATCCTGAGGTTTGAATGTTTGGAGGATAACACACCACTTCAAATGCCTTTAAATAAAAAGTTAACTCAATAGCTAAGGTATAAGTCTATATCTGTAAGCTATACATTCTCCACTATGAGTTAAAAACCTTTTGTTATCAATGATATTCTAATTACTCAGGCTGGAGACCTTGGAGGAATTTACCTCCTTTTTTTCCTCCCATCTTTTTTTTTTAACTCAAGAGCATTTTACCCTAGCACATTTTACTTTTATTTTGAAACAGGTCTTGATCCTCCTTTCCTTAGCCTTCTAACTACTGGGATTATAGGTGTGCACCACTGCCCCCAGCTCCTGATCCATATTTTATCAGTGACCAAATGCTTTTTCCCCTTCAAGGTTCCTCATCTGTCCCTTCTATCCTGTTCTTTCTGATCCTGGCTTTTAGTATCTCAATGAACTTTTTCTTGGTTTCTCTCTCTGAGCTTCCCTGGATACCACAGACAATGACTTTAGCTTTTGAGTCCATTTGCCTTTGCATTTCCTGAGCCAAATTATAAGTATCCTGTAATATTTACTCCTTTTAAATCTTGTCTTACATTATAATTTATGTATGGAATCAGGCAGGAAATATAACTGAATGGCACATTCTGACTCTAAGACAAAGAGAATAGTGGGAATATTTTATTTTTAGTAGTTACTAGATTAGTACTAGATTTTGAACATCTCTTTCATTTTAGTACAAATTTTTTTTAGTACCTGCTATTAGAATAAATACTGTTTTAGATGCTTTGGAAATGCACCTAAAATGGCCACAGACAAGTCACAAAGACAGTAGTGCAAATAATAATAACAACAATAATATTAAGTAATGAAAGCTTATACAAAACATACACCTAAAATGCTATGGCGATAAAAAGACAGGTCATTAATTCTGAATAGATTGTATGTTGGATGAAGGGCCAAAAAAGGTGACAGGTATGTAAACCTTGAGGCTGAGTCGGGGTTTACCAAGAATTAGGCAAAGAAGGGTTAATAACTATGGCCATTGCAGATGGCAGAAACAAGACCTTGGAAGTGATGTTTTATAGGAATGTGGAAGGCATGAGGGGCATTTGTTTTGGAAAACTGATAATATATTTGAAGAGGAAATAGATTCTTATAGGTACTAATAGACCAATATGTGGACCTTATAGGAAGAAATTTTGAACTTAGTACAATAGAGATCTTGTTCATAAATAATGACTCCATATGTGGTTTGGTTGGTTCAGTAGTGAATTTCTGTCAGATGGAGGCTGAATGAAAACCCAAACTATAAAAGGTGGATTTGCTATGAAAACTTTAGCCCTAAAGTATTTAAAATATTTTTACAGATATTTTTATATAAGTCAGTGTGACTTCAGCCAAACTGATTATAGCATTATTAGATGAATTAAGTGTGATTCTTCTGTCCATACTGCTTAGTACAGGAAACGTATCCATTAATGTTGAATCAAAGTCAGGTGGATGAATAAATGGCCTGTGATCAGCAGACTGGTTTCTAAACAGGAGCGTTGTAGAATATTTTCAATTGTTCAGCTTTCAAACACTTCCTGCAGAGAATTGGGAAATAGACACTTTTATCCCCCACTGGTGGTAGTTTAAATTAGTGCAACCTTTCTGCAGGACAGCTTGGCTTTACATTTAAATAGCTTCAGCACTTCCACCTCTTTTGACCTAGTAATTCTATGTGCAGCAGTTTCCTCTAGAGCAATGAGTATAAATTCTATAAATTATATCTACAAAGATGTTTTTTAGAGAAATGTTAATATAGAAAAAACTGGAACTAATATAAATGTCCATCAATTTTAAATTGGTTAGATAAATTATAACACAACGATCCAGTGAAACATTGTTCAGCTTTGAGCAATAGTATTTTGAAAAAACACTTAAAAACATAAGCAAATGTTTTAAAAATCCATTCTTAACTTTAAAAATCAAGTTTCCTAAGGACTATAATTTTGCTTTTATTCTATATATGCATTGTTTTCTGAGTCATGTGTTTATGAAAGGTTCTGGGTTTTTCCTTTTACTTATTTGTAATAATATTTTTCTATGCTATATACATAATACTTTTGTGAAAATTTAAAAAGTTATTAAAATAAAACAACCTAAATCCTTTTGGCATGGTCCTCTTCCCTTGAGGTTAGCGCTACCACATCTACATCACAGGAGCCAGAGAGGAACAGAGAACATAATCAGGCCAATATGGAAGAGCAGAAAGATTTTTTGTTGTTTATTTAGATTTTTTTTTCCTTTTGTCTCTTTTCTATTGTGGTGTTAGGGATTGAAGCCATGGCCTCATGTGTACTAGGTAAGAACTCTACCACTGAGCCAAATTCATAGCTAAGAACAGGGAGGTCTTGAAGGTTGGTTCAGTCTTTATGTCCAGATGAATATCTTCTCCCTTTGGCAAAAAATTCTTCCTTCTATGGGCTGTATTGGCCACAAATTCACCCAAGGAACTTCTCTCTTGTTTTCTTTCTTTTAAAAGCCTCCAAATGGCTCACTTCTTTTGCACTTCAGAAAACTTTCTGTACTTTTTGTCTTCTTTCTGTACCTTTTTGCTCAAGGACTGATTGCTCTATTGCTTCTAGAAAACTAGTGCTAGGTGATTGCTGAAGATGCATCAATAATTCTAATGGCTTCTCTCATGGGAAATGCAGAGAATAACGCATGCACTTCCCTAGGTGAGGGCTTGGGTTTCTGCTGCTTTGTTGCTATGTTGGGCCTACTGGCTTTCATACCTTGGCTTCCAGTTCTCTCATGGAGGTAGGCAGGGAGAAGTGGCCCACATAGGAGCAGAAATGCAGGATAAGGTGCTCTGGAGATAATCTAACTTGCCTTGAAGGAAAAGAGACAAAGACAGGAATGCTCAAGCCAGGATGACTCAAGCCATGGGCTTTATCCTGAAATTTGATTGGGATGATTTTCTCATGCTGAATTTATGTGATTTCATGGTAATTATGTTCTTTTTTTCCCTACTGGAATCAATTATTACACTTAATATAGAAACTATTCTCAATTCAATAATATGTTTAAGGAGAAGTGATTTCTTTGCATATACTCCACACAAAATGAGAAAATCAGCTCTTTAATCATGTCTATTTTATTTTTATACCACAATGTGAAACACATAATGGACAGTAGTACCATATCTGGGACAGCAGCAGCAAAGAGCTTTGGATGTTATCAGAAAGGTACCACTTAGCAATGGTTCCTATATTGGTACTTAATCACATGCTTAATTAGGCATTTTTCAGCCACAGGGACACAAAGATAAAGGTATAATTTCTGCCCTTAAGTACGCGACTTGACTTTTCTAGGTAATTCCAAGATCGTGCAAGGACAGTGACATGGACACAGGTTGGAGAATTTTGGTGATGGGGGAGTGGGTAAGAATAAAGTGAAGCTAGAGCTGAGTCATAAAGCATGATTGAAGACAAACAGGGGCAGGGGGATGATAGTCCATACAAAAGGACAGCATGGGAAAATTCATGCAATTTCCTGGGAATTGGAGCATGATAGGATGCAGGTTTAGTAAGGAGTAAAGGGTGTGGAGTTGGCATAACAGGGTTTGGAGAGTCTTGTACGCTTTACCAGTGAGTCTGGGCTTTATCCCGTAGGTAATAAGGTGCCATTATGGAGTTTTAAGCTAGAAAGGTATATATCATAATTGAACTCAATAAAGGTCAGTTTGGCAGACATGGAATTGAATGGTGAGGCACTGGAATTAGAGGCTACTAAGGACATTGTCGCAGCTCAAGTGGTTGATAGTATGAGCTGTAATGAAGGATTGAGTGGTTAGTAAGCAGCAAGATAGAGTTTACAGACATATTTGGGAGATAAAATGAGCATGATTGGGGGATTGATTGGATGTATATGTGTGAAAGTACAAAGACAAGACCTGGATTTCAGGCAACCAGAGCTTTGTATCATGAAAGTCATAGGCTTCTTAGGGTTCTACATGTCAGTCTGTTTGGCTCAATATGAGGACAGATCAGTTGCCAAATTCTTTCTTTTTCTCCCTTTCCTTAGATAATTGGGGAAAAATAAAGTAAGAAAACAATCTGTAACCTTTTATGAAAAGAGATGCATTGGAAAACATTTTTGGAGAGTTGAATTATAGTCTCCTTGGTATGAAAGCTTTAGAAACCAGTGGACCAAATCAGTTGTAACACTGGACATAAAGAACTAAACCCTGGAAAGCAAAATATCTGTAAATGAAGAAGGAATTTGAATGCCTGAGTTGGTAAAACCCAAGGCAGTTAATTAGACTAAGTGCTGCTCAGGAAGGCTCTCCTTTGGAATATTGCCAGGAGGGATGATTAAGGATTTAGAAAAATTAATTTCACATCCAGGGAAAGGTGAAAGACACCCAATGATTCATGCAGTAACTGTTGAGGATGTTTTGGCATCTGAGCTGTAAAACAAAATGCTGTTCCTGTGTAGATTATGTTTCCTTAATGCTTCCCTGGTGGAAGTTGGTAGGCCCAGGGCTCACCTTCCCTTCCATGCATTCCCACAGGAGTGGGGAGGTATTAGGGAGGAGATTATGAAAAATGATAAAATATCAGGAAAGATGTATTTATTTAGGAATCTTTGGAGGGGAAGAGCCACTTTTGCTTTAGTGGTACTTTATATCACAGTGTAATTTCTATTCTTAATATCTATTCCTGTTTGAATTTCTTAGCCATAGCAACAATAAAACTACCACACTGCCTTTGACTGAATATTGATGTTGATGTAAGAATGTGTGGTTAATAAGGCATGCAAATGATGGCAAATATGAGAGTTCAGGAGGTGTTGAGGAATCTGATAGGCATGCAGGTCAGACTTGGTCTGTGAGCCTCCCCTGAATGTTTTTTACTTCCTCCATCTTACTCTGTCCCACAAGAGGTCTACACAGACTGCATTAGAGACCTCCCTTATCCTCTGACTTTCACATAGTTTTTCCAAGGAAAGTGCCAACTGGAGATCAGAAGAGGGGAAGAAAGTGAGGTTGGGGCATTTTTACCTCAGTTTCCTCAATATGAGGAAACTTAGTTGCATTCTCAGCTTAGTTGCATTCTTGATTCAAAGGTTACAGATAATAACCATCTGCACCCAACTCTCCCCTGAATTCTAACACGCATTGTCTTTCTTTCCATGTTCAGACTTAAGGGTGGTAACAGGCTATCTGCAGGGCTCTGCATGATCTCTTGTGGCTTTTTTCAATAATGGTTCTTAAGTGGTAGCACAGATGAGACCTACTCACAGGACTTGCTGGGCCTTACCCAGGGAATTCATGATTCCGTATGTCTGGGTAAAACCTGAGCATTTGCACTCCAAACAAATGGAATCAATGCTTCTCTAAGTAACATACTTGAAGATAGGCCTATGTGAGAAATATTTTTATTAAAGCAATCTTGAATTACTTTAATTTTAATGTTCCATTCAATTCCCAGTGGAATCCTGACTGACAGAACAAGATCATTGTATCTTTTCTGGGGGGCTTGATAGTACCCCTTCAGGAACTATAAGTTGACCCAGGAAAGAGGACGTCCAGTAGAAGTGAGCATTAAAAGGTGTTAGTGGAAAATTACTTGTATCCACTATAAAGAATTTGGGAAGAAATGGGATGTCACCAAGAAGGGCTAAGGATGAAATGCTCATGGCTCATGGCTGCTTTGCCACAATGTGTCCACCACTCATGGATGCAGCAGACTTGGGTCTCAGAAGATGAGTACCTGATAAAAATAGTCCTGGTGTGCATCCACATTTGAGGTTTGCTAGAACTTGTAAGAAGCTACATTCAGAAAGAGATAGGAGTTGGAACATATCTTTGGCTCTTGAAAACTGAAGAAATACTGTTCATATCTATTAGCCACTTCAGTAAATCAAATTAATGGTGGTGGTGTGAGGCACCTGAGACTGCAAATAAGTCACCTAGATAATTAAGAAGTAATTATTATTTATTACTTATTTGGTATTTGTGTATAAGTATAAAAAGGAAAATAGCCTTTATCAACTCTCTTTTTTCCTTCCTTTTCTCTCATTTCTTTTTTTTTTCCTTCTTTCTACAAACTCCAATACTGGCTAATAAATGCAAGGAAAGGACAAATGTCATTTAAAAAAATTATGCATGGAACACTTGTAATCCCACCATTTGGGAGGCTGAGACCTGGAGGATCGCGGTTCGCGGACAGCTTCAGCTACTTAGTGAGGCCCTCTGCAACTCAGTGAGACCTGGTTTCAAAATAAAGAATAAAAAATAGGGCAGGGGTGTAGCTTGGAGGTCAAATGCTCCTGGGTTTCACCCCAGACCCGCAAAAAAAAAAAAAAAAAAAGGATACGGTTTTCTTTTACTGCAATTTTTGATGTAAAATCCCAGCATTCTTAGCTCCATACCTTTTCAGTTAAGGTAATCTTACATCCAGGGAATAGTAATAATAATCTTCTACTACTAAACCCAAATGTCCATGTGGTCATTCTTGTAATATATTAACTTTACAAAAATACTATCTTAGGGAGTAAACTCATATTTTAACTTCTAACCGTAAAAGAAGATATATCATGCACTATTCAAAGTTACATATTTAAAGTAATTTTTTAAAACAAATGTAATTAGAAAATGACACCAATATGTTACCAAGACAATAGGTCTCTGAGTTAAAAAAAATGGCAACAGCATGATGGTCTCAGTGTTCAGTTAAAATAACATGTTTTCTGTGGCTCTAAATGCCAATTAGTATAATGTAGAAATTGGTGACACAAATGAGGGGTGTAAATGTCAGTATCATTAATTATCTCTAGCTGATAATTAGACGGTAGATGCATCACTTGAAAAACTCAGAATGTCCTAAATCTGTTAAATGAATGTTAAGTCAACCTCCATATCCCCAGTTTGATTTGGTAGCAGATCTGTCAGTGAAAGACACAATAGTACATGTGAGCACAAGTCTTATGGTTATGTTCTATTTGAATATAATTAATTTTTTGGTTAAGTATTCATTTCTACTAGCCGAAAAACATTCTAAATAATGTTATCTTCGTTGGGTACGCTGTTATGAAAAATGTTAAGGATTTGCATTGACTTCTTTAGCTAAGGAATATTTAGTTGACAAACGTTAGCCAATTGGATACTTTCAACTGGAAATTTGCATCTTTTTAGAAATGAGTTCACTCTGGGAGTGTAATCATGGTAGTTTCTACTTTTGTTCTTAACCCATTTCTAATCATACCTCTGAATTTCACTGGTAAGCTTTCTTATAAATACATTTCTTATTATACATTTTTTGTTCCTTTGTTCAAGCTACTGTTAGTTTCTGTTGCTTTGTAACCTAAGAACTTTAACTGACATAAACTGCAGATGATAAAAATTACTTTAAACTTTCATAATTAATTCCCTTGAGTGAGGTCAAATCTGGACCTCATGAAACCAGTGAAGTAACACTAGTCATAGATCCATATATAGCTACCACCCTTTGTACCACATGGTTATATACCCGAAACTCGCTGCTGTCAGTTGAGTTATGTGCCATCTGTGCAGCATATTTGAACAGGTCCTGTGATGATAGGTCAGGGAGTACAACACATTAGGAGTGATGATTTCATGTATGTTTGTGTGACTTTGAAGACAGAATTCTTTTTTAATTTTCATATCTTATTCCATTGTGAGCCATTGATTAACAATAATGATGAGGACAACTTTATAGAAAGCATGATATATTCTGTGTCAACTGGCCAAATATCTACCACTGGTTTTTTTTGTGTTGTTGTTTGTTTGTTTGTTTGTTTGTTTTGCAATGTTAAGCATTAGGTTCAGGGCCATGCATATAGTAGGCAAATGCTTTACTACTGAGCTGTACCCAAGCTCCTTTTTAAGGCTTTTAAAATTGTTAATTCCAGTAAATGGATGGCTAAAAATTCAGCAATATATGAAAGCGAGTTTTTTAATGTGTTTATGGCCACATGTGCATATTGGTTTGTACTTTTAAACCATTTATAAAAAGCATTTTTTTTGTACTGGGGATTGAACCCAGGGGCATTCTGCTTCAAACCCCTATCCTTTTTCTGTTATTTTCATTTTATTTTTATATTTAGACTTTTTTGTGGTACTGGTGATAGAACTCAGGAGCATTCTACCTTTAAGAGATACACCTGGCCCTATTACAGGGTCTTACTGAGTTGCAAAGTCCATGAACCTAGATCCTCCTGTCTCAGCCTCCCAAATGCTGGCATTACAAGCATGTGCCACTATACTTGACTTATATTTAGACTTTTTATATTTGATAAACCATTTCCCCCCTAGAGCATGTGCTTTGATCTGTCCTTGTCTCGAAGATACTTTCAAATATCCTACATAATGTAGAATGCAGAATCAAATTTAAATTGTCTCCAAGTTGTCTTTCACATGTCCATGGTCAGCTGTATCTTACCCCTTACCAATCCATTCTCAGTATATGGCATGGCTGGGAAGCAAAGATGGAGTCATTGTGAATAGAGAAAATATATTGAAAAAATAACAGCTACTAGCAAAAATCTCTTCAAGAATTCATTTTCTTTCATCAGAATAAAACTCCAGGTGGAGCAAAAAAAAAAAAATCAGCAAAGGCAATAATGAGTACTGGCCTATTCCTCTAGGGACATTCCTAGGGCAGGAAAGAGGACAATTGAGGATGAAGTCCTTAAGAAGACAAGAAGGAATTGGGCTGCTAGGATAGGATTGAGAGATAGTACTGAGGATAGTACTGAGGAGGTGGCAAGATTTCTTCATACATAGTAACAGGGAGAAAAGTAGAGAATGTGGGTATAGGTGCCTGAAGGTGAGAAGTAGAAGTTATTTTTATCTGTTTTTTTTTTCAATGAAATGTGAGGCAAGGTTATGAACTGAATCTTTTACAAGAAAGTAAAAAGAACTGTGGGTGAAAATTGTGAAATAGTTATTTTGAAAGTGGGAGAATCATATGCTTTGGAAACATAACAGAAGTACCCGGCCATTATATGTACCCATTTGAAATTGGTGGTCATGAATTCAAGGGAGGATCAGTCACAAAAGTGTCTTGTGGTTCCTCATCTGTGGTCAGCTCCTCAAATAATGATTCAGGCAAAGTAACATTTCAGGGCAAGCAGAGGTAAGTCTGAAGCAAAATGAGAGTGGTTTCTCAGAGAGATTGCATCAGGTGGACCTAGAAGAGAGAAGTGATAAAAAGAAAAGTGGGTGACTGAGAGATAATACTGAGGATAAGAGGTAATGAACAGAGAGGACAGAGTGGAGAATCTAGATTTTGGGCATGATGCATTTACTAGGACTGTCACTATCAAGGACACAGCTATGAAAATGAATGGCTGGGGAAAATTACCCAACTAGTTGAAGTCTTGATAAGCTCAGAAATTTATTTATAGTTAATCCGAATTAGCAGTAAGAGGCAAAATTCCCTTACATTTTATTTCTGTGCTGACCATCCAACCTTATTATCAGGTGCGGTACATCAAAGCTAGCTATCTTTGGATAGCTAGCTTTCAGAGGGAAGATTCTGTGGCATCAACGTTGTGCCCACATTTACAAACAAATGTCCATTTCAGTCAGTGCTACTTCATTTCTTTGCAAATCTGTATAATCTGAGCTACAGCAAGTAGAAAGGCATTGTCTAATCACTCTTCAATATTAACAAATTCAGTGCACAAGACTAGCATTCAATCCAAACACTATCTGGAACCCACATAACATAACTTTCAGGCAAACTTCTCCATAAAGAGCAACCCTCTGAATGGATGGATAGATTTTCTTTACTTAAACCTACTTTTATTTATTATATTTTACCTATTATATATTGGGCAGTATCATAAATACTGGGTCATATACAAAAAGATAAACACATTTCTTTGTCTTTGTGGTATATGTGTATATATGTATTCAATTCTTTTATAAAATAAATAATTTTGAAGATCTAGTATATGGTAGACCAGAGGTTAGATGTTGATAGAAAAACACTCTCTTGTCTTAAGCAGAGGTTACTTAGTAGAAAGAGACACTAATTACTTTAACATAATAATTGCTATAATTAAAGCTATTATTAAATAAGCCTATCTCTATAGTATGAGAACAGAAAAACTACTTTTAATTGTAATATCTACATTTTCATACCTTTCCTCCTCTATTTACAACTTTAATCTGTCAATCACATTTAGCCTTGATTAAGATAACCAAGACCAGTGGGGTAAATGACCATTTCTTTAGTCCCCAATATATATTAATTTGGGCAAAGATATTGAAATAAAATATTAATTTATGAGCGAATAATGCAAAGTGAAACATGTTATACATTCTCTTTCTAACCTTAGAAAGAGATCTCAAGTGCTGTATAATAAATCTCTATTTCAGCATTCCTACTTTACAAATTATTGTAACTGTTAAATACTGATACTCTATATTAATAAATATGTAGCAAATTCAACCTCTATAGATGGATAATAAACATTAATAAAACCACTTAAAAGAAAAAGAGTCTTGTGGGAGGAAGCCTTATGTGAGGAGAATCTGAGTGTCCCTGGAGTGTCAGGGAAAGCCCACAGAAGCCACTTTGTTGTGACAGTCTTAGGAGAGTTAGTCCCTAAAATATTTTAGCCTAAGGGGTAATCATGTATCTAAGTAGTCAATTTACTGTACCTGAAATATAGGTAGATAGGTATTGTGGAAGCCCCTCTGAAAAGACACTATTTTGTTTAAATAAAGATTAGAGAAATGTACAGCCTTCAAGTGTCCTTGGAGCTCAGTATAGACAAAAAATGGAAGCACAGAAGATGGTGGGGTAGCCATTTATCCATGCAAGACAGGCCAGCAGTGAGGTTGAACACAACTCACTCACCCAGGGACATATTTCCCAGTCCATCATCCCAAGCAATTGCAAATGACTTCCCTGGGGTGAGGTCTTTAGATTTGTCTTTGGCCATCATGACAAATTTTGGGAATTTTCTTAGATTCACCTTTCAAGATGTCAAATATTTAAAGAAAATAACTATTGAGAATAAGATGATTTTTTCCATTAAATGCACGCACGTGCGCGCGCGCACACACACACACACACACACACTTTCCTCAAACTTAGTAACCCCTTCTAATACATGTTGGACATAAACCTTTTGCAATGTTTTATGAAATCTCATTATTCATCCTTTAAAAGAAGATTAATTCAAAGATGAAAATGGATGGACACATGAATGAACAAAAGCAAGTGATGGGATACAGAAATCTATGCATTCAAGCATTAAAGTATGATAACCACGGGTTGTTGTGACGGGTATTGTAAAGACATCTTAACCAGAACATAAGCAAGGTTTACAGAAGCAAGGGAAGAAAAAAAATGTACTTTTTATGCTTGGAAAAATCCTCATCTACAGATGATATGCTCAGATAAATTGTTAAAGGCACTGCCTGTGGCACTGTATTGTTCCCAGAAAAGGAACATTGTGTGATTTGAATTCTGAAGCTCTAAAGAGCCCCCCACAGCAGGTGTGTGTTATGCAAAGGGCTCTTCTTGCATAACTCAGGAGGATTGCTTGGATGGCATGAAATTATGCTTAGACTTATTTCTAACCATTTTGTCTTCAGGAAGTATCATAAATGGGAATTGTGACAAGTTTATTTGTTATTTTTTTAAATAGTCTTTCCAGTTAATATGTAGTTTTTATTTTTTGTGTGCTTTTATTGGTGCATTATAGTCTCACAACATAATGTAAGTCATGTTGACAATGACATACATTCACACAGCCCCTGCCTCCCATTTCCCTCCCTCCCAAAACAGAGTACCCAGATTGACTTTGGTATATTCTCATGTATACACATAGTCAATGGTAGTAATGGAGAAGAAACCTCAGGGGATCCAGGGAGGAGATCGAAGGGTAGGAGAGGAGGAGGACTGAGGTTCATTAATGGAAATAGTCTTTTTAAAAAATAGGTTAGGACTTACTAAGGACTAAGAACCTAAAGAACTGTCCTTGAGATGGAGTGCTCACGCCCACTGCTCAAAGCCTCATGCCAGAAAGAACGCTGAAACCACAACACAGGAGAAAAGACTGAAAGAAACTGCTCCAAACTGACGTCCAGCATCATAGCTGCTGCACACTGCAGGGCTAAGGAGACGGTTTCTCAGAGAAAATCAAAACAAAGACATCTATTTTTCTCTGTGACTTGGTCTATAATATGTTTAGTGTTATGATATAATTTCCCATAAAAGTTTACCCCTAAACCCTGGTTCCATAAAACTGGTTTCATGGAAGGGAGGAAAGGGAGAGGGAGAGGGAAGGCATGACTTGTGTTGAGTAAAACAATAACAACAAAATTCATGGCCCATATGAGTCGGAAAGTGAAGAAACTCAAATTCAGAAAACCTGCCATGACAGTCAATAATCAGAAGTTATAACTAATTAAGGTGAGATTGATAGCCTGAAAAATAGTAAAATAAGTGTTTGGAGGATTTTAAAAAGCCTAAA
Organism: Muscardinus avellanarius; assembly: GCF_963383645.1. Taxonomy (NCBI): domain Eukaryota; kingdom Metazoa; phylum Chordata; class Mammalia; order Rodentia; family Gliridae; genus Muscardinus; species Muscardinus avellanarius. The sequence goes on from NC_137786.1 coordinate 146,593,901, forward strand.
TTAAGGTTTATGACCTCATTTAAGAAGAACCAGAGGCCCGCCATGGTGGTGTATGCCTGTAATCCCAGAATTAGAAAGCTGAGACAGGAGAAGTGCAGATTCGAGACCAGCCTCAGCAATTTATCAAGATTCTCAGCAATCTAGTGAAATCCTATTTCAAAACAAATAAACAAAGAGCTGAGGATATAGTTCAGAGGTCTAATGCCCCTAAAACCAATCCCAATACCACAAAAATAAAATGAACTAGAAAGTTTGAAACAAATAAGCTAGAAATGAAAATATTCATATGAAAAATAGAATTATTAAAATAAAAATATGGGCATAGAAGGAATTTGTTTATAATATAGTTTCCAGATAGAGGGAAGCAAACTATGTAAAGAACAGGCAAAGCCAGGTGTGGTGGTACATGCTTGCAATCCCAGCATTTGGGAGGCTGAAACAGGAGGATAGTGGTTCATGAACAGCCTCAGCTACTTAGTGCAGCCCTTTGAAACACAGTGAAACCATTTTTCAAAATAAACAATTAAAAAAAAGAGGGCTGGGATTGTAGCTTGGACATAGAGTGCCCCTGGGTTCCATCCCCAGTATCTGAAAGAGAGACAGACAGACAGACAGAGAGAGAGAGAGAGACAGACAAAGGCAAGAATCATGAATAGTGGATTGAGAGGCTCTGTAGTAGTAATAGTAGTACTATTATATAACAAGTAACTCCAAAACTTAGTGGCTTCTGACATTTCTGTGGGTCAGGGTTTTATTTATTGGTGTATTATAGTCATACATTTTAATGGGGTACAAGATGGTAGAGGCACACATGCACACATCACTCATTTAGCCCTTCCCCAATTCCCACCCCATTCCCTTCTCCCTCTTCCCTCCTCATGTTTGGCTCAGTGATTGACTTTGATGTGTTTGTGAATGTACATCATGTACATGAGAGAATTTCCCTCTTCCCCCCTCCCATCACCCCCAGTTAGGCCTCCTTATTTGCTCATCTATGGTTTCTCCTCTTCCGTCTAGAGTTCTTCCTATGATTCGTTTTCTCCCTAGCTTCTGCATATTAGGGAGATCATCCAATTTTTTATTTTGTGACTGACTAATCTTAGCTTGGTGGTTTGGGCTCTGTGCTGCCAGGGGCTTGTAGTCTAGATGTTAGTCCAAGATGCAGTCATTTTGTCAAGGGAGAAAAAAGGTCTGAAACATGGTTTCATAAAAGGTCTGAAACAGGTCCCACTAGAGGAGAGAAGGGGAGGCAACTCAGAACTGGCTGAGTTTTTGGTTTATGTGACAGAAAAGAATTTTGGCATGAGCCAACCAGAGGCATAGACAGAGATTTATATTGGGAAGCAAGAAATACTGATTTAAGGAAGAATTCAGGCCCTCTTCAGGGTCAGGGTGAGAGATACCTTTTGGTGGTTTATAATTCTCCTTTTTTTTTTTTTGTTATCAAACTTTTTTTTTCATATTTATTTTTAATTGGTGCACTGTATTCATACATCATAGTGGGATACATACTTTTGTAGACATACATGCACACATTGCCCAGTCAGCCCCCACCCGATCCCCACCCCGTTCTCTCCCTATCCCCCCCTCCTATGCTTGGCTTAGTAGTTGACATCTAGTATTATGGCAATTTATCCAAAATTAAAAATGATAATCTCTCATAACAGTTTCATTTGTCTGATACCAAGCTTTTGATGACTTAAAGATAACATTTCAATATTTCTTTTTGCTTTCTTTCTTACCAGAGAATCTATTTTTTTCTATTTTTTAGGTGAAACTATCATATATTTATATATTTATTTTTCATAAAAAAAATCTATCCTAATATGGAATATGGACTCTAGGTACCCACATCGATCTTGAAAAAGAACAAAGCTAGAAGATATATATTTTCTGATTTCAAACCATATAAAGCTACAATAATTGAAACAGTGTAGTACTATTCTAAAGGCAGATATATAAACCATTGGAGTTAAATAAAAGCCTAGAGCTAAATTCTTCCCTATATTGTCAAGTTATTTTTGACAAGGTTTCCACGAACATTTGGTGGTGGAAATAATAATCTTTTAACTAAATATTGTTGAAACATAATAATTACATGGAAAAGAATAAAATTGGTCCCTTACCTAATCCCATATACAAGTATTAACTCAAAATAGAGAAAAGACCTAAATATAAATCTTAAGACTATAAACTTTTAGGAGAAAATCTGGGTCATAAAACCTCACAACATTGAAATTGGCAGTGATTTCTTGGTTATGATTTCAATGGCACAGGCAACAGAAGAGTATACAAACTCCCTAAAAAATAAAAAACATATTGTATATCCAAAGACAATGTAAACAGAGTTAAGAGTTACTAATAGAATGGGAAAAAATATTTCCAAATGCTATATCTGAAGGTATATTAATATTCCAACTAGAAATCCTAAAAATTAACAACAATAAAGGCAAACAATACCCTTTAGAGATAGGTAACAGACTAACATAAATAATGAATCTCCACAGATAACCAATCTTAGTTGTCTGTTGGATGGAAAATCTTGTTTCTCTAGTTCTGATGTGTGTTACCTATTTCTTCTTTGTAGTTAATCTCTTTGAGTATTTTCTCTAGTGCTGGTTTTGAAGACATAAATTCCTTCAGTTTCTGTTTGTCATGGAAGCTTCTTATTTCTCCATCTAATTTGATAGAAAGTTTTGCTGGGTAGGAAATTTTTGGCTGGAAGTTGTTTTCTTTCAAAATTGGGAATATGTTACTCCAAGCCCTTCTGGCTCTCATAACTTGGTTTGGGAAGTCTGGAGTGATTCTAATTGGTTTGCCTCTGAATGTCACTTGGCCCTTTGCTTTTGTTGCCTTTAAGATTCTCTGCTTGGCTTCCACATTGGTCATTTTGACAATTATGTGGCGTGGGGATCCTCTTCTCCGATCCTGTCTAAAGGGAGTTCTATAAGTTTCCTGGACCTGTGTATCAACCTCTTGCTCTATGTTTGGAAAATTTTCTGCTATTACTTCCTTGAAGAGATTGTTGATCCCTTTAGTTTCACTTTCTTTTCCCTCCTCTATTCCAATTATTCTTAGGTTAGCTCTCTTAAAATGGGCCCATATTTCTTCAATATCAGATTCCTGCTGTCGGATATTTTTTCCTAGATTAGAAACTATGCGTTCATTTTTGGAATGATCATCTTCTAAGAGTGAGATTCTGTTCTCCATGTGTTCTAATCGGTTGTTTGTGCTTTGAATTGAGGCCTTTACTTCATTAATTGCATCCTTTATCTCTTTTTGGCTCTCTCTGAGTTCTTTTCGAAGCACCTCTATTATTTCTACAGTTATTTTCCTGATTTGATCTTCTAGAAATCTCTGATTTTCTGTTTTATTGGGTTCTGATGTTGTGGGGTTGTGAGCATTCATTGCTCCAGTATTATTCCTCTTTCCCATGATTTCGGAAGTTTGTGCCTTCTCTGGGTTCTTCCCTTGGGTCACTATGACTTCACTTAAGGTGCTCTGGATCTCGAGTCAGTAGTATCTCAGACTCCACTACTCCTTTACTGGGTTGTATCACAGAGTCTCTGACCCAGAGAGTCGATAGAGGCTGCTTTAGACCGTGGGGGTTGCCAGGTTGCACGTTCTCCTATGGTGTGATATCACTGCCACCGCCCCTCTCCCACTGGGTCAAGTCCCAGTGAGTACAGTACTGGGATTTCTCTGCTGTGGCCCGCAATTTGACTCACTGTTCTTGAGTACGCAGATGTAGCTGTAGTGAATTCGCTGCTGCTGCCGCCAGTGGCAATATGGCGCCGCTGCTACGCACTCGGCTGTTGGGCTGGCGTTTTTTTTTTTCTTGATTTTGATTTCCACTCTGAATTCCTGCAGCGTGTGCTGAGCTCAGACACTGGGAGCTTTAGATGTCCTCTGCGCAGAGAAATCCCGCCTGGCTGTTCCGCAGCGGCTCCCCTCGGCTTGCTGTGGCCGTCCCGTGAATTTGCCGGCAGTATGGCGCTGCTGCCGCGTCCTCGGGTGGGAAGCCACGTCCTCGGGCGTGAGGATATCCTCTGTGGCTCTGTTCTCAGTCCGCTTTCTCTCTGGAGCCTGGTGATTTTTTTTTGTTTCTCTGGTGATGTTGTTTTCTGGCTTTGAAAGGCGCTGATTTTGTGGTAATGGATATTTGTTGTTAGCGGGGCTCTTAAGCCCTGCTTTTCTCGGTCGCCATCTTCCCGGAAGTCCTATAATTCTCCTTTTTGAGGAGACTTATGAGGGGTGGGAGGATGACATCATTCAGTACTCACAAGGTGATTCAGGGTGCTTTGGTCATCTGCAGGGTTAAAATGGCTGGAAGTGTAGCAGGTAGAATACCCCTGGGCTCAATCCCCAGTATCACAAAAAAGAAGAAGAAGAAGGAGGAGGAGAAAAAATAAACAAAGAAGAAGAAATAAAGAGAGGTAGGGTGGGGCTGGAATGGCAAATACTGAGCCCAACCACAGGGAAAACTGACAGTACCTATGATAGTCAAAGCTAGAGGATCCCTTTGCAAATCTTCTGGGAGCCCTGAGGCTTCAGAGCGACCCAGCCTGGTGAATTTCAAATCCTCTACGAAGGCCAGCTCATTTCCTTACCAGCTGCCTCCTGGGCCTCTGCACTTCAGGACTGTGCCATGGGCTGTGACTCTTGGTGTCTGGCCAAGGAGCTTGCTCAGTGTCGCTGGTCTCCGCTGCACTTGGTGTACCAACACCTCTTCAGTTGTCCTCCCGCACCACAGGGATACCCTCTCCTTTATACCATTTGAGGCATCAACATTTACCTTAATATAGTTTATTGTTATGTAATATTTTTTGTTTCTTTTTTTCTTTTGAGATTCTATCTGGTATTAATATCTAACTTCAGGTTTCCTTGAGTGCTAGCATGTGAGGCTAGAGCAGGAAGCTGAAGAGTATATTTTTCTTATCCAATTCCATCCATTTTACTCACTCTTTCTAATGACTTTGCTGCACATACATTTCTTTTGGGCAGATCCCCCTTCCCCCAGTTTGATAGTGCCTTCTCTTTAATAGAGCAGCTTCTCTCATTTTCATTATGACAGATATGTATGGTCTGGGGCTGTCATTGGATATTAGAAAAATGAGACTTTCTGCCGGTTTTAGATTTAGAAAGTGTCAGAAGCACTTGTATTTAATTCAAGCTTGTCACAAACAGCTGCAGCAGGGATCAGTAATTAGAAAACCTATCTAAACCACCAGAAGTTACAGCAAGTTTTAGAGTGTGTGTCAAACAGGGCTTAATCCAAGGTGAGAAAGGAGAGAAGAGAGGAAATTAAATTTTTAGAGAATTCTCTTGCATTTGAGATGATCAATTAAAGAATTATTTATGAAATATTATATATTAGCTAAGTTTATAAAATTATCTCAAACATTTTTCACAAACCTCAAAATCCAGATTACCACATTTTCTTAGCTTTATAAATGTATGTTATATACAATGAACTGCATCTATTTAAAGTATACAACCTGATAAATTTTGACATATGACTATATGCCTATTACTCTAACCACAACCAAATTAATAAATTTACCCACCAACCTCGTGTTTTATTGTAAACCTTATCTATGTCTACCTGGCAAATATCTCCTGTCAATCACCCATCTGCTTTCTGGCACTGTAAGCTACTTTTTATTTCCTAGGATTTTAAATAAATGAATTAAGTGGGAAATACAAATAAAACCCATTGTTAGATGTCATCTCACTTCCAGTAAAAATGTCTACTACAAAAAATAATCTAAAGATAGCAAGGGCCAGCGAGGATGTGGAGAAAAGAAAACTTTTGTAAAGTAGGAAATATAAATTAACATAACCATTATGGAAAATGGTATGCAAATTTCTCAAAAAATTTAAACTAGAACCAATCTAGTAATCTCATTACTGAGTGTTTAAAAAAATGAAATCAACATGTCAAAGTGATATGTGCACGCCCATGTTCACTGCAGCACGACTCACAACAGCCAGGAACTGGAAATGAGCTGAGGAAAAGGTGGTGGTACACAAACAATGAAATACTGTTCAGTCATGAATTGTGATGGAATCCTGTCATTTGCAGCCACATGGGTGGGACCAAAGATCACTATATTAAGTGAAATAAGCTGGATATAAAAAGTCTCACATTATCTTACTTATAAGTGAAATCTAAAAACAATCTTATAGAAGTTGAGAAGAGAATGGTTACCAGAGGCTGAGGAGAGGGAGCGGTGCTGGTGGAGAAGGATCGATCAACGGGTAGTAAGTTGCAGATAGGTAGGCGCAAGAAATTCTCGTGTGCTCTTGAACAGCGGGGTGATTGTAGCTGGCAGTGATGTGCTGTACATTTCAAAAAGCTAGAAGAAGCTGGGTGTGATGGTGCAAGCTTGTCATCCCAGCAGTTGGGAGGCTGAGACAGGAGGATTGCGGTTCGAGGAGATACTCAGCTACTTAGTGAGATCCTCTGCAACTCAGTGAGACTCTGTTTCAAATAAAGAATAAAAAATAGGCCTGGGGGATATAGCTCGAAGGTAGAATGCCCCTGGGTTCCATCCCCAGCCCTCTTCCACACACACAAAAAAGCTAGCAGAATGAGATTTTACTCAAAGGACATCATAAACGTTTGAGGCAACACACATATTTAATGTGATGTAAACATTCGATAATGTATACATGTATCAAAACATTACATGGTCTCCATTAATTTGTAAAATATTTGTTTTTACATACTGGTAAAAACAAAAACAAAAATATCAGAAGATATTCATGTCTGTCTTCTGTCACTTAGCACCATAATTATTTTGATATTTGTGTTATTTCATGTATGACTCATTCATTCCTTCTGCAGAGGAATATTCCTTTCTGTGGATATCACAGTTTACCCATTGCCCTGTTAGTAGCTTGTTTTTTCTACTCTGAATATCATAATTATTTATTGCTATCACATTTGTGTACACGTTTTTATATGAGAATTTGCCTATACTACTAATCCTAGGTAAACACATAGGTGTAGACTCTCTCATTGGGTGATAAGGTAGGTTAAGAAAGTGAAATACTGTTTTTCAAAGTAGCTATACTATTTTACATTTCAACAAATAATGTATGAGAATTCCATACATACTTGTCAATACTTGATTGGTATGATCAGGGTATAAAATTTCAGTTATTCTAATCAGTGGTATCTCACTGTGAATTTCATTGAAATTCCCCTAATATGTAGTAAAGTTGATCCTTTTTCATGTGTTTATTTGGTATTTATATGTTATTATATGAATATATTCTCTTTTTGCCAACCATATTGACTTTTATTTTAATTTAAATAAGAAGAATGGGGAGGAGAGAGACGATGGTATGATAGACAATAGCAAAAGGCCCCTTTGGTTTATTAATTTTTGTTTAAATAATAAAAATAAATAATTTATAGTTCAACATACTGACTGAGGTACAAATGTTAAAATGTAATAAAAATCTAGGAACTATTTAAATATTTATAACAAGTTTTGTTTCTAAATGAAAAGCTATGAATATTGTACAGATAATTTCCCCCCTGAGGATTCCGAACCTTCTTACATTATTTCTTGTGTACTGAAGTTCATTATTGTGCAATGCTTTGTGTAAAGTTATTGAGATAATTTTTTGTCTTTATTTTTAGCAAAGAGTTCCCATAGTTTGAAGCAGTAAAATTTAAAAAGAAATCACAGTACTCTTTGATGTTTAAAATGCTTATACCTCAAAAAGAGATATTGAAACACTTTGGGTTGTTCAAATATTTATAGAGGGCTCTTTGTGTGTATGTAGAGGGGGAAGATTAAACTCATGGATAGTCTTTTTCTGTGCTACACTCCCAGCTCTTTTTATTTTTTTATTTTGAAATGGGGTCTCCCAAGTACTGGGATTACAGACATGTGCCACTGTGCCTCACTGAGTATCTTGTTTTTGTGTTGGTGAAACACTATTTACTTAAGTACTTCTTCAAGGAAGTATAAAGTTTGCTGTTTTTTCAGACACAAAATAAAAATGTGAAATATACTATTTTTAATGTGTGAAAAAAGCCAAACAAGTGCTTAAAATGAGACATTAGGGAGGCAAAAGGTGAGCTGAACCTCGAGGGAATAAGGTAGGAAAACAAAGGGGAGGGAAGTTAGGGACTTATTATTCTATTTTATGGACTATATGGAGCTGTAGGTGAGGTCTAGAGTACAGATTTTGTTTTGTCATTGATAGTAGAGCCAGGAACAAGTCACTCAGTGTTTCTTGGTTTCATCATCTGTTAGGCAGAAAATGTTCTCTTCTCTCTAATTCCTAGAAATACTGAAGACAAAACAATGAAAAGGTAAAAAAAAAACAACAAAAACTAAATATACTAAAATGATATAGGTTATCTACTGACAGCTCATACCTGACAAGTTATTTATAAGAAACAAACCCTACGCCAGAATCGGTGGTTCACACTTGTAATCTCAGTACTTGGGAAGTTGAGACAAGTGGATTGTGGGTTTGTGGCCAACCTCAGCAACTTAGTGAATTCCCCCGCAACTTAGTGAGACGCTGCTTCAAATAAAAAAAAAAAAAAAAAAAAAAGCAAAACAGGACTAGGGGTGTATCTCAAAGGTAATATACCCTTGGGTTCAATATCCAGAACCACAAAAAGAAAAGAAAAGAGAAAGAAAGAAAGAAGAAAAGGAAGGAAGGAAGGAAGGAAGGGAGAAAATTCTGAAAGGTAAATGATTAAAACAGTGTACAAATTTGTTTTTTTCTGGTTACAGTTCTTTGATCCTTTTTAGTCAACCAAGATATTCAGTGCTTCAGAAAAACCCAAACTTGGCTATTTACATCATAAAAATGATCCTTCAAAGGGATATTGAAAGGACCATTTAAAATACAGTGAAATATTCTTCCCAAGTGCTTGATCAGTTCTCTGCTGAGCTTTAGAGGAGGAGCTACTGCAGATGTCTGGGGTGCACTGTCTCTGTATAGTAATTTCCTCTTTAGTGCTTTGTTCTGTGCATGCTGTTCACCTTGATTGCCTTGGGTGCTCAGCCCCATCTCCTCACCTAGAGCGTGGGCTCTGCCTATATTCCCCCTCCCTGCATGGCTTAGCCTTTCATTATTATGAACAAAATACCTGTCAAGAACAACTCAGAGGTGGAAAGGTTTATTTGGCTCATGGCCTCAGAGCTCCAGTCCATTGTCAGAAGGCTCCAAGGCAGAGTATGATGGTAGCTGCATGAGGCAGAGGAAAGTTGCTCAGCTCATTATAGTTGGGAAGTAGAAACAGCAAGAGAAAGGGATCAGGGACAGATCTAGTCTCCATGGCCATGCTGCTAGTAACTTACTTTCTCCAGCCATCCACGATCTGCCTACAGTTACCATCCAGCCAATCCACTCCAACTATTAATCCACCAAATGGATTAATTCACTGATGAGATTAGCACCCTTACGATGCAATTACTTCACCTCTGAACCTTGCTGCATTGCCAAAACATGAGCTCTTCTGGGGGATATTTAATATCCAAACCATAACAATACATAATTGTCAAGCCTTTTAGGCAGCAAGCTTGGACAGTTATAGGCTTAATGTCTTTGTTTCTATTAAAGAGTGTTATTCTCTTAGAGATTGTTATTCATTATTGAGTGATGTCCAGTAACATAAAAATATTAACTTTTCTACTTTTTTCCTTTTATTTTTATCACATGAAGGAATAAACTCCATTTTTGTTATTTCCACTTGGACAAAAGTAGTTGAGTCCACCAATTCTTTTACAATTTTTCCTCTGTCTACATTTTGGATGGCTGCATTTTATAATTAAGTAGACTTTGTAAGAATGCCTACTTTGAACATTTTTCAAATATACAAGATGTTATCATTAACTATACTGACCAAGCTGTACAATAGATATCCTGAACATACTAATCCTGTCTAATTGAAACTCCAGAGTTTAATAGAGCCCATGTACACGGGCGATTGCAAAGGTATATTGGCTGTCAGTGTAGGCAGTGATAGCCTGGATCAGGGCTATGAGTTTAGCTTTTTGTGTGATGTTCCCTGGCTGGGGGACTGGGCCAAGATGGTTTCCTTTTCAGTAACCAGAACTGCCTTCACATACCTGGTTTCATTCTGGACAAATCTGCTTCCATCCGTGTATAGTACCTTGTCTACATCAGCCAATAGGACATCAGTCAGATCTGATTTGCTGCCCCTCCCTATTGGTTCACAGTTTAGCTCTCGCAGAGGTGAGGGGCTTCAGGAAGGAGGAGGACAGGCATTGTCTCTGTAGCTGCGAGGGCTTGCTGTGCCTTCCCATACGTGGAGCCATCTCTGGTGGGAGGTGGGGATACTTGTGTTTGAGGACTTGGAGTTCTTGCTCAGGGACCCTTCACCTGCAATCTCATTAGGGGGATGACGGGAACACAAGGTGGGGGAATATCAAGGTCTTCCAGCAGAAGTGGAAAACTGGTGAATGCTATTGCTTCCCAGTTGATCATTAGAAGGACTTACTTCCTGAGGGAGAGGGCCCAAGTCTTAAGCCATTGAGGTGCATGCTGGAGGAGAAATAGCCAGTTATTAATGTAGGGGAACTGGTCTGGGTGCCCAAGGTTTCCTGTGACCACATTCCTAATGGCTCCTGCTGTTTCCAGTTTGAGTTTCCTTACCCAGCCAGCCCACATCAAATGAAGGACAATCAATTTTACAGACTGTTTAGAATTTTCTGGCTGAGAAGCGAATTCCATAATCACTTTTACCTGGAAACAATCTCCTAAATGTCTTACCATGCATTTTAGTGGAGTCTTGGGACGACTCTTTCTCAACCTTATATCTTGGCCAACTAGGATTTTACTTATCCTAGACAGAAGACTTAACATTAGTAACAAGACAGACAACAGACAATGGCAAAGATGCTAGCCAGCATACAGACAGTTTGTCACTCACACCCAGACCAAACCTCTTAATCAAGGTCACAAGGGCCGGTGATATCTCACAAGAATCCCTGGACACCAGGTCAGCAGGTGCATCCAGCCTCCCCTAAAGTGTCTCTCCTGACAGGTGCCTGTTTATAGATTTACTTACCTCCAAAAGGTTTCAGACACAGATGACTTTCTTTTAGATGTTAATTTAGGTGGGTCTCCGCTGTCAGTCCTGCTACTGTGGAGGAGAGTTGAGACTGTGTCTCCTGAGGCCCTGGAATGTTTCAAGTGGTGCCTTCCCTAGGAGTCCAGTGTCTAGTCCTTTCGGCCCCACCCAACCTCTTTGACTGGGACACTCCAAAAGTTTGTGGTCAAGTCTCTGGAGATCTTGCTGGGGCCTCCAAATGTTTTAAGGCAACCACCAGAGAAGACCACTCAGACTTAGTTTAGGCCAAATAGAAAGTCTTTATTAGCTGGCCAGCAACTATACTGCAGGGTGTTTAGTCCTAAGCAGCCCAGAGCCATTTTTTAAGACTCCTTTCATACATCAAAATTGCAAGCTCAGGAGTAAAGAGTTTGGGTTCTCACAGATATGGACAGCTCCCAACAGTTTCTTTCAGTGGGTGTGCAAGTCAAGTGGAAAGTACAGAAACCAGGAACAGCATTGTGCAAGAGCTCAACAACCCATGTCAGTCACTTCTGTTGTCCACCTTTTCATTGTTTTAAGGACAGAAATTTCCTAACGGCCTTTGTTTGCCTGCAGGTAAAAGCTAAGCAGGAATTATAGAAGCCAAACAGGAAGTTTTGCATGATTAGCAAGGTAACTGGTGACGTTCTCAGGCTGACCAACGTTGGTGCCTTGGGGTCACCTAGGGTAACATCATGGCATTACTGAAGCTAAGGCCTAGGCGCACTTTATCACAATGCTCTACTTTACAGTGCTTTATACCATTTGCTGGACTTAATCGTGCCTCTTCTCCTTTCTGACCTTTCAAAGTAATTTTGTCTTGGTAATTATTTTTCCCTTCAGTTTCTTATTTATACCCATAGCATTTTAAATTGAATTCCCTTTATCTTATTTTTTTTTTGTTTGAAATCTATTTCAGAGAGGTATTATTTTGTTTGATTCATAGAAAGGTGATTTTTCTTGTATAATACTGTTAAAAATTGCTTATTTTTATTTACTTAATTTTCTTATACTATATATGCATTATATATCTTATTTTATCTTATTTTTTGTTTGAAATCTATTTCAGAGAGGTATTATTTTGTTTGATTCATGGAAAGGTGACTTTCTTGTATAACACTGTTAACAATTGTTTATTTTTATTTACTTAATTTTCTTATACTATATATGCACTGTTTCTTTTATTTTTTTTTCAGAAGTTGCTGATTTTTAAACAGGGGCCACTTTTACAGTACCTTGTGATTGTAGAGGAACAATATGAGGGAAAGGTTAGGAGAAGAAGGTGGTATAGTAACCAACTCCAATTAGCGCCTCTACTGGTCAGGGCCTTCACAGTTACATCTCTGCTCTAGGTTACCTAAAAATGTGCCTGGCTAGTCGTGACACTGTGCACCTCACTGGCTCTTAATGTGACCATTTAGTGATGTCTCCTTCACATACTGCAGAACTTACTGCTGATTCCTCTTGCTTTTTTATTCTGCCCTGCCAACAGCATACATTTAAAAAGAGAAGGAATCTTCTTTAAGCCCTGTTTCTTCAACCTCATGGTTAAGTGACTGTCCTTTCATCCAGTCTCCTAGATGCTTCTCTTTGAAACAGTGGATTATAGGTTCATTGTCTCACTTTTACCACACATGGTGGGAGAATTCTGGGTATCACCATAGTTCTCCAGAGACATCTTTCTGTTCTCAACTCTTTCCTGAATTTGGTCCACATTTTACTATATTTGAACACTGTTCATAGGTTTTGACTTGGGGGGAGTAGTTGTTTGCTATTTTATCAGAGATAGACAAGTCTTTTTTTTTTTTTTCTTCAGAACTGGGGATGGAATCCAGGGTCATTCTACCTCCAAGCTATATCCCCAGCCCTATTTAAAAAATTTGAAACAGCTTCTAAGTTGCTGAGAGCCTGACTAAGTATCTTAGGCTGGCCACAAACCTGCAATCCTCCTGTCTCAGCCTCCCAAGTACTAGGATTACAAGCACACACCACCAGGCCTGGCAAAAAGTCTTTTTATTTGTTTGGTTGTTTGTTTATTTACTTTTCATTCTTTAACTAGATTTAATTTTAGAAAGAAGATTCTAAAATAACAAAACATTCAAACTAAACCAAATTCTTTATTGTCTCACCTGACTTTACTGTAAAATGTTAAAACAATCCTAGTACTTACGAGGCTGAGATAGGAGGACTTCAGGCTCTCAGCTAGCCTCAGCAACTTAGTGAGGAGCTCTTCAACTTAGTGAGATCCTGTTTCAAAATAAAAAATAAAATAGGCTTAGGGTGTAACTCAGAGGTAGAATGCCCCTGGGTTCAACCTTCAGTATGACAAAATAAAATTAAACATTAAAACAATTGTCCATTCTCTTTTCATACCTGGGTTAGTGCTTGGCTGAGGAGACGTAGGAGTTTGAGGAAAAGAAGGAAGGATTTTGCTGCAAAGAAATTTGTGAGAATCTTTGTTTTGCAGAATGTACCTCAAATCTACCTGTGGGGAACTTTTTCAACATAAGTCCTACTTTGCTTTATCATACAGATTTATCAAACTGCTTCACTCTAAGTCAATCTAAAGAAATAAGACTGTAAGTTCTCAGAATGAATATATTTACAAAGTTACAATCAAAAGAAATTAGACTGAAAATTTCCAGAATGGTTAAATTCACAAATACTTAGTTTCCAGCAACAACTACTTCCTCCTCCTCCTTCCCCCTTCTCCTTCTCTTCCTCCTTCTCCTCTTCCAGACTGAACCCAAGGGCATACTGTCTCTGGAGTTCTATCCCAACTCTTTTTTTTTTTTTTTTAACTTGGAAACAGGGTCTCATTAAGTTGCAGAGTGCCTCACTAAATTACTGAAGCTGGCCTCAAACCTGAAATCCTTCTTTATCAGCCTTCCAAGTTGGGATTACAGTCATGCATCAACATGACTGGCTTACAAACTCCTTCTGAATACAGGCATGGACCAGTTTCTATCACTCATTTAGTATGAGCTATGTTTGGCTCTCTTTCTTTGAGTCCTTACCACCTGGTTTGGGCCAGGTGCATTTTTGCTCTCTTGCAGGCTGCATGAGCACCAGGATTATACCAGTAAGTTTTATAGACAGTATGAAGAGACAGGTTCAAAAAGGTTAAGTACCATGTTCAAAGACATTAATTTAGACAGTTAAAGCTTAAGACTTAAGTCCATCTCTTTGGCCTTCAAGAATTTTTATTTTATTTTAAAAATAACATCTCTTTTAAGAGTCAAAGGAAGATTATGTTATTTCTGCAGGAACTGGATCAGAGACTATAAGTCAGTTGCCTTAGGTCATATAGATGATAATGAGGTAGGAGGTAGGTTTTTTTAGGTCAGAAAACCTGACTCAGGTTTCTGACCTAAAGTCAGGACACTTTCCAGAGCAAAAGGCTCTAGCCTGACTGTGTCAATGGATAGATGTCTTTCCCCCTCTCATACCAACACCTAAAATCACACTTATTTGAAATGTTACTGTATTTTAGAGCTGTGTAGATGTTCTATGCACCCCTGTGATAATTGCTGGAATTACTCAAACTGGAGCAGTTCTCTTTTCCCCTATTATGTCCCCAGGCTCTGGAACATTGTGCCCACAGCTTGTGAATATTTAAAACTTTTCAATCCTTTTTGCTCCATATCAAGGCAGTTTCAGGCTTTGAAGGAGGCCAGTCGGGGAACGCCATGCTTATTTATAAGCCTTTTATTAATACTGCTCTAAGAAGTCACCAAAGGAATAGCGATTGGGCAAGTTCTCACTGTACTTGAGCTCCAGAAGTTAATAGGCCTGTGCTGTAAAGGTTGCAGTGCTGAATTTAATTTATGGTCTTGTTTAAATTGATTATACTTTGAGAAACGCTGGACTACTTTACTTCTTGGGATGGCAGAATTTCTATGAATTGTCTAAATCACTACACTGTGTTTGGTAGGTAAAAATTTTTCTCTTTCTCTTTCTTTCTTTCTTTCTTTCTTTCTTTCTTTCTTTCTTTCTTTCTTTCTCTCTTTCTTTCTTTCTTTCTTTCTTCTACTGAAGATTGAACCCAGGGACATTCTACCCCTGACTATACTTCCAGGCCTACTTTATTTTTATTTTGAAATAGAGTCTTACTAGGCCGATGAGTCTCACTACTTGCTGAGGCTGTTCTTAAATCTGTGATTCTCTTGTCTCAGCCTCAGAAGTACTGGGATTACAATTGTGTGCCACCATGCCCTGCAAACTTTATTTTCTTTGAGTCTCTCAAAATGACCTTTGAAAGATGTTCACCAGCATTTGGAGAAATCAGTCAGAAATCTGAACACTACATGAGAGTCAGCTGGTTTGAGGTTGGAATATGGAGCAGGCCCCATACTAGAGGGCTAAGCAAAATCTTAAGTCAAATTTTAACATGGTTAACTAAAACTTGAAGCATTCTTATTAGAACCATCTTTGTTAATTACTTTATGCTCAAATAAATTTCAACCTTAAAGAAAATTGAATTAAGAAACATTTTTAAACTTAATTATTACCATGCCATTTGAAAAGAATATTTTCTTTTTTTATAAAAGAGCATGAGCCAGTATGTCGTATACCTGTAATCCCAGTACTTGAGAGGCTCATACAAGAGGATTGCAGGTTCAAGGCCAACTCCAGGAATTTAGCAAGGACCTCAACAACCTAGTGAGACACTATTTCAAAATAAAAAATAAAATGGGGCTAGTGGTGTAGCTCAGAGGTAGAATGCTGCTAGGTTCCATCTCTATTCCCTTGAAAATAAATACATACAAACAAAAGGGCTGGGAATATAGCTCAGAGGTAGACTTCTTTTGGGTTCAATCCCCAGTAACACACACACACACACACACACACACACACACACACGCACACACACACACAGGAAAGGACCAAATTAAGTTTAATATATGGAACACCTAATATGGAAGAAAATTTAACTAAATGCGCTCTTTCTATTCTTGTCTAAACAAGACTGGCTGGTTTCCCTAGTTTTCATGAGGGACTGCCCTGGAGTGAAAGCCGAAATACCAAGACTTTGTGGGTTTTTTTTTTTTTTTTTTGGCGGTACTGGGGTTCCTGAAATCCCTTCTCCCTCTGGGCTACACTCTCAGACCTACTTTTTTTTTTTTTTGGAAACAGGGTCTCTTAAGCCAGTGCAGCTGCGCAATCCTCCTGTCTCCACCTCCCAAGTGCAAGAATTACAAGCATGCGCTACCACGCCCAGTCAGATTTTTGTTTTGTAAACATCATATCATTGCCTCTCATAAGGAGATAGATATTTCCCTAGCCTCCCTCGTATTTTAAACTTTCTAGTTATTTTTAGTCTAGTGATGTCTTTAAAAGCTATAGTAAATCTTGAGAACTGATTTCACATAAATAATAATCACCTGCGAATGTTATTTGACTACCAAGAAGCCTAAAATTATAAAATTTGGCTTTTTTTTTTCATTTTAGTTCTCATAATGGATAGCCCATGGAATTGCAATTTACTATTCCTTTTGGAAAAACAGTCCTAGGTAGTTCCTTCTTCAGAAGTTGTTTAACTTTGGGACAAGAGACACTGTTATGTTGGCCATTCTATATTTATTAGAAGATCTTGTTGCCTGGAAAGTGTCTAGGCTGAGTAAAGGAGACTGACCTGGAAGTTTGGAGGAGGAAGCTGGAATTTGCAGTGAAGAGGAAGAGAAAGAAGAGAGCAGCACAGAGAGAAAACTCTGGAAACTAGCCAAGGCTGTGCCGCAAATATTTAGCTCACGTAATGAGGAAGCTAACCAAAATGCATGTGGGAGACCCCAAAGAAGTAGGGGGAGTAGTGCACAAAGCTCACATTAGCACTGGCCAGAGTGTCGATTGCCAATAGCCAGAGTGGAAAACCTAACAACTTATCAATCTCAAGTAGTGGCCAAACAAAACCCTAGGTTAAATGTTCTTTCCTACTTAAGAAGCATAAAAGTTAGACTTAAAAATATGTAAAAGTTTATAAATAACATTATATCCAGAACAAATTTCAAAACATTTACAGGAATATAAAACTATTCAGTACCCAAGAAGACATAAAATGCAGTACCTGGAATTTAAGCAAAATTACCAAGTATGGAAAGAAATAGGAAAATGGAACCCATTTTGGGAAGAAAGTTAATGAAAATGGACTAAAAATCACATGGATTATAGGAGGGACTCTAGACAGAGAAGGAGAAAGTATAGATGAACAATTAAGGACATCTAACTGAGGGGGATGGGAGGTAGGAATAGGAAAATTTTCTAATGTACATGATGTACATTCACAAACACATCAATCACTAAGCCAAACATGAGAAGGACGGAGGGAGAAGGAATGGGGTGGGAATTGAGTAGGGCTAATTGGGTGATGTGCACATGTGTGCCTCTACCATCTTGTACTCCATTAAGACGTACAACTACAATGCACCAATAAAAATAAAATAAATAAAAATCACATAGATAGTAAGCTTAGGAAAAAGAATATTAAGGGCCAGGCATAATGACACACGCTTGTAATCTCAGCATTCGAGAGGCTGAGACAGAAGGATCGTGGTTCGCAGACAGCCTCAGCTACTTAGTAAGGCCCTTCACAACTCAGTGAGACCCTGTTTCAAAAATATAAAGACTAAAAAATAGGGTTGGGGGTGTAGCTTGGAGGTAGAATACCCCTGAGTTCCATCCCCAGTACTGAAAAAAAAATATTAAAAGATTAACTACATATTTCATTTGTTTGAAAAGTTGGAGAAAAGATGGAGCAAATAAAACTTTAAAAGATGAAAATAAATTTGCTCGGATACAAAACACACTGGGAAGAAATAGCAGGTTATACAATATAGTATAAAAGATTAGTGACCTTAAAGACACAGCAAGAGAAACCATTCACAATAATAAATGTAGAGAAAATATTTAAAAGTAAAAGCATCAGTGAGTTATGAGAAAAATTCAAAGAGCTAAATGTACAAATAATTAGCATCCTCTAGGTAGAGGACAAAAAAGGAAAAAGAACATTTTGAGGCAAAATAGCTGAAAATTTCCAAGTTTGGTAAAGATTACAAACACTCAGCTATGAAAGGTCAATGAACCCTGAATACAAGAAACATCAAAAGCACATCACTGTCAAATTGCTTAAAACCAATGATAAAAAGAAAATCTCAGAATCACTCACAGAAAATAAGTACATCGTGTTCAGAACAACACAGATACATATGATAGTGTTTCTTATGGGAAACAGTTGAAGAGAAAACAAAACAGCATCTTCACAGTATTGAAAAAAAATGAAATTTACGCTCATCTTTCTTATTTAATATTTTTTTTAAAAATGAAAATTTACCCTTAAAATACAAAATAACAATGCATTGGGATTTATAATACATTTGTAAGTAAAATACATTAAATCAAGAGAACAAAGGCTGGGAGGAGAGAATAAAACTTTTTAAAGAACTTCGATAAATGAAATGATAAAGTGTTACATTAAATTCTGATCAATTAAAGATGTATATTATAGACCCTAAAGCAATAACTAATATAACATAAAGGTGTAGGAATTAAGCCAAACAAGGGATTAAAATTAAATAATAAAAATGAGGGCTCATCCCAAATGAGGCGGAAAAAAAGCCATGAAAGGACAGATAGAATACACAGAACACAACTGTCAAGATGATCTGTTCAAACTCAAAGATAACAACAAATCACGTTAAATATAAATGCTCTGAACACCCCCGTCAAAAGGTAGAGATGTTTAGATCAGATAAGCAGGACCTAATTATATGATGCCTTTAATACTAATAAAAAAGGTGGAATATCTTGTGTGTGCGTGCATGCATGTGCGTGCTACTAGAGACTGAATATAGGGACATTCTACTCCTGAGCTAGACCCCCCAGCCATATTGTATTTTTTATTTTTGTGGTACTGGGGGTGGAACACAGGGGCTTTTCTACCTCTGGGCTATACTCCCAGACATAATTTATATTTTATTTGGAAACAGGGTCTCACTAAGTTGCTGAGAGCCTCACTCAGTAGCTGAGGCTGGCTTCAAACCGGTGTGATCCTCCCGTCTCAGCCTCCCAAGCGCTGTGATTACAAGGGTGCACCAACACGCCCAGCTCATATTTTTTATTTTGAAAAAGAGTTTTACTAGGTTGCTGAAGGCCTCGCTAAGTTCCTGAGGCTGGCCTCAAAGCCATGAACTTCCTGTTTCAGCCTCCCAAGTGCTGGGATTACAGCTATGTAGCATTATCTCCAGCCCACCACAGGTATTTTTAAGCACACACATAATATACATAATATTAAAATAGCACATATTCTAGGTCCTAAAAAATCTGAACAAGTTATAAGGGAGTTAATTCATACGATAATCTCTGAGAAAAATTGAAGTAGCCAGTAACAAAAACCACTATTTATTTATTTATTTATATTTTTAATATAGATATTTTTATTGGTGCATTGTAGTCATATATCACAATGGAATATAAGACTTGTGAGGATATACAAGCACACATCATCCAATTAGCAGAAAAACACTATTTATCTAAATAATATACTTTTAAATAAAGATTCAAAGAATCAATCATTATCAAAATTAAATATTTTGAACTAAATAAAAATTAAAATAATATATCAAAATATGTAGGATGCAAGTAAAGTAGCACATAAATTAAAATGTATAGCAATAAACAACTTTATTAAGAAGAGAAAACATCTCAAATTAGTGATGTCAGCATTGACCTTAAGAAGCTAGATGAAGTATGTTCAATGAAATGGAAACCAAGCAAAATAAAGAAAATGACAGTCTAATTCCAATATTAGAAAAAGACAGAAAATCATTAAAATCAGAATAGAAATCAGTGAAATAGAGAATAACAGCAACAACAAAATAATACAAAAGATCAGCAAGACAAAAATATGTTTTTATTAAAAAAATAAACAAGAACAATAAACCTTTAGCCAAACTAATAAAAAGAGAAAATCAACACAAATTACTAAGGGACAAAAAAAGGAAATATCACCACAGATTGCATGGGACTCCAGAATATCATTAGAAATTGTTCTGAAATAATATACTCCAATAAACAGGAAAACCTAGCAGTTGATAAATTTCTAGACACATACAATCTACCTAAAATGAATAAAAAAGACATAGAAATCTTAACCAACCTACAGAAAGCAAAGAAGTTGAAACAGTAATAAAGAGCCTACAATCAAAGAAAAGCCCAGATTCAGATGAATTACCATCTGAATTTTATTTTCTTTATCTTTTTATCTATTTCTGAAAAATATTTTATTTCTTATAAGTGTTGTGGTGCACACTTGCAATCCCAGTACATGGGAGGCTAAGATAGGAGGACGGCAGTTTGTGGACAGCCTCAGCTATTTAGTGAGGCCTTCTGCAACTTAGTGAGACCCTGTTTCAAAATCAAAGAATAAAAAATAGGGCTGGGGTATAGCTTGGAGGTAGAATGCCCTTGGATCCCATCCCGGTTAATTGTGATTTTTAAATTAATTATACCTTAAGAAAGCTGTTCAAAATTACTGGCTGGGGTTGAGACCTTGGTGCCTTTACAAAATAAAAACAGAATTTTCTAGAGGAGACACACATCTACAATCCAGAACACCATAACTGTCCAAGAAAAACAATACCCCTAGAATAGCTCACAATAACAAAAATAGCATAAACCATCCCATGAAACACAGTACATATCTTTCAAGACATTTTTCTGGTGTATAAGAATCATAAAACATCATGATATGGCAAAACTGCCATTTATGACAATTAATTTTTGATGTGGCAAAATGTACTGATTAAAACTGTCCTGTCTTTGCCAGACATGGTAGCGCACACTTGTAATCCCCACGCTTGGGAGGAGGAGACAGGAGGATCGCGCAGGTTCAAAGCCAGCCACGCTGGCTTAAGAGACCCTGTTTCCAAATAAAATATAAAATAGGTCTGGTAGTGTAGCCTGCAGGTAGAAGGGTTCCATCCCAAGTACCACCAAGAAAAAATAAATAAAATAAAAATAAAATTGTCCTGTCTTTGATTAGGACCTGGAAGCTAAAAGCAATAATTAAAACTATATACTTCCATTCTGTTCCTTTTCGAACTCAGACTGGAGATAAACCTAACAGGAGACCTCTTACAATGTAAACAATCTATGCAAGATCCTACACTATGGAAATTTCAGTTTCAGAGGAGAAATGTTTTCTTTTTCCCAAAAAGATTACCAGAAATATTTACGCCCAGCAAAGCAGCTCTCTCTAACCTCTGATGTTCTCTGCAGATCGAATTGTTTTGGAAAGGAGTCAAGTGTTGTCTTCACACAGAAGTCAGAAGTCAGCATTTCATACACACATTTACACAGTCACCTCCTGGCCTTTTCATCAGGAAGAAGTGCTTAGAGGAAATCTGGCCCTAGGGAGGAAGATCAGACAGAGTTGAATCAGTGCACTGGGACGAATCTGGATAAAACAGTTTTGTCAGAAGGCTCTTATTTCACATGAAATACAAAGAGAGTAAAGCAAGCAAAGCTTGTGTTTATCAAAGACATGGGAAAATGTCATAGATTAGAACAAATTTAAGACCCATCTCTGGAAAGGGGGTAGAGGGAGCTCACTTGCACTGATCACTTGTGACTTCTCTGGTACTTTATATTTCCTGTTTCATTTAATATAGAGACTCTCTGTTTTGCATGTGATAATTTTGGCTTAGCTGTCCTAAAAAATGTTATTTTAACAAAGCATCAATGACTTGTTGATCACCACCGGTAGTTGTAATTTGCTTGCTCATCTCCTTTGTTGGGCAGTTAGACCTTTTAAGGTTAGGAGTATGGCTTGTTCATGCTGGTGTTCAGAGTTCTCAAGACTGTCTAAAACATAGGATTAACTTAGTAAATGTACGTTGAATGATTAGACAAACAGGAAAGCAGTTGTGTGCCTAAGGACTGGGCTTCCCCCACTACTTGTGGTATATTATTAACCTGCAGAATGGTCTTGTCAGTGAGTGTGGGCCTTGTGTTAGAGAAAGTCAGATTCTCTACTAAGTAGACTCAGTCACAACAGCAGTCTATGAGATGGAAACAAAAATCCCTCTTTTGTAAAAAATGAAATCAAAGTGCAGAAAGGCAAAATGTTTTCCTTAGGTAACTCAATGATCAGTAAATAATTGAACTGGGATTCAATCCCCAATTCTGAATACAGAGCCTTCCTACACTCTTTTCCTACACAAAATCCCCAGGAAGGTTTTCATTTTATTCCCTGACATCTCAATATATCAACTCATAGAGCTTCATAAGGAACTGTTCTTCAAATTATGGGGTTTTGAGGGAGCAAGCAGTACTGTTTCATTACCAAGAAGCAAAAAACTCTACCAAGACCTGCAGAGACTTTGTCTTCCTCAGGGAACACAGTTCCTCTCTCAGCTATCAAGTTAATACCTGCCTTTGATGCAGAGACAGATTCTTTTTGGTAGTGTGCAGAATTCTCATTTGCTGACAGAAGCTACTTCAGAAATCACATTTTTTAATTCAGATTTTGTTTTTCAAACTGCATTGCCTTTTTCCAACTTTCCAGTTCCTGACTCTAAAAATACCATTGGCTCCTAGCTCCAGTTTGAAACTTAGGCTGCCTGAGCCCAGAATGTCAGAGTTCATTGCCCCTCAGGCCCAGCTGGCTTTATGCACGGCACTCCATAGGCTATCTCCAACCCACCACTGCCATCTCTGGACTGTGAGAACAAACACAATTGTCCACCAAGTTTGAACAATTTCAGCATCTTCCCTTTATTTCCACAGTTTCATAAAAGCTACTTCTGACATTTGCCCCCTGTTTCAGTCAGCATTCTCACTGATATGTCCAAAGATACCCGACAACCACAATTTAGAGGAAGGAAGAATTATCTGTTCACAGTTTTTGAGATTATACAGGTTTCAGTCCAGGTATTGTCTGCAGAGCTCAGGACATGGCATCAGGAAAGAGCAAGAGAGAAAAAGAGGAAGAGATAGAAGGAGATAGAAGAGGGAGAGAGAGAGAGAGAGAGAGAGAGAGAGAGAGAGAGAGAGAGAGAGAGAGAGAAGAATAGAGGAGAGGAGAGAATGCAGAGGGACTCTACTCTCACATCATGGAGACCAGAAGCAGAGGGAGAGCAAGGGGAGGAGGGATATACCCTTTATATTCTTTGGAATATATTTTTATATATTCCATATATATATATTCCATATATATATATATATATATATATATATATATATATATATATATATTCCAAAGGCCATACCTCTAGGAACCCCTCTTCAGTAGACAAGCCTTGCCTCCAACATGGCTGCCTTGTCTATGATGTAAGACCACCTCAGGGACATTCTAAGTCCAAACCATAGTACTGTATCAGTAACACCTTTGTGGCCCCTATTGCCTTTCAAGTTCTGCAGTCTTACATGATAGTCCATTATATAAAATTCTCTCAGTTAAAATAACCTCTTTGAATTATGCCTTTTAACTAAATACTGATGCAGGGAATTGGAAGAACATGGTCTTTTCAACTTAAATTCAAGAGCAGACTTGTTTTTGTTTGGAACTTAAGTGTCCTCCAAAGGCTTACCTATTGAAGGCTTGATCTCCAGTTGATAGTGCCACTGGGAGTTGGTGGAACCCTTAAGAGGCGGGGTGAAGTGGAAGGTCATCAGGGGTGTGGCCTTGAAGGGGGTATTAGGACCCTGGTCCCCTCTCTTTTTTGCTACCTGGTGGCCATGATTTGAATAGTTCTTCTCCACTACAGCTCCCCAACATGATGCCAGCCTTGCTACAGCCCAAATCAGTGAGGCCAGGTGATCAGGGACTGGAAACTCTGAAATCATGAGTTAAAATAGATCTTTCCTGTTTTAAATTATCTTGGGTATTTTGTCACAATGATAGAAAGCTGAATAATACAAGAGGCATCACAAATACATAGAGTCTTTAAGCAATGGAGCTTAGTCTTTGGCTCTAAATTCTATTTTTTCAAATAACTTGGAAAGATGGACTAATATGTATCAGAGACCATTCAGGTTCAGTAAATGGAGAAGGGCCAGGTAGTTCAAACATGTTTCACTGAGATCTGGCCTTAGAGAAGGAGGAATTGTGAAAGAGTATCTGCTACATAATCATGATCTGAAATAACTAATCCTAAAAAATTTACAAATCACTGAAGGAAAATAGCAGCATCGTGTGTGTGTGTGTGTGTGTGTGTGTGTGTGTGTGTGTGTGTGTGCATGCAAAGGCGTGTGCACACATGCATATGCAAGCATGAGTGTGTGTGCTTCTGTGTATATACATATATATGAAAATATTGATTTTACTATGCTAATTATATTTTTAAAAACTGATAATGTACGTAAGAGCATAGTTTTAGTCACCATTCCATGGAAGGTTTGGTAAATCAGAATATTTCAGTTTTGTAGTTCTCAGAACAGTGATTATTCCAGGAGAGTTAAATATAAACTTATTCCTTACCCTTTAATGTTTGTTTTATGTTTGACTGAGCATTAGCACTTTCCTTGGATTTGATAGTTATCTGTGTGCATTTGTCTTTCTGATTACAACCCAGGTTCTTATGAGTAGAGGTCAGCTCTTCATTATCTCTATATTCCTGGGACTTCACATTATCCCTGTAAATAGTAGGTCATTAATCATTATTTTTTAAAAGTAAATCAAGAGAAAATTTCCCCTCAAGAGTAGA
The DNA here is from genome assembly GCF_963383645.1 of Muscardinus avellanarius. Taxonomy (NCBI): domain Eukaryota; kingdom Metazoa; phylum Chordata; class Mammalia; order Rodentia; family Gliridae; genus Muscardinus; species Muscardinus avellanarius. The sequence goes on from NC_137786.1 coordinate 146,618,696, forward strand.
ATCCTTTATAGGTAAAATGGTCAGCATTAATACATAGTGGACAGTCATTTAAAAATTTAGATGATTTTTAATGGTGAATATGTTATCTTCATGGTACTAAATAACAGTAGTAATTGATAATAGTGAATATTTCTACATAGAACTTGATTGATGTTTTGCTGAAATTTGGAAAATGAATCTAAACTCACAAAGTACAATTGGTATATATGTTTTGTTTTTCTGCTATTATAAATTTCCTGTATTTAGGGCATAGATTTTGCCTGATAGTTTATATGCCAAAGTATATAATAATGTTATAGACATATTTATGTGTAAATTAATAAATATATGGCATTCTTTTCTTTGTGTGTGTATGCATATGTGTTTGTGTTGAACAGGGGTGATCTACTTCTGAGCTATACCTCCAGTTTTATTTTAGTTTTTATTTTGAAGTAGTCTTACTAAGTTGCTGAGGTTGACCTTGAACCTGCAATCTTCCTATCTCAGCCTCCCAAGTGCTAGTGTTACAGGCACCTGCCAATGTACCCCATCTGCTTCCTATTCTTGATGATGCCAATGATAACACTGATAATAATAAGTTTCCAAAGAACTGTAATGTTGACACCATTCCTCTATTTCTTTTTGCACCATCAAAGTAAACATGGATATCTTCCATCTGTGGAGTTCAGCAGAATGGATTTTTAAAATAGACTTTATGAAGGTACTGTATATACTAGGGTTGTTTTGATAAAATAAGAAATCTCAGTGGAGCTGAGAACAGAGGAAATATGAATTCTTAGATTCCTCTCTGGATACGCAGATCAGATCTATAGAAAAGTAACAAAATGACTAGCCACAGTTGATGATTTTATGATTTCTACTCATGTACAGAAGACTAAACCAAACCAAGCCAGCTGTTCCTTAATACTTTAAGAAGCACCATTGATGAGACAGTGGTTAATCATGGAAAAGCAGGAGTTTAAATAGTTAAAAATAAGTGCTGTGAGGCAAAATGAGACAACACTCAGAATAAATCATCCTATTAATTGGTCTTGGCTTTTGGATGCGTTTTTTTGTGTATTTGCATCTAAAATGGAGTGGAATAATCCATTGTATGGCAAACTATGAGGTCAAAATGCTGTAAGAGTATTCTAAAAAGTTACTATTCTGTAATGCAAAGGAATTGTATTTCAATTTTTGTTTTTGCCCTTTTACTCAGATGTTCTTTACATTTTTAGTAGAATTCTGGAATCAAATGAAGAAAATGACACAAGAACAGAGAAATGAATAAACTGCACTGTTACATTATAAAACACAAATACATAATACTTTTCATCAATGTTTTGTTAAGCTGTTTCCATACTTCAGTATTATGTTGGTTGCTCACTTCTACATATACAAAAGTTTTTATTTGCAGAATATCTTTTCATACACAGAAATGGGAACTTTTGCTACATATGTGTGACTGGAGAATATATAAATATGTATTATTTTATGGTCTACTAGGAACATTAGTATTTTATTCTCTTAAAATTATTGATATTATTGAAAAGATCAATTACATTATTTATTATTTATTGCATTAAAAGGTATTTCAGAGTAGTTTAGCCACAAGTTCTAAATATTGTGTGTGTGTGTGTGTGTGTGTGTGTGTGTGTGAGTGATGCGGGGGATTGAACCAGGGCATCTATCTCTGAGCTACACCCCAGTCCTATTTCTACTTTATTTATTTTTAATTTTGAAACAGAGTCTAAGTGGCAGAGGGCCACACTAAGTTCCTGAGGCTGGTTTTGAACCTGTGATCCTCCTATCTCAGCCTCCCAAGTACTAGGATTACAGTCATGTGCCACGAAGACCAGCTTAAATACTTTTTTAAAATGGGAATGAACCTGGGTATGGTGGCACACACTAGTAATCCCAGTTCTTTGAAGGTAGAGATAGGAGGATCCCAAGTTTGATACAAGCCTCAGTAATTTAGTGAGGCTTTCTATAACTTAGGCCATGTTTCAAAATTAAAAAATAAAATAGGTAGGGCTGGGGGTGTGGTTCAGAGGTGGAATGGCCCTGGGTTTAGTCCCTGTTACCTTCCATAACCAGATATGTCAGTGCACATCCATAGTCTAGAAACTAGGGAGCTAAGGCAGGAGGTTTGCTTGGTCTCAGAGGTTTAAGGCTAGCTTAGGCAGCATGACAAAACCTCATCTCTTAAAAATGGATGCACCATGTTTACTTTGAAGTGAACTATGTCTTTAAGTAAATTATAAAACTCCTCCATATTTGTTAGAAGCCCTTAACAAATCTTTTTGTTGATTGAGGGCTGATATATGACACACTTATTGGTGCATTGATTATTTATGAAGCAACTTTGTGGAGAAAGACAGTTTCCTTGAGCAGGTAGAGAAAAAGAAGAAGAAGAAGTTAGGATAGAGAAGGAAGAAAGGGGAACAAAAACAATGTGAAGAGGGAGGGAGAATAAGAACAGAAAAAACTTTGGTATTTATGTTTTGCTTTACACATTTTCAGAAAATAAAGAAGCTGATAGGAACGCATAAGATTCTTATCCTTACTCACCAGAGAAACCTCTGCAACATTCATACAAGAAGTTAGTCACACAGTAGCCTAGTGAGTTGTAGGAGAAAAATTAGAAGAAGTCATGGATTTATTAGTCCAGAATTATAGAAGTTGAGAACTAGAAGACTGTTATGATTTAGGCTGTCTCCTTCATAGGCAATGAAAAGAAACTGAGACTTAGATAAGTTAAATGAATTGCCTAAGGTCATTTGATTTGCTGGTAGAAGATTATAAACTGAAAAGAATCTTGTAAGTAAGAGTAGCAAACATTTGGTAAATACTTTGATGCATTGCATGTATATTTTTTATTTTAATTTAGAAAAAAAGTTCTCAGTAAATTGCAGAGGGCCCCACTAAGTAGCTAAGGCTGGCCATGAACCTGCAATCCTTCTGTCTCACCTCCCAAGTACTTTTATTTATTGATTGATTAATGGTATTCTGGGTTAAATATGTTTGTATATAAATTTTAAGCTCAACATATCAGTTTTGGCAAAACAAAACAAAAAAAAAGGCAGCTGGAATTTTGGTAGGAATTTCATTGAATTGTCAATTTGAAACTGTCAACCATCTTAACAATATTGAGTCTTCTGATTCATAAACATGGGATTTTTTTTATTGGTGCATTGTAGTCATATATCTTAATAGAGTACAAGATGGTAGAGGCATACAAACACACATCACTTATTTAGGTTTTCTTTACTTTCCACCCCATTCACTCCCCCTCCCTCCTAGTCATGTTTGGTTTAGTGATTGATAAGTTTGTGAATGTACATCATGTACATAAGGGAATTCCCCTCCTCCCCCTCCCATCACTCTGTTAGGGCACCTAATTTGCTCATCTATAGCTCCTCCTTCATCTAGAGTTTCTCCTGTGATCCAGTTCCATCCATTTCCCTGTAAATGATATATTTTGCTTTTCTCTATGGCTGAGTAAAATTCTATTGTATGTGTGTGTGTGTGTGTGTGTGTGTGTGTGTGTGTGTGTATCCCATAGTTTCGTAACTCATTCATCAGTTGATAGATATCTTGGCTGGTTCCATAGTTTGGCAATTGTGAATTGTGTGCCTATGAACATAGATATGAATGTATTGATTTGGTAGTTTGGTTTCCATTATTTTGGGGAGATACCTAGAAGTGCTATCGCTGAATTTTATGGTAGATTTGTTCCTATTCTTCTGAAGATCCTCCATACTGTTTTCTAAAGCGATTGCACTATTTTGCAATCCCTCCAAAAATGTACTAGAATTCCTAATTCTCCACACCCTTGCCAATATTTGTCATTGTTTGTGTTTTAATGATTGCTATTCTAATTGGAGTTAGGTGAAATCTCAGGGTAGTTTTTATTTGTATCTCTCTGATTGATAATGATGTTGAATATTTTTTCATATATTTATTGGCCATTTGATTTTTTTCTTTTGTGAAGTGTCTAATTTGCCCATTTTTAATTGAGTTATTTTTCTTAGCAATGAGTTCTTAAATTCTCTGTATGTTCTAGATATTAGTCCTCTATTAGTGGCTCTTTGTTGAGGTTCTTGATAGTTTCCTTTGTTGTACAGAAGCTCTTTAATGCAATCCAATGTGTTGATCCTCCTTTTAATTTCTTGTGCTTTCGGGGTGGAACCCAGGGTCATTCTACCTCTGAGCTACACCCTAGCCTTACTAAGTAGCTGAGGCTGTCCACGATCCGTGATTCTTCTGTCTCAGCATCTTAAATGCTGGAATTACAAATGTACGTCACCATGCCAGGCTCTTAAGTTTTTATCTTTGCTGCTTGTGATAGCTTTCTCTCATTCTGTCTGTAGTTGCCAGCTGGCATATACAAGGGCAGGTTGTTGTAATCAGTGGTGAAATTTGAGTGAGAAGGAAGGTGCTGAAGTAGTAAATGTAAGAGTAGGATAAAATAGCAGATAGGATCAAGTAGAATGAGAGTTTGCATATAGTAAGGTAATATATAACAGAGATAGAGATAGTGAACATCTAAGAGGATTCTTGTAACTAGTGTAGAGTATTTAGATATACTCTAGGTATGAAGTGGATTTAATACAAAACAAAGAAAAGAAAAGAAAAAAGGAACACAGAGAAGAGTATAGATATAAAAGAGGGAAGAAGCTTGTAAAAGGGGTGGATAAGAGAGCAACACACACACACACACACACACACACAATACCACAACAAAACAACAACAAAATTCAAATATATGAATACCGAGCAGACTTGGCCTCCTCAGTTCTGGGTATGCATGGATTCTTTCAGATATATAGGTTCACATTCTATATTAGGTTCTTGAGCATGTTTCAAGAGCACTACTTTGTTATGTAACCTATAGTAGTGATGTCAGTTTGTAGCCCCACATTTTTGTCTCCTTCAGTGATTGGGACTCTGGCCTGGTGTTGCTCTGTCTATGCAGGTGCAAAGTGCCATTTGTGCCTCTCTTCCTGCAATCCTGGGCCTCTGAGCTCTTTACAAGGCATGTTCCTGAGTCTCTATGTCTACGCAGGTGGCTAGTATCACTGGGGCTAGATTTAGTGTAAGCATGGGTGCCCACGATTTCCACGTACCCTAAGGCTGCATCTCTCCCCACCTATGTAGGTGGTGAGTGCTGCTGGGACCAAATCCACTGTATAAGGAGGAGGCCATATTTTCCACAAATAGGGCTGATTTGATCTGACTTTTCCCAAATACAAGTTTGGGTAGTCTGTTGTGCTATCCAGAGGTCCTACTGTTCTGCTGTGCCTTGTGGACTGTAGGCTTCTTTGCCTGATTGGCCCTGGGGGCTGTCCACTAATCCATGCCCCTGAAGTGTCTAACAGCCGACTCTACCGCCACCTTCACTGGAATGAACCACAAAATCTCAGATCTTCCAAGTCTATCGCTTGCTGTGTGAGTCCCTGCAGCCATGCTGGTCAGTCTCCCTGGGAATATCTGGTTCACTTAAGGTGTTGTTGAGTTCTGCTTTGGTTCTATGGAGGATGCGATGAGCTTTGCTGCTGCTGCCACAGGTTCTAACTGGGCATCTGGGCAGTAGAACTTCAGTGGAATGTGGGATGAGGTATCAACTGTTTATAATTTCAATGAGAAGCAGCTGATTACTTCACATGAAGTTGCTGGCTTTTTTTGCTGAGGTTCTCTGGAGGCCCATGAATCTTAGGCAAGATGGTGCTGAAGTGGCTCCTGCAGCCACATCCAGTGGAGGTGGGTGGAGTACTTTTCTGTCCTCTGTTCTGTTTTTAAGCTTTTTTTCTCTGCCTTTAATTTTTTTTTTTGCTGCTTTTTTCAATATTTTGCTGTTTTTTTCTCTTGTCAAGATGCTGTTTCTATGGCACTAGAGATACAGTTTCAGCAGGAATGAGATTTGCCTCAGTTGCCATCTTCCCAGAAGTCAACATGAGTTCTCTTTACATTTATTTAGATGTTTCTTAATTTATTTCTTACATTTTTATTCAAAATTTTACCAGGTATTTTATTATTTTTGGTGATATTATAAGCACGTTTATTTTCTTATTTCCATTTCTGAGTATTCATTGCTGATGTAAAGAAATAAAATTAATTTTTCATTAGCCTAAAAAATTAAGAAACTGGTTTTGTAGCTTTAATAATTTTTATCTACATCATGGCTAGGACTTATCCCATGGAGGCAAGAGTGCTTTAACATTTCAGGAATCATTCAACGCTATTTGCTACATTAACTAAATAGAGGAGTAAAACTATATGATCATCTCAATAATTGCAAAAAATGCCTTTTATAAAATTCAATATGCTCATGACTTAAAAACATAAAATATCATAGTAAATCAGCACTAGAAATGAACTCCTTGATAAAATGCATCAAAGAAAAACTCGTAGATAATAGCAAACTAATGGATGTCACTTTTAGCACTCTTTAAAATTTATATTTTAAATAAATAAATAAATAAATATATATATATATATATATATATATATATATATATAGTGTGTATGTGTGTGTGTGTGTATGTGTACTCTCAAAACTATTTAATATATTTTTTGTAAACAGGGTCTCAGTAAATTGCTGAGAGCTTCACTAAGCTGTTGAGGCTGGCTTTGAGCCTGCACAATCATTCTGTCTCAGCCTCCCAAGAACTGAGATTACAAGTATGTGCCACCATATCTGGCTCTTTTTTAATATACTTTTATTTGTGTATTTAGCTATATATTATATTTAGGCGTAGTGTGACAGACACAAAGCAAATAGTACCTGGTGCGTTTCCCTCTGAAACTGGACCTGCTCTCTCCCCTCCTCATTCATAATATTCATCTGAAGCTCTCTGGCCTTTTCCTTCATGAGAAGTTTTAAAAATATTAATTAAATTTATTTATTCATTACAGGTCTATTAATATTTTCTATTTATTCTTCCCTGTTTTTTACTTTGTATCTTTTAAAAAATTTATAAATATTATCTAAATTATCTCACTAATTGGTAGACAGTTCTTCTTAGTATTCACTTAAAAATTTTTTTTCCCTGTAAGGCTGGTAGTGATGTTTCTATTCATATCTGATTTTAGTAATTTGAATCGTTTCGTTTGTTCTTGGTTAGGCTAACTACAGTTTTTTAGCTTTTTTGATATTTTCAAAGATTCTTTTGATTTCATCGATTCATTCTCTTCTCTCTATATATATGTGTACATATATTCTAGTATTCCTCATATTTCTAATTAGAAATCAGCTATTAATATAATTAAAGATTCCTTGTACAAGATAAGTTATTTTTCTCTTGCTGATTTAAAATTTTCTCTTTGCCGGGCATGGTGGTGAACACTTGTAATCCCAGCATTCGTGAGGCTGAGACCAGAGGATCACGGTTCGCAGACAGCCTCAGCTACTAATTAGTGAGCCCCTCTGCAACTCAATGAGACCCCATTTCAAAATAAAGAATAAAAAAAAATAGGGCATGGAGTTTACCTCAGAGGTCAAATGCCCCAGACCTGCAAAATAAATAAATAAATAAATAAATAAATAAATAAATAAATAAATAAAATTTTCTCTTTGCCATTAACTTTCATCAATTTGACCATGATATATCTAGGTTTCAATTTTTATTGTTCTGAATCTATTCTTCTTGGAGTTTGTTGAGCATCTGGCCTCTACAGATATGTTTTTCATTTAATTTGGTAGATTTTTCATCAGTATTTTCTCAAAACATCATCCTCTTCTTTTGTTTTCTTATAAGAACTCCATGACACATGCACTCTTGCACATGTATGCTTTCTCATGTCCCACAGGTATTTGAGGCAGAGTCTAAGGCACTGTTAATTTTTCTCCATCCTTTTGTCTTTCTGTTCTTCATCCTGCATAATTTCTATTGATTAATCTTCAAATTTTTTTTTTTTTTGGTGGTACTGGGGTTCCTGGAAGCCCTTTTATCTCCGGGCTACACTACCAGACCTATTTTATATTTTTGAAACAGGGTCTCTTACGCCAGCGCGGCTGGCTTCGATCCTGCGCGATCCTCCTATCTCCGCCTCCCAAGCGCAGGGATTACAAGCGTGCGCCACCATGCCCGGCGTTAATCTTCAAATTTTCAGATTTGTTTTTGCCATCTCAAGTCTGTTGTCAATCCCCTGTAGTGAAATTTTTATCAGTGTTATTATAGTTTTAACTCTATAATTTGTTTTTGTTCAATAACTTACAAAAACACTTCCCTTTTTTTGCGGTACTGGGGATGGAACCCAGGGGCATAATACCTCTGAGCTACACCCCCAGCCCTAGTTTTTAGTCTATTTTTATTTTTGAAACAGGGTCCCACTGAGTTGTGAAGGGCCTCGCTAAGTAACTGAGGCTGTCCACGAACTGCAATCCTCCTGGTCTCTGCCTCCCGAATGCTGAGATTACAAGTGTGCACCACCATGCCTGGAATTTCCAATTTTATATACTTATACTGCTCAATTTGTTATTTCTATGTTTTATTATTTTCTTGCTGCTGCTTTTTAAGCAACATTTATAGACTAATTCCATAAATCCTCTAGTTTCTCTAATGTGTGACTATTGAGTACCCTGCTAGCTTTTAAAAGGTTAAAACCTGACATTTAGGATTATCCTTAGATTAGTATAACTTGGAGACCAGCCAGAAAATTAGCTTGAATGGCTCCTGTATGCCTTCCACACCTTGCCAGAAGATTTGTGGGTGAAGAAACACCTTCAAACTAATGGGTGGTTGTAAGGGACTTTGAGTACTTGCTTCTTATTTTCACAGAACTTCAAGGCCAACTAAAGTTGAATAGAAGGCCAACAGGAGATGCTACAGTGGATTTTGTGGGTGCCCTTCACTAATATGACATTTGTATAACTGCCAGTTCCATATTGTCACAATTTTTTTTCTTCTTAAATTTGATCCCTGCTGACCTTTTGTTTTTGCCATTGTACAGATATTTTCCAATTTCCACTTCCATATTCCCTCTCTACTCCTTTTGCTCTAGGAGGCTGATTCAAGCAACAGGCTCCTTAGACCTCTAGTGATGAGTCCGATGTGCTAAAAGGGACACTTAGTGGTAGCTAAAGGGAGGAAGAGTTGGGCCAGGATGCACATTACCTTGCCTCTCCCTTTGCAGGGTCACTTTGGAATCGCTGGTTCTTCCTCCAGTGACTAAAGGCCACAGGGCCTCTTGCATGGCCCTCCCCAGAGATCTGTTTGTCTCTAAGTTCTAGTTACGTTTTCACTTACTCACTGTTTCAAGCATGGGAGTGAATGGAATCATCATTTCTGTGATTTCCCTGATGCCTTCCCAAACCTTTGTAAGCAGTCCTCTGATTAAAAGCTCAAATTCCCCAATTTGAGCATGCCAGATGTTTCCTGCTGGGACCCTGGCAGACATAATTGCCGTGTGCACCATCTTTCTGTCTTTTGAGCTCTATTACTCATGCTTTATTAGAAGGAAACAAAGGGTGCGTTCCTTTCTTTGAAAGAGCATATGTTTTGTTCAGGTTTTTTCGTTTTAATGAGCTAAGACAGACGCATGCCATTTTAAGTAATAGGAATTGGTTGTGAGGACATCACTATAAATAAAGAGGATAATAACTTCTACCATCAAGTTAGCCTTTACAGAAATTTGATACAGCAGCAAAGCTAGATCTCAGGGGAACTAGAAGGCAGTAATGAGATTGTTGTTTTAACAGAATCAGGAGCTGAAGACCTGCTCTTCCTGATTGCCTTTGCCTTCTGTCCCTCTGATCCCCTGCAAGATGGTTGAGTTTGCAGATTCTCCTTGATGAGCCATAATATGTTATTTCTTAAGGATGTGTGGGTAGGGGCCTACATTTTAGAAAGTCACTACCCCATTCTGTACTGCCACAGAACACCAAGGGTTTCTATAGATATTTTCCTATATTTCACCTGTGCATAATTCTTATTGGTCATAGCTGTACCCCTTAAAACCAATACATTCAAGGCAGTATTCTTAGAGGCTAAGTGCTCAGGATATGGTATCTTGCAGCTCTGGCTTGATTCTTGACTTCAGTCATAAGTCATTTGGCCAAGTTACTTACTATTTTCTAAAGCTTAATTCATCTACTTTTACAATGACAATAATAATCAGTCTCACTTCTGGTTCTTGGGAAGGGGGAATTTAGTCTAATAAAGATGAGCTGGGTAAAATACAAATGTAAGATATTGTTGCCCCCATTTTTCTTAGAAGTGAAATAGTTTCGGGATTGACATAGGGGGTAAATTACTAAATACCAGTCTGGGTTGCAGCTAAAATCAATGAAACAAGCCTGTGATGCTTGTGTGGCATGATCTATGAAGATCTGTGGACACGGACCATATGTGAGGTTGGAGAAATGTGAATGACAAGGTAAAGATTGACTATTATTAAAAGCCGTGGTCAAGATTGACTATTATTAAAAGCGTTGGAAAAGACGGGTGTGGTGGTGCATGCCTGTAATCCTAGTACTTGGGAAACTGACATGGGAGGATTGCAGGTTCAAGGACAGTTTTGGCAACCTAGAAGGCTCTTAGCAACCTAATAAGATCCTGTTTCAGAAGCCCCAAAAAGAAAGGGCTGGAGGTGCTGATCAGAGATAGAATGGATATATTATGTTATATATATATATATATATATATATATGTATATATATACATATATGTATATGTATATATTTGTATATGTATATATATGTATATGTATATATATACATATATGTATATGTATATATTTGTATATTATTGTATATATGTACATTTATATAATATTAAAGATGTGGAGACAAACTCAGAGATGTTAATTTTTTTCTGTTTGTGTGATACTAAAAATTGAACCCTGGGACATTCTATCTCTGAGCTATACCCCAACTTTATTTATTTGTTTGTTTGTTTGTTTGTTTGTGTTTGTTTGTTTTGTGGTACTGGGAATGGAACCGAGGGGCATTCTACCTCTGAGCTACACCTCTAGCCCTGATTTTTATTCTTTTTTTTTTTTTGCAGTACTAGGGATGGAACCCAGGGGGCATTGTACCTCCAAACTACATCCCCAGTTCTATTTTTTAGTCTTTTTAGTTTTTGAAACAGGGTCTCACTGAGTTGCGAAGGGCTAAATAGCTGAAGCTGTTCGTGAACCACGATCCTCTGGTCTCCATCTCCCAAATGCTGGGATTATAAACATGTGCCACCACACCCGGCGTAATTTTTAGTCTTTATTTTGAAGCAGGGTCTCACTGAGCTGCAAAGGGCCTCACAAAGTAGCTGAGACCGGCTGTGAAACGCCATCCTCCTATCTCTGCCTCCCAAATGCTGAGATTACAAGTATGTGCCACTACACTCGGCTTACTTTTTTTATTTTTGAAACAGAGTCACACTGCATTCCTGAGGGTCTTGATAAATTGATGAGGCAGAGGACATCAAAGAAGTGTGGTTAAATACAGAGGAATGCACAGATTTTTTATGTTTTGCAGGGAAGCCAGGAGATAAGTGAAAATTGAAGGCCTGTGTCAAGAGAGACACAGCAAAGAACTGGAAAATGCATCAATTTATCCAAGAATGCAAAGAAAGCTAAGAAAGCTAATACCATTATCTGACACAGCTCTCCCACTTTTAAGATAAAATGAGGGACCATGCACAGCTCATTTGGCTTCTTACTATTCCTAATTTATTACCACTGAGGAAGAACACTAGATTAGGGAAATGTCATGAAAATAAATATGCATAATCTTTATAGCAAATTTTCATTTACATTACATGCACTTACATGCAGGCTTTAGTTTATTCTGTTAGCCAAAAATATCAATGACAGTCTTTTTAATTACTTTCTATTTTTTAAAGGAGCTACAATTCTATATTCTTTTGAGGCTTATTTTTTATTTATTTTATTTTATTTTTTATTTTTTGAAATTTTATTTATTTATTTATTTATTTATTTACTTATGTTTTTATTGGTGCATTGTAATCATACATCACATTGGAAAACAAGACTTGAGAGGATATACAAGCACACATCATCCAATTAGCCCTCATCCAATCCCCATCCCATTTCCTCCCTCTCCCTTGATCCCATGCTTGATTGGTGATTATCTTTGATACAGTTGTTTACATACCTCCTGACTTTTAAAGAGGTTCCATCCTCCCCCATCCTATCCCCTCTGATTGGTCACCTTAATTGCTTCGCTATAGGGCCCTTTCTATAACTCGACCTCCTCCTGTTACCCCTTTCCTCCTAGTTTTTGCTAATTAGGGGAAGCATCTGGTTTTTGTTTTCTGTGATATTTCTTTTTTTTTTTTTTTTGGTGGTACTGGGGTTCCTGGAAGCCCTTCTACCTCCAGGCTACACTCCCAGACCTATTTTTTATACTTTTTTATTTGGAAACAGGGTCTCATAAGCCAGCGCGCGCGGCTGGCTTCGAACCTGCGCGATCCTCCTGTCTCTGCCTCCCAAGCGCGGGGATTACAAGCGTGCGCCACCACGCCCGGCTTCTGTGATATTTCTGTGTGCATGCCACATTGCAAGTTCTAATCCCACTCTTGAAGGCCCCCGTAGTGGCCTGGCCACCCGGAGGACTCTGATCCCGACCTCGCTGGCTCCAGCACTGACCTTGCCTCATGGGAGGCCCCGATTTTGGCCTCGCTGACCCTCGCACTGGCCTAACCCCTTGGCTGGCTCCGATCCTGGCCTTGTAGGCCCCAGCACTGGCCTTACCTCAAGGCAGGCTCCGATTCCAGCCTTGCTGACCCTGGCACCAGTCTAACACCTCGGCAGGCTCCTATCCTGGCTTCGGAGGCCCCAGCACCAGCCTTGCTGGCCCTGGCACTGGCCTTACCCCTCGGTGGGCTCCAGTCCAGGCCTTGGAGGCCCCAGCACCAGCCTTGCCTTATGGCAGGCTCCAATTCCAGCCTCACTGGCCCTGCACCGGCCTAATCCCTTGGCAGGTTCTGATACTGGCCTTGGAGGCCCCAGCACTGGCCTTGCCTCACAGCAGGCTCCAATCCCGGCCTCACTGACCCTGGCACCATCCTAACCCCTTGGCAAGCTCTGATCCCAGCCTCGGAGGCCTCAGTAGCATCCTTGCCTAATGGCAGGCTCCAATCCCAGCTTGCTGGCCCTTCACCGGCCTAACCCCTTGGCAGACTCTGATCCCGGCCTCGGAGGCCCCAGCACTGGCCTTGCCTCAAGGCAGGCTCTGATCCCAGCCTCGCTGACCCCAGCACTGGCCTAACCCCTCGGCAGGCTCCAATCCCGGTCTGGGAGGCCTCTGTAGTGGCTATTTTTTAAAGAGTTGTGTATAAAGCTATCTGAAATGCTTCACTTGGCATTGCTGAAGGAAAGAACAGATACTAAAATATTTTAAGCTGGAAATTTACATAGACAAACACTAATTTCTAATTACATCATGTTTTGCACAACAAAAATCATGAGAATTGCAGGCATTTGGTGGGACTCATATTTTTACATTATCTCCATTGTGTGGTTTAAAAGTTTTGTCATTGAGTTTGAGGTAGTAAGAATACCAATAGGTGAGTTCCAATCTGAATTCTTGGCTCAGGAGTTCTGAAATAATTTAGATCTACTTTCATGAAGATATGAAAAATTCACTGATAAATGAACTCTAACCCTATGGGTCTGAGGTTTTCAGATAAAGGGGTATAAGTGAAGGAAGAGAGTCATTGTTTCCATCAACCTGTAAACTCCAGAGAGTTGCAATTTCTCAAATGCCTTTTTGATCCAGGACCAGTGCTGTGTTATCTAGATGGCAGTGACTTCAGCTGAGTTCTGCAAAAGGAAAAGGCTAGCTGCCCATTTTGGGTCACAGTAAAGAGAGACATTTTCATGTACTATCTGAGCTCTGTGTTCAGAGTGGTTGACATGAAGAAGAGATGTGACAAGGTGAGCATCTCTGTAGTCTTGATGAGAATCACTGCAGCAGGACCTGTTGATGCATCTGGTTTGTTATTGTGGATATTTCACGATCTTAAAACAATGTTCAGGTTCTAGTTCATACCGTTACAAGCAGTGCCAACAGACACTTGCACTTTGTATTCATCCGAACCCCAATCCACCTTTGGTCCTTACATTTTTGTTGATGACTCTTTCTTGACTCTTACTTTCTCCTAGATTCTCAGGTAAGATTTTCTCAGATTCTCATAACTTCTCAAAATGAAAGAAGAGTCTTTTAAAATATAGTACTTTCTAATTAAAAGACTCAAAGCATAATAACTTATTTCTTAGGGCCAAATCAAAATTGTAAAACATGTGCCTATATCCAGTTGGTGTGCCAGAACATCATGTGTGTGGAAGCTGCACCAGTCAGAGTGAAGGCATCGTGGCAGTGGTACCAGGAAAGCAAACACAGTTCCTAGGGGAGGTTAAGAACAGCTTGGGTTCAAGTGTCCATGAAAATGCTTACCTGTAACTTGTGGAATGTGAGGACAGGAGAATAATGCTAAATAAGCTAACATTTAGTATCGTCCCCTAAGACTCCGACCCGCAGGGGCTTAGAGAACGACACAGACACCTCTTCAGCTGAAATATGAATTCTTCTTTAATGGATCCTTAATATGTCTCAATAATATGTCTCTTCTTCTTTCTCAATGCGTACAACAAGCACAATATATATCAGCATCATAATCCCTCCCTCTATTCCCTACCAACCCCAAGCTTTCCACAGCTAGGGCATGCACACTTCTGACTCTCTCATAGGCAGGCTGGTGGCAGCATGAGGCTTTACGTCACTGATCATTCGGCAGGCACGTAGCATGGCACACTGCGCATGCTCAAGGAGACGTCCATCTTGTGAGTCTCATGACTTGGCTGCAAGCCTAGGCGCCATCTTGAATCCACGCTGGCAACAAGCCTGGGTGCCATCTCGGTCCAGCCGAGTGGGCCCCGACAATTTAGTAAATGTTTGAGAGATGCCAGATACAGGGCTGGCTGCTATTTGGGTAATAATATTTGCTATACGATTCCCATTTGATCCCCCTATTCCCACCCCATAAGTTGGATACTACTGACCTCATTTGAAAAGATAAGAAATTGAGGGGAAAATGTTAAATAATATTACGAGGGTTTGTTTGTTTTTTTGTTTGGTTTGAATTTAGGGTCATGCTATTGTCCCAAGAATTTAAGAAGAAATATGACTGTCCCTTTGAGTTTTTTGGACATCCTGGAGTTATTTTTTTCCTTTAGACTATCTTTTATTCAATGTGTGGGCTTGCATGTTTGTGTACTAGCATTGAAAATTTGGTAGAGCTTTAGGCTATTGTGGAAGAATAAATTATTTAGTAAGATTGATTATGGCATATATGTGAATAAATCCTCATTGATTTGTAATCTATTATAAACAACAGTGGGAAGTACAAAGGATTCTTATTAATTTAGCTATCACAATTTGGAGGGGAAATTGGCAAAATATTTAAGTTTGGGTCTGAATTCAACCTTGAAAAAACTTTTAAGTTAGGAATGTTTCTTGAGGACTATTTGCATGCTGTTATTTTTCAGTCAAGTGTAGCAAAGAGACAGTTAAAAGCTGGGAGAGCAATTATAGTTTGAGGCAGGTCCTAGAGATGAACTGGCCAAATTAAATGTGAAGGTTAGTCCAAAACACAAATTGCAAGTCTTGCTACTTTTGTTTATGGATAGCAGGAACAAAAAGCAGCATAAAGAGAGGGAAGGATATTAGGAAACTATATTTTAAAGCCATTTCTTTTTTTCTATTTAAATCATTAAACTTTTTTTTTACAATCAGTGGTCTTTTATGCCTTTGTTCAATTAATTAATTTATTTATTTATTTTTGCAGTACTGGGTTTGAACCCAGTGGCTACATTCCCAGCCCTATTTTTTATTTTTTATTTTGAAATAGGGTCTCACTTGAGTTGCAAAGGGCCTCACTAAATAGTAGCTGAGGCTGTCCGCAAACTGCAATCCTCCTGTCTCAGCCTCCCAAATGCTGGGATTATAAGCATGAGCCACCACACCCGCCAATAATTTTTTTGATAAAGTAAATGAGCTGCTTTTCTTTCCAGTTTCATTCATTTATTTATTTATTTATTTATTTATTTATTTATTTATTTATTTATTTATGTGCATATTACTTGTACAGAACAGTGGAGTTCATTGTGACATATTCATACATACGTATAATGACATTTGATCAGTTCATTCCCTAATCCTTCTCCTTACTTTCCTATCATGCCTTTCCCGTATTCCTTTTTCAATCCTAATGGTCTCCTTTCTACTTTCATATACTTCCTTTATTTTTTCTCCTTCTAGCTTCCACATACAAAAGAAAATATGTGATAGCTGTCTTTCGGTTATGGTTTACTTTTCTCAACATGATGACCTCCAATTCTCTACATTTTCCTGCAAATGACATAATTTCATACTTTATAGCCAAATAAAACTCCAATGTGCATATATTCCACATTTTATTTATTCTCTTCATATTTGAATGGATAGCTAGGCTGATTTTATCATTTGGCTATTATGAATTGTGCTGCTGTATACATAGGTATGCATGTATTTCTAAAGTTTATTTCAGATTCTCCTGCTTAAGTTGCCCAGTAAGACTTGTTTATCTCCCATTTTTTTTCTCAGAAGTGTTCCAGTTTGAATGATCATTATATTGTCAACCTGTTTATTGAAGCCTACTATGGGTTAGTACCTGAAGATAGATGCAAAAGTGAACAAAAGAAACACAGTTCTCTGCCCTCAAGGAGAAAATGTTCTAAGTCTTTTTGGAAAGCCAAAAGAGTAAGAAAAACAAACAAAAACTTACACAGTAATATGAAGGAATCAAAGCAGGTCCTGAGATAATAATTAGAAATGAGGAAACATCCTTAGTTAGAGTGACTTGGAAAAGATTTGAAGAAGTAAAACTTAGACCAAGACTTATACAATGGGGACCCCCAATCTATAGAAGGAGAGGCAGGTGCACAGGCCCAGAGACACTAAAACAGTGATATTTTAGAAGTAAGAAAGGACACTGGAGGATATATTTTTAGTATCAGGACAGAGTGGTAAAGAGTAGTAGACAAAGCTCAGATTTTATAGGCTCTAGAATCTAGACCATGGGAAGAAGCCTGAATCATATTCTGGGTATAAAAAAGAACCATTGGAGATATTTTAATGGATGGCATTGATGTTGATTGATGGATTGATGAAAAGTAGTCTCTCACTTGAATGACAAGGGATCAACATGGCAGCTGGGGAGGCCAAGGAAGAGAGAGATGTCTCTACTCCTCCTGTCCTTCCACTAGAATCTTGCTTTTATTGAGGATTATAACCAAAACATTATAAGGTATTATTAATTATAATATATAACAAAGCAATCATGGGGTGAGTCAGGGAATAACACCAAGGTAGTCACAGATGAATCAGGGAAGGGTAAATAAGAAAACTGTCAAAGTCTTTGCTTATCAGTCAAGGTCCCTGGTTATCAGTATCATTTGGTCCTTGGAAACTTGTGTGCAAACAATTCCCACTTACTAGGCAGTTTGTGCCCCTCCCAAGCTGGATCAAGTTGACCTCAAAGCAGATGATCAACAATGCTCCCAACGAGACATTTTAAAATAACTTTAATTAATATTTTTAAGGTTGGATTTTCTCTTTTAAAATTGTTTAGCTTTTAAGGGATGAAGCATACCTCAGTGGTTGAGCACTCGCCTGGCATGTGTGCAAGCCCGGAGTTTGACTCCCAGCACTTTCTAAAAAAATTTAGAGAATTTAGTTGTTTGGTTTCCAATGTAGAAAAATTCATAAATTAAATATCCATAATTTTACCTGGATAGCCTAATGATGCTTTTTGATTAAAAGAAAAGTTTTATTTTTATACACACACACACACACACACACACACACACTTCTTTTTCATTCTGATACTTAAGCATTTTTCTTAAGGGCAGTCATTATTAAATATCTTATTCTGTTTCCTTCAAAATTGTGTGCCAATTCACAAATATTTGTGTGTATACATAGGTAAATGACAGCATATTTGTAGTATGTTCTGTACCTTATCTTTTTACTTAAAAATATATCAGCATTTGCACTCATCCAATATTTCATTCTTACAAAAACCTGTGAAATATTATATTTTATGGATATGTGATCTTTTTTTAAAAAGAATAACCCATTGATATTTTTGTGGCGTTTGGTTTTGTCATAAGAAACAATGCTACCGCAAATATCTCTGTATTAAAATCTAAGCACATGTTTACATATATTACCACTAAATAATATTATTATGTGTTTTTAGACATTTGAAAAACAATTCTTGATTGTTTTTCCAGAGTGAATTTGATTTAAACTGTCCCCTCCATATGTATGAGAATGCCTATTTTTCTACATTCTCTTGAATACTGTAATATCAGTAAATATTTTCCTTTTTCCTATTGCTTCCTTGTTAAATAATGAATTTATGACCGAGGAAAGTATGTCTGGTGACACTGTGACAAATATGTTTTCCCAGTTTCATTTTTTAATATTTAGGGTTTTGATTTTACATAGTCAAATACAGTTACTCAATAAATTCACCACCAAAAAACCAGAAAACTCAATAAAAAAATGGGCAAGTGAACTAAATAGACACTTCACAAAAGAAGAAATACATAAAGCCTGTAAATATATTAAAAATGTTCATCACCATCAGTAATCAAGAGATGCAAATTAAAACTACCCTGAGATTTCACCTAACCCCACTTAGAATGGCAATCATTAAAAACATAAACAATAACCAATGCTGGCAAGGGTATGGAGAAATTGGAACACTGATACATTGTTTGTGTGATTTCAAATTGTACAACGATTCTGGAAAACAATGTGGAGAGTCCTCAGAAGAATGGGAATGAATCTACCATATGATTTAGCTATACCACTCCTGGATATCTACCAAAAAGAATTGGAACCAAAGTACCATATATATCTATGTTGCATAATCTATAATTTACAAACAATTAAATCATCTAAGATGTGCATCAATAGGCGAATGAATTACAAAATTATAGGATATATGCACAATGAAATTCTACTCACTCAGAAATAACAACCAAGTTTTTTCATTTTCAGGGAAATGGTTGGAAATGGAGAATTTTATGTTAAGTGAGATTAGTCATAAAAAGTTAAAGATAGGATGTTTTCCCTCTTAGGAGGAAACTAGGGAGAAATTAAGTCACAGGAGGGACTCTAGACAACGGAGGAGAAACCTTGGAGCAAAGAATGGAACTTAATTAAAAATGGAAGGGGGAGGAAGACTAGAAGAGGAAAACACTTCAATGGACATGATGTACACACACAGTCTTATCAAAGCCAATCACTGTGTCAAGCACACAGAGGTGAGGAGGGAGTGAGTGGGCAGGAGCAGGGAAGCACTCACAGAGTTCTGTTTGCTTGCATGCCTCTATCACTCTGAACTTCATCAAGCTGTGTGATCACAATGCACCAATAAAAGAAAAATAATTTAAAAAATGGACTTGGGGAGACAAGTTGTGTGGCAAAATGTTGGAGGGGGTTGGGATGATGTGGTAGCAGAGTCTCCAGGAAGGTGGACAGTTCTGAGCTCATGTTTGTAGAACTTAGTCATGTGCCAGATGATAGTGCTAATGAATGGGAGGAATCAAGCCCATTTTCTAGGCTTTTCACTTTTGCAACTGGATAGATGTCAGCAATACTCACTGAGTTGAAAAATATCGGCATTGGTTTTGTGATTAAAAATCTGGATTTATCTTTTAGAATGTAAAGTTGGAGCTGCCTGAGACACAACTGATTGTTATAATTCACTATTAGGCAACTGAGCAGGTTAATCTAGAACTCAGTGGTGAGGTCTGGCTTGTATGGTAGTTCAGTCATTGAGATCACCAGAGAAGACTCTAGGAAGCCCTGGAGCCAACAAGGAACATGAGAAATAGTGTCCAAAAACATGGGAGAAAACTCTGGAGGGAGTGGTATTGCTGAGGTGGAGAAGGAAATTGTGCAGGAGAGGAAAAAGTCAGCTCTGTTTGGTGCTGCCAAGAGGCAGGCAATGTGAGTTTGATAAGTGCTCTTGGGGACTGGTGATCTCCACTGCAGTGTCTTAGTGGAGCTGCAAGAAGGAGGCAGGATATAATGGATTGAATCTGGAAGGCGATTATATATTTATGATATTATTCCCCATCCTCTAGCTCTCACAGCATTATCATAATATTCTCTGTTTTGAATGAACAGCAGTGATCTCATTATGATAATTATACAGGTTATGTCTTTGTCATTAGAAACCCAATTCCTTTTTCTCTCTCTCTCATTACATACTCAAGTCCATACCCATTCAAACATCTGTACATCTTCTATTATTTTATTCTTTCTCCTCAAATTCTGAAGATTTTTCATGATGCCCTCTGAGACTCAATCTATTATATGCAAAGTTTTCATAACCTTACCCATTCCTTCAAACATCTCTTTCTCCTTTTTGCCAGACCAAGAAC
Organism: Muscardinus avellanarius; assembly: GCF_963383645.1. Lineage (NCBI taxonomy): Eukaryota > Metazoa > Chordata > Mammalia > Rodentia > Gliridae > Muscardinus > Muscardinus avellanarius. The sequence continues at coordinate 146,639,138 of NC_137786.1, forward strand.
CTGATTCTTTCAGGGGACACTGCCTTCCCTATACTCATCCTGAATGGTGGTTGTTCTCACTTCAATAACCCTGTCAGGACTACAGACAGGGTTTTGCTAGGTCACTGAAATCGTCTCCTTAGAGATCTCGCTGTCTCCATTCTTCCCTACCCCCACTCTCCTGGCCTAGGAGCCCACTCAGCTGCCCACTGCTCCTTTCAGATTATTCTCACTCTGTTTCTACAGATTACTCTCTTTGACTCTCCTGCCATGAAATGATAATATCCACCACCACTCTTGCTCTTTTTATCTTTGCAATCCTAAAGCATTTCCCTTTCTTTTTCCATCATTTTAGCATTTGCCTAACTGGAATTCTCTAATTGACTCCCAGTATAATTTTTATTTTCAATATACTTGGTCCTTCTACTCCTGATGCTCTCATTCCTTTAAGTTCCCTCCTCCAATGGGGTGTCCTGTACTCTACCTGAGTGGTTTCTTCCCACCTGTACATTCTTTTTTTTTCCTTCTTTATTGGGGGGTTGCTAGGTATTGAACCTAGGGATGTTCTAGCTCTGAACTAAACCCCATCTCTATTTTATTTTTTATTTGGAAACAGAGTCTTGCTAGGTTTCTGAGAGCCTTGCTAAGCTGCTAGGGCTAGCTTTGGACCTTTGCTACTCCTGTCTCAGCATTCCAAGTACAGCGAGTGTAGGTGCATAGCACCACACGGGCTCACCTGGATGTCTTAGGTCTTACTAAATCAAAACCTGCAGCCCGTTTACCATTTCCATTGTGTTCTCTCTTCCCACATTGCTGCTGCTAGCACCATAGCTATGATTTTTTTAGTCCTAGGGGCTTGAAAGTCCATGGGTTGCTCTTGATGGCTCTGCATTGTCTTTCTCCCTTGATGTCTATCTCTCTCCTTTCACACAGTTTATGTTTTATGATGATTTATAATTACTCTTTTGTCTACTCTTTGACTCTTATATTTTTATTTGTGTTATTGAGTATTGAACCCAGAAATATTTTATCTACCTCTGAGCTACACCCCCAGCCCTATTTTACTGTGAAACAGTCTCCTTAAGTTACCACACACTGGTCTTGAACCTGTGATCCTCTTGTCTCAATCTCCCAAGTACTGGGATTACAGGTGATCCTCTCTTTAAATTCACTGCAATAAATCACTGACATAATGGGAGTATTCAGACAGGAGCTTACTCTTCCTACTATTTCCATATGTGTCTATTACTAACACCTGCACCCTTTTTTCCTACCTTCTCCCATGGCACTGTGAATAACCTATCCACACCAGCTTTTTAAATTGTGTACTGCTCCCCTCCTTCAACCTTGCTTCTACTCAAGAACACCGCTCTGGCATCTGTTTTTCCCCACATGATCAGTTTTTAACCCTTGACTGGAACATTCTTATTAGCATATAAACCTATCTTTTGTTTCTTGGCATCAACAACATATAAAAGTACACTTTTGTTTCTATATACCTATTTTTTTTTTTTTGGTGCTATGGACAGAATCTAAGGGCACTCTACCACTGAGATACATCCCAGCACCCCATTTTGAGTTTCCAGGGATTGAAACCAGAGGCATTCTACATCCAAGCTATACTCCCAAGCCTTTTTTTTTTTTTTTAAACATGGTTTCACTAGGTCTCTGAGAGGCTCATTACATTCCTGATGCTGGTCTTAAACTTGCAATTCTTTTGTCTCAACCTCCAAAGTCCTTGGATTACAGGCATGTATCACCACCTCCAGCTCATCCCAGGAAGCCAAACTATCACATTAGTGCATGCATATCTATGTTCATAGCTGTACTATTCACAATTGCAAACTATGGAACCAGCCAAGATGTCCATTAACAGATGAATGGATTGCAAAACTATGAGAAATGTACACAGTGAAATTTTACTTAGCCATAAAAAGGAAAAACATTATGTCATTTACTGAGAAATGGATGGAACTGGAGAACATTATGCTAAGTGAGATTGATTAGTCACAAAAAGTAAGAAATCGGATGTTCTCCCTAATGTGTGAAGGCTAGGGAGAAAATGGGTTATAAGAAGAACTCTAGACAAAGAAGGAAAAAATATAGATGAATAAATTAGGTGATCTAACTGAAGGGGATGGGGGGGAGAGAAATTCCCTAATGTACATGATGTACATTAACAAACATATCAAAGTCAATCACTAAGCCAAATATGAGAAGAAGGGAGGGGGAGGGAATTGGGTAAGAGCTAAATGAGTGATGTGTGAATGTACGTCTCTACCATCTTGTACACCATTAAGATGTATGACTACAATGTACCAATTAAAAATTTAAAAAATAATAATTATTATTATTGTTTTGAGATAGTGTCTCACTAAGTTACTCAGGCTGGCCTCAAACCTGTGATTATCTTCCCTCTGCCTCCTGATTGGAGGGATTACAAATGTGTACCAGTGAGCCCAGCCAGGCCCATTTGATTATATTCCTTTTCCAAGAACTCTTCACAAGTTATTTATACTTACCATTTCCACTGTTTCTAATTAATCTCTTTTTCTCTTAATCCAATTGCAATAAGGCTGAATTATTCTTGTCACATTCACCAGTAACTTTCAGGTTGTTAAATTCAGAAGTCAATTCTCATTCCTCATTTTAATTGAATTTTCATCAACATTTCCTCTGTTTCCTCTACCTTCTTCAGTTGACTTCTGGGATTCCAATTTCCCAGATTGTTTTCTTGCCTCTTGGTGGTTCCTTGTGGTTTCATTCTGCTGGATCTTTCTCCTCCCTCTGACCTATTAGTGTTGGAGTCTCTCATTTCTCAGTCCCTTGACCTTTATTTTTTCACGTGCACGTATTCGTTTGGTAACCTTTGGATAACTATGATCCCAATCTTATATCTTCAGTGCACACCTGTCTCTCCCAAACTTCAAGCAAACACATCTAACCACCCACTTGTCATCCTCACATAGAAATCCTGTGTGTTGGTCTTCAGATAAGTGTATCTCAAACTGGACTCATGTTTTCCCAAACCTGCTGCAGCTTCCACCTCAGATGAACGAGGTGGCCTCCTTCATTCATCTTAGACAGCACTAACCATTCTCAGAGCTGCTCTACCCAGGAAGAGTCGGTCATGATTCTTTTTACCATTCACTCCTCATATTAATATCCCTTAAGAAATTGTTTAAGTTCCATCTTCAAAACATAATCTAGAGCTAGACTAGGTCTCATGTTTCCAACACAGATCAGCACTGTATTTCTCTAGGGTTTTGAAATAGTCTCCCGACACGTCTCCTTGTTTCCATTCTTCCCTCACTCTACCCCGTCTATTCTTAGCACTGAAACAAGAACAATTATTTTAAGTATTAGTCACATGATGCCACTCTTCTGTTAAAATATGTGTGAGATGACTCCCCCTCACAGGTATTACTCAGAGCATAACTCTTACAATGTCCTTGGGGCTGCATCTCCATCCTTTGGTTATGTGACTTCTTCTACTACTATGCTCTTACCTTACTACGTACTAACCAGAGTGTCTTCTATGATATTTCTTGAACTCTACAGACAAGACTGAATTGTGCATCCACTTCACTTCTTTGTTCAAATATTACTAATGTCTACCCAAATTATGTCATTTAAAATGACAACCTCTCACCTTTCCTCTACATTTTCTCTCCCTCTTATGCTTAACATATTCTAACTTGCAATGTTAACTGTTAATTATTTTTTCTCTCTTCCCATTAGAATATAAACTGTAGGAGGGCAGAGACTTTGGTTTTGTTTCTCATTACATCATAATAATTTAAGATAATATCTAGTTTTTAATTGTCAGCATTTTATATTTTTGAATTACTTGTTAATAATTTTTAACAAATGAATGAATGAATGAGTGAATAGTTCCCAAGTCACCAGTCTTGGACAGAGCCAGGTACCCATATTGGTGCTCAGGAGTCTGAGTTCTTAATCAGCCAGTTCAACTTCCATTTAACACCTGCATTGAGCCAAGAGCAGATGTACATGTACAAAGGCAATGGAAATTGGCTGAGACATTTATTACTTTGTAAGACACCACCAAATGGGCCCACTTATCATTCATATAATCTCTAAAATCTATTAGGCTCTCTAGGGTCTGTTTACTGAAATCAATATTACAAGCCACATTATTAAAGAATTATGATAGCAAAATTGAATGCTCGAGTGCTTTTGATATACAGCCAAACACACAGGCAAGCCAAGCCAAAAGAAGATTCGCTGTCCCTTTTTAATCCTTATGATTGTTCACATATGACCTTTGTTAACCAGAGAGGCAGAGAAATGAATAACTTCCAGTATTGTGAGTCTGTGATAGAATTAGTCTGAGTGTTTCTGGAAAATTGTGTAGACAATGATGAGGAAGAAGATGATTATGATTATTTTAAAGTGATGAAGGGATAACTAAGTTCTGCCATTTTCTTAGGTTAAATAAAATATTAAAACCTCCCTCATGTTTCCAAGAGAAACTGTGTTTTCTTTCATGAGGTGCTTGCAGATAAGACATTAATTTGCTATTCTAGAAATCGATTTGGCAACATTTTACAAGTAGAAAATGTTTGCAAGTTAATCCCTAAGTTTCTAATCTCTATTCTCTTAACAATGTGTTTGTGTATATTTGTGCATGACAGAAGATGTGGAGAAGTGGGTGGGTGATATTTATTGAGAACAGAATCTATTTGCTGTCATCTCTTTTCCAAAATATCTCATAGTCCACTAATTAATATTTAAGAATTTGTATGCTCCCCTATAGATAAAGATTTAGTTGTCATTCACAGAGTACCTTTCTTTACTGAGAAATTTACCTGGCTAATGGATATAGAAACTGTGTGTGTGTGTGTGTGTGTGTGTGTGTGTGTGTGTGTGTGTGTGTTTATGTATATGCATGTGCACACGTGCATGAGTATGTGTGTTTATATATGTTTATTTAACAAGAGATGATGAAACTTATGCTTGGAACCTAGGGTATTTTATGGGAGGCAGATTTGGATAGTTCCTATAAAAAATGTCTTTTGAAATCACTTACAGTGACTAGGGAGGCTGAGACAAGAGGATTGCTTGAGGTCAGAAGTTTGAGGCAAGATTGGACAATGTAGTAAGACCCTGTCTCCAAAAAACAGAACCAAAAACAAGTCCTTGGAATAATCATGAGATTAGATGGTGCTATAGGTAGAAGTGGGAGTGGGAGACAGCACTGGAGCACTCGTGATCTGAAATTCTAGAGTATTTGATAGAGAGAGAGAGAGAGGGAGAGAGAGAGAGAGAGAGAGAGAGAGAGAGAGAGAGAGAGAGAAAGAGAAAGAAAAGGAGAAAGATCATAAGCAATTTACTCATGTTAAGAAGGTGAGGGGTCATATGATCTTCAGTCTTCAAGCTGTAAATCCAAAAGAACTGACAATGCAGGTCCAATGCCTGGCTGCAGGCTTAAGACCCGGGAAGAGATGGTGATGGTTCCGTTTGAGTCTAAGGGCAGGAATAAAATGATGCCCCAGCTCAAAGGCAGTCCAACAAAAGGAATACCTTTTTATTAGGAGGAAGGTCAACTTTTTGTTATACTCAGGGATTCAACTAAGTGGATGAAGCCCACTCACATTAGGAAAGTCAGTCTGCTTTACTCAGTCTATCAATTTAAATGTTAAGCATATCCAAAATGCCCTCACAGAAATAACCAGAATGTTTGACCAACAGTCTGCTCACCCAATGGCCCTGTTGAGATATAAAATCAATAATCTCAATGCCATGCCTTGTCTACTTGGCACTTACATACATCTCTTTAAACCATACTCAATCTCCAAATAAAGACAATAGAAAAACATAACTCCACCTATTATTAAATAATATCTTTCTTGTAATTGGAATTATAGACTAATCATTATGTCCCTTTCAAAAATCATTTGAAGCTATAACCTGTGTGGCTATATTTGAAGAGGATGCTTTAAGGAAGTAATTAAGTAAAGAAGACATAAGGGTAGGGCCCTAATCCAATAGAATTTGGGTTCTTAACTAGCCTGTCTTCCCACACCCCCCAACTTCTATAAGAATAGAAGAAAAAAAATAGGTGGGCACAATGAGACAACAAACTTTTGAAAGCCGGGAAGAGAGACTTTACCAGTATACTAATTTATTGGAACATTAGTCATGGATTTATCACTCTAGAAAAATGAAAAATAAGTTTTTCTTGTTCATTTTGTTGTTTATTTTCAATAACAACCCAAGCAAGCTGAGACAAAGAGAAACATGTGGGCAGAGACTACTTTCAATTGTCAGGTTTCTTGATATCAAATTATATATATATATATATATATATATATATATATATTTTACAGGTGCAATGTAATCATACATCTTCTTGATTCAGGGTGATATAAGCATACATGCACACAGTACTCACTGAGTCTTCCCCTAGTTCCCACCCTATTCCCCTTCCTCCTTCCCATGCTCAGCAAACTGGTTGTTCTTGATAAGTTTATGTATGTACATCATGTCCATTAAGGTGCTCCCCACCTCAGGTCTTCCTCCCCACCTCCCGTTTCCCTCAGTTAGTTTTCCTCCTTCACTCCACTAAGGTTTCTCCTTTTTTGTCTGGAGTCTCTCCTATGTCCCAATTTCTCCCTTGCTTCTGCATATTAGGGAAAACATCTGACCTCTTACTTTTTTGTGACTGACTAATTTCACTTAGCATAATGTTATCCAGTTCAATACATTTCCCTTCAAATAACATAATTTTGTTCTTATTTATGAGTGAGTAGAATTCCAGTGTGTATATATCCCATAGTTTTGTAATCTATTTATCTGTTGATAGACATATGGGCAGGTTCCATAGTTTGACAATTGTGAATTTTGCAGCTTCAAACACACACACACACACACACACACACACACACACACACACGTATGAATATATATATGAATACATTACTATGGTGGTTTGGTTTCTTTTTTTTGGGGGGTAGATACACAGGAGTGGTAGAGCTGAGTCATATATTAGTGTCATTTCTATTCTCAGGATCCTCCACATTGCTTTCCAAAGTGTTTGCACTAATTTGCAATCCCATCAACAGTGTATCAGAGTTTCTACTTCTCCATATCCTCCCTAGAATTCGTTATTGTTTGTGGTTTTAATGATTGCCATTCTACTTGGGGTTACATAAAATCTCAGGGTGATTTTTATTTGTATCTCTCTGATTACTAATGATATTGAAGATTTTTTCATACATTTATTGGCCATTTGTATTTCTTCTTTTGTGAAGTGTCTATTTAGTTCACTTACCCATTTTTGATTGAGTTGTTTTTTGATTGTGAGTTTCTTGAGTTCTCTATATATCCTATATATTCTAGATATTATACCTTTATTAGAGAAGTAGCTGGCAAAAATCTTTTTCCACTCTGTTGGCTCTCTCTTGAAATTCTTGATAGTTTTTTTTTTCTGCACAGAAACTCTTCAGTTTAATGCAATCACATGTATTAATGCTCATTTTAACTTTTTGCATTTTTGGAGTTTTATTGAAAAAGATTTTACCCATGCCTACATGTTGGAATGTTGGTCCTATGTCCTTTTCAAGTAACTGTAAGATCTCTGGTCTAATTTTAATGCCCTTGATATATTTTGTATTGACTCTTATGCTGAGTGAGAGGGTGCGGTTTATTTCCATTTTTCTGCATATGCATAACCAATTTTGCTAACACCATTTGTTGAAGATGCTCCCTTTTTTCTAGCATTTGTTTTTGGCCCCTTTGTAAAAAATCAATTGGATGTGTGTAGACTTGTTTTTGAATCTTCTATTCTGCTCCACTGGTCTGTGTATCTACTTTTGTGCCAAAAACATTCTGTTTAAATTACTATATCCCTGGAGTATAGTTTGAAGTCAGGTATTGTGATGCCTCTTGCATGGTTCTTATTGCTGAAAACTATTTTGGCTATTATGAATTTTTTTTATTTCAAATTAATTTAAGGACTGATTTTTCTATATCTGTAAAGAATGACCATGTTACTTTAATGGGTATTGCATTATATTTGTAGATCAGTTTTAGAAGAATGGCCATTTTTGATGATATTTATTCTGCCTTTCCAAGATCATGGGGGGTCCTTCTACTTTCTAACACCTTCTTTATTTATTTGCAATGCTTTGAAATTTTCATTATAGAGGTTTTTACCTCCTTGGTAAGGTATATTCCTAAGTATTTTATTGTTTTGGAGGTTATTATAAGTTGAAATATTTTCAGGACTTCTTTTTCAGTGTATTTATGGTTAGCATATAGAAAAGCTTCTGATTTTTAAGTTAAATTTATACCTAGACATTTTCTGAATATGTTAATCATTTCTAAAAGCCTTTTGGTGGAATTTATTGAGTCTTCTAAGTATAAGATCATGCCATTGCCAAATATAGATCGTTTTAGTTCTTATTTTTCTATTTGTACCCCTTTGATTTCTCTCTTTATCTTGTCTTATTGCCCTGGTTAGAGTCTCAAGTGCTATATTAGTTATAGTGAGCGTCCTTGTCTTGTTTCTGATTTTAAAGGAATTTTTTTTTTGGCAGGTCTGGGGATGGAATCCAGGGGTATTTTACCTCTGAGCTACACCCCCTGCCCAATTTTTATTCTTTATTTTGAAACAGGGTCTCAGTAAGTTGTGGAAGGCCTCATTATGTAGCTGAGGCTGTTCGCGAACTGTGATTCTCCAGTCTCAGCGTCCTGAATGCTGGGATTACAAGCGTGTGCCACCATGCCCGGCTAAAGGGAATTCTTAAAGATTTTTTTCTATTCAATTTGGTGTTGGCTGTGGGCCAATTGTAAACTGCCTTTATGATGTTGAGGTAAACTCCTATTCTGATTCTCTGCAGTGTTTTTAGCATGAATGGGTGTTGGTTTTGTTGAATGCTTTTTTAAGCATCTATTGAAATGATCATGTGATCTTTGTCTTTAGCTATGTTTATGTGGTGAATTACATGGACTGTTCTTTTGTATGTTGATCCAGCCTTGCACCTCTGGGATGAATCCAGTATGGATGGTTGTGATGTATAATTTTCTTGATGTGGTTTTGAATGTGCATTGCTAGTATTTTGTTTAGAAGATTAATGTCTAAGTTAATCATGATATTGATATATAGTTTTGAGTTTTGAATAAAGACAACCTAAGAAAAGTTGTCTCTTCTTGGGTTGTCTTTATTCAGTTTGGGTATTAATGTGATTCGTCTTGTCTCTTTGTATTTCATGGAATAAATTGAGAAGTATTAAGATTAGATATTCTATAAAAGTTTTTTAAAACTCAGCTGGGAAACTATCTGAATCTGGGCTTTTGTTTGATGGTAGACTATTGCTGATTCAATTTCTGTCAGATTTGAAAGATATCTTTGTTGGGTAGAGTAGTATTGGCTGGGAGTTGTTGTCTTTCAGGGTTTGAAATATGTCACTGTAGGCTCTCCTGGTTTTTATGACTTGGTTTGAGAAGACTGGAGGTTTGAGAAGTCTGGAGTGATTATTATTGTTTTGCCACTGAATGTTATTTGGTCTTTTATTCTCATTACATTTCGGATTCTTCCCTTGGCCTCTGCATTAGTCAATTTGATTATTATGTGGCATGGTGAACCTTTTCTGTGATCTTGTCTACTGGGAGTTCTATATGTTATCTGTATCTGTGTATGGACCTCACTTTTTATATGTTTGAGTAATTCTTTGATATTATTTCTGAGTAAATTTTGATTCCTTTGGTTTTGTTTTCACTTTCTTCTATACCTATTATTCTTGTTTGTTTTTTTTAAAGTTATCTCACATCTCTTATATGTTCAGCTCATGCTATCAAATTAATTTTTCTAAATGATATATTATGCATTCATTTTTGGAATGGTCATCTTTAAGAGTGAGATTCTATTTTCTATATGTTCTAGTCTACCACTGATGGTTTGTATTGCTGTTTTAATTTTATTTACTGCATCCTTCACTGTCTTTAAAGCTTCTTTGGGGTCCTTGTTCTGGGTATCAGTTTCTTCGTTGATTTGATCTTTTATTTCTTTTAGGTTCTCTCTGAAATTTTTTTCTAAAATCCTGGATCATTTCTCCTTCTGCCATTCTATGCAACTCAAATTGGTGAATTCAGTTAATGTGGGATTATAGGGACAAATTTATTTCTTGTTATTCTTTTTTCATGTTTTTAAGTTTCTTTAGTTTGTATGTTTGTTGCTTTTGATGACCCTCTCTTTCTCTCTCAGTAAGTCACAAATTACAAAGCTTCTGCTCAGGAAAGAAAATAATCAAGAGAGAGAGAGAGAGAGAGAGAGAGAGAGAGAGAGAGAGAGAAAGAAATATCTAGAGAGAGAGCGCTAAGAATGGGAAAAATTCTACCTGATCCTCCTCTGATAGAAGACTAATATCTACAATATTATAAAGAACTTTAAAAACTTAATACTCAAATAATAACCTAATAAAGTGGGCAATTAGACTAAGAGATACTTCTCAAAAGAAGAAATACAAATGACCAAGATATATATGAAAAATATTACATATTATTAGCAATCAGGGAAATACAACATATAACTATTCTGGGATTTCATTTAACTTCAGGTAAAATAGAAACCAAAGATGGCGACAGAGAAAAGCGGGGCTTACGAGCCCCACTAACAACCAATCTCTATTACTACAAAATCAGTGCCTTTCATAGTCAGAAAACACCATCAGCAGAGAAACAAAAAATGTAATTACAAGGGACAGAGAAAAAGAGGGATGGAAAAACGAGACACAGAAAGAAACCAGATCGCAGTGCTGCGGCTGGAGCTGTGGCGCGAAGTGGCAGGCGCCATCTTTCCTTACAGCACCAGGTCCCAGAGAGGAGGGGGACTCAGAACAGAGCTCAGAGCCTCAGAGGAGATATGCTGGCCTCACGCCGAGGACGCGGCAGCAGCGCCTTACTGCCAGCGGCAGCGGTGAATTCACCGGACGGCTCCAGACCAACGCACTCAACAGCCCACCAGGCTCCAGAGAGGAGCGACGGACAGTGAGCCGAGGTGAGCCGCTGCGGAACAGCCCGGTGGGATTCGGCAGATTTTTTGGTGCAGGGAGCATCTAAAGTTCCCAGTGGCTGGGCTCAGCACACCCTGCAGGGACTCAGAGCGGAGCGCAAAACCAGAGAAGAAATATGCCAGCATCACGGCTGAGGGCGTGGCAGTGGCGCCATATTGCCACCTGCAGCAGCAGCAGCAAATTCACCGAGTCCACTACAGCTCCATCTGCGCACTCAACAGTGAGTCAAATTGTGGCCCCTAGAGAAGAAATCCCAGTACAGCACTCCCAGGGACTTGACCCAGTGGGGGAGTGGCAGTGGCAGAGATATCACACCATAGGAGAACGCCCAACCTGGCACCCCCCATGGTCTAAAGCAGCCTCGATTGACTCCCTGGGTCTGAGACTCTGCCATACAACCTAGTAAAGGAGTAGTGGGGACTGAGATACCACAGACTCGAGATCTAGAGCACCTTAAGTGAAGTGTGTTTAATGCTGTGTTAATGCTGTGTTTATAAATGAAGGCATCACTAACCATCTCACTAACATGTATGGGGAGCGGGAGGGAATAGTGGGGTGAAAAGCAGAAGTATACCAAGTCATATGTGCATGTATGTTTGCATTGCTTTGAATATTTCTATGATGTAATCACAATGCACCTAAAAAGTATAAGAATTAATATATATTTAATGACAAAAATTTTCAAAGCCAATATCTGTAATGCTGGGTGGCCTGTCCTGTATCATCCTAAGGCAGGTTATCAATTCTTCTATCTGCTCAGCCAGATGGCATGCATACATCAGAGAAATTTGGCTTGCAATCTATTTGAGTCACACTAAATGTACATTTGGTTAAATATTTTTTTACTTCCTGTAAGTCTTTCTCATTAAGTATTTTCTCTAAAGAACACAGATTTCTTTTCTTCCTCTGTAGAAGTACAAGTTATAATGAAGAGAAGGGAATAAAGATAAAAATGGATAAAGTCTTCAGGAAGGATAAAGCCTTGAAGAACTAATATGGTGTTCAGAATCATAAAGCTTATTATTAAAGGGACAGCAACTAACTTTAGTATTAATTATTACTTCTTATCATAAAAAAGAAATACCTCAAAAAACTTCCACACTACTGTTCTGACTACACAATTGTTTTAAGAGTTTCTAATTTATTTAGTAAGTTTCTAGGTAGACTATAATATTTAAAAGGACATTAATGTGTTTTAATTGCCATTCCCACCCCTTCCCACCTATCTTTATGATTTTTCTCAACAGAAAGGTCACTTCATTCTTGGCATTGGCTTTAGGCTATTACTGTCACAGGGATCTTTGAAATGATATGTAGAGATGTTTGCTGCTCTGACTGGACATGGGCTTGGGAAGTTATAGAGGACATGCTTAGGCATTGTGAATACAGACCATGAATGTGCCAACACACATTACCTTTATAGTCTTTAATATCTGTTTTCTGTAACAACAACAATATATTCTAAGCAGCTATATATTCTAAGCAGCTATCTGCCTAAATAGATAGCTATGAAGTCCCTGAAAGAAAAGGATAAGCAGCTTTGGCTATATTACTGAGGATTTTTGCAATACATACAACACATTTGTCATTTTCATAGGTTTTTAACCTAATTATTTCTTTGGCAAAGTGTCCTCTTTTAGAACATTTTATTTCAATTATTATACTGCTTCTGCTGTTTGACATTAAGGAGGTGGAGAAGAGAGCTCCCTCTTATTATGCCTCCCAGGCAACTCAGCCCAATGCAAGACCTGTGACATCTTCACTCAATCAACTCTTCATTCAAAGCATTTTGCAGAGACCCCCTGCCTACCAGCTGCAAGGTGCTAATCTACACCCGGGGAAACAGTCAAAATCTCCTGGCATGGAGCATACACATTTTCATGGATTGTGCAGGTAATTTTACTTAATCCTCATAATAGGCCTATGAAGTAGTAATTATTATCTACATTTGATGAGGGAGAAGCTAAAACCGAGAGATTAAGTACCCTGTATCAAGGTCATATAACTGGAAGGGCCAGTGTTCAATCTTCAGTAGGCTCCACTCAGGAGTTAGAAGTCTTTCTTTCCTGGAGCTGGCCAGTGAAGAGCTTTCAGTAACTCAAATGGTGAAGATTTTTACAGATGGCTCCTCCAAAGTCAGTTTATGCAGTAAACATCAATAAGCTCATTCAACCAATATTTAATAAGCTTTCATTAGGTTCTGAGCACCATTCTATGTTGGAGACACAGTGGTAGTCATAGCAAACAAGAAAGTTTGGGTGAGGAGGGTGCGGGCAAACAGCAAATGATAAACAAGCATTCATTTTTATATAACATGATAGTTTATATATTTTCAGGAGGTGATTAAAACTATAAATATTAAACCAGGTGAAGCAGTATTCCCTTATGAGGGAAGAGGCATGTATGGTGGAAAGAGAAGTTCTCTCTGAAAATAATATATCTGGGCAGAGACCTGGATGAAGCATGCAATTGGGTTATGAAAATACCTGAAGGAGAAGTGCCCCAGGAAGAGGAGGTAGGACTCTATGATGAGAACAAGTGTTCCATGTTCAAGGGAGGCTAGGATTCCCAGAGAGGAGTGAATGGTGATGAGCAGCCAGAGGGTAGAGGATTATGAATGTGAGGAAGGCAGGCTGGATTTTGCATAATAGGGGGATGAGAAGCTTGGATTTGAGCAGGATGCAATTAGAAACCAAAGTGGGGTTCCAAACAGAGAAATTACGACCAATTAAATACTGGAGACATGCATTGTACCAAGGGACCTTCTAGTAAAAGTATTGCTCATCAAGAAACTGACTAATCTGGACCAGATTCTTGCTAGGTAACTATGAACCTACTGGATCTTTTCACACACTACTTCCTCAAGTAATCGGGAGACATAAAATCTCAAAAGGTTTGTGAGGGTTCAGTAGAAGGAAATGAGACTGAAGAATTACATGAAAAGAATATTTAAAGCCGTTGGGTTTTTTATTTCCCACATAAGAAGTATATAATAATGTTAAGTCTTTAAAAAGGTATATACAGAGGATGGTCACCAGCTTACTTTTCTTTTCACTTAGAAGAATACTGCACAAGCCAGGGGCAGTTGCACATGTTGTAATTCCAGTACTTGGAAGGCTAAGACAGGAGGAGTGCAGATTTGAAGACGGCCTTAGCAATTTAGCAAGATTCTGATTCAAAATAGTAGTAGAATATCTCTGCATTCAACCTGCAGTACCTCTAACCCCCTCCTACCAAAAAAAGAAAAAAAAATACTACAAATTAAATGTGCCTTGATTATAAGGACGGTGTCCTATGTACCAGTATTAGGAAATGGCCTAAAAATATTTGAAAAAGAAGTTTTGGTATTAATATATATATAAAAAATCAGTTTATAGATAGTGGAGTTCAGATTTGTAAAAAAGAAAAGCAGTCGCCGGGCGTGGTGGCGCACGCTTGTAATCCCCGCGCTTGGGAGGCGGAGACAGGAGGATCGCGCTGGTTCGAAAAATATAAAATAGGTCTGGGAGTGTAGCCTGGAGGTAGAAGGGCTTCCAGTTTCCAGAACCCTAGTACCACCAAAAAAAAAAAAAAAAAAAGAAGAAAAGCAGTCAGGGCCTGATTACTGCCAGGCACTCAGGTAGCTGTTATAATGCAAAGTATTCTCACTAAAAGTAATTAGCAAGTGAGCAAGTGGATAGAGGAGTTGGAAAGTAGGCCTTCCACATTCTAAAAACAGGTTTGCATAATAAACGATATCTAGCAAGAAGCTAGAGGAGGGTACTGACCTTTGTGAAAGGGGAGCAGATACCACAGTGGCCCCTGACCTTGTGAATCATTCTGTCTTAACAAAGAAACCTAGGCTTATACCTGCAGTAAGGCAGGAAGGTTTTTTTTTGCCAGGCCGGAAATTCCCAAAAGTATAACAAAAGAGGCCTGCATGGAGTTAAGGGGCAGACTTATACCTAGGTCACAGGATTACTGTGGTAGAGCAAGATGGGAGACTATGTATCTATAAAAGCTGTTATGTATTTTGAACTCTGGTGACTTCTTTTCGAGCCATGCCCCCAATATTATCACGGGATAGTGTAGGGCTGTAAACTATCTCCCATATTTCTATCTTTGTAATAAACTCATTTAAGTCTTCAGCAAGAGTTCAGACTAGTGTTTTATCTATCCTAGTTCTGAACAAGAACCCGCGGTTGCGGGAACAGTTTCCAGGAGCTGGTCCCCAGGAAGAGTTCCTGAAACCGGAGCATCTTATATGTTACGGTTTTGAGAAAAAATGTTATTGTTTGGGAAACTGTGACTATTACCGTCTGAGGGAACTATCCCCAGGGACCTTTGTTAGACCCCCTGGGAATAATTCCCCACAAACATAAAAAACCACAAAAGAGCACAGGTGCTTGTCCTGAGCTAAGGATAGATATGCAATAAACTGACTCTTGCTGAAGATTTAAAGAAGTTTATTAAAAAGATAGAAATACAGAAGATAGTTGCAGCCTCATGTTACCCAAGGGTAACAGGCATAACATGAGGGGGTGCTTCGAAGGAAATCACCAAAGTACAAAACATGGAGCAGACTTTTTATACACATGATCTCCATCTTGTTACGTAATTCTGACTAGTAAAAGTCCCTGTAAGGTTCCTCCCCTTACTTTGCCACTAAAGGTGTCTCCTTTCACAAAGGTTGACCTCCTCCTCCCATCCTAGCTAAATTGTACAATTATGTAAGCCTGTCTTTAGAATGAGGACTTGCTAATTACCTTTAGCTAGGTTAATTTACATTGGAATAGTTGCGTGTTTATTGGCAGAAACCAAGTCCTTTCACAGATCTGTCCCTCACCCAATTTTTGAAATATATATTTATTAATAATCAGAGCTTTCTCAAATCTTCCTAGGCCATTCCCAATACTGGTACACTATATCTTTGTCATACCATATATAGAGTTGGCATTAAGCTTATATATTTAATTCGTTGAGCCGATGGTCATTCATGCCAACTAAGTACTCAGTTCCATACTACATGCTGATTGTACAACTGAAATGTCCATGCCCTCTAGAACCCTTCTCCGGTATGACAGAGAGACAGAGATGTATGATCCATTCGGAGAATCCCCAAAGAGGGAAATTTATTTCATTCTGGGGGAGTAAGGAAGGGTTCCCAGAGGAAGTGCTAGCTGAACTGAGCGCTGAAGGATAAATAGAAGTTAGCCTTCTAAAGTGGTATGAGGCAAAGGAGGAGAAGATCAGGTAGAGAAAATTGTACAGGGACCAATGTGGTAAACTTAGCCTTTGTGGAAATCCAATGATTTCTCCCCAGAGAAGGGGAGAGGCAGATGTTGTGTATGATGAGCTGGGCAAGCTTAGCAGGTCAGTAGGTCAATAAGTCAACCTGATCATCAGGTTAAGAGGCTTGATTTTTTTTTTTTTTGAGGAGTTACTGATGATTGAACCAGCAGCATTCTATCTCTGAGCTATACCACCAGCCCTATTTGTTTTTATTCTAAAACAAATCTTACTAAATTTCTGAGGCTGACCTCGAACCTGCGATCCCTGTGATCTTCCTGTCTCAATCTTCCAGGTATTAGGATTATAGGTGTGTGCACTGCTAAGAGGCATAGTCTTTATCCAAAGGGCACTGGAATGCTTTAAGGATTTTTTGGAAATAAAGTACAGCTTTTGAATTTAGGGATAATTTTCTTATAGTCTTAAATTCTAGAATGAATTTTACTTGCATAAAAGTTGAGAGTTCCAGAAAGGACTGCTAAGCTCTCCATGGAAATGAGAATAATTTTCATCTTTCGGGACTGGTTTAAAATGGTCTCTGCTGCTGTGTGGTAATTAATAGTTTGATTCTCAAATTATTTCTTGGTGGCAGTGGGTATACTGGCAATCCTTCTGAGACCTCTCAGTGATGTTGCTTTTGTTTACATGTGTTGACCAAATCCTAAAGTATATGTACCATCCAGAAAAATGTGTGCCAGTTGAATTCAGCATTTAATTCTGCATCATATTTAAAATAATCACACTTGGAAAATGTAATTATTTGATTCTCTTTTTTATAGTTTTATTGGTGCATTATAATTATACATCATAGTGAGAGCTGGGAGTGGTGGTGCATGCCTATAATCCCAGTATTTGGGAGGCTGAAACAGGAGGATGGCAGTTTCAAAGTAATACAAAAATATCTGCACATGGCACTTGATATTTTCTCCTCTGGATCCAACCATGCTACCAACCCATCCTTGTACATATTGGTGAGACTGGTTGTGATACATTCATATATATGGAATTAGCGTTATTTCAACTATTTTCTTCATCAGTTCTCCTTTTCCCCCCTCCCCACTTTAGTCCTCCCATTTCCTCCATTATTTTACTGGTATTTTTTTTTCATTTATCAAAAGTCCTTTTTGTTTTCTATTTTCTCTCTAGCTTTTACATGTGAGAGTAAGCATAGGCACTTTGATTTTCTGAGACTGTCTGATATTACCTAGCATAATAGTCCTTAGTTCTATCCATTTTACTTCAAATTACATAATTTTTTGATGCTGGGGATTGAACTTAGGGGCATTCTACCTCTAAACTATACCCCAAGTTTTTAAAATTTTAAAACAGAGTCTTACTAAGTTGCTGAAGATCTCACTAGATTGCTGAGACTGGCCTTGAACCTGCAATCCTTTTTATCTCAGCCTCCCAACTACGAGTGCACCACTATACCTAGTCCCTGTGGTTCTATTTTGACATGTTTTGGGTCCAATTTTTTTAAATGCTGGTAAAATATATACATAACATACACATAAAATGCACTATTTTAGCCATTTTCAAATGTACTAGTTAGTGAGAGTAAATATACTCTAATGTTATGCCACCATCACCATCCTCCATTTGCACAGTTTTGCCACTTTATAAAACTGATCTCTGTATTTATTAAGCAGTAACTTCCCTTCTTTCCCCCCAGGATCCAGAAATCCAGAAATCGCCATTTCTATTTCTTTCTTTCTTTCCCTTTCCTTCCTTCCTTCCTTCCTTCCTTCCTTCCTTCCTTCCTTCCTTCCTTCCTTCTCTCTTTCTCTATCTCTCTTTCTTTAATGTTTTTCTTGTGGTACTGGGGATTGAACCCACAGGCATTTGCATCCAAGCTACACCCCCAGCCCTATTTTTTATTCCTTATTTTGAAACACGGTCTCACTGAGTTGCAAAGGGCCTCACTAAGTAGCTGAGGCTGTTCTCAAACCATGATCCTCCTGTCTCAGCCTCCACCATTTCTATTTTCTCACTCTGACTTCTTTTAACTGTTGGTGTATGCGTAGTAAGCTCATTTTGCATATTTAATAAACAATTATCGTATGTAAAAGATTCAGAACATGGTCTTGCACCCAGTAGCCATTCAATAAATGGTAGTGATTATTGGAGCTGGATATGGTGGCACACACCTGTAATTCCAGTACTTGGGAGGTTGAGAAGGGAAGATTGCAGGTTCAAGGCTATTATGCAGTAATTTAGAGAGAACTTGTTTCAAATTAAAGATAGAAAGGACTGAGGGTATCTTAGAGGTAGAATGTTCCTGGGTTCAATTACTACTATACACACACACACACACACACACACACACACACACACACACACACTGGTAGCTATTATTGTTAATTTTTAAAAGACAGTCAAAGCTTTCTCCAATGGTCTATACTTATTTGTGATTCCTGATGCCAGCAGGATGAACTTAACTCTTCACTTAGTTACTTTTTTTCTTCAGGTTTTCTGGCCTTGCTTCTGCTGGTCTCATTTCTAATCTCATTTTTTGTTGTTGGTTGTCCCAGGATTCTAATAAAGAAGCTGAATTTTCATTGTCTGTGGTTATCATGAACATGCAGAAATCAATGCATTTATTAAATGATAAGTGTAAAGTATGCCTGCACAATACCTTAGAACAATTTCAGATAAAACACCCACATCCCAAATGGTATTTCTACACAATATTATATTTTCTTAATTATAAAAGCTTAGCTCTGAGGCCCTCTTTTGGATCTTTTCCATGTCATTAGTGTTTCTAGTCAGAAGGATCATAATTCTCTTTACTTCAGGAAGCAATCAGAATTGTGTCTTGCAAAATGGCATTGTGCTCCCATTGGAAACATATATGGGATTGCTCACATGGGAAAATGTATGGAGAGTAGGTGCGACAAGGTCTTGAGCACAGGCCCATCAAGCCTGATGGGATTCAGGCTTATTTGGAGTATCAGATGATGTGGTGGAGCAGATAACTCTTTGATGAGTTTACTGAATGGGCTAGGGGAGGTTGGAAGGATATGCATGGAGGAATGATAGGTAAGCCATAGGGGAATCTTTTCTTTTGCCAGCTGCCCTGCCCTCAGGAAAGAAAGCTCCAGGAGTTAATTAATTAATTAATTTTTTGAGGGTCTGGGAATGGAAGCCAGGGGCATGTGACATCCAAGCTACACCCCCTGACCTATTTTTTATTCTTTATTTTGAAGCCGGGTCTCACTAAGTTGTGGAGGGCCTCACCAAGTAGCTGAGTCTGTCCATGAACCGCGATCTTCCAGTCTCAACCTCCCGAATGCTGGGATTACGAGTGTGGGTCACGATGCCCAGCTGAATTAGGAACTCTTTTAGCAAAGGTGTCTATGCAATGTGGGGACATAAGCTGCACTTCGAACGGATTAGGTAGTGTTGGTGCTTAGCTCAAGAGAACGTGGTAAACTCCAAAGTGATCGCACTTAAGATGCTTTACTGAGGTACTGTCATAGCTGGTGAAGGCAACCGTTCTGGAATTTGTATTATTATTATTGAATTTGCATCATTATTGTTATTGTTCTTTCATTTAGAAGCAGACAGGTAGATAAGGACTGAGAGCAATCAAGTACAAGTCAGTTGAAAGCTCTTTTGTAGAAAGTGGGAGGACAAAGTAATGAAGATATGTCTCATGTCCACACCAATTTTAAATATGTTATGATACCAGGAACTTTTAAAAATGGAAGGAAAAGTGTTTCTCAGAACCAAGGAAATATGCTCTAAAATATCATAGTTGTGGCCTAATTTACTGGTACTCACTCATCCAGCTGTGTCACGTTCCAGCAACTGCTTTGGAGTCAAAAACAATTGACTTTGTGTTACGGGTCTTCAGCATCCATACGTTACTAAATGGTTTATGTAGACCCCCTGCATCTCAGTTTCTTCTTTAGTTCACTAAGATAATAATGACTAAATGATCATCAGAGACTTAATTCTTATAAAGCATTTAGCGTACTGATGGGCACATGCCCCAAACTGATAGCCATTGATACTTTATTTGCGGGCAATAAAAATTGTAAAGTTTTACTAAGTACCAAATCAATGTTTAAATATTGACACCTTGGCAAAGGGTATCCAGACTTTTGAAGGATCAATTAAACAAACCTTACAAACATTGCTGGAAAAAAATAGGAATAATTTGCTGTGAATAAAGCAGGAAGTGGAGGGGTAAAGAAAGTAGGCATAATTGAGTGTGAAAGGCTATCACTTATGTAAAATGGAAAATGGACTTACTGGATAAAATATGGCTTTGTAATAAATAATTACTGCCATGCATTTACAGTCAGGAAATTTTGGCATATGTAAAGCTTTCTGTGGTCCTACTCAAACCAGGCTTTTTGACTCATGCTCAGTCACTATCACACACAACAGTTCATATCACTACACACACCCATTCTCCTAGCTTCAGCTCATTCTCAGCTTTGATCTTCAGGAAGAGACCAGCAACACTTCCTGAGATCAGTAGCTGAGGCATTTGAAAATGTCAGAAGATGAGTATGATTTGTTTCCAAGGACATTTAGTGGTTTTTAAGAAACCTTCCTTTGGGGCCTTTTATGTAGTGATGGTGTGGGAAAGAGGCTGGGCTTCTTGTGGGAAGAAAAAATTGAATGGTGGGTGAGGTAGTCTTAGTGTTTGTTCTATTAATCACAATCAATAGGACCTTAGAAAATTCCCTCTAGTCTCCTTGTGTTTCAAGCTACTTATCTGTAGAGAGAATTAATACACACAGTGTTGAAACCTTATGCAAAAAAATCTGTTTTGAGCTAAGTTGTATTGGTTGACTCCACACTTAAATGTGTGGAAGTAAAAGAACACGGCTTAGTGTTTTGGCATGAGTGTTATGATATCAAATTGCCAGTGTACTTGATAGGGCCTTCAAAGTGGTATTTCTCTTGTGCTTAACTGTGTATCCTGAATCTTATTCTTCAAATGAAAACCATGGGCCTGGTAGAGCCTGTAGAGGCTCCACAGCACAGCTCTTAAGTTATTCCATTTCTTTAATAAACCTGACCCAAATTTGACCTTAATAAAGTGCTCTGTGTGCATTTATAGTCATTGTGATTCTTCCAGAATCATATTAATGACTAGGTTTAGTAGAAGTAGTTAGAAGTAGTTGTTGCATTTCTGTGATGGAAACAGGTGCAGGCTTTAGGAAACTCCAGGAAAGAGGCAGGAGGAAAGACAAAGGAGCGGCATCAGCACCCAGGGCCTGGACTGGGAAGCTTCATTGGCATGCACTGCACAACTGCTGGCTTTTTGGCCAAGCAAGTTTCATTGCTGCAGGCAAGAAGCCAGATCAATCTGTTGTTAGGTGCACTCCATGGTTGATCTGTCACGTTTGCAAGCATGTACAGATACAAAATGCAGACGAGATGCTGAGGATGGTTTTGCATGTGCATGTGTGTGATAGTCCCTCTACTGCAGAAGTGACTAGCTTAAAATGTTCTGAAGAGACAAAAGCATCTCCTCATTACTGTCTACAATTAATTACATACCACCAGTCTATTGTGTGATATAAATAGCCACAGATTTGCTCTCATTTACATTTCAGAAGATTTACTCTTTGCCCAGCAAAGCATGGTATTTCATAGGAATGTAGGTTGGAAAAAAAATGAATGTACTATCTCTCTATGGGAGATCTGGCAAATCCCCAGCAGGACTTGGATATTTTAAAGAGTAACTCTTGGTTATAAAGGATTTCTGTTCTTTTAAATCATTGAGGACTTCTTTTATTTCTGATCTTCATCAAACACATCATGTTTTAAAAATTTTAGTCTATTAAACTTCACATATGGTATTAAGTAAAAGTTTTTCCCATTTCAATTTTAATTAATCATAGCAACTATAATTCAGAAGATCTGAGCAGTTGAAAAATTATAGCTAAGAAGAAAAATAATTTTAGTCAGCCAGGATTTTGCTGACTTTTTAGACATATAAAGCGTAATTTCCACTCCTAGACCTATTTTCTATTTTATTTGGAAACAAGATCTCACTAAGTTGCTGAGAGCCTCACTAAGTAACTGAGGCTGGCTTTGAACCTGCATGATCCTTTTGTCTTGAGTGTTCCATTAAAGGTTTTATATTCAAACATATTTTGTTAATTACATTATGTTTCTTTGTATAAAAACTGTAGTGGATCCTCAATACTCATTGTTTCAGTATTTGCAAATTGCCTACTCACTAAAACTTATTTGGAACACCGAAATCAACACACAAGGCACTCCTGTTGCCATAGGCAGACATGAGCAGAGCAGTGAATAATTATAGTCAAGGGATGTGTGCTCCCAGCTTCTGTCAAACTAGTCTATGCTATGCTTTCTTGCCTTGGCTTTCATAAACAGGTGTCTCTTTTGAAGGTTATTTAGCATATTTTGTAATTTCTGTTGGTGAGTTTCCTGTTTTAAATGACCCCTACATATTGTGCTGAAGTGCTGTCTAGTGTAGCTAAGTGTAAGAACACTGCTGTGCCTTATAAAGAATATATAATATATATATATATGTTATATGTATGTTATATATAACATATCTTATATATATCTTTTACATATAACATACGTGTGTGTGTGTGTGTGTGTGTGTGTGTGTGTGTGTGTGTTAGGTAAGCTTCCTTCAGGCATAATGTACAGGACTTTGGCTGTGAGTTCAAAGTTAATGAATCAACGACATATACCATCCAAGATGATTTTAAACAGAAACATCATAAACCAAGTTTATATACTGATCCGTTGATGAAAATGCCGTGGCCAGAGACTTGTAAAAAACTGCTCTTATATTACTCTTGTATTTCCACACTCGCTGATTTAGTTATTTTGTGGCTTTATAGAACATAGCTACCACTATCAATATAAGTTGGCTATTCAAATATAATTTTAAAGTGCTTAAAAAGTATTCTATAATCATAAACTCTAAGTGTTAATATATTTCTTCTGTATTAAGGCATCATTAAAGTTGCTATTAATATGAAATTAATTATGCATACACATACTTACTGAATAAACTTTATTCAGTAGTAAAGGCAATTAAGTGAGTGAAAACATAATACTCTGAGGAAAACTAAGATGGGATGAGGAAGATGAAAGAATCTCACGCTTTATTGAGCTTTTATCATGTTCTAGTTAAATAAAACAGGGATGAAAGACTGAGAGAGGAAGGGAGAGAGGAAAAGGATGAAGAACACAAAATACAGGGGAATGGGATGGGATTCTATTATGTATTTGGAGTTGGTAAAAGGTGTTAGAGTGGTACCTGCTGATAAAATGAAGTCATTTGGGACACACATGCACACACCCACATTCACACACACATACACATTTTAAGAGTGCCTAAAATGCATTAAATTTTTGATTTTTATAAAAAATTTTTATCTAATTGATTCACTTACCTAAGCAAGTGATTGCCTAATGGTGTTAGTACGGATAATATTTAGTAATGAGAAATGTAAAGGAATTATACTAACCAATTGAAAGAGAGTGTTAGAGACCATGCAACTAAATTTTCAACATATACTTGCCTTGCTTTAGGGAACTCTACAGAGGGCAATTAGATGCAGTGAGGTGATAAAATAAGAATCTTCAAAGTTAGAATTATTTTTTTCAATAAAGATTCTTTAGCTGGGCACTTTTAAAGTATGGATACTGTGGCACATTTATATGTCAACTAATAGTCAATTAGAAGTAAAAATAAAACACCATATGACTAGCAAGTATGGTGGCACATACCTGAAATTCTAGTACTTGAGAGGCTGAAACAGGAGTATTATAGGTTTGAGGATAGCTTCAACAACAGATGAGACTCTCAGCAACTTAGTAAGACCTATTTCAAAATAAAAAATGACTGGGGGTATAACTCAGAGGTAGAATGCCCCTGGATTCAATTCTCAGTTACACACACACACACACACACACACACACACACACACACACACACACCCCTCACAAAGGAATTCTGTTTGATATTTCAGAAACCTATTTTATTGCATTTGGCAAGAGGGAATCTATTTTTTCCAAGATTTGCTATTTACCTCAGCTATATCTTCTTCTTTTTTAAGTTGCTAAAGGAGTTCTTGGACTTTGTAGTATCATGTTTGTCAAGTACTGGGAGATAGTACTTGAAGTGTGTTCATAGTTCACATTTATCTTCATGTTTAAATTTTCAGGCCACCTTGCTGCAGATAGAAACATAGGACTTTTTATAGAGTGAAAGGTTGAGTTATAGACATTTTTGAATGGCACTTCCAGAAACTGTGGGGCTGTCAAAGGCAGTCAGACTGTGTGTTCCCACATAATTTTAAATGTTAAAAAAAGGAATAAATTGTAGTTCCATGTTTTAGCCAAATGCCTCTGATCAGCAGGAGTCTTTGCTAAATGTCTTCCTTACTGGCTTTGTCAACTGTCATGTGCTCTGAAAGTCTGTTAGTTGTAGAAATGGTACAAAAACAGCATTTTGCGCTTTTTTTTTTAAAGTGGTTTGACTTTTCCTATCCAGTTTCCAAAGATAGCTTTTGAGTTCTCTTGCTCTTGGTTTACAGAGGCAGAGAAGAAAAATAACATGTAGAGTCATTTTATTTAGCCCTGGTGTATGAAAAAAAACTAGGCTGAGAAAAGTAGTCAATCCAAGGAATCCAAAGTACCACACAGACTTCTCTGGACGCCTTTGTTGTGTAGCTAGGGAGTAGGAAGCCGTGCACCCACTGGTTATATCTGTCTGTCCGTCCAGTTTCCTTTGGCCTAAGCATAATTAGGAATAGTGTCACTTATGCCTATAGTGTCAAAAACACAATAGGAGAGTGGGAGACTTTAGTCACAGTTTCCTAGACTGCCACAAGATGGGGCTAAATTGTAAGTAGACTGCTACTTTTGTGGTCCCTCAGAGCAGATTGCAGAATTTTTATTTTGATAGTCTTGCAAAGGAAGGATATGAGTGTGTAGTAATGTAAAACCTACAGATTTTAGTAAATGAACTATTTTAAAACAACTCAGAAAGAAGTATTTCTTCTTCTTAAATGATCTATTTGAGTTGATGCATATGTCACTTTTTCTTGCTAAATGATGAATTTTGAGCTTTGTATCCAATATATTAGTACGGGTTATTATACTTTCTTTTTAATCACAAATCAGCACACATAACTGGAATGGTATGTTTAAAGGGATATTGGTAGCATTTCATAAGATGAAATATCCCTTCCTAGGCTTTTCTTTTTTCTCCACATCATAGTCTCCTCTGTCTACCTTTTTTTATCTCCAGTTTTAATAAGCGGACTAATTGTCTAAGGTTGTTTTCCATTTCTTATACCTCTTCCCTCCTGTGGCTGGGAAAGGCAGAGCCATCCATGCTCATACAGAATTGAAAGAATTTACTGGGTTGGAAGGAATGCATATGTGAAGGAGTTAGGATCTGATGCCAAACTCTATGGACCAAATATGCATAAAAATCAAAGTGTATGGATAATATTCATTCACTCATTAATGAACTGCTCGCTGGGCTCTGGGTTAGGTATTTTATTAGGCATTGACTATGTATCAGTTAATAAGACAGAAATTTCTTCTTTTCTAATTGAGTTTTCACAAATGCCCAGATAAGTTTTCAGTTTGACAAATTCTGGAAAAAAATGTATTAACCTGGGGATCCAACACCCAAGGGAAGATTTAAGGCTCTGTTGTCACTCTGGAAAGCCCCTTATTCCTTTCCACCTGTTTCCTGTCGCTTACCTGTCCCCCTACCCCCTTCCCAGAAGATGCTCTTCTCGGTTCTATCATTTCAGATTAGTTTGGCTTCTTCTCAAACTTCATATAAATGGAATGTGCATTTCTATGTATGACTTTCACTCAGCATAAACTTTTGAAATTTATCCATGATTGGGTGTATCAGTAGTGTTTTTATATTTATTATGAGATTATGAGTATGCTTATATAAGTATACCATGATTTGTTTAGCCATTCTACTATTGATGAAAATTTGTTTACAATCTTTGACTATTATAAAGTTTCTATTAACATTTTTGCCTCACATATATATCATTGATTTGTGGTAAGAACATTGTGAATCTACTCTCTTAATGATAGTCAAGCATACAGTAAGTTATTATTAATTATAGTCACTATGGTATACAAAATATTTCTTGAATTTATTCTTGATGGATAATTAAAATTTTGTATACATTTATCAACATCTTCCCAATTATTCAGCCTCCTTCAACCCCCCAGAAATCAGCGCTCAGCTCTCTGCTTCTGACTTCAACTTTTTGTTTCCCCCTGTATGTGAAATCATGTAGCATTTGCCTTTTGCTGTCTGCCTTATCTCATTTAACATAATGTCTTCCAGGATTATCCTCCAAGTTTATCCATATTTTCACAAACAATAAGATTTTCATCTTTACTTAAGGGGGTACAGTGTTTTATTGTGTATATATATATATATATATATTATATACTCTATATAGTATATATAATATATATTCTTTATATATTCATTGATTGATGGGCATTTAGGTTGATTCCTTATTTTTTGTCTTTATTTATGTGTGACACTGGATTGAACTCAGGCATTCTACCTCTGAGCTAAAACCACAGTCCAATCTTATTTCTTATTTGGAAATAGGGTCTCATTTAGTTGAGGAGGGCCTCACTAAGTTGTCAAGGCTGGCTTTGATTCTGTGATCCTCCTGTCTCAGCCTCCCAAGTACTGGGATTATAAGCTTGCACCACCATGCCCAAATGGCTGGCTGGCTGGCTTTCTTTCTTTCTTTCTTTCTTTCTTTCTTTCTTTCTTTCTTTCTTTCTTTCTCTCTCTCTCTCTCTCTCTCTCTCTCTCTCTCTCTCTCTCTCTCTCTCTCTCTCTCTCCTCTCTCTCTTTCTCTCTCTCTCTTTCTTTCTCTTTCTTCTACCTCCTCCTCCTCTGTTTTGTGGTACTAGGGGTTGAAATCAGGAGTATTCTACCTCCAAGCCCTACTCTTAGGTCTTTTTATTCTTTTAATTTTGAAACAAGTTTTGCTAAGTTGCTGAGGCTGGTCTCAAACCTCAAATCCTCTTTTCTTAGCCTCCCAAGTACTGGGATTAGAGGTATATGCCACCAGGCCCAGCTTGTTTTTCTCTCTAACCGTGTGTGTGTGTGTGTGTGTGTGTGTGTGTGTGTGTGTGTGTGTGTATTGTTTTGAAAAGTCCTAGTCAAATATCTTGTAGAACTTTCTTCTGGTTGGATTTTCTTATCTTCTTCACATTAGACTAGGATTGTGGTTGTTATGGATAAATAATTATATCTGGAGATTTTCATCTTAATCACTTGGATAAGGTGACATCTGCCAGGCTTTACCCCTGAAAGGTTATTGTTATTCCCTTTCGTGCCATTCTTTGGGAATGAGTCACTAAATTTAGCCCACACCTGACATAGAAGTGTTTATGAAGGGTCAAGGGGAGGATGGCTATTGGTGTTGTATCCTTCAGGGCCGGGAATGCTCCTTGTGTTATACTCCTAAATGTGTTGTTTGGACTACTTTTTTTCTTTTAATATTGTGTTCAGTAATTCATTTATATTAGTATAAATTCATGCATATTTATTTTATACTTTGGATTATAGTGCAATAAAACATGATTTTGTTCAAATTCTTCCATTTTGGGCCATTAGGAGCTCTTTTAAGTTGGTATCAGTATCTATTTGACATTGACACCACATATGAATTGACTTATTTTTTGTGGGACTGGATTCTACGTCCCAGCTACATCCCCAGCCCTATTTTATTTATATTTGGAAATCAGTCTTGTTAAGTTGCTAAACCTATATAAAATAACCTCAAAATATGTGTTTATATGCTAACCAGGTATGTACTATTTATCTAGTATCTAACTATCCATTTATCTGTCTAATACTAAACATGAGTTCCTACTGATGTCTTCTACTCTTCAGTGCCACAGGGTTTATCCTAGACCTCACTCTTACTTATCTGTAATACTCTCTCTGATAGTAAGAAAACTACATCCTATTTATCTATCATTTATCCAGTTATTTTTCAGTCCCAGTAGACATCTCAACTAGTTTCAGAATTGTTAATTTACATACTTTTTAATGTGTGTTGTACTACGGATTGAACCCAGGGACATTCTTCTTCTGAGCTATACCATCAGCCCTATTTTACTTTTTAGTTTGAAACAAGGTCTCACTAAGTTGAGGAGGGTCTTGCTAACCTGCTGAGGCTGGTCCCACACCACTGATCCTTCTGCCTTAGCTTCCCAACTCCTGGGATTACAGGCATGCACCACCATGCCTGGCTCATATTCATTAAAAAAAAAAAAAACAAATTTACTAACAAGCATATTGTGCTTATATATCACTATTTCTGTCTTTGGTCTTACAGTTTTCAATCATGTAACAATATTGTCCTATTTTACTTAGCTAAATTCCTTTTCCTTCTACCACCTGCAGTGACATTGTGTTCTATATTTATAACACAGGGAGATTCATCGTGTCAACCAGCTTTTATATAAAGGCTTTTCTATCTGTCACTATTCTTTTGTTCAGTACTACAAATTGCTATGGTATATAGATATCTTTGTTATTTAAAGAGATTTAATAGTCAAGGTTCAGTTTTCCTGTGTAGAGTAGCTGAGTAAGAATTTTGGCACTGACCCACAATATGATTTAAAATTCTCTATGAGATATAAGTCATATGGCGAAGTTTTTTTTATATAGCAGAATGTTTCATACTGTTTTGGTAAGTACCTTTGCAGGAAATATAGATGGAAATACCAATAATATAAAAGTGAAAACATGCAATGGAAAACATTTACCCTGTGCCAGAAATTATCCCTGCAGTGCTGTTTGGTAGATATAAGTGCTGGGGACTTGGCATATCATGATTGGACATCAGACCAATTTATGAAATGGACAAATTATATTTTGATGTTTATTTACTTAAACAGAATTCATTACTCACAATTTTTCCTATAAATTTTTAATCTAAACATTTTCTCTTACCACAAGTAATTTTTTCACTTATTCCTTAGGATAGTCCTATGAGTCTTTGCTGTCTTCTTTTTTATGCTTCTATATTTTACTTTTATTCCTTTATAGAATGATGTATTTTTTCACTGCTTAAGAAAGGCTACAGGATAAACTGCAATCAAAACTTTACCTACATACCTGAAATTAGTTTCCCTTCTGTTAATTTGTAATCTTGATCCAGCACTGTGCAGTTTAGCCTAGTGATGTTTACTAGTCTAGCGATTGGTATCTGAGAACCCTACTCCTTTCTGATTATTTTTATTGCTGTTGTTGCTGTCTTGATATCTTTTTCTAAGTGTCTTTCTGTATACTGGGGGTGCTTTGTTTCTGTTTATTTGCTTTTTTCTCTTCTGTAAATTCTTAGACTGAACATGCCCACACCCTTCTAGTATCCTATAGTACTGACTAGATACCCAAACCTTTACTTGTTGTGATAGTTATTATTATGTGTCGAGTTGAGTGGGCCATGGGATGCCCAAATACCTAGTTAAACACTATTTCTGGATGTGCTAGTAAAGTGTTTCCAGGTAAAAATCAGCATTTGGATGGGTGAACTGGATGATATAGCTTTCAAAGATTTTCTTTATTTCTAATTCCAATGAATATTTTCCACAAGAAAAAGTTACTATTAGATTACACCATGTTTAATTCTTGAGTATGTCTACTTTTAAAATTCTTAAAATTTTTAGGGCGTGGTGGCGCACGCTTGTAATCCCCGCGCTTGGGAGACAGAGACAGGAGGATCGCACAGGTTTGAAGCCAGCTGTGCTGGCTTAAGAGACCCTGTTTCCATATAAAAATAATATAAAATAGGTCTGGGAGTGTAGCCCGGAGGTAGAAGGGTTTCCAGGAACCCCAGTACCACCAAAAAAGAAAATTCTTAAAATTTTTCAGACATTCTTCTGCTTTTTCCTAATCCTTGCCTCTGACCTTTCGTTCTCTCCTCTGACAGCTCTTTTCTTTGTTGCAGGTGTTGTCTAATGATGTTTGTTTGTACTTTCTCCGAGTATCAGTTTCCTATAACATAGTGCCATACACTTAGTGGTTTAAAACAACAAGTTTATGCTCTTATGCCCTTGGAGATCAGAAGTCCAGCTTTAGTTGTTCATCTTCTAGGAGGGCTGGTTCCCTGTGGAAGGTCTGAGGAGAGAAGATGTTTCTTGTCCCCCAGCTTCTCGTGATCACTCACACTTCTTTTCCTGTGGTGACTTCCATCGTCTTCAACTTGCGACCACACAGATTTTTCATCCTGTCACCACATCATTTTCTCCTCGAATTCCTTCTGTGTTCCTCTAATAGTGGGCCTGCGGTCATATTGGCTCCTCCCGTATATAACCAGAACAATCTCCCCATCTCAGCTTCCTTAACTTAATTTCATCTACAAATCTACCTTTGTCCTATAAGGCAACGTGTTTTCAAGTCCCAGGGATTAGAATGTGGAGATGTTGTTGTTTGTGGTGGGGTTTATTAGTTAGCCTATGTGCTCCTGTTCATTTCCTTCCTCCCTGTGGTTTTGATTAAAGCCCAAGTGATTATTTTCATATTTGTAGCTACTATTCAGCTCTTTATTCTGCTCTCAAGATCCATATATCTGTCTGCTAGACACTATCATCTGGACCTATAATGAATCCAATTATAAAAATAGACCTTATCATCTTCCCCGGACCGTTTCCCCTTCCTGTGTTCTCTGTATCAGTTGATAGTCTCCCAAATTGAAACATGGGGTCATTCTTAACTCTCACCCTTTTCTCAGTTCCCATATTAGATCAGTTGCTATGTCTAGCCAATTTAACTTCTGTATTTGCATAATCTGTCCCCTCTGCTGCACCCACATTTTGATTGTACTTTTCTTTATTCATGAAATGAGACAATAGTGTATAATAATTCTTGTAAGCATTATTATACTAACTTTAAAGATAAAGCATTTGAAGCATAAAGAGATCAGGACCTTGTGCAAGGTCACACAGTTAGATAGCTGGAATTTAAACAAAAGGCCTGGATGCTTCTGATACTCTAGCTAAGGTCCTCAGATCTTTTCTGTGTTACTCTACCAGCATCCTGATTTGGTAACAGTCTCAGCTCTTGTGAGCTGCAATCCTGGCTCCTTAGTAAGATGTAGATAGAGGATGATCTGGGATCTGCCTACCTCTCATTACCATTTTTCACTGAGCCATATCTTGCTTTAACTCCACACTCTTAGAAACTTTGAATTTCTCATATTTTCTGTTGTGTACCTGCTGTTTCTTAATTTCGTTCTCTTCCTTTGGCTGATCCTCAGCCTAGACTATTTTCCCTTAACTCTCCTGTGTTCAAAGTATAACTTAATCCTTTAAAACTCAGCTAAAGCCAGGCGTGGTGGCGCACGCTTGTAATCCCCGCGCTTGGGAGGCAGAGACAGGAGGATCGCACAGGTTCGAAGCCAGTCGGGCTGGCTTAAGAGACCCTGTTTCCAAATTTAAAAAAAGTATTAAATAGGTCTGGGAGTGTAGCCCAGAGGTAGAAGGGCTTCCAGGAACCCCAGTACCACAAAAGACAAAAACAAACAAACAAAAACTCAGCTAAAATATCCTCAGGAAAACATTTAAACTTCCTTTTCCTTCTGTTTGTATTAGTTGCTCCTGGGTCCTGTGTACCTCTACCATTAAGCCAACCATTCTAAACAATAGTAGTTTGTGCATAGTTATTTCTCCCAGTTGTTTTGTTGTTGTTTTACTTTTGTGCTCAGTTTTTTTCATGCTACTTTTTCTTCATTAAGAGATTGCAGTGCCTGGCACAAAGTATTATTTAACAAATGTTTTGAATTAAAGAATGAGTTAAGGTGTGCATATTGGTTTTTATTATTTTTGACAATATCAGAAATCAATATTTTGTGTTCTCTGCATGAAGCTATTATTTCTAAGGCTTTAGCCAATAATCAATGTGAGGGCAATTACCAGTGAGAAAAGAAAATGAATTTACCCCTAATATAGATTCTTGTCTTAATAAGAAATTGCTTTGTATAAATTGATAAACAGGATATAAGTCATGGAATTAATGATTAGCAATATTATAGAAAGAAGACTTCTTTTATTGTCCCCAGGAAAGTATTTTATACTTTTGCCTTGTTCAGTATAAATAAGCCATAGGTTTAAGACAGAGAAAATATAAAAGACCTTAATTCATACAAGTTAAATTTCTTATAACTAGCGATAAAAGTCAAGATTTTTCTGTTTATATACATACCCATTCAAGCAAGCACGAAAGTACCATAACTCCTTTCAAATTCAGTGTACCCAATAGTACTACATCTATTTTGTTTCTCAGAATCTGAGAATTAATAACATAGAAACCCAGAAAACTATTATACTTCTCTTAATTTTTAATTTTTTTTTCTTTTGCGGGTCTGGGGATGAAACCCAGGGGCATTTGACCTCTGAGCTACACCCCGTGCCCTATTTTTTATTCTTTATTTTGAAACTGGGTCTCTCTGAGTTGGAGAGGGCCTCACTAAGTAGCTGAGGCTGTCCGCGAACCGCCATCCTTGGGTCTCAGCCTCCTGAATTCTGGGATAACAAGCGTGTGCCACCACGCCTGGCTTAATTTTTTAATTTTTAATTTTTTTTGGTGCATTGTAGTCATACATCTTAATGGAGTACAGAATGTTAGAGGCATACATGCACACATCACTTGTTTAGCCCAATTCCCACCTTGTCCCCACCTCCCCATGTTTGGATTAGTGGTTGACTTTGATAAGTTTGTAAATGTACTTATTTGTGGAAAGAACACAGATTTTTTTTTTTTTTTTAGAGTGTTGGACCTTGCTACGTGTATTAGCAGCTTGTCCTATTACTGATGCCATATTCCAATGGGTCTGAGCAACAATTTAATGTTACCAATTACTCAGGTCTACTTAATTCCAGAGTGTATGAGGCCTATTATAAGCTATTTTATAGATGAGCACTATTAGTGATTTACAGCGACTTCCTTTTAAATTTTGCTGTATTGCAGAAAAGTGATATTATGTCATTTTGTATTATAAGGATAAGGCATTGTTTTTATTTTATTAATGGAAAAATACCAACAAAAAGCAAGTAGCTAAAAGCAAAAGTGTTCATTTTTGAAACAGGATGCCAAATAGGATAGGGTACAAGTGGTGAAGAAATTCTGCTAAAATAATTGAGAGGCAAGAACACTGAAAATCTATGACCTCATCAGCCTGATGACAATTAATTTTATTATAGTTTATTATATAACCTTCTGAAAATAGAAGAGCCATGAAAACTAAGAGAAATGAAGGAATTCTGAGAGGGACTACTGAGACAGAACAAGTCAATTGGTTTCCAAAATACTTTAGTTATCTTGTTGAAAACATTTGGCAGTAATTAATCATGATATTTGGTTGGGCACTTGGATGTAGACTCCAATCAAACTATTTGAATCACTTTTTGAGGCACAGTTAAACAAAGTTGTATTTGGTGGATACCACCTTATAAAAATAGTGTATATGGGAAATTAGGAGATGACTCAATTTAAAATCAAATTTTCACTTGATTTTATACAAGTAGAAATACTCTTGGTAGTGTTTCCCTGAATAAAGATCCCATTTTTAAAAATGTTCCTTAATTTATTAATGAATGCTTCCCCTAGTAATACTGCCCCTCTATATTTTACTTCTCTAGCAAACTTGTCCAGTCGTTGCTTCAGCATGAGCCCACCCTTCCAGCACTGTTGTTGGTGTATTTTTTTTTTCCTAGGATTGTGTTTGCTGCTGACCAAATCATACCCATCCTCTGGAGTCTCCATAGTCACCTTGACAGGTCTCAATATACATCCATCCATCCCTCTTTATTTATTCTCCTCTTTCCTCTACTACTGTCTGATGCTAGTTGCAAGCATTTCCATCATATGTACTTCTCCTGGCCCACTAACTGTTGAAAAATTACCGAGAGCCATTCTTTTTCCATTTGTTGAAAACAAAGATAGGACAACTCAAAATCTTTCTCTGATTGAAAAGGGAAGTATATTAGATTGAACATAAAAGTATACTCTATTTGCTGTGAGTCAGGGTGGGATGATTTTTCTTGACCAATTTGGTTTAGAATCTTCTTCTTTGAATCCATCAAATTATTGTCTTAGGACACCAAATGAAGAATTTGGGGCTTAATTTGTAAGTGCAAGACACAACTGGCCCTACCAACCCTTACTGGCTTTTTTAGGGGTTCCATTTTATTTTGGTACTGGGAATTGAACCCAGGGGCATTCTACCTCTGAACTATATCTCAGTCATATTTTATTTTAATTTATTTGGTACAGGGTCTTACTAAGTTGTAGAGGGCCTAAGTGGCTGAGGCTGGCTTCAAACCTGGGATCCTCCTGTCTCAGCCTCCCAAGTGCTGCGATTACAGATGTATACTACCACACCCAGATGGGGGTTCCATTTTAAAATATAGTTTCTTTAAAGCCAAACTTTTAGTCTTATTATCAAAGATTTAAATGCTTTGTAAAATTGACCAGTTTAAACAATTATAAGTTGAGATAAAGAGATGATATGCTTTATTGACTGAATTTATATTCTTGGACAATATAATCAATATATCATTTCTAGCAAGTGTGGCCAAAATTTGAATTATATAGTCAATGGTATGTGTGTGTGTGTAAATATGTATGTGTGTATAATTGTGCATGTGTGCACAAGTGCACGTTTGTTTGCGTGTAGAGAAGGGAGAGATCATGGAGAAGCCAAATATATTGGTTTTAATGGTTTGCAACTGGTTTCCTAGACAACAGAGACAGTCTGCCCTGCTGGTTTATGTTTTTGGACTAATGAACTGCAGAGATGATTGCGTAGCTTTTCTTGACCCGCACAAAACTCTCTTCATTTCACTTCCCAGGTCAAAAAGTTAAAATGATTTCTTTCAATGTCTGCCAGAGAAAACCCACAGCAAGCCTTTCCCAGTCCTATCTTTATCTTCTTACACTTTTTCTCACTATTCCTCAACATGTATTTTTTTATCGAGTTTGGATGTGATATGTAGTATTTCCAAACATAACCTACTCTGCCTTCTCACTGCCCAATTTTTTCCTTTCCATATATTAAATCTTACCCATTCTTTAAGGGCTAATTCAAGTCTCATTTTCTTCAGAAGGAAATATAGAGCGTCTATCTTCCTTTTTCTCTTGAAATACCATTATGTTTTCAAAATGAAACCAAATATGGTACTATTTTCTATGGCAATTTAACTTTGGATATTATTTAAATTTTTCTTAGGCTTTGTACAGTGTACATTCTCTACAAATAAAATATATGTTGTTTTTATTATTTTCACTCTACTTGGTTTAATATTTTTTATTCCACTATAAATATTTATTATTTATTTAATTTATAAATTACTTACTGCAGAAATGTCCAGCAAAAATATACACGCAGATTGGAGGTACATATCATTTCCCACTAGACACCATTTTACATGTTTAACTACATCATTTGTTGTGTGGTTTCATAAAGCTAGTCTAGCCCCGTCATTTTGCATTTATTTTCATTCCATTTCATTCCTTTGAAGCCATCTCCCAAATGAATCACTTTCAATATAGGAGCCAGCTCAAGGTGATTTATATGAAATGCACTGGCTGGGAATAATGGAGTCACCAAGGTGATTAATTTTTACATTCAGTTTTACAAATATGTTTTGCAATGAGTAGTTATGGATGAGTTAACTTAGCCATAATAGGTCGGTGTAACTGGATTAATATAAACTTTTTATTACTGTACTAGTCCTCCATTATCCATGGGGGATTCATTCTAAGACCCCCACCTACACACTGGATATATGAACCTCAGATAATAGATAATACTTACTTCACCCTATTTATACTGTGTCTTTTTCACACACACACACACACACACACACACACACACACACACACACACCCTACACACATATACCAATAATAAAGTTTAATGTATAAGTTAGGAATAGTAAGATAGTAACAATAATGATTAATAATAACAGAACAATGACTAATAAATGTCAGAATAATTGTTCTGTTATTATTATCACAAAGGTCTGTTTTTGGGGTCATGATTAAGTAAAGTAAGGGTTACCTGAACACAAGCACTGTGGTAGCATGACCGTCAGTCTGATGACCAATAGTGCCACAGAGTGAGTAATAGGAGGTCAATCTATTGTCACAAAGCATGGATATGTTGGATAAAGGGGGGATTCAAATTTTGGAAGGGATAGAGTAGGACAGTGTGAGGTTATTGTACTACTTAGAACAATGCTCAATTTAAAAATGCATGGATTACTTATTTCTAAAATTTTTCATTTAATATTCTCAGACCATTATTGGCTTTGGGTTATTGAAACTACAGAAAGCAAAAGCATGGATAAGGAGGCACCTGAGAAAATAAATAAATGCTATTTCCCACACTTTCCTTTTCCTCCCCAAGTGAGAGTTTGTTTTAGAGACTGTTTACACTAGAGCTACAAAATGAGATTTTGCAGTGTAGAAAGCTCACTGGTGATTAGCTGCACATGACCAGACCACGGACAGGCCTCTCAGTCCTTGGATGCTCTTGTCTCTGTGTCAAGAGCCCCTTTACCCAAACTGGCAGTAAAGGCTATAGGAATAAGTACAACTCTAGCTATTCCTGTTCTTTCCAAACAAAGAATAGTTGCCAAGACTTCAGGGTCATATTTTCTTTATTTTTTTATGATACTGGGGATGTCAGGGGTGTTCTGACACTGAGTTATACCTCAATCTCCAGCTTTTAATTTTTCAAACAATGTCTTGTTAAGGTACCATGTACTGGCCTTGAACCTGTGATCCTCTTGTCTTAACCTCCCAAATACTGGGATAACAGGCATGTGCCACTTCACTCAGCTCCTGGTCAGCTTTTAACAATAACTGTCAGAAGTTTTTTAAAAAATAAGATTTCATCAGATAATCTATTAATCATGTAGACAGCACTAGGTAAAATAATTAAATGTTTAAGAATTATCAAAAGTAGCACTTTATATCTTTCCAAATTTTTGTTTCTATTATATACTTAAAGGTTTCTTGATAAACAATGATTTGGAAATTTTTAAAATGTGTGTGTGTGTGTGTGTGTGTGTGTGTGTGTGTGCGTGTGCGTGTGTGTTGCTGGAATGAACCCAGGTGCATTCTGTCTTTGAGCTACACCCCCAGCCCTGTTTTATTTTTTATTTGGAAATAGGGTCTCACAAAGTTGCTGAAAGCCTCCCTAAATTGCCAAAGCTGGCTTCAAGCTTATAATCCACCTTTCTCAGCCTCCCAAGTACTAGGATTGCAAGTATGTGCCACCACACCTAGCTTTATAAAACTTTTATAAAACTTTTAGTTGTCTGGGAGGAGTGGTGCATGTCAGTTATTCCAGCTAATCTAGATGCCTAGGCAGGCAAGTTCAAGGCCAGCCTGGTGAAACCCTGCCTCAGAATAAAATAATAAAGAGCATGGTGATGTAGCTCAATTTGAAGTTTTAATATTGAATTCTGCCATTATTACAAACACTTCATAAATTTGTGAAGCTGCTTTTTGGAGGTTGCTATGATAAATAGAGGAATCACAAAAATCAATGTGGGACAAGAAATGAAAGCGGTCATGTTCATTCTGACTCTAAGTTTTGAGAAGTTGTGATGTGTTCAACTTAATTAGATAAAATAATTAAGTTATTATGATTATTTAAGGATAAAATACAATATTTCTATTATAATTTTCAAATACTACTAAGTTGTCAAGATAAGACTATTTGTAAGACTACAGTGCTGTTAAAAATTAAATACTATGTACATGTATTTAACTGTCAACATGATTTACATTATGATGTAGGACTATAATGCAACAATAAAAGCATATGAAAAAACATTATTTAGAATATCTATTCAGATTACCTGAATATCAAGAAAATGTGGAACATTTTCTCTTTGAGATAAAAACATAATGATTTTATCAGCTTTGGGGCAGAGGTGGGTCTAGATTATGTCTACACATCACAGAGGCAGACACAGTTCTGTGCAGATCTTGTTGGAAATAACCGAATTGACTTCACTTTGCAGTGGCTTTGTATATATGCTGCTTATCTATTCTTCTACTTGTTTGGTCTTAATAAGACTCTCAAATGAATTACAGAAATGGTGGATTTGATGATTTTAGTTCATCATGGCAGTTCAGGCACCTGTCCAATTTTGCATACAAAAAGCAAATTAATGCTCCTTTTACTCACTATAAGAAAAATGGTCAGAAATGATTAAACAAATATTTTGTGATTCACAACTCTAAATAGAATAATGGTTTAGAGTTATTTTCATGCTAATATGTTTTTTAGGTTTGGAGTAATGTATTCATTGGTGAGTTCACTAATTTCAATATCTACCTGGGATTGTGTTCCATAACTTATTAAAACATGATTATCAGTTGTCATTTGTTTCTTAATTTTTAACCAGAATATGGTTTCTATTAATTATTTAAGGGGTTCTAGTACATTGACACTTAATCATTATTAGATATTTTGCTATTGTTCCTTCATATATAATGACAAGAAAACACATTTCATTCTCAATGTTAATATTTCTTTTTTTTTTGTGGTCCTGGAGGTGGAACCCAGGGACTTTTGTACCTCTGGGCTATACTCCCAGACCTACTTTATACTTTAATTGGAAACAGGGTCTCACTAAGTAGCTGAGGCTGGCTTTGAACCTGTGTGATCCTCTTGTCTCAGCTTTCCAAGTGCTGGGATTACAGCGTGTTCCACCAGGCCTGGCCTAATGTTAATATTTCTACAAATTCTAGTATATATATATATATATATATATATATATATATATATATATATATGGATTTTGGATTTTAAAAAGTAGATTTGTTATTATTTTAAAATAATGATTGAATAACAAATTCAATGTATATTACAAATTGAAAATATTTAAGTAGATATCTATTATTAACAATGTTATATTAAGATACTTTTTTACTGATAATTCATGCTTGTTATTTGTCAAGCTAATAAACTGCAGACAGAAAAATATGGTTCCTTTCTGTAATATAATAAAGCAGACATAATAATTAGGTTACAAAAAGACAGGGATATTTTTAAACATCTAAACAAATATGATTGGATAGAATTTTTTATCCATTTAATTCCATGGACCTGTTCATGGCAGTTTTGTATAAAGAGAAGGCTAAATAGGTAGTTAGAGAAGGGATTTGCAGAGAAATTTAACTCAGGAAGGATGTAAAAGAGAGGAAAAGATAAGCTAACCTTATGGTATCTGAGAAGTTTTCTAGGCATAATATATTTCTGAAAAAAAAAAAAAGAATAGTTCAACCAGTAGAAAAGTT
The DNA here is from genome assembly GCF_963383645.1 of Muscardinus avellanarius. Classification (NCBI taxonomy): domain Eukaryota; kingdom Metazoa; phylum Chordata; class Mammalia; order Rodentia; family Gliridae; genus Muscardinus; species Muscardinus avellanarius. The sequence continues at coordinate 146,678,780 of NC_137786.1, forward strand.
ATAGAATATAGAAGATTGATGCTAGCCTGAGGATTTTATCCACTCTTTTAGATGGGTCTAAGTTCCAGAGAGATTAAGCAACTTGTTTGTGGTCAAATAGGTAGTAATCAGTAGAGCAACTATTAGAATGTAGAGCTTCTGTGTACATATATCAGTGCTTTCCCATGACAGTATATTCCAGAAAATATCATTTGAATGTGAGTGGATGTTTTGCATTAAAATAATTATTCCATACACAACAAACCTATTTGCATAACTCAAAACTAGAGAGGGTGTTACAATGGTCATCAGAAGTTCTGAGTTCTATCAATTTAAAGAACGATTATTTAGCAGTTTACATCTTTATCATTTGTATGCCACTTTTCTAGAATTAAGAGCGTGGGGCAGCTGAGCGTGGTGGTTCACTCTTGTAATCCCCGCACTTGGGAGACTGAGACAGGAGGATCGCACAGGTTCAAAGCCAGCCTCAGCTGCTTAGTGAGGATCTCAGCAACTTAGCGAGACCCTGTTTCCAAATAAAATATAAAATAGGTCTGGGAGTATAGCCCAGAGATAGAAGGCTTCTGGATTCCATCCCCAGTACCAGAAAAAAAAAAAAAAAGAAAGAAAGAAAAGAAAAGAAAAAAGACTGCTGGGCAAAAGGGAGGGGGCAAGCCAGGTGTGGTGGCACACCCTTGTCATCCCAGCATTTGGGAGGCTGAGACAGGAGGATCATAGTTTGAGGATAGTCTCAGTTACTGAGTAAGGCCCTTGCAACTCAGTGAGACCTTGTTTCAAAATAAAGAATAAAAAATAGGGCTGGAAGTGTAGCTTGGAGGTAGAATGCCCCTGAGTTCCAGCCCCAGTACCACAAAAAAAGGGGGAGAAGACATAATTCTTCAAAAGGCATGTTACCTTGCAAAAGGGGCAAGGTAGGGGAAGCAAAAGTAAGTCTGGTAAGGATGATTCAAAGGGAGCAGTCACTGTCACCAATTTACCTCTACTTAAGTATATTATGGTCTACTGTAGTCTTTATTTTCCTAAATACTCACATCCACCTTGTATCTGTTTCCAAAGCACAAGGTTGTTTTTTTTTTCTTAAATAGATACAAGGTGGATGTGAGTATTTAATTTAATTACCCTTTTTACAAAACTTTGTGATTATTAGACATAATAAGGTCAATACCGTAGTCTCCAAAAACACATAGAAAAAATACAATGATATTTCAATGTAGCCTGTATTTAGTACATAAAAAACAATGCCAAATAGAGTGTTTGGAGAACTAATGATAGTAGGATTGTTGAGTGTGCCTGCAGAAAGGCTGAGAACAGGCTGTGGTGATAACGTTAGCATTAGAGACATTGATGTGCAGGGCCTCTGCTCGAGAGGAAGAAGGACCTCTCAAGTGCATGGTTAGTGCGAAGCTAGAGGAGAAACAGTGCTGTCTGTCAGCGGCACCATAATATACAATCACTTGCCATCTTTCTTGCTGTCTTGGATTCATTGACATCAAACAAGGCAATTATTACACTCATAGGTATCTTTCTGGTGCTGATTATAAGTGTGGCATTGAGTTTCCTGCTTTCTTCCTTTTTCCTTTCCCCCCAATCCCCTCTCAGGATGATTTTATGAGGCAATATAACCATGGGCTCATGGGTTATATTTTTTCCATATGACCCTTTACATATGGACAAAAAGATGGTTGTTCTCACTTTTATGCTTTCCTTAATATTTACTTTCAATTAAAAACTGAGCACGAATATGAAGTATAGTATCTTTAATTTTTTTTTCAGTTCTGGGAATGGAATTCAGGGGAATTATACTTCAGAGCTACGCCCCAGCCCCATTTTTCCCCTTTATTTTGAAGCAAGATCTCACTAAATTGCAGAAGGCCTAAATAGCTGTAGCTGGCTTTGAACCTTCAGCCTCCCAAGTACTGGGATTACAAGAGTGTGCCACCATGCCAGCTAGGATCTTCACTCTTATTCGACTACAGTGTTTTACTGTAAAAGTAATTTGCTCTCTTTTTTAACTTATGTTTTATTTTTTGATACTGGGATTGGACCCAGGAATGTTCTACATCCCAGTCCTATTTTCTAATTTTGAAACAGGGTTTTGCAAAGTTGCTGAGGGCCTCACTATGTTGTGGAAACTGGCCTCAAACCTGTAATATTTTTGTCTCAAGTCTCCCAAGTACTGGAATTACAGGGTTTTACCACCATGCCAGGCTGTTTGTTTTCTTTTAAAAGAGAGAAGTATGATAAAAGTGACCTTATTTTCATTCAGGTAACATGGACTTGAATGTGAGGAGACAGAGAGAGAGAGAGAGAGAGAGAGAGAGAGAGAGAGAGAGAGAGAGAGAGAGAGAGAGACAAGGAGAGAGAGAGAGACAGAGACAAGGAGAGAGAGACAGAGACAAGGAGAGAGAGAGACAGAGAAGAAGAAGAAGATAAAGAAGAAGAAGGAGGAGGAGGAGGAGGAGGAGGAGGAGGAGAGAGAGAGAGAGAGAGAGAGAGAGAGAGAGAGAGAGAGAGAGAGAGAGAGAGAGAGACAGACACACTGAGCTTCACTCTCGGTTTCTAGGTTAGGGATCCAGAAAAACTTGCCCTAGTTAAGAAATCACCAGCTGCTATATTTCTTAAGAGAACTTGCCTTCATGTTGTATGTTCAATTCCTGTGAGTTGCCGGATTTATGTGAAGATTGACTGTAGAGAGATTTCTTTAGTCTTCCGATATTAGGAAAGAGCTCTGCTCCAGGGAACACCTATGCAGATGTGCTAGGTTTTCTTGCTGGAGACTTAGATGAATAAAAAGAAATTAGGAGAGTTTGGACCTTTGAATGCATAGAATTTGGGGAGTGAGGACTGATTGTAGTTTTTATTTGAATTTGACAGAGGTGATTTTTCTTTACATCTCTAGGAAGGATGAAAATCAAATTAAATGAGGTACTATAGGTAAAAAGAGTTTATAGACAGCAAGACTGCATATGAATGTAAGGCACAATCAATATCTTGACTAAGGCAGGGCGTTGCTTTCTTAGGGGACCTTTCCCAGTGCTCAGTCAAGCTGAGTGGTCCTCAAGAGACATAACAACTTCACCAATACAGCTAGTATATTTCTACATTTTTCTTTTCCAATAAGATGCTGGGATTTAAGGACTTTGTTGAAATACAATACACCTGGTGTGGCTAGATTTGTGGGCATGAATATTTTGCAGGTTTCTTTTTCAAAATTCAGAGTACAGATTACTCACTCTTTGTGGAATACTCTGCCTAAAGTACTTGGATTGCATTTAGTAGTTCTAAGCCTTTTGTAAAAAATGGATTATGCTTCCTTTTAAAAATGCTAATTCAAATATAGAACACAGCACTCTTCGTATTGAGAGCTTTTGAACCCTACTCTTGAACAGAAATACAAAGAAAACCCTTGAAAGCAAAGCAGATGAGGTACTGTCTATATTTAGGCCACTGCTTGTTTAGAGTTTAAAAATCAGTGGGAAAAATCGTGATCAAAGGCAGGGTAATTCATACAGAAAATTGTAAGACCACTTCTTCTGGCTAGATTCTGTTAACAGTCTTTGATTGAAATGGTTCACACAAAGAAAAAATGTCCTGTAGGTTCAGAGTTCTTTCTGCCACTAAACTTCCAGTGTAAACAGGAAGATCTTTGGGATTCTTGCATATTTTATAAACAAATGATATTCATGGCCAGTAATTTTGACTTTGAGTCATGATTTGGAATGGTTAGTAAAAGGTTTCAGTTCTGAATTCAATAGGAAGGTCTTGTACCATTACCATAATAGAACCTTTGTGTGTATGTTGGGGGTGGGGAGAAGCAGCATTATTGAAAAATGTTAATGACATATGGTATTTAGTATCAATAATTGCTCTAAAACTCTATAATTTAAAGAACTGGACCATTATATCATCATTACTAAAGAGAACTAAGAGTTTCAGCTTATGGTGCTGTGATTGATATTGCCCAGCAAGAATATTAATCTCCCCCAAGTTAAAAGAAGAATAAAATTTTCAAAAATATCATCCATCATAATTCAGTAAAGAAAGGCCAATGGAAGCTTTTTAGCAGAATTGTTGGTTAATCTTTATGATACATGGTATAATTTTAGTCTAATATATCATAGAAACAAATGCACATAGAACAAATGCACATAGAAACAAATGCACATAGAACTAAACAAGTGCACATTGAACAACTATAGGTGCACCACACAATGATAATAGCAATACTTTAAAAATAGAGGTCTAAGCTTCGGCTGAGAAGATATGCAGTTAAAAACTTCTTCAGTAGGTTGAGAAAAAAAATATACTTTAAAGGGGAGCCTGGAATGATAGATAATATGAACACTTGTATCGTTAACACCCATTTGAGGTCTGGAAGTAAGGTATGTCTTTGACTTAGTTTAAGTAGATTTTCCTAAAGAACAATCACACTGTATTTGCATCCATATAAAGAATTGGGAAGATTCAGAGTTTAAGGAAACCTGGGATGGCTTTGTTTTTGTATTGTTTTTAAATAAACAGTCTACACAAAGCTACCTGCCTTCATCTGAACTAGTCTTTAGGGAAACACAAACAACAACACAAACGCTGGCTGTGGCTTGTGTCCTTACGGCTAAAGCTAGAGCCCTTGAACTTATTTTTCCTAGGGCAGGGAAAAGTGGAGAGGGTGCTCATCTGCCTTGCTGCAGGAGGCTGTGCTTGGGACTCCTCTTTTGGAATACTGCTGTTCCCTCTTCCCATGCCTTACCTCAGGTCGGAACAAGTCTGAGGCTTCTCTGGAGCCAACGCAAGGGCAGTGGGGCCAGGCCCCGAAAAAGACTGGTTGCTGTAAAGCAAGCCCCTGAACGGAGCACTCACTAATCTGATTTTGGGGGTTGAAACGCCATTCTCCCTACTCCCCTTAGCTCTTTTTGCAGCACGTGTAGCCAAGTGCAAATGAATCATATTTGGTGCAAAAAGTCCATAATTTGAGGGACCTGGGATCCCTCCCGTGTCTCCTTTGGGCCAGGTAGTAGAGTCTGCTGGAGGAGCTGTGCTGCGCAGGCACAGGCTTCTGCAGGTGGCCAGCGGAGCTGTCCAGCACCGCGCTGAGCCAGCTGGAGCCCTGAGCCCCACCAGGAGGAGAGAAAGCAACAGGGCTGCGGTTGGAGCAGATGCGGTCCTTTCTGCCTCTCCATTCCGGGCTCGCTCCGCACCCACGCGACCTCGCTCCAGGCGGGGAAGGAGAGTCTCTTAGAGTTGCCCCAGCAGGGTGGCCACCAGTGTGTGTCCCGTTTCCTCCTTTCCCCTATAGGCGTCTCCTCTGGAATAGGCGGGCTAGCCCTCTGGCCTTTCCCTTTCGCTTCGCAACTTCCTAAATAAACTCAGAGGACAATGCGGGAAAAGACAAACGTGGACCCTCACCCTCCCACTTGGCTGTGCCAGGCATCCCCGAGGCGGCCCTAGGCTGCCCCTCTCCCCTCCCGCACCCTCTGGGCCAGTCCGCGGGTCAGCGGCCTCTCTCTCCCAGGGATGCACCTTTGGGCCGGGACCACAGTGCGCGCCTCCTAGTCGCCAGGGATGGTGGCAGCGGGGAGGGCGCGCAGAGGACAGCAGCCCAGTGTCCTCGTTGCTCCTGAAACGTGGCGACAGGCGAGGCAGAGACTCCCAATGAGTCTGATGGCGACACGTGATACAGGAGGAGGGAGAGCTGGGGGGGGGGTGAAGGGAGAAGGAGGGAGGCGGGCAGCGAGTGGGGAGGCGGGAGGAGAGGCGGGAGCGGCGGGGAAGGGGCGAGGCGGCGGCTGCCGCGGCTGCAGCCTCAGCCGGGCGCAGGGCGCAGCCTCCGGGCGGCGAGCATCGCGGAGGCGGCGGTCCCCAGCCCAGCGCGCCCGCCCGGGCCCCACGCCGCGGGGCAGCGCCCCAACTTCCCGCCATGAGCAGCCGGCTCTGGGGGCTCCGCGGCCCCGGGCGCCCCCGCCGCGCCCCGCGGCCCCCGCGCGCCTAGGCGCCCCCGGCCCCTTCCCGCCCTTGCCCCTGCCGCCGCAGCCCCGCCGGCAGCATGTCTCGGAGGAAGATCTCGTCCGAGTCCTTCAGCTCCCTGGGCTCCGACTACCTGGAGACCAGCCCCGAGGACGAGGGGGAGTGCCCCCTGTCCAGGCTCTGCTGGAACGGCAGCCGGAGCCCGCCCGGGCCCCCCCAGTCCAGCGCCGCCGCCGCGGCCCCGGCCGCCTCCGCCGCCTCCGCCGCCGCCGCCGCTGCCGCCGCCGGGGCCAGGAGGGTGCAGCGCCGCCGGAGGGTCAACCTGGACTCGCTGGGCGAGAGCATCAGCCGCCTCACGGCGCCCTCGGTGAGTGAGCTGGGGACCCCGGGGGCCGCGATCGTCGGGAGAAGGGACCGGGATCCGGAAAGTTGGAGCTGGGCAGCTAGGGGCGAGCGCCCGGAGCCTGGCCGCTGGGGGGCGGCTCTGGCTTCACCCTGCTTGGGCTTGGCTTGAGATCCGAACACCAGGGCACCCTGGGCTCCAGCAGAAAGGGGGTTAAAACCCAGGAAAAGAGTGCAAGTCCACTCCTGGGGGGGTCTCCTGGCGTGAGGACATCTGCCCACGTCCTACCCTTTGGCCCCCTGACCGCCCCCGTGTCCCTTCACACCCACCTGTTTTCTCTTTTCCCCAAACTTTCCCAGGCACTGTGTTGTACAGTCTCATTTCCCGGCCCTTCATTTCTGCTCTCCAGCCTCCCAAAGGGGCCGGACCCCTTCCAGGAAGCCCTTCCTCTCCTTATTTCCCACACTCTCTTGGTCTTAGTGTGACCTTCGCTGACATCTGTGAATTCCACAGGCTGTCTGCGCTCTCTGTTGCATCCCTTTTCTCAAGTCCTGAGGAACTCTGTCATACTTTCCTGGGCTGCTTTTTGATGGAGAAACCAGTAATCTTTCACTTTTTTCTTTTTTTTTGCATCCTATAGTTACCCTCCCCCATTCCTTATTCACTGTGTATTTATTAACTCAGCCTTCTCTGGGTAAATTTAGTGTCTTATTTTCTAAACCTTTCTGATAATCCTTGCACCCTTAACTTATTCTTCACCCTCCCTTCCCAGGATTTGCCAGGGCGTTCTCCCTCATTTTCCCATGCTTTCTTTATATTAGACCCTTTGTAAATATTTGTCAAATGAATGCATTCCTAGACCTCTCCAAATTTTTGCTAATCTGGGGATGCCTGCATCAGCAGTTCCAGGTGTACATCAGTCTCCCACTGGTTCTAGGCATCCTTTCAGGGCTCCGCTGCCTTATTCCTGCTTAGCTATCCTTGACTTTTGCCCTTTGCAAGAATGCCAGAACTTTCCTTGTCTGGATGAGCCCCTTTTACAAGGAACCCTCTCTGTTGCATGCAGAATCCAAGGGAAATAGAGTGTCAAATCTCCATCCACCTTTTAGCCTCACCCAGACCTTGGAAGCAAAGATTTTAACTGCAGACAATACTTTTTTTTTTTCTATCATCTCTGGGGCACTTTGATTTCTTCAAAGTTTCCACAGTGAATCTAAACATGGATCGTATTTGACTGTTCTGATTCAGGCTTTGAAAGCTCTCTTGCAAATGATGGTAGAAAGGACCTGAGAAGGAGGGGGAGCCTCAGGGGCTGGATACCAGTACCTGGCAATCTTACAAGTGTCTTGTGGCACTTGCATTAGTGGAGAAGGTCACTGTTTCTTTTAGCAGTGAAACTGCTTGCTAGTCATCGGTCTCTTCTAGTGTATTTTGCCTTTTAATACACCTTTCTGTCACCCTTTCCATTGATAACTCAGAAAGAAACCTCAGAACAGGTTGGCGCCTCTTTGCTACTTTTCCCGGCTCAGTTCTCAGGCAGCATAATCTTAGGAACTATTTGATGTTGCAAGTTGTTGGACATAATCTTTTATAAGAGGAATTCTGTAAGTGTGCATCTATATGTTTATATTAGTACTCAAAACTACACTTGTACACTGTACTAATTCTTCAGTACAACAGATGCCTATTCTATACAATGATCTTGCTAAGATAATGATTAGTTTTCGGGGACTTGTCTTTATAGTCCTGAAGTTTGGTTTTTGCCTAAGAATCAGAATTTACAAGTTTTTAAAGAATGTAAGGGCAATATCTTTAACAAAGCCAATTTAATCTATGACTATTTTCAACAATTTACATGAAATAAACTGAGAACTCAAGTGATTACTACCTGATTAAGAGGTAGGAAAGAGTCTCTGATGGTTTCCTCTGTAAGTCAGATTTAAATGACTTTGACATGAAAAGTACCTACCTAAGATCATAGTTTCCAGAATAAGAAATTTACAAATAATTATGAAGATCAAATAATGTAGCAGTTCTATGTACATTTTGCATGCTGAACAATAATTATTTTCTGTTTTGAAAAAGGTCTATCAGGAGGAGATTGAGAAAGTACAGGTGAAAGAGTATAAACATTTTCAACCTTACAAGGCATGTATAGAAAAATTTGCATTGGCTAACCACATCACCAGTAGATTCTAGTGATACAAAGAAAACACAGAGATTTTATTTCAAAGCAGTGACTTACTTCTGTGTGGTCCGTACCCACTATCTTTTATTTGGCACACAGGAAACTGAAGTTTCAGTAGATTTATTCTTCTACATTGCCAGGATTCTAAACTTCTCTGAAAACACTTGGGATGATGGCTGTGCCCTATCTTTTCTTTCTTTTTTCTTTTTTAAATTGGTGCTGAAAGCTTTACAAGAAACAACAACCCTAGAGCAGCTATTACCAGGTCAGTTTTGGATAGGAATTTCTAGTTGTTTTTAGTCTTGTGGGATTTCTTACATTCTATCACTTCAGGAGAGACTGTATTTGGTACAGTATTCTGTTTACTCAGTGGTAAACACTTGGAATTTACTCTTTATCCAGAATGATTTGCAAGTAGGAAGATGGAAATAAATTTGATAAGTACTAATGACATAGCCAAGTAATTAGTTATTTGACCCATGGAACAGTCACACTCAAGTTGTTGATTCTTTAGTAGTCATTTTAGATACATTTTTTAGATATTGTTTATAAAGATTATAATACTTTATATTATTTAAGTAATGTAAGTAAATTGAGTTGGTGAAATTGAAAAATCTAGAATGCAAGATATCTGATTCTAATTTTGCTATAAACAACTGAATATTTGTACATCTCGGGGCATACTCTCTGAGACCCTTCTCATCTGTAAAGTGTTATGCTTCCCCTCTAATTTGAAGTTCTGCAAAGACGTATAATACAAATTTTGGATAAACTGTCATAATGGCATAGGAAAGAAAAATAGGGCATATGTTATGAATTTTAAAACTTTTGAGGGAAAAAGATCACTTTCTTAGGTACAAGCATCAAAGTATTATTTAATTCACCTAATTATTAAAATATTTGAGGGTCTACTATGTGGCAAGTATTGTGGGAAACACTGGCAATACAAATAATGAACAAAACACACCCAGTCTTTGAACTCATGGAACTTCTTTAGTCTTTTATTTTTATTTATTTATTTATTTTTTAACAATTTTTTATTGAACATAAGTACTATACATTTACACTATATTTGGTGCCCTCTCCCCCCCCGCCCCCTTCACCCCCCCACCAATGGTTGTCCAGGTTAACCATGTCTTATTCATAATTTTACACATGTTCAGGTGTAGACCCTCATTAATCTAGATCGGCCTTTCTCCTCTCCTATCTTTCCATTAAAACTTAGCTAGTATTTCCCCTCTAATATCTGGGGTCCTACTGGTATCCTTTGTGTTTTCTAGTTTGGGCATATTAGAGGAAACATGTACCTTCTCCTTCTGTGCTTGGCTGATCTCACTTAACATGATGCTCTCCAGGGCTTTCCATCTTCTTGCAAATGATATAATTTTGTTCTTCTTTATGGCTGAATAGAATTCCATTGTGTGTATTTCCCACAGTTTTGCTATCCATTCATCTGTTGATGGTGATCTGGGTTGGTTCCATATTTTGGCTACTACAAAAAGGAAGCTGTACTGAAGAAAAACTTAAGAACTACAACTGTCTTGGAGATGTCTAAAGAAAGTCTTATCATTCACTTTGGGTGGTTTTGTTCACTGTGAATACCTGGAATGCAGCCATAATAATAAAAAATAATCCCAAAGACCTGATTGAAGATATGCAAATTGTAAATCACTTATGACATTACTTATTTGAAGTCATTTAATGCTTGGGAACGCACATGAAAAAACATCTGGGGATTTTCCATCAAGAGTGAACTTAGGAGCTCATTGCTTTGGATTATGTTTCTAAAAATGAGATTCAGAGAGTTGTTCTATCACTCTGACATCAGTTTTGGGTGTACTGATGTCAGACTGTCAGTGAATGCATACCAGTGATCCACACAAAGTCTAGGCTTCCCTGAGTTTCTTATCAGATAACTCCTGTTTGTTATAACATGGCAGGTGACTTTGAGGACCTCAGAAGCAAAACAGAACAGAATGGCAGGAGAAAAGTAACAAGAACTAGAAAGATGGTATTAAGAAGAGAAAGGTTATTGGAAGGAAATTATCCAAGAAAGTAAGGCAAGAAAAATGAAAGGAAGTTGGAATACAAGTCACACACAAAAAAACAAACATTGTTTCATTATTTTGGCAAGGGAAAAACATTAGTAAATGCCTAGGAAAAAGTGAAAGGACATTAAAAACACATATTTAACCTTTCCTAATATTAAAGCAGCTCTCTGACATGTGTAAAACATTTAAAAGGATCCTCACAAAGTATAACTAATAAGTAGTAAATGAAAAAATATCAAGTTTGTTTTTGGGACAGGATATATGATAATTTATACATTTTAATTAAGAGCTTTTAAAACTTGGGGCTTGATTTGGCTAAATGTTTTGAGAAACAAACTCATTACAATTATAAAATTAGATAAAATATATTCCAGTCATTAAATGCTTTTATATTTGAACATTAGATGGCATAATCTAAAATCAGAATTTAATGGCTATTGAGTTTCTGTACCTTATTTATAACCATTGATAAACAGCATGGTGGAGTTGAAAGAACAAGATTCTGGAGTCTGTCGGGCTTGGGTTTGAATCATCTCTTGCTAAGCTCCTTACTAGTGTGAGGCCCTGAAAAAAAACCCTCCACCTACCTTCTCTGAGCCTTAGTTTCTTCTTTTGTACACATAGACTAATAATTACCTTGTAGATTTGTTGTGAAAGAGAAGCAGTGTTTTTTAAAAAATTCCCTGAACTCAATAAATAGTTGTTACAGGGTTGAGCTCCATTAATTTCAACCAATGTGAGTACCTCCAAAAAATTTAAGGATTTTTTCCTGTTTTTCCCTCAATAAGTCACTTGCTTGTAACCTTTTTGAATAACTTCATAGAATAAGCTAGCAGATGTTAAGTCCCTAAAAAAAGATAAAAACACTTTATTTTGTTGGCATAGTCAGCCAATTCATTAAAAAATAAATAAAATTGGAGTCTCTTTTTTGCTCCTGTGACTCATATGTGTACACAAGGCATATATAATCATTGCAGATCCAGATGTTTTCCCCAAACTACTGACTGCTATATGGCTAAGTCAAAATGCTTTTATAAATTCTATAATAATATAAAGACAATTATAGCAGATAGATTGTAGGTATTTAATAATATTAAGTTAGAGAACATATTAGATAAAAGAGAGGCTACTTATTCTGCTTGAGAATTTCTAGCATTCCTCATCTTCAAGCTTTCACACTAATCTCTGTTTGTATAAAGGGCTAGGCTGTGAGGTGCCACGCATGCAGAGTGACACGTACGTGTGGTATGTGTGAACAAGTGCTCTATTCCTTGGCTATCAGCTCAGTTGTAGGGTATTCTTTTCAAAGAGAAACTTTGACAATGGAAAGTGACATCCATCATTCTTAGTTTGTAAGTAGAGGTAATGTGTTCCTTTATAGTGTATAATTTGTTTGCCTTGATACATGCTACTTGAATGTTATGTATTTTTATTTGCTATCATTGTTCTTTTCATTCACCTTTGCTTTTGTTTTGTTGCCTCTGTCATACAAAGCTAAAAGTAAAATAAGAACGAGTGTATATTTTATTGAATATGATAAAAAATAAATGCAACCTCTCTAGACATATACATTGTTCATCAGGAGTAATTGAGAAGGTATGCTTTTTGTCTTTTGGGTTTTCACATGCATCTAGGAAGGAATAAAAATTAAGTGGCTTAGTCAGGGAGAGTACTTCCCAAAAGATATTTACTGACTGGGTTTTACTTGCAAGTCATTGTTTAATGTACAAGCCAGTAATTTAACTAAAAATTCAAAGCATCTATTTAAATTCTGACTCTATCACCAATACTCTTATGTTTACCTAGTGTTTAGCATAGAATTTGGTGCCTGATGGATATTCAATAAAATGATCAAAGAATAAATGTTCTTGTTTAATTGTCCAATCATGTTTATGTTTCTTTTGTATTTAATAGGCAGCATATTTAGTCCTATCAAACAAAATATTTAGATTTTGCATCCAGAGTCTCACATACTCAGGTATTTACAAATCTGTTTGAATTTTGCCTATACCTATGAGTTAAAGCAAAATTTCAGAGTGAAGTTGTCTTAAAAAAAAAAAAAACATACAGGGCAGTATAATCTTTCTGAGACTCTTTGGGTGGCCCATTTATATTTTAAAAAATTGTTAAATATAATAATTTTTCCAAAGTCTGGATTGTTTCATTTTCTACACAATTCTCTGTCAAGTGAGAATGACATGTTTGTCAGCAAGTGGGCTACTGTTTCCAGAAGCACGCTGACATCATCTTGCTCCTCAAATATCACTTTAGAACAGCATCTGAAAATTTAGAATTAGGTGATACAAGCCCAGAGCATCTTATAAAATTGAATATTCTGGCTTTATGTGATTTAGGAAGCAGAGCACCTGGAATTATCTCCGAAGGCTGGAGATTTTTTGGAATTGTTGTGAGGAGTTGAGAAAAAGTGAACATTCTTAGAAATAGAATGAGAAATTACTTCCTCATAGGCTTTCTTGGAGGTTTATTAACTTTTCCTCATTTACGTCAGTGGCTTTCAAGCCTCAGTGAACATAAACCATACCCAAAGGAAATTGTTAGGACACAAACTCCTGGACCTCATTGTAAGCGAGTCTGGTTTGATAGTACTAGGGAGGGATCTGGACCCTACATTTTGAACAAAACTCCAGGTGATTGGTAGGCATTCTAAAGTTATGTTCAGAGGTGACTAAAATCTATGCCTTGAAGAAAATTGATCTAAACTGGGTGAACTTAGACTGAATTTTGGAAAGAATGATCCTGGAAGTAGCTTCTTTGAGATGACTATATCTCACACAAGGATGGACAAGGTGGCAAATTGGTGCTAATATTGCCACACTCTTTGGCTGTGTCTTCTGATCACAGTAGTCTTGTTGGTTGTTTTGTAGAAGGTATTTGAAATTTCACCATTTGTGCCCTTAATTATTTGTGGACTCTAACCCGTTTTTCCTAAGGATATTTTGTTATCTCTCATAGAGTTTACATATAAGTAAGTCATATGCCATTGTTGGAAGTACCTTGTGGCCCCTCTTTTCTCAAAGTAGAGGAACAGTTATTCAAAAAGGTTGGAGATCATAGAGGGAAGGGAGAAGAAAGGTTGCTATTGGGTTCAATTTGACATGACTTCATTTTCTTTTAATTGATGCATTGTCATCGTCCATTTTGTTGAAGTCCAGGATGATACAAGCATACATGCACACAGTACTCACTGAGCCCTCTCCAAGTTCCTGCCCTCTTCCTTCCACTTCCCTCCTTCCTGGCTTAGCCCAGTGCTTGGTTTTGATAAGTATGTGTGTGTACATCATGACCATTGAGGTGTTTCCCTTACCCCCATTGAGGATTTCTTTTCCATTCACTGCACCATATTTTTCATGTGTAAGTCTAACATAGATAGTGGCAAAGCTCAAAATGTTCTAGAAGAAGCTTCAATTTCTCATTGCTTTGTGACTCTGCTTTTTTATGCTTGAGTCCTCTAACCTAAAATTGGGAGAGTATGGTTTATCTTACTGTTCATACACACATATGCATACACACAAAGACACACATACATTCTTTCTGGGATCAGAAACCCCCCCTCCCCCATAGAATACAAATTGCTGCTGACAACTTACTCTAGCAATTATGATGTACTATAATTTGCTTTAGTCTGTCTTTTTATGACAAGAGATTATATCTTATTTGTCTCTATATGCCTGTACCTACAGAGGGTCTGAATTATAAAGATACTAAATAAATGTTTCCTAGTAGAATGAACAAATGATTGAATAATGTACACCTTGTGTAGCTTCTGGTACATCGGATACTGGTCTGAAGGTTACCATGTTTTTGTGTTGCTATGTTTTAATTATTTTAAAATCGTTGTGTTTATAGCTTTTTTTCAGACATAGATAAGAGAAAATACAGTTACAACATAGTTTTCTAAAATGTTTTATGAATTTCAAATACTTCCATATCTAGTGTTTTATTGGAACTTACAATCTGTAGATTTGATGCAAATTGCCTCTAACTTTGGCTAAGTATGACTTTTATAAAGTGCCTGCAGACACAGCAACTATTTAAGGGAGCATAGTGCTGTGACTTAAAAAGGTTTGTAGATCATCTATAGAGATGGTATCTCCAATGAAGGTTTTGTTCATTTTTATTTCAGTATGTAAGAAATCATGTGTTATCATATAGTTTATTAAACAAACACTGAAAACTAACCCGTTAATAGACCCATTCTACAGTAATCATTTATGGACACCATAATGGCACCAGAAGGATAGTATCTATGAGAAAAGTGGTGAATTTACAAACTATTATCTAAAGAATGAGGAAGAAAACTGACTAGGAGCAAGTAGAAATATTTATTTTTTGAATGCCCAATTGAGGCTGAAGATATCAATTTGTAGCCCAAACTAAGAGGATTAATATGACTAAAAGTGGTATAAAGTAGTGAAGGTATTAATTATATGTTAAAGGTCTGTATATCAGACTGAGTTTGAGGTGTTTGGGAGTGGCGAGTTGGAATGGAGAACTAAAGCTTGGGAAATAGTGTGAGCGAATGTGGAATGGGGCAAACTCTAATAATTCCAAGATATATTTAATTTTTACTGTTTAAATAGAGAAATGATGCTAACCTTATTCAGTATACATCTTGGTCATTCTTTCACTATTCAGTTATATCTCCTCAAGTAGTCGATTGATTATCTTTCCCTTTTCAACAGGAATCAGGTAATCTGGTACCTTAATTAATATTTATACCATGATTTTAAAGTTAGAAGCAGCGCTTGAAAACTGTAAAGAAATTCAGCTTCACAACTGAGTGCATTATTTATGGTTTCCAGTTGTTACAAAAGTCTTTCTTTGGCTCAGACTCCATGCATCACTGTGTGTGTGTGTGTGTGTGTGTGTGTGTGTGTGTGTGTATGTAGTAGTAGTAGTAGTAGTAGTAGTAGTAGTAGTAGTAGTAGTAGTAGTAGAAGTAGCAGCAGCAGCAGCAGCAGCAATAATAAGGATCAAACCCAGGGCCTTGCATATTGTAGGCAAGTGCTCTACCACTGGGCTACATCCACAGATCTTCACTAGAGGGGGAGCTCATATGATTTAGCATAAATAATTCTTTACTGGTGATTGCAGAAGGTATTTTCTCACTTGAAAGGGTAGAAATTAGTTCTGGTGAGTCAAAGATTCAGACATGAGCTACCTGTCAACTCATAAGTGAACAGATGAAACTTGACAAAATGCACTTGAATTAAATGATTTTCAAGTTAATCAGTATTTGATAATTCCACAGGCCATCCTGTGTTTCATTGTAGCAGTGTTATC
Source organism: Muscardinus avellanarius (assembly GCF_963383645.1). Classification (NCBI taxonomy): domain Eukaryota; kingdom Metazoa; phylum Chordata; class Mammalia; order Rodentia; family Gliridae; genus Muscardinus; species Muscardinus avellanarius. The sequence goes on from NC_137786.1 coordinate 146,694,627, forward strand.
CTTGTGATCTACACGTGTAAACCTCTAGTAAGTGGGATCTTGGCACATGCTTGTTATTAGCAACTTTACATAAAAATATGGAGGAGCTAAATTTTTCTTGTGATTTGGAAAATTTAATATTCATCTAGTTTCTCATATTCTACTGGGTTGTCTCAAGCAGAGGTGGATTTGGACAAAGAGTTGTTCTAAATTTTAGAGTCCTATATATAATTTGGTTAATGTGGTTGTCTTATTTTTCTTGGAAAATTGTATATGTCTGTATATTGGATGGGTGAGAGGCCACTCTTAGAACTCAGTAAATGCCGCTTTCTTATCATTGTTCAACTTTGGGAAACTGTCTCTACTTCCCATCCTTGGAATCACACGAGTCTCACTTAAGAGTAAATATGTAATAAATGTGAGCAGTGAGTTGATGATGCTGTGTCTTCTGCTATTAATAAATTCACTGCTTTCTTTGGGACCAAAGAATTCCTTCAGATTCTTTACTTTCCACATTCTGGGAAAAGAATAGCTTTGGAGTCAAACTTTTGTGGTATATCTTTGAATAAATTAGCTTCTCTGAGACTCAACTTCTTCTCTATAAAACAAGAACAATGCTTGATTTATAGGATTATGTAGATTAAAACTATAATAGGGCCTCGCACAGTATTTGGAATACAAGAAATGATCAATAAATGTTAATGTTGTTTGACAACTGATCAGTTATCTTACCAATCTGCATATTGCTAATCGTATCTCCTGATACCCATGGTTACCTTTTTGCCATAGTATTTGTTAAAGTATTGAGATGTTGCCTTTCTTTATAGTTCTTGATCAGAACTCTCATGTTCAGATTCCCTTCTCCATGCTGAGGATTGGCTCAAGAATCCTGGACACTAGGTAACTGCTTTTCTGATGAGCTACATTTCCAGTCCTCGCATGCTTTTTGTGTGAAATGTTTTCAACATCCTTGGGTGTATGACATTTCAGGGTCATTCTCTAGATTTGCTATACTTACAAATCATGTTCCCCACCAGAAATCTTAAAAATAAATGTGATTTTTAACTGATTTTTTATTGTTTATGTATTTTTTCACTTACCTTTCAGGTTTATTCATTTTTTCACACTTATTTATTTAGCAAGTGAGCAGTTACTAATTCACTAATCATACACTCAGAGTTGAGCGGCCAACACTAGAACTCAATAAAATTATGCTTTTGATTTTATTTCTAATTTAATTTTGGTAAAATAATTTCTGTTTCCACCTCCCATCTCTGAAAGCAGTCATAGTAATTGCAGATCACGAGTAAATATATAGTTAGATGTGAGCAGTGAGTTAAAATATGATGTTTACAATTGTTAATGACTTTACTGAATATACTGCACTTATTATTATTAATTATCCCACTGGTGGGTGAATAAAATCATTTGTTATATTCCAAATACTGTGCTAGAATTTATTATACATTTAGTTTTCATAATTCTATAAATTAAGTATTATCCTCCATTTTTTGATAAGAGATTAAGCCTCAGAGAGGCAAATTTATTCAAAGATATAAAAAATAAACATGTATGAAGTGGGGCAATCACATAAATTTTATACAGGTATTTTGGATTTAAAAATGTAAAATAAAAAAAAATAAAAATAACTGAATACTCTCCACAAGATCACTTTATTCTCTGCCTCTGCCCCTCATCCTATCCTGGTCTTTCCTCTTTTAGCATGAAATGCAGGACCTAAGGGCCAGGACTAATCTGTATATGAAATATCAGTTGAAGCTCTAATGATGATGATGACAGTAATAATATTAGTATTGAGTTACTGTGTCCTTACAATGTACCAGACACTGTGTTAAGTGATCAACACATTTTATTCCATTAAATACTCACAGTTAAATGCTCTGGGTCTACAAGACATCAAGGTGGACTCACCTTGTGATAATCTAGCATACACATGTCATTTTGTGATATGCGTTTTGAACATGTCAGGCCAGCCTTGTCTTGAATCAGGACTTTTGGCCTACTCTCCATGTTGTATGGTCTACACAGGTACTCCCTCTTAGTTATCCACATAATTTCAGCTCAGTCTTACCCTCCACTAACCTTTCTCTCATGTCACCACTAGAAATTATCTTTCATTTACATATTAATTATCTGTCATTCCACAGCATAATATAAGTTCTAGAAGAGCAGGAACCTTGTCTGGGCTGCTCACTGTGGTCTTTGCAGCCCCTGGAATAGTCCTGGTTAGAGATATATCCTTAATACATCTATATTGATGTATTGTGTCATTAGGACTTATACTTGGAAAAGTCCTAGGACTTAAGATAGCTAAAATACCTTACAGATGGTAGCAGAAGAACTAGAATGTTTTAGGCAACTACCAGGAACTAGAATTTGTTGTTTTCAAAATATATATTATTGGTTTCTCAAAATTATAAGAAAATTTAGATTCAGAGAAGTGAAATAACCTGCATGGGGTTGTGTGGTCACAGCTAATTACTGCTGGAGGTAAAGTTAGAATCTTGGTCTAACTCCATACCTCATCTTCCCTCCTATAATTATATTTTAAGCCTCAGTGAATATGGTGGACATTGGTTCACACTGTCCAAGTGCCACTTCAGGGATGAAGGACTTAATCTCTAGTTGTCAGGAGTACTATTCAGAGCGAAACCCCACCTGTCAGCTCCCTAAATGTATTGCCTGGATTGAAGAAGCTGCCTTGCCCAAAGATCAAGCTTTACTTCCATGACTAATCAGCACAGGGGAAAAACCTTGGCCAGCTGGACCTAATTCAGACATCTCTGAAGTAAGAACTCCATACAGAGTCAACTGAAGGCCCTGTTGATATTTTATTATCACCCACCTTCTCCCTCTGCCCGATTCTTCTCTGTCTGTGCTCTTTCATGGGTATTGTTACCAAGAAATCACTCTCATAAAATTTCTGTATGCTGAAGTCCTTCTCAGAGTTTGCTTGCTGGGAAATCCAACCTGTGATAGTTTGAGAATGGTGCTGGCCTTAGTACAAGTACAAAATTCAGCATTAGGAAGGTGGGATGTAGAACATTTGCATTCTGATTTTTTGATTTTAGGGTTAGTCTTAGACTGTGAGTTTTTAAAGGGATTGGTATTATTGAATCACCAGTCTCTGCCTATCAATTCAATAAATAGAGAATTAAAGATTTGGGATAAAACCTTTAACTCATGAAATTCATGGAACAGAGCTTATGGCTGAAGATAGTAACTTTGGAGATGATAGATAATATTGAAAATGACAAGCTCTTTGTCTGAAAGAGAAAAAATAAAAACTAATAATTGAAAAACAATCTAAAAACAAACAAACAACCCCAGAAGAATGCCAAAATCCTCGTGCTTGGGAGGCTGAGACAGGAGGATCGCGCAGGTTCGAAGCCAGCCTCAGCTGTTAGTGAGGCTCTCAGCAACTTAGTGAGTCCCTGTTTCCAAATAAAATATAAAAAAGGTCTGGGAGTATAGCCCAGAGGTAGAAAGCCTCTGGGTTCCACCCCCAGTACCACCAAAAAAAAAAAAAAAAAAGCAATGTCAGTCTTGCATTTGAGATAGAAAACTATTAAATGAGGTTTAAAGCAGAAGAACATGATGAATAAAGAAAGGGTATTATTACATATATTTCTGATCCAAGACATTTGGCATTAATGGGGAGAGGGAGGGAAGAGAGTGAGAGAGAGAGAGAGATGGAGAAAAGGAGAAGGAGGAGAAGGAGAAGAAGAAGAGGAGGAGGAGGAGGAGGAGGAGAAAAGAAAGAAGAGAGAAGAAAGAGATCACTTGATCACTTTCAGGGCTTTAAGTTTACTAAAGAGAGACTCATGTTTGAAAATAATAGAGAAATAAAGAAAAATTGGATATGAATGGCATGGATAGGATTTGAAGATGGATAAGGTCTCTCTGGAGGCATTATTTAACTCTTTTTTTTATGAACAAGGAGACTTCTAGGTTCTCAAGGGCAGTGCAGTACGTCATGGTAGAATTATAGTGCAAAGCCCACTGCCAGCCAGATTTTGTTTTTCTGTTCATCTAATATATGACAGTTTTAACTTGATTTTATCATTGTTAGTAATTTTGTAAATCTAACAACCAACAAATTGCCATTTTATTTGTAGTGCTCCAGGTATAACTTAATAATTGTAGCTGCACTGACCACAGAATGTCAAGTCAGATCTGAAATGTCACTAATTTAAACTTCAGCCTTTTTTTTTCTTTTGCTGCTATTGGGAATGGACCCCAGAGCATTCTACCCCTGAGATATACTCCTAGTCCTATTTTACTTTTTAAAAATTTCTTACCCTCTCAAGTATTGGAATTACAAACACGCACCACTGCATCCAGCTTACAAATAGTACCTCTTATAAAAGAACATTGTGCAACTCTGCTATTTCAGTTGTGGAGTTGTGCACCTTAGATTTAATTTGTTAATTCCTAATGCTACCCTTTGCATATTTCCTGGCTACTATGCATACCTCTCCCTGAAGGGACACTGAAGTGAAGTCCAAGCAGGCTCCAAAATGGAGCATGTCAACATAGACTTGATGATGTTCACGTCTGGGCCTAAGGGATGTTGAGAAAATAGAAATACAAGATTTTTTGAAAGGAAAATTCTTTCCTTGCATGCAGTGCAAGTTTTTAAGAACTGAGTCGGGAATGGTTTTTCTGACATGTTATGAATTTTGTCACATCTTCTGTAATAAATAAGCTTTTATTTTTACCAAATTTTTTTTAAAAACAGGGTCTTGCTAAGTTTCCAAGGCTGTCCTTGAACATGCAATACTGTTTCAGCCTTCCAGTCCTTTAGTCATTCTATATTCAGATAGTAAATTCTACATTTCTTCATTTATATAATCTACTGTTTTAATAATGTTAGGATTGTTTACCAGTTTTGGACTTTTGATTTTCTCTTATTCTAAAGATGTAAATTTGTAAATTGAACAGTATGTGGAAGTGACTGTTTCTCTTAGCTTGTTCCCTTTTCTCTTTTAGTTTTATAGTTACACACACATACACGTACTCCCCTCTCTATCACTCTTCTTTTCGTATGCTTTCCATGTCTGATATGATTTTGTTCACACTTAGAGCTCTCTTTGATGCCATATTTTTGGATAATGATGAAAAAGTCACTAAGGGAAGGAACTCTTGAGGTGGTATTAGGAGGCAAGAAAATAGGACTTTATTTTCATATCACACTGAATAAGTTTTAAGCAGTTGAAAGGTTGTATAAGGTAAAATAAGGCCAAGCAGTATATATACAATTAGCTTTTGCTTCTTGGCCCTCTCCTTTTTTCTGGACAAATTTTGCTTAATTTGATGAAGTATATTTTATATACTGCCAAGTTCCTTGTCTAATAGAGCATTGCAGTTGAACAATAAATTAATTAATTTAGATTGAATATGAATATATCTATTTTAAGAGTGCCACACAAATGTTGTCAGAACCAAGTAAGATAATAATATAACAGTACTTTAAAAATCATTGATAACAAACACAATGCAGACAGAAACTATATCAATGTAAAGAATCATGTCTTTTTATTCTTTCATAGTATACTTAGTATGCATGTTTGAGTTCACTGTGCCATGAGCTAGACCATAAGATCCATGGAACAAAAATGGCTCTAGTCATCTGCAGAACAAAAATTAGTTTTATATTTTCCTTGAATACTTATAATCTGTATACCAGTCAACTTATATACCAGTAGGAAAGAGTAAGTTCTTTCTACATGATATAACTACATTTCTTAAAAACATCAACACTATTTCATTAAACAGATATTTGTTGTTGACCTTTTCTGTACTAGCAATTTATGATATCTCCATTATATTGGGAAAATACAATCTTTCTACCACCATTTTTTCTTGTGATTGTGTTGTAATGATTCCATGAATTAAATTAAGAAAGATATTATCTTTTTTCCAACCTTTTTAATATGATGTCTTCCCAAGGTAAAGCAGCAATGTTTGGAAGAACACTTCATATTACCTCAACAGCAAACTTAAGGAAAACCTCTTGCTGTACCTCCCAAGAGCCTGTCTACTTCAGTCAACAGGCTTCTGTAGACCTTAACAAAAGAAACAGTATCACATTTTCTTATCTGTTGAACAAATTCTTTCAGTGCCTGATCACACTGAGGCTGCCGACGTTTTTCCAATTTCATGTTTTTTCCGTGATTATTTTAATTTGTGTATGAGCAATGTCTTGATTTTTGAATGTTGTCTTATCAAATATTTTTTAACTTAAGGAGTATGTTTATTTATTTTCCAGAAAGGAAAGGATACAGAGATTCTTATAGATTGCAGTTTTGTCACAGAATTTACATAAAAAACCTTGCGTTTATTTTAATAGCATATTTGAAATACTTGCCTATGTCTTACTTATCTTTATGTATTTATGTATCTATCTAACCAGTATTGATTATATAAGGGAGAAAGCAAATGACTTTGTCCTTGGATTCTGAATTTAAAAATACCAGTTAATTGAAATCAGTAATAGACATAATTACTCTCATTGTGTCTTTTTAAAATTTGTCACAAGTAAGGAAAATGTCTTTTACTTCCTTAACAAAAGAATCTGCCTCTGAAGGCATTTATTGTCACAAGTGATAATGATGAGTTTGGTTGTAATGGAACATACTTTGGCTAAGACTAAATCTTAGCTACTGACTATTGTAACTTCATTTGAAGTTTCAGACATATATGAGGGGGGTTTCTAGTGGGTTGCTGGAGAAAAGAGATATATTGTTTCTAACTGATAAAAAGATCAATGAACCCTTTGTGGATCTGACAATGTTTGCAAGCTATAAATTCTCTCTCTTTCTCTTCTCTTGTGTTAACTTATTGCCATCATAAACACATTTCAAAGAAAACTAATCTTTTTTTTTGTTCTGAATTAAGTTACTTCTTCACAAGTGTGCTTGCCAAGTACAAAATGGGCTTCATGACTGAAAGAGAATGGATGGAATTTATCTGCAGCTTGTTATAAGTGGCTGACTGTGAATTATGGTAGAGGAGACTGCTGCCTGCTAATTTTCCAAGATCTTAGATTCTTCCTTACTTAGTTGCATTCTTGGGATAAGGCTGGGGAAAATGGAGGAAATCAAATATTAAATTAATTTATAAATTTAATCTTCAATGATCCATCTATATTTCTTTACTTGTTAGAAAAATCCAAGTACACTAGATCTCAAATGCTAAGTTGACATAGATATGCAATTTTTTATTATAGATATGAGAAATGTCACCTTAATCAATGACATTAATGGTGATTATAATGATAAAAATGAAAAGTCTATTACATAGCATGTATTTGGAAAAAACATTTTATTACAAGTTATCTCAACATAAAAATGAAAAGTCTATTACATAGCATGTATTTGGAAAAAACATTTTATTACAAGTTATCCCAACATAAAGATTTTTTCAAGGAATACATTCTAACAAGTCACTTTCCAATATGAGTCAACAAAAATGATTATCATTGTATAATTATAAACTATGAATCTGTAATTTTGCATCTAAAAATACAATCAGACTAGCCATTTTGACCATTAGATAAAGTGTTCATCTACCTAATGTGATTTACAAGTAAAAACCAGATATGGCCATTTGAAAACCTCTTAAAAACATAAAATTATAAAGTTTATTGTTTGCTCTTGCAGAGTGAACATTACAAGTGAAAGCAAAGACATGTCAAAGTATAAATTATCAAAATTCCTACCTTGGAAATTTATACTAGTTTAACTTCTTATATATTATGAATTAAGGATGAGAAAAAATATACATTAGGGACATTTATTTTTGGCAGTCGTAGCCTGTCTTCTAGTCCCCTCTCCCTCCTGTTATTCCTGGTTTTTTTTGTATGAATGTACATACATGCTTATTTTCATAATTTATAGGGGTCAATGTTTGACTGATATACATGGCCTTTGAGAATGGCAGTGGTATTTCAGAGTGATATATTATTATAGAAAATTTAGGGAAAAAAACAAGTATACTATGCCAAAAATATTTCCCCTCTTCTGTAGGCATCTGTTCCCAATCTCTCTTTCTTACTCACATCTTTTCACCTTCTCTTTTTCCTAATTATTAATTTCTGACTAGCTAATGAGACAAACAAATGGCCAGAAATACTACATAGTTAAAATTTAGTTTCTAATGTAGGCTTTTTTTTATGTCTTTTGCTGGAAGTCATCTAAGTATACTCTACAATAGTTCCTATTAGGATGATAATTTTGTAGTAAATAGTTTATTTTGATTAGTTTGTAGTATAAGAAGATTTGGATGGAATTTTGAAAATCCAGAGTTCTCACCTACTCTTATTGTTAACACTAAAACCACAAAGCATTAGTAATAGCACTATTTTTTTTTATTTGTCCCACTCAGATCTGTTGAGAGCACGATGTACTGACCTAAAGTTTCCATGCAGAAAGGCTGCTAACAATAGAAATATCTGTGTAGAGTTCATAAAGCATGCTTCAGCTATACATTATCCATTTGGACTCACCCAGGCCATGTAAGAAGTAGGAAGGGCAAGGATTATTATTAGGCCCCATTGAGAAAACTGTAGCTCAGAAAAGAATAGCAATTTATCCAAAGTCAGGGAGCTGGTAACAACCTAGATTTTAGTGTTTGGCTTTCCTAGTTCAGATCTAAAGCTCTTTCTACCATGTCATCCCTCCAACTTGGCCCTGAATAGTTACTTACACCTTCAATATACCATGGATAATGTTTCAGATAGACTCCCTGCCTTCTATGGACTTTCTTGACTCTTACTTGTCTTCCCCATGGTTTGAGTGGGACAGTCCTGTGTTAGAGATGCTAGTAGGCTCTCTATTGGGGCCCTGCCTCTAGGCTGACCTACACTGCCTGTTTATTATCATGTTTGTATGCTCCAGGCAGCTGTGAGCAGCCTGATAAAAGCCATCAGCACTGCCAACTGCCTAGCCTGTGATGTTCCTTGAAGTTTGATTTCCAAGTAATAAGGAGGTCTTGAATCTCGTGTGTGTGTGTGTGTGTGTGTGTGTGTGTGTGTGTGTATTTCTCTACATGCATTTCATATAATTTCCCATATCTATATATCCACATATCTCAGCACAATTAAATACTAGAAAGAATAGGAAGAAATATAATAGCTCTATAATAGAATAATAGGTAGGTTAAATATGTGCTTAGATAGTTTAAACTAAAAAAAAGTAAGACTTAGCATGTCATTCAAGTATTAGTGTTCTGCCTATGTGTGTGTGTGTTTATCCAGAAAAAAATGTCATTATTTTCTCTAACTTAGAAATCTAGTGCAGCATAGACACTAATGATGCAGCAGTGATTGTCTGCCTTGTACGCACACTTCGTATCTGCTCAGATCATCAGATTCTAGTCACACTAGGTCCGATTATAATCAGAGCCTTGTTGAAGTTTTCTTTTCAAAGAGGTGGAAGCCAGGAAGAAGAGTAGGCCCCGCCTTTCTGAGTGTTTTGATGATTTCTGCATGTTCCAGCATCTGAGTCTTTTAAACTCTGAGTACTTGCTCTTGTTAGTCTTCTGAAGTGATCACACTACGAGCCACTGACTGGCTAAACACAATATCTGTGGCACTTTGGTTGGCATCTGAATGACAGTTTACTTATTTACATTGAGCAACAACTGTGAAATGAATCTCATTACTCAAAATCGTCATGGTTAGCACATTTCTTAATATTCAGTCTATATGAGAAGCCAAGTCATAATCAGAAGTTGACAGCTAATCTCTTCAGAATCAAAGCACAATGAATTTTGTGCCAAATTCTTTAAACTGGTTTAAGGAGCTTTTTGTTTGTTGGGGAAACCTCATAAGTGAGGCCTGATGTTCCAAATCCCTTTTTAGTAATAGTGGTTGAAGATTCTGCTTTAGGAATAATTTATCCCCATGTGACAGAGGGCCCATATGACCCGAAGTAGTACTAGATACAATCTTTCCCCTTCTTTTACTTAACACCGGCTGCCCCAACTTCACCTGCTTCCTGCATGTCTTCTCTGTGCTGGCCACCTTTAGAGCTGTTAACGTCTCTTGCTCACTGACCTACTTTCATGGAGCTGCACTCTGGCAAGTGAATGGGATAATTCCCTGTCATCCATTTAGAAAGTATCATTTAAGTTGGTGCATTTAGGGCTAAGCATCTCCTTGTTTTACAAGTTAATTGCGTAATTTGTAAAGTAGAAGTTTTACTCCCCTCATACACAGACTTTTGTCCGGAAACATTTTATTTTTTCACAAATACAGGAAACAGTAGAGAATTCTTTGGAAATACTCAAATAGACCCTGCAAAGATGTTTTGAAAGGCCAGGACTTATTTCCTTACACAAGGTCCATTGCTGTCTGGTAGGGTATCCATGAGTTGAAAGGCACTAATTAGCTTTGCAGCACTTACTAATTGGAGTCTTTTGGCTGTGAGGCATGCCTGGCAACATTCCTAGATGTTAGACATGGTCAGTTTAGTTCAATTTAACAATTTTTGACTACTTCATCACCAAGAAATTTATGCATAGAACCATCATATAATACATATTTGTTTAATAATTAAGTTTGATTATATTTTGACCTTATAATAACCCTGAGAAATAGTTATCTAGGAGTTTACTAGTTTTATGAAAATTAAATTGAGATTCAGAAAAATAATGCTGCATCAAAAATTACATTGTGTGGCCAGGAGTTAATATCTTTCAGCTACAGTTATCTTTGCATTGGTGAAGGCAGAACAGTGTATTTTAGTTTAGCGATCAGAAGCTTGGTTTTACATTCTCTCTCAGACAATGTCTAATTGACTTTGGATAACTTTTTAAACTTCTCTGGTTTTGGTATTTTATATTGACAAAATCAAGATAATACTTCTTCCTTTCTTTCAGGATTATTATGAGGGCCAAATGACTTGATGCCTGTAACATGTTGGGTGTGGTGTTTGACACCCAGCAGTTTGCAAATTGTTGGCTGCTATTTCCAAATTTAGCCCAGAAAGTGACACTTATTTTATTCCATAGACTGTCAGCTTGTGCCATCTATGAGGTTCTGTGTGGTTCAGCAATTCAAGACTGGAACCATGTCCCTCCACAGGCTTTGGAGATAGCATGCTCCATTTTCCCGAGAAAGTGTCTGGGTGCTGTGCCATCTTGTCTTGTAGTTAGTATTTCCATTCATACTGGGCCAAACTGTCCAAGACAGTGACTAGTAAAGCATCTTCTAAAATCTACCTGTTAAGAAGTTAGCGATCATATCAGAACTGTTTAAATAACTAAAATAGCATTTAAAATTTTGGGAAGACATTTTGATGATATCATTTTTATGTTCTTTAAAGGATAAAAGAGAAATAAGGAATTTCACTTAGATACATGGAAGCATTTCCTAATGGTCACCAAAGTGAAATACGTCACCAGCGGAGGCAGCAATGTACACGAGAAAGCTCAGGAAGCCTGAATCTTTGGTGCATCCTTTCAGTTTTGTAACTGAGGCAAAGCACTTTAACTACTTTGATTCTCAATTTTTCATCTGTAAAATGTAAATAATTAAATCTAAGACTTAGGAGGTGTGAATATCTAATGGAATGGAATAAAAGAAAGTGATTTGTGAGCTGTGAAGTGTTAATGCCAGCCTGACGTGGTGTTAGTATTCTCTGGGATTCTTTGAAGACACCAGAGATTCTTGGGTGAATGTGATCTTGCATGAAGGCAGGGAGCGAGCTAAGAATTGACCCTTCAGATCTATTTCACTCCAGGGGGTATGTCTTCAGCTAAAATTAGTACTGATGATACTAGATCTTATATCAAACTGAAATTCAATAGTTACTTTTATAAAGGCGCTAACTGAAATAACAAAGGGTAAGATACTTGGAAAGCAAACCTACATTGTGTAGAAAGACTTAGTCATCATCATATTGATTATATGTTGAGTATATTCAGTTATAATCAATAATTACAATGATAACCCCTGTGCATTACCAATTAGAACATCCTTTTAATAAGACAAAGGTTATCAGTTTGAATCCCCATATGGGACAATTATCATAACATTAGCTCTTCTGGTCTCAGATGAGATCGCACACATGTTCACAAGGATGATAAAGTAGATTGGCTGAAATCTTGGCAATGTCTAGGTAGTATGGGCAGAATTCTTTTATAGTGCATCTCTAGCTTTTGATTTTTTTCTTTAGCACCCTTAGCACTTTTGCATTTGGCAGTTGATCCTCTCAACTGCATGTTTTGTTTAGCAAATTAGTGGCGTTTATCACTTGAAATGATATTCCAGCTTTTTTAAAACACTGCCATCCTTCTAAAAGCTGGTTTAAAAACTACTCAGAGAAGGTGGTCTAATCACCAAATATGTTCTGTTTACATGGGCTTCACTATGTGAGACTGTATCCTTGAAAATGACTCTGAGAACCGGTAACTTCATATGGGTTTTTCAGATGGGAAAATGGAGACGATTTTTCCCCCAAGGTTTTTTACTCCCAGGTGAAGATATTTGTACTAATTTTATAAAAAGGTCAGTTGTACAGCTGGGCTTTACATACAGAGGTCCTGACTAAAGTTCTATATTTAATTTTTAGTCTTTTTTGGGGGAGGAGATTTTATGTAGTAAATTTAGTTATAGGCTGGGAAAAATGAATATTATGCCTGGATATTTAGCATGATTAATGATTGCTACAGTTTCTTTCAGAAGTAAATGCATGGTTTGAAGTGGCATACTACTTAGATACATTTTGTTAATAATGTCAGTTATATTGTTTGGTTCATTGGCATTAACAGGCATGGGAATTTTCCAGATGATGTCTATAATAAGCAAAAATGCTCTGATTGTGGAGGAAGCAAAGATCCCCAGATTGTGATTTGATGGATAAGATGGGGTACAAACCTGCTTTTCACAATTTATCTTTTGCTTACAAGCCTATTTACCAAAATTCCTCTTTAGAGGCTTAGACTGTCTTATATATTGTGGACGAGCATATCCATATCACCACTTAACTTAGTAAGCATTGAGAGGGTTTTGAGGTAATGGAGATAGAATTCATCCTGAGCACAGTCTGAGATCAGGCGGGAGATCTAAAAGTTTGACAGTAGAAAGAAAAAGAATATGAGGTGTAAGGCGTTGGGGTACCTGTTTTGGGAGTTTGGATTATGGCACTGGGAATATGGCCTATGAGAAGGCAGTATAAAGACACTGGGCTCCCAGATAGTGGGGAAGAAGTGAACTGGGGAGATGAAAGCTAAGAAAAGGAAAGTAGAATTGTGTTTAAGATAAAAATTTACTGTTTTGCCTTTGCCTTTCATTGTGAATACAGGTTTGATTTAAAAAACACTGAGCATTCTTAAGAAAAATCAATTGGTTTAAGTACATGTGATTCCTTATTTTTATGTTAACATTAAGAAGCGATTTCTTATTGATGATAGTTTCTTCAGGGAAGAAATGTTCTTTCTGTGTGAGAGGGTTGTTCTCCGTGTCCTCTCGCAGGCTACTTTCTCTCTCTTACTTTGTCTCTTTTCCAGTTAAATGGTGATAACACCAGTGTGATTAATTTCACTGGTTTGCTTCAAGAATCAATTAGGATAATATATATATTAAAAATTTGTACTGTAAAGTGCTCAACCAAATAGGAAACATAAACTGTTATGTGCAGTGTAGTTTGAATTCTGGAGCCAAATTGCCAGGGTTCGATCCCAGCGTGGTTCCTTTTAACTTTTGTGGCACTGGGCAAACTAAGCTTCTTATGTCTCAGTTTTCTCATCCATAAAATGAGGAAAATAATAACACTTGCCTCCTAATATTGATGTAAAGATCAAAGGAGTTACTAATTTGGATGAACTTAAAGCAGTGCTGGGCACTAAGGACAATGGCATCACCAGCTGTTGTGTTCTTACGTGTGTGTTGGCACAAAGCTGAATGCTGACTTTTGTGCATGAGAGTGAATTACTTGGAAATGAAAAAAAAAATCCTAGAGTTATGCTTTAAGCAATATAGTTCTTTGCTTGTATAACAAATTCATATTTGATTATAAGCCATTAGTGACAGTTAAATGGAACTATGTTTGAATTTAACAATATGAGTAAATATCTTTCAAGCACTTACTTGTCTTTTTTATTTTTTAATAATTTTTTTGGTGCATTGTAGTCATACTTCTTAATAGGATAAAAAAACTTGAGATATATGTGCACACATCACCCAATTAGCCCTTAACCAATCCCCAACCCCTTCCCTCCCCCTCCCTTCTTCCTTCCCATGCTTGGTTTCCTGATTAACTTTGATATGTTTGTTTAAGTACATCATTTGCTTTAAAGAATTTCCCTATTTGATTAACAAAAGTACTATTATTACTGCTGACATGCTGGATAAGGCTTACAGAGTATTGATTTTTTAGTTCATTATATTATAACTTAAACAAAAACTTTTTTTGTTATATTGGAGATTGAATCCAGGGGCATTTTACCTCTGAATTATCTATGTATACCCCAAGCCGTATTTTTATTTTTATTTTGAAACAGGGTCTTGTTAGGTTGATAAGAGTCTCACTACTTACTGAGGCTGTCCTTGAACCTGTGATCCTCTTGTCTCAGCCTCCCAGGTACTGGGATTACAGGTATATGGCACCAAGACCCACTAAAAACAAAACAAAAACAAAAACTTTTAACCCTTGCTGCTATGCATTGTAAGTAACTAACTGGATCCTCCCCTCCTTACCCACAACCATTTGTATTAAAACATCTAGTGTTGATACTCAGACAGTTGTTTTTTTTATACTGGGGATTGAGTCTAGGGTCATTCTATCTCCAAGCTATACTCCTAGCCCTTTTTATTTGTAAATTTTGAAGCAGGGTGTTACTAAGTTGCCAAGGGTCTTTCTAAATCGCTGAGGCTAGCCTTGAACCTGCAATCCTCCTGTCTCTGTCTCCCAAGTACTGGGATTATAGGCATGTCTCACCATGCCTGGCTGACATTGACATTCTTTCAGAAGCTCCTTAGGTAATTATAATGTACATCCACAGTACCATTGTTTTCTATTATTAGTAATTCAGTATATATCTGTATCATTTACATAATGATTATTTTATCATATTTAAGTAAATAAAGTGATGTAGTTGTTTATCGATGTTTCTTTTAAGCAAATCAATAGGTTTGTAAAATCTGTATCTTGTGCATATGTGTTAGTAGGCAGAAATAAGAAATTTGTTTATTTTCAATTATATATGCATTATTTGTTTATTTTGGTGTGAAGATGGGCTGCATATAAAAATAAGAATATAGAGCCAGGCATGGTGATACATGCCTGTCATTGCAGTATTGGGAGGCTGAGACAAGAAGAACCAGGTTTGGGGCCAGCATGTGGTAACTTAGCGAGACACTATTTCAAAATAAAAAAACAAAATGGGCTGGGGTGTAGCTTAAAGGTAGAATGCCCCTAGGTGGTTTAATTCCATACACACACACACACACACACACACACACACACACTCACTCACTCACTCACACTACTATGTAAGAGGTGAGAGGGGTCCTCAAGGGCACCTTGTGGAAACAGGACACACTCAGAAGCCAGTCCTGGCTGAGGGTGACTTACTCACTTACTGTGATCTTGTGGCGCCTACTTAACCTCTCCAGCCTCTTCTTCCTCTCTGGCGAGACGAACATGCACTTTGTGCAAGGACAACTGTGTTTCATGCTGCACGCACACGTATAACTTGACTCTGCCTTCTGCCTGCTCCCCGCACCATCTGGTGCGGATATCCAGAGCAGGGACTGTGTGGGAGCCTCAGCAGGACTGTCTGAGCCTGCAGGGCCAGCTGCTGGGAACTGCTCCCTCCCACTCTTCAGGGATCTTATCTCTGGCTCTGCTGGGACTGTTTTAGGACTGGCTGTTTGGTCTCATGACCTTTCATGAGCTTAGCATTTAGTCTATGGGGTCAGTCACTGCTGGCTGTGTGGCGGATGGTGTGCATAAAACCAAGGATGAAGGTGGCTTCTTGCTTCATGATAGGAGGTGCTGAGTACTCTCTGAGTGCCTGAAAAAAAAATTATTGTGCAAGACATAGATGGCTGTTCCTCTCTTTTTAGCTATCTTCCTCTCCATGCTTCTTTGTGTTGATTTGAGGCATTGGGGGGCCACCATGTATATTTTAGTTGGGAGGAAGAGGGAGAAATCATAGCCCTCTTACATTTCTTTTTCTTTATTGTGGTATTGGAGATTGAACTCAGGGCCTCATGTATGCTAGAAAGAGCTCTACCACTGAGCTACAGCCTCAGCTCCTAACTTTCTTTTTATGATAGGAAACAAGAGATTTGGTCTCCCTCCTCATCCTTGTCTTCTGGATCCTCCAGTGTAGGGGTTTTAAATTATTAAACAACATCACTCTCTTAATGTACATGCTTTATATCCAAGGGAGGAGGCTCATAATTATTTATTATTAGTTGTAAAGTAATACAACTGGATTCTAGATATTGGCTATGGTGTTTTGATGACCTTTCCATTTATAGGCATGTCTTTAGAATTAACTTATTTTTTCTTTTTTTTATGGTGCTGAGAGTTGAACCCAGAGGCATTCTACCTTGGAGCTACATCCCCAGCTCTATTTTATTTTTTTATTTTGAAACAGTGTCTTGTTAGGCTAATGAGAATTCCTCTACTTGTTGAGGCTGTCCTTGAACCTGCAATCCTCCTGTCTCACCCTCCCAAATACTAGGATTATAAGAGTGCTCCAGGACATGGGAATTTACCAGGGGGGCATTCTAACTGAGCTATACTTCCTTTTTTTTGTCTTTAAACATTTTTTTTATTGGTACATTGTAGTAGTATATCTTTATAAAGTACAAGATGGTAAGGCATACGTGCACATCCTCTTTGTCTTTTTTATTATGAAACAGAGTCTCCCTAAGTTGCTGAGGCTGTCCTTAAACCTGTGATCCTCCTATCCAGCTTCCCAAGTACTAGGATTATAGATGTGAACCACCATGCCAGGCTTCTGGAACAATCTTAATGCTTCATTAGAAATATTTATAAATTAGGATGTCATTTTTTCTATTTTCTTTTGTGTTCTGGAATTGCTACCAAATTCTCATTCTAGAAATAATGGTAGCTCTTGTTTTTTTGTTGTTGTTGGTTTTATTTTGGTGATTCGGAACTCAATATATTCTCTTTGGGTATGTTTTCTAATCTAAATCTTATGTTCCTCTACTAGATTCTGAGAGTCTTGAATGTAGGAAACTTATTTTTGTACTTAGCATAGTCATAACTATCATTTATTATGCATATACTATGTACCAGTTACTTTGCTTTATTTTAATTAATTCATATAAAAATAATGTACCCATAAGGAATCTATTTCAGAGAGCTTTTAAATTGTCCATGGTCATATAGCTAGTAAGTCAGAGAGCTTCCCTTTGAACTGTTTGACCTTAAAGCCAATTTTCTAAATCATTTTTCTGAATTACTTCTTAAAAGCAACAGCAGATAAACATAAGAAGAATGGGATACTGGCTGCCATGGGTAGATGGGGCTCTTTAGTGGGGATAACTAAGGAGCTGCACTCTTGAAGGAGAGGTTAGGAAGCTGTGTGGCTTCCAAGTCCTGGCTTTTCTCACTATGTGTTGACCTGCATCATTGGCATGCATGAAGACTTAGTAAAGGTTTGTGAAGAAATGGACCCTATCACGCTCAAGACAGAAGTCACCTTTAGGAGGCCTTGGCCATTTGTGAGTCTTCATGTCTTGCTTTTTATTCACATCAGAGAGACCCTGAGATCATGTGAAGATGTTTCTCAATGATCAGGTCTTTGGTTGAGGTGACCAAAGTCTGAAGAGGACTGGGATGAATCCATGGAGTTAAGACATTCTAGGGGCCAGGACTGTGCTGAGGTCAGTCTTGGTTCCCAGGAGATGCTCTGAAGTCAGCCTTGTGGTTGTGCTTGTGGTTGAGGCCATTGATGGGACCACTGGCTGTGGCAAGGAGGAGGTAAATGGAAGAGGAGGAGGTTGGTAAATGCTACCAACTCATAGCTGTGTTGGTTGTACCCAGAGAACATTTCTGTTTAATGCATTTGGGAACCATAATTTTAACTCTTACTGAGTGTGGAAGCAGAAGAAAAATAAAGCTAGCTCTTTAAAGGGCTGAAGTCCTCTCCTAAACATGTGCTTTTTAATGACTGGGAAATTCCTAGTATAGGAAAAAAAATGTCCTTTGGTACAAATGAGGTCATTCTGGTCCTTATTGGCCCCATGCACCCCAGTTCCTGTTTTCTGTTCCATGTTTTGCGACTAGAGGTTACTGGGAGGATAATCCCTCTGTGGATAATCACTGCTTTGGGGGCAGGTTGCCAAAGGGAAAGTTATCTCAGCTTGCAAACTGCCAAGCCAGAGTCAGAGGCTTGGATCCCAGGGATGCTGAGCCAGTGCCTGATAGTGATTTGGTCCAGGCTGGCCAGGGGCTGGGTTGTTTAGCATGTGTCTCATGTATCCTATTACTACCACTGCATCTACTTCCTTCTCTCAGCCCCTCTACTGCTTCTTTGCTCAGGAATAATTTGCCATTTCTAGGTGCATTCTGCTAACTCTGCTTTGATTCTAGCCTTATCAGCAAGCACTTGTGTACCAGTCTGAGATTCTTGTTTTAAGCTGGTCTAATGAAAAAACAAAAAAGCTGCTGAAAGAAGTTGCTCTGACTCTTTCCTTTGAGGGCTAGGAGGCCAATTCTTCCTAAACATACTTTGAAAATTAGTTTGGCTACTGTGAAAAATGTGTCTGAGGCCCTACATTTGTACTGTGAATGGGTATTCCTATGTGGTATGGTAGAGTAGATCTCAGGGGATGCTTGCCAGTTAACTTAAGCTCATTTGCCTCTGGCTTTAAAATATTCATTTTCTGCCAAGGAGATATTATAGGTTTGAAGACTATTCGGGATATTGTTCACATATATCTGAATATTTTAATAAAGAGGTAAATAGGGAGTTGGATCCAAGTGAAAATTGACATAGACTTCTGGGGAATCTCTTGTGAATTGTATATCTTTAAGATAGTCACTTTTAAGCACTGGAGATTAGATATTAATAAATTAATTGTTTGTTAGGTACCAGAACTGTGCTGGACCTCTTCTACACATTACCTTTTCATAGCTGCTAGATTTGTGTAGCTAATTAGCAGTAGCCCATGGAATAACCAAGTGAGGGGCTGTCTCACATCTTGAGTGTTTGTTTTAGTCATGCTCTCCTAAAACTTTTTCATCACTAGAATGGATCAATGTTTTCATAAACTTCTGAAGCCTTTTTTATTCTTGATTAAGTATAGGTGTTTATTTTTTGTGTGTGTTCTAATAAATCTTTATTCACATAAATGAGTAGTGAATTCAATTAGGCCACAGATCATAATGTATCAGTCTTTGGGTATTTATTATTTGAAAAACTCATTTGCTCTACAGTGTGTGGTCCTTCTCATCATAATGTCTTAATAAAATCTTTGTTCTGGAACTTTTGAGTCCCGTTAATGGCTCCCCAAGTCTGAAACTCAAAGTTCAGACCCTGCTGAATTATTCTCATTTAAGCCTGAGAATATTTTTTTTGATTTAGCATTAATATTTTATCTTGAACTGTCATGGTAAGAGGAGGATTATAAATTTTAGTTCTGAGCTGCTTAGGTATTTGCTACAGAAACCCCCATTTGTCCATAGCACTTGTGACCCCTCTAGGAAGTTTGAGAAATAATTCTTTTTTTTTTTTTTTTTTTTTTTTTTTTGCGGGTCTGGGGATGGAACCCAGAAGCATTTGACCTCGAGCTACACACCCCGCCCAAGTTTTTACTCTTAATTTTTGAAACAGGGTCTCACTGAGTTGCAGAGGGCCTCACTAAGTACCTGAGGCTGTCCGCGAACTGTGATCCTCTGGTCTCACCCTCCCAAATGCTGGGATTACAAGCCTGTGCCACCACGCCCGGCCGAGAAACAATTCTTGCTAAAGATTTCTTTGGGACATTGAGGAAGCCAGGCTGATTGCCACTTAAAAGGTGGTGATGTGGTTCTGGTCCATCTGTTTCCCATCATACCCTGGACTTTCTGTTAGATGAAGAACTAATGGGGAAAAATGAAGATGATCAAACTTAAAAAAAGACCTGTTATAAAGTTGACTATTTAAACTCAATTTATAGCCATTTGCTTGACCATTCTTTAAGGTCCTGTTCAAACCTCTAATAAAATAATAAGATGCCCCCTTTCATTGTAGTTGATCAGACGTCACGCAGGTACATATGCCCAACAGGAAGAACTCTGTAGCCTTGGTTTCTATAGTATACTCTCTCAATTATTCCCAGGGTCTCCTTTGATTGTAGGAAGCCAATGAATATTTCATTGAACTCCATAGATGTTTCAAAAAATTGAATAATTATGGCTGTTATATACTATCACTCTTGAAATTGGGAAGTTTGGGGTAATTGCGGAATACCTCATTGGGCCATGTATTTTCCTATGGGAAAAATACATGCTAAATGGAAAATAAGTTAATATTTTAAAGTGGAAATTCTCATGAGATAAAGCCGAAGCTATATTTTTGCCTATAGTACTTGTAATGGGAATGACACTGATTTGATGATAATATATTTTTATTATTGTTATTATCCTGTAGCCTCAGACGATACAGCAAACTCTGAAGAGGACATTGCAGTATTATGAACATCAAGTTATTGGGTGAGTAAAAAATGGCTTTTGGTCACTAATGGGAACAAATGGAAGGTAATTCCTCAAACATAGCTATTTAGCATGTGGTTATTGTATTCTCCAGGTCAACTTTACCTCATAGTGGCTATGTTCTCAATGTGTGGAGTAGGGACTAATGAGTGTTCCTTGGAATGATTGCCTTTGGTTTATTTTTATTATTTCAAGTAAAATTTCATTTAGGAATTGCCTCCCCTCTACTCTTTTTCTTATATTCTTACCCTCTCATTCCAAGATTGAATTTCATAACTTTGCCTTATAACTTGATACCAGCTGGGAGGCATTAAATTTATGTAGAGTTTCATCCGAATCCCTATAAGCTTCATATACTTCAGTGATGTGTTGGTTTAGTTGGAGTGACACGCAACATGTCTTTCTGTCTTATCCTCTCATTCTCCAAGAGGTTGTGATATGGTGTGAAGTATGAAGTCTTGATATCTAAAGGTAGGGACTCAAGACCTCAGCACCACATAGAACATCTAATGAGTAACTTTATTCTTCTCTTTGTAAAATGTGATGATAATAATAATAGCTAAATCAAGGATTAGATGTCATGTTTAAATGAGATGATCTCAATGAAAATATTTTGTAAACTTGAAATCTCCAGATAAATGAAATGAACACCTTTGCTGGTTGTGGCAAAAGAAATTGGCAAGTAAGAAAAGCCTAAATTTACTTTCTTGTGAAATTTAGCTTTTTAAACTTATTGGTATTATTGGCAATGACATTTTAACTCATCTTGTTAATATTCTTTATATGCTATAATGATTGAATCTTTGCAAGATTTTTAAAAGCTTTTGTGGAGTCTAGATTCGAACCTCGGTGTTTCTTGAAATATCAAGAATCAATTCACATTGTAAATCACAGTTATTTCCATGGGCTCAAAATCATATTTTTGGCTATTAGGATGTTGTGTGATTCTTTAAACACAAAACAGAGAGAAGAAAACGAATGGAATATAACCTCAATACTTAGTACAGTGCCATATACTTTTAAGTGCTTGATGATTATGTTAATTGTCATTTCAAAGGAAATTGCTTTGAAACTTTGTCATACTAATCCTCAAGAGTGCAGTACTAGGAAAAAATATTATTTAAACTCATGAGATGGCTTTTAGTTTGAGACCATTAGTGAGTTAAAATGGTTTATCCTAATGGAGCTACAGAATGTCAAATTAATCTTTCCCCACATGTTCTAAAATAAAACTTAATCATCTTGTTGAGTTTGCTACTTTCAGAGTATGGTGTATGGATAAAATTTGTTAATATAAAAGTTTCTTATATGTGGTAAGTACTACATACCTGTTTGCTCTTATGTTTTTTATTTGTTACTATTATTAGTATTGTAATGACATTACCAGTCATGAAACTCAGATCATTTTCTGGAATTATGAATGCTCTCTATTTTGAAATGAAGTAGCTGATAATATATTTTCATTCCTAAATTAAACTATGTCTTCAAGACCAATTGAAATGGGATTCTTATGATCAAATTGGATCACTAAGCTAAAAATTGCAATAATCAGTAGAATATATTTTTACCATTGGGAGGACGGAATTCTCTTTTATTTGTACTGCCTAACCTTTCCTCTCCATGTAGATATGGCCTGTAGGGATTCTTTGTTCATTGCCTGAATGGTCTTTTAAAATTCTCTTTATTGCAAGTCGGGCGTGGTGGCGCACAAACGCTTGTAATCCCTGCACTTGGGAGGTGGAGACAGGAGGATCGCACAGGTTTGAAGCCAGCCTCTCTGGCTTAAGAGACCCTGTTTCCAAATAAAAATATAAAAAATAAGTGTATGGGGGTGTAGTCCGGAGGTAGAAGGGTTTCCGGGAACCCCCGTACCACCAAAAAAGAAAAAAAAATTCTCTTTATTGCAGATATAAAGAATAAAAATATGTTTTGTGGTGCTGGGGAGTGAACCCAAGGGCACTCTACCTCCAAACTACACTCCCAGCCCCCACCTCCTTTTATTTTGTTTTTGAAACAGAATCTCAATAGGTTGCTGAGAATTTTGTTACATTGCTGAGCCTATCCTTGAATCTTCGGATATTCTTTTCTCAGCCTACTCTGTACTGGCATTACAGACATGTGCCGCCAAGCCTGGCTGAATTTGACTCTTACATAAAGAGGTCAGGTTAGAGATCTGATCCAAATAGACCAACGGGCACACCTTAAACTGGGTGCTTGCTAACTTCTAGGACTTGAAGTGCCTTTGCTTCCTGCCTTTACATGTCCTCATGCAGACAAAGAGGACCAGCTGGCAGCGATTTTTATCACTTTTACCTTTCTTGATTTGTCTTCCCTTCCCTCTTATCTTCTGCCTTCCGACTCCCTCTTTTGCCTTTTATGTTTCTGCTCTTCAGCACCCCTTCCTGCTCACTGCTTTTTTTTTTTTTTTTTTCCTGGGAATTGAACCCAGACTTGGGAACTGGGAATTGAACCCAGGGAAGTTCTACCTCTGAGCTAGATCCTTAACCCTATTTTTTTTTTTTTCTGAAGCAGGGTCTTGCTAAGTTCCCGAGGGCCTCTCCAAGTGACCCTCCTATCTCAACCTCCCAAATACTGGGATTGCAGGTGTGCACCACTATGCTCAGCTTTTACCTCCCTTTCCAAAACTGAAAAAGGAGAGCAGCTAATATCACTAACACTTGGACCAACATCTATTCACACCTTTGCTTCTTTTAAGGAAACTTGCTTTTTCTTAAGACAACTTGTTTCTCTCAAGAAAACTCAATTTAGGCCTTTTTATCTCTAACTGTGAAAAGGAATGTGTTTCTTACAGTTAAGGAGATTTCAGGCAATGGAGAATAAGTGCCGACAAGCATTGTTTTACATATTTCAGGGGGAAGTGAGGGTGGAAGGAGATGGCTTTTCCTAATTTTTGAAATTGGACACGCTGAAGGCTTATCTTGAAGTAGTTCCGTTTTTAGGTAGCTTGGATCGTGCTGCCGGCCAAGGATGCTCAGTAGGGAAACTAACCTTTTTTCATTTCTTAATTTAGCCTGCAACTATTTTCATCCACCCTTTCCTCTTTTTACAAGGGTAAACTTGCTTTACTTATTGAAGCTCTAGGATAGCATACTATCCTCCTTGAATTCTTAGAGTGGTGGCCCATAGAAATTCTCTGAGGCTTTTTTTTTTTTTTTTTTGTCTCCCAAGACCTAGACTTGAATGCAGGCAGCAGCTGTTCAAAGAATCACAGATGGAGAATAGGGAGGGAGTAGATGATGGGGCTTCTTGTTAGGAAGTTAGATAACATGTCTGTCTCAGCCACTTTATCTTTAAACATTTATTCTACTCCTTAATTTACCCATTCACTTGTTTATTTATTTATTTATAGAGATCATTTATGTTGGAAGAATGAGTGCCAAATAATTTATTCATACCATGTGATAAGGCTTCTCTTCGTCTCTATTGTCATCATGTCTCACAGAGAGATTCTGATCTAAATTTTTGGATGAGATAAGAAGATGGCAGGTTCGAGGTCAGGCTTGCCAACTTAGTAAGACCCACCGCGTCTTAGTGAGACCCTATTTAATAATACAAAGGGCTTGGATTGTAGCTTGGAGATGGAACACCCCTGGGTTCAATCCCCAGCACCCCCTCAAAAACTAGATCATTCCATTTTCTTGGAATTGATTTGAAGCCAATAGTTCTCAAATGATAATGTTCATCAGAATCACCCTACAGTCTTTTTAAAATGCTGGGCCCACTGTACCAGGGTTCTTCAGAGAAACAGAACCAGGAGCTTTATTAGATTGGCTAATACAATCAGAGACTGAATAGTCCCACGTGGCCATTTACAAGCTGGAGAAATGGGGAAACCAGTAATTGCCCAGTCCAAGGAGTTGTAAGCCTTAGAGCAGGAGGAGCTCACAATGTATCCCCATCGAAGCTAGGAAGGCCTGGAAGCCCCCTGGAGCTCTGCTGGTGTAAGTCTGGGTTCAAAGGCTGAGGAAATCTGGAGTCTGATGTCCATGGGCAGTGTCACCAGCAAAGAAACTCCCCTGTTTTATGAAAAGTTTAGCATGCCCATGTGTGCCAGCTTCCCTTTCTTCCACGTTTTGCCCTATGAGGAAATTCAGCCATTGGGTGGTGCTCCCCACATTTAGAGCAGGTCTTACCCACATACCAGCCTTCATCTGGAAACAAAAAGACACACTGGCATGTGCTTTACTAATTCTTTAGGCATCTGTCTCTCAAGCGAGTTGACCATCATACCCACCCCAGAGTTTCTTGTTTGTAGACTTGGGGCGAGCTCAAGATTTGGCATTTCTCACACGTTCCCAGGTAATACTGACGCTGCTGGTCCAGGATCCACATGTTGAAACTCCTGCTTTAAACTGTAAAATGATATGTTTTAGTAGAATACAATCTGAATTTTTCTGTAATCTAGCCCCTGTTTACTTCTCTAATTCCATGTCCTTCCACTCCTTACCCTCCCCCTTTTCACTCCACTCCAACATTTTGGTTTGTTTCTCATCTCTAACAAATTAGCCGCAGGGCCTTTGTGTGTGTAATGTTCATGGGGTGCTCCACATCCAGATGTTTGTGGGGTTTATGTTTTAAATGTCATCTCTCCAGAAAAGCCCGCTCTGAGCACCCAATCGGGAGTCCCTCCATCCCCTGCCTCAGTCTTCACCTACGGTCACTTTCTAGTGAACGATGTCTGTTATTTCTCTTATGCTCCTTATCATCCACTGACTGTCTCATTTTCTTAAATATCCTGCTTACTTCTGTCTCCCTGTGCTTTTGTAAAGTGCTTGTCAAATAGGAGGAACTAACTTTTTATTTCTTTATTCATTTTGTGTGGTACTAGAGATGGAGCCCATGGGCATTCTACCTCCAAGCTATACCACCAGCCCAATTTCATTCTTTTTATTTGGAGACAGGGTTTCTCTAAGTTGCAGAAGGCCTCACTAAGTTTCATGAGGCTGGCTGTTAACCTGTGGCCCTCCTGTCTCATCCTCCCAAATATTGAGAGTATATTTTTTTTGATGAAGAGGGGAATGGATAAATGAATAAATTATGCCCAAGAAATATGTACATAGATTTTTTAAGAGCATAGTGAATAAAAGATTATATATATATATATATATATATATATATATATATGGAAATGAAATGTAAACTAAGGAGTTCAAATAATCTCCAGTCTCTATTACAGTTGTAAAACTTAAGAGTTTTATATTACTCAGGGCCTTTTTCTTTATGACATGAATTATACTGACTTATTTGCATACCTTTTTATTTTTCTTAATATTCTGCCACGATGTGTCAGATGGAATTTTTGGTAAATTTTAATTATTTTATAAACTCTACATATTTGTGCCAACTGAAGAGTTTCTTGTTTGTATAGCAGTCTCCTGCCCTCAATCCTGAATGTGTAAGGGTGGTGAGTAGGCATCTTTATGTTAGCTGCTCTATAACTCAAGTTCCTAGGGAATGGTGAATTGTGCAGCTATGAACGTAGATACACATGCATTAGTTTGGTAGTTTGGTTTTCATTCTTTTGGGTAGATACCCAGAAGTGGTATTGCTGGATCATATGGTAGATTTGTTCTCATTCCTCTGAGGATCCTTCATACTCTTTTCCAAAGTGGTTGCACTAATTTGCAATCCCACCGACAATGCATTAGAGTTCCCACTTCTCCACATCCTCGCCAGCATTTGCTGTTGTTTGTGCTTTGAATGATTGCCATTCTAGTTGGAGTCAGGTGGAATCTCAGGGTAGTTTTGATTTGCATCTCTCTGATTTTGGACAGTACATGGTGGAAAGCATAGTGATAAGTGGAAGGGTTCAGGAGAAGACAGGTAAGTTTCTAGTTAGGAATTACAATAAAATTAGGACTGAGGGATATCTGATTATGCATCTTTTTCTAATTTTTTTTTTTTTGCTTCCATCTTGTACCTTTTCTTCTCTCTGTGTGTCTTTGCAGCTGTTTTTGGAAGTAGACATTGAAGATTTATAGACTTCAAAGTCCTATTCTGCTATTCAGTAATCTTGGGAAGATTAATTAAAATCCCTGAGTCTCAGTATTCACATGTTAAAAATAGGAATAACAACAGGACTGAAGTTTAAGTGAAATCTTAACAATAATATATAAAGTCTTTGGATCATATAGTTACTCCAGTGCTCAGTATACAAAAATCACTGACATGTTAGTTATTGTTACCACTGTTAGGATCTGGATCTTTTATACTTTTAATTTATTCTTTTTCCATTATTTTCTTGCTGTCTTTTCCCTGTCATTGTTGGGCCTTTTAAAGGTGAGGAATCCACTGTTTATTATTGGGAGCTAGATATGCCCAGTTCGTGTTCCAACTATAGTTTTTGTCTTACAAGTTTCTTTTGTTTGGGGTTTGTTTGACCCAAATTTTCTGTCTTAAGAGTGCCTGACCCAACTTCTCTTATGCATGTTTATATTTTGTGACTCCTATTGGTCTGTAGCTCAGACAAATGGATTATTTTGACAGGAGAGACAAAGCCAAGATGTCTCTAGTAAATATCATGGAAAACACATTGATAATCAGTAGTCCTAAAATCTATTGTTCATCTCTCCTGTATTTTAAACAATAAACTTAAATATGTGGACAGAATCATGATATTCATTCTACATTTTTTAGCAGAATACACATTGTTGTGTTAATATCACAGTTAGGACTGTTGCCAACCTCATGTTCGTCTGGTGACACCATTTCCTGTAGTCATCTAAAATTAAATTCTGTTCCTCTGATTATCATTGTGGGCCCCATGTTTGTTTTACACAGCTAGCCTTCTGTTCTTTTTCTTTTGACAATTGAACAGAGATTAAGCCAGAATAATTTTATTTGAGCACTAGAAGTAAAATTAAGAGTGGGTGAACCCTGATTATTCTGGGAAATAAATTGCAAATTTATTACTTATGCTGTCATTGTCAGAATTTTGTGGCTGCAAATTATTGTGTCTAAAAAGTGATCTAGCTTCTTTATATTTACAAAGAATAAGAGCATCCTTTTGAACAAAAACAATGAGTTAGACAAAAACTAATATCTAGTGGTTGCTCACTATGTTGGAGGCAATATGTTGGGCACTTTACATCTGTTATTTTATTTAATATTAGCCACATTTTGCATAGAATCATGGTATTATGCTCATTTTATAGATGAAGAAGTCGAGGGTGAGTGAAAAACCATTTTGTCCAAGTTCAATGTAATAAAATTTATGGAACTTGAATTAAAAATAACATTGTATTTATCTGTGTTTAATGTCAATGCTCCCTATTCCTCCTCTAACTGAGTGATTTTTGCCTTGTAGAAACTATAGTAATAATCTGCCTTACTAGTTTACTCAAGTCTCATCTGGGTGAGGTTGTGTACAGACATGGAAACATTTTATTATTTTTCTCCAGTCACTTGAATCTTGCTAAGATGAATCTCTTTTGATACTTGCTTGGATAGATTCCTTTCTTTGCTAAATACTTTTATTAAAGATTATAAAATTTTCTTCAGGCCAGTTTTAATCTTCAATCTCATATCCAGTTTAACTTTCATTCCCCTCTCTGCCTGGGTCAGACCTTGGCCTGAGGGGCTTGGAGGACAATGGAGAGAAGTTCCGATGTGGCTTTTCACTACTCCCGGTTTCTCCTTCCCAGGTCCCTTTCTCTTCTTATGTGTTGTGTCAGACAGAATTGAAATGGAAAATGGCAGAAGTCTTTCTGAATTCACTAGCATTCCTAGCAGTCATCTCCTGGCTCTGATTTCCTCATTGAGGTGAACGTGTGGGATTCCTCCTGACAGCTTCAGATGCTCCAGCTTCTGCCCTGGAGGACTGTACCCCACAGTGTTGCTAGAAGAATCCTTGTCCCTAGCTGCAGCTTTTGGCATGGGAAAGCATCAGGATGCTTCGATAGCTCAAGCTCCCCTCTCATTAGTGGCATTTCTTTAACCCATGGGAAACATTTTTTTTTTTTTTTTTTTTTAGCGGTTCTGGGGATGGAACCCAGGGGCATTTGACTTCCAAGCTATACCCTCAGACCTATTTATTTTTTTTATTCTTTATTTTGAAACCAGGTCTCACTGAGTTGCAGAGGGCCTCACTTAGTAGCTGAGGCTGTCCGCAAACCGTGCTCCTCTGGTCTCAGCCTCCTGAATGCTGGGATTACAAGCGTGCGCCACCACGCCCGGCTGGGAAACATATTTTTGCCTTGCCAAATGGTGGGCCCATAGGTTTCTCCCAAATTTATTATATATATATATTTTTTTTTACACATCAATAACTCTCTCTCGAAGCTTTTGCTCTATTCAGGGATGGGTGGATGATTAGAAAATCCCCGGCCTCTGAAGATTTTCTTTCGAGAATGAGGTACCCACCTTCTCAACTCTACCAGCTAGTGACCCCTCTCCCTAAATGGGCTTCTTTAGGGAACACTTCTGTTCTATCTTTTTCTCAGAGAGAAGGGGGGAAACACAATAGCAAGCTGTTATTAGGCCAGGGACTCACTTTGGCGATTCCTTTTGTATTCTTTCTATTTCTTTGCTTCTGTCTTCTGTGAACCGACTGCAGGGTGACAGTGGCAATGGCCATTTATCTGCCTCTGAAATCCTGAAGGAGGTTTCTGGTCTTCTTGGCTACACATTTGGAACATGGGAGCATTTGGTCCCCATTGTCCTCAGTTTTGATGTTTTATTTCTTGTTTAGAGGCAACTAGAAAAGTCCCAGCCAATATCCAGTTGCATCAGCATTGTGTCATTTAGTCCTCACAGGAATTCTAGGAAGTACCTTTATTATTTGAGGGCAGAGAATTATACTAATAGTAATTAGGTTATTTTCCCCAGGCAAGTCTAACAGATAGGAAATGGTAAGAACATGACTCAAATTCTGCCAGGCTCTGAACAATGCATTTATGTATTTATTTGTTATCCATACACCATGCTAATATTTTTTCTATTGTGATGTAGGTTGTAGTGTATGTACTTTCAACACAGTTAAGTACCAGTGAACCAAATTAGTATGTGCAAGATTTATTTTTCTAGGCAGCTTCTTTATGGAAACAGATTACCACCAGGAAAGGTGTGCTCAGATAGGGATATATTAGCTACACAAATCTGATATATGTCTTGGTTTGTCTCATCTCTCTCTTTTATAATCAGCCTTCTTATTAAACAATTGCCTACAGTTCAAGTCAACACTACTAATCCTGATGGCAATGGTGGGTTATGCTACAATTATTTCTGAATGTTTGGTTATCTTAAAATGTGATTACCCTGGAAGCATAGACTGTGTGCATGTGCATGTGTATTTGAGAGCATTTGAAGACACTTTAAAATTTTTGCCATGTGCTAATTTTATTTTATTCTCAGTTATAGGGATGCAGAAAAGAATTTCCACAATATCTCTAACAGATGCTCCTATGCAGACCATTCCAGCAAGGAAGAAATTGAAGATGTCTCAGGAATTCTTCAGTGTACTGCTAATATACTCGGTATATTAACTATCTATTTATATGATTGAAAGAGAAGAAAGGAGGGGTAGGAGGGCAAGTGAAGGTTTATAAATGTTTCATTTCTTACTATGTAAGAAAGACTTGGAGAAAAAGGCTAACACCAAGCCCTTGTCTTCAGTGATTTAATTTTAACAGTCTTGAAGATGTTTGTGTGAAAATTATATGCATGCCATTTAATTGCAGATTACAAACCATTATAACAAAAAAAATACTTGTATTCCAGGGAAAGTTTTCCAAATAGTCACATATTTGTGGTGTTAGCCTCATGTAGTCCATGTTCTCTGATCTTCACCCTTGGCTGGAATGTGGGATCTTTCTTTTTCTCCAAGTCATATTATGTTATTCCTGGGAGGCCCTGGTGGGGCTGGAGGGTGGCTCACATTTACTTATGGTTAATTCCACAACTCAATGGTCACTTCTGTGACTATGTCAATGAAGCAGATCATCTACTGTGGTGCCCTGCTTCATTGCTTGGGATCGGTGAATGTGTATTTTGAAGATAACTAACATACATCTTCTGTGTTTGGATGATTGTAACATGGCTAAAAGTATTGCTAAAAATGCATGGAATTATGCAGACCTAGGGTATTATAACAAGGCTATACTGTCTGAAGTTCTTGTATATTCTATAAAAAAATAGATGGTATCACAGGAACACCTTTTACCCTGATGTCTGACAGAGGATTTTAGTGAAAAGTATCCCTTTCAGTTTTTTCTTTTTCTTTCTGGAATCCTCCTTTTTTCTTATGACTGAGAACGGGAAACATGGAGTGCTAATGGTGGTGGTGGTGGTGAGATCAGCAAAGCTTAGTGACTGCTTCCCTACAGAAAGCAGAATGACCACTCCTTAAGAATCAGGTGATGGAGACTGGTGCAAACTGGTTTTCCTGTTATGCTTTTTCTTTATGGAAAGTGCTTTCCCT
This sequence comes from Muscardinus avellanarius, assembly GCF_963383645.1. Classification (NCBI taxonomy): domain Eukaryota; kingdom Metazoa; phylum Chordata; class Mammalia; order Rodentia; family Gliridae; genus Muscardinus; species Muscardinus avellanarius. Next base: position 146,725,749 of record NC_137786.1, read on the forward strand.
GGAGATGTCTGAATTCCTCCTACAAATTGATTTTGGGTGATCTTAAACTACGAGTGACCAGATTTTTCTAAACATGCCTGATTCTCAGAGAGAGAGAGAGAGAGAGAGAGAGAGAGAGAGAGAGAGAGAGAGTCTTCTTTGACACTCCAGCTACCAATGACTATCTTTTCATCTTAAGTAACTTTTGTAAATGTAAAATATCATAATAAGAAAACAGACCTTTTATGAGGAGAGATATATAGATAAAGTGATTTGTCTATGATATGGTGCAAAACAGTAGTAAACAGTGATCTGAAGGCCAAATATTCATTTACTTCAATCTTACTGCAGTGCCAACGGGTATCATACTACCAAAGTTAACCTCATTGGAAAATATAAAGTCGGAATAAAGGGATTGAGTGGGGTTGGACGTTAGCCAAGAGCTGTTTCAAGTTTTTGTTTTTTCATTTTTTGACCTTTTTAATTTTTATTGTTTTTACATATTCTGTTGGTGCACTGTAGTCTCACATCATAATGCAGTTCAGAGTGAAAGTGACATAAATGTACACAGCACTTGGTGAGCTTTCCCCTGGCTCCTTCCTCTTCATCCTGCACAATATTGAAATTGACATTGGTATTCTTTCGTATGTACACAAGGTCCATGGAAAGATTTCTTTCATTAATTCTCTCTTCACCCTGCTTCCCTCCCTCCTGGAGACATAGACTACCTTGACTGCTCCACTGTTTTTTTTTTTTTTTCTCCACTATATAAAGTCCCTCTTGTATCCCAATTACTCTCTAGTTTCCATTTTTGAGAGAAACCTATGAGTAACATTTATTTGTCTTGACACATGATGATTTTTAAAGGGTAGGATAAGATGATGCCCTGCTAAGAGAGATGTATCAGAATCTCTGTGATGAGATGTTTAATATTTTGAAAAGTTGTTCCTTATTCCATTTCTAAATGTTTCCTTGACCTTCACATCTCCTTTTCTCATGTTCTCCACCTTGAGAATACTGAGTTAGAGGGTGTAGGAAGTGTTAAAAGATAATATACGTATAGGGAGTGCTAAAGGCCTCTGAGCTGTGATTTGTAAATGAGTGTGGAATTCTCAGAGAAGAAACCTGAGTCAGACAATTTCATATGGTAGCCACCTGGGGACACTGTAAGCCCAGAACAGCTTATTTGCCCTTCAAAAACTACCTTGGGATGCAGCATAGGTAGTGAGAAAAAACAAAAACAAAACCTCAAAAAAACCCCAAAACTCAGCAGGCAGTGATATTAGAAAAACCTACTAATATTAGAGAGTCAGTTTAAGTGCTTATGATTTCAAAGGTGACTCTATGATAGGGCTTAGATTTCCATAAATATTAACTGTTCCTAGAAAAGAGATATTAGCTCTGATTTTTTTCCTACTCTAGTAATGGTAAGTTGTCTTAAAGTTTTTTTTTTTTTTTTTTTTTTTTTGGTGGTACTGGGGTTCCTGGAAGCCCTTCTACCTCTGGGCTACACTCCCAGACCTATTTTTTATTTTTGGAAACAGGGTCTCTTAAGCCAGCGCGGCTGGCTTCGAACCTGCGCGATCCTCCTGTCTCCGCCTCCCAAGCGCGGGGATTACAAGCGTGCGCCACCACGCCTGGCTAAGTTTTAAAGCATAGTCTTTTAAAATTTAGATCTGTGAAGAATGAACCCAAATGCCTGTCACTTGTTGATCAGCTATTGGCCTTGATCCAGTGTGTGATCATATGCCTAAGAGGTAGCTGTTTGCTTTTGAATACTGTCCTTTCATAACTCTTGAAATGTAGACTCTCTCAGAGCAAAGATATCGGTACTGGCCATATTCAATGGAATCCTTTTTTTAACAAGCCAATGAACTATGATTACTCTTTGGCTTGTTAAAGTTTCATCATTAAAAAATACATTTAAATTCTCTTATATAATCATTTATGAGAATCAAAGAATTGATTAATTTGATGGACAGAAGAAATTCTTCTAAGGAAATAAGTCTTAGGGGGAGGAGGGATTTAGGGAGGGGCATAAAGAAATACGATTTCAACTGAGCTAAGAGAAATGATGGCTGGACTTTCTCTGATGGTTTAATCACCTTATGGGAGTGTGTTTAGACTATTAGTGGATACAGATTGGTAAATACCTATGTCTTTCACTTTACTTTTAAACCTTGTTAAGGTTGTAGTAGAGACTGGACATACATTTAATTATTCACTTGTTTGTTGGCTGCTTATACTTTACCTACCATCGAGAAAGACTTGAACCCCTAAGTCAGTAAATATGATCACAGAAACAAAATTTTCTCCTTCCAAAATGACATTTACTATGTGTTTGGTATAAACTTCTGTAGACAGATTGGCCATTTACTAGACTATCAAGTTGAAGTTTGAGGTTAGGGTGATATAGAATGAAAATGGGGACTTGAAGAAAGGGAGAGAAGTTGGGTGTGGTGCTGGATGCCTGTAATTCTAGTACTTGGGAGGCTGAGACCGGAGGATTGCAAGTTCCAGGCCTGCCTCAGCAACTTATTGAGACCTTAGGACTGAAATCCTGTGTCAAGAAAAAAATAATAAGTGCTGGGGCTATAGCTTGGAGGTAGAGTGCCTATGGGTTCAATATTCAGTACCAAAAGAGGGAAGAAAGAAGAAAGCATGGAAGGGTCTGAGGGTTTGTGTTAGAGATTTGTAGACGTTCTCCATTTAGCATTTGTTCTCTGGATTCTTTCATTGTACTCCCTAGGAATACATGCTCATTACATGCCCCGCTATTAATGGGAAAGAACTGTTTCTAGATATTATTTCCCCCATTTATTTCTCTTTTGTTAGCTTAGAAACCACTGGGTCTATTTTCTGTCTCATGACTTATACGTGAGGCACATTGGGTACAGCCTGCTCCTTCTCTTCTGTTCACCACCTTTTGGTGCTCTGGTAATCATGGTGATAATGCAGCAGAGGACTTTAAAGAGGTTCTTAAAACTCTGGGAAAAGATTATGTAAAGAAAGATAGTTGTGAACAATGCCCTCCCTGCTGAAGGCTTTTAGTGTTAAATTTACTTTGTTATTTGGTACATAATGTCTTTTGCATACTGAAATGTCTAATTTTAGTCGTCTGAAAAATATAAACCTTTTTTAGCCATAATCTGCAAAGCCTATTTTTAGTTCAAATTAAATAGTAAAAAATGTGTTCATATGCCTATAAAGTATGACATTTAGTGTTTTCTTGAGAATTGTATGCTTGGATGATATGATGAAGCATGAATTAAAGGGTCAGCACCATATTTGCCGTTGAAATGTTGCCACTTAATCCTGTGCCTTGGATTCGGGTAGTGTTATAGGGAGAGAGAATGAGTGGAGAGAGTTAAGAAAGAGGGATGACAAAATGTATAGTCCTCTCTGCTGTAACGAGTTAAATGTAAGTGCAGTTATAACTCCTTCAGTTTTAACAGGTTTTAATGCTATTAAAGGGAAGGTGAGTGTTTCAGTTATAGAGCTGTAAGAGATACAGGATGGGGGAAGTGGTGTCGAAAAAGACATCCCGCAGAAGTTCAGAGATCAAATAAATGATGGCCCTAGGTTAATTCATTTACTGATGAATGGTAGCAAGCTGAGGTCTTCTAATTTTGTAAGCATTCATTTTTTGCTGAAGTGTTGCACAAAGCACAATTTTATACTGCCCTTGCTAAGTGTGTTTTCTCTCAAAATAATGAGGAAGGATGGGGCTTGTGAAAAGACATTCATTAGCATTTTCTCTGTTTTAAAGGTCTCTGTCAGAGTGGTGTTTTATCTTCCTCAAAAAGTTGACACATTGAATGTCAAAATAAGGAGTAATGTTATCATGGGATTATTTTTTTTGGCAAGCGCTAGGGAGGAGGATGAAGCTGGTGACCTCTGGGGCTTATTCCTTATGATATATTCATAGTATCAGAGACTCTCAAGTACCATGAAATCAGAGTCCTTTATGAAGCGCTCAGATTCTAGAATCGTTAGCTACTATGGAGCTTTATGTGGTGTTATGTGTTTTTGTAAGTAATAATTTGTAATTCTATAAGTAACAATTTGTTGTTTATATGGTAGCTTGTATATGCTTTTATAGAATGTGCATTAGGAACCTTTTAATAGGTGATAAAACTGTGAAGAATTAGCCTCATATTAAAGCCATTACTCTGGGGTTTTCTTGGGATACATTCTTAGTCATATAAATTATTTAGTATATCAAAATATATATAACATATTTAGCATCTTGGAGAATTAGGTGGTGCAATAACCACTTATCATTTCTATTATAATTTAAACAAATTTTTTTTGTGGGTCTGGGGATGGTACCCAGGGGCATTCAACTACTGAGCTACACCCCCTACCCTATTTTTTTTTAAACTGGGTCTCACAGAGTTGCAGAGGGCCTCACTAAGTAGCTGAGGCTGTCCACGCGGACTTGATTCTCTGGGTCTCAGCCTCCCGAATGCTGGGATTACAAGCGTGCACCACCACGCCCGGCTTCATTTCTATTATTGGTAAATTAAGACTGATAGCAACAAGTAAATTCTGCCAGTATAGTTTTTCTAACGGAAAATTGGTAAATGATCAGTTTTCTCCTTGGTGAAAGGTAATTATTTTTAGTATTTTAATAAAATGAATTAGAGTTAAGATGGTAGAGATGAAATAAGGTCAAGATTTTATTTTACTATAGTGATTGGGAGGAACGAGCACAGGTAAATGATATGGATTGAAAACAGCTAAGTTTTTCTTCTTCCTGCTTCCCATCCCCCCCCCAGGCCTTATTTGCTTATCTCTAATTTCTCCTTCTTTGTCTACTGTTCCTCTTATGACCCATTTTCTCCCTAGCTTCCGCATATTAGGGAGAGCATCCAATTTATTATTTTTGTGACTGACTAATCTCACTTAGCATAGTGTTCCCCAGTTCTATCCATTTCCCTGTAAATGATGTAATTGTGTTTTTCTTTATGGCTGAGTAAAATTCCACTGTGTACATCTCCCATAGTTTTGTAATTCATTCATCTGCTGATGGACATCTTGGCTGATTTTATAGTTTGGCTATGGTGAATTGTGCAGTTATGAACATAGATGCACATGCATTAGTTTGGCAGTTTGATTTTCATTCTTTTGAGTAGATACGAAGAAGTGGTATTGCTGGATCATATGTAAGTTTTTTCCCATTCTTCTGAGGATCCTCCATACTGTTTTCCAAAGTGGTTGCACTAATTTGCAATCCCACCTACCAACAATGCATTAGAGGTTCCACTTCTCTACATCCTCGCCAGCATTTGTTGTTGTTTGTGTTTTGAATGATTGCCATTCTAGTTGGAGTTAGGTGAAATCTCAGGGTAGTTTTGATTTGCATCTCTCTGATTGCTAATGATGTTGGGCATTTTTTCATGCATTTATTGGCCATTTGAATTTCTTTTTTCGTGAAGTGTCTATTTAGTTCACTTGCCCATATTTTAATTTTTGATTGGGTTATTTGTTTTCTTAGTACTGAGTTTCTTGAGTTCTCTGTATATTCTAGATATTAGTTGTCGATCACAGGGATAGTTGGTAAAAATTTTCTCCCATTCTGTTGACTCTCTGTTGAGGTTCTTGATAGATTTCATTGCTTTACAGAAGCTCTTCAGTGTAATGCAGTCCCACATATTAATCTGCATTTAAGTTTCTTGTGCCTTTGGGGTCTTGTTGAGAAATTTTTTTTTTTACCTGTGCCTATGTATTGCAGTGTTGGACCTATGCCCTCTTCAAGGAGCTGCAAGGTCTCTTGTTTATTACCAAGTCTTTGGTCTTTTTTCTATCTTGAATTGACTCTTGTGCAGGGTGAAGAAGTGGGATTGATTTCCACTTTTCTGTATATGGTTAAGTTTTGCCAACACCATTTGTTGAAGGGATTATCTTTTTTCCATTGCAAGTTTTTGGCCCTTTTGTCAAAAATCAATTGATTGTAAGTGTGTGGATTTGTTTCTGAGTCTTCTATTCTGCTCCATCTGTCTATCAGTTTTTGTGTCAGTACTATGCTATTTTTATTACTATTCCTTTGTAATATAGTTTGAAGCCAGGTATTGTGATTTTCCTGCATGATTTTTGTTGCTGAGAACTCCTTTGTCTATTCTGTTTTTTTTTTTTTTGATGTTGTTGTTCCAAATGATTTTAAGGACTGATTTTTTTATGTCTGTGAGGAATGACCTTGGTAATTTAATGGCTATTGCATTGACTCTCTAGATCACTTTTGGAAGAATGGCCATTTTGATTATATTTATTCTGCCTATCCAAGAACATGGAAGGTCTTTCCATCTTCTGATGTCTTCTTTGATGTCTGTTTTCAGTGTCTTTTTTTTTTTTTTGTGGTACTTGGGTTCCTGGAAGCCCTTCTACCTCTGGGCTACACTCCCAGACCCATTTATATATTTTTTTATTTGGAAACAGGGTCTCTTAAGCCAGCGAGGCTGGCTTCAAACCTGCGCGATCCTCCTGTCTCCGCCTCCCAAGTGCGGGGATTACAAGCGTGTGCCACCACGTCCGGCTGTTCAGTGTCTTATAATTTTCTTTTTAGAGGTCTTTTACCCTTTGGTTAGATTTATTTCTATGTATTTTAATTTTTGTGGAATATCCTGAGTGGAAGTGTTTTCTGGATTTTATTTTCAGTGGATTTTTCCTAATGTACAAGAGGTACATTCATAGACATATCAAAGCCAATCACTAAGCCAAACATGAGAAGGAGGAAAGGGGAGGGAACGGGGTGAATTGAGGAAGGGCTAAATGAGTGATGGGTGCATGTATTCTTCTACCATCTTGTACCTCATTAAGATATATGACTACAATGAAAATAATAAAAACATAAAAAACCCAGTTCAGTTTTAGAGAAGTAGCCTCATTAAGATATATGACTACAATGAAAATAATAAAAACATAAAAAAACCCAGTTCAGTTTTAGAGAAGTAGCCTACTCTATTTTGTATAGTTCACATTTATTATTTATAAAATAAGAAAAACATATTTTCTCAGAGTTGCTAGGAAAGTTAAACAAGTTAACTTATAGAAAGAACTTATAACAGCCTGATATGTGACAAACATAAATGTTTATTCATACTATTACTGAATAGTCACAGAATAAGACCTGGGAAGTAAATGTTGCTCATATTTTTTAGGTGAGGAAATATATTTTGCAAGATTGACTCATTGTTAACTCCTGTGGTCAGATTAATAAGCCACAGAGACAGGATTTATTTTTATTTTATTTTTTTATGTACTGTATATTGAACCCAGGGCCATTCTATCTTTGAATTATATCCTTAGCCTTATCTTATTTTTTTATTTTGAAATAGGGCCTCACTAAGTTGCTGAGGCTGGCCTTTAACCTGTGATCTTCCTGTCTCAGCCTCCAAAGTACTGGGATTATTGTTGTGTGTCACCATACCAAGCCAGAGGCAAGATTTAAATCTAGTTTGGCCCAATACCAAACAATTTACTCTTTCCACTACTTCATGCCGTCTTTCAGTCTTTAGACTGCAATTCTCATGTCATTATCCCTCTCATGCTCATGACACGCAGTCATCTTCATGCTCCAAATTTTCAGATTTGTTATGGTGTTGCATTTAGCTCATTTCTTTTTCAAAGTGTGCTTGGTATACTTACTTGTATTTGACAAATGGTAGTTGTGAATGAACCTGCTGTAATCACTCAGTTGCAGATTTTATGTAGGCTAAGTTTTTAAATCAGGTCAATACTTAGGAGTGCAATTGCTATACTGTTTAACTTCAGAAGAAGCCCCCAGTGTGTCTTACTAATGACTACCATTGACTCCTCAGCAGCAATGAATGAGACTTTTGTTGTCCTCCATCATCTTTGGAGATTAGGGTTGTCAGACTATTTTATTTTAGCATTCTAATATATGTGCCTTTCCCTTTTACTTTTAATGAACAAAAATAGAACCTGCTATCTCCTTATGATTTAAACACATACAAGCTATAATTAAGAATTTTGCTTTCATGTTTTGACAGTCTCAGTCCTTTCCCAAAATTTTATGACTGAATTTATAAACTGCTTAAAACATCCATTAGTTAATAGCACCATTGTCCATGATACTAAACCTTTCTTTGAGTTTAGTAAAAATAAGTCCTTGGAGTTGGTTAGATGATATTATGCAGTGAAAATATAAATATTTTAGAAATTTGGGTATAATTTTGAAGGACTATGACCAGTGGGATTCTATCTGTTAGAGTTGTTGAAAGTATAAGATATCTAGAGGAAAGCTATGATTCCTTTCAGTACTATCAGTGGCCAGTAAGTCAAACTTAACTAAAACTTTTATTACTCAGTTTATTTTTATAGCAGGATTATCATGTTTCTTAAACACTATCCTGTGTATCTTTTTTCAGGTGATAATATCAGTACCATTTAATATCTGTAAAATTCCTAACATAAAAAAATCAAAGCAAAACACCTCTGTTGTAGAGCAGAAGAAAAGGAAGGCTAGATAGGTCAGGCTGCTTGCATCAGGTCTCCACATCTGTTAGTGGTAAAGACAGGTTTGGACTTTGAGATGTAGATGAAAGGGTCTGTGCATTATTTATTGACTCCTTACCCACTTTACTGAAAAAGAGCAATGGTTATTTTTGGTTTTTCCCTGAGCTAAAAAGAAGTTTATTCTTTCCATACTGTGGAAAAAACATGATGTGTATGTTTATATAGTCATAAATATAATATAATCATATTATACATTAAACTCATAGCTCGAATGAATTTATAGTAATGTGATATATTTTCTTATTTATTTATTTATTTGGTGGTACTGGGGGACTGGAATCCAGGTGCTTTCTACCTCCGAGCTGGACCCTCAGCCCTATTTTTTATAATTTATTTGGAAACAGGGTCTCACTAAGTTTCTGAGAGCCTCACAAAGTAGCTGAGGCTGGCTTTGAACCTGTGCAATCCTCCTGTCTCAGCCTCCCAAGCGCTGGGATTACACATATGCACCACCATGCCGGACTTATATCTGCTTTTTTAAATGCTAATTTTATCGTTATTTCTTTTGAATTTATTAGTTCAGGAGAACATGCCACCTCCCCTTCTTCTCACCCTTTTCCTTTTAGTTTAATGACTTTCTTTTTCTTTTTCCTTTTTTTTTTTTTTGTGGTACTGGGGATGAAACCCAGGGACATTCTACCTCTGAGCTACACTCCCAGCCCTATATTTTAGTCTTTTTTTAAAATTTTTTGAAACAAGGTCTCACTGAGTTGTGAAGGGCCTCTCTAATTAGCTGCAGCTGTCCCTGAACCGTGATCTTCCAGTCTCACCTCCCCATTGCTGGGATTACAAACTTGTGCCATCATGCCTGGCCGACTTTTCTTAATTAAATTGATTATTTCTTGCTCATGGGTGTCATTTGTTTTATCTATTATGTTATGTCACTGTTTCACTGTTCTTCATTATAAAACTCAACCATGACTTATCTATGAATTCTAATAATATGCTATTTAATTCCTCCAGCAATTAATAAAAAATTTAAGTAAGATTAGAAAGGCATCCTAAGTTCTATGCTAGATGAAGTACTATTCTTAACAACATGGAATTGGAGTTCAAATCTTCAATTTTAAGTGCTCTTCACAGCATTTAGCCTGCAGTTTATTTAAGCTAATTAGTTGAGTAAAGTTTTATGAGTCACAATTAATATGTTATTCAAATTACGACATTATGTATATGATGAACTCCCTTTATTATCTCAGTTTTAGGCCGTTTTTCAAAAGCAAAAATATTAATCTCCTTTGATTTGTTTTCTGTGAGCCTGGTTGACTTAATATCCTCATACATTATATTTTCCCTCTGGGAAGCTGTGGATCATTATGTATCGTGAATGATTTTTATAGGTGTCTTACAGTTTTCTTTACCTATTTATGTTCCCCATAATGGGACTTAACGTGAGATCAGCTTCAAATTTGTTTGAGCTGAAACCTCCAATGCTTGTTGTATTGTGCCTTTTCTTATATTTCTTCTAAGTCTGATCTTAACTTTAGAAGATAAATGGTAATTTTCCAGTGTGAAGAAAAAAAGTCATAGATTTAGAAATAATGGAAAATTTCTCTGCGATATAAATTAGTTTTATTTCATCATTTATTTGGTATTGAGGATTGAACCTAGATGCATTATTCTACCTTTAAGCTATGCCCCCAGCCAAATTTTTAATTTCTTTATTTGGAAACAGAGTGTCACTAAGTTTCTTTTCTTATATTGGTATATTATAGCCATGTATTTTAATGGGTACAAGATGATAGAGGCATACATACACATATCACTTATTCAGCCCTCCCCCAGTTCCCACCCCATTCCCTCTGACCTCCCTTCTGTTTGGCTTACTGATTGACTTGGTACGTTTGTGGATGTACATTAGGAAATTTCCCTTTTTTCCATCTCATCCCTTTCGGGTAGGTCGCCTTATTTGCTCATCTATAATTTCTCCTTCCTCCTCTAGAGTTCCTCCTGTGACTCGTTCACCTCGCAGCATTGCCAAGGCTGGCTGTGAACCTGTGATCCTCCTGTCTCAGCCTCCCAAATACTGGGATTACGAATGTGTACCACCATGTCTGGCTCGTTTTATCTGTTGTGGACAGCTAGTATACTGTTATGCACCACTGATTCTATATACTTCTTCACAGCATTCTAAGAAAAATTTCCCATTTCTTCATTTAGTTTAGTACCTCAGGGTAATTTTCATTGACCTCTTTTTTACAACTGTTCTTTTACTGATTTTCAATATTCAACTTTAATTTTAAAAAAAAGCATCAACATACATCTGCCAAATATTTAAAAGTTTGCTTCTCTTAATTTGTCATTAAACTTTGCTTTAGTGCCACATTTCAGGTTAATATTTTAAATAAAAAATTTAGCATTCAAGGGACTTTGGCTTGTTGCAGATATTTAAACCTTTAATTCAGGATTCTAAAGGATCACTGGTGTGTTATGGGCTAGTTTATTGTATTAACTGCAGGAAAATGTTTATTAAAGCAGGTATGTTTGTGCATAATGTTTTAAAGGAAATGCTTGGCCCATTAGAGAAATGGTTTCCCTCCCTTTCCCTTCCCTCTCTAATTCCCTCCTTTCCTTCTCTTTCTTCTTTCCTTCCTTAGGATTTAACCCAGAGGATTTCTACCTATGAGCTATAACATCAGTCTGTTTTCTTATTTTTTTGAAACGGTTTATCTTTAAGTTGTTGAGGGCATCATTACTTTGTTCAGGCTGCCTTGGAAGCTGTAGTCTTTTTGTCTCCACCTCCCAAGTACTTGGATTACAGATGTGTGTCACCATGCCAGGCCAGAGGAATCATTTTCAAGTACATTTTCCTTTAGGGAAAATATTTATTGAGTATCTTCTGTTTTCAGGAAGTTTTCAAGGTACTGATGATCAGTAGGGAGAGGAATAGAAAGCAGGAAGGCAGCCAGACATGGTGGCGCACACTTGTCATCCCTGCTCTTGGGAGGCGGAGACAGGAGGATCATGCAGGTTCGAAGCCAGCTGGCTTAAGACACATTGTTTCCAAATTAAAATATATAAAAAAATAGGTCTGGGAGTGTAGCCTGGAGGTAGAAGGGCTTCCAGGAACCCCAGTACCACACACACACACACACACACACACACACACACACACACACACACAGAAAGTAGGAAGGCAGACAGTGAAAATAACACAAACATAACAAATAGGACTTCTTCAGAGTGATATATGCTGTGAAGAAAAAGAAGATAGTGGGATGAAAAGACTGCAGGAAGGGCTTAAATAATCATGTGCTAATGATAATAATTTTAATTACTCTAATCAATTCCCATATGTGTTCTATATGATTGTAGTATTTGTGTCATTTCAGTGGTACTTCCAGATTTAGAGCTCCAGGAATAAATAAAAATATATATATCTCTCTTCATATGGAGGAGGTTGATGGAAGCTCAGGTTTCTTCATTGATGTTTGAGTAGTGATTTTCTTAAGAGGGAGGCCGTGTGGCTGTATCAGTGGTCTGCACAGGGTCCCAACTGGTGCTCATCTATTCTGCAGATATTTGTTGAGTGTCCTCCATGTAACAGGCCTGTGCTAGCTGGGAAGATTTGACAGTGAGGCGCATGTACTGTCTGCCATCCTGCCTGTTAGTTTAAAAATGAATGAGCATCACAGGACACAAGCTAAAGAACTTCTCCAGCAGCCAAGGATGCTTGGCTATAGCCACTGGAAGAGCCATTCCAAAGAGAAGCAGAAGCACCATTCCAAAGGTTGGGAGATCTGGGATTCAAAACTTCTCTAGTGACAAGTTAAGAACCTGTCAGGAAAAACACTTAGCCAGGTATGGTGGTGCACACCTGTAATCCTACTATTTGGAAAGTCAAGAAGGGAGGATCATAGGGTTGAAGCCAGTCTAGTCAACTTAATGAGACCCTATCTCAAAGTAAAAGTAAAAGTATCTTACTGGTGGAGCAGCCCTGGGTTCCATCCCCAGTACCAGAAACAAATTTATCCTTAAGCTTTTTCTCATTTACATTTTTTTCTTCTCTCTCTCTCTCTCTCTCTCTCTCTCTCTCTCTCTCTCCCTCTCCCCCGCCTCTCTCTCTCTCTCTCTCTCTCTCTCTCTCACACACACACACACACACACACACACACACACACATACACACACACACACACACACACACACAGACATAGACACAGACACGTTATATAATACTTTACTACTTATATGAACTTTTTTTTTTTTTGGTGGTACTGGGGTTCCTGGAAACCCTCCTACCTCTGGGCTACATTCGCAGACCTATTTTATACTTTTTTAAAAAAAAAATTTGGAAACATGGTCTCTTAAGCCAGCGCAGCTGGCTTTGAACCTGCATAATCCCCCTGTCTTTGCCTCCCAAATGGGGATTACAAGCGTGCGCCACCACTCCCGGCTATTTATAAGAACTTTTTTTTGTGGTACTGGAATTCCTGGAAGCTGTTCTAGCTCTAGGCTACATCCCAGACCTATTTTATATTTTTTATTTGGAAGCAGGGTCTCTTAAGCCAGTGCGGCTGGCTTCGAACCCACACAATCCTCCTGTCTCTGCCTCCCAAACGCAGGGATTACAAGCGTGCGCCACCACGCCCGGCTATATAAACTTTTACAAGTATTATTTTATGCCTACTCCATGGTATTATTATTCCCATTTTACAGACACTGTAATTTAGGCCCAGGGTATAAGTTCCTTACTCCAAATCACTTAGCTTAAAAACAACATAGGTTGAACTTGAATATAGTTTTCCTAATTACAGAAAATAAGATCAACTGTCTGTAGCATTTCACATTTTTCTGTTTCTGAAAATAAATGGTAACATGTTAAAAGAACCATTTCTGTGTATTAAATACTTCATGTACATGTAAACACATGTACATGTATATCATGTAAACACTTACATGTACATGTATATCATACTATTTTACTTCAGCCAATTCTTTGAATTAAAAAAATTATAAATATCTATTGCTAATGATGATTCTGGCTATGGAAATATTTTCATAGTTCCAAATGAGCGATAGAAAAAGAAGTCCATAAAGTAAGAATTTAGAGCTGATAAAACAAGAAAAGTCTAGCTTATATTTTATCATAGCTTATTTCTTAAATTTTTTGCATGGCTTTCTCTTCAAATTGACTTTGGGCACTTAGTGATCAGCCACTGATTTTTTTGTAGTCACATCACCAAGGCCAGAGTGCCTGGCAGGACAGATAACCAAGAAATATGTTTACAAAGAAAAAGAGGCTGAGAAAATGTCCTGGAGGAAAGGAAACTAAGGATAAAAGACACACTAGTACAAAGAGTGATCTACACTAGTTCTGGAATAAGGAAAAAATATGTTTTAAAGGAAATTTTTGGGACAATAATCAATGTTTGTATATGGGCTGAAGATTAAAAGATAGTAGTACTGCATTGAAATGCACTGAAATATTTAGGGGTTAAGAGGTGCAATGTCTAGTACTTACTCTTACATGGTGTTTCTTTGTGTATGTATATAAAGACGGGGGAGATAAAAAAGTAAACAAGGCAAATTGTTAATAAATTTATGAAACTTGGTAAAGGTGTATAGGATATTTTTGCAACTTTTCTCTAAACTTGAAATTATATCAAGATAAACATTTCAAAAATTGTTGAATAAAGTTAAACTTAAAATAGTTCATAAGCCCAAAGGGACTTGTTTCTACTGGGTTGTGATCCTATGTTAAAAAAAAAAACAAACACAAAACTAAACCAAACTCCAGTACAAGCATAAGTGACTTTAAGACCTTTTAGCCTGTGGGTTTTTTTTTTTTGACACTTAAACATGTTCTATTTTTCTGGTATTATTCATAAAAGCATAAGTTCAGATTTAAACTCATCAATGGAGTTTATTTTCTTCATGTTTTTGGTCCTAAACCTTAGATTTAGTGATACAGACCTTTAAGGTGAAATCAAGTAGTATCTGAACACTGTCCCAATCTATTTTGTAGGGCATTTGGTATCAGAATAGGGGATTGGTTCTTCCATGTTCCAGAATATTTAGTTCAAGTGTGTGTGTGTGTGTGTGTGTGTGTGTGTGTGTGTGTGTGTGTTTTACTGGAAATTGAGCCCGAAGACATTCTATTTTCAAGCTATACCTCCAGACTGATTTTTATTTATTATTTGGAAACAGGGTCTCATGAGGTTGCTGAGAGCCTCACTTAATTGCTGAGGCTGTCCTCGAACCTGTTATCCTCCCAAATACTACAAGCATACATCACCACACGTGGCTTGTCAGACTTTCTACACAGAAAATACTATAACACAAACACACATTTCAGAATAATAATAATAAAAGTGCTGACTACTTCTATTTTATTTGTTTGTTTGTTTGTGGTATTGCGGGTTGAACCCAAGGGCCATCTATCTCTGAATACATACTCCAGTCCTATTTTATTATTTTTAAATTTTTGAAACAGGGACTCACTAGGTTGATAAGAGTCTCACTACTTGCTGAGGCTATTCTCGAACCTGTGATTCTCCTGTCTCAGCCTTTTAAGAGCTGTGATTATAGGCATGTGCCACTCTGCCCTGCTGACTACTTTCTTATTTTATTTTATTTTTTTGCAGTACTAATGATGGGACTCAGGGGCATTCTACCTCCTAGCTACACCCTCAGCCCTATATTTTATTCTTTATTTTGAAACAGATCTCACTGAGTTGCAAAGGGCTTCACTAAGTAGCTGCTCCTGTTTCAGCCTCCCAAATGCCGGGATTACAAGCGTGTACCCCCATGCCAGGCCCAGCTGACTATTCCTATTGTTTAAGTTCCTATTTTCTTGATACAATAGTGAGTGACAGCTACATTAGGACATATAACTCTCTTCTTATAATTGTTTTACTATTTTATTATGAAAATTTTAGACCTCCCCAATAGTTTGCCTGAATTAAAAAATGCTCATCAATCATTTTCATAGTATCCTCTGTAGACTGATGTTTTTATTTCATCCCTGACATTTTAAATACCAGGGTAAATTATTTTTACAGGTTGTCTTCAGTCATTAGATAATATTGCAATGTGCTATGAAAGTGTTTCTAGATTTAGTAGAGGTGCTTTCTGCATTTCCCTTCAAGAGTGTACAATTAGTTCAGTAGATTCTTCAGTTGAAGCAGAATATCACGTTCAGCAGGTATTTAGTGTTTAAATGGAACTAATAGGTTTATAAAGTGAACTATTTAGAAAAGGTGAAAATTCCTGTAATAACTATATATATGGTTAAAATTATTGCTTGGATCTTTTTTGATATGTGTGCTTATATTGTGCATTATAGTCTCACATCATGATGTAAATCATGTTGACAATAACATACATTCACACAGCACATGGTGGTCCCCTTGCCTCTTCATTTTCCTCCTTCCCAATAAAGAGTACCCAGATTGTCATTGGTATATTCACATTTGCACACATAGTCTATGGTAGTATTTCCATTAATGAACCTGTCTTTCTTCTCTCCTAACCTTAGATGTCCACCCTGGCTCCACTGAGGTCTCTCCTTCCTTCTCTGGAGTCTCTCTGGTATTCCAATTACTCCATAACCTGTATTAGAGAAAACATATGACCCTTAACTTCTATGATTCTCACTTACCATAATGTTCTCCAGACATTTTATTTTTCTCCATTGCTGAGTAGAATTCCACTTGTTTGTATTTCCCATAATTTTTTAATCCATTTATCTGTTGAGGAAAACCTAGGTTGGTTACATAAGTTGGCTTTTGTAATTGTGCTGCTATGAACATGCATATATTACTGTGGGAGAAGATTTTTACCACATATCCCTCTGGCAGAGGACTAATATCTAGAATATACAAAGAACTTAAAAGACTTTACACTAGAAAAACAAATAACCCAATCAAGAAATGAGCAGCCGGACTTCCGGGAAGATGGTGACTGAGCAAAACGGGGCTTACGAGCCCCGCTAACAACCAATCTATATTACCACAAAATCAGCGCCTTTCATAGCCAGAAAACACCATCAGCAGAGAAGCAAAAAATGTAATTTTAAGGGACAGAGAAAAAGGGCTGGAAAAACGAGACACCAGAAACCAGATTGTCAGCCGGCGTGCTGCAGCCGGAGCTGCGGTGTGAAGCGGCGGGCGCCATTTTGCCTTGCAGCACCAGGCTCCAGAGAGGAAGGGAACTCATAACGGAGCCCAGAAACCAGAGAGGAGATACGCCGGCCTCACGCCCGAGAACGCGGCAGCAGCGCCATACTGCTGGCAGCAGTGGCGAGTTCACCGGACTGCACCAGAACAACGCACTCAACAGCCCACCAAGCTCCAGAGAGGAGTGGCGGACAGTGAGCCGAGGTGAGCCGCTGCGGAAAAGCCAGGCGGGATTCAGCAGACTTCTCAGCGCAGGGAACATCTAAAGCTCCCAGGGGCTGGGCTCAGCGCACCCTGCAGGGACTCAGAGTGGAGTTCAAAAACAGAAAAGAAATATGCCAGCCTCATGGCCGAGGGCGCAGCAGCGGCACCATATTGTTACCGGCGGCAGCAGCAGCGAATTCACGGAGTCCACGACAGCTCCATCTGCGCACATAACAGTGAGTCAAATTGGGGCCCTTAAAGGAGAAATCCCAGTATTGTACTCCCAGGGACTTGACCCAGTGGGGGAGGGGTGGTGGCAGAGATATTACACCATAGGAGAACTCCCAACCTGGCACCCCCCATGGTCTAAAGCAGCCTCGATTGACTCCCAGGGTCTGAGACTCTGCGATACAACCCAGTAAAGGAGTAGTGGGAACTGAGATACCATAGACTCGAGATCCACAGCACCTTAAGTGAAGTCGTAGTGACCCAAGGGAAGAACCCAGAGAAGGCACAAACTTCCAAAATCATGGGAAAGAGGAATAACAATGGAGCAATGAATGCCCACAACCCCACAACATCAGAACCTGATAAAACAGAAATTCAGAGATTTATAGAAGATCAAATCAGGAAAATAACTGTAGAAATAATAGAGGTGTTTCGAAAAGAATTCAGAGAGAGCCAAAAAGAAATAAAGGATGCAATTAATGAAGTAAAGGCCTCAATTCAAAGTACAAACAACCGATTAGACCACATGGAGAACAGAATCTCGCTCCTAGAAGATGATCATTCAAAAAATGAACGCATAGTTTCTAATTTAGAAAAAAAAAATTCGACAGCAGGAATCTGACATTGAAGAAATATGGGCCCATTTTAAGAGAGCTAACCTAAGAATAATTGGAATAGAGGAGAGAAAAGAAGGTGAAACCAAAGGGACTAACAATCTTTTCAAGGAAATAATAGCAGAAAATTTTCCAAACATAGAGCAAGAGGTTGATACACAGGTCCAGGAAACTTATAGAACTTCCGTTAGAGAGGATCAGAGAAGAGGATCCCCACACCACATAATTGTCAAAATGACCACTGTGGAAGCCAAGCAGAGAATCTTAAAGGCAACAAAAACAAAGGGCTAAGTGACATTCAGAGGCAAACCAATTAGAATCACTTCAAACTTCCCAAACCAAGTCATGAGAGCCAGAAGGGCTTGGAGTAACATATTCCAAACTCTGAAAGAAAACAACTTCCAGCCAAAAATTTCCTACCCAGCAAAACTTTGTATCAAATTAGATGGGGAAATAAGAAGCTTCCATGACAAACAGAAACTGAAGGAATTTATGTCTTCAAAACCAGCGCTAGAGAAAATACTCAAAGAGATTAACTACAAAGAAGAACTAGGTAACACACACCAGAATCAGAGAAACAAGATTTTCCATCCAACAGACAACTAAGATTGGTTATTTGTGGAGATTCATTATTTATGTTAGTGTTTTACCTATCTCTAAATTGTATTGTTTGCCTTTATTGTTGTTAATTTTTAGGATTTCTAGTTGGAATATTAATATACCTTCAGATATAACATTTGGAAATATTTTATCCCATTCTATCAGTAACTTTTAACTCTGTTTACATTGTCTTTGGATATACAATATTTTATTTTTTAGGGAGTTTGTTTACCCTTTTGTTGCCTGTGCCATTGAAATCATATCCAAGAAGTCACTGCCAATTTCAATGTTGTGAGGTTTTATGACCCAGATTTTCTTCTAAAAGTTTATAGTATTAAGATTTATATTTAGGTCTTTTATCTATTTTGAGTTAATATTTGTATATATGTTAGGTAAGGGTCCAATTTTATTCTTTTTCATGTAATTATTATTTTTCAACAATATTTAGTTAAAAGATTATTATTTCCTCCACCAAATGTTCGTGGAAACCTTGTCAAAAATAACTTGACAATATATGGAAGAATTTATCTCTAGGCTTTTATTTAACTCCAATGGTTTATATATCTGCCTCTGGAACAGTACTACACTGTTTCAATTATTGTAGCTTTATATGGTTTGAAATCAGAAAATATACATCTTCTAGCTTTGTTCTTCTTTGAGATTGTTTTGGGTATCTAGAGTCCATATTCCATATCAGGATAGATTTTTTCTGAAAAATAAATAAATAAATGTATGATAGCTTCACCTAAAAAAAAAAGAAAAGTAAAAGATATTCTCTGGTAAGAAAGAAAGCAAAAAGAAATATTGAACTGTTATGTTTTAGTCATCAAAAGCTTGGTATCAGACAAATGAAACTGTTTTGTGAGATTATCATCATTAATATTGGATAAATTGCTATAAAACTAGATGTCAACCACTAAGCCAAGCATGGGAAGGAGGGACGGGGAGGGAACAGGGTGGGGATCAGGTAGGGGCTAACTGGGCGATGTATGCATGTATGTCTACAAAAGTATTTTCTTTATACCATTATAATGTATGAATACATTGCACCAATAAAAAATAAAACAAAAAAAAAAGAAATGAGCAACTGAATTGAATACCAGGATCTTTAAATGAATAAGTCAGAGCATCCAGCGCAGGTTGGATATTTATTTCTCCTTTTGTTGAAATGGACAAATGAGTTATTTTGAAAAACAGTGTCTATTTAAGACATATATATATATATATATATATATATATATATATAGTCTTTAAAGCTTTAGTTATTGGTATAGAGATAATGGGGTTTATTTAAGTGAACTAATTTCAAATTTCAATCTTATTTAGTAGCCTAAACAAATACAAAGAAGGCAGATGTTATTTCAAGTCTTCTTAATGTTCTCCATCCCCACCTCAGGCCCTGCATTACTCACATACTTCAAGCTTTGTTGGACAAAATTTTAAATTAAATAACAGGATAAATCTAGTCCTACTACCAGAAGCAAACTTCCTAATAACAATGATAGTTATAGATCACTGTATCTAATCTGACTTTAGTATTAGGTAAAGTAAATAGGTGGGATTTGTGGGAGAGAGTAAATATTATATTACCACAATGGGAACTTGATGGTGCTTGGTTTTGTTTTTACCTAAGACCTTGCATAGATCTAAGTAGTATAACTAGGGATGTTGGTAATAAGTTTCACTATTGTATAGGTTCTACATAGAGCAATATGTAAGTTTATAGATACGTTGTTTAAAGATTGTCCATATTGGGAGATTTATACTCAGAGCAAGGTTACCATAGTCACAAGGCTAAAAAACATCTCAAATATCTCTTTGCCTTTTAGGGCACCCAGGCCAACTGTTCCACTGTTAGTGGGATAGAAAAAAAAACAAACTATGCTGGCCTTTGACATCTTTCTGCAAACGAGAAAAAAATAGCAATAATATTTTGGCAAGGCTGAGAATGGGCTGAGAAGAGAAAAGCCAGCTTGCTATATAACTTTTAATTGTGACTCTCGACAGCACACTGAAGAAGCATTTTTAAAGGAATATGAAATCTTTCATAGTGTGAGAATTCAAGATCTTACAGCTTTGTAATATCTTTTTCCTGTCAAGTACTAGATTCAGTTGACCTTTCAGATAATGCATTTTTGTTTGCTTTCAAGTCTTAAGAGAGATCTCTCCTATAACCTTTTGTTTTCTTTAGGAGCTAAAGAGTGTTACAGGAATGATGAAGGTTTATGGGAATAAGAAGAGGTCCAGATTCAGACAGTTTTGTTTTATATCTCTGTTGGGTCAGGTAGCCCTAAGCTTACCTATAAGAATAAACTAAGTCCTTGGTGCTATTTCCTTCTCCCCTCTGCTTTTGCTTCTAACATTTTCTACTTACTATCTCTCTCTCTCTCTCTCTCTCTCTCTCTCTCTCTCTCTGTGTGTGTGTGTGTGTGTGTGTGTGTATGTGTGTTACTGGTGGGGACTGGACTTAGGCATTCTACCTCCAAGTTACACCTCCAGACCTTTTAAACTTTTGCTTGGAGAAAGAGTCTCACTAGATTGCGGAGAATCTTTGTTGCTGTGGCTATCCTTTTACTTGTGACCTTTTTGTTTCAGCCTCCCAAGGGCTAGTATTACTTGCAAGCACCACCATGCAAAGCTTATGTGATGTATTTTTTTCAGGCTTCCTATCTCAAAGAAGTGGTGCATCCTCTCTTGATCTCTTTTGCTTGATACTCTCTCTGTTGGGCATGCCATTCCACTGGAGGGAGTGCTGAATGACAGCACACAGGGTGGAATGAGTGAGGTCTGTGTGCACATTGAAACTAGCTTGAATTGAGAAAAGATTCTTGTCTCAGTCAGCATTCTCACTACTGTAATCCCAAACAACTGACCACATGATTTAGAAAAAGGGGGACTTATTTGCTCACAGATTTTGGAGATTTGGAAGTTCAGTCCATGTTAGGCTGGTTCTGCAGAACTCAGGGCAAGATTTCAGGAAGCAGAGATATTCCATGTCCAAATTCATATCCTCCTTCCTGCCCTCATATTGAAGAGTTTGGATTTTTACTAATGTCTTCTATTCTCTGGCATACCTTTCCTTGAATTTGTGGTATGTTTCCTGGTGAGATAATTACAAACTTGGCTAATTGTAGTCTGGTTAATTCTAAATGCTTTTATTGGCAGTATTTTATTCTCTTTTAATTCTCCATTTTAGTTGCTTCTGTGCTAGAATTTTCATAAAAGAGGCTCTGACACCCACTTACATGTACAATCAGTGACTACCACCTTTACTTTTTCTTTTAAGGCATATGATTTAAGAACTTAAAGATAAGGGATTATAGGTATCCAGTCTATATCTTTTTTAAAATTTCTGAATTAATGAGGCTTCTTGAATTTAAGTTAAAATCTAAGGCAACATGAATTTCTATTTACTTATTCAACAAATATTTATTATATCATGGCTTCTGGTACTATGTGGGGACTAACTTACTTTTAATCAATTATACACTACTCTTTTCTTTTTCTCTCTGAACTTCTAAAACATCTTATTCTTAATCTTGGGTAAAATATGCAATCAATCAATGCAGAAAGTAATCTGTCCCAATTTCTTATTATCCTGGTAAATTATCTTACTATTAGATTTATGACTATATAAGTAAAATTTAAAAGCCTTAATAGATTAAAAACCTTCACATCTTTGCCTTAGTAATGACCTATAACTGATATTTTTAAAGAAATAATTTAAAACAGTCAGAAGAAACATCAAATAATGACTTGGTGATATTTTTGGAATATTTTTATACTGACAAAATATTGGCAAAAACCAACAGAGCCAGTGATAAAAAGTAATCAATTAAACATGACAGCTCTGTTCTGAAGCATGATGAAAAGATGTTTAAGTGAGAACAATGTGGAAAGGATTGTGCTGCAGCATAGGAAACTGTTTATAATGTTGTCATAGTTCTGACTCCCCAGAAAATAGACTCTGAGATAGAGATTCATACTAAGAAATCTATACAACTATGTCCTCAGAATCAAAGATCCAATCAGGAAAAGCTTCAGGGTTTAAAATACCCCTTTGTGTTTCAAGGCCTGAGAATGGTCCTGTGGCTATCAGCTGGCTGTCTGAGTCATCCTTTTAGTCATGAAAAGTAGGACATGTTTGTACTTGAATGATTTTACCAGGATGTGGAAAAAAGGTAGATGTGCAGAGAGAGAAGTTAAATTGCTATCTGCTGGTGCTATCACAGCAAAGGTCCAAGTGAACCTTTTCAGAATTTGCCACCCTCAACTAAAGCAAGACTACTACTTTGGGGAAGGGTCAGGGAGCCTTCTTCAGCCAAAGACAGTCTTAGAACAAGACTCAGGTGAGGGCCAACAGCTACACTCACTCACCAGAATCTTTAGTACACAAAAAGATAAAAGCTAAACAGAATGTTCGTGTACATTATGAATCCAACTATGTAAAAATACATAAAAATATGTAAAAAACAGAAAGAGAGCACAGAAAAATAATCAAAGGTATGCTGCGGAAGTGGAAGAACTCACAAGAACATTACCCTTTCACTAAATAAACAATGACACCAGATTATATTTCCTTTGCAACAATGGAAGTATTCATGTATCTATCATCTCCTTTTCCAATTTTAAAAGATGGGCTTTTATGTTAATTTTTACACATCTGACGATTTACTTATGTATTCTTTTTGTGGAATTTGACAAGAGTGTGGTAATAAAAATGGCTCACTGTTCTGTCAGATCTATTTGAGATTGTAATAAATGTGAACAGTTGCTTTGCTTAGGATGCTAACTAACAATTGTTGAGGTGGCATCATATAGGATGCCAAAAAGGCAGTGGTTAGGAGTCTGACCCCTACCCAGGCCATTTGTGTTCATTTTCACAGCTCTTATTTGCTTTCTTACCCAGCCCAGCATCTTATATATGGATGACCAAAAACAGAGTTGAGCATGAAAATTGTGAATGGCGTAGGACAAATAAATTAAATAAAACACTGGAAAGTAGTTTGAAATGTACATTCCAGTGAGAAGATATACAGATATCTATTTTTCCAAGTTAAAGCACATATGTACCAAAGACTATAGCCCTGTTATAGAACTTTTCATGATAGCTTTCCTTATCTGAAATGGATTCTCTATATCTCTATTGCTTTCTTGTTTTATTTGAAAGCATAACTTACGTTCTCACAAATCACACATACGTGTGTTTTTTTCTAACATATCCTTGCTATGTCTATTTTAAACAATTCTTTGTTGTTACCTTTAATGCATTTTGAAGTAGTTATTTGAAAATAATGAGAAGACAAAGGAGTACACGAGTCCATTTTCAGGTACTTTAAGGGACTTCTGTGAAGATATCAGGTAGATTTGTTTAAATCACTACAGAAGATATAACAGAACTAGTTATAGAAATCAATTTCACCTCAAAATGGAAGGGATTTTATAATCCAGAGATACTCAGAATTGGAAGAGCAGCCTTCATAAGCTGTCCGCAACTCGTGGTATTTAAGTAGGGGAAAGGCAACTGTGTAAGAGGACCACTGTCTTTTGAGGGAGGTTTGTCTGGAAAGTTTGTGAAGTCCCAATGCTCTTGATGGTTTCATGCATTGATAGAATGCAAAATAGGGTATTGCCAAATTACTTTTCAAGAAAGCACATACATAGTCATGTGCTTGCATCCACTAAAACCATCAGTATTAGAATTGCTTGTTTGTGAATGCTTTGAAATGCTATCAAATATATATTTGGTGGTACTGGGGTTCCTGGAAACCCTTCTACCTCCGGGCTACACTCCAAGACCTGTTTTATATTTTTATTTGGAAACAGGGTCTCTTAAGCCAGCGAGGCTGGCTTCAAACCCGCACGATCCTCTTGTCTCTGCCTTCCAAGTGTGGGGGTTACAAACATGCGCCACCACTCCTGGCTGAAGTGCTATCAAATATTAACAGGTCCATTGCTGACTCATGTGAATGCATTTATTTCTTTTATATCTCATGGCGTTTGGCTAATGAAATATATACTTGAAGATTTTGGCCAAGTATTCTGTACCTATTTCTTTTTTTATGATTTTTTTTTATTGGTGCATTGTAGTCATACATCTTAATGGAGTACATACATGCACACGTCACTCAATTACCAATTACCCAATTCCCACCCCATTCCCTCCCTCCTTCTCATGTTGGCCTAGTAATTGATATGTTTGTTAATGTACATAATGCGCATTAGGAAATTTCCTTCTTGCCCCCTCCCATCCTTCTCAGTTAGGTCACTTTATTTGCTTGCCTATAGTTTCTTCTTCTTCATCCAGAGTTCTTCATATGACCCATAACTCTCTAGCTTCCACATATTAGGGAAAGCATCCAATTTCTTATGTTTTTGTGACTGACTAATCTCACTTAGCAAATGTTTTCCAGTTCCATCCATTTCCTTGTAAATGATGTAAATTTGTTCTTCTTTATGGCTGAGTAAAATTCCATTGTGTACATATCCCATAGTTTTGTAGTCCATTCATTTGTTGATGGATATCTGGGCTGGTTCCAGAGTTTGGCAATTGTGAATTGTGAGGCTACGGACATAGATGTGCATGCATTAGTTTGGTAGTTTGGTTTCCATTCTTTTGGGTAGATACCCAGAAGTAGTATTGCTGGATAATATGGTAGGTTCATTCCCATTCTTCTGAGGATCCTCCATATCGTTTTCCAAAGTGGTTGTACTAATTTGTAATTCCACCCACCAACAATGCATTCAAGTTTCTGTCTCTCAACATCCTCGCCAGCAATTGTTGTTTGTGTTTTGAATGATGGCCATTCTAGTTGGAGTTAGGTGAAATCTCAGGGTAGTTTTGATTTTAATTTCTCTGATTGCTAATGATGTTGAACATTTTTTCATACATTTATTGGCCATTTAAATTTCATCTTTTGTTAATTGTTTAGTTCTCTTGCACATTTTTTGACTGGGTTACTTCTTAGTGCTGAGTTTCTTGACTTCTCTGCATATTCTAGATATTAGTCCTCTATAGCAGGAATAGTTGGTAAAAATTTTCTCCAATTGAGGTTCTTGATAGTTTTCTTTGCTGTACAGAAGCTCTTCAGTTTAATGAAATCCCACATATTGATCCACCTTTTAGTTTCTTCTGCCTTTGGAGTCTTGTTGAGAAAGTTTTTACCTGTACCTATGTGTGGCAGTGTTGGATCTATTCCCTCTAAAGGGAGCTTCAAGGACTCTGGTCTAATTGCCAAGTCTTTGATCCATCTTGAATTGACTCTTGTACAGGGTGAACAAGTGGGATTGATTTCCATTTTTCTGCATATGGTTAACCAGTTTTACCAACATTATTTGTTGAAGAGGCTATCTTTTTTTCCAGTGTATGTTTTTGGCCTTTTTGTAAAAAATAAATTGGCTATAAGTGTGCAGATTTCTTTCTTAGTCTTCTATTCTGCTTCATTAGTCTATGCATTTGTTTTTGTGCTAGTACCATGCTACTTTTATTGCTATAGCTCTGTATTATAGTTTTAAAGTCAGGTATTGCAATTCTTTCTGCATGGTTTTTGTTACTGAGAACTACTTTGGCTATTCTTTCTTTCTTTCTTTTTTTTTTTTTGTTGTTGTTCCAAATGATTTTAAGGACTGACTTTTCTATGTCTGTGAGGAATGACCTTGGTAATTTAATGGTTTGAATCTGTAGATCACTTTTGAAGAATGAATAACCTTAACCAAGTAGGTAAAAGACCTCTACAAAGAAAATTATAAAACATTAAAAAAAGAAATCAAAGAAGACCTCAGAAGATGGAAAGATATTTCATGTTCTTGGATAGGCAGAATAAAATTTTACCTATTTCAATAGAGAAATTACAAAAAAATCAAATTTGTACTGTTTTATTTCTTTACTACAGCAGAAGTTTAATCCCAAAAGCAATGCTCTCATACAGAGTGGACAATGGCTTAGTTTCCAAGACTTGGTTGGAGAATATGAGGATGGTGAATCACAACTCAGAGATTTTAGAAGGCATACCAATCAAAGAAGCATTAGCAGTGATTACTAGCTCTGAGCAAGCCCTCTGATAATCCATTGGTGTGGAAATTATGTTCTCCTGCTGTACCTACAGTACCTTCCAATTTGAACAGGGCATCATCAGCAGAAGCCAGAATCTATGTTTTCACCTAGCAATTTTCTCTCCCACCTTCTCAACCAGTAACCTACCACCTTCTCTGGTAAAAGTGCTGGCATGGGAAATGATGAAAATGTTTAACTGCAGGGAGATTCCAGAGCCTGTGAGCTACTGTCATATTTTCACAATTGGGCAGATTGCATTTAAGAAACAGGAGCTGGGTGTGGGAGCAGAGCTGAGACAGGTGTTTCTGAGGCAGGTGGGCCTGCAGCATGTCTTGGTAGTTAGCTTATATCTGTGAGTTCTTTGACTGTGCTGCACATTGGTGCTAGGCTTCTGCCTTGGTGTCTTCTATAGCAATATGCCAGAGTACTAGGGAAGAACGGTTGGGCAATGTGATGAACTTTTTTTTTTATTACTTAAGATAGCCAATGTCTGATATAGCAAGCATAGCACAGAGCCTGATAAAGTTGCCTGATTTTGTATGTGCTGCCCCGAGTCTATTCATCTGTTAGTACTCTGTATCTGTGACTAATTCTTGTTGAAGGAGTAAAAATTATTTGTCAAATAATAAGCATTCACATCTACCAAATCACTAAATCAGCCATTTGGCATAAGTTGAATATTATGGTTTGGAAATAAAATGGCCACCAGAAAAGTTCACATGTTACACAAGGCAACCATATGCAGAGATAGAAAATGGCTGGAGGGACTGGATCACTGGAGTTGTGGCCTTAAGAACTGTATTTGTCCCTGCCTACCTTCTTCTTCCTCCTCCTCCTCCTTTCTCCTCCTCCTCCTCCTCCTCCTCCTCCTCCTCCTCCTCCTCCTCCTCCTCCTTCTTCTTCTTCTTCTTCTTCTTCTTCTTCTTTTCTCTCTCTCTCTCTCTCTCTCTCTCTCTCTCTCTCTCTCTCTCTCTCTCTCTCTCTGCTTCTGGATATGATGAACTGAGCACAGCTTTTACCTGCCACCTTAATTTCTGCCTTAGAGCCAGCAGACCATGGACTGACCTCTGAAACTATGAACCTCAAATAAACCTTTCTTTGGCTAAGTTGTGCCTGTCAGGAATTTTGAATTTTGGTCACAGTTATGAAAATGCTAAACAAATCACTGGTTATTTTGATTTGTATTTCTCTGATTGCTAATGATGTTCAACATTTTTCCATATATTTATTGGCCATTTGAGTTTCTTCTTTTGTGAAAATCAAATGCTCTCCTTAATATGTGGAAGCTAGGAAGAAAAAAGGTCATAGGAGGAACTTTAGATGAAGAAGGAGAAACCATAGATGAGCAAATAAGGCGACCTGAGGGGCATGGGATAGGGAAAAGGAAAATTCTATAATGCACTGATTATTTCTTTTATATATTTATTCAAATATTTTGCTATAGACAAGGCCATGGATTAAGATAATGGTCTTCATTTCTCAAAAGCTTCCTGGTAAGTCTAGTTAATTCTTACGTATTCTTTAGATGTAGTATCAAGTTTCTTTCTTTCTTTTTGTTGTACTGAAAATCAAACTCAGGGGAATTCTATCTCTATGCTATGCCCCCAGCCCTTTTCATTTTTTGTTTGAAATAGGGTCTCCGCTAAGTTGCTGAAAATTGCTAAATTTCTGAGGCTGGCCTCAAATCTTGGCCTCAAACCTGCCATCCTTCTGTTTCAGCCTCCTAAATACTGGAATTACAAGCATGTGCTACTACACCCAGATAGGGATATCAATTGTTAAAGGAAGTTTTCTTTCACCCAGTAGACTACATGGTTCCTCTATCATATGCTCTGGAATCATTCTGCCTCTTATCATCGTAACTTCAGATTGTCACACGTATTTATTGGTACTGTTTTTGGATTATGTGTACAATTACTGGATTTTTTTGTTGCACAGTTTAATGAGGTTAAAGCTCATTTCTATTCTGATCATCCTTGTAGCTTCACTGCTCACTGGTAGACTGATATAGAGAAATGTTTTTTGTTTTTGAAGAAAAGAATAAATAAATGATGAACAGGACATAAGAAACAAGCGGCTATTATGTAATTAAGGCTAGGATGTGAGTAATCACAAGGCACTTCGGAAGTCCAAAAGTACAGGCATCTATCTTAGTCTTGAAATGTCAAGGAAAGTATTCTGGAAAAATGTATATGTAAAAAAATGCAAGATGAGGGTCAGCATATAACTAAACGGGGTAGATAGGAGAATAAAATTATAGTTAAAACAAAACAAAAAAACAGCATATAAAGATGCCTGTAAATGAAAGAGAGACTGCTGAGATGTTTAGGAATCTCCAAATGGTTCATGATGGCTGATACAGAGATAGGAAATGTAAGAAACAAGGGAATTGAAAGAGATTAGAATGGACCGATGTGTATCGAGTAAAGACTGAATCAGGTCCTTCTGTGTTGGGACCTTCTTTTGGCATGGAATGAGTGGTTATTGGAATGCTTTAGATTGAGTAATAATTATAATATTTATGATTTATAAAGGGCATACTGAAAATGGATTAGAGAAAAATTGGAGAAAACAGAAAATCCAGCTAGGAGGCTGATGAAATAATTCTGTACTGTTGATCATGGTGGCTCAAAACAGAATGGAAGTATTTAGGAGAGAGAAGCTGGCAGAATCATGGGCGATCACCATGCACATTAGCAGAACACACATACGTATACATACACCATCATATTTTTAAAATTAATGCATTGTGATCATACATCACGATGAAATTCAGAATGATAATACATACATAAACACAGCAATTAGCTTTCTCCCAACTTCCACTCCTCTCCTTCACCCTTCCTGTAAAAGAATTATATTTTGTTCATTATTCTGACAACTTTTACTTCATTTTATATAGTACAAAATCAATTTTTGTATGTTTGTTTTTCTGGTTAAGGCATATATAAACTCTCTTAGATTTTCTTATAAAATATTGATTTGTTTGTATTTTGCATTGTAAGCTTTTATTTGATATGGAATTTGATTTTGTTTGAGGAATGAGATGGGATTTAATTTAATTACTTTCCAGATGGCTAGTGCTATTTATTAAATAAGCCATTCTTTTCCCATTGAATTACAATACTATTTTGTAATATATTGCAACTTCTCATACACACAGATTTATTTCAGCAGAAAGGTACAATTTTACTTTTCTTTCTAACATGTATACTGTTTTATTTTCATATCTGACAGCACTTGCCAGAATCTTCAAGATTATGTTGAATAGCCATGATAACATCAGATACACTCATCTTATTTCTGAATTTAGTTAAAATGTTTTTAGTGTTTTAACAGTTAGAATAAACTTTGCTTCTGGTTTTAGAAAGCAGATTCTATTATATTTGAGCAGCTTATACATTATTTTACTAAATATTTTTATTAAGGTTGTTGAATCTCAGACTTTTCAGAATCTATTGATAGGATCTTTTATTATTTGATTTTATGAATGTTTGATTTTATTTTTTGTTGATAGATTTTTTTTACTGTTTAAATAATTTTTCATTTCTGATATAGACATTGCTTGGATGTGATAGTTAATGCTTTACAAATTGGTAGATTCTATCTCATACTATTTTGGGAATAGGAGTACTATTCATAAGAGAAATTGTGATTGGTATGTACTACATAGGATATTGACCAGTTTTATGGGGGCTTAATATATCAGTAGTTAATTTTTTTCTATAGCCTGAAAATATTTAGATAACTTTGGAATTATTTATTTATTTTGTCTTCATTGACAGTCAGAACTAGATTATCTATTTCTTCCTGGTAAATTTTATTTATATTTTACCAGTTATCTATTCCCATTCCTTATGGGTTAAACATGAAATATCCTTCAAACCTTGTACTCTGGAGGCAGCCACACTTGGAGGTGGGTCCCTGGAGGGAGCGCAGCCTTGGGCGTCCCTTGCCCTTTCTCCTTTCTCTCTCTGCTCCCTGTCATCATGCCCTAAGGTCCTAGCTTCATCAATATTTTAATTCACCAGCATCCAGCCAATCTTTATTCAGCCAGGCAGGTGATAATACAATGAACAAGACATGCATTTATTCCTCTTTATACTGTGTTTAGGACACAAGAATTAGTCTTAAAAAGACTTCACCTGGATACCTGGCTCTAAATCTCCAGTTATATGACCTTGAACAAATTTCTTGACATTCTTATTTATAAGAATTAAAAATGCCCACATAGAGCACTTAGAACCTGGCATGGTGGCATATGCTGTAATCCCATTACTTGGAAGGCTGTGATAGGAGGATCACAGGTTCAAAGCCCGTCTCAGCAACTTAGTGAGGTATCAGCAACTTAGCAAGACTGTGTTTCCAAATAAAAAATGAAAAGGGCTGGGGGTGTAGTTTGGAGGTAGGATGTCCCTGGGTTTTATCCCTAGCCCCACATACACATAAATACCCACATAGGAATTTCAGTAAGGATTAAATAATCTATGAAAGTACTTATCAAGTTTTTCTACTGTAACTGGCATAGCCTAAGCCAGTACATGACTCTTTTAAAGATGATGCATCATGTCTCTGGCTGATGTCCTTCACTCTGGCCTTGGCAATCTCAAGTCTTGCTCCTGCGATGATGCTGATAAGTCAACTACTCATCTCCCACTCCTGCCGTCAGCCCTTATACAGTCACTACCTGTTCTCCCTGACCATGCTGGGCTCGCACACCTCCTCCCCCATCTATACTCTCTTGCAGTCTATCTGCTGAGGGGCTCTTGTTTCCTTCCCTATTGGCTTTTTGAACACCTGATTTTTTTCAAGCCTCTCTTCAAACATCTCCCTAAGGATAGAGAGAAATTCCTTTTTCTTTACCTTCTTAGATACACCTGTATGCCTCCGTGGTCGCTCCATCACAATGTAATAGGCCTGTGGAAAAGAAAAGAGCATAGTTTTTTTTTTTGGTGGTACTGGGGTTCCTGGAAGCCCGTCTATCTCCGGGCTACACTCCCAGACCTATTTTATTTTTGGAAACAGGGTCTCCTAAACCAGCGCGGCTGGCTTTGAACCTGCGCGATCCTCCTGTCTCTGTCTCCCAAGCGCGGGGATTACAAGCGTGCGCCACCACGCCCGGCGCTTTGGTATTCTTTCATGTGGCACATCTGTAATCTTAAAAGATGGATAATGTTTGTCATACAAACACTTAGATGAATTCTTAGTTTCTACGAAAGAATGCTATTCTTCATGAGCCAGGTATTATGTTTGTATTAAGTATAGGTATATATCAATAGAACAAGATCCTATTCAGAGGTGCGATGGCATAGCCCATCTCATGAAGGAACGGATTTAATTAATTAATTAGTCCTTTGTAGTCATACATCTTAATGGGTTACAAGATGGACTTTTTTTTTAAATTTAGAGCTAAAGAATGTTAGCATTTGGCTATTCTCCTTTAAAAAGAGGTAAATTAATGGTAATTTAAAATTATGACTTTTACTAATTAATAAGAGAAGTTTTATTATCAATTATGCCTTTTGAGGAAATGTACTCTGATAAACCCAAATGTCAAGATGTCATAGACTCTTGCAATAAAAGGAGATGAACATTGTCTATATGTTTCAAGTGATTTACTATAATTAGGGGTTTGTGTCAATTGTAGGCAGAACCTTGGGAGTTAGAACTGAAGCAACTGTTTTTATTGACTTCTTTGTCTGTGCTCTCTGTTTTTTTTTTTTTTTTTTGTGGGTCTGGGGCTGGAACCCAGGGGCATTTGACCTCTGAGCTATACCCCCTGTCCAATTTTTTATTCTTTATTTTGAAACAGGGTCTCACTGAGTTGCGAAGGGCCTCACTAAGTAGCTGAGGCTGTCCACAAACCATGATCCTCCTGTCTCAGCCTCCCGAATGTTGGGATTAGAAGCATGTGCCACCGCTCTGGCTGTTCTCTGATTTTTGAGATAAGGCTTAAAAAACATTTTGACTACTGACTTGTAGTATATTCATAGAAATTAAAGTGTATTTCCCCAGTTTCAATTTTTCAAATTCTTTAAGAAATTCTCCTCTGTATTTCCAATCTTGTAGAATTTAACACTTGTGAACAGAAACACTTTTTGAGTAGATACTCACATATTGTGGTTTATATAGAATTACCACTTATATTATTTGTGGGTAGAAAATTCAAAGCAATTTAATTTTTCTTCAGTGATATGAAAGTCACTTTTGGCTTCCTGATGTACCTTAGTCACATAATTTGCAAACTAACAGTCATTGTCAATACCTTAAAGAGCAGAGGTGAATTTTAAAGCAACAAGGATTTCTAGTCGATAGAGTGGTTTATACAGCCATTTCTATTTTGTTGCCTCTGGTGAACTTATTTATTCATAATGTTTTGGATGATTACTTAAAATTTTGTAATTGGAATAGGACATGAGCTTACTATACCATCTTCAAAATGTTATTCTTCAGTTAATAGCTATAAGGGCATTTTTATCATTATGAGCAATTTTAGTTAGAAGGAATTCTCTCTTTCTTCTGTGCTTATAGACTCCCAAAATATAAATCTTCAAAAATTAGAAGCAATCTATGGAATATTTTCAGTGGTATATAGATTATTGTAGTTCATTCAAGAGAGCTAGATTATGAAACTGTTTACTCTGGTTCTAGTTTTTTTTTTTTTCCAGTACTGGGGTGGAACCCAGGGGCATTCTACCTCTGAGCTATATCCACAGTTTTATTTTTTTAATCCTTTATTTTAAAACAGGGTCTCATTGAGTTGCAAAGAACCTCACTAAGTAGCAGCTGAGGCTGTCCTCAAACTGAGATCCTCCTGTTTTAGAATTCCAAATGCTGGGATTACACATGTGTACCAACAAGCCTGGCTTGTTTTTAGTTTTTATTTATTAATTAATTTTTATTTATTTATTTATTTATTTTGGTGGTATTGGAGGGTGGAACCCAGAGGCTTTCTACCTCTGGGCTATACTCCCAGACCTATTTTCTATTTTATTTGGAAACAGGGTCTCACTAAGTTGCTGAGAGCCTCACTAAGTAGCTGAGGCTGGCTTCGAACCTGTGTGATCCTCCTGTCTCAGCCTCCCAAGCATAGGGATTACAAGTGTGCACCACTATGCCTGGTGATTTAGTTTTTAATAATAATTCGATAATTAGAAAATTTCATAGAAACAAAGAACACTGTTATCAAATGTGGACATAGGTTTGTATATGCTAGAATTTTTTAGTTATGACAGAATGATAGTGATATAAGGATTTGGAATAGAAAGAAATATTAATGAAGGAAGTGAGAATAAATTTTTAGACATATAGTAACCAAACCAGGAGAGTATGGTTTTATAAGCTAAAAGAAATGAGACTCTTAGGAGGAAAATAGTGATCAATAGTGTCAAGTTAAAAGAAAAACAACAAACAAAGTAAGATAAGGCCAAAGCAGTATATGTTAAAGTAGTTCCAACAGAGTAGTTAGTGTTGGAGCCAAATTGCAGTGAACACCATCTATCTTGCGTTTCTACTTCCACACTAGAGAACCAGGCAGATAAATGCTCCTATTATCAACTCTGGCTGGTGTTGTTGTTAGTAAACACAGCATATGTTAAAGAGCAATCTTGTAGTCAGACAATCTAGGATGAGAGGTGGTATTTTTATGATGCTTCATAGGTGACTTACTCAGCTAGCCTTGAGTATCATGCCTATGAAACCTAAATGACTGTGAAGTTTTTCTGAATAAAGGGACCCTTTCTCATTTAAGTTTCTGCTTATTTTCATTTTACATGGACTTGACAGGCATTTTTGTTAAACTGGCCTCTTAACTTAGCTACCACAATTTTTAAACACTATAATAAGCTCTCACAAACGATGTGATGTGTTTTGACTATATTTCTTAAGCAATGTTCTTGACAGTTCCATTGCCTCACTTCTGGATGGGAGGAACATTCGAGCACTGATGAAGGTAGGAACAGCAGAGCCAGCTGCAGTGTCCTTCTGTCTCTTCCCAGTCCTGCCCAACCAGGACTGCCTTATGAGATGGAATAGCCTGGACATGACCATGTAAATATGTAACATGTATGTAGTCATTTCAACCAAGTCAAAGGAGAAGCCGCAGAGATTCTGGGGAAAAGCTGTCTTTAACTTGCAGAATACTGTCTGTGTTGTACTCCTCTTTGGATGATAATTTCCCTCTATTTTCTCTTCAGTCATCCTCAATAGTGGCTCTCAGTAGATCACATGTGATCCTTCTTCTAATGACTCTTCAGTTCATTGTGTGGATTTAATGTTTTATTTAGGTTTATTTTTCATTATAATTCCAATGGTGTAAGGCAGAGTTCCCTTTGCTGGGACATCTAGGAATAATTGTGTCCTTTGAAAACAAAGACCTTGCCTCTGTCTGGTTATATTCCTATTCTCCTTTTGGCTCCTTTCACTTTTGTGGTTGAAAGAATGAACATAATTTTATGTTATGCCATTTTAAATGTCTTTTTCTGTGTCTGTCTTCCCATGCTCCAGCTGACTTGCATGACTTCCCTGAGATGGCTAACACAGGCCCTCCATTCCTGCCTGTTAGCTTCATGCCTTTCACCACTCCTGTACCTTAGATCCCCTCTCTGGTTGATATTTGCCACTTAATGGGTACATTTTGATAAGATATAAGGTGGTACTCTGCATGACATATGGACATAATATAGAGACAACTGGATAGTCTTTAAAACTTTGGAAACCATTAAAGAAAAAAGTTACTTGTGATATTTTTTAGCAAGTGGAGTAAGTAGGGTATCCAAGAGAAAAAATAATTAGCAGTATTTATAAAGTTCATGCGAAAGAAAAAAGTTCATGTTCTATAAGTTAAGGGGGAAAAAGGGATACATTGGAAGAGCATAATAGATTTTTTTCTTGGTGGTACTGGGGTTCCTGCAAGCCCTTCTATCTCCAGGCTACACTCCCAGACCTATTTTATACTTTTTTTTAGTTTTTGGAAACAGGGTCTCTTAAGCCAGAGCAGCTGGTTTTGAACCTGCGCGATCTTCCTGTCTCCACCTCCCAAGCACGGGGATTACAAGCGTGCGCCTCATAGTAGATTTTTAAGGCCATGAAACTACCATGTGGGATACTATAATTGTGGGTATATTTGTCAAAACCCATAGGATGCACACCATCGGCTGAGTACTGATATAAACTATAGACTTTTGGTGATATCTGGGTCAGTGTTGGTGTACTAATTATAAGAAGTACACTCTAGTAGGTGATATTGAGGATGGGGAATGCTATGCATGTGTGAGGGCAGAAGGTATATGAGAAATTTTTGTACCTTCCACTTAATTTTGCCTTAAACCTAAATTAGTCTGAACCATAATCTATTTTAAAACAAACAAAACCGCCAGACTTGCTCATTTTCATTAGTATCTCAGAAACATCCAAATGGCGAACAAAAATTTACTTTTTCCAATTAAAACTTAGAAATTTTTATGTGGGAAATTTTATGTGGGAAATTCCTATGTGGGAAATTTGTGGGCCAAGGGAGATGCTTCTTGTTTTACTCATTAACCACCTCTTGTGATAAGCATCTTAAAAACTACATATCCGGCTATTTATATATGACTTTGCTAACCTGTACTTCTCATTTACCTTCAGGTTTGAAGTTTGAGGAGATTCAAGAAAGATTTGGTGAGGAATTCTTTAAGATATGCTTTGATGAGAATGAGAGAGTCCTCCGAGCCGTAGGTGGCACCTTGCAGGACTTCTTTAATGGCTTTGACGCTTTGTTGGAACACATTAGAACTTCTTTTGGAAAACAGGCCACTCTGGAGTCACCATCATTTCTATGCAAAGAGCTTCCTGAAGGTACTCTCATGCTCCACTACTTCTACCCTCACCAGGTGGTGGGGTTTGCCATGCTGGGCATGATTAAGGCTGCAGGAAAGAAGATCTATAGCC
Source organism: Muscardinus avellanarius (assembly GCF_963383645.1). Classification (NCBI taxonomy): domain Eukaryota; kingdom Metazoa; phylum Chordata; class Mammalia; order Rodentia; family Gliridae; genus Muscardinus; species Muscardinus avellanarius. The sequence goes on from NC_137786.1 coordinate 146,762,015, forward strand.
TGGATGTGGAAGTGGAACAGGTTGCAAATGAGACGCTGTGCTCTGATGGTTCAAACCCAGGCAATTGTAGCTGTCTTACTTTCCTTATCAAAGAGTGTGAAAACACTAACACCATGAAGAACCTTTCACATGGGACCTCCCAAGTTCCTGCAGACCTCCGAATCAGCATTAACACCTTCTGCAGAGCCTTCCCTTTTCACCTGATGTTTGACCCCACTATGGCAGTCCTTCAGCTGGGGGAAGGCTTAAGGAAGCAGCTCCGGTGTGACACTCACAAAGTGCTCAAGTTCCAGGACTGCTTCGAGATTGTTTCTCCAAGAGTCACTGCCACCTTCGAGAGGGTCCTGCTGCGACTGTCCACCCCATTTGTGATTAGGACCAAGCCTGAGGCTTCTGGAACTGACAGCAAAGACAAGGTAAGTAGCTGTGAACTTGAGATGAGTGATGAGAACTAGTAGCATGGACGATTATTTTAATAAATCGCTTGCTGGCCATACTTGTAATTATTTAGGCAAGAGAGCTTTAAGTACCATTTGGAAGATTACTGGTCCCTGGATGTATGTAAAAAGATTTGGCTCTATTCCCAGCCATTTTGCATAGTGTCTGCCTCATTCATTAATATATTTCAGTACATACAAAGAAGACATTTATTAATACTAACCATAGCAATTACAAAATTATAGAACTCACTATAATATTATAAACTCATGAATATTTCTACTGATTGAAGTCAAGCTAAAAGAAATAGAAAGACTAATTTCAACATTACAGGCTTTGATTGCTTTATCTTTAAATAAATATAGGTAAAACGCTAGCTATACTATAAATATATTCTGTTCTAAATTTTATTATCTAGGAATATCTGGTTTACATCCAACATTTATCTTAATATACTAAATAATGATCCTCCCAGAGTTGGAGATTGACTATCTCAAGATTTCTCTTCTAATTAAATTTTGGTATTGAAATAGGTACATTCCTTTAGGATATGTTCATTCCTTGAGGGAGTCTAGTGAATACTAAGTATCTTTGTTATGGATTTTTTAGTAATTTCTGGGAAATCTGGGTTACAAATGATAAAAATGGAAAAAAGATGGCAGACATAAATCTGAAAATAGTTGGGTTTGTGCAAAATTTTTGCCCTTCAGATAAAATATTAAAAAAATTAATATTAAATAACAAAATGCAAAGAACAAACAGCTATCACTATTTTTTATCACTTTCAGTGATTGAAGGGGAAATAGTGTTAATTTTTATAAGAGATATTTGAATGTATAGTCATTCAGTTTCCAATAAGTGTATTTTGAACATTTTCTATCAGAATAAATAAAGTTATTTTAGGATATTCATCATTTTACAAGAATTTTTGGGAAACTATTAGCTATAGAATAGTTTCCTCCATTTGGAAATGTGAGGCTACTATGAGCTAAAGGAAGACTTGCAAAAATAATAAAAATTCATAAGTGAATAACCTATACATATTCTAGAATGTCTGCAATGATAAATGAACAAATAGCCTCCTGAAAGCAGAGTCGGAGATGTTTTTAAGGAATTTATATAATGTTTTTATTTATGAGACTGCCAATTTTGTATATTCTTACTGGTGCATCATAATTGTGCCTCATAGTGAGATTAAAAGTCATACAAAGAAACATGCACACAGGTCTTGTTATTTCCCTTCAGGACCCCCTGTTACTCACCACTCCCTGTACCTAATAATTAGACTGGTTCTGATGAAAGAGATATCGCTAGTTTTATAAATAACTTTCATAATTTTGAAGTTCAATGAAGACATTTTAAACAAAGTATTTGAGAAAGATGGAGTGATGTACATTTATTCAGTATGACTAAGTGACTTAGGAAAATCATTTAGTAATATTTTTATCATATAAGTACACTGACTTGAAATTATCTAACAACAGATCTGGGTTCAAATTTGTCACATTTAGATATTTTAGCCTGAGAGAGTTATTAGTGTTGTTCCTATCAGATTACACAGAGATATTTTAGCAATGTTTTAATGTACAAGTTATATATATGTTCAATAATTACTTCTTGGTTTTTGAAGCCTTTGAGAAGGGAAGATACATGCTACATGTGTATTTTTTGTACATTTGTAATTGATTTAAAACTGTAATTCTAGCTGTGTGTGTTTGTGTGTGTGTGTGTGTGTGTGTGTGTGTGTGTGTGTGTGTGTGTAATTGGGGGTTGAACCCAGGGGTATTCTATCTTTGAGCTATACCCCCAGCCCTATTTTTCATTCTTAATTTTTTTTTTTTTTGATGGTACCGGGGTTCCTGGAAGCCCTTCTACCTCGGGGCTACACTCCCAGACCTATTTTATATTTCAAAACAGGGTCTCGTAAGCCAGCGCGGCTGGCTTCGAACCTGTGAGATCCTCCTGTCTCTGCCTCCCAAGCGTGGGGATTACAAGCATGCGCCACCACGCCCGGCTTTTATTCTTAATTTTTTGAAACACAGTCTCACTAAGTTGTGAAGGGCCTAAGTAGCTGAGGCTGGCCTCAAGCCTCTGGTACTCCTGTCTCAGTCTCACAGTTACTGGAATTACAAATGTGCACCACCATGCCCGGCTATTCTAGCTTTTAATTTAGAGAGTATTAAAATGGTCAGTTCTGTTTGGCAGAAATTCAATATTTGGGATGGAGTGTTTGAAGCATTTTTGGCCTTAATAAAGTATTTTTTGAAAATGTACCTGAACTAGAATATATTATTACCAATGTTAATTGCTTCATCTATTTTATAGATCCGAGACAAATCCATTCAATTTAAATTTATAGCTTTAGATTTACCCTCCTGTATATCTCATTTGGCTTGTATTTCTATTTAATTTGTATATCAGGGTAAGAAATAGGCATAATGGAGAGATGACTCAAATGTCAAGGCCCCCTGCCAATTCCAATAATAAGGAACTCTGCTCATTGAGAAGATGCAATTACCATTTAAACATATTTGTGGCAGTTTAAAAATAAAGCAATAGCTGGGTTTTTAGTTAGAAAAGGATAGTAATCTGCCTGCTCATCCTTATATTTATAATTCTGCTTGCTCACTGGGTTTGCCAGAATGGGACGTTTGGGAGGCTCTGGTTGCCCCAAATTGAAAGTGTAGTTGGTTGCCCCAAATTGAAAGTGTAGTCAGTAATGACATGGAGTCTGAGCCAGATGAGTAACATTTTTGAATCGGTATGTTACTGAATTCCCAATATGTTTTTACTTAAAACGTAAAAAGAAGAAAGATAATCAGTCTTTAAAATGATGATGTTGAGAAATTTGACCTTGATATGCGTTGTTTTTCTGTAATAGCTGGTATTATTAATAGATAAATTTATACCACTTGAAGCCTCTAATTTTAGTTGACTTTGATGAGAAAGTACCATTTAAAGTAATTTAACATATTTAATTCTTAGGCTAACACTTTCATTATTTAACTGTTTTTTTCTAGGTACTTAATAAAAATGAACCATCACCCTTGCCATTAAAAAGTAAAAGTCAAATTAGTCATCAGCCATATGACAGTAAAATCTTTTCATATTGAGTTGAAAATGCTTTTGGGGGGCATTCTACCTTCAATCCAAGCTGTATTCCCAGACTGGTTTTATTTTTTACTTGGAAACAGGGTATTGCTGGCTTCAATTCAATAATCTGGAGGTCAAATGAGGCTCTACATGGCTTGGCCAGGGTTGGGTTCCATCAGTGGGTTTCCTCTATATCTTTTCTATGTGCTCCTTCATGTCTCCCATCTCCTCTCTATTTTCTTTTTTCCCAAATGACAATTCTATGTTTTCATCTCTTTTTAAACTCAATGTCCTTTTTGTCATCTTTCCTTATCAAATGTCAAACATTAAATATGAATGAATTAGTCAATTATGTAAAAAAGAAACAAATGCACTAGCAATAATGACTCAATCAGAAATCCATACTAATTTGTACTATGAACTCTTTTCAGTCATCTAAGTCTAATATTGTCCTGAGAATTGGGAGATTTCTTAAAGAGATCTTTTGAGTTACAAGGTATTGTGGTGAATTTGAGAAGAATTTTTTGTACTCCAGTGAGCGGTTTGGAGGTTAACATTTGGTCATGCAAACCTAACCTCTTGAAATTGACTTCAGGGTTCCTTTGTATGGAATGAAGCATGTTTGTTGAGTGGATTGTTAGAAATTATGGTAATGGCACAGAACTTCCTTCCCTCCATTGTAAGGTTATGATGTGTGAGCAAGGAATCAATAGACTGGGGAAGAGGTACTTCTGACTGCCCTGGTTTTCATAAGTTCCTTTGACCTGTAAGCTCCAGTTTTATCCATCTAGATTTTAAGAAAATTAGATTAAAAAATTATATTTCTTATCCTTTACAAGTCATTCTTGACATATGTACATTTCCATGAGATCAGTTGATCATGAAGCTTTCTTTTACCCCTATGATTCAATGAATTTGGATTCATTTCAAAGAGTGACGGGCATGGCTATCAACCATGAAGAACTTATCCTATTATCAGGACTGAGTTAAAATAATTTTCCGGCTTTGCTAAGGTTTACCCTCCTTATCTGGAGTCTCTCTGGTATCCCTAATATACACTAGTTTGGGCATATTAGAGAAAACATATGTCCCTTCCCTTTCTGTGGTTGGCTGATCTCACTTAACATAAAGTTCTCCAGGTCTTTCCATCTTCATGCAAATGACATGATTTTCTTCTTCTTTATAGCTGAGTAGTATTTCCCATAATTTTGCAATCCATTCATCTGTTGATGGAGACCTAGGTTGTTTCAGTATTTTGGCTATTACGAATTGTGCTGCTATGAACATGGGTATGCATATGTTACTGTAGATCTCTGATTTCAACCCCTTTGGACAAATAATGGAGGGGAAACCTCAACAAGGCTAGAATGGAAAGACAGGAGAAGAAGAAGGCTGAAGTTGATTATGGAAGAGCTACATCTGAATATGTGTAAAAGTATAAATATAGCATGTTTAACCTGGACACTCATTATTGGGAGGGGTGTGAAGGGAAGCGGGGTGAGGGGGGAGAGGGCACCAAGCACAGTCTGAATGTATGTCATTTTTAATATGTTCCACATAAAAATAAAAAAATAAATTAAAAAATAATTTTCTGTCAGCTTAAGTAGCCTACCTTAGAAAGTTATCTGTGAGGGTTAAGTGACTTAATCCATGTATTTAGCATCTGCAGCTCCAGGGATGAGTGCCAAATAAATATTATTATTATGCCCACTGTGTTATTGTTAATGTTCCTTTCACCTGTGATGTTCCTCTTACCCATTACTCTACTCACTTGTTTTTGCCTTATAGAAGAAAGTACTGGTATCAGTAGGCTTAATGATTTCATAGAAATATCAACTTCACCTAATATCTTCACAAAACAGGGCTTGAATTCTGATTCTCCTCTACTTAGTAAGGACTAGAAGATCACTTGTCCCAAATTTTATAAGAACTCTGTTTGGATTTGTTTATATTATTGCTGTCTTAGAATCTCTGGTCTCCTTTTCAGATCCATGTAAGTTTGGGATCAAGTTTTCATTACATGTGTCTTCTCGTATCTTCTGTGTTCATTGTTTGGGGCATTTTCTAGTGATTTCCAAAGTAAAACAGACAGTTAATTTAGGAATAAACTGAAGCAACAGTGGATTTTGAAAAACTATACATAACATAATTAAAAAAAATTGTTGTTGTTGCTTAATAGCAATGCTTAAAAAAAACACCTTAAAATCACCCTAGGAGGCCAATATTTGAAATACATAATTCCTAGGACAAAAAAATAGCATTTTATTCATTTGTTTCTACCTTAACATTGAAGAAAATCATATTTAGAAAATTCTCAGAATGCTGAGCATGGTGGCACATGCTTGTAATCCCAGTACTTGGGAGGCTGAGACAGGTGGATTGAAGGTCTACAGTCAGCCTAAGCTATTTAGTGAGGCACTCCACAACTTTGTGAGGCTCTGTTTCAAAAAAAATGATTAGGGGTGTAACTTGGTGGTGAAATGCCCCTGGGTTCAACCCCTAGTACCACCAAAAACTACTCAGAAATATGATTGCATTTATCCTATTATTAGAAGCTAAAATAAATGCTGGGAAATAACTTTCAAAGAATAAGGTAGGGTAAAACCTCTGATTTTCTGTGGTCAAATCTGTTTACAAAATACTACTTTATCTCTTTTAGACAAGTGCTTATATTTTTATGACATGCTAATTAAAATAAATATATTTACTGTTCTTTTCTTTTTTAACTTTGTCTTTGAATCTAAAGTGTGCCTCTGTGTAAACAGCTGTAGTTAGTGCTCATTTTAAAATATTTATGGTTGATAATCTCTGCCTTTCAAGTGGATTATAAATTCACATTTAATTTTCTGTAATGATCTGGTTAGATTTTACATCTATAACCAACCTTCCTCCCTCCCTCCCTCCCTCCCTCCCTCCCTCCCTCTCTCCCTCCCTTCCTTCCTTCCTTCTGTACTGGGGATAAAACTTAGGGGTAGTCTACCTCTGAGATATGCCCCCCCTTTTTGGTGGTACTGGGGTTCCTGGAAACCCCTCTACCTCTGGGCTACACTCCCGGACACCTATTTTTTATATTTTTATTTGGAAACAGGGTTTCTTAAGCCAGCGAGGCTGGCTTAGAACCTGTGTCATCCTCCTGTCTCTGCCTCCCAAGCTCGAGGATTACAAGTGCCACTGCACACCCAGCTTCCTTCCCCTTTTTAAGACAGAGTCTCACTAAGTTACAGAGGCTGGCCTTAAACCTGTGATTTTGCTGTCTCAGCTTCCCAAATACTGGGATTATAGGCATGCACCACCGGGCCTGATTTACATTTTTTTTTCAGAACTGAGAGTTGAACTCAGGGGTATTCTACCTCTGAGCTACACCTTTGACTCTTTTTTTTTTTTTTTTAATCATTTACTTTGAAACAGGGTCTCACTAAGTTGCAGAGGGCCTCACAAGTTGCTGAGGCTGGTCGAAAACCAACCTCAGCCTCCCAAGTACTGGGATTACAAGCCTGTACAATTTGTTTTCTGTATGTCTCATATCTATTTGTTTCTATTTCTTCAATACTTTTATATTAAACAAATATTTTTAGTATGTCATTTTAATACTCTATTGATTTCACAAGTATAACTTTAAGTAATTTATTAGTACTTGTACCAGAGATTAAAATAAATGCTGTAATTATCACAATGTTTTTCAAATTAACACTAACCTTATTGTTGGCAGACTATAATAATTTTTTCCTGTATAGCTCCATTTTCTCCCCCTTCCCTTTTTGTAGTAATATTTTACAAGATGTTAATTATATGTAATGATTTTTATAATCATATATATTAACCATATACATATATGATTATATATTTTAAAAATGAATTAGAAAAAAGAAAAATATATTCAAATGCTCTCTTATATTTATCTACACATTTACCATTTCTGGGGCTCTTTATTTCTTCCCAGTGTTGTTTATTTTATTGTTGTTATTTATTCTAACAAATGAAGTAAAACAGTGATATAAGAGAGCGAATGGCCTGGGTTGAAGAGAATGATGGGGCAAGGGAGACCTCAATGAGAGGTTGATATGATCTTTGTAAAAGGAATAGTTAAGGCTCATGAATTTCTCTCAAATCCTAGCAATTTATACTATTCCAAAAATGGCTACTTCACTGCACCATTTGACGTAAGTGTGCTAAACATTCTTTCTGGGATAATTAGTTTAACTTCTTTATTTCATTTTTTTTTCTCTCCCACTCCTTCCCCTCTCTCAGAAATATATAAATATATATGTATAGGCAATATATTTATTATAATAAATACATATTAAATATGTAAATTAACATTAAAATTTAACTATATTTAACATATAGTTAAATATGTATTTAATACCTGCATAAGTAAATATGTGTATTTTGGCTATTGGAGATATTAAATATGTATTTTTAGTCTAATATTGGATTCTTTTTAAAAGGTTTCTGTTATAAAACATAAAGTTTGGCAATGCAGATCATTAAGAGGAAAACACGTATTTTTATGATTAATTTTTTGAAATAGCCACTGATAAAGTTTTGGTATGCACCTTATTTTAGTTTTTCTTACACATATCATTAATTATGTAGGTGTAGATAACTGGATTTAAAATAACTGATTTCCGATAAAAATATGTTAGCAAACCAATGTAGCCTTTACATTTTTTTCAGGTTTTCTTAAATACTGAATTTAGTTATTTTTCTACATCATATTTTCTCTATTCAGTAGAATTCTAACATATTTTGGCACATATAGTACTCTCATCTTTGTTACTTCCTTTGCAGTTTTCTTGTAAAACTTTCAACTTAATCCTCTTTTAAAAATGTTTGTTGAGAAACTTCTGTTCTACAGAAATGTATGTCTAAACTTTAGTGGCCAAAACAATTCATATATTTCAGCATCTCCTTTATTACACTGGACTTTATCTTTTTCTATTGACAGATTAGGCTGAAATGACATCTTTCTCTGGATAGATACATTTTTTTTCTGTTTTCATATGGTACCCCAGCAGATGCAGTTGAACCATGAGGCCAGTATGTACCTTTGGCTTCTTTTTGTTCCCTCTGAACAACTGAACTAGGTGGGCCAATCAGGTACTCCAGGAATATTTCGGAAATGTTAATGACACATCAGCATTATTATGACATCACCAAAGGATTCATCACCTAAGAGAACACCAGTAGTAGTTGTCTCAGCAACCTCTGTTCTAGTTCATAAAAAATGGACTCCAGAGCCCGATCAATCTTTGCTTTGTTATCAGTGAGAGAAGAGAGTGTAAGTGGTTATGGCAACTCCTTCTGTCATCCAGAAGACAGAAAAAGATATTGGAGGTATAGCAACATGGTACACTAAATTTTCTTTTCTACTTTATTTGTCATGTGTATTTACTCTTCAGAGATTCTGAGATTTGTTACAATTGAGTTCCAGAGCTCAGACCACGACTGGACCCTTGATTTCCATTGCAACTTTTAAATCATGATTTAAAGTGCATCATCTTTTTTTTGCAAATAGTTTTTCTGATATTGTCTAATCATTGTATAATTGAAATAATCAACTCTACATGTGCTTTGCTCAAGAACCATCCTTGAACAAGCACCGAAATTGTGTTGAGAAGCCATATTGCATGTGACTATGAATATAATGTCTGAAGCAGTACTTAAGTTAGAATCCTGTCTCTGTTTAGAGCTTCTTTTCTTCAACAACCTGATGGTCAGTGGGTCTCTCTTGTTCTCTCTCATTTCCTTGCAAAAATAACTAGTGCGATTTTCTGTCTTCCACAATTAGGTTTACTTCTTGTTTCAATCTTACCCCTAAATTTTCATTTAACATTTTCTTGGTTGTCTTCCTCAGATTTAATCCTTAGTTCTGAGTAAGACTGACTCCTTTTGTTAAATTTTGTTATCAGTCATTTTTTGAGAAAAATGTCAAAATATAGTATGTACTTTTAAAAGTACATGCGATATGTATATGCATATGCAATATGTATATATATGTGTGTGTGTGTGTGTGTACGTATGTGTGAATGTAGGTATGTGTACATTTTTCCAGGCACTGTTTTACATGCCTTTTATGAAAATATTCATAAGATAGGAGTGGAAAATGCCTTCATAAGGAGATAAGAAGAGGAAGAAGAGATAAGAGGTAAGAAGAGATAAGAAGAGAAAAGAGGAATACTATTTTATTTCAGTAGGCAAATCTAAAATCAAAGAGTAGATGTTATAAGGAACTTGGATTGGTTAAGGATTAAGAGAAACTTTACAACTATTAGAGATATTAAAAATTGGAGTGAATTTCCTTGTGATATATAGTGAGCTACACAAGACTCAGAGATTTAAAAAGAAATTGAATGACAACCACTCAGGCATTACATGGGAAACCCAAACTTCTTAAGGGTAAATAATATTACCACATTGCTTTTATAATACTCGTCTCAGGAAATAGAGTTATTACCTGTCTTACATACTTCTGTGCTCTTATGAGGAAAAACTTCAATTTCATTTTATCAGCATAGTGGATATGGTTTAACTTGAAGAAGTAATGACCTGGGAGAATATGGAGAGTTATAAAAGCTGTACTTCTCTTTAGCAATTCATGTTTCCCAAAAACTTAGTATGTGGTGCTATTCAATGTTCAGTTTCTTTGAAATGCCAGAGAACTGGGGTAATATATGCATACCTTTGTTCACAGCAGCACAGTTCACAATAGCCAAATTATGGAACCAATCTAGGTAACCATCAACAGATGAAGATTGCAAAATTATTGGATATACACACAATGAAATTCTTCTCAGCTATGATGAACAACAAAATTACACCATTTGCAAGAAAATGGAAGGACCTGGAAAACATTGTTAAGTGAGTTTAGCCAGTCACAGAAAGTGAAGGGTTGTGTGTTTTCTCTAAAATGCGGAAGCTAGGAAGTAATCAGGATACTAGAGGAACTTAAGCTAATGGAGGAGAAACCTCAGTGCAGCCAGAGAGGTGGTCTACAGAAAGGGAAGAGGGAACAGTGAGGTTCATTGAAAGAATAACTGCCAGTGAGTATGTGTACATATGTGAAAATACCACTGTCAATTTCAGTACTCTGTCTGCAGTGGGGGGAGAATGGGGAGGCAGCCTGGGCGAGTACCAAATGCTGTGTGCGTTTATGTCACTATCAACATGATTTATATTATCATATGAGACTATAATGCATCAATAAAAGCATGTTCATAAGGGAATCCCACTTATATGAGTTCTGAGTTTAGTAGTCAATTTCTACTCCTCCAAAATGCAACTAAAATTTGGTTTATATATTATGAATAAGCCTAGTAAAAGCTGTTTTTAGAACATTTTCAAGCCGGGCACGGTGGTGCACACTTGTGTTCCCAGCATCTGGGGGGCTGAGACAGGTGGATGGCAGTTCGTGCCAGCCTCAACTACTTAGTGAGGCCCTTTGCAACTCAGTGAGACCCTGTTCCAAAATAAAGAATAAAAAAATAGCTCGAAGATAGACTGCCCTTGGGTTCCATCCCCAGTACTGCAAAAACAAACAAACAAACAAAATCCAAAACATTTTCAACTTGAGGGGTGCTTTATAGGAAAGCCATTTAATTATGGTTTTTAATATTTATGAAAATAGATCTTTAGAAAATGCTGAAAATTGTTTGGGAATGCACTTTTTTCGTCTTTTGGTAGTGGGGATTGAATCCAGGACCTTCAAGCCACACCTCAAAACTTTAAAAAAATATATTTTGAAACAGTCTCTCACTAAGTTGTTGAGAACCTCCTAAATTGCTTAGGTTGTGCTCAAACCTGCCATCCTCCTGACCTACATCCTAAGTACTGGGATTACAGGTGAGTGCCACCACACCTAGCTAGATATGCATCTTTAACAAGTTTTCTTCTGGTTTATTTAGTTGTTGGAAAAAGCTATTTTAAGCCGGGAGTGGTGGTGCACACTTGTAATCTCAGTGCTGGGGAGGCTGAGACAGGAGGATCACACAGGTTTGAAGCCAGCCTCAGCTACTTAGGCTCTCAGCAACTTAGTGAGACCTTGTTTCCAAATAAAATGTAAACTGGGAATGTATCCCAGAGGTAGAAAGCTCCTGGGTTCCATCCAAGTACCACACACACAGAAGGAGAAGGAGAAGGAGAAGGAGAAGGAGAAGGAGAAGGAGAAGGAGAAGGAGAAGAAAAAAGAGCGAGCCATCATTTCTTTTACATAGATAGAGATTGACCACTTCGTATATAGATATGTTTCTATTATACTTTGAAAATATGATTCTGAACTCTTGGTTCTGCTTCATAGTATTTTTGTGACAAATTTAGTATAATTGATTATATTTTTTTTTCTAAAAAGAATCAGTTTTTTTGGGGAGGTATAAGGGATTGGATTCAGGGGCACTCTGCCACAAAGTTATACTCTAAGCCCTTTTTATTTTTTATTTACTTATTTTTGTGGAGCCAAGGATTGAACCCAGGGGATTTCTACTTCCGAGCTACACCCTCAGCCTTATGTTGTTTTTTATTTGGAAACAGGGTCTCACGAAGTTACAAAGGGTCTTTCTAATTTGATTAAGCTAGCTTTGAACCTGCAATCCTCTAGTCTCAGCTTTCCAAGTACTGGTATTATAGGCATGTGCAACCATGCCTGGCTAAAATCAAGGTATTTATGTTTGGATTGCATGATGATTTTTTTTTTCTTGTCTCTGAACTAAAGACTATGTGTTTTCCATGGAAGGTCAGGAGTCAAGAACCTGACCTCATTTACAAAAGACAGAGGAAGAAAATTGATCTCCAAACTCTTTGTCTTTGAAGGAGAGGTCAAGAACCATATTATTTTGTCAAGACAGACACATCTGAGATAGTGTTGATATTAAGGATGGACAACTTCTTCAAAGGCTTGAGATTTAAGTTTACATTTCTTTTCATTCCACATTAGGAAAAGTGTGAATGAATCACTCCATGTAAGGATATGGAGAACTTACCCTGTGGATTTAGAGTACCCTGCATTTTATTATCTTTTTAAAAAAAATTTAGATATCATTATTAATTCAATAAGTGTAGATCTAATACTAGAATGTCATAAATAAAAGATGGAAAGAAATTTTTATAACCATTTTTCTGAAAACCTTCAGAGGAATATGTTGAGAGTTTTACCACATGAATGGAAAAAAGATAAATTCTTCATAAAAACTTTTCTGCAGTATGAAAAGGAGAACTTTTATGGATTTTTCATAGAAAACTTGTTAAGTATTAAATTAAAAATTTTTTTGGTGAGTTGTAGTCATCTTTTGTTGTTTTGTTTTTCTTTTTTCTTTTTTATTGGTGCATTGTATTCATATATATTTTGTTGTTTTTTATTTTTTAATTTTTTATTGGTGTATTGTAGTTATACATCTTAATGGGATAAAAGATAGCGGAGTATATATGCACACATCACTCAATTAGCCCTTACCTAGTTCCCACCTCCTTCCCTTTCCCTCCCTCCTTCTCATGCCTGGCTTAGTGATTGACTTTGATATGTTTCTTAAAGTACATCATGTGCTTTAGAAAATTTCCCTTTCCTCTCCCTCCCATCCCCTCAGTTTGGTTGCCTTATTTGCTCATCTACAGAATCTCCTTTATTTAGAGTTTCTCCTGTTACCCATTTCTCCTTAGCTTTCACATATTAGGGAAAGCATCTGATTTCTTAATTTTTGTGACTGACTAATCTCACTTAGCATAATGTCCTCCAGTTCCATCCATTTCCCTGTAAGTGATGTAATTAGGTTTTTCGTTATGGCTGAGTAAAATTCTTTTGTGTACATATCCCATAGTTGTTTTTTTTTTTTTTTTTTTTTTTTTTTTTTTTTTTTTGCGTGGTACTGGGGGAGAAACCTAGAGGCTTTCTGCCTCCAGGCCATACTCCCAGACCTTTTTTATATTTTATTTGGAAACAGGATCTCACTAAGTTGCTGAAAGTCACACTAAGTAGCTGAGGCTGGCTTTGAACCCGTGCAGTCCTCCTGTCTCAGCCTCACAAGCGCGGGGATTACAAGCGTGCGCCACCAAGCCTGGCTATCCCATAGTTTTATAATCCATTTATCTGTTGATGAACATCTTGGCTGGTTTCATAATTTGGCTATGGTGAATTGTGCAGCTATGAACATAAATATGCATGCATTAGTTTGGTAGTTTGGTTTCCTTTCTTTTGGGTAGATACACAGAAGCCATATTGCTGGATCAAATGGTAAGTTCATTCCCAGTTTTCTTAGGATCCTCCATAATGTTTTACAAAGTGGCTGCACTAATTTGCAATTCTACCAACAGTGTGTTGGAGTTCCCACTTCTCCACATCCTTGCCATACATCTTAGTGGAGTACAAGATGGTAGAAGCATATACTAAAAATTCTTATGCTGTTTTGATTTCCTAGGTAGATTATTAGTTCTTATTATCTTTTTTTTTAAATTTGTAAACAGGGTCTCCCAAACCAGGGAGGCTGGCTTCGAACCTGCGCGATTCTCCTGTCTGCCTCCCAAGCACAGGGAATACAAGCCTGCGCAACCACACCCGGCTTATCTTATTATCTTTAGTAGAGTAATTATAAAAATCTGTTTTTTTATTGTTTTGCCATCCTACTTCGCTATGTAGTTTTAGAGACTTTTTCTGTGAAATGTTATTTTTCATATAATACTTATATTCTATATAAGAAAAAGATTTGTGAAGTTTAGAGATCTTAATTATCCAATTTATAGAAATAAATAGTATCTAAAATAATATGTATAGATTCTTTTCCTATAATATTTATTTTATGAGATTATGTACTTAAGAGATTTTACATTTAAATAAGTCAGTTTTTCCGTATAACTTTTTGAACTTGAAACCACAGTACTAAATTACAGAAAAGAATGAATAGACTTGTCAGTGCTGGAGAAAAAGCCTTCTAATTTGTTTTTCCTGACAAGGATCATTTGACACTGTTAAGAATGTATTTGATTTTCTTAAAAGAACATTATCTCATAAACTTTATATGTGACTTGATATCTTTAGTTTTTCCCTAAACATTGCTTTCAAGAGATTCACTTATACAGTGTGACCTTCTGAACACTGCCAGTGTTAAAGTTACAAGGTTCTTTCTCACCACTATCAAATAACAATTTAAAGTAATTTAATTTTAAAAATGTGTTGAGCCCTCTCTTAAATTCTAAATATAGAGTCTATGTATATTTACTATTTTACTCTCAACCACTAATTTGATAATTCTAAAGGAAAGCAATGATTTCTGTGGGTCTGGTATGGATTTTTTCCTAAGTCTAAGTAAGGCTGAGATCTCATGTTTCCAGAAGAAGGAAAAATATTCTCATAAATGTCCAAAGGCTTCTGTTATTATGTTCACATGAATGGAGTATTTTATTATACCCCTAACTTCTCCTTTAATAATTCTTGATTTACTATGCTTCAGTTTTATTTACTTTTACAAAGCTCTCATACTCGTGGGCGAGAGGGTTACTTGGGTTAATTTATGATTACATATCCTTCACTTTCTACTCCAAAGAATATGGCTTCCTTTGAAATTTTAAATTTATTTTATATAAGAAACTTCATTTCCTTATTTTACTTGTATTATCTATCATTGTTAGCATTAAATATTTTGATAGATTTTCTTTTTTTGTGTAGCTGAATTGATTGTGATATGATTTTTAACATATAGTAAGTTTCAGTGTAATTTTCTTTTCTTTTTTTTTTTTTTTGCGGGTCTGGGGATGGAACCCAGGGGCATTTGACCTCCGAGCTACACCTGCTGCCCTATTTTTTATTCTTTATTTTGAAACCGGGTCTCATTGAGTTGCAGAGGGCCTCACTAAGTATCTGAGGCTGTCCACCAACCGTGATCCTCCAGGTCTCAGCCTCCCGAATGCTGGGATTACAAGCGTGCGCCACCACGCCCTGCTCAGTGTAATTTTCAAAAAAACACTTTATGACTGAGAAATGTTTGAGTTCAAGAGGATGAATTTTAAAGGTTGGATATCAAGCCAACTACTAACTTATTTATAAACTATTAGTTTATTAGAGTGGACAAGGTATTTTTCTTTAACTTTAGTATAAAATGTCAAAAATAACTGTTCAACTTGTCAAAAATTAGGCTAGAAATTATCACCTAAGTCTATAGTCTGTTTATTGTCCTATAAGAATTAATTAGAGCATTTAAAAATCTATAATTATTTATTTTAAAGTAGAAGCCCGGAATATCTCTGACAAACTTTACCCGTTTGGAGCTGAGGATAATTTTAAACAAGTTTCATGCTTCTTGGTATGGAACTGACTGGAAGTAGGGGAAAGCGATAAGGAACTCTGCAATTCTATCAGTGATGTGCAGACTGAAGGTATGTTGTTACCACAGTCATTATGGTGGATTAATAGTTGATTGAAATTTTAAAATAAAGCAAATTTCTCTAAAATTAGTTACTTCTAGTTTCTGGTTGAAAGCTCTATCTATTTTTATAATGATTTACAGAACAGGCCTTTTGAAAACTTTCTCAGGATTTTAATGGACTGAGAAAAATAAAGTGAAAAATATCTTAACAAGCTACATAATTGTGTCTTTACTTTTTATTGGTGCAGTATATTTATATATCCTAGTGGAATTAAAAGTGATACGAATATACATACACATATCACATGCCGTATTTCCCTCTACATCCCACCCTGAATCCCCCTTTTCTCTCCTCATATATGTTAGTGAAGTTAATAATGATACCCTCATATGTAGACATAGCATTATTTTAACTGTTTCCTTCCTCAAGCTTCCTTTTACCCCTCCTTCCCTTCCTTCCAAATCCTTTCCCACTATCTTACTGTTTTTTCTCCTTATTTATCTGAAGTCCCTTTGTTTCCTATTATCTCTCTAGCTCAGTATTTTTTCTAAAGAACTGAAGTCCAAATACTTGCATACCCATGTTTCTTGTAGTATAAGTCACGGTAGCCAAATTATGGAACCAAACTAGGTTACTGAGACCTGCTTTTTAGTTGAAGAAGCTGAAGTACAAAGAGGTTAAGATAGCTTTTGCAAAGTTCTGTAGCTGAGATTGAACCTGTGCATAATGCACAATATCTATGACTATGACGTGTTTATGGGGATACAGATGTGGTCCTTCAGAAGATGCCCTAGGGCTTCATGTGGGCCAGTCCCATCTGTGACCAATTTTAATCATGTTCTCTCAAGTTTCTAGTCAGACATGTTAAGTTTGGTCTGTTATTTTATATCTGACACTTAGCTCCTCTCCGGCATACAGCAGACACTCAGGAAACGTGAGAAAGTGCTTGATTTTGAAATTCATTCTGCTTTGTTTTTAAGGCCAAAGTGTGAGGATACAAATGACAACATTTTGAAAAGTACTATTTAATTGCGAGGTATTATATTAGCTAAGATTATTTATTTATTACTTAGTGGTCATAGTAAAACTTTTGCTGTTAAGTTAATTTGATTACTTGAACTGTATTTCTCTAATTAACTTGTCATTACAATCTGCCCGGCATAAAAGATAAAAATAGAATTACAAATAAAATCCTAATGTAGTCATTTCCTAATGGATCCTCATTTGTGGTTGTGATTCCAATTTAAATAATTGCCCATAAGCCACTTAATATTATGATGTTTCTTCTTCATTTGGGTGCCTATTTCTACAGTAGATATTACAAATTTTCACCTCAAGTTCCCAGTCGCCTTTGTCCCATCTTGTGATGCTACTGCCGCTACAGATATTTAGTCAGGGTTCAGTCAATTCATGACCATTTATTGAATAGCTCTCTTATTCCAAGCACATTGGTATTATACATGAAATGACATGTTTTCAGTTCTAAAGGACTCTCTTAATGTTTACCACCCATTTAAAACACATATATGGAATTTTTGTTTCTGTCTTTATTTATTAATAAATTGCAAGTTTCTTGACCACATGAGCTGTACCTCATCCATCTATATTTATTTAGCAACCAATCTAGTGCTTGGTGAAAAATAGACAGTCAGTAGTTGAATAAAGAATCTCACAAAAGACTTTGCCTTTCATTGTGAGAACACATGTAAAAGTGTTTCATTTATAAACCTCAACTCAATTTTTTCTCTCACTTTAACATTTTAAAGTACAAGATAGACATTTGTCATCTCTGTTGTAGAGTTGAAGAAACAAAGAGGTAAATGTCATAAATGATTTATTATATGCTTTGATGCTTGCATCCTGGTCTGCTGATACTTGTCTCAAAATCAATTTCATGAAGAAAGCATCCTATGCAAACACTAAATATAGAAGTGTTAAGAGCCCAGAACTTTTCCAACTTTTATAGAATAAATGATGTGGGGGAGTCAAGTTGATGGTTGATGTGTACTTGATGGCAGTGTTTTACTTGGACAAAGAAACATTTTAAAAAAGTAAATTTAGTAACTTTATTAGTTCCTAAGCATGTACTTTGTACCAGCCACTATTGTGGTAGATGCGAATTAAAATGATAATGAAACCATCAACTCTTAAGTACTTTCCACCAGAGTAGAAGGAAATACTCATATACATTTTGATATCTCCTAAAATGGAAGATGTTTTCTTGCTTATTTGCCTAGTTACTTTTTTGTGTGTGGTACTCGGGATTGAACCCAGGGGCATTCTACTTCTGAGCTACACCCCCAGCCCTATTTTTTATGTGTGCTATCATGCCTGGCTGCCTACTTAACTTTCATCAAGTGCTTAAATTGAGCAAGGCATTGGAATAAACTTTTAATCTATGCAGTTTCATTTAGTCTTTTCAATAGTTCTATGAGGTTAAATCCCTATCACTATTCATAAATAAGAGAGTTGAGGTATAAATGTTGTGGAATCATCAAAGAGGAGGAATCAGAGAAAGAAACAGAAAGAGGAGAATGTAATGGTATGAGCATATTGGATCAAGAAAGAAACTAAAAGATTTATGTAAAGCCTATTCCCAATAGAAGAGTGGCACTTTTTCACCAGAATTGTTTCAGTTATTTAATCATCATTGAAGCCTTTTTAATTTATTTTTTATTATTTTTTCCCATATTTTATTTATAAGTGGAACATATTGAAAATGGTGTACATTTAGATTGTGCTTCATGCCCTCTCTCCCCGTTTCCCTTCCTTCCTCCCAATAAAGAGTATCCAGGTTCACCATGTTATATTTATACTATTACACATATTCAGATGGGGCTCCTCCATTGAACAACCTCAGTGAAGCCTTTTTTTAGATATCGTTTTGTCTTGGGGATCATATTTCTGGCATGGATCTTTGGGAATATGTGGAAAAGGCATCTTAGAATGTTCTAGTTGGCTGAAAGTGTGGAAACATCTGAGGGATTTTTCTGGTCAGGTCCAGTAGGAGCGGAAAACATGCTGCAAGTTCTGGTCTCAGAGCATTTCAGGATATGGGAAATTGAATTTAGTGAGCATGGAAATAATAATGATGACAAATCCATAAACAAGTTTTAAAAATAAGTGACTTCCATGCCCTATTCCTGGCTTTTCCCATGGTATCACATAATTACATTAACTTGTGCATGGACTGAATAAGGCAGAGTGTATGGCAATTGACCTTATGACTTGATGTTTTCACTCACTTTAGTATATATTTCATGTATCTCATTGATTACAGAAAAAAGTTAAAAATCTATGCTGAACACAAGATTCTGAAAATAATAAAATTCCAGAGAAAAAATCTTCATCAATTTTTATTACTAGAATATCATTGCTTTCAGTAGTTAATGAACTATTGAAGTGCCATTATTTGAGAGTAATAGTAATCTAGAGTTTAAATAAAGGAAACTCATGAAATATAGATTTTCTAAAAGTAAAATCTATTTTGTTACAGTACTGTGACGAAAACCAACAACTTATTATTCTATTGTTCACTTGAACTGCAAACAAAGTGTTAACAGCTAGCAGCTTTATAGAGATTGTGGCCATGTAACATTTGGAAATGTTTTAGGCATTAAAAATAATTCAATTTATTTATTTATTTATTTATTTATTTAATTTATTGGTGGTACTGGGGTTTCTGGAAGCCCTTCTACCTCCGGGTTACACTCCCAGACCTATTTTTACATTTTATTTTTTATTTGGAAATGGGGTGTCCTAAGCCAGTACGCGGCTGGCTTCGAACCTGCGTGATCCTCCTGTCTCTGCCTCCCAAGCGCGGGGGTTACAAGAATGCGCCAACACGCCCAGCTCAATTTATTTTAATAGATTAAAAATGCCTCAAAATACCAATTCTGTTTATACTTTAGATGAAGTTTAATAAATTTATACTTCACTGACATTGATTCTAAATTTTGAATTTAGTGAAATGATATAATCACTCTAGCACTTATTTCTAGTGGTAGAAATAAAGCATTTCTGTAAGCTGATTCATTCAGTTTCAGCCCCATTATAGGTAGGTATACTTATCTCTAGTCTTGGGTAACTATGGACAACCCGACCTATTCTCAATTTATCTGTTAAAAGATCATAAACACTTTAAATCATTTCTTCTTGAGATTAAGCATTGTTCATATCTTAAGCTTCTGCAATATATTTTTTAGAGACTGTATCATCTAGTTCATTCTCCAGTGGACAAGTTCTCATCTGTCACTAGTATATGAACTAAATCCCATAATGCAGATGTGGTCTGGCCAGTGAGGAGCTGGGAAATCGAGTCTGATGTGAAAATCTGGCTTCCATTAATTCAAATGGGGCTTCCCTCCATAAGATACAGATTGTACTTTTGTCTCATGTTGAATTGGTAGCCAAGAACTATGTCCACATAATTTTGAAATAAATTGCCTTTAATCTCAGTTCTATTTGCCTTTGGATTTTGTTTTGGTGTAAATTATTGATTTTTGTTAGATTTTATCTTGAGTTTTAACTTATGGCTGTAGTTATTAAAATGTTTCTGAGGATCGATTCTGTCATCAGCCTAATAAGCTACTCCTTCTGGAAAGTTGTATTGTAGCATGTTGTTATGAATGATATGAACGAGCATGGAATGGAAGTGGAAGAAATGTGATAGGAATATACTATCAAAAAGCACATAAGGTGATATTGAAATGTCTTAACAATAACCATTGATATTTGATAATATATTCTTCCCAGATTCACTATTATAAAAATTAACTCATATTTTCATATGCTTTCAAATGTAATTACTAGCAATAATACATCATAATTACATGATACATTTACATGTTCAAAGCATATCAATTACCACTATATATTTTTTCTTTTTACATGGAAGACCTATTTTCTTTATTTTAATCATTTCTACATATTTTCAAGTGAATTTGGTAAATACAGTAGTGTGGTTAATACCATGACTGACAGTTTAAAGTTTTTTTCTATAATTATATTAGTAATGGATTTTACGGAGTTTTTACTTTTCTCTGGAAAACACACATAATGTTATCAGTACTAAGCAATAATATATAACATATACTACATATATATGTATATTTTCCTCATCACATAAACTTTGATATTTGATTTTTAAAAATTTTCTGGAACTCAGTTCCTAGAGCTTTTATGTGTTTCTTTGGTCTCTGGGATTTCACGAAAAAGATATAAGCAAACAAACTGCACTGGATTATTTTATCAAAAGACAAATTTTAACAAATTTAAAGATCTAATTGGCTTTTGAGATTCTGGAATCAGGACCATTTCATTCTGTAAAAGAAGTCCAGTGCTCCACTGCACATGGCAGAACAGATGTTTTTTGTAAGGTGGGAATAAGAAAAGAGAAAAGTAGTAAAATAAATTAGTTAACTACAGACTACTTTTTAAAAGTAAGGATTCAAGTAGAAAGGATTTCCTTACTATACAGGCTTGGTGTGGTGACTATAGTAAATACACTGTCTTATGTACTTGAAAATTGTCTAGAAAGCAGATCCTAAATGTCCTCACCAGGAATAAAATGATGAGCATATGCACATTCTTCTTGGGAGTCATCAACACCATCAAATGCTGACCATTTCTCATAAATCAAGGGAGTAACTAGCCGTGATGTGTGCCATTACTGTCTGTTCAAGACTGTCACAAGTCATGTGTGGGAATAATCCTGGACCAAGAGGTTGGAAAATGGAAGCGTGTAACATAAGCTAAGAGAAAAAAAATTGGAAGGGTGGAGAGAATGAGGTCCTGCTAAAGAACTGCCCTCTGACAGGCCCTTAATCCATTTGCCATTTACTAAGGATATCCTATGAGCCATGCACTGATAGCTCTAAAATTGTGGACAGATTTCTGCAATAACACTGTGAGTTTTAATTTTTTTTATTTTATGAATGAGGAAATTTAAAGTCATTTCCTAAGCTTCCAAAGACAGGAAACTATAGAATTGCATCTGTGGTTTTACTACTTGCGTCCTCATTTGCAGAATCACAAGATCATTCATGAGCACTAATATTTAGTAGGGATCCCTTAACCATATCTAGTAAAAGGAGACACTAATGTTGTTGTGTGATTTCTTTTTGAGAATCTTGAGGCAGTCTGATTTAGTTCTAGCATTAAAGGCTGAAGAATGCACCTTCTTCTTGGGAGCCATCAGTACCATCAGGTGCTGACCATTTCTCATAAATCAAGGTAGTCAAATGGTAGTAGTTATAAATAAAACAGCAATAGGCTTTGTGAAAAATTCTTTGGACTATTGTTTCAGTTAAAGGACAATCGTTGTCAAATGAAAAGAGTCACATATGTAAATGGTGCTGAAGAGCAGGATGTGGTCTATACAACACAAACACACACATACATATTCCATACCCTACTCTTAGTATTTAATGAAGATTTCATTTAGCATTTAGAGAAATATTATTCCACTTAGTATTTAAGGAAGACTTCACTGAATAGCAAGTAAAAAGAAAAACTGACCAAAATTTATGTAAAGCTGGGCATTGTGGTGAATGCCTGTAATCTCAGTATGTGGGAGGCTGAGACAGGAGAATTGCAGGGGCTCAGCCAACCTCAGCATCATCATAGCAAGGCCTTGAGTGAGACCCTGTTTCAAAATAAAAATTAAAATAGTAGTCATAGGTAGAATGTCCCTGTGTTGTCTCCAGCACCCCATATAATAATATTTAGAAAGTTGGCATAATTCCTTATAGTAAGTATATTTTCAGTAAAACATTCCCTGTACTTTAATTAATTTCTAAATTATGGAGCACAAAGTATATATCAGGCATATACAAATTTAGATACCAGTTTTCAAAGTTATGAATTGCTTGTAATCTCTTCTTTTCAGCTTCTCCAAAAGAGTTGTTAATTTGGAGTTGGAGAGTCAATCTGATTTTAACACATACATTAAAAATTAGGAAATCTTAACAATCATTGATAAATTGTCTTCAAGCTAAAGAATTGTTTTAAATTTTTTTCCTTGTCTTTCTTTATTTTGCTCTTTCTGTAGAAGTAGGATCACTAGATTAATTTTGGCCTAAACCAACTATAATTTTGAGTGATAAAAATAGATTTTCCTTGAAGACAATTAAAAACCATTAGACAATTTCTTTTTTTATTAGGTAGTATTATATGTAGACAAAATAATATAACTTGTACCTAATATAAATGCATAAAATAAAATACTGAATTGTGACTCTGTTGCCTAATATAACAATTAAAACACTCAGTGTTATGTATTGAAAAATTCAAGAACCTACCCAGTTCTGTGCCTCTTCTCCTAGATCAGTGCCACAATACCCTTCAGTAAATAATTATTTTGTGTTTGATGTTGCTGTGTGTGTTTGTGTGTTGTGTGTTTTAATGGCCTTTAATTATATATATGTATATAGTTTACGTTTACATTTGTTCCTATGCTTTATGAAAAACGTAAATATATTTCAGTGATTTTTGAGCTTAGATGGAATTAGTTCATCCAGGATGCTTTACAGCCTCGAAAGCCAACTTATACTTTGCTGAACTTTGGTTTTAGAATATCTAAATTTTTAAAGTGTTTTCATATATCTATTTTATTTTATATGTCTTCACAGTTGTCTTTCTGAATTTAATCAGTGGAGGTATCATTTAACTCACACTTGATAGGACTAAGCTCAGATCTAAAACAAAACAAAACAAAACAAAACTCTAAAATGTGGCTTCTTTCTTTCTTTCTTTCTTTCAGTCTTGCTCTCCCTTTATCCCCTCCCTCCCTTCTTGTCTTTCTCCTTCTCACCCTTTACCTTTTTTTTCTCTTTTGTGGTACTGGGAACTAAATGCAGGAATGCTCTACCACTGAGCCACATTACCACCACATATCCTTTTTTTGTCACAGTATCTCACTAATTTGTGTAGACTAACCTTGAACTTGAGATACTCCTGCCTCAGCCTCAGGAGTAGGTGAGATTGCAGAGTGCACCATTGTACCTGGCTTGTAAAACCGTTTTATACTCCAAGGATGTTGCACAAGCTTTTCCTAATTAATAGAAAACAATTCCACTTTTCTTTTTTTATTTTTTTAGCAAAGATAACTTGTTTTTATTCTTCAGAGCTGACAAGTTGTTTCCTGGGAGAGACCTTCCTTGTCCATTTCCACTGTGCAGCCTGCTCTTACTGTCCACCATATTTAGGCCATTTGATTGGACTTATCTGGAGTAAACTTGACAAAACTGAATAAATTTAAGATGTACTACATGATGTGCTAAACTTATTTATTGTGAAGTGGTCACAAATTTGTTAACACATCTGTCACCCTAGTTACCTTTGGTCATTTTGGCAAGAACTCTTAAGACCTTAACCAGTTTCAAGTACACAAACTAGTATTGTTTCCACTCACCATGCTGTACATGGGCTTGCTTGTCTTAGAACTGAGCATGTGTACCCATTAGCCAACTTAAGATAATTTATGATCATATTTTCTCATACTTATTTTTGCCCAGTGATTTGACTGAAAGTTCCATTCAGGGAGGGAGAAGACCTTCTTGGTCCATTAATACAAACTGACGGTGTCTCCTATGTCATTTGATAATTAGGAGTTCAATTAATATGTATTAACTGAACATAATACAGACTTCCATAAAAAACTAAATATTTAGATAGCAATCACATGTCTGTGTACTATTGGTACATCAAATTTAGAATAAATATCATATTTAAAAAAATCTTACCCTAAATAAATGGTGTGTGCATGTATGCCTCTATGATCTCGTACTCCATTAAGATGTATGACTACAGTGCACCGATAAAAAATGAAATACAAAATCTTACCCATTTTGAAGTGGTTTTCACCACATAATAAATAAAAAATTGCCTACATTTTATTGATGAATGATAGTCTCACATCATAATGTAGTTTGTAGTGATTGTGACATATATGCACACGGCACTTGGTAAGTCGAAATTGTACTTGCTTTTTCATACTGATGATTTGAAGTGCTAGGCACCTTGAACACTTGAGTTAGTAATGATCTCATAATTCATTTACTGCAAAGGAAGATAAAAAGCTGTCCAAATTATCTTTCTTTACTTGCTATTAGAATTGGGCACAGCAAGTGCTGCTTTTCTCTCTTCAGTTCTTTGCATGAGAAAGTGATCTGATAGGTTTCAGAGATTTTGTCACTCAGAAATTTTTCTGTAAATTCAAAATTTCCCTTTTTGTCTGAATGTGAAATATCAGTGACAACAGCATCTCTGTATGAGAAGGTTTGTGTATGTATATGTATGACTAATGTCTACAGCAAGAAAGCACAAACAAATTGTGTTTTGTTATCTCCTTATAAGTAAAATATAGTTATGTAGGCATCTAAGAGTAGATGCAAAAAGAACAGTTTATTGGGTAAAATGCTTTATTTTAAAAGAAGAATTACAGGAAAGGTAGATTGAATAGTTACTGGCAGTCCGACTGATAAGAGGCTCAGAAATGTCACTGTCATTGTAGTAAGTGGAGAAAATTACATTTCCATGAAATATATTTTCAAGAAAGTGCTTAGATGTTGGGGATAAAGCCTCAGCACGGTGTGCTCCATCTCTACATGCAATGATGGCCCCTCCAAGGAAGATTGGTGATCGCAGACATGTTTGCTGAGTGGGGGATGGAATCAGCCACATGTTACTCCTAGTTCTCCATCTCTGCTCCTATCTAAGGGAATCACTTAGCTCCTCCTCAATGTTTTAATGCTTAATTTATAAGGATTTTCATGAAAATACTTGTTGGTAGAGGAATCATAGTGTTAGTGTACTCATGGCACACACTTCTCTTAATCAGTCTTTGCTGACTTCTAAAGCATTCCCTCATACCTTTGCTGTTCCCCCATTCCCCTGTCTTGACACCCTCTATGTCAGTTACCTCCTCCAGCCACCTGGGCTTTCTATCTTCTCCTCATATGCAAAGCTCCTTGTGATTGTCACGGGGCTTTGGAACATGCAGCTTGTTTGGTGTGAAGTGCTCTTTGCCCATATTTTCACACGACTTTCTCTTTCCTAGTGCTCAAATTAAATATAAACTCAGAAGAGGCTTCTGATAATCAACATAAAGCGAGAATGGCCCAGTCTCAGTGGTCTCTTTATTTTCTTTGTAACATTATTTATAAACATTAATAACAATGTATTTCCTTTTTCCCTTCTGTTCTCACTAAGATGTACCCTTGAAGATAAAGACCAACTGTTTTGTTTTTGTATCAGTTTGTTCCTAGGACAATATTTTAATTATATAGTAGTCCTCCTTAAGTACTTTTAAAATCAGATTTAGGAATGATTGAATTTCAGTTCTGTAATTTCTGCCTTGATCATTCAGTAGTTTATTCATATCATTGTAATGTTTTAATTCTGCAATGCTTTATGAATTTTAGATAAGTTGCCTTTTATATGAAAGAGTGTACTCAGCCTAGGTTTTCCTGTTAGAATATAAGTAACCAGCATGTATTTGAACTAAACCAGTAAGTCTGCAACGTCAACAGGAGATAGAAATGACGGATCACAGCACTGTTTCCTACTTAGCCTTCTTTGCTATAAAATTTAGTTTCATACAATTATCTTAAATATACCTATAAATAGATTTACATGTGGACTTGACAACTGCATTCTATTCTAGATAACATATGATTCATCTGGTTTAGGCACATTTTTTTTTCCTTTAAGCAGAAGCATAGAGGCTATCTTGTCAACTGCTGATATTTGACAGGCTATAGTATAATCTAGGCTTAGGGCTATCAGCTTTGATTTATTACTTACATTTATACTTAGAACAACCAACTGAGGTAAGTGCTATTTTCTCTATTTACCAGCAAGAATTAGAGAAAGTCAGCAAGGTATGACATTCCTTTTACATATATAGACAGATCATTTTTGCAACTATGATATTTTTAGTTTTTGTTAAACAAATCCTTTCTTACTGCATGACTAAAACTAATAAAAAAACAAAACTGATGCAACAGCTGCCATCATTTATGATATGCAAGGTAGTCTTATTTTAATATTTAACCAAAAAGCACAAAAAGGGTGCTACACTTTTGAATAAATTGTCAAATGAATCTTTTGTCTTTTTTGCTTTAGTCAAAAGAATGCTTCTTGTGATCAGTGTTTAGAAAGCTGTTTTTATGAACAGAGTTACAAATTAGTGCATTGATCATTGTGCATCTTAATCATGTTGCTTATAAATCTACAGTAGCTGAAGAAGTTTCTGCTTGAAGCTCTCAAATGCATTTTCAACAAAGGTGCAAAATTTATTTTTAATTTTTTAATGGTAAAGATTTATTTTTTTGCTGGGCGTGGTGGCGCAAGCTTATAATCCCCGCACTTGGGAGGCAGAGACAGGAGGATTGTGCTGGTTTGAAGCCAGCCGCACTGGCTTAAGAGACCCTGTTTCCAAAAAAATATAAAATGGGTCTGGGAGTGTAGCCCGGAGGTAGAAGGGCTTCCAGGAACCCCAGTACCACCAATGTGTGTGTGTGTGTGTGTGTGTGTGTGTGTGTGTATATTTGGTACACCATAGTTTCACATCATAATGTAGATCATATTGACAATGGGATACATTCACACAGTACTTGGTGCCCTCCTCCTCCCCCTCACTCCACCCTCAACACTGAGTGTCCAGGTTAACCATGCTATATTACACTTATTCTCATATTTGAATGTAGGTCCTCCATTAATCAACTTCGGTCTTTCTCCTCCCCTACCCCTCTTTTCTAGCTTTGCTGAGGTTTCCCTTTCATTGTCTGGAGTCCCTCTGGTATTCCTAATACTCCCTAGTTTGGGCATATTAGAGAAAACATATGTCTTTTTCTGTGCTTGGCTGATCTCACTTAACATAATGTTCTCCAGATCTTTCCATCTTCTTGCGAATGACATGATTTTGTTCTTTATTGCTGGGTAAAATCCCATTGTGTGTATTTTCTGTAATTTTGCAATCCAGTCATCTGTTGATGGAGACCTAGGTTGGTTCCATATTTTGGCTATTATGAATTGTGCTGCTATGAACATGGGTTCATATGTTACTGTAGTCCTCTGATTTCATCCCCTTTGGAAAGATATCCAGGAGTGGTATAGCCTAATCATATGGTGGATCTATTTCCAATTTTCTAAAAGAATCTCCACACTGATCACCATAGTAGCTGAACTACTTTACATTCCCACCAATAGTGTAAAAGAGTTCCTCTTTTCCCACATCCTCACCAGCATTTGCTGTTATTTGATTTCTTTATTCTTGCCTCTCTGATTGGGGTTAGATGGAATCTCAGTATAGTTTTAATTTGCATCTCCCTAATGGCTAGTTATGTTGAACTTCTTTTCATGTATCTATTGGCCATTTGTATCTCTTCTATTGTGAAGTGTCTATTCAGTCTAGTTGCCCATTTCTTTTTCTTCTTATTTTGGTTTTGGTGGTACTGGGGTTCCTGGAAACCCTTCTACCTCTGGGGTACACTTCCAGACCTATTTATATATATATTTTTTATTTGGAAACAGGGTCTCTTAAGCCAATGTGGCTGGCTTCGAACTTGCGCCATCCTCCTGTCTCTGCCTCCCAAGCGTGGGGATTACAAGCGTGAGCAACCATGCCCGGCAAGTTGTCCATTTCTTGATTAGGTTATTTGTTTTGCTAGTGTAGAGTCTTTTGAGCTCTTTGTTTATTCTGGATATTAGCTCTCTATCGCAGTGGTGACTGGTAAAAATCTTCTCCCACTTTGTAGGCTTTCTCTTTAGGAAGCATCACAATCCTTGACTTCAAATTATACTAGAGAGGAATAGTAGTTAAAACAGCATGATATTGTCACAACAACAGGTACACAGAACAATAGAACAGGATAGAAAATACAGAAACAAATCCATGCCATTATAGTCAATTGATCTTTAACAAAAAGGCCAAACTAATATGCTGGAGAAAAGACAGCCTTTTCAACAAATGGTGCTGGGAAAACTGGCTATCCATTTGTAGAAAGATGGAACTAAATCCTTACCTCTAAATGTGCACAGTAATCAACTTGAGATAGATTAAAGACTTGGAAATTAGACCAGAAACTGTGAAGCTACTAAAGAAGGGCATAGGCTCAACACTCCAATATATAGGCACAGGCAGTAACTTTCTCAACAAGACCTCCAAAGAGCAGGAAATTAAAACAAGAATTAACAAGTGATATGGCATCAAAGTAAAAAGTTTCTGCGCATCAAAGGAAACCATCAAGAACTTAAAGGTGTGAAATTTAAAGTATAGGATTAGCATACAATCTTAACGACAGGTATGGTAGTCCTTTCACTTGTTTTTACCTTATGGATCTATATTGAGATTGTGTTGAATTAAAGAGTCTTCCTTTCTTGATGATCTGTTGAAATGAAGTGATCTCAGTATCAGCTGCTAAAACCCCAGAAAGATGGTCACGTGTTTCCTTTATGTTCTTGAATAAGAGGGGTGTGTGTGTGTGTGTGTGTGTGTGTGTGTGTGTGTATTTGTCACTAGGAATAGAACTCAAGACCTTATACATGTGAAATAGGTACTCTACAACCCAGCTATATGCCTAGCTCCTTGAATAAGCTTTTGACCTTACCCTGAAATAAGATTAAGCCACATGTATCCAAGATTTAGACCCATCTTCAAAAGTGTTTCATCTCTTCCTGATAAATTGTCAGTTGCATAAACATGGTGCTTACCACATGTTGTGACTCTTATTGTTAGCTACAGATTTCTGAATATAAAGTATTCTAAGTCTATTTCCAAATGCCCCTACATTGCTTTATCAGTAATACAAATACCTAATTACTGTGTTTGTCCAATTTCCTCCTTCCTATCCCTTAAAATATTGCTGTCACTTATTTCACTCATCAAAGTACTGTAGTTCATACACTATAATCATGCTATACCTTAATATTATTTGAACAGTTGTCTATTGTGTCAATTAAGAATAAGTAAAATGAAGCTGGGCATGGTGGCGCACCCTTGTAATCTCTGTGCTTGGGAGGTGGAGACAGGGGGATGGCGCAGGTTTGAAGCCAACCTCACTGGCTTAAGAGACCCTGTTTCCAAATAAAAATATAGAATAGGTCTGGGAGTGTAGCCCAGAGGTAGAAGGGTTTCCAGGAATCCCCATACCACCACCACCACCACCAAAAAAAACATAGTTTCAGGAATCTGTAGAACAATACAAAAATGTCACATTCATATTCGGAAAGTCTCAGAGACGGAAAGGAGAGTAAGGTAAAAATCATATTGAAAGAAATAATGGCTAAAAAGTCTAAAATTTGATAAAAGGTATAAACCCACAAAAGAAATGAGCCATATAAATTCCAAATAGGCTAAATTCAAAGAAATAAACTTTAAGACTCATCATCAATAAACTTCAGAAAATTAAATATAAAGTCTTCAAAAGCAGCCAAGGAGATATGATACATTACATATAGCAAATGATAAATTGAATGACAGCTATTTTCTCACTTAGAAGTATGGAGAACAGAAGAAGATAGCACATGATTTTTTAAATATTGAAAGTCAAACAAAAACGCTATTAGCTGTGAATTATCTATCTTGGGACAAGTTATGAAGTTTTGTGAAGACACTTCACAAAAGAAGAGATACAAAGGGCCAATAGATACTTGAAAAGATGTTCTACATCATTGGCCATCAGGGAGATGCAAATCAAAACTACACTGAGATTCCATCTAACACCAGTCAGAGTGGCAAGCATAAAGAAATCAAATAACAACAAATGCTGGCAAGAATGTGGGGAAAGAGGAACTCTTTTACTCTGTTCTTGGGGGTGCAAACTAGTTCAGCCATTTTTTTTTAATCTTCTTTATTCCTGCTAAAATGGCCTGGGCTATTTAAGTTCTTGTGTTGCACTAATTAATAATGAATAAAGCACATTAGAGTGGCTTTATTTACCTAACTTTTTTTGGCATAAAAGCTAATATACACATACATTATTTACATATGTTGTACATCTTTCTGCTATTTAAAATTTTCAGGATGAGGAATAAACAGTGCACTAATTTTCAAAAAAAATATATTTTTTTAAATTTCCCCATGTAACTACTTCTCTTTTTATAATAACTTTTAATATTTTTACTGTCTTAGTACTTAATTGGCATGGCATGGCTAGGCTAGCAGTATTTTTAGAATACTTCAAAATCAAACACAGAAACAAGTTGCCTGAGCTCACTTGGCTGCTATCACCATTTGCTTATTGCAGTAAAGTAATTCTGCAGCTGAATTTTGTTGGTCTCTATATAATCTTAAAATTAGAGTCATTTCCAATTTTGTAGATCAGGTGTAGAATTATGAATAGATGCTTATTATGGGTAGATAAGGGGTGCTGTGATCCAGAAAATTCAAAGGCATGTCACTGGCTAAAGACTTGAGTGGTGCTAATATCCTCAGGGTGAGTTAAGAGGGTTTACCTATTTCTGAGATAAACATCCAGCCCTTTTTAATTTTTTATTTGGAAACAAGGTCTTACTTAATTGCTAAAAGTCTTGCTACATTGCTGAGCATGGCTTTGAACCTGTGGATATTGGGATTACAGGTTGCACTTCCATGTCTGGCAAGAAGCCTCACTAATCCCATAACATTCAGTGTAACATACTTGCTAAACAGTGCTGGTTTTACTTGCCTCTCTCTCCTACTAAGACGATTTTTCCCCTTTTTTCTCCTTTATTCTTACCTGCTAAACATCAACAATTCATAAAAATTTGGCACTCTTACAATCTTTTTCCAAGTTACATATGTTGGACAACACTGAAAAAGATGTCTCTTTTCATGTTATGGCTAATGAATTTGGCCCTCATTGGATCTTTTCTCTATTGGAAATTGATTTAGAATTTAGAAAAGAATAACTTAGTGGGATAAATGTGAGTATTTAATTTTAATTTAAAGAGTTTGAAAATGATATGGGTCATGCCTAGAAATTTACTTAGTATAATAGCTCTATACCTGTCTAGTCTTACCTTGCTACTGTTTGTTTTTTTTTATTGATGCATTGAAAAGCTGCCCTGAGTGTGTATGCATGTGTATGTGAGGGCATGCATGTGTGTTTCATACCTTAGTACAAAATTATGTTCAAAAATTTGGATGTTTTTGTCTATTTTAAAAAATAATAATCACATAATACAAATACAACATTAACTTTATTTGTAGCTATGTGTAGAATACCAGTGCTGTGTTTAAAGTCAACATGTTCCCCAGGTTTGGCAGCTGTATCCAGGGTATGTTTGCCAAAGACAACTAGAATGTGTATATATGTTGCAAACTACTTGGTTGTTATGAGAAATTAAATTAATATAGAAATCATTATAGGTTCAGAAGCAGGAAGATCAAAGCCCTTGCTGATTGGCCACATTTTCTATTGAACAAATAATTGTTCTGATGCTGTGTGGGGGTAACTTTAATCAAAGAAAGAAACAACAGGTATCTTTGACAGGCACAGTTAAAAATTTATTTTTCATACAGTGTTGTGCTTTTTCTCTTTATGGGCTGATATTTCATCACAGTAATGCAGCATCCAAATGCTGTTAACAGCTGTGAGAAGTCGTTGACTGTTGCACTGATGGTGATGTGCTGAGATTCTCAAGCCTTCCTCATAATTGAATATGGAGAACTGCAAAGTCAAACCTACCCCCAGGGCAGGTTTTCAAATTAAAGAAGAAAACTCAGTGCACTAGTATCTGTAGGTAAAAAACAAACAAACAAAAACCCTGAAATGGAGATTTACATGGTTCCTCATATCTGTTTATGTGGTTCTGGGCAGAATATTATTTTATTTATTTATTCATTTATTTATTTATTTATTGCCAGTCTGGGGATGGAACCCAGGGCATTTGACCTCTGAGATACACCCCCACCCTATTTTTTATTCTATATTTTGAAACGGGGTCTCACTAAGTTGCAGTAGGCCTAAGTAAGTAGCTGAGGCTGTACACAAACTGTGATCCTCTGGTCTCAGCCTCCCAAATGCTGGGATTACAAGTATGCGCCACCATGCTGGCCTCAGAATATTATTTTAAATGAGAGGATATATGGGACAAGAGTAAAAACTTGAATTTAAATGGGATTTTGCCTTTCCATACACATATTTTTTTTTTAAGTGAGAAGATTCACAAGATAGTAAGCGGTTCAATAAGTTTTTTTTTTAATATATTTTAAATGGAGGGCAGAATTCTAATCTTTTATGAAAAGAGGTTTAAAGACAAAATTTTAAATTGGTGAATTGCTTTTTTAGCATCTATTGAAATGATCATGTGACTTTTTGTCTTTGGTTCTATTTATGTAATGAATTACATGGATTGTTTTTCATATGTTGAATTGCCTTGCATCTCTGGGATGAATCCTACTTAGTCATGGTGTATGATTTTCTTGATGTGGTTTTGAATGCATGTTGCTAGTATTTTGTGTAGTAACAGTTTTGTGTCTAAGTTCTTCAAGGATATAGGGCTATAGTTTTCTTTTCTTGAGCTGTCCTTATTTGGTTTTCGTATTAATGTGATGTTGGCTTCATAGAATGTATTTGAAAGAGTCCAGTTTCTTTCTATTTCATGGACTAGATTGAGGAGTATTGAAGATTATCTCTTCTGCAAAGGGTATATAAAATTCACTTGGGAAACCATCTGATCTTGGGCTCTGTTTTTGATGGTAAGCTTTTTATTGCTGTTTCAAACTCTTTGCTTGCTATTGGTCAGTTTAAAATTTTTATATCTTCTTGACTCAGTGTAAGAAGGTTGTATATATCTAGAAATTTGTCAATTTCTTCTAGATTTTCCATTTTGTTGAAGTATAATTTTTCAAAGTAGTATAGTTTTTCAAAGTAGTTTCTGATAATCCTTAGGATTTTCAGACTGTCGGTGGTAATATCTTTTTCATCTCATATTTTAGTAGTTGGATTGATTCTTTCTTTTGGTTATGATGGCTAGTGGCTTATCTATCTTGTTTATTTTTTGAGGAACCAGCTTTTGGTTTTGTTGATTTTTTATATTTTTTATTTTCTACTTCATTGATTTTTGCTCTGATTTTAATAATTTTATGTTTTCTACTGACTCTGGGGTTAGACTGTTCCTGTTTTTTTTCCAGGGCTTTAAGGTATGTCATTAGGTTATTTATTTGGCAATTTTATGTTGTTCTTATGTGGAAACTCAATGCTATGAATTTTCCTCCTAATGCTTCCTTCAGGGTGTCCCAGAGGTTTTGATATATTGTGTCACTATTTTAATTTGATTTTAGGAGTTTCTTAATTTCACCCCTTATTTTTTTATGATTTATTCTATATTCAGTAGTGTGGTATTTAGTCTCTACAGGATTATGTGGTTACTCTGGGTCTTCATATAGTTGATTTCTAGTTTTATTCCATTGTAGTCTGAAAAGACCCAAAGGAGTATGTCACATTTTTTTAATTTGCTAATGCTCACTTTGTGGCCCAGGATGTAGTATATTTTGGAGAAGGTTCCATGAATAGCTGAGAAAAATGTGAACTTTGCTGTAGTTGGGTAGAATATTCTATATATTTCTAATAGGTTTGTTTGGTTTATGGTGTTCTTTAGATGTGGGGCATCTTTACTGACCTTTTTCTAGAATATCAGTCTTTCAGTGTGAGAGAAGTATTGAAATCTCCCGCTATTATTGTATTGGTATCTATGTGTGACTTATTGTCAGAAAGTGTTCATTTTATGAAAGTGGCTACACTTATGTTTGGGGCATGAATGTTGGCTATCATTATTTCTTCTTGCTGTATTGTTCTTTTACCAATAAAAATGGCCTGCTTTGTCTCTTCGGATAATCTTGGGATTGAAGTCTAATTTGTCTGATATCATAGTTGCTAATCCTGCTTGTCTTCGAGTTCATTGGCATGGATAATCTTGTTCCAGCCCTTCACTTTTAGTTTTTTACTATCTCTATTTGTAAGGTGTGGTTTTTGCATGGAGCGTATAGGTTGATTCTGGGTTTAATCCATTTGGCCACCTTAAATCTTTTTATTGGAGAGTTGAGGCCATTTATGTTCATTGTGATTATTGAGATGATTTTTATTTCCTAACATTTTAAGTTTTAACTTCTATTTGAGATAGTGTTTGTTCTTCTTTGCTTAGTTGTTCGGAAATTACTGTTTCTCTCATTCTGGCATTTATTATTTATTTCTTCTTTGTAATTAATATTTTTGAGTATTTTCTCTAGTAATGTTTTGGAAGGCATAAATTATTTCAGTTTCTGCTTGTCACAGAAGATTTTTATTTCCTCGTTAAATTTGAGAGATAATTTTTTTGGGTAGAATATTTTTGACTGCAAGTTGTTTTCTTTTAGAGTTTGGAATATGTTATTCCAGGCTCTTCTGGTTTTCATGATTTGTTTTGGGCTGTCTGGAGTGATTCTAATTGATCTGCCTTTGCACGTCACTGGACCTTTTGTATTTGTTGCCTTTAAGATTCTCTCCTTGGCCTCTACATTGGTAAGTTTGGCGATTATGTAGCATGTTGAACCTTTTCTCTGATCTTGTCTAAAGGGAGTCCTATAAGTTTTCTGTACTTGTGTATCAACCTCTTTTTCTAGGTTTAGATAATTTTCTGATATTACTTCTTAGAATATATTGTTGATTCCTTTGGTTTCACCTTTTATTCCCTCTTTTTTGTTTTCCATTTTATTTTATTTTATTTTAATTGGCGCATTGTAGTCTTATATCAGTCACATTGGAGTACAAGACTTGAGACGATACACAAACACACATCATCCAATTAGCCCACATCCAGCCCCCATCCCATTCCCTCCCCCTCCCTCGATCCCATGCTTGTTTGGTGATTAACTTTGATACATTTGTTTATGTACCTCCTGCGTTTTAAAGAGGCTCCATCCTCCCCTATTCCATACCCTCTGATTGGTCACCTTAGTTGCTTCACAATAGGGCCCTTTCTATAGATCGACCTTTTCTTGTTGCCCCTTTCCTCTTGGTTATTGCTGATTAGGGGAAGCATCTGATTTTTATTCTCTGTGATATTTCTCTGTGCATGCCACTTTGCAAGTACTGATCCCACTCTTGACGGCCCCAGTAGTGGCCTGGCTACCTGGTGGACTGATCCAGACCTCGCTGGCTCAAACTGCAGCCTTGCCTCATGGGAGGCCCCGATTCTGGTCTCGCTGGCCCTGACAACAGCCTAACCTCTCAGCTGGCTCCAGTCCCATCCTCGGAGGCCCCAGTAGCGTCTTTGCCTCACAGCAGGCTCCGATGCTGGCCATTGGCCCCGGCACCAGCCTAACCCCTTGGCAGGCTTGGATCCCGGTCTTGGAGGCCCCAGCACTGGCCTAGCCTCTCAGCAGGCTCCGATCCCGACCTCGCTGGCCCCAGCACCAGCCTAACGCCTCAGCAGGCTCCGATCCCAGCCTCGGAGGCCCCAGTAGCAGCCTTGCCTCCTGTCAGGCTCTGATGCCAGCCGTTGGCCCCGGCATCGGCCTAACCCCTTGGCAGTTTTTGATCCTGGCCTCGGAGGCCCCAGCACCGGCCTTGCCTCACAGCAGGCTCTGATGACGGCCTCACTGGCCCCAGCCCCGGTCTAAGCCCTCGGCAGGATCCTATCCGGCCTCTGAGGCATTAGTGATGGCCTTGTCTCACAGAAGGCTCTGATGCCGGTTGCTGGCCCCGGCACCAGCTTAACCCCTTGGCAGGCTCTTATCCCGGCCTTGCAGGCCCCAGCACCAGCCTTGCCTCACAGCAGGCTCCGATGCTGGCCGCTGGCCCTGGCATCGGCCTAACCCCTTGGCAGGTTCCTATCCGAGCCTCGGAGGCCCAGTAGCGGCCTTGCCTTGCGGCAGGCTCCGATGCCGGCCATTGGCCCCGGCACCAATCTAACCCCTCAGCTGGATCTTATCCTGGCGTTGGAGGCCCCAGCACTGGCCTTGCCTCATGGCAGGCTCCGATGCTGGCCTCGC
Source organism: Muscardinus avellanarius (assembly GCF_963383645.1). NCBI lineage: Eukaryota > Metazoa > Chordata > Mammalia > Rodentia > Gliridae > Muscardinus > Muscardinus avellanarius. Next base: position 146,798,850 of record NC_137786.1, read on the forward strand.
TGGCCCCAGCACTGGCCTAACCCCTAGGCAGGCTCTGATCCAGCCTCGGAGGCCTCAGTAGCGACCTTGCCTCAGGGAAGGCTCCGATGAAGGCTGCTGGCCCCGGCACCGGACTAACCCCTCAGCAGGCTCTTATCCTGGCCTTGGAGGCCCCAGAACCAGCCTTGCTTCAGGGCAGGCTCTGATGCCAGCCTCGCTGGCCCCAGCACCAGCCTAACCCCTTGGAAGTCTCCGATCCAGACCTCGACGGCCCCTGCACCGGCCTTGCCTCACGGCAGGCTCCGATTCGACCTCAGATGCCTCAGTAGCAGCCTTGCCTCACGGAAGGCTTCGATGCCGGCTGCTGGACCTGCCACCGGCCTAACCCCTCGGCAGGCTCCGATCCTGGCCTCGGAGGCCTCAGCACCGGCCTTGCCTCACAGCAGGCTCCAATGCCGGCCTCGGAAGCCCCAGCACTGGCCTTGCCTCACGGCAGGTTCTGATGCTGGCCTCGCTGGCCCCAGCACTGGCCTAACCTTTCGACAGGCTCCCATCCAGGCTTCGGAGGCCTCAGTAGTGGCCTTGCCTCACGGAAGGCTCCAATGCTGGCCGCTGGCCCCGGCACCAGCCTAACCCCTCGGCAGGCTCCAATCCAGGCCTCGGATGTCCCAGCACCAGCCTTTCCTCACGGTGAGCTCCGATCCTGGCCTTGCTGGCCCCGGCACCGGCCTAACCCCTTGGCAGGCTCCAATCCCAGCCTTGAAGTCACCAGCACTGGCCTTGCCTCACAGCAGGCTCCAATCCCGGCCTCGGAGGCTCCAGCACCGGCCTTGCCCCACAGCAGGTTCCAATCCCAGCTTTGCTGTGTATGTCGCCAGCCTCACCCCTCAGCAGGCTCTAATCTGAGTACCCTCTTCACCCAACCAATTGTCCCACATTCTCGAGGGTGAGTGGTGGTAACATTCTGCCTCTGGCGTTATTATTTCAAAGGTTCCAGGTGTAATGCATCATATCTCTGCCTCCCCTGAGTACTGCCACTGCCATTGCCACTGCCTCCACCATTTCCAATCCTTCCCAGGCTCTTTTTCCCACTCTGAATGTTGTCTAGTGTTCCTAAGCATGCGTGATGGTAGCATTCAACATTTGGTGTAATTTCTCCAAAAAAATAAGGTTGGTAGGATCCGATTTCTGCTTCTCCTGAGTACAAGTCTCTACCGCCATCGCAGAGGTCGCTTTCAACACCGCCTTTCTCCTTGGTTTCCGCTAAACTCTCTCCTTATAGGTGATGTCCAAGATTCTTAACAATATAGAGAAACAGCAGTCCTCCTTCACGGGGAATGTTTTCATGAGTTCCAGTGCATTTGGATAAGTTTAGTCTGCATCTCCAGTGTCCTGGCATCTGCTACGGCTTTCTTAACTCCTCTCCAATATTTTTCCTTTTCCTTTTTCTTTTTCTTTTCCTTTTTTTTTTTTTTTTAATAAGAGAAGACAGTATAGTTGGTTTGAGGAGATAGTGTGATCAGGCACTCAGTAGCACTGTGACCCGGTCGTTTTCCCCATGGGTCCAGCATGCTTCGCACTACTACGCCTGGGGCCCAGAGTCCTGTGACCCGGGCCCCAGCTGGTGTGCCCCGCGTGACCCCCACCCGGGACCCAGGGTACTGGGCTCGGTTTCTCCAGGGGTCTGGCGTGCTATGCGCGGTCTGGCCTGGGGCCCAGAGTCCTGCTACCGGGTCCTGGCTGGTGTGCCCTGCGCGAACCCCGCCTGGGACCCAGTGTCTTACTGTGTTCGGCTTCTCTAGGAGTCTGGTGTGCTACGCGCTGTCCAGCCCAGGGCCTTATTCCTTCTTCTATGATTGTTATTTTTAGGTTAGCTTTTTTATGATTGGCCCATATCTCTTAAATGTCAAATTCATGCTGTCAAATTTATTTTTATAAATTATATACTTTTAAGTTCATGTTTGGAGTGGTCATCTTCTAAGAGTGAAATTCTGTATTCCATGTGGTCTAGGATGCTAGTTATAGTTTGTATTGATGCCTTCAGTTCAGTAATTGTATCCTTCACTTCCTTGAAAGTTTCTTTTTGATTCCTATTCAAGGTGTTGGGTTCTTTGTTTCTTTATTTTTTCAGGCTTTACTTTTTTGAAATTCTGTATCATTTCTACTATTAAAGTTATGATTCATCCTTCTGGCAATCTCTGCAATTGTGTTTTGTCAGGTTCTGTTATTGTGGGGTTGTGGGAGTTCTTTGCTTCCTTGATATTCCTCCTTCTCATGGTTTTAGGTTTTTCAAGTTTGTCTCTGTTACTTTTGATAGCTTTCTCTCACTCTGTAAGTGTCAGATGGTATATACAAGTGTAAGTTGTGTTGTATTCAGTGGTAAAGTTTGAGTGAGGAGAAAGGTGATGAAGTAGTAAATAGAGGAATAGAGTAAAATAACAGATAGGATCAAGTATAGAGAGAGTTTTAGTAAGGTAATATAGAGTAGAGGTTAGAGATAGTGAATATGTAGGAGAATTGTAGTAAACAATGTAGAGTATTTTGTACAGTAATATGAAGTGGATTTAATTCAAAACAAAGAAAAATAAAAAATAAAAGGGACAGAGAGAAAAGAGTAAATATCAATGAAGGAAGAAGCTTGAAAAAGGGTGAGGAAGAGAGCAAATAAACAACTACACATACACACAACAACAACAACAACAACAACAACAACAACAACAAAAACAAAATAAAACAACAAAATAAAACAACCCTTCAAATATATAAATACTGAGCAGGCTTGGACCCTGCAGTCCTTCTGGGTTTGAAAAAATTCTTTCAGCCATTTAAGTTTCACATTTTATAATATGTTTTCAAGCATGTTTCAAGCACTTTCATTTGCTCTAAAAACCAATAGTAATGATGTCAGTTTATAGCCCCGCTTTTTGGTCTCTTTCAGTGATTGGGATTCTGGTCTGGTGTCTCTCTCTGTCCAGGTGCTGAGTATCACTGGCACTCTTCCCACTGGAAACATGGGTCTCTGAGCTCTCAAAAAAGTCCTGTCTCTCATATTTTCTCATTCTATGCAGGTGGCCAGTATCACTAGTGCTGGATCAAGTGTTAAGTGGGTGTCTCCACAATTTCCACAGATTCTGAGCCTGCATCTTTTCCCACTTTAGTATGGCATGAGTTCCACTGGGACCAAACCCAGTGTATACATAGGAGTCCATTCTTCATAGATAGGGCTGGGTTGATCTGACTTCTCCCTGGTTACCATGATTGGGTGGTCAGTGGCAATCTCTGGAGGTCCTACTAGGGTTCTGAGCTCTGGGGACTGTAGGATATTTTGCCCAATTGGTGGTAGGGGCTGTCTAGTAATCCATGTCTCTGCTATGTCTGACACTATATTTCGTGATGTTAGAAAAAAATATTAGATACGATGTATGAAACTTGGTATTATCTTGAGAAATGGCCAAGTCTTATAGATGCTGTGACTTTAAAATTGTAATTTATGTTAAACTTAATGCTTGGCAATTCAAAAGATGATTATCATATCTGAGGATTATCTAAATCTTGAGCTTTAACTTCTACTGCTTATGTTTATTATTTCTTTGCTACTTGATACCTTCTCAGAAGAGAAAGGAGGGAAGAAATGGATCTGCAATACAAATCATCTTACGTTATGACTGATGTTAAGTGTTTGGAGAAAGTCTTAACATAGTGGTAAAAATAGTGTTTCTTTTCTTTTCTTGCATTGTCAAATATTTGCTTCTACTTTGGGCTTAGTGTTCTAGTAGTCTTCAGTAATAGACGTGGCCACTGTGAGAACTTAAACCATCTTAATGTATTAAGATTATATCAATATCTTTCTATCTATCTGTATCTATCTATATATCTACATCTCAATATATATCACACTCTCTTCTCTCTATATATCTATATCTATATCTATATATCTATATCTATATCTATATCTATATCTATATCTATATCTATATATGTATATGTCAGCTCTGGGTAAAACATTTTAAATTGTGCAGTTTGTGTTCAATATATTTGTTACCCACCCTTCCCTAGAGTTTGCTTTTCTTCTTCAAATGCCGCTCCTTTCCCTTTAGTCTCCCTTTCTCCCTTTATTTCTCATTTCTTCTCCTTTCTTTAACAATACTAAACTTCAGCTATGTACTAGGCAGTTATATCTCCATCCTTCAGTGGAGGAGTCTTTGGAAAAACTTTAGTTTGCAGGGTAACCAACACACAGAGAACAAGATTTTACATAGTTTCTTAAAAGTCCTCTTTGTTCAGAGACATTATATTAGCTAGGATAGGCAATATTACTGTAACAAACATGACTAATATGTCATAGCTTCAGCAAAGTTTAAATCTTACTCAGAAAACATTTTCCAGCCATTGGTCCAAATTGGGAGGATGAGGATTTTTACTTAGTCATTGAGGGATCCAAGCTGATGCATGACTTCCTGGGCTTTTACCATCTCAGGCTGCATAAGGGGATTAAAAAGCATGGATTTCCAGGCTTCGTGGTGAATGCCTATAATCCCAGTACTTCTGAGGCTGAGACAGGAGGATCACAGATTTGAAGACAGCCTCAGACATGTAGCGAGACTCTCAGCAATCAAACAAAACCCTGTTTCCATGCCAAAAAATTAAAAAGTCTCAAGGTTAGCTTGGAGGTAGAATGCTACTGGATTTAATGTCCAGTGTCCCTGCCCCAATGCTTACCATTAGGTATTGTACAGGCAGTTTATTGTTGCGATCTGAGGATATCAAGCATAGTTTTCATTCACATTTTGTAGTCACACAGCCACACTAATTGCAAGGGAAGCAGAAATGAAATATAGTCTTGTATCCAGAATAAGTGGAAGATAGGCTGATGTTAATAGTCATGGATTCATACTCATGGTCACTATCTTGAGCCCAAAGTTAATAGTAAGTTGTGCAAAAATATGTTAGTTTTAAATGGCTTACAATATTTTATGCCCTTTTTTAATGTCTGTTTAGTAAAAAAAATTCTTTTATTTATTTACAAGTCTCTCTGTTACTCTCTCTCTCTCTCTCTCACACACACACACACACACACACACACACACACACACACACTTTAGAAGAATATTAAATCTGCTCCTAATAATATAGTCAATAGAATAGTATCATAATGCTGATGTATTTCCTTCTACCTATGAATGTGTGTGTGTGTGGTTGGGTGGGGGCATACTAATGGTGATTGGACACAGTGGCATTCTGTGGCCTTGGATTTTTTTTTTTTTTAGTTTGAAGCAGTCTTGCCAGGTTACTGTGAGATGGCCTTGAACCTTTGATCTTCTTGTTTCACTCTCCAAGCACTAATATTGTAGGCAGGCTCCTTCTAGCATTAAATATGTATTTTAAAATATAGTTAATATTATGCTAGGTATAATTTTGAATTTTTAACAATTAATAGTTTTAGATTTTTCTTATGCCAGCAAACATACTTGAAAACAACTTTTTTATGTCTGTATAGACTTTATCATGAGGATGTATCATAATTTATTTAATCACTCATTATTGGAAGAATCTATTATATTTTAATTGTTTATTATAAATAAGTCTGGTTAATAATTTTCACATAAATATATGCCTATATTTTCAATTATTACCTTGGTGAACTTGGTGAACTTAAGGATAGATTTATATTTCAGGTTCCTAATAATAATGTTGGCTTGATTTTCAAAAATGTTATGCCAGTTTACCTTTTCAAGTTCAGGAATGGGTGTGCCCATGTGATGCATGCAATCACTGATAACCCAGCAGTGGTAGTAATGATTATAATTTCAGTGAAATAAGAACTGATGTTCATGTAACATCTATAAGAAGCTTTTACAGAAGCTTTATTCATTAAAAAATGGAAACACAGGTGAAAAGAAATAACCTAGATGAATGGTTAAACCTCTGATACATGCATGTTATAGAATACTACTCAGCAATAAAAAAGATGGTGCTATTGATACATTCAAAAACCTGAATCTCTGCAGAATTATGCTGAGTGAATAAAAGTCCAAAAAACATTAAATACTGTGTGATTCTATTTATATTGAAATTGTGAAATATAAACAAAAAGGAAAAATCTGGTCAGCGTCATGGGGTAATAATGGGTTGAGAGACAGGCAAGGCAGTGAGGACAACACGTGGAATCCTGATCAGCCTCTTGACTGCAGTGATGGGTACTCAAACATGTGTAAGTGATACAATTGCTTAGAACCAAATACACACAAATGAGAACAACTAGGGAGATCAGAACAGGATTGGTGGGGGATTTTATCATTGTCAATATTCAGTTTATAATGTAATGTAGTTTTGCAAGATGCTATTATGGACAAAGGGCATATAAGATTTTTGTTATTTCTTACAATGAAGCACATATGAATGTATAATTATCTCAAAATAGGTTTATAAAGATAATACAGAAAATTAAACTCATCCTATACCTTTATTTTTTCCATATTTTATTTTTTCAATATTTTGTTTTATTTATATGTGGAGCATATTGAAAATGGTGCACATTTAGATTGTGCTTCATGCCCTCTCCTTCCCATTTCCCTTCTCCCTCCCAATAAAGAGTGTCCAGGTATTTATACTACTACACATATGCGAATGTAGCTACTATATTGAACAACCTCAGGTTTCTTCCTCTCCTATCCTTCCATTCTAGCTTTGCTGGGAACTCCTCTCCATCATCTGAAGTCCCTCTGGTATTACCACTACTCCCTAGCTTGGGCATATTAGAGAAAGCATATGTCCCTTCTCTTTCTGTGCTTGACTAATCTCACTTAACAATGTTCTCCAGTTCCTTCCATCTTCTTGCAAATACTATTATTTTATTCTTCTTTATAGCTGAATAGAATTCCATTGTGTATATTTTCCCATAATTTTGCAATCCATTCATTTGTTAATGGAGATCAACAGTCCAACATATAGGCACAGGCAGTAACTTTCTCAACAAGACTTCCAAAGTGCAGGAAATTAAAGCAAGAATTAACAATTGGGATTTCATCAAACTAAAAAGTTTCTTCTCATCAAAGGAAACCATTAAGAACCTAAAGAGTAAGCCTACAGAATGGGAGAAGATATTTACCAGCCACCACTCTAATAGGGGGCTAATATCCAGAATACACAAAGAGCTCAAAAGACTACACTAGCAAAACAAACAACCCAATCAAGAAATGGGCAAATGAACTGAATAGACACTTCACAAAAGAAGAGACATGAATGGCCAAAAGATACATGAAAAGATGTTCAACATTACTAATCAAAACTATGCTGAGATTCCATCTAACCCCAATCAGAGTGGCAAGCATAAAGAAATCAAACAACAATAAGTTCTGGTGAGAATGTGGGGAAAGAGGAACTCTTTTACACTGTTGGTGGGAGTGCAAAGTAGTTCAGCCACTATGGAGATCAGTGTGGAGATTCTTTAGAAAACTGAATAGATCCACCATTTGACCCGGCTATACTACTCCTGGGTATCTTTCCAAAGGGGTTGAAATCAGAGAACTACATTAACATATGCATACCCATGTTCATAGCAGCATAGTTGTAATAGCCAAAATAGGGAACCATCCTATACCTTTAATGCTTTTCATATAATAAGGTTCTGTTTGGTGGCTATAGGCTTTTCCATAGTTATAATTAGGGAATTGCATCTTTCTTATGACTTCCTACTACTCCTGTATTAATGTTCAAAATACAGTTAAAATTACTTACTTATCTGCACAGATTTTCTTCTTTTACTTTTTCATAATTTTTGCATTATAATAGGAACTCCAAAAGTGTTTCTTTACCGTTTATTTTTTTTGCTTGGACATAAGATCACAAATCTTTTGCTGACTTGTCTGTAGGATGCCTCTGGCCCAAGCTTGATTTCCATCTGTTTTTTAGGATGTGATCACCACAGGTCTCCTTGGCCAATACTGGTTATTTCATGCACATTGAACTGATTGTATATCATTATATGCTCTAGGTCAAGAAGATTTCTTGTTAAAAGTGTTATTTTTGAAGCCAGGCGTGGTGGCACACACATGTAATCCCAGCATTTGGGAGGCTGAGATAGGAGGATCTGGATTCTTGGACAGCCTCAGCTACTTAGTGAGGAATTTTGCAATTCAGTGAGACCCTTCTCAAAGTAAAGAAAAAAATAGGACTGGGCATGTAGCTCAAGAGTAGAATGACCCTGGGTTCCATCCCAGTACTGAAAAAAGAACATGATTTTTATTATTTTAAAAGAACATGATTTTATTCACTTTTTATCTTAAACTTCTCTAAATATAATTGAATATTATATTCCTCTAGTTCTCAATTTTACTTGGAACATTTTCTCTGTGCAAAGCCCTTCTGTTTGTTTTTAATTTGGTATTTATCAGTCTCTTATCACTGGCTCCCACTCTACTATTCCATGGTCCATACTTACTTCTTTGTTTTAAATGTGGGTGTAGCTGTGAGAAGTGTGTACCATTTTGTATGTTTCTCATTTACATAAAAATTATTTGCCATATACTTGTTTAAATTAGTTATATGTAGGTCTTTATTATTGTATATAATTTATGAGTTTGTTGAATTTTTTAAACTATTCATTTAGAATTTTGGTTAGGATTACATTGAATATAATATAGATTAATCTGAGAAAAACTGAGCTTTTTCTGTGTTTAGTATATGCTTAGTAAAGAAATGTTGAAGTGACAGAAGAAACACTTGGTGGTGTCTATGCTTTCTCTTGAGTTTTTAATGGAGGACCCGACTGTCATTGGTCTAATATCTTTTTGATGATGATTTTATTATCAAGCTTGAATGATTTTGCCACATTTGCTGTATATAAACTTACTGGTTATTAGACTATTAAAATGTAGGTTTGTGTTATAATCCTTGTAAATGTCCCCTTGTTATTGTATTTTTGATTGTGTAATTTTCAATTAGAGCAGCCTGCTAAAAGCATTTGTGACCTTATTTATATCTTGAAATTGGTTGTACAGCTTTATTTGCATATAAGTAAAATGGCTACATTTTATATATGACTAGGACAACCCCAGGCAAATGAGTGTTGATTTCTTTGAACTTCGTTTAGTGCCAGTGATATGTGTTTAATCCCAACTTTCTATGTTGTCTTCAAAAGAATTATTTTGCCCCCAGAATGTTGAAGGTCTAACTTGCTATGTGACTGTTTTGTAGACAGGGTCTTTAAGAAAGTGATTAAGGCTAAATGAAATCATAATGTTGGAGGCCTGATGCAATAGAACTGACACTCTCCCAGTAGATGCATGAAGCTATTCTCTTACCATGCAAGGACTCAAGGAGAAGGTGGCCAACTGCAGGACAAACACAGGTTTTTACCAGAACCTAACTATGCTAGCACTCTGATATTATACTTTTAGTTTTCAGAACTATAAAAAAATAAATATCTTTGGCCTAAGTCACCCGTGTATGTTTTTTGTTATTATAATCTTAGTTAAGACTCTAAATCTGACATTAGAATGATTTCTGTATTAATTACTGAACTGGCATATAGAATTATGAGTAAGCTTTCCATTATAAGTCATTTTTAACACTGTATTTTTGTTCTAGGGTATTTAGGCATTAAATAAAGTAAATGAGCCATTGGTTGTATCTTTCTATGTTTGCTGATTCCTAATGAACTGCACGAAATGGCAACTACTTGTTCTAACCATCTCATGCCTTCTATTCATGGCTAGGTTTTCTGCATCATTTTCTGTTTCTTCTGACACTCAGGTTATGAAATTATTTTTCAGTCTAATTTACTGAGGTCATCTTAGACACATGTCTCAGGCATTCAAAATGCAAAGTAGTTTTGCATATACCTCTTATACATCTTATTTTCTTTTGATCAGTGGCCATTACCTAGAAAATTAGAGATATTTGCATTTAATTATTTTATATCAATTGGGTCATATAACTTTTTTTCTCTAGTTGATATGCTATAATAATAATAATCTGATGTATTCTTGTATCTGTCTTTGAAGGTTTATTCTCAGATTAAATATACTAAATTTATAGTAGGTTTGAGGTTTAAATAAAACATGAATTTGGTGATAAGAAGTCAAAATAAATTTTGGCTTTTATTTAGCTTTAGTATTTTAGTGCCTGAAAAACATTAGCTAAAATTTATTATACATTATAAGACAACTTTAAAAGAGCCTTTTCAGTACAAAATTAATTCATGTAAAATTTTGAAGCATTCTGAAATTGATTTTTGTTTGTATGTGATACTGGGGATTGAACCCAGGGGCATTCTATCTCCTAGCTGCACTCTCAGCTCTATTTTTAAATTTTTAAACAGGGTCTCATTAGGTTGCAAAGGGCTTCATTAGTGAAGCTGAGACTGGCCACAAACTTGAGATTCCCCTGTCTCAGCCTCCCAAGTAGTGGGATTACAAGGAGATGCCACCACGCCTGGCTGAAATTTATTTTTAAAGTGCTTGTCAGATAATTATTTTGGCAACCATCCCCTAAGGAGTCTATGAACACTTTTGAATTACTGGTATGTAGATTTTATTAACAATAATCAATGATAATGCATTCTAAATATTTGGCCAGCATAAGGGACTATTGAGGTAACACTGTTGGGATTAGACACTGACAACCACATTGTAGGTAAGGGAAATGGGAGACTTGTGATGGTGGTGCGCATCTCCATTTTGTATGACATGCAGGACAAGTCCTGTTATATCCCATTTTATGTATTGTGAAAAATCAGCCATTACTTTGCTCTGAAGAAGGTATAGGTCAATTGAATATTTATCAGACGTCTGAATTCTGTTTTGTAAAACCTATTATTACAAATAGCTCTTTTTTTTTTTTTAGCAGCTAACAAGTGAGTGTTGTTGCTTAGAAAGTATCTTAGGTTAAAGTATGGTAGTTAATGAGGTTAGGTTAAAGTGTGGTAGCTTTCCTGTTTAGTGAAGCAGAATGTAACTTTAGTTACTTCACTTTCTGTCTTTAGCTACAGTTTGTGATTTAGCAAAGGTTTAAGAGTTGCATTGGAAATGCTTATCACTTAAGAAAATACTTTATGTTAGCTATGTCATCTTTATATCATTAGATAGGAGTTATGGGGTTCTGTGTTTACATAATCTCAAAAAAGGCTTGCTAGCAATTGTAGACAATTTTATTGTGACTGTATTCTGGTTTAATGGTAAAATTGAAGGAAGGTAATATACCTCACAGAAATTCTTTTCCCGTTTAGCACCTCCCTTCCTTAATGATTTTTTTTTACCCTATTTAAATAGCAATAGATATTCAGAGTTTTTAATTTTTTTAAAATAAATCTTGGCTATCTTTTTTAGTGGTACCTATCAATTCCAAATTTGATAGAAATGTCATAACCACCTGACTTACCTCTAAGTCTTTAGTTTTTTATTTAACCAGGCTCTGAGGAGTGCTTAAAATGAACCCTCAGGTTATGGTTAGATAAAGAACTTCTGCTTTAGAACTCATGTATTAATGTTCAGAGGTGACACAGTTAAGTCATGAGTATTCCCATCAGTGTGTAAGTTCACTGTGATGGTTTTACTGGGAGGTTACCTAAGCACGAGGGGGGTGCAGCTAGAGAAGATGTTCTCTGGGGTTGTGGCCTTAGGGACTTTTGTCTTTGAATACCCTTGATTGCTTTTGTCTTTTAATCACCTTGATTGCTGTATCTTCTTTCTGGCCTCCATGACATGAGCAAGCCTTGCTCTCTCCCTCTCTGGGCTTCCCACCTTCATGCTTTGAGCTCAGCAGATGTAATCCTGAAGTGGTCTGAAACTCCAAAACGCTGAGCAAATAAATTTTCCTTCAAGTTGTGTGGTCAGTTATCTCAGATTATATCAGTAAGAATGTTGACTGAGATACCTGACTCATGATATTTTTTATGCTTTTGCTTAAAAAAGAAGTTTGGTTCCAGTTAAGTTAAAACTGATGGGGAAAAATTTATAAGAAACAACTCTTTGGTGTGGTAAAATGAGATATGTTAGACTCTAAGGGAAATTCTGCAGGGTTATTGGTAGCCTTGCTTTTATGTTTTGGTGCAATGTAATCCATAATGGAATGTGTAAAGCTGAAATATAATACAAAGAAATTTCATATCATTGTTTCTCTAGAGATAGTTCAGTATAGGTCAGAGTTAGATTGAATCAAGATAGAGGAGCAGTGCAATTGAACTGAGAAAATTGGATGGAGCCAGCCAGACAGTGTGCGAGAACCGTAGAATGAAATTGGCCATGAAGAGCTTTAGAAAGTGTCAATAACTCTTTTTTCTAGCATTTTGGGAGATGTCATAATTGTTTTAATATTTATTTAGCATTCTCCTGTTCTTATGACTTTGGTTTCATCTGGCTGATATTTTATAGATTTATATTTTATCTCTTACTTTTGCCCTTAAAGAAAGAAATTAGACTCAAAGGCAAAAGAAATTATTGTTTGAAGTTGGGTTGTAGTTCTTATATTTGATTAGTTTTCGCAGGACATAGATTAATAATTAAAAGACCTAAAAATGCTGTCATGGTGATAATAAAAAATTCTGGTGTTGTTGGACTTCTGGACTTATGTAATTGATGATGTGATTTGTGCAGAGGTATCAGCAGTTTTACCCACTTGCTTGCATACCATACCTGAAAGTGTCAATATGGTAGAAAATGCAGATAAAGTCTTGCTATTATGAAAATAGTTCTAACTTTACCAGTTCCCTGAAATGATTCCAGGGGTTTCTGGAGATCTGATGACCACTTTTTCAGTACAGAATGTCTTAGTCTAGGACATTCCAAGGAGAAATGGCATGCTTCTATTTTTTTTTTTACAAACATTTCTTGTGTTATATCTTTTTTTAAAAAAAATTTTGCAGTACTGGGGGTTTAATCCAGGGGCATTCTACCTCTGAGATACACTCCCAGCCCTATTTCCTATTCTTTATTTTGAAACAGGGTTTCACTAACTTTCAGAAGGTCTCACTAAGTAGCTGAGGCTAGTGGCCAAACCTGCAATCCTCCTTTCTCAGCCTCCCAAATACTGGGATCACAATCATGCACCACCATGTCCAGCTTTCTTTTGTTATATCTTGAAAGTGCAACTTTATTATTTAAGAAGTTCCTAAATTCCATACCACTGGAAATATATTCTTTAAGGTTAAAATTTCTACTCTTCTTTTTTTGTTGTGGGTCTGGGGATGGAACCCAGGGGCATTTGATCTCCAAGCTACACCCCTGCCCTATTTTTTGTTCTTTATTTTGAATCTGGGTCTCACTGAGTTGCAGAGGGCCTCACTAAGTAGCTGAGGCTGTCCGTGAACCGCGATCCTCAGGTCTCAGCCTCCCAAATGCTGGGATTACAAGTGTGTGCCACCACGCTTGGCTTCTACTTTTCTTTTCCAGAAACATTATATAGCTTTTTGGAAAATATTTCTTGTATTTTTTATCATTAAGGGTAAGAATAAGCAATAATATCTTTCATTGATTTAAAAAATATTTCTTATATTTTATTATGTTTTCCTAAAATATACCAGTAATTATATGGAAATTTTGTAGAAAAATGCAAAAAACTAGAGAGAATTTTCTTAGGAATTATTTGAAAGAGAAATTTAATATAGATATTCAAGTCTTTATTGGCAGTACAGATATTATGTGCTTATTCAAATATAAATGTTTTGTTACTTGTTTCTTTGGTATAGCAGGCCACATAATTGTAGCTTATAAGCTAATAGTTGTGTTTGGTTTGTTCAAACATGGTAACAGTTACTAGATATCACACATTAGTTGACTGCCTATATCATGAGTTCTTAATCTAGAAGCACACAAGTATGTTTTAGGCTTTATGAAACTCCTGAATAATATATAATGTGTAAATATTATATATTAATATATATTAATATGCAGAATTTGATACATGTTTGCTTTTTCTGTGGTTAAGATTAACCAGATCACCAAAATAATTTCTAAGAAATAATCAGAATCATTCTATATTTAAGGAAATTAGTACAATAAATTCTGTAGTAAGGAAAATATTATTTTTAGCCTAGAATAGACTAACTCAATGGTTGCTTAAAATTTTCTCTTTGTACCTTGTTTCAGCATTATACAGACAAAGCTCAAGTCCTATAATTATGTCTGAATTAATCTACAATACATGAAATTCACCCATACTTGTTCTATTTATCTCTCCATCAAAACAGCATACTTTGGGCTGCTACTAAATTTTCCACATGTAGGACATTTCTACTTTTACAATACATTTCAACAATGCATTTTTAAAATTATATTTTCTTAAACTATAGAAATGCAATAAAGTTTAGTGTTCTTTTAAAAATTTATCTTAAATAATCAGCTTTGAATTTTATAAATAGATTGATGTCATTGCTATCACTCATTCCAAGATTTTTAGTTGTTTTGTAAATAATGCTTGTTAGTATTATTTTATTTATTTGTTTATTTATTTATTTATTTTAGTGGTGCTGGAGATTGAACCCAGGGATAATCTACCTCTGTGCTACATGATGAGCTCATTTTATTTTTTATTTGGTGAAACAGGGTCTCACTGAGTTGCAGAGAGCCTCACTTAGTTGGTGAGGTTGATTTGGCACCTGCTGTTCTCCTGTCTCAGCCTCCACAGTACTGCAATTATATACATGTGACACCACTCTTACTTTCTTTTTTAAAATTTTTGGTGCATTGTAATTAGATATCTTGGTTGAGGTACAGAGTGGTAGATACATACATACACACATCACTCATGGAGCTCTTTCTCAGTTCCCTCTCCATTCCCTCCCCAGTCCTTTCTTCTCCTGTTCAGCAGAGTGATTGGCTTTTAAAAATTTGTGAATGTACATCATGTACATCAGGGATTTTCCCACTTCCCCCCTTTCATCTTCCTTAGTTAAGTCACCTTCTTCACTCATCTAAGGTTTCTCCTTCTTTGTCTAGAGTTCCTCCTATGTCCTATTTTGTCCCTAGCTTCCACATATTAGGAAGAATATCTGATTTTTCACTTTTTGTGACTGACTAATTTAACTTAGCATAATGTTCTCCAGTTCCATCCATTCCCTGAAAATGACATAATTCTGTTCTTTATGACTGAGTAAAATTCCATTGTGGCCGGGCGTGGTGGCGCACACTTGTAATCCCAGCATTTGGGAGGCTGAGACCTGAAGGATCGCGGTTCGTGGACAGCCTCAGCTACTTAGTGAGGCCCTCTGCAACTCAGTGAGACCCGGTTTCAAAATAAAGATTAAAAAAATAGGTCAGGGGGTGTAGCTCGGAGGTCAAATGCCCCTGGGTTCCATCCCCAGACCTGCAAAAAAAAAAAAAATTCCATTGTGTACATATCCCATAGTTTTGTAATCTATTCATCTGTTGATGGATGTCTCGTCTGGTTCCATAGTTTGGCAATTGTGATGTGTATAGCTAAAAACATAGATACACATGCATTAGTCTGATAGTTTGGTTTATTTTCTTTTAGGTAGATACCCAGCAGGGGTATTGTTGGGTCATATAATAGGTTCATTCCTAATATTTTGACAATCCTTCATACAATTTTTTAAAGTGGTTGCACTAATTTGCAATCCCACCAACAATGTATTAGAGTTTCTACTTCTCCACATCCTTGCCAGCATTTGTTGTTGTTTACATCTTTAATGATTGCCATTTTAATTGGACTTAGGTGAAATCTCAGGGTGGTTTTGATTTTCATCTCTCTGATTGCTAATGATGTTGAAGTTTTTATCATAAATTTATTGGCCATTTGTATTTCTTCTTTTATGAAGTGTCTATTTAGTTCATCTGCCCATTTTTGTTTGTTTGTTTGAGAGTCTCGGGATGGAACCCAGGGGCATTTGACCTCTGAGCTACAACCTCTGCCCTATTTTTTATTCTTTATTTTGAACTAGGTCTCACTAAGTTATGGAGGGCCTCACTAAGTAGCTGAGGCTGTCCATGAACTTCAGTCCTCTGGTCTCAGCTTCCTGAATGCTGGGAGTACAAGCATGTGCCACCACCAGGCTCACTTGCCCATTTCTTGATATTTTTTAGTGTTGACTTACTTGAGTTTTTAGTATATTATTCTTGCAAAAATTCTCCTTTTGTAACATAATTACAGTGTTTTTCATATGCATATCAGCACCATATTACTTATTTTCTTTTTTATTGAGATATATAATAGAGTGCTCACATATTAAATATATGACTTGTGTTTTAAAAATAGATTTTATTTTTAGAAAAAATTTAGGTTCACAGCATAAAAGGGACAGTGTTTCCCATGTCCCTTTTGCCTTCAAGAATGATATCCTCCTGGCTATCATCATCCCTCACCGAATTGTATATTTGTTATATCTGGTTGACCAACATTCATGTATCCTCACCCAAAGTCCACAATGCCCATTACAGTTACTCTTGGTACTGTGGATCATATAAATTTAGACAAATGTCTAATGATATGTGTTCTCTATCGCAGTGTCATACAAAATATTTTCACTGATTTAAAAATCCTCTGTGCTCCTACCATTATCCCATAACCCCTGTTAACCACTGATTTTTTTCTTGTCTCCAAAGTTTTGACTTTTTCAGAAGCTTATATATAATTGGAATCACATGGCATTTAGCCTTTTCAGATTGACTTCTTTCACATACTGACCTGACTTTAGGGTTTCTATATGCCTTTTCATGGCTTGATGATTCATTTAATTTAGTGCTGAATGATATCCTACTGTCTGGATCACAGATTTTCAAAGTGATTGGCTCACATTCTCCTTTTTCAGAAAAAAATCCAGCACCCCCTTGGGTGCTTTTACTGCTTCCTTATTTTTATCTGGCACCTCCCAGTTCTACCCAAGAGTACGATTGCTCACTTAGATTGGTCCATATTACTCAAGAGGGCAGTAAAGCCAACTCTGGATAATCTATGAGCATGCCACAGTTTACCTGCTCCCCTACCGAAGGACACTTTTGTTGCTTCCAAGGTGTGGTGATTTTTTAAAGCTGTTAAAATATCCATGTCTAGGTTTTTGTGTATTCATCATTTCTCTACTCACTTAGTTAAATACCAAGCAATGTAACTTCTGGATCGTTCCAGAAGAGTATGTTCAGTTTTGTAAGAAACTGACAAACTGTCTTCTAAAATGGCCATATTACTTTTCATTTCCAGCAGCATTGAATGAGCATCTCTGTTGGTCCACTTCTTGGCCAGCATTTGCTTTTCTATGTGTCTTCATATTGGCCATTCTACTAAGTGTTATTATTTTAATTTTATTTCCCTAATGACATACAACATAGAACTTGTTCTCATACTTAGTTTCTATTGTATCTTCTTTTGTGAGATGGCTGTTAAAGTCTTAGGATTTATTTATTTATTTGGTACTGAGAATTGAATCTAGGAGCAGTCTACCTTTGAGCTATACTTCCAGCCCATTTTTAAAATATCATATATTGAAATAGGGTTTTTATAGGTTGCTGAGAGTCTCTCTACATTGCTGAGGATGGTCTTGAACCTGTGATTCTCCTGTCTCAGCATCCCAAGTACTGGGATTACATCACCAGGCCCAGCTTGCACACTTTTAAAATTGGGCTTATATTTTATTTTGAGTTTCCCAATTAAAATGATTAATTTTCCATTTTAAGTGGGTTTTTCTATTGTTGAATTTTAAAAGGTCTGTGTATGTGTGCATATCTGTGCTTGTATATATCTATGTCTGTTTATATCTACATATTTATTTATTCAGTGACACAGAAATTTATTTAGGAAAGAAGATAAACATTCAAGGGAGAATGTGAGCCATCTGCAGAAGCAACAATATACTGGTAATAGTTTGAATAACAATTCTTTATCATATATATCTTGTTTAAATATTTTCTTACATGCTGTGACTTTTCATTCTCTTCACAATCTCTAGTAAAGCATTTATGTTTTATTTTAATGAACCTCAGCTTATTAATTTTTTATTTTTGTGGATCTCCTCTGTAGAAAAAGCCATCACCAAACTCAAGTTGATCTTGATTTTTAAATGTTATCTTCAAAGAGTTCTATATTTTTGTAGTTTACATAGGTTTGTGATCCTTCTGCCTGCTTTTTGTAGATAGGTCTCTCTCTTTCTCTCTCTCTCTCTTTCCTTCTCTCTCTCTCTCTCTCTCTCTCTCTCTCTCTCTCTGTATATATAGATCTTGTAAATATATTTATTTCTAAAACCATATGTTGAAAAATATTAATATTCTCTATCATTTTGCTTTTGTTCCTTTTTAAAGTTAAATTGGTGGTATTTATGTAGACATATTTTCAGACTCATTATTCCTTTCATTGATCTATATCTTTATTCTTAAATCAATACCACCCTGCCTTGATTATTGTAGCTCTATTATTATTGCAGTAAGTCTTGCAGTCAGTTAAGGTCAACCTTTGAATTTTGCTGTTCTCCTTTATTATTTTGTTAGGTATTTGAGGTTTTTTGACTTTCTATGTAAATGTAAGAACAAGTATGTTGATATTCACCAAATAACTTTCTGGGATTTCAGCTTATGTTACATTAAATCTATAGACTGAGCAGGAGAAGAACTGATATCTTGACAACTTTGAGTCTATATATCAATGAACATGGAATACTGACTTACCAGAATTTTATATTACACTTTATATACATCTTGCACATACTTTGTTAAACATATACCTAAGTATTTCATATCTAAGTGCCAGTGTAAGTGGTATTGTTATTATTTTCAAAATTTACCTATATTCTAAATAAAAATAAGCTTGTTTGTTGGTATATGGAAAATCAGTAGAGCTTTAAAATACTTTTATTGGTGCATTGTAATTATACATCATAATGAGGTTAAAAGTGATACAAAAATGCATACAGCATAGCATCTTTGTTGTTCCACTTCTTGGCCAGCTTTTGCTTTTCTTAGTGTCTTCATATTGGCCATTCTACTAAGTGTTAAGTTATTATTTTAATTTTTATTTCCCTAATGACATATGACATAGAACTTCTTCTCATATACTTAGTTTCTATTAGGATTTATTTATTTATTTGGTACTGAGAATTGAATCTAGGAGCATTCTACATAGGGTGTTTGTTAACTTTTTATATGGAAACAACACTATTTGAATTATTTTCTTCATCAATTCTTTTTTTCTTGCTACCCCAATCTCCTTCCAGTATTCTACTGATCTCTCTTCTCATTTACCTGACATTCTATTTCACATAAGAGAAAAAAAATATGGCCTTTGGCTCTCTGAGGCTATCTGATCTCACTAAACATATTTTTTCTAGTTTTATTCATTTTCCTGCAAAGGACATAATTTGTTCTTTTTTTTTAAGCCAAGTAAAATCCCATTGTGTGTATGTACCATACAACTTTGCTATAATCACTTATTCTAAAGATTATTTATTTATTTATTTTTGATCTTCATAGATGATCATGTCATTTGTGAGCTGAGACAGGTTTATCTTTTTTATTCTAATAATTATGCCCTTTATTTCCTTTTTGTGCCTTATTTAATTATCTAGGACTTTCAGTATGATATTAAAAAGGAGTGGTTAGAGGCAACAGGTTCACCTCATTTCTGATCTTGATGGGAAAACTCCTAGCTTCTCACTATTAGCTTGATGTTAGTGATAGTGTGTGGTAGATATTGTTTATTGAATTGAGAGTTTTGTTTCTAGTTTACTGAGTTTTTAACATGAATGAGTTTTGGCATTTCATCAAATTCTTTTTCTGTATCTGTTTTATATGATTGTGGGATTATTTCCTGTTTAGGAAGGAAATGACCCATTTCTGTTGATATGATGGATTATATTCAGTGATTATTAAATATTAAACTATTTAAATACCTAGGCTAAGTCCACTTCCTAGTAGTGTATTTTTATATTTTGTTTGTGAATATTTTGTTAAGACACTGTGCCTCTGTGTTCAGAAGTAATATTGCTCTGTAGTTTTTTCTTTTAATATGTTTGTCTGGATTTGATATTAAGGTGACACTAGCATTAGAAAGAATAAGTGTTCTCTCTGATTCTACATTCTGAAATAGATTATAAAAATGGTATCATTTATTCTTATGTTAGGTAGTGAACCCATCCAGGCTTGATGCTTTCTGTTTTAAAAGATGTTTCAGTCAGCATTCTTACTGCCATAATCCAAAATCACTAACCACACTATTTAGAGGAAGGTAGACTTAGTTGTTTACAGTTTTTTAGAGATTATGGCTTAATTCCATGAGAGGCCAGGGTCTATGTATCTCAGACCATGGGAGCATGAAGCAGAGAGGAAGAAAGTAAGGACTCTGTTCACATTATAGAGGCTGGAAGCAAGAGAGCAAGCCAAAGGAATAAAAGACAAAAGTGCAATTTCTGAAGCCACATCCTCAGAAAAGAATATTCTTTAGCCACAACTTACCCGAGTAGGTTACTGCCCAGGAGATGCACCACAATGGATTTATACACTGATGAGATTACAACCCTCATGACTTAATTGCATCATTTCTGAACTTAAGGGGACTTTCTGTACCTAACTATAACAAAAGATTATTGTTATTGATTTAGTTTAGCATATATGAAGCATATTCAGATTATCTATGTTTTTCTCACATGAATTTTGGCAGATTGTGTTTTTAAGGAATCGATCCGTTTCATATAGGTTATCAAACTATGGATAAAACATTGTTTATAATATTTTTTATCTTATTAATGTCAGCGGGATCTATAGTGATACCCCTTCTTTTATGGTGATATATAATAATCTGTGCTATTTTACTTCTTTCTTAGCATTGCTAGAGACATATCAGTATTATTGAACTTTGATTAAGAACCAGTTTTGGGTTTTGTTAATATTTCTTTATTCATATTCTGTTTCTTTCTATTCATTATTTTGTACTCTAACTTTATTATTTTTTTCTGCCATTTTCTTTGGACTAACTTTGCCCTTCTTTTTGTAGTTTCCTGAGGTGTGACTATAAATGACTGATAACTTAGATCTCCTTTGTATACATGTATTCAAAGCTATTAATTGTCCTCTAAGTGCTGCTTTCATTGCATCTCACAAATTTTGGTAAATTATGTTTTCATTTTATGCAGTAAAACATGTTTTATTCAAAAGTGTGTTATTTAATCTCCAAGTATTTTGGGATTTTCCAGTTCTCTTTCTGTTATTGATTTATAGTTTGATTTAACTATAGTCTGAGAACAAACATCATAATACTCCATTTTTAGATTTGTTAAGGTGTGCTTTGTGACCAAGAATGTGGTCTTTCTTGGTGAATGTTCCCTGTAAGATTGAGAAGAATCTATATTCTGATACTATTGAATTAAGAGGCCTATAAATATTCATCATATCTGTTTGATTAAGGTTATTGTTGAGTTTATCATGTGTTTATTGATTTTATGATGAGCATGCTAATTTTTATAGAATATTGATATTTTCAATTGTAATGATGGATTCATTATCTCTCCTTTGCAGCTTATCAGTTTTTACCTCATACATTTTAATGCTTTTTTGTTAGATGTATATGTGTTAAAGACTGGTAAATCTTCTTGGAGAATTCATCCCTTTGTCATTATGTAACAGGCCTCTTTGCCTTATTGAGTATTTCCCTTCCAACACATGAAACATTACAGCTAATTAGAGTGTGAGTATTTCTCTTTCTGAAGGTTGATTAGGCTCTGGTAAAATCCCAGAAGACTGGACTCTGGATAGTTTCTACTGAGAATAGTTTGTTATAAAAAACAGAGTGCTATGGTAGATTCATTTTTCTTTCCCTCTACTGGAATCACAAAAGAATGTTCTTTGGTATGAAGTAGGTAGAGCTCCAGGAGGTAAAAATTCATAAATTATATAGGCCTATGGATGAGTGGGTGCTTCTGGAGTTTTTGTTTTTATTTTATTTTGTTTGGTGGTACTGGGGAAAGAACTCAGGACCTCACACATATAGGCAAGCCCTGTACCACTTAGGTATGCCCTCAGCACTATTATTTATTTATTTATTTATTTATTTATTTATTTATTTATTTATACAGGCTTTCTCTAATCTCTAACTTGTCTAGGTTGGCCTTGAACTTGCAATCCTCCTTGCTTAGCTTCTTGACTAGCCAGGTCTATAGGTGTGTACCACCTTACTTAGCTCCCTTGGAGTTTTTAATCTCTCTAACTTTGGCTCTTTGAGCCTTAATTACTGGTTAATAATTGGTTACTGGCATTGTTTACTAAAGAGGTTTTTATTCTGAAAAGTTACAATTCTATCTGCTTATCCCTTCAGTGTTGAGGCAGCATTTTTCTTTGTGATATCCCTTCCATAATGGATCTAAGAAGAGCTATTGATTGTTCAGTTTGTTTAATTTCTTACCTGTAAGAAGGGGTGGTTACTTCCCAACTCCTTACACACTGGGCCAGAAACCGGAAATTATCACCATATAGCTTTAAAATATGTAGCTCATTTAACTTATAATTTTATATTTCAGTATAGTTATTATTTGTATTTAGCTTATATAATTTTGACAGTAATAATACAACGTACCATTTTTTCTTCAAATATTGCAGATTTTGTGCACTTTTTAGTTTAACCAATTGCCTTTAGCCAACATAATTTTGATTCAGTGATTATAAATAAATATGTTGTGTTAGGTACTGTCAAAGCTCTTTTTTATTTATCCTAAAATTATGCCCATAGGTATGATGCTAACTCATGGGGGCTATAGAGATCTTCAAGAAGGATATTTAAATATTATTTATTTGTTTTTTCTCTATATTTGAAATTTCAAGGGAAATACAAACCCCTTTAAAGTGTTCTGTAACTTTTTCTGGTATTTTCTAGAAAGAAGAATTTGACGAGTGATCATCTTTCTTTACAGGAACCTGCTTTTTTGTCATACAATGTTCCTACCCTACATTTCTAGTTTCTAAATCCAAGTAATGGTCTGGTGAATGAACCAAATTTATTTTAACAATTATTTTTAATAATTCATAATTTTCAGTGTTGGAAAGGCTCTTAAGAACCATCTTATATATGCAATTATGGCCATAGTCAAAGTTCACTGAATTTAAGTTTCTTGCCAGTCCCAATAGTTTCTTTTTATTTTTATCTACATTTATTGGTACATTATACTCTCATATCTTAATGTAAATCATAGTGATATAATTTTCTTTTTGATGATTTTCATTCCAAGGTTACCACCACACTTCAATATATTTTTAGAATGATTTATCTTTGAACATTCTTCACTGGAAGAGAGTACCAAAGCCTCCCCACCCCACTTCTGAAAATTCTGTAAAAAGAATAAAGAATTAAACAAAAATGTTAAAGAAGTAAAAGGAATTAAATAAATAAAGGAACTGTGAATATTATTTATTAAAAGCAGAAAACATGAGCTACAACTAGATTTTTAACAACTTTACTAAAGAATGAATTGCATCTAGTAAACTTAGAAACTCTGGCAGGTATGCTAGGCTATAATAATTTATGTAAATTGTCAAAATAAAAGTGGGAGAAAGCAAATATTATAAGACGAGGGCACTGAAAAATCCTTAGGAAAGTAAAGTCATAGCAGTTAAGAAATTTCATTAGTAAGGGAGAAAGAGCCCTAAATTTGTAATTATTATAAATGTTTCACCACAGACAAGTCTATATGCTATGAACTAACCATTTGGAAAATAAATCAATAATGATAATTAAAGAATTATAAGTACTGCAATAACATTAAATAACATTTAGGAAGTTTGTTAAAAATCAGTACAAAGAAAAAAAATTAATTGAAAATATTCAACTCTTCCATAATCAAAACTATAAAATTCTGCTATAATGGCTTGGATTTAGAATGTCTTCCCCAAATCTCACAGAAAGGGTAGCAATCTTGGAAGCTGGGTTAGTTTGCTAAGGAAGAGTCCCAGGGGTTTGGACTTGGGAATCATATAAGATTTCTCCTTCTCTGCTTTCTCTCTTCTTCTGGTCTCTACAATGTGAGAGCAGAGGCTTGTACTCCGCCCCCCCTTTCTGCTTCTTGCTGCTATGCCTCAGTTCTGTAAACCCAACCTGACATGGACAAAACCCTGAAATCTGCAAAAACTATGAGCAAATAAATTGTTCTTCTTCTAAGTTGTATGATCAGTTGTTTTGGATTACAGCAATGAGAATGCCAATCAAGACATTTGCTAAGAAAAATTAAGGAAGTCTTAAATGGTGAAATATATCATGTTTGTGAGTTTGAAAATATTCCTTTCCTCTGCTTTTTTTCACAGTGATACATAGTTTAAATGCATCCTAATTAAGATCTAGCTAAATTTTATAAATGTAGTTGGATTAAAAATTTACATAAAAATGTAAAATATAAATATAAAATGCCTGGGACAGTCAAGATAGTCTTGAATAGAAAGAATAAAACTGTAGAACTTAGCAGACTCTAGACTTATTATAAAACAGTATTAACACAGTGTGATTTGGGAATTAAAAATTGATAAATCAGTGAAACAGAATAGAAAATTCAATAATCATTCAAAACATATATATGATTTTTGACAAAAGCACCTAAGCCATTCAATAAGGAGTAGAACTTCACAATAAATAGTATCACAAACTGGATATCTATGTGGGAAAATGAACCTTGACACCAACCTTATGTATAAACAAAAATCATTTCAAGATGGATCATATGAATCATAGACATATACAAGAAAAAATTATAAAGCTTCTAGAACAAATCACAAAATATAGTCTTGAAAAAGGCAAAGACTTTTTTTTTTTTTTTTGTGGTACTGGGGATGGAACCCAGGGGCATTCTACCTTTAAGCTACTTCACAGCTCTATTGTATTCTTTGTTTTGAAACAGGGTCTTATTAAGTTTTGTAAGCCTAAGTAGCTGAGGCTGGCTCCAAACCTGTGATCCTCTTATCTCAGCTTCCCCAGTACTGGGATGACAAGCATGCGCCACCATGCCCAGCTGAGAAAGGCAAAGATTTTTAACATACTGTAGTAAGTGCAAACAATTTATTTTATTTATTTATTTTTTTATGAAAGTTTTATATGAATATTATAAAGTACTATAATTATAAGTACAAAGAGAAAAGCTTGCTTTCTTTTGTATCTATTTTTTTCTATTTCTCAGGTTTTTATTTTATTTATTTTATTTTTTTATTTTATTTTATTTTATTTATTTTTTAAATTAATTTATTTTTTAAATTGGTGCATTGTAGTCATATATCAATCACATTGGAGTACAAGACTTGAGAAGATATACAAGCACACATCATCCAATTAGCCCTCCTCCAGCCCCCATCCCATTCCCTCCCCCTCCCTCCATCCCACACTTCTTTGGTGATTTACTTTGATACATTTGTTTATGTACCTCCTGCGTTTTAACGAGGCTCCGTCCTCCAGTATTACATACCCTCTGATTGGTCACATTAGTTGCTTCACTATAGGGCCCTTTCTATAGCTCAACCTCTTCCTGTTGCCCTTTTCCTCCTAGTTATTGCTGATTAAGAGAAGCGTCTGATTTATATTTTCTGCGATATTTCTCTGTGCATGCTGCGTTGCAAGTACCAATCCCACTCTTGATGGTCCCAGTAGTGGCCTGGCTACTCAGTGGACTGATCCAGACCTCGCTGGCTCAAGCAGCGGCCTTGCCTCATGGGAGGCCCCAGTTCTGGTCTCACTGGCCCCTGAACCGGTCTAACCCCTAAGCTGGCTTTGGTCCTGACCTTGGAGGCCGCAGGAGTGAACTTGTCTCACGCCAGGCTCCGATGCTGGCCATTGGCCCCTGCACCGGTCTAACCCCTTGGCAGGATTCCAATCCTGGCCTCGGAGGCCCCAGCACCGGCCTAGCCTCATGGCAGGCTCCAATGCCGGCCTCATTGGCCCCGGCACCAGCCTAACCCCTTGGCAGGCTCCGATCCCAGACTCGGAGACCCCAGCACTGGTCATGCCTCAAGGCAGGCTCCGATGCCGGCCTCACTGGCCCCAGCACCGGCCTAACCCCTCGGCAGGCTCTTATCCTGGCCTCGGAGGCCCCAGTACCGGCCTTGCATGCCTCACAGCAGGCTCCGATGCCGGCCTCGCTGGCCCCAGCACCAGCCTAACCCCTCGGCAGGCTCTTATCCTGGCGTCAGAGGCCCAAGTACCAGCCTTGCCTCAAGGCAGGCTCCGATGCCAGCCTCGCTGGCCCCAGCACCGGCCTAACCCCTTGGCAGGCTCCGATCCTGGATTTGGAGGCCCCAGCACTGGTTATGCATCAAGGCAGGCTCCGATGCCGGCCTCGCTGGCCCCAGCACCGGCCTAACCCCTCGGCAGGCTCTTATCCTGGCCTCGGAGGTCCTAGTACCGGCCTTGCCTCAAGGCAGGCTCCGATGCCGGCCTCACTGGCCCCAGCACCGGCCTAACCCCTCGGCAGGCACTTATCCTGGCCTTGGAGGCCCCAGTACCGGCCTTGCCTCAAGGCAGGCTCCGATGCCGGCCTCGCTGGCCCCAGCACTGGCCTAACCCCTTGGCAGGCTCCGATCCCGGATTTGGAGGCCCCAGCACTGGTCATGCATCAAGGCAGGCTCCGATGCCGGCCTCGCTGGCCCCAGCACCGGCCTAACCTCTCGGCAGGCTCTTATCCTGGCCTCGGAGGCCCCAGTACCGGCCTTGCCTCATGGCAGGCTCCGATGCCGGCCTCACTGGCCCCAGCACCAGCCTAACCCCTTGGCAGGGTCCGATCCCGGCTTCGGAGACCCCAGCACTGGTCATGCCTCACGGCAGGCTCCGATGCCGGCCTCGCTGGCCCCAGCACTGGCCTAACCCCTCGGCAAGCTCTTATCCCGGCCTCGGAGGCCCCAGTACCGGCCTTGCCTCACGGCAGGCTCCGAAGCCGGCCTCGCTGGCCCCGGCACTGGCCTTTCTCCTCGGCAGGCTCTTATCCTGGCCTCGGAGGCCCCAGTACCGGCCTTGCCTCACGGCAGGCTCCGATGCCGGCCTCGCTGGCCCCAGCACTGGCCTAACCCCTCGGCAAGCTCTTATCCCGGCCTCGGAGGCCCCAGTACCGGCCTTGCCTCAAGGCAGGCTCAGATGCCGACCTCGCTGACCCCAGCACCGGCCTAACCCCTCGGCTGGCTTTTATCCTGGCCTCGAGGCCCCAGTACCGGCCTTGCCTCAAGGCAGGCTCCGATGCCGGCCTCACTGGCCCCAGCACCAGCCTAACCCCTTGGCAGGCTCCGATCCCGGCCTCGGAGGCCCCAGCACTCTTCATGCCTCACGGCAGGCTCCGATGCCGGCCTCACTGGCCCCAGCACCGGCCTAACTCCTCGGCAGGCTCCGATCCCGGTCTCGGAGGCCCCAGCACTGGTCATGCCTCAAGGCAGGCTCCGATGCCGGCCTCACCGGCCCCAGCACCGGCCTAACCCCTCGGCAGGCTCTTATCCTGGCCTCGGAGGCCCCAGTACCGGCCTTGCCTCATGGCAGGCTCTGATGCCAGCCTCGCCTACCCCAGCACCGGCCTAACCCCTCAGCAGGCTCCGGTCCCGTCCTCGGGGGCCCCAACACTGGTCTTGCCTCACGGCAGGCTCCGATGCCAGCCTCGCTGACCCCAGCACTGGCCTAACCCCTCAGCAAGTTCCGGACCCGACCTCGGAGGCCCTAGCACAAGCCTTGCCTCATGGCAGGCTCCAATGCCGGCCTCGCTGGCCCCAGCATCGGTCTAACCCCTCTGCAGGTTCCAATCCCGGCCACGGAGGCCTCAGTAGTGGCCTTGCCTCACAGCAGCTCCGATGTCGGCCACTGGCCCCGGCGCCCGCCTAACCCCTCAGCAGGTTCCGATCACTGTCTCTGTGGTTATTATTTCAAAGGTTCCAATTGTAATGTATCAGATCTCTGCCTCCCCCAAATATTGGCCACTGGCATTGCCACTGCCTCCACTGTTTCAAATCCTTCCCAGGCTCTTTTCCACTCTGAATGTTGTCCAGTGTTCCTAAGTATGCGTGATGGTAGCATTCGACATTTGGTGTAATTTCTCCAAAAAAATAAAGTTGGTAAGATCCGGTTTCTGCTTCTCCTGAATACAAGTCTCCACCACCATCGCGGGGAACTCTTTCAACACCGCATTTCTCCTTGGTCTCCGCTAAACTCTCTCCTTATATGTGATGTCTGAGATTCTTAACAATATAGAGAAATAGCAGTCCTCTTTCACGGCGAATTTTTCCATAAGTTCCAGTGCATTTAGATAAGTTTTGTCTGCATCTCCAGTGTCCTGGCATCCATAACGGCTTTCTTACCTCCTCTCCGATATTTTTCTTTATCTTTTTCTGTTCTGGGCCCGGTTTCTCCAGGGGTCTGGCGTGCTACTCGCAGTTCGGCCCAGGGCCCTGAGTCCCGCGACCTGGGCCCCAGCTGGCGTGCCCCGCCCGTGACCCCTGCCCAGAACCCAGTGTCTTACTGGGCCCGGTTTCTCCAGGGGTCTGGCGTGCTATGCGCAGTTCGGCCCGGGGCCCAGGGTCCTGCGACCCGGGCCCCTGCTTTTGTGCGCCGCGCGCGACCCCCGCCCAGAACCCAGTGTCTTACTGGGCCCGGTTTCTCCAGGGGCCTGGCGTGCTATGCGCAGTTCGGCCTGGGGCCCAGAGTCCCGCGACCCGGGCCCCATCTGGCATGCCCCGCCCGCGACCAAGTGCAAACAATTTAAAAACCTCCAAGTTAATTTTATCAAGATTAAGAATTTTCTCAAAAGTGAAAAGGTCATCAATAGTGAGTAAACAGTGAGTTTACAGTGAGTAAATATTTTAAATATATATATTTGGCAACATATTTGTATCTAAAGTATATTAAAAATTATAAAACTATATAAAGACAACCCATTTGAGATATGGGTAAAATATCAACTAGACATTTTTGTAAATGGGTAAAAAGTTCAGGAAAAGATGCTTAACATTATTGTTATCAATGGAATGTAAATTAAAGACCACAATGACATATAACTATCGAAGAGAAGATGCTTTTAGAAAGATTGACATCCTCGACATTGGCAAGGGTGAGGAGCAAATGGAATTCTCATTTTTCTGGTGGAAATGTAATTGAAACATTTATAAAACTGACAATCACTAGAAATGCTAATCATATTCCTACCCTATGACCTTACAATTTTATTACTAGGCATATATCAAAAAATAAGTGCAATGTTCATAAAACATTTGTACAGTAGTATCTATAATAGCATTATTAACTTCTCGAACCTAGCAACTACTCAAATGTTCTTTAATGTTTCACAATGTCACCACAATGTTCTCTTTTATATTTTGTCATTTCCATATAATGGAACTGCAATGGTTTCTCTAGGCTTAAAGAATCATCCTGCTTAGAAATATCATTTTCTTCAAATGGGATTGTTTATGAAGTACAAAAAATTGTGAAGGTGGCAGTAGTAGGTGAGGTTACTGGGGTGGCTCACCTAGATGACCTTTTGTATGATAAAATATTGAATATCCAAAGACAGCTATTCTGTGCCCAGCAAGAAATATAGTAGTGAAGTGTGGGAGGTTAAACTCATGAACCATTTCCTACAGGGAGAATATAGAATCTTAGTCTGTCAAAGAGTTAATAAAGAAGAGATTTCATGATGGCTGTATTCTGAATTTCCAGATAACTCAAGTTTTAGGTTGTATGATGTGGAATTATGCAGAGATCCAGAACCACCATTATGAAAAGTATAAGCAGAACCAGAAAGGGTTGTATAACTTGTGACACCTTGGAATTATTCTAGGCAGTGAGTTTTAGGGTCATAATAAAGTAGATACTACTCAATTTAGATAGGACAGACTGCTTCTGTGCAGTCACATGTGCATTTAAGACTAGAGAAACTCTCAGTGGGGAGTTGGCTTTTAATGGAGTATATTTATTTGGTAGAGATAACAAATTCAGAGATTTTGGACTGAAAAATAAGAAGGAACAACCATGACAAATTTAATGGCCAATAAATATCCAGTAACAATTTAGTATTACTTAGTTAGGGTTGACTAAAATCAGAAGAAAGGCAGCATCGGATTAATGAAGTGAATGAATTAGGTAATGATATTTCAATGCATTATGCAATATTAACATTACTTGCACATAATTAGAGATGCATTATTTTAGCAAAGTTAGAGTCAGAATGGTTATGAGGTTTTTATTTATATAAGATGTACTCAGTATGAAAGTTTTCATAAGTTGTATTTTTGGTAACTATTATATTATAAATAAAAATCAAGCCAGTGTGGTGATGCACACCTGTAATCCTAGTACTTAGGAAACTGAGATAGAAAAATCTCAGATTCAAGACCAGTCTCAGCAATTTAGCATGACTCTCAGCAACCTAGTGAAACCTTGCCTCAAAACAAAAAATTAACAAAGGGCTAGAAGTATAGTTTGTAGGTAGAATGTCTCTGGATTCAATCCCCAGTGCCACATGTCCATACATGCACGTGTGTGTGTGTGTGTGTGTGTGTGTGTGTGTGTGTGTGTGTGTGTGTTTATGTTTATGTGGTGTGCCCCTACTTAACACACACAATAAAAATTAAAGCCAGCATTAAAAAAACTCTAAGAGACAGTAACTGGCATCATGTGAAAATTTAATGTCCTCTGTCATACTTGAAGGAGCTTTGGATGCAATATGATTTTTTTTAGATACTTTTCATCAAGTATGTAGAACAAATGTACACGACGTCACTGGTAGATACAGTGAAATGACTGGATTTTTTTTTTTTTTTCTGACAGCAGAAGCCAAGGTACACAATAGTTTTGCAGGAATTTCAGGAACTTTTAAGATAAAACAATAATTTTAGAATTGAGTAAAATAAAATCATACATTTTATCTTTGCTCTAAAATTCTTCGTGTTTCAAAAGCCTTATAATGGATGTGTTAGAAATGGATTTTTCTTACCATGGAAGTGAAATATAAAAAAGAAGCAGTAGATTTTGAAACACTTAAGACTGAGGGCCTGGATTTAGGCACATTTGAGATTAGAAAGCCATAATTCGATGCATTCTTCTCAAGTTTAGGCGAATCTGTTACAGGATCACATGGTTTCTTATTTTTTTAAATTATAAAATATTTATTCAAGAAAATATAGCAATACTGTGTGTAATTTTACCTAACATCTTTAAGTATCCATACTTCAAATCAGAAAGAGAAGATATAAATGACCCAAATCAAGAGTTAAAAGGTAAGTATTACTATGAAATAATTGAGATTAATAGAGTAATAGGGGATACTACAGACAACTTTACACAGATGAATTTGACAACTTAAATGAAATGGACCATTTCTTTGAATATTTCAAACTATCCAAACTCATCCAAAATAAAATATGTAGTATACATAGTACTATAATAATGAAAACAATTGAATTTTTAGTTAAAGACCATCCAATAGAGGAATCTCCAAGCCCAGGTGGTTTACTGGAAAATTCTGCCAAACACGTTAAGAAGAAATAACACCAACTTCTTTTCTGTCATTTAAGTTTTCACCTGATTTTTTTTCTTTAAGCTTCCACCTCTATGACTTTTGGGACCGTTTTAAGCCGAGAAGAGCTTATCCTGGGCACATCCTGGAGAAAACTAGAAAGTAAACACACTGTGCTTAACTTTGGAAAGTATTAAGTAATTATCTTCTGAGAGGCATGAATTAAAATACCATTTTTTGTGGTAACATTTATATCCTTGGTAAAATGGCTAAATGACTAATTATCAACAAGAATGAAGAATAGAGAGTGCAAACCTGGAATCATAGTGATAGAAAATATGCTCATGGAGCCAGTTCTTACTTAATGTATATTTATTATGCCAAAAATAGATATAGTGCATTGAGAAATAATTTTTCTTAATTTGATGGATAATTTTTCAGGCTTTTTTTAATTGAGAGTACTGGAACAGACTATAGCCTTCTATGTTTGCCTTTGAAGAAGGCTTTTATTACATTCTAAATAGTCATTTTGCACTATCTTTATGATCTTTCTATCCTCAATAATTCTAAGAAGAAATGGTCATTTTAATGTAGAAAGTAGACTAAGTAGGAGGATACAATAGGATGTCTAATTGGCAAGGAAATCAGTTGAACATAGCACTAAAGAAACAAGCATTTTTAACTCTACATATAAGATAATGACTGTAACTAGCTATCCAGAAAACAGGAAAGATGAATTAGGTGTTTACTAAGGCATCACACTTATTGCAGTGCATATGCTTGTTTCCTAAAGAAAAAGTATAGCCCTAAAACGAAACCAGAAGACAAGGGAAATAAAAACAATTGTGCTACATTCCCAACAGTATGTGATGATGAATTTCTTGTTCAAAGCCTTTGAATTAAAAATAGGTTGTTCATTCAGAATAATTTTTAGTTCTCAGCATCTTGAAAAGACTTTTTTTTTTTTTCAGACAGCTTACCCTCAAAACATAGTAGCTAGCCACAGGTGATTATTCATTTTTTATTTTCCTTTTTCAGAGAAAGGCCTTCTCAGGTAAGTTTTGAAGTGATTTATCTAGAATCAGTATGATAATTTCTTTCAGAGACTGAGAAAGAACTAGGTAGGATTTTTACCCTATTGGTCAAAGATGAAAATTATATTATAAATTGCAGAAATTGGCAACCTCTAGTGTAATAATGAGACTATAAGACTGGCATTATTTCTGATGTGAGATACCTAATTTTGTAGAGTTTACTCAGGGTAATACCACTGTATAAAAATTCCCTACTTTAGTTTTGATATCTTCCATTTAACCAAACATAGTGATTTCTTTCACAGCCTAGTTTTTCATCTCCCCCACAACTTCTGATTGATAACAGATAATTAATTTGATTAAACTATAAAGATCATTTTGAAGGTGTGACACAGTGTGAAGATGGAGAAAATGAGGAACTTAATAGTGAAACCGGGAGGGACTGAAATGACCCACTCCAGGACCAACTGGCTATATGGGAAAGAAAGTAGAGAAGTCAGGGACATCATGGCTGATGCCGAGGGACTGGGTATGGAAATGTAGTTTTAGTAGAGGAGACAGTGGGAGAAGTTGTTTTATGAATGAGAAGATATTCAGATTTTGATATTTAAGATACAGCTGTCTCCAGATGATACCTTCTAAGTAAAGGCCATATACATGGAGAGGGGAAGGTGAATGAATTAAAACAACAATAACAACAGCAACAACAACTATGAAAACAAGGTGCTAGAATGGGTCATTCCACTTGAGCACCAAGTAGGGCAGACTGTTGAAAATGAATTAATCAGTTACTAAACATCTGTACAGAACATTAAGAATTAAAGAAATTGGACCAGGCATTGTGGTTTATGCTTGTAATCCCAGTACTGGGGAGGCAGGGGAATTACAAATTCAAAGCCAACCTCAGCAAATTAGGGAGCCTCTCAGCAACTCAGTGAGACCCTGTCTCAAAATAAAGAATAAATAGGCTTGGGAATGTAGCTAATAGTTTGAATGCCCCAGGTTCAATTCCTAGTACCCAAACCAAAACCAAAAGAACAAAGCAAAAAAAAAAAAAAAGTAAAAGAATTAAAGAAATTGAGATGCATACTGTGTTCTCTAGTATTGAAAATAACATATTTTTGAGAATCAGTGACAATATACTTGTTGGTTATAATAGAGCTAGATAGTGCCTGTTTCCAAATAGCTAGTTGAATTTTTTGTTGAAAGAACACATACATGCATGAAGTCCTAAGGGAACATGAAGGAAGTGACCCACCAAGGAGAAAAGAATTTATGTGGAAATGTCATGAAAAGAGAGCCAGATAAATTAGATTTGATCTGAATTGTGAAAGATAGTTAGTAATAAGCAAGGTAGATATTAGGGCTAGAATGAGTAATTTGCAGCAAAAGGGAAATGTTTCTCTTTTATTGAGACAGAAAAGCAGGTGAGGCTGAAATACAGCATGTGTGGTGGGAGGGAAAGCGCTTTAGGAAGGACCAATATGCTCTGATTTTGTATCTGAATAGTGCCAGGATGTTTAAAGCCACTGGAAACTCTATCTGATGTGATAATGTGGTCAGATTTAGGATTCAGAATCCCTAACAATTTATTTTATTGACCATGTAGAGATTACATTGGAGAGGGCAATCATATAGTTCTTTTGGACCATTTAATGTTTCAAGCGTCTGTTTTATTAGGCAGTTTATTAGTTTCAAGTTAAGTGTATATAAGAAGTATACATATACTTATGCATATTTATATATTTATTCTTGTGTTTATAAACCTGGAAATATACATATAGATAGATAATATCACACAGTATATATACATGTGTTTAAATTAATATTTGTATTTGTATATAAATATACAGAGAGAAAGAGAGAGAGAGAGAGAGAGAGAGAGAGAGAGAGAGAGAGAGAGAGAGAGACAGTCTGAGACTCTAGAGTTTGGATGAAGTGTTTCTTTGTACTTAATGGACTGAAAACCCAAAACATCAGAAGTTTATTTCTGTATCACGCGAAAGAAATATGTAGGCTATCTTCAGTTGGTATTTGTGTATTAGGAATCTAAATACATTTAATATCCTTTGCTTCATTTCCTACAGTATAAATCCTCACAGCCCAGGATGTAGGATGTCTGCCTGAGTTCATATCCCCATTTTAACTAGTAGGCAGGGGGAAAAGATGGAATAAATGGATACCTTTTACTTCAAGGACATGTTTAACATGACTTTTCAACTTATATACTGTTTGTTAGAATTTAGTCTAAGAGCCTCACCTGGCTGCAAGAGGGGCTATGAAATATTTCTTCTGAATGGCAATATGCCTAGTTAACAGTGGTGGCTGTCCTTTGAACATGAGGTAGAAGAAACACAGCATGAAAATTAGCTGGCTTTGCCACATACAAGTGGTCAGTATGCTCATGCTTCCAGTAATTCTGTTTATAGAATATGTGTGTGTGTGTGTGTGTGTGTGTGTGTGTGCATGTGTGTGTGTGTGTATATGTGTAGTTGGCATGTTCTTACAAGTGCTTCCATTTGGAAGAACAATTGATACACATGTATGCTCTAATACTACTTTAAAAGTATAAGCATACTGGCTTAGTGTGGACTACAGAAATTGTGTTTTATAATGATTAAATTGTATTTTATAAATACTGAATTGTATTTGTAGAGATTTTAAAGTGTTTATAAAGTGCATTTACATTTGTTGCCTTATATGATCTCTAAGGTAAATGGGAAGCCAGAACAATACTCATGTTATCACTGAAGAAATGGAACTGTGTGATTTGATGTTGAAGCTGGGATCTGTGTCACTGACTCCTACTCTAGGTCTATTCACAACAGAGCATGGAGTAGAGAATAATTAGAAAAGAGAACTGAGAATAATTAAAATTATTTACATTTTAATTTGAATGAGTGTATGCAAGTGGACATGATATTCTTATCACTTGAAAACTGTATTGTAGAATAGTTTTCCTTCTTACCTAAGAATCAACATCTTGTTCATGCTCAAAGAACACCTATTTTTTCACACAGGATGCATCTACGTTTTGGAGTTTATCAGGTAAAGTAATTATGATAAATAACCTACAATTGCAATATGCAAATATTATCTACATTTTAATTTTTTGACATATTAACTATAATAGTAATCAGAAAAATTAATTGTCCTTTTTCTACTACAAATTATCTTATGAAACAGCATCTTGGTAAATGTAATCGTATAGGAAACATGAAACAAAAACTTTCAACAACTGACTCAACTCATGGTGTTTGAGCTGGTGCCATGTATTGCTAAAGAGAAAGTACTTTTTTTCATGTAGACTATATTTTGGCTTTTCAAAAAAATTTTATGTGGAATGTATTGAAAATGGCATATATTTAGACTGCTTGGTGCTCTTTTCCCCCCACTACTTTCCCTTTCCCCTTCCAACAATAAGTGTCCAGGTTAACCATGCTACATTAATACTTTTACATATATTCAAATGTCTCTCCTTCATTAATCAACCTCAGCCTTCTTTCCCTCCTACCCTTCAATTTCAGCTTTGCTGAGGTTTCCCCTCCATTATGTGGAGTCCCTCTGGTATTCCTAATAGTCCCTAGTTTGGACATATTAAAGAAAACATATGTTCCTTCTCTTTCTGTGCTTGGCTGATCTCACTTAACATAATGTTCTCCAGGTCTTTCCATCTTCTTGCAAATGACATGATTTTGTTCTTCTTTATAGGTGAGTAGAATTCTATTGTGTGTATTTCCTATAATTTTGCAATCCATTCATCTGTTGATGGAGACCTACCTAGATTGGTCCAATTATTGTCTATTATGAATTGTGATGCTATGAACATGGTATGCATATGTTACTGGAGGTCTCTGATTCCAACCCCTTTGGAAAGATACCCAGGAGTGGTATAGCTAGATCATATGATGGGTCCATTCCCAGTTTTATAAGGAATCTCCACACTGATGTCCATAGTGGCTTCACTAGTTTGCACTCTCACCAACAGTGTAAAAGAGTTACTCTTTCCCCAAATCCTCACCAGCATTTGGTGTTATTTGATTTCTTTATGCTTGCCACTCTGATTGGGGCAATCCTCAGCAGTAAGAACCAGAACAGGAGGCATCACAATCCCTGACTTCAAGTTATACTATAGAGCAGTAGTAGGAAAAACAGCATGGTATTGGCACAACAAACACACTGATCAGTTGAACAGAATAGAAGATACAGAAACAAACCCACACACCTATAGTCAATTGATCTTTGAAAAGGGGGCCAAACTCATGTGCTAGAGAAAAGACAGGCTTTTCAACAAATGGTGCTAGGAGAACTGGCTATCCATTTGTAGAGAGCTGGAACTAAATTCTTATCGCTCACTGTGCACAGGAATCAACTTGAGATGGATCAAAGACTTAGAAATCAAACCAGAGACTGTGAAGCTATTAGAGGAGGGCATAGGCTCAACACTCCAACATATAGGCACAGGCAGTAACTTTCTCAACAAGACCTCCAAAGTGTAGGAAATTAAAGCTGAATTAACAAGTAGAATGGCATCAATCTAAAAGTTTCTTCTTATCAAAGGAAACAATAAAAAAACCTCAAGAGAAACTGTACAAAATGGGAGAAGATCTTTACCAGCAACCACTTTGATAGAGGGCTAAGATCCAGAATATACAAAGAGCTCAAAGACTCTACGCTAGGAAAACATATAACCCAAGTCAAAAAATGGACAACTGAACTGAAAAGATACTTCAGAAAAGAAGAGAGACAAATGGCCAATAGATACATGAAAGCATGTTTAGCATCATTAGCCATTAGTGAGAAAATACTTTATAATATTTACTCCAATGACATTACATTATTATAAAGTACTCTTAGCTTCTAACCTGTTGGATACTTTTGTCTTAAAAATACCAAAGGGAAAAGAAAAAAAACCTGTTGTGTTGCTGCTTAGGCCAGGAATTGAGCTCTTCCTTTGAAAAGAATCAATTTTTAGCTAAAAACTCAACTGACATTTAAGGTTTAAATCCTTTATTTGGGCAAGAACCAACCAAATTCTCACCACTAAACAAGGCTTAAAATAAGGCATTATTGCATAACATTTTTCAGTCTTAAAAATAGATTATAAACTGTAAAAACTAGCAATCCAGTTTCTTTCTAACATTAAGTCTACAGGCACATTTTTGGTCATCATCAGACTTCTCTGTGTAGTAATATCAAGTATTATTAAATGCTCCCTATTGCTTGAAACATTTTTTTTGGCTTCTTTAACTTTATTATCTCTTTTATTCTTTCTAAAAACTGTCTGTTTTTTCTTGGTTTACATTGTAGACTATTCTTGTCTACCCAGCCTTCCCTCCACACACACCATTTTTTTATGTCCTCCCGCCTTGAAGCCCCTCCCACTTATATATACTGTTTTTTTTTAAATACCCTTCTCTTGAAGCTTCACCTGGTTAAGTCTTCTACTTAGTCTTTCTTACCTAAATGTAATCATTAACATTCAAGGAAGCCTCCCTGAACTTGGTTTCGTAATATTCCCAGCACAACATCATTCAGCTGGTCTTAACACATATACATATAGGAAGCTCCAGGAGGAGGGAACCCTTAGGGGTATTTTTTCCTCACAGCTTAATACCCAATGTCTAATAATTACAACATTTGTTATATACTAATTGCAAAATAAACCTTTTTGAATGAATGGATTTTTATAGATGTCTTTTGTTTATACAAATTTGCTAAAGCATGACGTCTTTTTACTTGTTATTGGAGTTGAGATTTAAGCAGACTCAACAGTTGAGAGGTTAATCTCAAGCTATTTGGTTTCTAGTGTTTCTATGTTCTGAGTAATATGACACTTAAAAGATCTTGTCACAGGCACAAAACACAATGATTGTAAGTGGTCAGGTAGTGTCAATTAAATACCCTTCAACAGTAATTTGCTTTCTCTAGATTCCTTCAATATATAGTATCAAAGGCAAATATCATTTTTTATGCAAACACATGCTTTTATACACAAGGAAAGATGACACACAGATGCTGAAAAATATACTAGTTAGCTAAGTGACGACTATCACATGTCCAGTTTTCACTTGTTTCCCTGATGAAGACAGGAAAGATTTTATGAGAATTGTGGAATTTTTAACATGCTTTACTTTATAGTTTCAGGATCAGATCTGATAAAAATTTTAAACATCTGTAACAAATATATACACTGATTACATTTCTATATTCATCCATTATAAAAACATGCTTTTATTTCTTAAGATAAATTTTATTTGTGGTGAATTATGATGGCAATAAATACTTATTTTGACCTGTTGTTTTTTGTTAAATAATAATGGAAAATTATAGGTATTATCTAATGTGAATAAATATCCATGCCCTGCCCTAGGTCCAGAAAGCGTCTATTGTAGATTAGATATGTAAAGTCCTAAGGCAATATTTTTGTCTTTGTACACCAAACATTTTAAATCTTACAACACACATTTTATCTCATCATAACCAATGGGACACAGTAATTCAAAGCTTGTTCCAACATTTTTTCCTCTTTCTTTCCCTTCAACCTTCATCCCAGTTTTCAGCAGTGTTATAAATCTGAATTTATTAAAAACTTACAAGAACATTTTGGAGACTGGAGCTACTGTGGAAAAGCAAAGTGTGCAGTTGGCAGTCGGCTGGATAATTATATTTACCCAAAACTCTATTTTGAACAATTCAAGTTTTATGTCATGCTGTGTCTTCCCTTTAGCATCTCCCCAAATTATGCAGAAACTTTGAATAAAAGCTTTGTCACCTCGATAATGGTAATATATCTACAAATCTACCTCCAGGTATTATGAACTGAAATGGAGTGTGGAAGGTTGGGTTTATTCTTAGGAAAAGAATAATTACAAATGAAGAAATAAAAAAGAAAGTAAGAGAAAGAAGAAAGAAGAGGCAAAGCATTTTGTAAAAACTTTCTAGTGGATTGAGAAGTGCAAAGTCTGGGATGTTCTGAAGGGACTTCTTATATATTAAATAATATTTGTATCTTCCCCACTAATATACATATTAATTATAAAGAAGTAGTAGCATACCCCTTTATTCTTGATTAGCATTTCAAAAAATCATATAAAACCAAATATGTAATTAGGCAGAGGACATTTAATCAATAAAATTGATATGTCAAGTAATTCTAAACAATTTGTTAGAATTGGTTGCAATTCCTATTTACTTTTGAGCTTTTATTGTTTATTTCTTTTTTTAATTTACTCTTGGAAGTACTGTGTAATACTATTGGAGAGAGGAGAAAGACAGTAGTCTGGGAGGGGCTGTAGCAATTTTTGAAACATTTTAATTCTTTAGGTAAAGGATGGGTCATTTGGCATTCATTGTCATTCCTTGTCATAAGTCATAAAAATTTTTAATAAGAATGATATGCTGTAAGGCAGACTTAGTCTCTACTTTTATGAATTCCAGGAAGCAAGGTAAAATTATTCTGGGCCTTAATAGACTTTCTGTAAATTTTTTTTTTTTTTTTTTTTTTGGTGGTACTGGGGTTCCTGGAAGCCCTTCTACCTCCGGGCTACACTCCCAGACCTATTTTATACTTTTTTATTTGGAAACAGGGTCTCTTAAGCCAGCGCGGCTGGCTTCGAACCTGTGCAGTCCTCCTGTCTCCGCCTCCCAAGCGTGGGGATTACAAGCATGCGCCACTAAGCCTGGCTCCTGTAAAATTTTTTAAAAAACCAAACAATAAACATGATAGACATGAAGATTTTTAAATTCAGAGTTTACAAAGGTATGTCCATCTTTGTGCACTACTTCAGCTCTGTGATCAATAAGTAGATCATTTTTAATTTATCCTTTGATTGCTAGCTAATGTTTACAGGCAATTGATCCTATATGCACTCTACTTCATATGTATATATACTTATTGTAGGACTTCTAACTTTTAAAAGGGAAGTGTCTTTTCTAGAATCAAGCATTATTGGGAGTGAAAGTATTAGTTGTTCATGTCTGACCACAATCCAAACCACTGGATGATTAGGTTAATTCAGAGAAAATAGAATCACAGAAAGTTAGAGCTGGAAGGAGCCTCAGAGTTAATCTAATTTGTCTCCTTCAAGTATAAATGGGGAAATTATTACGCTGCACAGAAGCTTCAGTCATATGGCTAGTTAATGGAAAATGTAATCTAAAACCAAAACTGCAGAGCTTTCTCACTCTTGTCTTTTCAATATATTAGTGTTTCCCAGGTGATCATTTCCAAAGTTGTTCGTATGAGTACAACCAAAGAAACAGGCAAAACTAAAGGCTAGGCAACAATAAAAGGCTATTTTGGCCAAGTAACTTCTTGAAATGTTGCACTCTGTGTTCCCTTTATGGATTCACAATGCACTGTAGTATAGGAAGGGCACCCAGAGGTCTACAGTAAACACATTGATGGAACCGCTTAATCCACTCCTCCCCAAACTTTGAACCCTTTTTATATGAGACATCTCATACGTTTTGAGGAAGAAAATTTGGATAATGCTATAAACTCAATTTTCTTCATATTGTTATAGAATTTAATTATATAATGGATCAATCCTTAAAATTAGGTTAAATAATGGCATCTTATAGATCTACCTTAATGTACAGAGACAGTTGAGTGCTTTCATTTTTATTTCATTTAAAGAAAGAATAAAGTTCCCCATTGTAAAAACTGATAGGAGAATATGCTGATGAACATGATAATAGTAATTAGAAATTTAAAAATAGTCTGAACTACATTATGATGTGAGACTATGGTGCACCTTTCAATACACTTTTCCATAAAAAGTATATAAAAAGGTAATTATAAATGTTAGATATGGCAAAGAAAACAGAGAGACTGAATACAGTGTCAGAGCCACATGGAAGGAGCAACTCTATCTATTCTCACAGGGCTAATCCTCACACCAAATAAAAATACCACAAAGCAACACAGGCTGATGATTAGTGTGAAGAAAGGAGAGAGAAAGGACGGACATCAAACGTAGGCTTACTAAAGATAAACAGGCAATGTGCCACCGCCTCCATGAGGCTATTTTTGAATCTCTCAAAATTAACTCTTCTACATCTAAATACTTAGAGCTTTTTTCTTTCTTGACTCTGCAATTTAATTTAGCCTGTTCTGGATTTTCCTTTAGTGAATTGTGCATATGTTTTTATCCTTCTCAAGAAATTTTCCAGAGGAGGTGAAAAAAGACAGTAGTTTTTTTTTTTTTTTTTTTGTCTTAGCAAGTTCCACAGGTACTGACAGATATCCTTATGTGAATCCTCCTTTCCAGTAATGCTTGTTGATTGTATACAAACGTGACAGAAATACCCACTGTGTACAGACTGAATAACTACTCTTGAGTAGCCCCAAGATCCTTTCTCTCAAAAGTTTGAGCCTACTAGAGATCGTTAACACTGAAAAAGAGAGTGTTATGTTAAGCTCTTATTATAGAAATATCCTTTACAAGGTAAAGGTCAAAGAAGGCTTCATAGAGAAAGCAATGTTGAAAGTTAATAGCATTTATTGAAGGCAGCATTAATAGTTTCTGGATGCTGTTATAACAAATTATCACAAACTTGGTATCTTAGAACAACACAAGTTTATTAACTTATAGTTCTAGAGATCAGAAGTCTGAAATAAGTTTTATGAGGACAAAAATATCAGCCAGGTTGCAGTATTTTGTAAGCCTCCAGGGGAAAATCCATTCAATCCCCTTTTCTATTTTATAAAGACTGCTTGCATCTCTTGGCTTGTGGCCCTTTACCGCATCTTCAAAGTACATTGCTACACACTCATTATAATGACCCTGTGGTTTTATCGAGCCTACTTGAATAATCTAGAATAATCTCCCATGTCAAGATCTTTGACTTCCATTTGTAACGACCCTTTTGCCATTTAAGGTAACATAGTCACAGCTTCTGGGGATTAGCACATGAAAATTATTCCTGGACCATTATTGAAGAATGTGCATGGGAAAAGTTCTGGAAATAGATAGAAATAAGCACAGAATATACAATCCAGTAATAAGATAAAAATAAAATGTAGAGTATATGTTGAGGAGTGTAGCAGATAGGATTGCTAACAGCCAGTGAAAGTTACAAAGGGCTTTAAAATTCAAGGCAGAAGATTTAGATTTACATTCTAAGTTTTTAAGCAACACTAGCCACAGTGGCTAGTGTTGAAAACTGGTGTTTGGAAGAGATAATCTTGTTGGATTTTCAGAACAGACTGGAGGAAAGTTTGAAGGCACAAGACTGGCAAATGTATAACTGAATGTGGCACCTTGCTTAGTTCTTTACGTAACATATTATGTAAAGTTTGTTACAACATATGTTGGCATATTGTTTGATTAAAGGTT
Source organism: Muscardinus avellanarius (assembly GCF_963383645.1). Taxonomy (NCBI): domain Eukaryota; kingdom Metazoa; phylum Chordata; class Mammalia; order Rodentia; family Gliridae; genus Muscardinus; species Muscardinus avellanarius. Next base: position 146,841,584 of record NC_137786.1, read on the forward strand.
TGGATTATAGTAGCAATTACTAAACTATTCACAATTTTGTAGTTTTCTATTCTTTCTCTATTTGAGCCAGGGTCGTGGTTGTCTTTTATGACCCTAGATTGTCTTTTGAAGCAAGACTAACTAGTTGTCAGGCAGTGTCTTTTCTCTACTTTCTCTTATCTTTCCTTCTTCCTTAATTAGCATCTGTGGTCCAATGACTATTCTAAATGGACTCTTTTTTACTTCTATTGTAGAAATCATCCTTGTTCCTGTGGAGATAACTTATGTAAGAAGCGATAAATTACTTCTTTTGAGAGTTCTATAAGTTTTATTCATTCATTATGATCTTTGTGATTTTGGTCAGTTTTTTTAGGTGGAAGATATTTATATCAGACACAGTATTTTCTTTAAGTACACATTACCTAGAGCTTTTATTCCTTTTATGTGCAGAAGATCAACAATTAATTGGATAAAAAGGATTCAGCTTTCTAATTGTAATGGAATATCATCAGTGCTGTAGATTTTGAATTGTCCTAAGGTCATGGAATCCTAATTATATTTAACAGTGTGATGAGATGCATTTGCTTCAGCACCAAAAAGGAAAGGACTATATTTATAATACATATTCATTCTTCTTGCTTACCTAGCATTTAGGTTCTGTGCTGCTGGTAAAGCCCATCCTTTTCCTATTGCAATCTCCAAATTTTGCCTGTCTTCCAACCCTACTCTTGATGATCAGTTCTGTTTTGAGGAATTGGGGCTTAAACTGATCATCCAGACAGCAAGATAATATCCAGAGTTCACAAAGCAGCAATTGTACTTTTAAATAGTGCTAGTTGCCAGGCATTTTTGCCTTTATATTTTGCTGAGATCTGCTTCCTTCAATCTTAACTGATTTGCATAGCTTACAACTAGTCTAATGCTCTTTTACATGACTATTCTGATATTTAAAATGATGCTTTTCTTTTCTTCTATTCTTCAAAGTTTAAGTTCAGCTAGTCTGTCTATCTATCTTGCTCTTCTTGGAGCTCTTTCAGCCTCAAAGTGTAGCTAGCATGATTAAAAAGCATAGACTAACCAGAGCTTAGCAATGTTATGACCTTTTCCTGGGTTCTGTGAATAGGACTGAATGCCACTTGTGACTGTAGTAGTATTTTTTATTATTGTCATTGTTAGCTACAAAATAACAGCTAACATAGCATATTCAATAAAGAAAATTCTTAACTCCCTGTCATTCTTCTTCCTTTTTGTGTCCTAAATATTTAAGAAAGTAGAAAAGGTGTTATTTAGGTGTAGTATTTAGACCAACATATTAAAGGGAGGTTAGCTGACATTTAAGAAAAGCCAGTATTTAGGACTTGTGGAAATTTGATGGGCAGATATGATCTGTGTATCTTTTTTTTCTTTCTTTTTTTTTTATTGGTGCACTGTATTCATACATCATAGTGGGATACAAACTTTTGTAGACATACATGCACACATCGCCCAGTCAACCCCACCCGATCCCCACCCCATTCCCTCCCCATCCCTCCCTCCCATGCTTGGCTTAGTGGTTGACATCTAGTATTATAGCAATTTATCCGAAATTAAAAATGATAATCTCACATAACAGTTTCATTTGTCTGATACCAAGCTTTTGATGACTTAAAGATAACATTTCAATATTTCTTTTACTTTCTTTCTTACCAGAGAATATTTTTTTTCTATTTTTTTAGGTGAAACTATCATATATTTATATATTTATTTTTCAGAAAAAAACTCTATCCTAATATGGAATATGGACTCTAGATACCCAAAACGATCTTGAAAAAGAACAAAGCTAGAAGATATATATTTTCTGATTTCAAACCATATAAAGCTACAATAATTGAAACAGTGTAGTACTATTCCAAAGGCAGATATTTAAACCATTGGAGTTAAATAAAAGCCTAGAGCTAAATTCTTCCCTATATTGTCAAGTTATTTTTGACAAGGTTTCCACGAACATTTGGTGGTAGAAATAATAATATTTTAACTAAATATTGTTGAAACATAATAATTACATGGAAAAGAATAAAGTTGGACCCTTACCTAATCCCATATACAAATATTAACTCAAAATAGATAAAAGACCTAAATATAAATCTTAAGACTATAAACTTTTAGGAGAAAATCTGGGTCATAAAACCTCACAACACTGAAATTGGCAGTGATTTCTTGGATATGATTTCAATGGCACAGGCAACAGAAGAGTATACAAACTCCCTAAAAAATTAAAAAATATTGTATATCCAAAGACAATGTAAACAGAGTTAACAGTTACTAATAGAATTGGATAAAATATTTCCAAATGCTATATCTGAAGGTATATTAATATTCCAACTAGAAATCCTAAAAATTAACAACAATAAAGGCAAACAATACCATTTAGAGATAGGTAAAAGACTAACATAAGTAATGAATCTCCACAGATAACCAATCTTAGTTGACTGTTGGATGGAAACTCTTGTTTCTCTGTTTCTGGTGTGTGTTACCTATTTCTTCTTTGTAGTTAATCTCTTTGAGTATTTTCTCTAGCGCTGGTTTTGAAGACAAAAATTCCTTCAGTTTCTGTTTGTCATGGAAGCTTATTTCTCCATCTAATTTGATAGAAAGTTTTGCTGGGTAGGAAATTTTTGGCTGGAAGTTGTTTTCTTTCAGAGTTTGGAATATGTTACTCCAAGCCCTTCTGGCTCTCATGACTTGGTTTGGAAAGTCTGGAGTGATTCTAATTGGTTTGCCTCTGAATGTCACTTGGCCCTTTGTTTTTGTTGCCTTTAAGATTCTCTGCTTGGCTACCACATTGGTCATTTTGACAATTATGTGGCGTGGGGATCCTCTTCTCCGATCCTGTCTAAAGGGAGTTCTATAAGTTTCCTGGACCTGTGTATCAACCTCTTGCTCTATGTCTGGAAAATTTTCTGCTATTACTTCCTTGAAGAGATTGTTGATCCCTTTGGTTTCACTTTCTTTTCCCTCCTCTATTCCAATTATTCTTAGGTTAGCTCTCTTAAAATGGGCCCATATTTCTTCAATATCAGATTCCTGCTGTCGGATATTTTTTCCTAGATTAGAAACTATGCGTTCATTTTTGGAATGATCATCTTCTAAGAGCAAGATTCTATTCTCCATGTGTTCTAATCGGTTGTTTGTGCTTTGAATTGAGGCCTTTACTTCATTAATTGCATCCTTTATCTCTTTTTGGCTCTCTCTGAGTTCTTTTCGAAGCACCTCTTTTATTTCTACAGTTATTTTCCTGATTTGATCTTCTAGAAATCTCTGATTTTCTGTTTTATCGGGTTCTGATGTTGTGGGGTTGTGGGCATTCATTGCTCCAGTATTATTCCTCTTTCCCATGATTTCGGAAGTTTGTGCCTTCTCTGGGTTCTTCACTTGGGTCACTATGACTTCACTTAAGGTGTTCTGGATCTCGAGTCTGTAGTATCTCAGACCCCACTACTCCTTTACTGAGTTGTATCACAGAGTCTCCGACCCAGAGAGTAAATAGAGGCTGCTTTAGACTATGGAGGGTGCCAGGTTGCATGTTCTCCTATGGTGTGATATCTCTGCCACCACCCCTCCCCCACTGGGTCAAGTCCCAGGGAGTACAGTACTGGGATTTCTCCTCTGTGGCCCGCAATTTGACTCACTGTTCTTGAGTACGCAGATGTAGCTGTACTGGATTCGGTGAATTCTCTGCTGCTGCCGCCAGTGGCTATATGGCGCCGCTGCCATGCCCTCGGCCGTGAGGCTGGTGTATTTCTTCTTGGTTTTGATTTCCACTCTGAATCCCTGCGGCGTGTGCTGAGCTCAGCCACTGGGAGCTTTAGATTTTACCTACAGCGAGAAATCCCGCCTGGCTGTTCCGCATTGGCTCACCTCGGCTTGCTGTAGCCGGCCGGTGAATTTGCCGCTGCCGCCGGCAGTATGGCGGTGCTGCCGGGTCCTCGGGTGTGAGGCTGGTTATCTCCTTTGTGGCTCTGAGCTCTGTTCTCAGATCGCTTTCTCTCAGGAGCCTGGTGATTTTTTTGTTTCTGGTGATGGTGTTTTCTGGCTATGAAAGGCGCTAATTTTGTGGTAATGGAGATTGGTTGTAAGCAGGGCTCTTAAGCCCCGCTTTTCTCGGTCGCCATCTTCCTGGAAGTCCTCGATCTGTGTATCTTTCAAAATAGATTTTATGTTTTGAAAAAGATTTTGTTACAATCAACTAGTAGCAACATAATTGATTGCTGGAAGTTGTTACTATAAGATAAGATTCTTGGTATCTTCATTTCAGAAAAGGCTGTCTTCTATGATACTCGATGAAGCAGCAGGTAACAATTCTAAACCACTGAAATACACACCACTGATATGCATTTTAACTGATGAATTTGATTTTTTTTTACCTTAGAAATGACAAAGAGTAGAAGCTAGATGCATGTTTAGGTTTTTACAAACAAAAGATTTTTTTTATTATTACCACAGGCTAAATGAAAGGTATAGATGTTATCAATATAAGGCTTATTTGCAGAATAACCTTGGGGGCTGGTCATTTTTAAAGGCTCAACCATATTCTGTTTCTTGCATCTAGATGGGTATGGAATAGTACCTTTTCTCTATAAATTATTTTTAATTCACTAAAATTTCTCTTTAGCTCAACAGTAACAGTGACTTCCACAATCTCAAGCCCTGTATCACAGTCATCAAATGACAAGTTTGCTTCCTTAGAGAATTTTCTGTGATATAATAGTCTAATAAGAAAAGTACCCTTTTTCTTCCTCCCTTTTCTCTCTCCATTCCTCTTTATTTTGTTTTATAACATGAAGTAAAGTTGTAGATGATTAAATTTATCTTTTTAATTTGAGAAAACTAAGAAAAAAACAGGTTCAGTATTGCCAAAGTGAAACCTACCTTTAGCTGTTCCTGATCAGTTTCTTTCTGGACTAAAATGCACTGCTTTTTATAATATGCTTATTATAATGAGAGTATAAATGAATGCTGCAAATTTTAACATTTATTATTATAAGCATTTATTATGTATAAGGGTTATGAGGAAAAAACAGGTTAATGAGAAAAGGATTGTTTTCTCAAATAGTTTCAATTCTACTAGAGAAAATAAATCCCATATAGATAATAATTGCCAAGAGTTTAAAATTTTTTCTAAGCATAAAGGACTTCATTCTGGTATTACTTTCACTTTCCCTCTGTGATTTGGTGTATTACATATTTATTTCACTACCAGTATATCTGTGAGGCATGCAGAATAGGAAGGAATGGCCACAGAGACTCAGTCCATGGATCACAGATGATTCACAAGTGCTCTGAAGTTGAAAGATCCATCCGTCTTTTCCTTAGTATATGAAAAATAGCATATTTCAAGGGAAACCTACTCTAGGAATATAAATAAAAGAGAGAATATGTAAAAAAATCATAGAAACAAGGAACAATTTATATCTTCAAGATTTCTTGTCCTAATCTATCTGAGAGTTGAGCCAGAAATCTTGAACACAGCAGCATACCTGTAGAGCCTCCTCTATTTACATCTAAAACCTGAGACAGGGACCAAGAGATATTCCTGCCTCAACTGCTTTCTTCTCCCAATATCTGGTCAAGGAAAGAATTGAAAAAAATCTGGAGTCTAAGAAAACTGTACATTTATTGTTTAAGAAAGAAAGCAATTAGCATTCTTCAGTGGTTCAAACTAAAGTCTTGGATATTTCTTCACCTCAACACCAAAGTTCTGTTTCTTCCAGTTTTCACAGTAGGGAAGGCTATTTCTTCACAGAGATATGTAAAATTTAAGTGGACTCCAGAGGAGATCCTGGTGCCTCAGGATGGGATGATGAGAATGGAATAATAATAATGATAATGATAATATTAACTATAATAATAGCAACTACCATTTAATTTCTTTGTATCAGAAACTAATCTATTTGTATCAGAAACAATATATTGTGTTTATTTTGTTTTATTTAATCTAAATTACAATGATATGAAAGGAAAAGTATTATCTCCACTTTAAAACCAAGAATCGAAGTAGCTTGTCCAGTAAGTTATAGACCACTGACTCAAACATCCATCTTCTCTCACCTGCAATCCCAGAGTCTTCCTGCTATTTACACTGTGTCATGCAAAAGGCAGCATTTAAACCTGTGGAATGGTGGGTGAGATAACTGATGCTATGCTTGCTTTTTTAGGACTTGTGATGCCATCTGTGTACACTATTGTAACAGCTTGCTTCCTTTTAGGAGGAAGAATGAGACCCACTATGCAATTTTACAATTTTAGTTTATTGTATCTTTAAGTACAGATTTTTTTCAGTGCTTAGTGAGGAAAACCAAAGAACATACTGAGCACTTGGTTTAGAAGTTTTTCTCTTTTAATGATTAGTTTTCCAGAATTTTTTACTTTACAGATAAATTGGCATAAAGAAATGCTTTTCTGTATACTACAAAGGGTGATTTTTACTATATGCAAATTATACTTCAATTTTAAAATGCAGACAAAAGCTAATTTTAGATAATGGTAAGCGTTGTTAAGGGGATAAAACAGAGAAATGAGATAGAACAAAAATGTTTTAAAAAGCAAGTAATTTTCTCCTATTTGATTTTGAGCATTTCATTTCTAATAGCTTGTTTGGTCAATAATTTTTTTGTAATTACCATATTTTAAGCTTAAATATACAATACATAAAAGGAAGTTCTAATTTTAAATGATATTCTTTTATACCCATCTTTGTTTTCAGAATAAGGGATATATTATACTAATAACACATCTGCTGGTATAATTTGTGGATGACAGACCTAAAATTTATATAAAAAAATTTGGTGATTTTAGGAGGCAAATTATTTTGGGACCGAGAGGTGACAGGGACATGGCTGACAAATGGAAAGTATATGGGTAAAAATCATACCAACAAAGAGAGAAGTGACATTCAAAAGAAAACCAATCAGAATCGCTCCAGATTTCTCAAACCAAGTCTTGAAAGCCAGGAGAGTCTGGAGCAACACATCAAACTCTGAAAGAAAATAACTTGCAGACAAAAATTTCCTACCCAGCAAAACTATCTCTCAGATTCAATGGGAAAATAAAAATCTTTCACGATAAACAGAAGCTACAAAGTTTATGTCTTCCAAACCAGCACTAGAGAAAGTACTCAAAGAGATTAACTGTAAAGAAGAAATAAGTAATAAATGCCAGAACCAGAGAGACAATAATTTTCATTAAATAAATATCTTAGCAAAGAAGAACAAACTCTACCTCAAGCAGAAGTTAAAACTCAAAATGTTAGGAATTAAAAATCATCTCTCAATATTCATATTGAGCCGGGCGTGCTGACACACTTATAATCCCAACATTTGGGAGACGGAGACAAGAAGATCACAGTTTGTAGACAGCCTCAGCTACTTAGGCCCTTTGAAACTCAGTGAGACCCTGTTTTAAAATAATAAAAAATAGGGATGAGTGTATAGCTTGGAGGTAGCATGCTCATGAGTTCCATCTCCAGTATGGGAAATATAAAAAATATATTCATTTAAAACATAAATGGCCTCAATTCCCCAATAAAAAGATATAACGTGGGAAAATGGATTAACAACCGGATTTTATTTATATGCTGCCAGCAAGAAATACACCTTACAAATAGTCACAAACTAAAGGTGAAGAGCTGAATCCATGTCAACAGAACTCGAAGACAATCAGGAGTAGTAACTATGATATCAGACAAATTAGACTTCAATCTAAAGCTTATCATAATAAACAAAGCAGGTCATTTTTTTTACTGGAAATAGGAACAATCCAGCAAGGAGAATAACAATAGTCAACATTTATGGCCTGAACATGTGCAGCCACTTTTATAAAACAAACTCCTTGTTACAGTAAGTCACACAAAGATACCAACACAATAATACTGGGAGACTTGAACACTCCTTTCATACCACTAAAGTGATATTCTAGAAAAAAGTTCAATAAAGATGCCTCACACCTAAATAACACAATAAACCAAATGGACCTATTAGACACATACAGAATATTCCACCCAACCTCAGTAGAGTTCACATTTTTTTCAGCTGCTCATGGATCCTTGTCCAAAAAAGACCACAAAACCAAACACTGATTTTTTATCTAGTAAATTTAACAGGCAGGTATAAATGAGGGTTAGGGTAGGTATTTAACCATATATAACAATATAATTTATTAAATTACAGGGAAGATGTACTATTTTAATTTCTGTAGATTAATTCAACCAATGATAGACATTGGCATCTTATGTATCGAGAGTAGATTATCTGATGAGCTCAAGTTTCATGAACTCAATTAAATGTGAATGGAAAGGCAAAAATTCTAGAAAGCTATGATACAGACTACAAAATTGGTGTCACTCAGGCACTTTAATAGAGTCCATTAAGTGCTCACCTAGTTTCTATGAATAGCTTACTCTCCTTGATTATCTGCTTTCCCAATTCACAACAGATTAGTTGCAATATATGTTGAAAGGTTTCTATTGATGGCAAGAAAATCTAATGATAGCAAGTATGAGAATGGAAAGCTGGATGTCAATGGAGCTGTAAGAGAAAATGATCTATAGTTTGAAAGATAAAAACTGTAATGGAATGGAGATTAAATATATGTTTTAGTATAGTTTCAATATATAAAGTTTTGTGCAAGTTCTAGAAACTTAGTTCTCTTATTTTCTCTGAAAATATTACTGTACTATATTGCAGGACAAAAATTAATGCTTATAGCCGGGCGTGGTGGTGCACGCTTGTAATCCCAGCATTTGCGAGGCTGAGACCGGAGGATTGCAGTTCACGGACAGCCTCAGCTACTTAGTGAGGCCCTCTACAACTCAGTGAGACCCGGTTTCAAAATAAAGAATAAAAAATAGGACAGGAGGTATAGCTTGGAGGTTGAATGCCCCTGGGTTCCACCCCCAGACACACACACACACACACACACACACACACACACACACACACAATTAATGCTTATAATATTTTTATAATGTCAGTAAACTTTAATAATCACTTCATTTACCCTACTTGAAATAGCAAAGCAGTATAAGAATTGTAATTTTTTTAACCAAAAATGTTAAAAATGAAACATAGTTTGATATTTAAAGATTTAAACTTAGGTAATTAATAAATTTTAAATATGTTGAGTAACAATAAAAACTATTTTTTAAAATTATTTTAGGTACCTTAGATACATTAACTCATGAAATTCCATTTATCATATTGGTGAATTAAATGAAAAATTTTTCATCAGTACCATATTACAATATTTAAACCTAGTATTATTATAGTTATAATTAGTTTCTATAAAATCTTTTTTGTTTTTAAAATTTAAGATTCTAGAGTACAAGAATCTGAGGAGGTGAATTTTTCAGTTATGCCTTTTATAATAGATTTTCAGTAAACTTTTATGGAGTTAATTAAATCTTTTGTAAAATTTCATTAGTTGTAATTTGTTTCTTAATAGGATAGAGATTCACCAGAACAAATACATAAGTTAACATGGGTGGCCAGCTCAAGTTGAGTAGAAGATAGCGTCTAGTATCTCCTGTTGATTGTAATGTACTATTCTTTAGGAAAGTTTAATTTTTTATACAATCACTCCCTCCCCCCTAAAAGACCTACCAAGCCTTAATATGAGATTTTATACAAATTTAAAGCTGTCAATTCATCCAGGTGAGATGGCACATGTCTATAGTCTAGTACTTGGGAAACTAAGACAGGAGGGTCACAAATTGAAGACCATCCTTGGCAAATTAGCAGGACTCTGTCTCAAAATTAAAAAAAAAAATTAATTAAATAGGATGCAGTATAGTCCAGAAGTAGTAGCTCTGGGTTCAATCCCCAGTGATACATATGGAAAACAAAACAAATCAAAACAAAAAAGCTGTCAATACAAAACAACCTCAGTTCACAACTAGGTGCCTAATAACCTAATTTTAGAAGTAAGAGCATTTACAAGTGCTCTAATCTTACCTTTCATTTTTATCTGAAATCATTAAATATTTTACATGTAGTAGTAGGCCAAATTATTGTAACATTAAAGTATAGTTTCTAAAACAATGACAAAATGAGGCCAAATTTTAATTTGGATATTTTAGATTTTATGATCTGATGCTCATATGTGACTAAGTGATACTGAAGTATTGAATGGCTGTGTTCTAACAGGTCATTTTCAGTTAGATAGTCACAATTTAGATGACAGGTATAACTTCCTGACTCCTCAGGTTACTCTATGAAAACGTCATCTTAAAAACGTTTAGTCATATAAAATTTTAGTCATATAAAATTTCAACTTCAAAGAAGTGAGGAGTTGGCTCACAGCATAATGATTTGCTCCCTATTTAAAAGAACCAAAACTAAAACAATATTAGTGAAGTCTTTCAATGAAGTTGTGTCTCATTTCTGCATTTCATTCTGTCCATCTTAGAAGCACCGGTGATTCTGGTCCTGGACATTTAGATGACCAGTCATCACAGCGTTCTAGAACTTTGGATCTGAGTTCTGGAACCTAAGTTGACCTAGGTTCATACCTGGATGTACCTCTTGATGATGCATCCCTAACCAAGTTTCTTTATTTTATTATTAAATTTGTTGGTGCATTATAATTATACATCCTTATGAGGCACAAGATGGTAGAGGCATACATGCATGTATCACTCAGTTAGCCCTTAGGGAAGCCTAATCAAGTTTCTTAATCTCCCTTAGTCTCATTTTCCTGACCTACTAAATAAAGAAACAATGGTGCCAGTTCCATGAGGTTGTCAAGAGGATTAAATGGAATAATCCGCTTGGAATTGTGCCTAGAACATATTAAACAGGTGATAATTGTTACCGTTATAGTATGCTAAATCCTTTACTATGGCACACTGTCACAGCTTTTCAACTTTACAAATTGCTTCTGATTTAAAATTATCGTAATCTACTTTTAGTTTCCTGCCAAATATAATTGCTCATTTCTTCAAGATAACTGGTAGAATTACGTAGGTCTTAGAAGGAAAGCAATATTGATTTTTACTGAATTGGGAGTTAATAGTAACCAGAACTCTCCTAAAATTGTTTGTGTGTTCAAAAGGAGACTTTTTTTTTTTGTTTCCTGCTATTTAATCTCTAATTGCTGAAGAGTTCAGCCAAGACAACATATAGAAGTAAAGTTTTTGGCAGAGGGATATGTACCCTTGTGGCACAATGCCAGTTGGTTTGGTTGCCATTTGCTCAGTGGCTTATCACAGATTTGGCTCTCAAAATTTTGACCTTTATTTTTTTTTTCTTTTAAAAATGAGTTCTTGAGACGGGTGTGGTTGTGCACTCATATAATCCCAGCATTTAGAAAGCTGAGACCAGAGGATTTCCATTCAAGGACAGCCTCAGCTATTTAGGCCCTCCATAACTTAGTGAGATCCTGTTTCAAAATAAAGAATAAAAAATACGACAGGGTGTGTAGCTCAGAAGTTGAATGCCCCTGGGTTCCATCCCCAGACCCTCAAAAAAAAAAAAAAAGAGCTCTTCTTTTATCACATACATCCTCCAAATACCATGATGCTTTTTGATAGAGGCGTTTCTACCAAAAAGGGAAGTGTTAGGATAAAGATGAGGTAGGTGGGATATGGAATAATAGAATGGGAGAAGTTCTGGCTGATTTTATGTAGAGTTATGTGTAAGTAACAGGCTGCTATAGGCTGAATATTCATACCCCCCATATCAATATATTGAAACTCTAATTCTAATGTAATGCTATATCCAGGTGAGGCTTTTAGGAGGTAACCAGATCATGAAAGTGTACCCCTCATGAATGGAATCAGTGCTCTTAGAAAATATTAGAGTTAGCTTTCTGTCATGTAAGGATCTAATGAGAAGTTGGCAGCCTAAAGCCTGGTAGAGAGGCCTCCTTGAGAAACTCACCTTGCTGGCACCTTAAATATTTACTACTCAGCCTACAGATCTACGAGAAATAGAAATGTATGACATTTAAGTTTATGGTATTTTGTTATTGCAGTTATTAAGAAGGTACTACCTTTATTCTCAAAGTTAGAGTAAAAAGTAAGCTAATTTACTTAATGTCAGGTTTGGGCATAAAGACAGATATATAATAACACATTTAAATAATTCTCCAAGTAGAAAATATCCCAGTTGAGGAGAAACATACCGGTTATTTGGAGATTAGCTTTATTTTCTTAGCAGTGAAAGCCCTATGGGGACTAATGTAAACTACTCAGTTTAAGTGAAAAGTATGTCCAGGCAATGGTTGCTTTTCTCATAAAGATAAATGAATCCCAAGGTTGGGAAATTGGTAGAGCTCTGACTTTCACTTTTGGAACTTAGGGTTTACAAGAAAGAATAATGGGAAGAAAAAGGAGCTGGGAATACATTGCTCTAGGTTTTCATGTCAGTACAGTACACACTGGGAGCACTATGACACCTTCCCTAAGTATGGATTAACGTTCCAGGCTTGCTTATCAAACACTTAATAGAAACCTTGACTGTCTGCTGAGAGAATTTTCATTGATAGCCAGGAAGGTGTAATACAATAGGGCATAGACAAGTGGCACTTTCTTGTTATAGTAGACTTTTACATCCATTATTTTACTTGATCTCTCAAATTAATCTTTGGAAAATAAAATGATGGTTTTACCTCTAAATCACAGACATGGTAATGAAATTGCCAAAAGTCACATACCTTCTAAATTGCAAATTAGGAAAAATATAGATCTCTATTCTCTACAATTTTTTCTGTTATATTACTTTTATAAAATGACAATGAAACAAAGAAATGTTCAAACTTTGCTGGTGAATTCTACCATATATATATATAGAAGAAGCATCAAACCTCACAAACTATTTTGAAAAAAAAAATTAGGAGAAGTGGGAAAACTTCCCAACTATTCAGTGAAGCCAAGTATTTTCCTAGTACCAAAGTCAAAGGTAAAGCAGTCACAGATAAATGTCCTTGATAAATACGTATGCAAATTGTTCAAGAACATACTAATAAAGTGAATATAGCAATATAAAAAGTGATTATATATCATAATGACATTTGTCCTAGAAATGGAAGCTTTTTTAACTTCAGAAAACCAATGCATTCTATTAGTGCAATAAAAGACAAGAAACATATTTTTATAGATGCAAAAAAGTATTGACAAAGTAACACATTTTATGACCAAAACATTCAATAAACTTGCAATAGAAAGGCAGATTTTTCAATTCCCATAAGAGTATATTGTAGAAGCTCATAGATGGCATCTTAATTCATGGTAAAATAGTGAGTGCTTACTCTCTAATTTCAGAAACAAAACAAGTTTGCATGCTCTTGCTTCTATTCAGGTTCTCACTAGAGAAAATATTTAGGGAAAGTATACAAAATCCTTTAAATTAGAAAAGAAATATAACCATCTTGATTTTAAGATATGCCATCTCTACAGAAAAGCCCTAAGGAACTCACAAAACATACTACAACTAATAAACAATTTCATCAATGTCGCAGGATATAAGATCACTACCAAATGTTGATTGCATTTATATTATATCATCAGAAAACAATCCAAAAAGAAATTAATAAATTTAGTTTCACTTATGTATGTATATAATGTAATGTATGTATGTGTATGTATGTATGTGTGTGTATATATATGTGTACATACACACACACACACATATATGTGGTACTGTGATTGGAACACAGGGGCATTCTACCTCTGAGCTATAGCTCAGTTCTCTTTTACTTTTTATTTTGAAACAGGGTCTCAGTAAGTTGCAGAGGGCCTAAGTTCCAGAGGCTGGCCACAAATCTGCAATCCTCCTGCCTTAGCTCCCAATCTCATGCTTGAAATTACAAGCATGTGTCATCATGCCCTGCTAATTCCATTTATAGTATCATCTAAATAGACAAAATTATTGGGAAAATTTAACCAAAGAAGTTTAAGACTTTTGCACGGAGACTTAAAACATTATTGAAAGAAAATGAAGATCTAAATAATGGAAAGGCAGCTGCATGGATTGCAAGACAAAGTTGTAAAGTGGCAGTGCTACCCAAAGTGGTATGCAGATTCAGTATATTCTCTATCAAAATTATAGATGCTTTTGAAAAAATAAACAGTCTTTTTTTGGTGTTACTGGGGATTGAATCCAGTGACATTCTACTCCTGAGCTACAGTCCCAGTCCTATTTATTTTTTAATTTTGAACCAGGGTCTCACTAAGTTGTGGAGGACCTTACCAAGTTGCTGAAGCAGATCTTGAACCTGTGATATTTGTATCTCAGCCTCCCAAGTACTGGGATTACAAGCATGTACTGCCATGCCCAGATCAACAAACTTCTAAACTAAATATAAGGGCACACAAACAGCTATAGCACTTTTTTTTTGTAGTACTAAGGATTAAACCCAGGGCCATTCTACCTCTGAGCTACACTCAGCTCTATTTTATTTTTTATTTGTTTTTCACTTTGAAACAGAATCTCAATAAGTTCCTGAGGGCCTTGCAAAGTTACTGAGGCTGGTCTCAAACCTGCAATCCTCCTGTACCAATTCCAAGTACTGGGATTACAAGTGCATGCCACCATGCCCAACACTCAAGCACTCTTGAAGTATGAAGATTTCAAACTTTCTAATTCCAAAATTAATTATAAAGCTACCAAAATTCAAGATGGTGCGGTACTGGTCTTAAGATAGATATATCAATCAGTGGGATAAAATTAAGAGTCTATAGATAAACTCTTATATTTATGGTCATTTGCTTTTTGTAAAAGAGTTCCAAGATAGGGAAATAATAATAATATTCAACAAATAGTCTTAGATAAACTTAAATCAGTTGCGAGATGCACTGAGTTGTATAATTTAAGTTGTTGCGTTTTATCATATGTGAATTCTTAGTAACTACTAAAAATAAGGAAAAAGAAGTGTTCACACCTTTTTCTGCCTATAATTATTTTGGGGATGATTATTCTACTTCTGCTGAAATCGGTCAAGGTTCTTTGCTTTTCCATTACTTCTCAAGACAAGTGAAGGGCACCATTTCATTTGGAACATTAGGAAATAATTCTAGAAGAATAACTATAGATATTTAATATATTTATGTACATATGTGAGACTGTGATACTGTGAAGGTTAATCTCAATATCCTGTGTTGGAAAGGGGGGATGAAGAAGAAGCCAGGGAAGCTTACCAACTGCAGTGTGCATGTATGTCATTGCCAGTATTATTTAACATTATTATGTGAGACTATAATGCACCAATAAAAGTATAAAAAATTAAAATAAGTTTTGAGTGTGAGGGGAAGGCAAGTAATATTTTGGATTTTTGTTTTCTTCTTTATGTCTCAAAGTATACACAATCAAATAAATTTACCATTATAATTTCTTAAGGCTACTTAGTACAATATCTTAAATCACCCAACACTAATTGATACCACCTGTGAATCCATGTGATGCATTTTCTACATTTTATTAGTTAGATTATGCGAGCTGGTACAGATTTAAATATATATATATATATACTTATATATATATACTTATATATATGCATATATACTTATATATACTTATACATTACATGTTATACACAATTATCTTAATTTATAAATTCAGAAATTTGTAAAAAACAGAATCATTTTAGTTTTTAAAGACTTTTCATGGTTCTCTAAGACATTCTTTAACTTATCATTGTGTTTCTGGTTGGATAATATATATGTTAAACTCTATAAAAGTGGAGAAGGGTTGGGTATTAGTCCCTGTGAGGGGCCTTTATCAGAAATGAAGAAAATTATACAGTGGTTCAGATTAAGGACACTCTGTCTCCTCTTACAGGGATCATCATTTATATACTAGCTTTTGGCCAGGAAATGATAGCTTTTTGTGAAATTATGCTCGGCCTAGAAGTATTTAACTTTTTAGAACTCTACATAAAATTCAAACATAACTTTTACTACAATATATACTTTTTAAAAGTTAAAATCAATGCAAAAATACTTCATCTGGTTAGAAGTATTCCACATATACAAGATTTCACACAGAAATAGGATGCAGTTTTCAATAAATGGCCAAATACGTAAACAAGCATCTTTTCTAGGTGGCCCTTGGCCGGCAGGACACATTTCCCACAAGTGTTCCTATTATGAAAGCATTTTCTGAGCTATTCTTTTGGAAATTATTGCAATCCCAGAGTAAAAATTACATTAAAATCTTTTTTAAATTATATATAATTTATAGCCAAACTATATTACTCAGGTTAGTCAAACTGCTTTATTTTAGTATTAGCTCAGAATCACTTTAGGATGCTTCCAAATTGTACCCACTCTCAAAACAGGAAGACACACTACCATTACAGCTTTTAAAAATGGATTTTATGCTCTGCAATATCACGACAGTGAATGTGTATCTGGTTCACTGCTAGGCACATGCTGAGCATCTAATTAAATGTTGGTTGAGTGAGAGAACAGATGAATGACTAAGCACCGTGTTTATGTTGCTATGAACAGAACACTCCTTTAATAGTATCTCTTTATGTTTCTCAAAAATCAATTCCTTCATGTTCACACTTGACATATATTGGCTCTCTGTTTGCTATTTAAACACTTAGTTTTCACCTCTCACGAAATGGATTTTTACCATTTAAATGTATTCATGTGGCATACGTTCCATTTATTCATCTACTTCTGCCAAGCGATAGCTGAAAGGACACCCACCTTTTATGCTTTTTCTTCTATGACTGGCGAAGCTCTCTATGTCTTTAGCCTGTTTTTACGTATCTTTGAGATAAATGTCCTTGGACCTGAAAATTCAAATGAAGTAACTTAGCTTAAGTCATCCAAGTCTTTCCCTCTTTTGTCATGGTGTCCTGCACTCTTCTTGAAGTGGTGCTATTCTGGTAATTAGATTAGAATTGACCTTGTAGAAGACAGAGTTAAAAGATACTGCTGAAAGTCTATAATTTTCTACAGTCATTTTTCATATTCTTTTCCCAACCATTTAATAAATCAGATCCCATTTCTCATTAAAAAAATTTGTTAGTTCTTTTAGTATCTTTTAAGCTAAAGACAAACTATTTCTTGCTTCTCCCTTCTTTTTTAATTTTTAACTTTTTGATACTGGGGATTGAATTGCTCAGGGGCTCTGCCTTTGACCTTTAAATCTAGCCATATGTGTATAGTGTTGTATAGTGTGTGTGTGTAACATATATATGTATATAATTTTGAAGCTGCTGTTTAATTAACTTAGAGCTTAATTTTGAAACACCAAGTTGTTGAGGCTGTCCTCCAACCTGAGATCTACCTTTCTCCGCCTTCCAAATACTGAAATTATAGTAGTGTACCCCCACACTCAGTTGCCTTTCTTTTATTTTTTAATTTAATTTTTATTTTCTTATAAGTGGAACATATTGAGAGTGGTGTACATTTACATTGTGCTTCATGCCCTTCACCCTCCTTCCCCCCCCCATAGAGTGTCCAGGTTGATCATGTTGTATTTATGCTATTACACATATTCGTATGTAGCTCCTCCATTGAACAACCTCAGTTTTCTTCCTCTCCTATCCTTCCATTCAAGCTTTGCTGAGATTTCCCCTCCATCATCTGGAGTCCCTCTGGTATTACCACTGCTCCCTAGCTTGAACATATTAGAGAAAACACCTTTCTTTTATTTTTATTTATTTATTTATTTTTTGCGGTACTGGGGATGGAATTCTGAGCATTGTACCTCTGAGCTATGCACCCAACTCTATATTTTAGTCTTTTTAATTTTGAAACAGGTTCTCACTTGAGTTAAAAAGGGCTTCATTAAATAGCTGAGGCTGTCCACTAACTGATCCTCCAGTCTTAGCTTCCTTAATGCTGTGATTATAAGCATGCACCCCCATGCCCGGCTTTTTCTTTAAAATTTTATCTCATGAGGCTGGGCGTGGTGGTACACTCCTGTAATCCCTGTGCTTGGGAGGCTGAGACAGGAGGATCACGCAGGTTCAAAGCCAGCCTCAGCTGGCTTAAGAGATCCTGTTTCCAAATAAAATATAAAATATGTCTGGGAGTATAGCCCGGAGGTAGAAAGGCCCCTGGGTTCCATCCCCAGTACCACCAAAAATAAAAAATAAAATTTTATCTCATGAATAGTGGACACATTTGTTAAAAAAACAAATGAGTTTATACACAGTCAAAATTTTCTAAGCTCTTTCTCTATAGATACAAATTCTAATTAACAGTTTCTCTTTTTCTGTTCCACTAAAATTTTCTAAGGGCATTTGGAGTGAAACATCATGTTTTTATGAATCCTCCATTTAGAGGGCTCAGGATTAATGATTTCTTCTGTGGAGCCCTCAGGCTCTCTTGGCTTTGTTTACTTTGCTGTGTTATTGCAGTAATTTGTGTATAGCCTTTAGTCTTAAATGATAATATTAACAATGATTACTATTGATTAAGCATATCCTTTGGGCTAAGAACATTATATACAAGATTATATTTACTTTTTATAACTATGTAGTGAAGGTTTGATTTTGACCTTTATTTTACATATGTTAAAATACATATATATGTATATTTATAAACACACACATATATAAACCTATAGATATGTTAACACAGATATATGTATAAACATATATATATATATATATATTTGTATACACACATACATACAAACACACACACATACACACATTGAATATTTCTTAACCCAAATGTTTATGACCAGAAAGTGTTTTGATTTTGTTCAGATATGAGAATATTCACATATAAATAATAAATTTCTTGAGGATGGGACCTCAGCCTAATCACAAAATTTCTCTATTATACACCTTATACACATAGTTTGAAAGTAATTTCATACAGTATCTTCACTGTGTTTGTTTGAGCTTAACTGTGACTTGTCACATTAGGTAAGTTGTAGAATTTTCCACTTTGGGCTTTTTTTAGCGCTTAAAAAATTTCAGATTTGGAGCATTTTAGATTTTGTATTAGAAATGTTCAATTTGAACAAATGTTCAGATTTTTATAAATATTATTTTTCTTTGAATAAAAATTCAGTCAAATTATTCTGGGAAAAATATAAGTCACTCACAGGGGACTAAAATCAAGCTTATTTCAAAACATCCTTAAAAGAGCATTAGATATCATTTCTTTAGTACATATCTTTTCCCCCCCTGAAATCTAATGCTCTTTTAAGAATGTTTTGAAATAAGCTTGATTTTAGTCCCCTGTGAGTGACTTATATTTTTTCTGCTTGAGTACCTGAAGAATTTTAAATTTAGTCTGGAAGTTTAATAACCTTTTCCCTTGGTAACATGGTGCACCATTTATATCTGAAGATTGGATTTTCTATTACATATGAAGTTTTCTCTATTATATCTTTGAGTACTTTTATTTTTTATTTGTCTAAGTCTCCGCTTCAGGAAAATTAAAGAAAAATACAAAATGGCTAGATGTTAAATAAGTACTAGATAGAAAGAGCAAATATTAAAGACAGGTGTCAGGTGTAGAGCTCAAAACAGTTACTGTTTAATACGTCAGAATATCTGGGAAGCCCAAGCAAAATACTGCCCTCAAAGATCCCTTAATTGTGGATTAGCCATCACAGAGTCCCCACTACTTCCCTGTTTTTCTTATATGATATTTAACCATTATTTGGTATAAAATTTTTGTGTGCTAACTTTTGTATAGACATTAATAATCTTGTTTAAAAATCTGTAATTTTTTTCACTGTTTTATGCCTAAAAAAAAAGTTGAAAACCAGCAGAATGAATTTTGAAAATTTTACTAAATAACACTTTAGGATTTGAAATTAAATTATTTTTTGATGGTACTGGGGTTCGTGGAAGCCCTTCTACCTCCGGGCTACACTCCCAGACCTATTTTATACTTTTTTTATTTTTTATACTTTTTTTTATTTTTGGAAACGATCTCTTAAGCCAGAGCTGCTGGCTTCTAACCTGTGTGATCCTCCTGCTTTCTGCCTCCCAAGCGTGGGTATTACAAGCGTGCGGCACCACGCCTGGCTTCATGATCATATTATGTTAAATGTCTTATGATAAAATATCACACAGGTGAGGTTGTGTACTACTTGTTATATACCAGCAAGAAGCACCTAAAATCCTATTCTTCATAATGTTAAATTAGATTACTTGGTTAAACTGTTGATTGCTAACCTCTTTATCAAAAAGGAGATGTTAATTTGGAAATCATCAAAGCTATCTGTGGGTTGACAACTTGGACAATGTGTACATATTATCTTTCCAATAACTTTTCATTCAGTGTATTTAAAATGTGTTAATGAGTCTTGCCAGAATCAATTATTACATTAGTGGTGGCACAATGGTGATTTTTCTAATTCTATCCTTTGTGGAATCTATTAAAGAACAACTATTATCTCATAATGTACTTTAACAAACATTATCAAAGTCAATCACTAAGCCAAGCATGGGAATCAAGGAGCGGGAGGGCATGGGCAGGAACTGGGGAAGGGCTAATTGGGTGATGTTTGCATGTATGTCTCCACCATCTTTTATCCCATTACAATGTATGACTACTATCTGTAGCTTCTACAAATTTGCTGGGCCTCTTTTTTCTGCCTTTTGTTTTAGAATGAAATCTTTCTTACAGAAAAAATATACAGCAGAAACTCAGATGAAATGTACCTTGACTTGTTTTTTATTGTTCTTTAACTTCTTACAGTTTGGGATAGAAATTCAACCAGTGCCCAAATGATCTGTCAAGAAAGCAAAGACAATTCACATAGCATTTTTTTCTCTAGCACCTAAGCCTTGGATATGTTTTCCTCCCTCAAAGCAAAAAATTAAGAAACACCCATTGCAAATATTAAAGTCATTTCAAAAGATAAGGGGTGGCAGTACCCTAAGGACTTATAAATTTATTTATTGATGGAAAATTGAAAGTATTTACTTAAAAAAAATCTGCTTTTGTTTAAAGAAGGGAGTGTTGCTTTTATAAAACATAAGCCATCTGGTTTTAAAGTACTTGGTTTGGACTCTGAATATTGGTATTTTCCATCATCTCTGGGTGATTTTAAGGTATAGTCTGGAATGAGAACTTTTAAACATGAATAGGTAAACTCCACCTTGAAAGATGGGTGGAATTTGGACATGGAGATTGGGGGAGGTAATTCTAAGTGAAGAGAGCACAGCAGGCCAGACTCACCTTCTGATGGCATGGACTTGTTTCTCTTTTCTATGTATGGGACATGTATTCCTGGTATGTTTAGCTCAAAGGTTTCTTGAGCAATGATGTAATGAGGTTGACTCATATGTAAGAATCATAGGCAGAAGTGTTTTTGTGCTATTAAAGGGTAAGATTTCTGCTCTTGATAATGCCCTGCAGCTAATCATTTGTAGCACAATAAGCTCTTTCACTCCAATTCTATTAGACAGACCCATTTGTATAAGGAAATTACACCCTTTGCTGCATGGCGAAATATTAAGCAAAACATGGTTTATTGAAAATATGTCTGATAGAGCAATGATATTGAAAAGGAACAAAAAGTACAGTCTTTGTTTTCATTTTCTGCTTTGACCATAGGCTTGTAAAACAAATTTTAAGACTGTAAATACTGGTTATGAGACACAAGACACATAATGTAAATATTTTGAAGGAATGATAATTATAAGAGTGGTGAGTCACAGATAGCTACCAGACGAAACACATAAAATTAACTTTGTCAGGGCTTCAGATTAGAGTCAAGTTTCAATTTTGATGTCTGTGAAGTATAGCCAATTTGAAGAAAAATGTGTAAATATGACAGTCCATACCATTGAATTGGTTGGGAAGTAACTGTTCCTTATATTTTGTACATATTTATGATTCAAAAGTACATATACTATGTAAAATGATGAAAAAAAACCAATGGGAAGTGTTTTATGTTCCTGTATTATATATTTTTTAAAATAAACTTTCATGGTGTATGGTAATTATACATCATAGTTAAGTTCAAAGCAATACAAACATACATGTACACAACATTTTTATTAAAGTAAAAGTTTTATAGATATCATGTAAGCAGAATACTAGAGAGTATGGGTTATACTTTATATTCATAGTAAGATGGACATCTAAATTAGTAACCAAAGCTGAATTTATGTCACAAAGTCCAGAAAACAGAGAAAAAGTAATTCTTGCAAAATATGAAGTACCAACAATTACAAAATTTTTTGCAGTCATAACCATAGCCCAGTAATTATGTGTAAGAAGCTGATTACTATAAGAGTAACCTCTAATGGGATAATGAGATATTACATGCATGGAGTGGAGAATTCCATATGCTCTGTGATGGATCCTATAGAGCTGAGACTCAGTAAACTATGTAAAAATAAATAGACTTTCTCCTGATTTTTCAAGTAGTATGGCATTACAGATAAGAGATACAAAGGAAGGGAGGAATCGGGCTGCGGAGTGATAAGAATAACTAGCTATGGTATTAGGTAGCTTACATACTAATTGTGTCTCTGTCTCTGATTAGGTAGAGATTGGAGTAAATCATTGTATCTATTGACTTTACTTGCAAGATGAGCACTAGGATATTTCAGTAGTTTAAAAATGTATAATAAAATAAAACCTATTTCTCCCTTGAGTAGAATCTTACTTGAAATGATAATAATTAAAACAGATGAAATCCCACTCTTATCCTTCCTGATGCTTATGAGACCAACTTAGAGAGACTGCGAGAGATATCTAAGGACTTTGCTGCTCAAAGAGTAGTTAAGAACCAGCAGCTTCAGCTGGCTATCAATGCAACATTGTAGAAGCTAGTTAGAAATGGAGACTCTCAAGCCCCAGCAGGACCTACTAAATCAGACTCTGCATTCTAATGGGTCTACCAGCAATCTACCTCTAAATTTTAGAAGCTCTGTTTTAGAGATGCATGCAACTCTATTTGGAAACTAACTACTGGACTAATTAATCCATAGGCATTATTGTTATTAATTTTGTTCTTTGACAATCACACTGACTGATTCTCAGCTGGAAACACACTGGACAAGAAGTTGTGGCAATGATTCCATTTTTAGAGGCTTATATTTGGAAGGCAATATTTCACTTTATTTTATTTTATTTTATGGACAGTCCTGTGCTCTGTTTATTGTTCATATCCCCAAAGGAAAGGAATATATTTATGTTTATCATTTTATCAGTCAAGAGCTCAGGGAAAATTTAATGGAGTATTCAATGAGGATTATTGAAGAGACTTTTTAATAAAGGAGGCATTAACAGAATTGCTGCAGACTGAAGGGAATAAACAAGGAATGGGGACACACTCAGGGACTAGCAGGACAGAACCTTTTACACTTCTAATTTTTCTGGAGGAAGAAGAGAAATTGAACTGTAAGAGACCTTTAACTGTGGTAAGGGCTACTTACAGGATCCCTTGCCTTTCATGGTAGAGTATAGCCACTGTTAAATTGGAGATCAGAATGGAGCAATGTAGGAGGATGAATAAATCAGACCGTCTCTCCTTCACTCTGGTCACCTGGCAGTCACCACCATGGGCCAAACCGGAGCATAGAAGAGCCACATTGTGCATTCCATTCTGGTTTCCTCCTTGGCACAGGCTAGTACAGAAAGTAGAAAGTGATCTGGACAAAATACCTAGGAAGGCAAATGGTTGAATATGTAAATAGGAAAACAGATAATAAAGTAAAATTATAGTGAAATGGGTTTGCTTATTTTCTATGCATATGTATTTACATATTTATGTATGTATATATGAATGCATTTTAAGATAAGGGAGAAATTTCAAAGAAACAGTGAGATTGTAGAATATGTGTCCCTTGAGGAAACATTTTTGCTTTTCTCCTGTGAAAAATTGTAGACATGAAGATGTTGGTAATATATATTTATCTATAACAACCTTGGCAGGCATCATTAAGATGTTAAATTATACAACATTGTCATTATCTTCAGGGAGCTGATTTAGATCATATGAAAAAAAGTAAAATTAATTTATCATATGTGTATGAAATGGAATAACTTATTTTCATTCATCCAGCCAGTCTTTTTTTTTTTTTTTCAGAACTGGGGGTTGAACCCAGGGACATTCTATCTCTGAGCTACACCCCCATCCCTATTTTTTTATTCTTTAGTTTGAAACAGGGTTTCACGAGGTTGCGGAGGGCCTCACTAAGTAGCTGAGGCTGGCCGAGAACCTGCGGTCCTCCTGTCTCAGCCTCCCAAGTGCTGGAATTACAAGCATGTGCCGCCACTCCCGGCTTAGCCAGTATTTTCTAAGTGCCTGCTGTACGCCTGGCAATGTTTTGAGTCTGAAATTTTTAAAAAAATAATAATGAATAAAAACAATTTAGTCCCTGTCTACATGGAATTTATAGCCTTGTTAAAAGGATAGACTTTAATTATATAAAGGTGTGATATAATGAGTGTTTTGAGATTAGATCGAGAGTTATTTGGGAATTGATAACAAGTGCAGTTGACTTAAATTCAGGAGCCAAGAATTAGCCTCCTTTTGCCATTTGGAATCTGAAGTATATATAGTAGGAAGCTCTAGCCAGGTACTGAGGGGGCAGTGAAGATGAGGGTGTTTTTGGGGGGGCAGCAGGAGCACAGTGTACATACAGTGTCTTAGGAACCTGGGTCAAGTGTTCAAAAGGCCCAGAGAGAAAAGAAGTAATGGCATATTTACCATCCTGGAAGCAACCTATTATAACTAGAACAGAAAGCAACAGGAGTATAGTATTTGTTCTATATCATAAAGTCATGGTAAACTATATGAATATTCCAAGTAAATGAGTTACTTAACCAAATGAGAAAATATGAATAAATATTTTGAACTATTATTACCATTTTATTTTTTATTATCATTTTAAATTATAACTTTCTTGTAGTTGAAAAAGTTTATATCTGAAGTTTTTCTGAGAAGTAAAGCAGAAAGGCATTTTTTCTCAAAATTTTTTTAAAGTTTTATTTTAACTTTTCCTAATGTAAAATAACTGACTTGCTCTGAATTTTCATTTATATTTTACAGAACATTAAACTATATTATTATTATAAATATTAGCTTATATTAGTTGCAGAAATCAATAGGTTTTACTGTGACATTTTTATAGTAATAACATCTTTTTATTTTTGTCTTTATGTCTTTATTTTTTGCAGTAATGGGGACTGAACTAAGGGGCATTGTACTTCTGAGCTATATCCTTCATTCTTTCCACTCTTCTGTTGGTTTCTCTCTTTATTTGATTGAAATCCCTTTTATTTCCTATTTTCTTCGTAGCTTCTACATAGGAGAGAAAACATAAAACCCTTGACTTTCTGAGACTTTCTGACCTCATTTAGCATAATAATCTCTAGTTTTTTCAATTTCCCAGTAAATTTTGTTCCTTATGGCTGAGTAAAATTCTATTGTGTGTATGTACCACATTTTCTTTCTTCATTCACCTGTTGATGGACACATAGGTTGGGTCCATAGTTTGGCTATTGTGACTTGTGCTGTTAACACAGGTATGCATATATCACTTCAGTATTATAACTTTAATTCTTTTGGAAAGATATTGAAGAGTAGTGTAATTGCATCATATGGTAGTACCATTTCAAGTCTTTTGAGGAACCTAAATACTGATCTTCCTAGTGGTTTTACTAACTTACAGTCCCATCAATGGATTCCTCTCTATAGGGTTTCATATTTTCCCACATTTTACCAGCATTTATTATTGTTTGTATTATTTTTAATTAATTTTTAATTAATTATTTTAATTAACTATTGCCAGTAAATGATAGTTATTGTTATAACTTTATTATACTCAATAGACAGTGCTTGTTTAGGTTTATGAGTGGTTTTTCTATTTATTCACTTTTTTCCCATTCCAGACTATCCTTCTGAGTCCATTTTTTCTTTTTCTAATAGTATATTTTTAGAAGAATCTTCTGTGTTAATTCATTGCTAGTGAATCCTTTTGGTTTATGTTGATCTTATTAGCATTTTAAGATATTGCTTTTTGAGTCCAATAGGATAAGATAACAGTTATTATTCTTCAGCCTACTGAAAAATATTACTTTGTTTTCTTCTGGCTTTATTTCTCAGTTTTTTATTTCTTGTCAACCTTTTTTCTCTATCTGCTTTTTATGAATTTTCTTCTGGTGTTTGGCATTTCTGCCACAAAGTATCCCATTCTGAATTTGTTTTTCTTTACTTTTCTGGGTGGATCCTGTGCTTGATATCAAGCTTTCAGTTCTAGTTCACTAATTTTTTTTGGTGGCAACTGATACTGTTTAGCCAATCTGCCTTTTTTTCTTTTCATCATTATATTTTTCTTTTTCTTTTTCTTTTTCTTTTTCTTTGTCTTTGTCTTTTTCTTTTTCTTTTTTTTTCTTTTTTTTCTTTTTTTTTTTGGTGGTACTGGGGGTGGAACCCAGAGGCTTTATACCTCCGGGCTATACTCCCAAACCTTTTATATATTTTATTTGGAAACAGGGTCTCACTAAGTTGCTGAAAGCCTCAGTAAGTAGCTGAGGCTGGCTTCGAACCCATGCGATCCTCCTGTCTCAGCCTCCCAAGCACAGGGATTACAAGCGTGTGCCACCATGCCTGGCATATATTTTTCATTTAAAATGAATAAATTTTCTTTTTCAAATATCCCCAGTCAGCTTTAATTGCCTCTCCCTGTATGCATTTTTTGTGATGCTATATTTTTACTTTACTAATATATGCATGTATTTGTATATTTATTCATATTTAGGTCTGATAATACAGTATTTGATGCCATTGATAACCTAAATCTATTGCTTTTTGTTTATTGCTGGTGATTATCAAATTAGTTTGATCAATATACTTAAGTCAAATTAAAATCCTTTAAAATGAAAAAAAACGAACTAAGTTGGCATCTGATTTGTCCAGACTGGTGATCTGTACTGATTTCTTGCTCTTTGGGTTCTTTGGGTAAAACTTAAAATATTTTATTCATAACATATCTGAAATAAAATAAGAAGTTATGTTAAGTGAAATAAACTAGCAATGAAAAAATAAGACATGACCTCACTTAGAGGTGAAATCTAAAATATCAAATACATAGAAGCAGAGAGTAGAAAAAATGGTTAGTGGGGGTTAGAGTATGGGGTAAATGGGAGATGTTGGTCAAGGTTATAAACTTGCAGTTATAAAATAAGTGAGTTCTGAATACTGAAGGTGTGCTATAGTTAATAATAATGTAATGCATAATTGCAATATGCTGAAATAGCCTAAGTATTCTTACCACAAAAATAAATTAACTGTGTGAAATGTGGATATATTAATTTGCCCAATTGTGGAAATAATTCTAGAATGTATGCATATATCAAGACATTGTGCTGTGTACATTGAGCACATATATTTGTCAATTATACCTTAAGAAAACTAAAAAAACATTTCTTTTTTTTTACTTTTTTTTATTGGTGCACTGTATTCATACATCATAATGGGATTAAAAAAAACTTTTGTAGACATACATGCACATATTGCCCAATTAGCACCTACCTGATTCCCACCCCGTTCCCTCCCCATCTCTCCTTCCCATGCTTGGCTTACAGAGGTAAGTAACCGGGTCAGCAAGAGACTACTACTATATAGCTTTTCTTAAAATTTATTTTCTTTAATTTGTTTTACATATTTAAAGGAAGGGTAAAGAGAGAGTTGATTTCATTAAGAAGTCTTAAGTCCTAAAATAAAGCAAAAGTTAAGTCTTTTATCAATTTTTCATTATTTGCTAATCTTTATCAGTTTATACTTAATATTTTCACTCTCATATAAATTTATTCATTTTATTAATATTTATAGAGTACCTATTGTGTGTCATGTGCTTGTCCATTGTAGAAAACATAGCAAAGAATAAATTTTAAAAAATCTCCACACTTACAGGTCTTGCATCCTAGCATTAAGATAGACACAATCAAGGAAAATTAGTAAATAGTGTGCTAGATAGTATGTACTAAAAAGGAAAGTAAGGTTTGGAAGTAGAATAAAAAAACAGTGAAAATTATTGCAATATTAGATGAGCAGAGGGATTTGTTGTTTCTGAGTACTATGTTAATGAATTTTTACAGTCCACAAGCTGTTACAGCACAGTAGGATCCTTTTGAATAGATTGTTTAGGAGAGTCTGTGTTATAGATTACATTGTGTCTCCTCAAGAAAGATATGCCAGAGTTTTGGGCCCTAGAACCTCAGAATGAAATCTTGTTTGGAGACTTTTTCAGAAGTAGTCAAGTTACAATGAAGCCATTATGGTGGACCCTAATCCAACTTGATTAGTTTCCTTGTAGAGAAAAAAAAATGGACATAGAAACAGACATACATTGGAAGAATACCATGTAAAGATAGACTTATGTTGCCACAAAATAAGGAACTATAGAACCTAAGAGAGGTCTGAGTGAATAGGACCCTAACAACACTTTGATTTTGGGCTTTTATTGTCTAGAATGTGAGACGATGAATTTCTATTGTTTAAGCCACTGTATTTATGTTGTTTTGGTATAGAGCTTTAGCACACTAATTTGGATACTGTAAATTGTGCTGCTATAAACCTGAATATGCATGTATCACTATAATATTCTGACTTCAGTTTCTTTGAAAAGATATCCAGGAGTCGTATAACTGGGTCACATGGTGGTTCCATTCCAAGTATTTTGAGGAACCTCTACGCTGATCTCCATAGCAGCTGTACTAACTTGTAATCCCAGGAAGAGTGTGTTAGAGTTCCTATTTCCCCACATCCTCACCAGAATTTATGATTGTTTGTATTCTTGGTGATTGGCATTTTAAAAGTATTTTTTGGTGTTAGTGAAAGACGTAGCCAATGGCATGCTCAGGATGAGGACACTTGTGCTTTTTGTTCCACCTCTGTACTCCCTGTGCCACTGAGCTTGGACATATCACTTAACTTCTTGCATTCTCCATTCTGAGGTCTGCTCAGACTTGACTAGGATACTGTAAAATTAAACCAAAGGGCAAAGTAAAACCAACAGGGAATAAAGTCTCTAGTGCATAGTTTGTTCCAGAGATTTTTTTTCATTTTTAGAGGGACCATCTCTTCAATATTCCCTCAAATAATTTATTAATTTATAGACTACTTAGGACTATTAACATCTAAGAAATTATTTAAATAATTTACAGTATACTAGAAAAACTTTGACTATCTGGCTAGAATGCAAGCTATACAAGTCATATAATTTCAAAGGGTAAAATTAATAGGAAGTTATAATTCATGATAATTAATGCTTGCTGGGCATAAAACCATTCATGGTTCTGAAGCAGGACTCTGCCTTTAATTAATGTAGGGTACACACCCTGAAATTTGCAGTGTTAATGAGAATGATAGTGAATCTAATTAAGATCAACTAGAAAAGAATCATGATGGATTATTTCTACCAAGGTCCTAGCATGGAGAAGGTGCAAGTAGAGATATATCTCAAGTGTGGGATGTGGATGGGGAACACAATCTTTTACCAAGATCTTGTTTATTAGTCAAGGTAAGCAGTGCTAGCTTCTATTGTGACAGTCTTCAAGTCTCAGTCCCTCCTTCAATACAGTCAATATTTATTTCTTGTTCACATCATAGGTCTGGGGGAGGTTTAGTATTGCCCCTGAGTAGCCCTCATATTAGAGAGTCTTTAGGATCCAATTTCTTTTTCTCTTGTGATTTTTGCCATCATTGACAAGTCATCTCCATGGTTAACATGGAGAGATTAGAAACAGAGCTGGAGCATCACATGGGCTAGGCTCGTACTCCCGTGGTCATAAATCAGTCCTGTGGCCTTAGATTGACTACCTTGGTTAATTCCCTTTTGCTCTCTGCTATAATCAAACTGGTCCCTAAATTGCAGTATATTTACTATGTTCTCTTTTTCCTCTGTTTTTTTTTATCTTTCCTTCACCCATCTTGGAATACTTCCTCACCACATCCCAATAACTCATATGCTTTTCACTGTCATAGTCATCTTCCAAGGGACATTTCTTCAACTGAATCATCCTGTCAAGGAGTTTTTCTCCCATTTTTCATGTTCACAGGAATGTCTAGAAAAATAAATTATGATGATGTGTGTGAGACATTTTGCTAATTCAGGGACGACATTCATCATCATATTTAATTTATGTGGTATTTTGTTTGGTTTGTAAAAGTCTTTTTAATTGATTTAATTAGGCAAAAATCTATCTGTAGGTATTTGTTTCTGGATTTTCACTGTTACTGAAAATACTACAATAAGTTAAAGATGTAGTATTTAACTATTCAATATAGCTTAATAAGATATTATTATAAATTCTTCTATATCATTCCATTATCTGGTTTCTTCTTGTAGTATCTCTTCTGTGTCAGCTGAATAGTTGTTTTTTTATCATGGTCATAGTGTTTAATAATAACAATAATTGATAGAAGTCATAAAGTCTATGTATATAAAGATATTGGGGTATGCATTTTATATGTATCACTTCACTTAAACTTCAGCCTAATAATATTCTTATAGAATTTTCATTATTCCAGTTTCACTAATGAGGCTGGTAAGGTCCTGCGAGGCCCTGTAATCTGTTCATGTTTACTTAGCCAGCAAGTGGTGGAACTGAGCCTTAAACTCAGATTATTTTTAGTTTCAAAGGTCTTATTCTTTTCATCCCTCCACATTCTGTATGGTCAGCACACCGGGCCAAGCAGATCTGGTCCCAACCAGGGCTCCCTAACTTATCAACTGTGCGATCTCTACCAATTCTGATTTTAGTTTTCTCAGTCACAATAATCTCTGTTGTATGTTCCATTAATCTTGGGAAGACAAAGTGCAGCAGTGTCTGTGGAAACAGTTTGAAAATTCTAGCATGTTGTACAAATACAAAGGATAATTAAGAGATTATTGCTGGGTCACAGACAGGCTTTCTTTGTGAAGCAGATCTTGGGAAAACATTAAGTTTATGCCTAGCAAACTCAAATCTCCAAATTATAAAACAAAATAAATGCATGATCTCTCTTAAAAAATGCAGTATTTTTCACTGAATAGCAAAAATACA
Organism: Muscardinus avellanarius; assembly: GCF_963383645.1. NCBI lineage: Eukaryota > Metazoa > Chordata > Mammalia > Rodentia > Gliridae > Muscardinus > Muscardinus avellanarius. The sequence continues at coordinate 146,872,533 of NC_137786.1, forward strand.
TCTTATTTTTCTGTGCCTTATTTTCCATGTTTGTATTCAGTTTCATTTCTATTCTTTAAACCTCAAATTGCCATTCAAAAATGCTTTCTTGCCTTGTGTTGGTAGATAAACCAGTAAACCACATAACCAAGACTATTTAAATTTAGTTTAGATTTCTAATGTTTCTACAAATATGGAGAAAAATAATTCAGAAAGTTGTTGACCCATGTGGTCTGGAACATTTGTGGTAATATTTATGTGATTCACCTTTGATCGATACAATTAAAGGATATTCTATGGATGTCTTTATATCCTAACTCTGTATCACCACTGAATTCCAGAGTCAATTCTTGATTTTATTTAAGGCATATGGAAAGTGAACTTTGCATTCTATGAGGTCTAGAGTCAAGTCAGGCTTGTGGCTCCTTTGCCTTGTGACCCCTGCACATAGTCTTCTCCAAGCCTAATTTTCTCATTTACACCTACAGGACAGTTGGATATTGGAGACACTGTACCTCAAGGCTAGCTAATATTCAGGATCACATGTGGATCTTGTAAAAAAATCGATTAATCATATAGGCTGAACTAGTTTGCACTCCCACCAACAGTGTAAAATAGTTCCTCTTTCCCCACATCCTTACCAGCATTTGTTGTTATTTGATTTCTTTATGCTTGCCACTCTGACTGGGGTTAGATGGAATCTCAGTGTAGTTTTGATTTACATCTCCCTGATGGCTAATGATGTTGAACATATTTTCATGTATCTATGGGCCATTTGTATCTCTTCTTTTGTGAAGCATCTATTCAGTTCAGCTGCCCATTTCTTGATTGGGTTATTTGTTTTGCTAGTGTAGAGTCTTTTGAGCTCTTGTATATTCTGGATATTAGCCCACTATCAGAGTGGTGGTTGGTAAAGATAATCTCCCAACCTGTAAGCTTTCTCTTTAGGATCTTGGTGGTTCCCTTTTAGGAGAAGAAACTTTTTAGTTTGCTGCCAGCCCACTTGTTAATTATTGCTTTAATTCCCTGCACTTTGGAAGCCTTGTTGATAAAGTTACTGCCTATGCTTATATGTTGGAGTGTTGAGCCTATGCCCTCCTCTAATAACTTCACAGTCTGGTATGATTTCGTGTGTGTGTGTGTGTGTGTGTGTGTGTGTGTGTGTGTGTAAACATTGTTTTTTATTTCTTTTGAGTATATGCCTAGAAAAAAAAGTCAGTTTGCAAATTGTTATGTTTGACAGGGCACATGTATTTGAAACATGGATAGGATTCTTATGAGTCAATAATAATAACACAACCCAATTTTAAATTGGGTAGAGTGTCTGAATAGAAGTTTCTATAAATGACTTGTTAACCATTTCTGTTTATCATTGTCTGACTTTTAAAAAAATTGTAGCTGTACTCATATATATGAAGTGGCATCTCATCATAGTATTAATTTGCATCTTCCTGTTGGTGTGAACATAAGTTTTCATTTCTCTTGGATATATACCTAGAAGTGAAATTGATAAATCATATGGTCACTCTATGTCCAGTAAACACATTAAAAGATGCTCAATGTTATTAGCTATCAGGGAGATGCAAATTTAAACCAGGATGGTGGTTGGCAGGTCACATGGTGCCTAATGTCCATATATTTATAAATTTTCCAATTTCTTTGTTAACAATTTCCAATTTCATTTCTTCAACTCAAGGAAATATCACAGATCTACTAGCTTTCTCGGGTACAATCTAGACAGAAACTGAGATTGTCTCTCTGTTATCTAGTGCTGGTCTTGTCTAATTTCTAAGTCTTTGATCCATTTCAATTGATTCCTGTGCATGGTGAGAGGTAAGGATTTAGTTCCATCTTTCTACAATGGATCAACAACCATCAACAGATGAATGGATTGCAAAATTATGGGAAATACACACAATGGAATTCTATTCAGCTATAAAGTAGAACGAAATAATTCCATTCGCAAGAAGCTGGAAAGATCTAGAGAACATTATGTTAAGTGAGATCAGCCAAGCACAGAAAAAGTAGGGACATATGTTTTCTGTAATATGCCCAAACTAGGGAGTAGTGGGGATACCAGAGGGACTCCAGATAATGGAGGAGAAACCTTAGCAAAGCTCGAATGGAAGGATAGGAGAGGAAGAAGGCTGGGTTTGATTAATGGAGGAGCTACATCTGAATATGTGTAAAAGTACGAATATAGCATGGTTAACCTGAACACTCATTGTTGGGGGGAAGGGGAACCAGGCGGGGGTATGAGAGGGCACTAAGCACAGTCTAAATGTATACCATAAAATATATAAAACAATGAAAAAATTAATCAACAGGAGGTTTTGATTCAGATTTAGGGAAGCTCCAGAATCCATCCTGAGGTTAGCTAACTTTTACTGAAGGCTAATCTGTAACAGATACTGTCCTTGGCATGTTATTTAAGGGGATTTGTATTTATATTGTTACAGCTATTGGAAGTAAATACTGTTGTCATTACTTTTATGATATATTTCAGGCTTTTAATTACCAGTTTATTCCCAATATCCTCCATTGGTTGTTGAGCCTTTATGATCATATGCTTACTTGTAAATATATAGCTGCTTATGTTCTTCCTGTGACAAACTGAGTATCTATTGTTCATGAAGATCTAAATACTCTGTTCATCATGTCTTTGCCTTCATCTATTGCTTGAGGTTTGTAACTAGAAGTTCTAGATGCCAGTGACTGGAGAGGATTCTTGTCTTTTGTGAGGATGAAGAAGCAGCCTAGGAAACTGCCTAGACTAATTAACCTTACATGTGTTCCAAGTCTCAGAAGCCTCAAATAGTGTTCTCTCCATGTATTTTTTGAGGCAGTCTGGCTTCTCTCCACTCTCACAGGAATCCTGATCAGATTCTCATTCTTTGATTAGTAGGGTCTTTTCTTGCTTATTTATTTTTGGTGTTTTCTGTGTGTGCAAGGGAGGTGCCTTCGGAAACCTCTCCTATTACCATCAATGCCTCAAAATAATGTGTTATCAAATCTAGTTCTGCAGCAGGCGTGTCCCTCTGCTCTTTTTATTCATCCCCTCTTTTTTATTTCCCTCTCTCCCTCCTTCCTTCCTTCTTTCCTTCCTTCATTCCTTCCTTCCTTCCTTCTTTCCTTCTTCCTTCCAATAAATCTCCCTTATGTGCTAAAATACTTTCTCTAAGAAGGCAAAGACCAACACTGTTTTATACTCAAGTCTCTCTCTAGTACTGAGTAAAGTTCTTACATTTAATATTTTTTAAAACCTGGTGCTGGATATTGTTAAGACAAAACAAAAGACACACGAGTAATCCTAATATTAACCCATTTCTTACCTATAAACAAATAAATAATAATTCTTGGCCAAATTAGTGGAATGAATATTATATCCACAAAATTTTCTTTGAAATTACACTGTTCAAGATTTACCCACTGGCCACATATGGTTATCTTTAATGAAATTCAAAATTTAATTTTTTAGTCCCACTAACCATATTTTATTTAGTCCATTAAATAAAATGGTTATTTTAAATATGCTCATAAAAACCATATTTACTTAGTCCCACTAACCATACAATAGTTTCTATTGGACAGATATCCTCTCTAAAAAAATTCAAATTGAAAACTAGAGTTCAAAACACTCTGCATTTCTTTAGCCATGGTACAAATATACTCTAGACTAAACAATTACCATATTATTTCATTAGAAAATTTTGTTTGCAGTATAATTTCTTAAATTCTGCTTATATAATATCTAGAACTCTCAGTATATAAAAATGAATTTTACCAACCTGGCTCTCAGCACAAATTCTTGTTTTTTATTTTGGCTATTTAAAGAGGTTTTTTTTTTTTTTTTTCCTGTCTTTTTGGATGAGGGATCGAACCCAGAATGGTGCACTTGCCAGGCAAGTGCCTTGCCACTAAGCTACAACCCAGCCCTTTACTTTGGTCATTTAAAGAAGTGTCAAAACATCTTTTTGTTGAAAAGAAAATGATCCGGGTTTGGTGGCATACACCTATAATCCCAATACTTGGGAGACTGAGACAGGAGGATTGCAGGCTCACAGCCAGCCTCAGCAACTTAGTAAGGCCTTCTATAACTTAGTGATACCCTGATTCAAAATAAAATGGGGTTGGAGGTGTAGCTCAGAAGTAAATACCCCTGGGTTTAATTCTCTGTAACACACACACACACACACACACACACACACACACACACACACACACACCTTATTACTAAACAATTTATTAGAAGCAACAACCCCTGATTTTTATCCTGCCTCTGACTTATAGTAATGAAATGAGGGATAGAATAACAAATATGTTAACATAAATACATTGTTCTCTATTACTGTGAGGCCTTATCCATCCTAACGTAATTGTGCTCTGGTGCTCTGTGCAGTATCACTTTGGTATATTTCCTTGAGGAGAATATAGAATTTCTTGTCTTTGCAGAATATTTAATAGTGATGAAGTATTTTGTGAAGGGGCCAAGGGATCTACCTCTGAGATACACCCCCAGCTCTATTTTATTTTTTATTTTGAAACAGGACTCACTAAGTTGGTGAGGCTGGCCTTGAACGTGTGATCCTTCCTGTTTCAGCTTGAGCTTACAATCATGGGCTAGCATGCCTGGGACTGCTGCATTTTTATTATAGTTGATTGAAATGTAGTTTTATAAAGCAGAAATATAGAAATAGAACCCAAATTCCCCCATGGGATGCATGAATGACAGTGGTAATGAAAATATCCCAGAGGTGCCAGCTGAATGCAGCTAGTAAAACAAGGAAGATATTCAGGTCTCTGCCTTGTAGTGCCTGTGACTTGATGATTGTATGACTGTGTTGAAAATTAAATCATTTGCACTCTTTGAGAATAAAGCAGTATGTGTAGGTAAGTTATTAAAAACTGCATATCAATTTAATATCTACCACATAGTGTGAAATTTAATACTTGTTAAATAAAAAATTAATGAAAGATATGAAAGCAAAACATAAGTATTTTACACCTGGAAAATTTGCACAAAGAATATCAAAACATTTATTGATATTCTTCCTTCAACTGTAAAGCACAAACTTATTTCCTTTAAGTATTATATGAACCCTGCTATGATTTTAAGAGAAAAGTGGCATCTAATCATGAAATCTTAAATCATCTTGGTTCTGTGATATACTGGCTTGTCTATCAAAATGGGGTTCAAAACCATTTTTAATGAGTTTCAGAGGTTCAAAGAACAGAAATGAAACTAAATACAAACAGGAAAATAAAGAGGTCATAAAGAAAAAAGCCTCAAGGATTATATTTTTGTTTCATTTTGGTTTGTTTTATATCATCAATAAGGCGTTAAGATAAGGTATTAAGAAATTTATTTTACCTCATTTTCACAAAGGCCAAATTTCATTCAGTTTGAATACATAGAAATATTACCACCTTCTTTTCTACTACTCCAGTTAAAAGAGAAAGATGTTCTGATTTAGTTTCTGCATAGAATAGTGCAGGCAGGTTGTAGATATTAAGTAAATATTTATAAAACTGATGAATAAATGAATTAATAGAAGTTATAGGTAGTAAGGTGGTATTTTAACAAGTCAATAGCTGTAGAAGGAAAAACAAATTTTGTTTCAGAACATCTTATGTCTTTGAATAATTATAAGATAGAAAACACAAAGGACCAAAGTGAATGATAAAAATAAATAAGTAAAATGAAAACTCTTCTACATTATTTTCATTTAATTAATTTTCCTGACTCTGAAATTTTGTCTACTTTTATTAATATCTCTCTAGACCACCCATTCTCTCCCTTCTGATAACCTCCATTCTATTCTGTGTCTATGAGTTTGAATTTCTTACGTTCCACATATAGTTGAGATCATGTGGCATTTGGATTCTAGTTTCTCTGTTCTTTTTTCCTTAGCTGATGCTGTAAGATTCCTTCTCTTGTCATTGTCTTTGCACTTAACTTTTTAAGTCATTCTCTAGAACAAAGATTTTTAACTTTATCTGCAAATCTGTTTTATCTTTTATTCTTTTAAAAAAATTATTGTTGCAGTACAATTATACATTGCAGAAGATTCAAATTGAGATACTCATATATGACCATGACAACTCTTGGTATGTTTTTCTCCTAACCCCATCCCCTTCCTTCTTCTCCCTCCTTGCACATGCTAGGAAGGTTGACAGAAATACCTTCATATGTAGACATAATAATATTTTTTGGTCTATTTTCTTCCTCAAGCCTTCTTTAGTCCTTTCCCTTCCATTTTCCCACTAGTCTAACTCCATATTATCACAAAATCTTCCTTCTTTTCTAATATTCTTTTAAAAATAGATTTTATTGGTATATTGCAGTTGTGCATGAGAGTGAAATCCATAGTGGACCTCATATGCACAACTAAATTCACATATGCACATACTATTATTTGGTTCATTTCCTTCTTATGCTTAGGATAGTATCCCAGGATGGATAATTCACAGCTAATAGTGTTTTTGTTTGACTTTCAATATTTAAAAAATCATGTGCTATCTTCTTAAGTTCTCCATACTTCTAAGTGAGAAAATACCTGTCATTCAAATTATCATTTGCTATATATAATGTATCATATCTCCTTGGCTGCTTTTGAAGACTTTATATTTAATTTTCTGAAGTTTATTGATGATGAGTCTTAAAGTTTATTTCTTTGAATTTAGCCTACTTGGAATGTATATGGCTCATTTCTTTTGTGGGTTTATATCTTTTATCAAATCTTAGACTTTTTATCCATTATTTCTTTCAATATGATTTTTACTTTACTCTCCTTTCCGTCTCTGAGACTTTCAGAATATGAATGTGACATTTTTGTATTGTTCTACAGATTCCTGAAACTATGTTTTTTTTTTTTTTTTTTTTTTTTTGGTGGTGGTGGTGGTGGTACTGGGAATCCTGGAAACCCTTCTACCTCTGGGCTACACTCCCAGACCTATTTTATATTTTCATTTGGAAACAGGGTCTCTTAAACCAGCATGGCTGGCTTCAAACCTGTGCAATCCTTTTTTCTCCGCCTCCCAAGTGCGGGGATTACAAGCGTGCACCACCACCCCTGGCAAACTATGCTTTTTACAGTTTATTTTCTCTCTATTGTTCAGATTGAATATTCCTAAGCCATCTCCATGTATTTTTGAGCCAATTTAGCAAGCTTTCTGTTTTTGTTGCTACATTTTAAGCTTTATAGCTTTCATTTGGTTATTTTTGTGTCTTCTATTGCTTTACTGAAATATTTTGTTTTTTAAAAAATCACTTCAAGAGAATTTTTAATTGCTTGTTGAAATATGTTATGATGCTTCTTTTATAAGAGATAATTCCAACATTTGACTCACTTTGCTGCTGGCATCAAGTGACTTTTTATTTTTCAGTCAAGTTGCGATTTTCCTGGTTCTTATGATGATGGTTGATTCCCGTTGTGCTCTAAATAGTTTGGTTATTATGTTATAAGACTCTAGATCTATTAAAATGTTTATCTATTTTAGTAGGCAATTACTCTGTTTATGTTTGTCATGCAGGTCTTGGCCTATTTTGTGGGTTGTACTTAAAATGGGAGTATAGGTTTCTGCATTTATATGATGCTATTTTTATCTTATTAGTTTATACCATGCTCTTTGCTCCCACCAGTCTTTGATGTTGCTTTTTGAAGGAACAGAACAAGCCTCACCAAGCCAAATATCTTGGTACCATTATATGAAGGAAGATATTTTCAGCCCATGACTCTTGATTCAATCCCCAGTAACAAACACACACACATATACACATCATATGTAGTTAAGCCCCACTTGGGTTTAAGCATTGACTCTATTGGTTTATTAGGTGTACATTCTTACATTCTTAGCAACTCGCTTAATCTTTCTAAATTTCACTTGAAGTTGAATATAGTAATGCCAATATAAATTTTAATAGCAAAATATAAATATTAAGTACTAATATAGTATCTGGAAAATATTAAGGACTCAATAGATGTACTGAGTTAGCAAGGGGCATCAAAATCATCAGGATCATTTTCATTATCTTCTCTTCTTTGAAGATAAGGAAATGCAAGATTTTAAAAAGACAAATAACTGAACATAGGTCAGTTTACACATTTACCTGTCAGGAAAGCTAAAATTTTTATCCAGATCTGACATCTTTCAAATTATTCTTTCTAAACCATTATGTAATACCAAGTCAACTGATTATAAGACTTGAAACTTCATGAGAGTATGAATTATTTCATGTATAAAATATGTGAAAACATAAAAAATATATACTATACATAGCTGTTACCTGTATGTACTTTAGTTCTAATTATTGATTACAGTGGTAAATATTTTTAGAGATGTCTATACAGAAATACAGAAATTTAACGGTCTAAAAGAACCTGACAACCAAGCTTTTGTGACTGTATGGCTTTTTAACCCTTTACTATAATCCAGAATCAAATATTCTTCTTTATTATCATGTTTGCCAATTTTTGAAATCTGATAGACTTTATAAAAACTTAATTTTCTTATTTTTGTGCTATATCATTTAATCTTTAATATAACTTAGGATGCAATAAAACCTTAGATAGGGTTCTGTCTTAAGCTATTCACAATTCTGTTTCCTCTCTATATTTATTTGCTATAATATTTTTAAATATTGCTAAATTAAGAGATGCAAATCTTGGTATATTTCAGAACTTATAGTGAAAAATATAGTTCAGGGATAATTTATATTATTCCAATTAAAGTAGAAATGCCATAATGTATGCTGACAGAGATGTAGATGCTCCAGTTGAATTTTCCCACTAAATTAAATGAGAAATAATAATCACTAGTAAAGAAAAAATTTTGAAAGGATGCTCTCTACTTGTTTTGTTTAGACTTCTATTTCCTTAGGGTTTTTTTTTTTTTTTTTTTTGGTAGTATAAGTGGTAAACTCATTTTTCTTCCAGGGTTCTTTCATTCAGAGATTTCAAAAACATCAATTAATGGCCTCAAAGAAAGTAGGAACATTATATATATTGTGTGTGGTACTGGGGTTCCTGGAAACCCTTCTGTCTCTGGGCTACACACCCAGACCTATTTTGTACTTTTTATTTGGAAGCAGGGTCTCTTAAGCCAGCAAAGCTGACTTCCAACCTGTGCGATCCTCCTGTCTCCGCCTCCCAAGTGCGGGAATCACAAGTGTGTGCCACCACGCCAGGCTTATTTTTATATTTTTTAAAAGGGATAAAACTATGAAACTTAGATTCTTTGTAAATTAAAGAAAGACTCTTTAAAATTATTTCATATAGCAAGCAATACATGTTACTAATGCAAACATACATACATTGATTCTATATTTAAAGAAGGATAAAAACAAGTCAGAAAAGAAAAAAATGTACTTCTGATAGGAAACATGTAAGTTTATACCTAGGAATAGAAAGAAAAACTGAGCAATCAATGGGGAGAACGATGGACAATGGTCAAGGTGAGAGGCAGACAGAAAGAGGGAGACAGCCCAAAAGAAGATGGGAGATGAAAAAGTGTAAAACCAAAGCAAAGAATAGCAGGGATAAGAATGTAAATGGAGAGAAGGGAAAAAAAACAATAGGAAAGAAAGGTGGGGGGAGAGAGTAAGAGAGAGAGAGAGAGAGGGAGAGAGAGAGAGAGAGAGAGAGAGAGAGAGAGAGAGAGAGAGAGAGAGAGAGAGAGAGATTGGTAGAGAGGGAGGGAGGGGAGAGAGAGACAGAGATAGAGATTTGGTAGAAATTTAAATTCATGAGCACCAGAGATTATTATTACCATTTAAATGTCAAGGGTTGCAGGGCGTGGTGGCGCACACTTGTAATCCCGTCGCTTGGGAGTTGCACACAGGAGGATCACGCAAGTTGGAAGCCAGCCGCGCTGGCTTAAGAGACCCTGTTTCCAAATAAAATATATATTAAAAAATAGGTCTGAGAGTATAGCCCGGAGGTAGAAGGGCTTCCAGAAACCGCAGTACCACCAAAATAAATAAATAAATAAATAAATAAATAAATAAATAAATAAATGTCAAGGGTCAAATGTTTTTTCTCTTATGTAGAAGGTAGAGATGAGATAGGAAATAAAAGTAACTTTAGATAATTGAGAAAAGTGAGCAGTAGAATAGTAGAATGAATTAGGAGGATGGAAATGGGCCGGGAAAAGGGAAGAACTGATGCGAGACGTTTCAGTTATGCTGTGTGCATATCCGAAGGCATTACTGCCAGTCTCACTGTCACGGATGGAGAGGGGTGGCTAGTGGGTGGGACCTGAAGGGAATCACACCAAGACTTCTGTGCAAGTCTGTTTGTATGAATTCAAACCTTACTATGATGCGTATTACAATGCACCAATAAAAATATAAAAAGAGACTATTTATGAAGAATAAACCCATCTAAGGTAATCTCAAAATTGTTCCCTTTCCAAACTCAGTTTGGGGCATTTCTGGTGAATTGTAGCAATCTCTACTAGAATCGCAGAGAAAATAAAAACATAAATGTGAATAAGAAATACATAGAATTAGCTCTATTATGCTTAAAAATGCTTTCACCCTCCTCTTAAATGTTAAAAATCTTCAGAAAAATATACCATGAAGGTGTAAATTGTGTATCTTCCTTACTCTTTCATTATCATTCTATAACATTGGAATATATATTTATTTTTATTTTTTAGAATTCTTATTTTAGTGTAAGTTAAAGGTATAGTTAATGGCCCATAAATATTTGGTGCCCCACCATACTATGATGTCTTTGAAAAGGGGAATCATTTTATCTATCCTTATCAGAGTATCAGGAGTAAATACAAACAATATACACTTGAAAGAGTGACTGAGATAATTATGAATAAAAGGATGAAATAGTGAACGTCCATGCAAGTTCCATTTAAGATAAAGTATTATATTTCATAAAAGAACATCACACAATAATTCTGATTTATTTTCTTATATAAATAAGATCTTTATGACTCATGCAAGGTGAACAATCAAATGTATTTGTAGGCATGTAAATACAAACTCCTACAGTTTTCCTCATATTTGTTCTATGCCCCCAGTCTCATCAACTAGTCTATTTTGTGCCCTTAAAAATAAAGGGAAATAAATACACTGAGTACATTTCATGTGGCACTGAAAAGTGACATAGATAAAATTAATGTCTAGTCTTATCCCAGTTGTTCAACTCTTAGTTTGTATTTTTTCAGATAATTATGACCTGCTTTCACTCCATGTGTGCTGAAATAATTTAACCCAAACAACTATTTGGGTAGCCATATCCTTGTCTACGTTCTCTTTGGTTTTCTTCCTCTCTGAAGTTGCTCATTAGGTTACCAAGCTAAGATAGCATAATCCTGTGTTCACTAAATTTCCCACTGCATATCTATTCCCAGATACCCCAGTGAAATACCACAGAAAGGAGAATTGGTTTAAATTAGTAATCTTTATCATCTTTGTGCTATTAACAGAATTTCTTTAGTATCCTCCTAATTTAGAGCATTTATTTTTAGCTTTATGCATGTGTTAGTTGAGTGATATGTTCTGGCAATACCATCTTATTCATATCTGGTTTAAATTATTTATTATTTTATTATTTTATGAGTACAATGCAATTATAAATCATAGTGAGGTTAAATGTAATGAAAATATGTGTATATAGCTCTAAGTTATTTTTAAAAGTAGTGAACTGTGTCCTACTACTCTAGTCAGTACATTAACTGTTTTTTTTCTTCTTATAGAGAATATAACTAGTTGAGTTTAAATAAACCAAATAATTAGTTTGATTCATTTAAGTTTCTGGATTTAATTTTTAAAATAATTGTTATTTGAATGTCGGATAAATACAGATATGTTGACATACAGATTGATACTAATTCTATTATTAAGCATGCTGACTATTTTTAATTGGTTCATAAGCTAGTTTTATAATATATCTGGGAGTAATTTTATTGGAGTAAAAAGTAAATTTCCTTTTAATGTTTTTATTGACCTCATTTTTCATTGCATTAATTATCTTTTTTCTAAAGTTTTGTTCTTTTAAAAATACTTTTATTGGTACACTGAAATTTTACATCACAGTGAGGTTCAAAACCATAGAAACAAACATGCACACTGGTCTTGGTGAGTTTCTCTTCAGGCCATACCTCACCACCCACCTTTAGAAAGAGACTGAGAAAAATACAAAATAATTGTTCCTATTCAGAACAATTTAAATAATGAAGTTTACAAATCTATAAATCAGATTCAATTTTTTTTTTGTACTGGAGCCGAGTATGGTAGTGCATACCTGCCATCCCAGTACTTGGGACGCTCAAATAGGACTGCAGGTTGGCAGCCACATCTGCAACTTAGTGAGGCCCTCCACATTTTATGCATTCCTGTGTTAAAATAAAATAATAAAATTGAGCTGGGGCTGTAGCTCAGAGATAGAATTCTCTGGGTTCATTCCCCAGTAAAACACATGCACACATCCACACACATTTATTTGTATGAATACATTAAGTCAGTATGATTAATAAACATTTCTTGTTTCACCTTTCATCAGCTAATATATTTTCTTGGTCAGAGTATTAAACAACATTCCATGTTCATTTCACAGGTGATGGAAGTGAAGGGGCAAATGATCCACGTCCCAGAATCAAATTCCATTTTATTTCTGGGCTCTCCGTGTGTGGACAAGTTGGATGAACTCATGGGCCGAGGGCTGCATCTCTCAGACATCCCTATCCATGATGCCACCCGAGATGTCATTTTGGTTGGCGAGCAGGCAAAGGCCCAAGATGGCTTGAAGAAGAGAATGGATAAATTAAAGGCAACTTTAGAAAGAACTCACCAGGCCCTAGAAGAAGAGAAAAAGAAGACGGTGGATCTCCTCTACTCTATTTTCCCTGGCGATGTAGCCCAGCAGTTGTGGCAAGGGCAGCAGGTGCAAGCCAGGAAGTTCGATGATGTGACCATGCTCTTCTCAGACATCGTCGGCTTCACAGCCATATGTGCCCAGTGTACACCCATGCAAGTGATCAGCATGCTGAACGAACTGTACACCAGATTTGACCACCAGTGTGGATTTTTGGATATTTACAAGGTAATGGAGTTTAATTATTTACATATGAGTATGTTCAATATTGACTGTCATCTGAAGTTGCAAAAATACATTTTTTAGTTGAACCTGATGGCAAATAATCTCTATTTCTTCAATTTAGAACTATCTATACAGAATACAAAATTTTCTGCTTGTAAAGTAACCTTTCATTGTGAATCCAGTTATAGTACATAACCGGAACTGACATAAGAAACTGAATTATATTATTGCTAAATAAGAAAAAAAATTCTGTATAGCTAGTTCTCTATATCCATTATTATTAAAAATCAAACATAATTCTAAGAAAATTAACCACATAATTATTCTTGCTTAGAAAATGAGATTTCAAAATAAACTAACAATTTTATGTTGATTGTTGCAAAAATAGGAAACATTTTAAACATGCATTGCTTTATCAGTTAAACCATTGTTAATTACAATTTTGTGTGGCATTCACAGTTAAGTGAGACTCTTAATTCTAAAAGAATACATGCAAATATTATAGCTACTGCTCAAGTGACCAATGATTTTTATTGGAAACAACCTAATTTTTCAAGCTATATAATGAAAAAACTTTCAAAATGGGTATCAATTACCACTTATCACTCTGATTTGGCAAACTTCATATTCATTTCTCATTAAAGTAATACTAATGTCTTGAGTAAGTTAGCTCAATATCTATTTACTAAGTAACTCTTCAACTTTACATGGAATTTTGCATGGATTAAACAATGTCAGAGTGTGTGGTTTTACACATAACAAGTAGCAATTACCTTCAATGTCAATAAATGGTAGTGAACTGCAGGTTATAATTTTAATTGTTACTAATCCAAATAGACAAGCTGTTTCTTATTTTAGTATAATTTTCACATAAGCAGATTTAGAAAGAACCTATTTCACTTTGTAAGTTTAATCATATGGCCCAGAGGGTTTGTTCATACTGTATATCTCCTCTGAGAAAGGAATTACCTAATTCCATTATCTAGAATATACAGTAGTCAATATTGAGTATCTCTTGAGTGATAAATAGTTCATATAGAGAATGTATGAGGGATTTGTTATACACAAGTAGAATTCTTATAAATCATCTCTAACTCCTTTGTAATTTACTACTATGTAATTTATAGTGAGGTAGCCACATCTCTGGTTCCAAGCCAAAGAGACAGGGCAGTGTGTATGTTTGTTACACCCTGTCATTTCAAGATGGAAGAGGACATCAGCTTGGATTCCCCAGCACTTTCCTTTCTCCAGGTCTGGGGCATTTTTGCACCATTCTCTGCAGCCACAGGTCTCCCCCTTGGCCTCACTGATTTTCAGGGCTGACTTCCTCCAGCTAAAACAGTCAATTTTTACCCTAAGTTTATACAATTAAGTGAGAATGATACATATTTAAATAGATTTGATTTTTTTTAAAAAAAATAAGAATCCTTAGTTTAAAGAAAAGGATCAGGTTTTGAGAAAAACCAGTGTCTTCCAAAGGCACCAAAATAATTTCCAGATATAAAACTATATTTAGATATCATAGACATCAAGTGTTTCTTCCCCTGAGATAAGCTAGGGTAGCTTGCAGAAAAAGAAAACCTGTGGAAATTGCCTGTATGAGCTTCACATTGTTCTCTGTTATGAACTACAGGCAGTTACATACCGTCATAAATAATTATGAGCAAGTTTTTGCAAGATGGATCTTCTCTTTCTTTAATACTCAACTGTACTTTTCATCTTTTGTGTAGTTTTCAGAAACAAAAAACAATTCTAGTTTACAAATTCTCTAAAACTAAACTTATTTATGAAGTTTATATAATAAGCCAGGCATGGTGACAAATGTATGTAATCCTAGTATTTGGGTGGCTGCGACAGGAGGATGACAGGTTCAAGGGCCAGCCTCTGCAATTTGGTAAGACCCTTAGCAACTTAGCGAGACTCATTACAAAATAAAAAATAAAAAGGGTTGGGGTATAACTTAGAGTTAGAATGTCCCTGGATTTAATCCTGAAAGAAGAGTTAAGAAAGAGAGGAAGGGAGGGAGGGAGGGAAGGAGAGAGAGAGAGAGAGAGGAGAGAGAGAGAGAGAGAGGAGAGAGAGGAGATAATTTAAATAACAAATTATAAATGAATGAAACTCATGGCTAGGTAATTGTATTGTGTCTTTGATGCTAATACATGTATATATGTGGGATAGGGCTATAGGACAAGTTGAACTATTTATTCAGGTTTAGAGAGGTTGAGTTCGGGGAAATCGAGACCAGGGAACCCAATGTGTGCTGAAGCCATAGTAATGATTCAATGGCCAGAGAAAGGGAAAGACATGTAAAGGTAGAATAATCTCTTTGTATAAAATAAAATAAACTATATTACAAGAAATAAATTGGAAGGAATATAAATTAGAAATCTACTTTTTATTATTGTAATCTTTGCAGTTTATTTTCTAGAAAATTTACACTGTATTATTTTATACCATTAACTATTTACTGTTTTGTCCCATTGACTGTTATTTTATGCCAAGACTATTAGCAAAATTATAAATTACTACTACAATATTAAAAATTCCAAAGACTATCAGTTGTTTTTTTTTTTAAGGAACCCAATTTTGCTGATTTTACGAAATGAGAGTTTTGCTAGATTTAAGATATGGGTAGCCTGGTTGTGGTGGGCCATGCTTGTAATCTCAGTACTTGGAAGGCTGAAAGAAGAGGGTCATGGGTTCACAGACAGCCTCAGCTACTTAGGCTTTCTGCAACTTATTTAGACCCCATTTCAGAACAAAGAATAAAAAATAGGGCTGGGACTGCAGCTCAGAGGTAGAATAGCCCTGGGTTCCATCCACAGTACCACCCCAAAATATGGGTTGAATTTTGAATGGAATAGTTACGCCACATAGAAAAACATGCAGTCACTTTTGTTTTCCATTAGAAATGTGAAAGGAAACGGTAGAAAAAGTAGAAAAAGACTAGAGAAAATGGCTCAGAGGCGACATTGAAAGTTGTCTGTGACACAGAGACCCCATGTTTCCAAACTAATGGTTGACTTCTCTTGATCACCTCGTTATCCAATGTTTATAATTTTGGAGAATCAGTGATGAGTTATAATTGTAGTGGCAGAATTCCACAAAGCTAGGACATAATAAGAAGGTTCTGATAAAATAAACAAACATTCCATATAGTAGGTGTGGTACGCAGCTCTGGATTTTACTGTGCATAATTTAAACACTGAGAAAATGAAAACCATTTTAGTGATTGACTACCAGGATTGTTTAGGCATATGGATACTAAGTAAGAGTGACATAACGCACTGGAAGTATGGATGATCATAGTTACTCATGTAATTAGGAAGACAGATATAATTAACAAAAGTTAATATAAAGCCAAGAACAGTGGCTCTGGTCTGGAAACTCAGTACTTGGGAGTCTGAGCCAGTTTTGCAGGTACAAGGTCAGTGTGCAATAAGTTAGCAAAGTTTCAAAAAATTATATACATAAAAAAAAAGCTGGGCATGGTGGTGCACGCTTGTAATCCCTGTGCTTGGGAGGCTGAGACAGGTGGATCGTGCAGGTTTGAAGCCAGCCTCAGCTACTTAGTGAGGCTCTCAGCAACTCAGTGAGACCCTGTTTTCAATTAAAACATAAAATAGATCTGGGAGTATAGTCCAGAGGTAGAAAGCCTCTGGGTTGCACCCCCAGTATCACAAAAAAATTATAAAAGATATAAATAAGTCTAAGTGTATGGATCAGAAGTAGAAAGACTCAGTGTTCAATTCCAGTACAACAAACAAATAAACAACAACAAAAGAAGGTCAGTATAAATAATTTACTATATGACATTTTGCTTCTCAGGTTTTAGAGTATGGAGAATGAACAAAACAAAATATCAGCCAGGCATGGCAGTACACACCTATAATCTCAGTGCTTGGGAGACTGAGAGAGGAGGATCACAGGTTCAAGGCCCGCCTTAGCTACTAAATAACTTAGCGATATCTTGTTTCAAATTTAAAAATAAAAAGGTCTGGGAGTGTATCTCAGGTGTAGAAGGGCCCTGAGTTAAATTTCCAGTACCACACAGTAAATAAAATAAAATAAAATAAAATAAAACCAGTAAGTCGAACTTATTATATCAGTGATTTATAGATGATAACACTGATGATGATAGTAATAATAATACTGCTAGGATTTAATAGTAAAGCAAAAACTTAGGTTTTACCTTATTTTATGTCCGTCTTTAGTAAACCCTTTGATGTGAGATAAGAAAGAAACAGAGAGGATGGTTTCCCCTCCATCCCTCCCACGCCCTCTGCAGGCTTCAGCATCCCCCTGTTACCTTGTACACACTCCTTAGAGTTCTCATTTTTCAGTTTTAATCACTGTCTTAACCTCACTTCTTCTCACCTTTAGCCAATATAAAATAGAGACATAGAGACATTAAGTGCATCCATTTCACAGTCAATATTATAAGTATTTCAGTGAGTTTATAAAGCAAAGTGCTTAGAATAGTGTTTGGTGTAGAGTAGAAGATGTAAAGTTAGCTGCCATTATTTTTTTCTCAGACTGGTGTGTTTGGACACGTGGAAGGTGACATGATATGTTTGAAAGTATTTGTATGTACTTAACTATAGTGCACAACAATGTTTATTAGAAGTGAAAAAGTTTTTATTTTTAAAATAATGTTTGTGGTTGGGGGATTAAACCAAAAGATATTCTATCTCTATTATACCCTCAGCCTATGTATGTATGTATGTATGTATGTATGTATGTATGTATTGTGTGGTATGAGGAATTAAACCCAGAGAAATTCTAACTCTGAGCTACAAACCCAGCCTTATTTTTTTTTAAACAAAGTCTCACTAGGTTGAGATTCTAACTACTTGCTGAAGCTATGTTTGAACCCATGACCTTCCTAAGCTTCCTAAATCCTGGGATTGCAGGTATGCCACCATGCCTGGTGAAATGAACAAATTATAAATGATCTCATTTAGTCTCTCAAGACTAAGGTGCTGATTCACTACATTGTCTCTCCTTTCACATAAATTAACTGAATATTAATGTAAAAGTTAGGTAATCCAGGTAATATTGGTATTAAATCAGAATTTGAACAGAGACTAACCTAATTATAAGGCCTACACTTTCCCCACAGGTTTGGGATGTGACCTAGACAAAGAGCAAATGATAAAAACATAGTAGAAATGGTTTCAGTATTCACTATATGATCAGAATCTGTGCATGATACGTAACTATACTTCTACTGTTAAGTGGAATAAAAATTCCACAACCACTTTAACCAAATCTACCACTTTCTCTTCAGTTGCAATGATCTTAGAGGTCTGAGAGGCTGCATTTTTAAGCTTATATCTCATCTGCCTTCCTCCCATTTTTGTCAGAAATCAAATGTTTTCTTCTCCCTTCATCCCTCCTCTTAAGAAATAGCCTGCCAGGAAAGACAGTGGGAATAATGATCCCAGATACAGACAATCAGGGGTTTATTTTTAAAACAATGAACTGGATAAAGGTTGATAATGATTTTTAAAAATCATCTTGCCCAAGTAAGTCTAAAAAAGTGTTAGTGATAAAATATTTTCTCTGTTGGGAATGAATATATGGGGCAGGGGTGGATTTTCTTTCATAAACCCCAAACTCCATTTCCAGATATTGAATTTAAACTCGTTGAAATCTGTGTCAGATCTGGTCTAGAAGGAAAGGAGAAAAAAAACCAGTAAGATAGGGTATCTAGAAAACACCAGGACCTATAAATACAAAAAGCAATCATGCTAAGTTCCTTTTGGCAATGGAATGCAAGTACTATAAATCCAACTGGAAAAGTGGATCCAGGCCAGTCAGCTAAGTAGAAGGGACAGAAATACAGGCATACTCTTAGGGGACACAAGGCCTTGGGACTGTGCACGAGGAGACTGGATTGCAGAAGCTGAAAAACAGGCAGCATGTCCAGGTATCAGGCATGAAGATGAGTGTCATGATAAGCTCTGCTACAGAATCAGAGCCTTCACCTCAGCCAGATCCAGGCTGGGGGCAGACTGTGGACAGGATGTCGCCACAGTGGCAAAGGGAAACCAGATATCAGAACTTCCTCTAAGGACAGGGGGAGGTCAGCTGAGCTTTTAAATTCTAAAAGAGGAATTAGACCCATAGAGATATTAGGGCTAGCTGGTTGGTATGTCCACTCAAAATTGCAAAAAAAACAAACAAAAAATATATATATATGGATACTCTTGGCATTAATACAATTTGAAATTTTCCAGATACCAGAGATTTAAAAGTTTCCTAAAGTCAATAAAAATAGTTGATTTTAGAAGTTCCAGACCTCCATAAGTAAGTAGTGATGGAGGCATGTGAGATGATGGATCCTTCTCTTTATCCCTCTCATCCCAAGTAGCCAGGCTGTGTAATTCCAATGCTTTCCTAAGCGTATCACTTGGAATTTCCATAAAGGCTACAGAACTTTATGCCTCAAGAATTTTTGTCTTGACATTTGATAACACGGTGCTGCTAAGGCTGTCTGTTCACTAGACCTTCAGCCGGCTCTCAGAAACTGGAGCAGAGTTTCAAGGATATCACTTCAACCTGAACTGAACTGTGTTGGAGAAAACAAAATGCTTCCTTTCCCTCTTGTTTTGTTTTATAATAGAACAGAGAGACTTTTGAAGTAGCATGGTTATTGATGGAATTGTATAACTATATATTGTTTTATTCTATTTCTCAGCATTAAATGCCACTTCTATTGAGTAAAAAAAGAGTAACTTGTCTATCTCCCCCGAGATTTACATATTTTCTGTTTTAATGATCAGTGAACACACGCTTTTGATATTGAACATTATTAAAGATTTATACTCGTTCTGTTCAGTAGTCTCCATCAATATCTTCATTTACTTTTGCTGCTGTTTGATTGAAAATGAAGTAACAATATCTGCCAGTAAATTAGAGAAATTTCTAAAGTAAAAGAAAATTTTCAATCTATTTATTCTCTCATTCAGTAAACATTTTCAACTTACTCACATACTTGGTAAAGTTGTCTAACTCCTACCATAGCTAACAAAGTGTTATGCAGCTAAGCATGCATTCTTTGCATGATTTTACTGAGGGGAAAAGAACTAATTTATATGCTGTAAGTGGCGATGTGGAAGTCACAGATAAGCATTTCTTTTTTGATATCTTTTCTACTAGGGGAATCATGTTGTCAGTTTCAAAATACTATAATGCTGTAAATATTATTTAAAAGGGGTTTGCCTGCCTAATGTTTTGCCTTTGGCAAGCAATTAGGTTGAAGATAAGAAAGAGGCATGAAAGATGTTGGATCCTTCTCTTCATCCCTCCCATCCCAGGCAGCCAGGCTGTGCAATCCCAGGGCTTTCCTAAGTGCATCACTGGAATTTCCATCTTTCCTCCTCTCATCTATTGCCTAGCAGCTCTGCCTCAGTTTCATCTTCTGTGAATAAAATGGTGAATTTTATCTGCCACAATTATATTTTATGCACTTCTAAATAAGATTTATATAAAATACTTAGAACAGTATCTGGTTACGGTAGTAATGTAAATGTTAGCTGCCATTAATTCTCACACAGGTGTATTATCTGGGTCTATAAGGATGTAAGGATGTGTAAGTGTGTGTGTGTGTGTGTGTGTGTGTGTGTGTGTAAGTGTGTGTTGTTTCTGTCATATACTATGTATATAGATATGGTATGTTCACTACTTACTGAAAATAGATGAAGTACTTCTGGTTTGGCTTCATTCCTTTAGATTATTAGAATTCAATTATATGCCTGAAAAATTGTGAAAAAAAGGATAGGAGAGAGGTAAAAATGAGGGGACAAGAGAACTAGCTTCTTGAAATGCCTTTTTGTATTTTATACATTTATTGCATTGCATTTATGCATTATACAGAGGTATAGAGTAATAGGAATATATAGGCACACAACACTTGGGGAATACATTATTTGTACCATCTTCACTGGGTCCTCATAGATTCTACAGCTATTTCACTTCTCATTAAATTTGTTACTTTCTTATATGGTAAATGGGATTTTAATTTTTTTCAGGAAGTTCATTGTTAGTATACAGAAACACAACTGATTTCATATGCTTAATTTGTATTATGATACATTACTGAATTTTTTTTATTAGTTTGTCAGTTTCTAGTGGAGCCTTTCGTGCTTTCTATATAAATTCAGGTCATCTGCACATAGACTCATTTGACTTGTGTGTGTTACTGGGAATTTAACCCAGGGCATTCTACCTCTGAGCTTTACCACCAGATCTTTCTATTTTTTATTTTATAACAGGGTTATAAAATACTACATTGCTGAAAGCTTTACTACATTGCTGTAGTTGGCCTCAAACCTGGGATCCTCCTATCCTAACCTCCCAAGTGCTGGGATTACAAGCATGTACCATCATGCCTGGATGTTTTCATTTTTCTCTTTTTAATTTTCTTTTCTATTTTTTCACTGCCTTCTATCCCCCTACTTTCTCCTCCTGTTATCTAATTGTCTAAGATTTCCAGCGTAATACTGACTACAAGGGGGTATGTTTGATGTGTCCCTGATCTTAAAGAAAAACCTTTCAGTTTTTCACTGTTAAGTATGATGTTAGCAGTGGGCCTAATTTTATTTTGTACAAATTTTTCATTTTTGTACTTTAAAAGATGTTTAGAAAAATTAAGAGTTGCCGAAGATGAATAGAGTACTAATAGGGAGGCATCATCAGTGTGATTTCCACTGTGGGAACACTTTCCCAGCCACCTACATAAATAGCTCCAACATGGAGAATTGAGAATCATAGAATCTCATGGAATCAGAGGACCTTTAGAGGATTTACTCCACCTGTCCCATCAAAATATTGTAGGCTTATACCAGTGTGTTGGTGCATACCTTTCATTCCAGTACTTGGGAGGCTGAGACAGGAAGATGATAGGTTTGAGGCCAACCTCAGCAACTTAAAGATATTCTCAACAACATAGTGAGACCCTGTTTAAAAAAAAAAATAGAGAAGCGCTAGGAGTGCAAGTAAGAGCTAGAATAGACCTATGTACCATTTCTAGTACTATATGTATACATATATACATGCACATACATATATGTATGTATATGTGATTGATATATATATTCTTTTATTTTAATTGATCTAGCCACTAGAGTACATGCTTCAGGCAGTATATTTCATTATTGGTAACACTGATTTTCATAAAGATCTACTACATTGAAATTATTCTTCTAACATTTGCACAGAGATCCTATTTAACCTCTGGCATGTCTTCGCGACATCCTATGTATATTCAAAATGAGTGCCAATTTGTTGAATAATTTATTAAGGGAGACCTAGTTATATTCTTACCTCTAGACTCAAATTCAAATTGCAGTATACAAATTCAAATTTAGCCTCCAACTGTTAACTGGAGCCCCTCTTAATAAGGACGTTTGGCTAATAGTTCTTTTTAGACTCGGAATAATTCTGTTACATACTATTTTTATTTTAAAGGGATGAAATCTGATGATTATCCAAATTATTAGAGATAGGACACCAATTTATGGAGAAAAATATATTTGTAGTTTTAAGTATATAAATGTCAGAATAATCTTTGGTCCTGGGCCTAGTCCTATATCTACCTTATTAGGGATACTAGCTACCTAATACATGAATGATTTAAGCCATTGTTTTCTAAAATTTGAGCCATTCATTCAGTCTGAACTAAATTCCAATAATATCTCTACTACTTACTTAATTCATTTTCAAATAGGATGCACTAACACATATATGTCATATATTCTGGAAAATTAGTGACACATGTGAATTAAAGCAGTTAGCACTGTGACTGGAACACAGTCTGTATTCTATAAATGTGAATTACTTTATTTTCATTTTGCTTTAAGGAATTTGCACATTTTAAATTACCTTTGTTAAGTGGTAAGTGGTGGGAGAATTATTTACATTTCAGCTGCATAGTAGCATTAATCAAAGGTTTTGTTTTTATAGTACTGGGGATTTAACCCAGAGGTATTATATCTCTGAACTATAACCCTAGTCCTATTTTAATTCTTATTTTGAAACAGGATTTTGCTAAGATGCAGGGGACCTTGCTAAGTTGCTGAGGCTGGCTACAGACAGAAGGTCGTCCTGTTTCAGACTCCCAAGTAACTAGGATTACAGGTGGGCTACATCATGCCTGGCTTGGTTTAGTTGGGAAAGGGCTAAATGAGTGATGTGTGCTTGTATGCCTTTACCATCTTGTACCCTATTAAGATTAAGACTACAATGCACCAATAAAAAAAATTAAAATGTGTAATAGAAACATCCCAATTTAACAGGATTTGTTGACACTGCCCCATCAGAGAGGTCATGGTTATCTGGGCGGTCACTTCATTTTAGTAACTCAACCAATACTCAGTTATTAAATATCTTGTTTGGGACCCGACTATGGTGTATAATTATAATATACCAATATAAGTATAAAAAGAAAAGCATAACTACAAAATTATTGGAGCTATAACTGACATGTTTACATTTGAAACCTTGCCAGAAATCCTCTACTGAATGGCCTCTGAAACGATTATTTAAGGAGAATAATTCTTTATGAAGAAAGGCTGAGGTTAAGAAGTATTATTTCTTAGTAAAAATGTTTGAAATAATTAAGAGGTTGCAAAACTTTAAGCTTCAAAATGTGCACAAACTAAGAGCTGGCTGCTTATATTGCCGTGGTGAAGTAGTTAGTAAAGAGGGCGCCAGGTCGCCTGCGCCTGTCACTGCTGGCCTGGGCCATGGGCCTGGCTGGGGGAGCCAACATATCAAGTGTGGCTTCTCACCCCCAAAACCAAACAGGACAGATAATGGTGAAAAGCAGGAAAGGAACTTTAATGAGGGTAGCTACACCAGAAAGGCAAAAGGACTCATGTCTTTAACCCTGTCTTCAAAGGGGCAATAATGACTTTGAGGATTTATAGAAAGGGAAATGAGGGCCATGTCAGGGGTTCACTTAGCTAGGGGTTTTCACAGCTGCCAAAGCAGTTGAACTTGTCCCATGTGGTTTCTTTCATCTTTCTCTCAGGATTGGTCAGGCGGGGCCGTGTGTGAGGTAAGAATGTTGTCACTGTCTGGAGTCTGCCTGGATTCATCCTACTGTGTTTATCCATCCCAGCTTGTTCCAGGAATCCAGGGCCACTCAGAGCAAGCAAGATGGATGCAAAATGGAGGAAGAGATGTCAGTTAGTTGACTCATTTTGATGAGTCTGAAAATTGTTTTAGTCAGCTTTTTGTCTCTGTGACAAATATCTGAGAAAAGCAACTTAAAAAAGGAAAAATTAATCTTGACTGATTCTATCACCTTAGACCTGAAGTGAAGCAGGACATCATGGTGGAAGGGGTGGCAGAGGAAAGCTGCTCAGCTGATGGCAGCAGGAAGCAAAGCAGGGTACAGAGGAGGACCAGGGACAAGATGTAGTCTCCAAGGCTAGGTCCCAGGGACTTACTTCCTCCAGTCATGCTCCACCTACATAAAGTTTTTACCTCTTCTCGGCAGTCTATTCAGATGATTAACTCACCAAGTGAATTAATCCACTGATGATGTGAAGGCTTTCATGATCCAGTCATTTTCCAATAGCCACACCTATGTGCTTTGCTGGACTGGGGACCAAATTATAAGATGGAAGATGTGGGGGAATAGACCGGATTCAGGCTGGTATAAAAGTGTTCCCTCATGCTCAATTTTTTGAAAGGGTTAGTTGATGTTTGGCAGTAATTCTTTAAGGGCTTGATATAATTCACCTGTTAAATCATAGGTCCTGGGTTTTTCTTTTTGGGGAAATTTTTTAAATTACTACTTTAATGCTCTTACTATTTGTTTATTCATAGTTTCTATTTTATGACTCATTCTTGTTAATCTGTATGTTTCTAGTAATTTATTCATTTCTTTAAGGTTATCCAAGTTATTGTCATATAGCTATTTATGGCAGTCTCTTGTAATCCTTTGTATTTCTCTAGTATCTATTACAATGTCTGTGTTTTTTGCTTATAGTTTTATCTATTTAAGTCTTCTCATATCCCCAGATATTTATAATTGAACTGGGGAATAGTCATTAAATAAATAATTACATAGTTACCAAATAATTAGTTAAAATTATAATTATCCAGGGACATGTATAAAAGTATCCAATTTAATTCCTCAACAATCTTGTAAGATAGATATTGCCTTTCACAGAAGAATAAAACGGGACTTTAACAGTTTACACAACTTGTTGTGATGAGTTTCTTATTGTCCAGGCCTTTACCATCCCAGAATTGCACTCCCTGCAGGTTCAGTACCACGTGTTCTTAAAGATGGCCACAACTTTACTGATTTTTGATATTTTTAATATTATTTTTATTATTATTTTAATAATGATTTTATTGGCACATTGTAGTTATACTTCCCAGTGAGGTTCAGAGTGATACAAACATACAGATACTCACACAGCACTTGGTGTGTTTTCCTCTGATCCCACCCAACTCTCTCTCCTCCCAGTACTTGTTAGTGAGATTGGTAAATGACACCTTCTTATATGGAAGTAGCATTATTTGAAACAGGAGACCTGATGAAGGAAACTTTTGGATTTTAACCAGAGGAGCAAAAGAAAATTGTTGAAGAATTTTGAATAAAGTGACATAAGTATCTTTGCTTCATAGAAGAACATTTTGAATATAGTTTGGGGCATAGATTAGTGGGTGGGAGAGTGAACAAGAAGAGAACATAAGGATATTATTGGTATGATGCAGTTGAGAAATAGTGGTAGCATTTCCTGGGTTAGACAGTCATGTATGAGGACTTGAGTCAGTGTTGGAATTCTGAAGGGCCTGGCTAGTTTTGTCTAGTTAATAATGGAAGCACATCCAGGCCACTATCTGTGTGAATCATCAGATCATCTCAGTTGTTTTGACCCTATGTAGGATCAGTCTATGAGTTGACTGAATAGATATATTTAGAACCACATAACAAAGACATTGATTTTGAAAGGTAGTTTACATATTACTTATATTGTCCTGATCATGATTAAGATATTTATAATGCTTCAGTCATAATTCTCCAAGTGTTTATGATATTAGCATGAAGCTATTACCTGCAGGACCTAAAAAATAAAAGGAAAAGAAAAAAAAAGAAAACCAAGACATTTTTCTTGCCTTCAAAGTTAAATCATTTAGCAATTTAGACAGTATGATAGTAGAGAAAGCACAAAGCACAAATGACTGGCTGCAGTTTAAAAACATGCAAAACCAAATTATGTTGGTATTCTATAAGAAACAAATATCCTTCTGAAGAATTAGGAATATTTTCAGAAAAGGTATGGCAAGAGAGAGGGATTTGGAAACATGTAATAAGTTTGATGATTGGAAAAGAGGCTGGGGAAGTTTTATTTTCTAAAATGATACTTAATTGGGGAGATAAAAGGCAGTAATTTTACAGACATCTAAGAATAGTAGGATTTATGGGGATAAGATTATCTTCTTGTTGTTGTATTGGAGTTTGAACCCAGGGGTATTCTAACTCAGAGTTATAGTCCAGTCCTAGTTTATTTTTTATTTCGAAACATTGTCTTGCTAAATTGATGAAGCTGGCCATGAACCTATGATACTCCTGTCTTCACCTCCCAAGTACTGAGATTACAGGCATGTACAACTGCCAGGCATATTATCTTTAAAAAAACAAATTCTTAAATATTTTCACTTGATCTGCCAATTGGGCCACAATGTTCACTTTTGTGTTGTCAGATAACACAATTCAGCACTTGTTATGGGTTTATGAAAAATATAGCTGACATTCAACCTTCTTTGAAAAAATCTTTTAAGTTTTGACAAATCAGATATACCTAGAATACTTTTCTTAAAAATAATAGACTGTTAATATTTATTTTTTAAAGGAAAGTGGTTGGACTCCAAGCAGAACAATGTATTTGTGTATAAGCACAATAGTAGCAGGTACAGAAGATTTTCCAAGAAAATTGAGTTTATTGCAACATGGGGTAAATTGAATGATAGTGGTAGATTAAACTGAGAAATTGAGTCCTTTTATTAAATATTTTACAGAACTATATCTTATATACCAGAAAAATATGGATTGCCCAAATGTAACTCAAAACTTTAAAATAAAATTTGACTGGATATTTCTTTCTTTTTTGGGGGGGTGTGTGATAACTGGAATGGAACCCAGGAGTATTCTATCTCTGAGCTACACCTCCAGCCATATTTTATTTCTTATTTTGAAACAGGGTCTCTCTAAGTTGCTGAGGCTAGTTTTGAACCTGAGATCTTTCTGGCTTAGGCTCTTGACTGGATATTTCAGTATATTTTTCTTTGCTAGCCTGCCTCAGTATTCAGTAGCCTTTGTGATAAATGGCCTGGGGCCTGGCATTAGCATTCTCTGAGGCACTGAGATTCCTGTTCTGAACCTAGAATTTACATTGATAAATCTATTGAGAGTTTTATCTGGAGTAGAGCTTTCCTTGAGAGGCAGGCATTTGGGATCCATTTTGTTTTGTTTTGTTTTGTTTTGTTTTGTTTTGTTTCATTTGGGAGTAGCTCCCGGGCCAAATCACTGTTCTATTTATATCCATGACCTCCTTTCCAGTGCTGTATCAGCTGAGCACTGTAAAGACATCCTTAAGTCAATATTTGGGTCAAAAATGAGTGTAATTAGACAGGTTTTTTTTTTTTTTAAGAGTGAAAGGATGTTTAACACTTTATTAGTAAATCCTTAGTTAAAATTGTTTGCATGTGAATTGCTAAGCCATTATACTCAATTCATTTGGGAGAATTTAGTTGAACTCAGTAACAAACTTTAGATCACTGTTCACTGTACCAGATCGTTCTCAGTATTTGGGGTGTGCCTATGTGCACGCATGCGTGTGTGTGCACGCGTATTTGGGTTGGGAGTTGTAGTCTACAGTTCCTATAAATGAAGAAATGTCTGGGAAAGTTTATTACTGCTATGGATAAAGTGGAAGACAGAGAAGGCGTATATACAGGGTTAAGGATCAAAGTGCTTCTCTTCTTTACAAAACCCATTTGTGTTTTTAAAAAGGTAAATATCTGGGTGAATATTATATTATTTTAACTCACCTCAGATACCATATCTTCAGATTTGGAAAATCATTAAAAAAAAAAAAACAACCCTGAAAACTTGTGAAAATGCAACTAGCTTAGTCCTCTACCTAGATTTTGATTTAGTAAAGCCAGGTGGGGCTTGGGGATTTAATTTTAATAAGTACCTTCCAGATAATTCTTATGGAGGTGAGTTCTGAGTTTAGCATTCAAAGTCGTTGCTTAGGAGTCATTAGACATTGCTGAACTCTTAATGTAGAAACTGGATGCAGGTTAAAATATGTAGTAAAGCTCTTTTAGACATCCTGATAGTTTCCTAGAATCCAGGATGATGAAATTAAATACTTAGTTAAGGGAAGAAAATAAACACACGCACACAAAATGATGTATAATGTGATAGCAATAGAAAAATATCCATCGTAAATGGGTATAACAGAATAAAGAAATAAAAATTGAAAAGGAAGAGGCTCATCTGGGCGTGGTGGCGCACGCTTGTAATCCCAGTACTTGGGAGGCTGAGACAAGAAGATCTGGGTACATGGCCTGCCTCAGCACTTAGTGAGACTGTCTGCAACTTATTGAGACCCTGTTTCAAAATAAAGAATAAAAAAATAGGGCTGGGGGTATAGCTCTGAGGTAGAATGCCCATGGGTTTCATCCCCAGCACCACTGAGAGAGAGAGAGAGAGAGAGAGAGAGAGAGAGAGAGAGAGAGAGAGAGAGAGAACTGAGTACAAAGATTGAAGCATCCCAAGTAGTTCTTGAGAATTAGCCTGGAGGAGAGGAAGAAAAATATTAAAGGGTACGATTCTTTTAGGGAATACATGATCTAAAGCTAAAATATCTGAAACTAAACAGAAGTACATAAAACAGGCGAATGCATATACCATTTTTATTTCTGTAATAATATCAGAATTTTAATAATAAAATGTTGAGAAAAGATATGCTAAAATGGTAGATTCTTACATAAAAGCAACTATAATGGTAGGTCAGGCAGTAGTTGTACAAAATAGTTTTCTTATGTAAACATCCTAGGTTGTGTTCAGGAAAGGAATAAGGTTTTGCTGGCATTTGCATATGCTCTAGTATATCTCCATGCTTAGTTTATTCATCTTTATTCTTATCCAGTATTATTCTATAACAGGTTGGAGATACTGAAAACAAATGAGATGTTCCATTTCAGATGGTGTCTGCTGTGTTTAAAACTATACAAAAACATTGAGACAATTATAAAGGGATTTAGAACATAGACACCTTTCTAAATAGTTTTTGTGTAATCTGTTTACAAGTGTACTTGTTTTCTTTTGGTTTAGCATTTAGCTCAAGGAAATAAATTCAAGAGCAATTTTAATTCATATATAATGTTTTCCTCATGATGGGAAGTCAGCTAATTATTTTGAAAGGAATCTGTGAACATTTCCACATTTTATTTTTTGCTAAACTTGCAGACAGATATCTTGGATGAAGAATGAAAAGAGAAAAATTGAGCTTTTATGGAAGCATCACTCAGATGCTGCTGAATGCATCTGGAAGGAAAGAGGAACAGCAAATATATAACTTAAAATTTACAGATATCTGTATATTTGAAAATTTCTAAGTGATACCTGTATATTTGAAAATTTCTAAGTGATTACCTACTTATTCATATTCTCATTAATGTTATTCATGGAACATTTCTGACTCTTCCTTCTGGGCACAAACTAGTTTGCATTTTCCCACCTCTTTTATGTTTAGAATGGCCATACTACTCACTGTGATGAATAGATTATAAGATGAAACTATATGTGTGATTTACGAGGAGAAGAAGCTTTAAGAGTTCTTGTTAGAGCCTCTATTCCTGTGCCATGGCATCAGCTCCAGATGTGGAGGTTCTATTAGCCTTGTTCATGGAAATATAAGCACAGAGCAACTTTCTTCTATCCAATCTCTTAATGTGCATGAATGTTTAGCATGAATCAGAAACAGACCTTCGTTGTTATATAGTGTTAAGATTTGGAAGTTGTTAGTAAAGCATAATTTACCCTAGCCTACAAAATCAACATATTTTTAAGGTTTTCCCCCTGCTGTGTATTAGGGATTTATAAGTAATTGTCGGAATCTTGCCTAGCTTCTTTGTCCTTTTATTTCTGGTAACTAATCTGACTTCATACATTTGGAAGCCAAGAGTTTTTAAATACATGCTTCTGCATGAATTTTCATATAAAATGTATACATATATTTTTTAAAATTTTTTATTGATGCAGTTTAGTCATACATCTTTTTTGTGTGTGCGTATGGTACTGGGGTTCCTGGAAGCCCTTCTACCTCTGGGCTATACTCCCAGACCTATTTTTTATATTTTTATTTGGAAACCAGGTCTCCTAAGCTAGCGAGGCTGGCTCTGAACCTGCACAATCCTCCTGTCTCAGCCTCCCAAGCAGGGAGATTACAAGTGTGCACCACCATGCCCGGCTAGTCATACGTCTTAATGGGATAAAAGACTTGTGTAGACATACATGCACACATTTTGTCCACTCACTTATTTTGTAACACGTTCATGTATTATATCAATTGATAAAATTAATCCCTCTTCTGCATGCAATCATATTATAATCCCCTGAGGAGAAAGTAGAACTTCTAAGTATCTTTATGATTCTTATGGTACATATTCCAAAAATACACATTTAGAGGAAATCATTGTTTTGTTCGTTTTGCTGAAAAGATAATGAAATGGCAATGAAGATGATGAGGAGGAGGAGAAGGAGGAGGAAGAGGAGAAAAAGGCAGCTGATTGAAATTTCAAAAAGGACATCATTTTTCAGGAACATGTATGCTCAGAATGACCACAAAGCAGTTCAGTTTGTGCATATAACTTACTGTCATCAGTTCTGCTATTTGAAAATCAGAAGTGAACTTCAAAGGCAGAGCTAACAGCATTCTAAATTTTTAATTGTGTAGAAATACAAAAGAAAGGATGGAATTCCATGGGGATTAGCAAAAGATGCTGTGTTATTAGGGGAAAATGGTAGAAAAGGGTTACACTTTAGACAATTATTTAGTAGATTTCTTCCTCAGGGAAAATTATTTCTGGGAATTGTATTTTAGCCTTTGCAATAAAGCCTTTGCCAACTCACATTACACTGTCTTTCTATTTTTACAACACAATTTTGTTTCCATATATTTGGCATTTGGAAATAATAAGTCTAGAGGGGAAATTTTTGAGTGTCATAATAGGTCTTAGGGTATTTAATCACTTTTATGCATATTTCCTGAAAATCAAGTTATGGAATTCTGATAATCAAGTGACAAGTTTGGCAGTTGTAGTCCCAGGAGACTCATAAGTGTTCTCATAATATTTCTCAATTACTTCTCACAGAATTTAAGTCAGTTCATCTTTAATGCTATAGTTTTAGATACATTAAAATGAAGTGTAAATGTTAATATTAAACCTTAGAATATGTTATAATTCTTAATATATTTGGATAAAATACCATTGGGGTACTTTTTCCCTTTACATGTCTATATAAAACAAAGATCTACACGGTGCTCTTGAAATGAATAGTGAAAAATCAACAAGTAATTAGAACGATTGTATAATCATGTTCAGTAAGATTAACATTGCCAGGCGTGGTGACACACGCTTGTAATCCCTGCACTTGGGAGGCAGAGGCAGGAGAATCATGCACGTTCAAAGCCAGCCGTGCTGGCTTAAGAGACCCTGTTTATATGTAAAAAGTATAAAATAGGTCTGGGAGTATAGCCCAGAGGTAGAAGGGTTTCCAGGAACCCCTGCACCACCAAAAATAAAAAATAAAAAAATAATAAGATTAACATTATTCATTTCACAGATATTTATTAAACAGCTATATTTTTAGACACTATGCTACGAATTATGCAAACAGAAATGGAGAAGATATGGTATTACCCTTAAAGAGCTCACATTTTGGTTGGAGATACATATTAATTATCTATAGATATATATTGATTATAACATGATGAATACTACAGCAGAGATGTATGGAAGATGCTTTTAAAACAGAATAGAAAAAATTTAGTTCTTTTACTAAGAACTAATGAAAGGACTATTGACAGCTTCACAGAAAAGGTGATATTGGAATTGAACACCTAATACAATATTTATCACTTTGGTATAATTAATAAAACTATAACTATTAAAGATTTTACCACCACATTTATGGTGAATTATTAGAGAAATTTCCTCTGAAAATAAGTTATTCCTAACTTTTATGTTAGGTTCTTTGCTTCAGAAATTTCATGGTTTTAGTTTGGGATAAATATTTTAAACATATAATAACAGCAGTGGCCAGTCAAAGTGGATGTTGGCAGAATTAGAACAGAGCTCAGAAAGGTCCTTCACTGGGCCTGTCAAGTATTTAATTGTATGTTTCTGGATGGATCTCTGTACCTTAGTTTAACATCTCTCAAATACAACTAATACAACCTTTTTCCATATAGGGTGTTTTTGAAGGTAAAATAAGATAATGTAATAATGTACTTGACAATTCAGTATATGGAACAAAAAATTAAGAAATGTTAGACATTATAATTTGAAATAATAAGATCATAGCTGACATCAAATTACAAGTAGATGTAAACATGTAGGACAATTGGGAAGATGGAAAAATAGGGAAAAAATGAAAATTGTGTTTCAGTGAAGGACTATTGAATGTTTGAAGAAGATGGGAAGTTAGCTCTTGAAAAGGATATTATTTGCAAACTTTCTAGGTAAAATACTAACGATTCTATTTTTGTAAGACATAACCATTTTATATTCTAGCTTTCTCTAATTTTAGTGATCATCTATGGTGATAATAAACAGCCCTGGAGTGAGACGTCAGTGTTCAATTGTGGCTGTTTGCAAACTTGGCTGTGATTACACTCAGTTGTCTAATTGCTTAATTTATTGATGTTTCCCTGACATGTTTTTCAGCAACATTCATGATTGCAAATAACTAATGATTTATGGCTCATTATCATACGTTTGCATTTCATTTGTCTGATTGCTGCAGGTGGAAACAATAGGTGACGCCTACTGTGTCGCAGCAGGACTCCATAGAAAGAGTCTCTGCCATGCCAAGCCCATTGCTCTGATGGCCTTGAAGATGATGGAGCTTTCAGAAGAGGTGCTGACACCTGATGGAAGACCAATTCAGGTAACCTCCCAGCCACCTAGAGTGACAAGGAAATGCACTTTTAACTGGAGGTAGCAGGAAATTTTCTTTTGAATTCTTATTGCAGTTTAAAAATTCAGACAAGTCAGGTTCCTATGGAGAATATATCCAGGAAAAATAAGTGAAATATGGTCTAAGATAAGAATATATGAAGGCAAATTACCATGAAGAAAAGAAAGAACTGAAGGAATAAACCCAAGGGAAGAACTTAACTATCAGTGACCTGGTCACTAACACCAAGCAAGGATAATAGTGAGAATGGCTAGACAGCTTCTTCCAGGCAGTACACTGGTGTTTCTTATAAATGAAATTTCAGACCTCATAGCTCGGCAATTTGTCATGTGGCAGAGATTAAAGGTTGGAGCCCAGTCACTGGGGGGACACTTAAAACTGTCAGATCGGGTTCTTGTTGTACTGTGCATTGTTGGTGCTGATGAGCTTGTGATCAAGGGGAGCCTCTGGGAATGGTTGCAGTCATCTGGCTGTGCTTGTGCCTTAATCCAGTGATGAGTCACAGAATTATAGAACTATAAATCTTTGCAAACTAGAAAAAAATATGTATTACTGAGGATGAAACCCAGTGGGATTTTACATCTGAGCTAAATCCCAGCCCTATTTTATTATTTGTTTTTTGTTTGTTTGTTTGTTTTGAGCTTTTTTTTTTACAAATATTTTATTGAACATATTTGGATTACATTTAAACTATACTTGGTGCCCTCTCCCCACCACCCCCCTTTTCCCTTCACCCCTTCCACCAATGATTTTCCAGGGTAACCGTGCCACATTCATAATTTTACACATATTCGGATGTAGACCCTCATTAAACAAGTTCAGCATTCCTCCTCTCCTATCCTTCCATTCAAACTTTGCTGGTATTTCCCCTCCATTATCTGGAGTCCCACTGATATCCTCTCTGTTCCCTAGTTTGGGCATATTAAAGGAAACATATGTATCTTCTTCTGTGCTTGGCTGGTCTCACTTAACATAATGCTCTCCAGGGCTTTCCATCTTCTTGCAAATGATATAATTTTGTTCTTCTTTATGGCTGAATAGAATTCCATCGTGTGTATTTCCCAAAGTTTTGCTATCCATTCATCTGTTGATGGAGATCTGGGTTGGTTCCATATTTTGGCTATTACAAATTGTGCTGCTATGAACATAGGTATGCATATGTTGCTGTAGTTCTCTGTATTCAACCCCTTTGGAAAAATACCCAGGAGTAGTAGAGCTGGATAATATGGTGGATCTATTCCCAGTTTTCTTAGAAATCTCCACACAGATCTCCATAGTGGCTGAACTAGTTTGCATTCCCACCAATAGTGTAAAAGAGTTCCTCTTTCCCCACATCCTCGCCAGCATTTGTTGTTGTTTGATTTCTTTATGCTTGCCAATCTGACTGGGGTTAGATGGAATCTCAGTGTAGTTTTGATTTGCATTTCCCTGATGGCCAGTGATGTAGGGCATCTTTTCATGTATCTATTGGCCCTTTGTATCTCTTCTTTTGTAAAGTGTCTATTCAGCTCATTTGCCCATTTCTTGATTGGGTTGTTTGTTTTGCTAGTGTAGAGTCTTTTGAGCTCTTTGTATATTCTGGATATTAGCCCCCTATCAGAGTGGTGGCTGGTAATAATCTTCTCCCATTCTGTAGGCTTCCTCTTTAGGTTTTTGATGGTTTCCTTTGATGAGAGGAAACTTTTTAGTTTGATGCTATCCCACTTGTTAATTCTTACTTTAATTTCCTGAGCTTTGGAGGTTTTGTTGAGAAAGTTACTGCCTGTGCCAAGATGTTGTAGTGTTGAACCTATGCCCTCCTCTAAACTTCACAGTCTCAGGTCTAATTTCTAAGTCTTTGATCCATCTTGAGTTGATTCTTGTGCATGGTAAGATGTAGGGGTTTAGTTCCATCTTTCTACAAATGGATAGCCAGTTCTCCCAGCACCATTTGTGGAAAAGGCTGTCTTTTCTTCAGTGTATGAGTTTGGCCCCTTTGTCAAATATTATTTGACTAAAGATGTGTGGATTTGTTTCTGTATCTTCTATTGTAATCCACTGGTCAGTATATCTGTTATTGTGCCAGTACCATGCTGTTTTTACTACTATTGCTCTATATTATAATTTGAAGTCTGGGATTATGATGCCTCCTGTATGTTTCTTATTGCTGAAAATTGCTTTGGCTATTCTGGGTCTTTTCTTTCTCCATATAAAGTTCATGATTGATTTTTCTAGGTCTATGAAGAATGTCACTGGTATTTTAATGGGAATTGCATTGAATCTATAGATCAGCTTTGGCAGAATGGCCATTTTGATGATATTTATTCTGCCTATCCATGAGCACGGGAGATCTTTCCATCTTCCAAGTTCTTCTTCAATTTCTTTCTTTAATGTTTCATCGTTTTTGTTGTAGAGAACTTTTACATCTTTGGTTAGGTTTATTCCTAGGTATTTTATTGGTTTTGAGGTTATAGTGAATGGAATTGTCTTTGTTTCTTTCATTGTGGATTCATTGTTGGCGTATAGAAAAGCCACTGATTTCTTTAGATTGATTCTGTATCCTGTGAATTTGCTGAATTTGTTGATCAGCTCCAGAAGTCTTTTGGTTGAATTCTTAGGGTCTTCCAGATAAAGGATCATGTATGTCATCTGTAAATAAGGATAATTTTAATTCCTCTCTTCCTATGTGAATTCCTTTGATGTTCTTCTCTTGTCTTATTGCTGCGGCAAAGATCTCAAGGACTATATTGAAAAGGAGTGGTGATAGTGGGCATCCTTGTCTTGTTCCTGATTTTAGAGGAAATTCTTGCAGTATTTCCTCATTCAGTATAATGTTGGCTTTGGGTTTACAGTATATTGCCTTAATGATGTTGGAGTATGTTCCTTCTATCCTAATTTTCTGCAGTGTTATTAACATAAATGGGTCTTGGATTTTGTCAAATGCTTTTTCAGCATCTATTGCTATGATGATGTGGTTTTTTTTCCTGGTTCTATTTATGTTGTTAATAATATGTATTGATTTGCATATGTTGAACCAGCCTTGTTTTTCTGGGATGAAACCAACTTGGTCATGATGTATTATTCTCTTGATATAATTTTGAATGTGTATGGCTAGTATTTTGTTTAGAATTTTTGCATCTATGTTCATTAAGGATATAGGTCTGTAGTTTTCCTTTCTTGAGGTATCTTTATTTGGTTTGGGGATTAATGTGATACTGGCCTCATAGAAGGAATTTGGAAGAGTTCCATCTCTTTTAATGTCTTGGAACAGGTTATGAAGCATTGGTATTAGTTGTTCACTGAAGGTTTTGTAGAATTCAGCTGGAAACCCATCTGGGCCTGGGCTTTTCTTTGGTGGAAGAATTTTTATTGCCATTTCTATTTTTGTGGCTGCTATTCGTTGGTTTAGGCTTTCTATGTCCTCTTGGTTGAGTTTAGGTAGGTTAACTGTGCTTAGAAATCTATCAATTTCTTCCATGTTTTCAAGTCTATTGGAGTATAAATTTTTAAAGTAGTTTCTGATAATCCTTTGAATTTCTTCACTATCTGTGGTGATATCTCCTTTTTCATTTCTAATTTTGATAATTTGAATTGATTCTCTTTTTCTTTTGGTTAGGTTGGCCAAGGATTTATCAATTCTATTAATATTTTTAAATTTATTTTTTAATTGGTGCATTGTAGTCATGTATCAATCACATTGGAGTACAAGACTTGAGAGGATATACAAGCACACATCATCCAATCAGCCCTCATACAGCCCCCATCCCATTCCCTCCCTCTCCCTCAATCCCATGCTTGTTTGGTGATTAACTTTAATACATTTGTTTATGTACCTCCTGCGTTTTAAAGAGGCTCCATCCTCCCCTATTCCATACCCTCTGATTGGTCACCTTAGTTGCTTCACTATAGGGCCCTTTCTATAGCTCGACCTCTTCCTGTTGCCTGGAGGTAGAAGGGCTTCCAGGAACCCCAGTAACCCTAAAAAAAAAAAAAAAAAAAAAAAAAAAAAAAAAAAAAAAAAAAAAACCTCTGTTTTTGTCTTTGTCTTTGAAAAAAATAAATACTTCAATCTATTTTTAGACCCAGAAATTTTAAGAAATTCTACAAAAGACATCAAAGAAAAACAAGAAATCCTTGATAAATTGTAAAAGTGATATTTATTAGTGGGGAAAGGATGGACTATTCAATAAATGGTTTTGGGGAAAAATTGATTAACTATGTGGAAAAAATGAAATTGAGCCCCTATATTACAGATCTATATATAAACCAGGTCCAGGTGTGTGAACAGTCATACTTTGAAACTATAAATGCAGAAAGATTAGTAGAATAGGGGAAGGAGTTTGAAGAATGGAGATGGGGAAAAGGACTGAGGAAGGAGACAGTTCAAATAATGCTTTGACGATATATAGAGCTATTACTATTATCTCACTAGCATGTACAGGGAGAGGGGAGAGGGCAGCTTTAGGGGTGTGGAAGGAAGTAAACCAAGTACTGTGCACATTCATGTTTGTATCTCACTGAGCCTCACTATGGTGCATAATAGCAATGCCTTAAAAATGGTATAAAATATATATTGAATTTTGATTTAAAATAAGGAGGATGTTTTTGGGAACTAACCAGGTAGAAAATTGCAGATAATAAAAATATTTTACTTCATTAAAATTAAAACTTTTTTGATCAGGTATGGTGGTGCACACTTGTAGTCGCAGTACTTGGGAGGCTGAGACAAGAGGATATGGGTTCACGGGCAGCATCAGCTACTTAACGAGGCCCTCCTCAACTTAGTGAGACCCTGGTTCAAAATAAAGAACAAAAATATTGGGATGGCCTGGGTTCAATCCCCAGCAACACAAAAAATAAGAAAAATTAAAACTTTTTTGTTTATCCAAGAACACCTAAAAAAGTAAAAAGACAAAAAAAAAAAGCCAATAGAATGTTTTTTTTTAACATATATAACCAATAAAAGTATCTTTGGATAACCACATTAGTAATCATATGAATGTAAATTAATAACACTATGATGTTATATTCTAGTTTCGTAGTTTCAAAGGTGCTAGTTTGATGTGCTTTTCAATATCGGACAGTGTCATTGTTGATGACACTGGAAATCGCATTCTCAGCTGGTGGCAGTATAAATAGTGCAGGTCATTGGCATTGGGAAAGTCTTACCATCCAGCAATTCCTCTGCTAGATGTTTGCCCCAGGGAAGTACTTGTGCACATGTAGCAAAAGTCACACACCAGATTATTCATAGCAGTACTTTTCATAATAGCCTTAAGCTAGAGATGAATCAAATATCCAGCAACAGTTGAATGGGTAAACCACAATACATTTATACCTCAGTATACCATATAGTTGGGAATTGAATGTCAAACATACATAGAAATCACCGAGAAACTCTAGATTATTAGCTCATTTAGTTAAAGTCTAATACTGGAAAAATTTTAAAAAAATGTACATTTAGGAATTCTTACATTAATATAAAAAGTATAAAAGAAATAAGTGGAATGATAAACACAAAATTCTAGATGATGCTGGCCTCCAAAAGAAATAAAGAAGATGGGAAAGCGGAGGATGATGGGAAGAGAAGAGATAAATTGAGCTGGGTGCAAAATGAATCATTGCTGTTCTTCTTTTTAGTATGCGATAAGCCTTTTTCTATTTCTTAGCTTGGATTATGAATTTTTAAAAATATTTTTAAAGAATTTTTTAAAGTTTTTTTTTAAATTTTTTAGCTTGGATTATGAATTCTTTTAAAAATATTTTATTGATCTTAATAGGGTACAAGATGGTGGAGGCATATATCTATACATTACCCAAATAGCCCTTACCCAATTCCCGCCCCATTCCTTCCCCCTTTGTCCTTCTCATGTTTGGCTTAGTGATTGATATTGATATATTTTTAAAGTACATCATGTGCATTAGAGAATTTTCCTCTTACCCCTCTCATCCCCTCAGTTAGGTTGCCATATTTGCTCATCTCTAGTATTTCCTTCTTTGTCTGGAGTTCCTCCTATGATCCACTTTCTCCCTAACTTTCACATATTAGGGAGAGCATTGATTTCTTTTTTTTTGTGACTGACTAATCTCACTTAGTATAATCTCTAGTTTCATCAATTTCACTGTAAATGCTGTAATTGTGTTTTTTTAAATATGGCTGAGTAGAATTCCCTTGTGTACATATCCCATAATTTTGTAATACATTCATCTTTTGATAGACATCTGGGCTGGTTCCATAGTTCAGCAATGGTAAATTGTGCAGGTATGAACATATATACGCATGCTAGTTTGGTAGTTTGGTTTCCATTCTTTTGGGTAGATACCCAAGAGTGGTATTGCTGAATCATATGATAAGTTCATTCCCATTTTTCTGAGGATCCTCCATACTGTTTTGCAAAGTGGTTGCACTAATTTGCAATCCCACCAACAATATTTTAGAGTTCCCACTTCTCCACATTCTAGCCAGCATCTGTTCTTGTTTGTGTTTTGAATGACTGCCATTCTAGTTGGAGTTAGGTGAAATCTCAGGGTAGTTTTGATTTGCATCTTTGATTGCTAATGATGTTGAACATTTTTATGCATTTATTGGCCATTTAAATTTCTTCTTTTGTGAAGTGCTTTTTTTTTTAGTTCACTTGCCCATTTTTTGATTGGGTTATTTGTTTTCTTAGTGTGGAGTTTCTTGATTTCTCTGTATATTCAAGATATTAGTCCTCTATCAGAGGAGTAATTGGTAAAAATCTTCTACCATTCTGTTGGCTCTTGGTTAAAATTATTGATAGTTACCTTTTCTGTACAGAAGCTCTTCAGGTTAATGCAATGCCAGGTATTGGTCCACCTTTTAGTTTCTTGTGGTTTGGGGGTCTTGTTGAGAAAGTTTTTACCTATGCACATATGTTGCAGTGTTGGACCTATACCTTCTTCAAGGAGCCTCAAGATCCTAATTTTCAAGTCTTTGACCCATCTTGAATTGACTCTTGTGCAGGGTGAGAGAGTGGTGTTTATTTCTATTTTTCTGCATATGGTTAATCAGTTTTTCCAATAGCATTTGTTGAATAGGCTATCTTTCTTCCAGTGTATGTTTTTCGCCTTTTGTCAAAAATCAATTGGCTGTAACTGTGCAAATTTGTTTCTGAGTCTTCTATTCTGCTTCATTGGTCTGTGTATCTGCTCTTGTGCCAATACCATGCTGTTTTATTACTATGGTTTTGTAGTATAGTTTAAAGTCAGGTATTGTGATTCCTCCTACATAGTTTTTGTTGCTGAGAACTACTTTGGCTATTCTGGGTTTTTACCTTGGTAATTTAATGGGTATTTTGTTGAATGTATAGATCACTTTTTGAAATATGGCAATTTTGATGATATTTTTACTGCCCATCCATGAATATGGAAGATATTTCCATCTTCTAAGGTCTTCTTTGATTTCTTTTTTCAATGTTTTATAATTTTTTTTTGTAGAGGTATTTTACGTTCTTGGTTAAGTTTATTTCTAAGTATTTTATTATTTGTTGTGGGAGATCCTGAGTGGGAGTGTTTACTGGATTTCTTTTTCAGTGGATTTATGGTTGGTATAGAGAAAATCTTCTGTTTTTTAAGATTGATTTTGTATCCAGACACTTTGCTGAATTTGTTGATTAGTTCTATAAGCTTTTTGGTTGAGTTTGTTGGGTATTCTAAGTATAATATCATCTGCAAATAGTGAAAGTTTGAGTTGTTCTTTTTCTATTTATACTCCTTTGATTTCCTTTTCTTGCCTTATTTCAAGTACTATATTGAAAAGAAGTGGTAATAATGGACATCCTTGTCATGTTCCTGTTTTTAGGTGAAATTCTCAAAGTTTTTCACCATTTAATATAATGTTGGAATTAGGCATATTGTATATTGCTCTAGTGATACTGAGGTATGTTCCTTCCATTCCAATTCTCTGCAGTGCTTTTAGCATAATTGGATGTTGGATTTTGTCAAGTAAGTTTTCAGCATCTACTGAAGTGATCCTATGATTTTTGCCTTTGGTTCTGTTTATGTAATGAATTACATAGATTGATTTTCATATGTTGAAAATCAACATATGAAACATATGAGGGATGCAGGCTTGCATCCCTCGGATGAACTCTAATTGGTCATGGTGTATGATTTTCTTGATGCGATTTTGATGC
Source organism: Muscardinus avellanarius (assembly GCF_963383645.1). Taxonomy (NCBI): domain Eukaryota; kingdom Metazoa; phylum Chordata; class Mammalia; order Rodentia; family Gliridae; genus Muscardinus; species Muscardinus avellanarius. The sequence continues at coordinate 146,913,947 of NC_137786.1, forward strand.
TTGTTGCTAGTATTTTGTTTAGCCATTTTGCATTCAAGTTAATCAAAGATATAGGCCTGTATTTTTCCTTTCTTGAGTTGTCTTTGTTTGGTTTTGGTATTAATGTGATGTTGGCTTCATTGAATGTATTTGGGAGAGTTCTGGTTTTTTTTTTTTTCTATTTTATGAAATAGATTAAGGACTATTGGGATTATTCCTTCTATAAAGGTTTTATAAAATTTACTTGGGAAAACATCTGGTCCTGGGTTTTTCCTAGATGGTAGGCTCTTTATTGCTGTTTCAATCTCTTTGATTGTTATTGGTTTGTTTATATTTTCTATATCTTCTTGACTCAATTTATGAAGGTTGTATTTATCTAGAAAATTGTCAGTTTATTCCAGATTTTCCATTTTGTTGGAAAATCTTTGTTGGAAAAATTTTCATTTTGTTGGAAACTTTTGTTTGTTTTTCAAAGTAGTTTTTGATAATCCTCTGGATTTCTACCCTGTCAGTATTAATATCTCTTTTTTCATCTTTTATCTTTGTAATTTGAGTTGATACTCTCTTTGGTTAATTTGTCTAGTGGTTTACCTATCTTGTCAATTTTTTTCAAGAAACTAGCTTTTGGTTTTGTTGATTTTCTGTATTTTTAAAAATTCTCTACTTCATTGATTTCTACTCTGATTTTAATAATTTCTTGTCTTTTACTGACTTTTCAGTTAGATTGTTTCTGTTTTACAAGGGCTTTGAGGTGTGTCATTAGGTCATTTCTTTGGTGACTTTTATGTTCTTCTTTTGTGAGCACTCAGTGCTATAAATTTTTTTAATATGTTTATAGATGTTTATATTTGAATTTTTTTTTAAGTGGAGAGTTTTTGACCACTCCTACCAGTGGTGAAAATAGAAAAAAAAAATAGAGCATTAAAAAGAAAAAATAATCGAGGTTCAATTTCTTTAGGGCATATTTATTGAGTTACTCAAGTATATGAATGGTACTTCAGTCACTACCAGGAAAATAAAAACACTAAAATAACTCTGTCTTGGGTCTGCTATAAAGTGCAAACATATACTTTCCAGGAAGAATTCACATTACTTCTTAAATTTTCAAGCCTACCAGTTGGGCAGCCTTATTTAAGCTTGTTTTTTCTACATTAAATTTTATTTTGTAAGGAGCATAATAATTAAAATTGATTTTAACATTGTCAGAGAAAACTTAAGTTACCAGAGATGAAAGCCAGGGAACTGTTTTACAGTGTACTCATTTATATTTTCATTTGTTGGCTATAACATGAGCTGTCTCTCATGAGTCAGTGGTCTTATTAAATCAGAAGAGGAAATGTCCATAAAGATTTAATAAGAATGCAGAAAGAGAATTTAAAATGATAAAAATACCTTAATAATTTTAGCTTCATTACTAATTTATAGCATGTGCATGGTTTGTGATTCTTTTTGGCATATTAATTTAATTTTGAAATGTCTTCTAGCTCGGTGCCATGGGAACATTTCTAAACTTATTGGGAGAATCTTTCATTATGAAATGCTTAGGTGGTACAGTAGGGTTTATATGTGATCAGTTTATTGTTTCACATTATATAAGTTTTTATGCTATTGAAAATGTAAGATAGTTATGTTGCAATAATTGCTCGAATGAAACCTTTACAAACCTCTCAAACTTTGAAAAATAAATGGATAATTTTGATGTGGTTTTATAAACCTATGAGGCATCCTGTAATGATAGCATTGGGAACCAGAATATTCAGATATAATTGCTTGGAAGTGATTTGCAATGTCTCTGACTCATTAATTATAAAACTGCTGGCATTTATTTCCTTAATTTATAAAATAAGCAGGGAATGTAACCTATTGTTATTCAACCAATAAATACTCAAGCAAATTATTCTTCAAATATACTCTAGTGAAGCTCAGAGGCTAGCCCCAGATAATATCTATAAAGCATACATAATGTGGTAAGTACACAGTAAATCTTAAAAAAATAGTACACAGTGACATTATTTAGTAAAAATTTTGAAAATGATTAGAATTTACATGCTTGATTAGGATGCTATATATTGCTCAAATATGTAAATGTCAGCATTATAACATTCTTTTGTTATCCCTCTCCCAGAGGAAATCTGATTTTCTTATATTTTAAGCAATAGATAACTGAAATGTAAAAGCATATTTCTATTCTTGCTTTCTCTTCTTGAGTTAGTTATATCGTAATTTGATTAGAAAATTATGTAATGTTATGCTTTTCTTTGGTCTTATATACCTAATTTTATAAAAGGTTTTAGCCAGTTTTTTAGTTTTGAAAGGCAAACCTATACTAAAGTAGAATAGCTCTGATTAAAATAACCAAATATTTGTTACTGCTTGCACTTTGTTTAAAAAATGTTAGTAAGGAAAGGGAAATTGTGTTGCAAATTGACTTGAAAATATGATTAAGAATATGTTAGAAAACCAAATAGTATTTTCATGATTTTGTAGAATATTAAGTTTATCCAAATGTCCAAAAAGTTTTAATTATGGACTTCAGTTCTTAAAAATATTTTTTAGAAATTCATCAAATTTATCTCATAGACATACACATTCAAATTCCCTTCATTAGTTCAGAGAGCAGTACATTTTATATAATGAGGCAATTATAGAGAGATTGCAAAGTAGAGTTAAAAAACAATGTGTAATCATGTTGTAATACTAATGTCTTTAGCAATCTCAATTGCAAATCAGGGAAATGCTATGAATTTTTTAACTGCCTCATCCAAAAGTAGAAAAATTACTGTACAATTTACATGTATTATAATGCATTAAATTGTAGCTCCTTAAACTTCAGCTTCTAATGAATTTACAGGATTTTTGAGATTATAAAACAATTATTCTCTAATTAATTTTTAAATAGCTATTGCTATTTGCAAATGAAACTTGATGTTGTTATTTTAATATTTGGAGGGATTTGCTCTTTGCAAACATTGATATATTTAATTAACACCATGGAATTACAGCATGAGATTGTACTTAGAAGAAGAAAAAACAATTATTTGATAATTATTTTTCTATTATTCCTTAGTAGTTGTGCATTCATAAAATACAAATTGGTACTTTCACCCTGAAGTGTGTAGACATATTTGAAATGCTCTACTTCTGAATCTTGTGTCTAAAAAAGTAAAACCTACAGCATCATAAAGAGTTACATAAGCATTATGTGAAATCACTATTAAGATACTCAGCCTAGTTATTCTCACATCTCTTGTTTGTAGACAAGTTTGAATTTATCTTTATTCTCCCAGATCGTGCATATAGTGGCAATTTTACTAAGTCACTATTTTATTTTAGCAATAATATACAGTGGTACGATTCAATGCTATGAGTAAAATTTATGCCTAGGTCTGTTTTAATAGGTATATATAGTAAATTTATTTGGCTTTAGAAGAATGCATTTGTTTTTTAACAAGAATTTATTTAAAATGTTTCTTCACTGGGAGTTTTCCAGTAGAAAGAGTTATAACAGGTTCTCTTTGTAGTCTGCTTCCTGTTAACTCTCAGAGCTTCATTCTATATACTGTTTTTAGTTCTGTCTTTTAAATCACTGATATTCCCCTCATCTGGTTGTAAATATCATTTGTTAAACATATCCACTTTATACTTAATGTTGATTATAGCAGATTACAATGTTTTTATTTTCATCATCTGACAAAAATTTTAATATTGTCTATATTTATTTCTTTGAATAAGTCATCTATAATGATTTAAACTATTTGATAAGTTCATTTCCTATAGTCTCTGTGGTATATTATATTGTGGTTTCTTTTGGATACTCTCAGCATTTTGTTCTTTCATATAAACGTTAGGACCATTTGTTTTCAAGTCTATAAAGAATGACATTGGGCTGTATTAAACCTGTAAGTTGATTTTGATAGTATGTCCATTTTAACAATATTTATTCTGCCTAACCAAGAATGTGGGAGGCCTTTCAGTCTTCCAGTGTCCTCCATTTCTTTCCTTATTATTTTATAATTTTATTGTAGAAGTCTTTGACTCCTTGTTTAGATTTATTCCTAAGTATTTTATTGTATTTCTGAAGCAATTGTGAATGGACTTATTTTTCTGATTTCTTTTTCAGTTTGTTATTGATTTATAGAAAAATTACCATAAATTAATTTTGTATATGGTTTTTGCAAAATTTTAACCATATTACTTTTCTGTTGTGTCTCTAATTACTATTCCTTATTTGAATGCTTAATATTATGTACAAAATTTTATAGAAAAAAAAATAATACCTAGAAAGGTAATATCCTACTGCAGAGAAATTGTTTTGTATGCCTCTGGCAGAAGACCAAGGACTTCAGTAATCAGGGATCATATTATTAAAGCTGGATTTGGGGCTTTTTGAAGACTAATCTATTTCTGATTCACTCCTATGTTTTTGTTATCACCCTTTTACCTGTGGTATTGCCTGTCAGGGTTTTATCTCAAAATAAGGAGGTTTTACTCAGGCCTGCACCTTGGCACTCTTTGGATTTCGGATATTGTCCCTCTAGTCCTACAAGCTGTCAGAAGTAAAGTCACTTCTTCTGAAGTCAGAATATGCCTATAAGAGAAAAGCACTCCCAAATTTAACACTCATCTCTTCTCATGTTCATTTTCTTCCATTTCTTGGTGTGTTAATTCGTCATTGCATTGTTTGGTGACCAGTAGAGGGTTATTCATACTGCATAATCTGCTGTTACTAGGCATGAATGTTCAAAGTGAAGTCTGTTTTTATAAGAGTTTTACTAATAATGACTCACTCTCGAAACTCTATATTTATGTCTATTTTCAACCTAAGTCACAGATGAAATTATCTTTAAATAGAAAGGACAAATACATCTATTTGTGTGTAAGCTTAGTTACTGCAGAAAAAAATGACATCTGTCGAAATATATCAGCATGCAAGGTAATCACTGTTCTACATGCTATCATATGATAACTCATTAAGTTTCACAATAATTATATGAAGGAAGTATTGCTATTTCCAATTTCCATTTTAAAATGAAGAAAATAATAAAAATAGAGTCCCTAATTACTACACTGTATTGATATTAATAACATTCATATTGCCAAATTTTCCTATTACCTTACATATTCTATTATCTATTAAGTTAGACTTTTCATTACTTTAATCTTAAGTTTGAATTTATGTTAGAGATTAACTTTAAAAGAATAGAAGTAATCTATTTTAAAGTTTTCTATTCAAAATGATTAGTTTTTAAATTAGAAAGAAGGGACATTCTATTAAGTCAGAAATAAATGAGTGTTATTTATGTTATTCTATTATTATTTAAAAATGTTTCTGGCCATTATTGGTCAGATTAAGTGGGGACATCCATAATTCATGTTTCTATATTACTGTTTGCTCTTTATTTTCACTTTTTTAGTGTTTGTTATAGATTATAATACAGAAGCTACATATTTAAAAGTGTTATATTCATATTATTGCATTGGACATACTTTGATTTGATTATACCTTATTCTGGTGAATTGTTTTTAGGTATTAACTGCAATATTTATTCTAGTCATAGAATTACTAATTTTGCATGATGTTGAATGATGAACTTTAATAGAAAGAACATCCTTAATGAGTAATAATGCCTCCATAACATGGATTCATAATGATAGAATATACTACGTTATATCTTAAATGTGTGTGTCAATGAGATAGAATACTAGTGCTAGCTTAATTTGTTCTTTATCTATAATCATGAGTGACTCCGATATTTTATAGTCAATGACATTTTTTACTTTTATTGGTACATTAGAGTCTCACATCATAATGCGGTTCATAGTGATGTATGCATACACCACTTGGTGGGCTTTTCTCTGGCTCCCTCTTCACTTCCCCTACCCATACACAATATTGATATTGAGATCAGTATTTTTACATATGTACATAATGTCAGTGGAAGTGAGTCCTTCATTGAATCTCCTCTTCCTTCCTTCTCCTAGAACACCTTCCTGGCTTCACTGGAGTTTCTCCTCCATTATCTGAAGTCCCTCAGAAAACATATGGCCCTTCACTTTCTGTAACTGACTAATTTCACTTAACATAATGTTCTTCAGTTCCATTTATTTTCCTGCAAATGATACAATTTTGTCCTTCTTTATTACTGAGTAGAATTCCATGGTGTATAAATCCCATAATTTTATAATCTATTCATCTGTTGATGGATACCTATGTTGGTTCCATAATTTGGCAATTGTAAATCGTGGTGCTATAAACATAGATATGCATGTATTAATATAATATTTTGATTTTAATCCCTTTGGAAAGATACCCAAGAGTGATATAGCTGCATCATATAGTGGATCCATTCCCAATTTTCCAAGGAAGTTCTACACTGATCTTGATAGTGGCTGCACTGATTTGCAATACCACAAACAGTGTGGAAGAGGTCCTTTTTCCTCACATCCTCACCAGAATTTATTGTTGTTTGATTTCTTGGTCATTGCCATTCTGATTGGTGTTAGATGGAATCTCAGTATAATTTTGATTTGTATCTCCTTGATTACTGAAAATGTTGAACAATTTTTATGTATTTATTGTCCATTTGTATTTCTTCTTTTGTGAAGTGTTTATTTTGTTCAATTTCCCATTTCTTGTTTGGGTTGTTTGCTTTCTTTCTTTTTCTTTTGAGGTGCTGGGTATAGAACTCAGGGGCATTCTACCTCTGAGCTACACCCTCAGCCTTATTTTTATTCTTTATTTTGAAACAGGGTCTCACTGAATTACAAAGGGTCTCACTAAGTAGCTGAGGCTATCCTCGAATCCAGATCCTCCCATCTCAGCCTCCCAAATGCCGGGATTACAAGTGTGTGCCACCATGCCCAGCTAGTTATTTGATTTATTAGTGTTGTCTTTTAAGTTCTTTGTATATTCTAGATATTAGTCTTCTATCAGAAGAATAGCTGCCAAAGATCATCTACTATCCTATAGGCTGTCTCTTTAGACTCTTAAAACTTTTCTTTGGAGATCAAAAAGTTTCATTCTAATGCCATCTATTGACTGATTCTTGTTTTAACTTCTTGAGCTCTGAGGGCCTTATTGAGACATTTCTACCTATGCCTATGTATAGATGTATTGGATCTATGACCTCCTCTAGTAATGTCAAAGTTTCTGAGCTCATTTCCAGGTCTTTAATCTATCTTGAGTTGCTCTTGTGCAAGATGAGAAATGAGGATTTAATTTTATTTTTTCTACATATGGATAACCAGTTTACCCAATACCTTTGCTGAAAAGACTGTTTTCCCCAACATGTGTTTGGTAGCTTTGTCAAAACCAATTGGCTGTAAGTATGTATATTTTTTCTCTAACTTCTAGCCTGTTTCATTTGTTTATGTATGTTTTGTGCCAAGGCCATGCTACTTTTATTACTATAGCTCTGTAATATAATTTGAAGTCTGGAATTGCAATGACTCCAGCATGATTTTTATTCCGGATAATTTCTTTGGCTATTCTGTACCTTTTGTTTCTCCATACCGAATTTTCATTTTGTCAATATTTGTAATCTTTTGTGTTTTTGTCGTTGATGTTGTTGTTCTCTATTTCATTGATTTATGCTCTGATTTTAATTATCTACTGGCTTCTACTGGATTTAGGATTAGTCTGTTCCTGTTTGCCAAGGTCTTTGAGGTATGTTATTAAACTGTTTATTTGGTAACCTTCTGCTTTTCTTATGTGGGCACTTGGTATCTTAATTTTTCCTCTTAAAACCACCTTCAAAATATACCAGAGATTTTGTTATGTTGTGTCTCTATTTTTATTTAATTCTAGAATTTTTTATTTTGAATTCAGTTGTTCATTAAAATATTTTGTTTATGTCTATTAGGTGAATTTGGTTTATAGTGTTCTTTAGATTTGATGAGTCTTTATTCATCTTTTGCCTGGAAAATCAATTTAGAAATATGAATGGTGTTGAAGTCTCCCAGTAGTATTCTATTTGGGTCTATTTGAGACCTAATGTCTCAAAGATTTAGTTTTATAAAAGCGAATACACCCACTTTTGGGGGGTAAATATTTCTATCATTACATTTTATTGTTGGATTGTTCATTTTATTAGTAAGAAGTGACCCACTTTGTCTCTTCTGGTAAGTTTAGCTTAAAGTCTGAGTCACAGGCTTTTGATATTTTGATCTATGAAAAATAGTTTATTAGACACACATTTCTTCTTACTGAAGAGTTTTATTATGATACTTGTTAATCAGATTTTTCTAAATGGTTCCTATGTGAAGAGACTTACATATTTCTACTAAATGAAAAGAACAGTAATAAGTTGGTGAAAGGATATCCCAAACTAAGATATGTTAAAGAGTGCTGCTGAGTCACAAGAAACTGTGCATGTAAAGAGTACCATTTCTCAGTGTTATTTTGTGCAGCAGTCTTCTGATGTGATAACATGTTCGGATCAGAAATACATTTTTAGTGGAGACATGGTTTAAATATTTCATAAAATTGCTCTCTTAATTATTATCATCATGAGGGTAAATAATTCAAAAGAAGTTATAGCCTATTTTATTTTTATCCCATCTCTAGAGATTGTCTCTCCCAGAAGTACCTGTGCAATATTCTAAGAACAGGTTAAAATTTTTATAAATAAAGTTCTTCATCTTCATGTGGTAATGCTTCATATTTCCTCTGAAGCATACATGCAGCTAGGCAGCTCCTGTTTTTATTTATCTGAGTTTATATAAAGAATGAAAAACTCCATTTACTACTTCTTGTTTCTATAAAACATTAAGATATGACTTCACCAGGCCATTTTGAAAGGTTAGCCCATTATCTCTTAGAATAGTCTCTTTCTTTGGAATCATTGAACAAGCAATCTTTTATTTTTTAGTGCCATTTTAATCAAGTCTCTTTTAATGCAATTTTGCGATATGCCAGCATTAACAGTTTGAATCTTATGATACAAAAATATTAAGATACAATACTACATTTATTTGCTATCTTTACACTAAACACACAGTTGGCTTATGTAGATTTTATCTTATTTTTGCTATTATTTTCTGGAATCTCATTTTTATTCCCAATAAAGGGTTAAAAGTTATAGCTAGCTGGGTGTGGTGGTGCACACTTGTAATCCCCACACTTGGGAGGCTTGTAATCCTCACACTTGGGAGGCTAAGACAGGAGGATCACGCAGGTTAGAAGCCAGCCTCAGCTGGCTTAAGAGACCCTGTTTCCAAATAAAATATAAAATAGGTCTGGGAGTATAGCCTGGAGGTAGAAGGCCCCTGGGTTCCATCCCCATGGGTTCTTTCTTTTCTTTCTTTCTTTCTTTCTTTCTTTCTTTCTTTCTCTCTCTCTCTCTCTCTCTCTCTCTCTCTCTCTCTCTCTCTCTCTCTCTCTTTCTTTCTTTCTTTCTTTCTTTCTTTCTTTCTTTCTTTCTTTCTTTCTTTCTTTCTTCAGTACTGGGGATAAAACCCAAGGGTGTTCTACCTCTGAGCTACACCCCAGCCCTATTTCTTATTCTTTATTTTGAAACCAGGTCTCACAATACTACCAAAAAAAAAAAGTTATAGCTAAGTATCTTTATCAGTTTTCTAGAGTTTAGAAAAGAATCACTGAAAACTAATCCAGAAATTATAATTAAAATCACAAAGAATTTACCAAACAATCCTAATCACATTTTATATTTGGGCTTTTGTTTGCTTTCTTTTTATTTTACGGGTGCATTGTAGTCTCACATCATAATGTAGTTCAGAGCAATAGGGATATACATGCACATAGCATTTGGTGAGCTTCCTTGGAACTCCTCCCCACTCCTTCCCTTTCTCGTATATGATTGGCATTGGTAACATCACATGAACACATACCAATAAAAAGGTTTCCTTCATTAATACCCCCTCCCACATACACACTCCTCTATCTCTTCACTGAGGTTTCTCTCTCATTATCTAACTTTTCTCTTGTGTCTTTGTTATACTCTAGCTTCTGCATATGATAGAAAACATATGACCCTTTATTTTTTGTGACTGGTTAATCTCACTTAACAATGTTTTCTAGCTCCATCCATTTTCTTGCAAATGTCATATTTTTTCCTCTTTATTGCTGAGTAGAATTCCATTCTGTGTATAGTCCACAATTTTGTAATCCATTTATCTGTCAATGAACACCTAGTTCATAATTTGACTATTATAAATTGTGCTGCTATCAACATGCATATGAATGTATCACTATAATATTCTTATTTCAGTCCCTTTGGAAAGGAATACCCAGAAGTGGTATAACTGGATCATATAGTGGATCCATTCCAAATCTCCTGAGAGATCTCCACCAGGTTTCCATAGAGGCTGAACTAATTTTCAATACAACCAACAGTGTAGAAGAGTTTCTATTTCACCATATCCTCGCCAGCTTTTATTGTTTCATTTCTTGAGGATTTCCATTCTAACTGTGGTAAGATGGAATCTCAGTGTAGTTTTTATTTGCATCTCTCTGATTGTTAATGATACTGAATATTTTTCAACATTTGGATTTCTTCTTTTGTAAAATGTCTATTCAGTTAATTTTCCATTTTTTGATTATTTGGGTTTTTAATGTTATAGTCTTTTAAATTCTTATATATTCTAGTGTTTGTGGTGCTGGGGGATTAAACCCAGGTGCATTTTGCCTCTGACCTATACCCCTAACACTTTTTAGTTTTTTGTTTTGAAACTAGGTTTATTGAGTCTCATTAAATTGCTGAAGCTGATCTCAAACCTGCAATACTCCTGTTTCAGCCTCCCAAATGTTGGAATTAAAGGCGTGTGTCACCATGCTCATTTGTTTTTTTTTTTATCTTTTAATCTTTTCATTCCATGTATATATACAAACATAGAGAAATAAAAGCCACAGATTTGAGAAGTAGAAAATAGATTATTTAAAAATCTAATGGATTTAATTCAATATAGTGATATCTTGAAACACAGTGTACCATGTGATGTGGCCAGCCATAGGAAGCATCTTTTGTTGTTATTAATGCACTTCAGTCTTCCTATTCCTGTAGCTGAATTTTTGAGTCATTAAAAGACAACAATTTAATCACCTGAGTTGCAAATATGGTATTAATAATTTAGTACCACAAAGTGCTATTAAAAATTTGTTAAGCAGCTCTGTGTTGATATCATGTCAGGCATATGGTAATTGTCCATGTCACCACTCTGATGAGCCTTATTTGGAATAAGGTTTCCTAGCAACTCATTCTTCTTCCTATTAGCTGCCTTGATTTCTTTACATTGGTGATGCTTCCTACTGTATCAGAAATTTTCACCTGTGTGCAAATGTCATAAGATCAAATTTACATGTAGAGTCAATTCTAAGAAATCATTCTGTGCTGTCACTTGCTTTTAATATGTTTGTTCAAATATTAAATTAACCATTAAAAATTTAGAGAAACCTCACTAATTCAGAGCTGTCTATTTGGGGAAATATGTAATTTTTGACAACAATGTCCAAATTCACGCAAATAGTTCTAATGGGAAATCTGGTGGAGTTGAAGAAACAGAGTAACTTTAATGGTCAAATGACTATGTAAGCTGGAAGCCCATAGGAACACAGGTGTGGAGCGGTAGTGAGTGTACCAGAGGAAGAAAGAGCTATTTTTCAGGCATCTTGTTGTTTCAACTCAGGAAATGCCTGTTTCTTTTTGAATCTGGCTGGAGTCTTGCTGGGAGACACTTTTATTCACTTGGCCAACAAATATTTTTTCAATGCTTACTATTTTCTAAACAATTGTTTAATTCTCTAGGTAAAGCTAAGTGAACCAGATATGTCTCTGAGCCTTCAACAATTAAAATCTGTGTAATCAACAACTACAAATTATTAAATTGGTTAGGAAGTAGAAATATACATGATTTCTGTGTATACTTTTTTCATATTAATATTAGAGATTTTTGTTAGGAATTTAGAAGTTGCTAAAGACTTTAAGTTCTTTGTATAGCTTATATTCAAGACATGTTTACACTCAAATTTACATTGTTTAGGTATCGTGTAGATTTTGCTATGTTTCTAAAGAACTGAAAAACATTGAAAATCAGCTATGTTTAATATCACTTAATCTACATAATAACCTTTAAAGGCCACATTTTTATGTTCACTTTTTATATACTTTAAAAGTCAGGAAAATAAAACATCAGGGGGTTAAATAATACATATAAGATTATAGATAAGTTAATATTGTACATCTATTTTATGTTAGATTTATGCCAAGTGTTTTATATATTTTAAGTCTTTTAGTTCCTCTAAATATTCTGAAGAGTAAGTTTCACTAATTTTTTTTACATGTAAAAATTTGAGTTTCATAAAATTTACAATTTTGACTGTTATTATATAGGTAATCTATTGAAGAACGGAATCTGAACCCAACTTTATCTGCTTGGAAAAGAAACCTTTGATATTCCCATTGTACTAGACTTGCCAAATCATCACCAGAATGCCCACAGTAGTATATTTGTTACTAGAGTCCTTAATAAGTGGTACCTCTCCCACTGTTTATTGTGCACCAGGCATTAGGCTGAACTAGAATATATTTTTCCTTCCTTCCTTCCTTCCTTCCTTCCTTCCTTCCTTCCTTCCTTCCTTCCTTCCTTCCTCCATTCTCTCTCTTTCTTTCTTTCTTTCTTTCTTTCTTTCTTTCTTTCTTTCTTTCTTTCTTTCTTTCTCTCTCTCTTTTCTTTCTTTCTTCAGTACTGGGGATAGAACCCAAGGGTGTTCTACCTCTGAGCTACACCCCAGCCCTATTTTTTATTCTTTATTTTGAAACTGGGTCTCACTGAGTTGCAAAGGGCCTCACTAAGTAGTTGAGCCTGTCCTTGAACTGCCATCCTTGGGTCTCAGCTTCCAAAATGCTGGGATTGCAAGCATGCACCACCATGCCTGGCTTCTTTCCTTCTTCCTTTCTTCCTTTCTTCCTTCCTTCCTTTCTTTCTTTCTTTCTTTCTTTCTTTCTTTCCTTTCTTTCTTTCTTTCTTTCTTTCTTCCTTCCTTTCTTGTTTCTTTCTTTCTTTCTTTCTCTTTCTCTCTTTCTTTCTTTAGCATTATATAAATATACATATATATGTACATGTATGTGTATATATGTGTTTTATATAAGTATGTATGCAAGTAGAACTAATGTATTTACATGCATATGTGTTTTAACAATATTTCATATTTGAAAACTTGTATGTATATGCATATTTTCATATATCTAAAATAATTAAAAACCATAAAAATTCTTACCTTTACTTATAACTGAGAAAGCCAAGACTCAGAGAGGTTAAGGGGCTTATTGCAAATAAGAATAAATAAATAAGATTAAATAGAAGTTGACCCATGTCTCAGTCAGAATTCCCACTGCTATATTCTAAATGGCTAAACCTACTTCCTGTAAGTTGCTCACAGTTTCCTTGGGGATGTGAGGTTCTATCCATGTGAGGCTGGGGACCATGGACCTCAGGGCATGGCAGCAGGAAGCAGGGAAGAAGAGCACAAGGCCTTGCTCTCACCTCGGGAACCCCCAAGGCCACATTCCAAGACTCCTCCTTAGCAACCAAGCCCCTTTTCTAACACTGCTACCTTGATTCTGTGAGGGAAACCACTACAACCCACAATTGAATTCATACCTGCTTCACTTCAAAGTCCATATTCTTAACCATTATCCAATACCACCTTCTAAAATATAATTAGGCCGGGCGTGGTGGCGCACGCTTGTAATCCCCGCGCTTGGGAGGCGGAGACAGGAGGATCGCGAAGGTTCGAAGCCAGCCGCGCTGGCGTAAGAGACCCTGTGTCAAAAATATAAAATAGGTCTGGGAGTGTAGCCCGGAGGTAGAAGGGCTTCCAGGAACCCCGGTACCACCAAAATAAATAAATAAATAAATAAATAAATAAATAAATAAAATAAATAAAATAAAATAAAATATAATTAGAACGTATGATGATATCTAAGTTTATGACTAAGCTAATATCTCTAACCTTCCTTAAATTGCTATTTTTCCTGTTTTTAAGCAATTTTAATATATGATAGTGATACAATGTCTTAAAGGCATTCTAATTTGAGTCAAACTCTATTGACTATAACTGTACATGGAGATGCTGAACTAATGAGGATAATTGTATCTGCACTTAATATGAAAAGTCAAAAATTGCTAGTTCTATAGAATTTGAAAATCTCTGAAGAAAAATTAAGTTGGGAATTATATTGAAATAGAAACTTTGAGTCAGGCATGGTAGTGTACACCTGTAATTCCCCTGGGAGGTAGAGACAGGAGAATTTCAGGTTTGCTGCTGTCTTGGCAACTTAGCAAGACCCTGTTTAAAAATAAATAAATAAAATAGGGCTGGGGGTATAGCTCAGAGATATAATACACCTGAGTTCAATCCTCAGTACCCTTTACACACACACACACACACACACACACACACACACACACACACACACTTTATTAGCTTTTTCTGAATAATAAAAGATATGATTTATTCTTTGTGGTAATATCCTAATCCAAACCCAGGAAATAAGAGATTTAAAACCATAGATGAGTATTTAAAAGATATATTTACTCTTTACAACATATTCTCCATATGGTATCAGTTGATCCTTTATGAATATTAAGTTATATAAAATTACTTTTACATGTGTATGTATGTATGTATGTATGTGTGTATATATTTTGTGGTACTGGGGATTGAACCCAGGGGAATTCTATCTCTGAATTGCATACCCAGCCCGATATAATTTTTTGTTTTGAAACAGCATCTTGCTAGGTTTCTGAGAGTCTTGCTAAGTTTTCGAGGTTGGCTTCAAACCTGAGCTCTTCCTGTCTCAGCCTCTCCGTGAGATTACAGACATGTGCTACCATGCCTGTATTAGTAATAACCAAAAGCACTAATTGAAATTGTAAAATAAAATATAATCAAAGGGTTTGATCAGTTAGCCAGTAAGCATTTACTGAATTTCTTTCATGTGCAAAATTACATCATTATTGGTTTGCAGGTCAAACAGCATGGGACAAATATCAACCTGTTTTTACTTCTCTCTGTCTTTTTTTTTTTTTTTTTTTTTTGGCTCATGTCTGTCTACACAATACCGAAACATCTGGTCCCTTTAATCCACTTAATCAAAAACTGAATTAGGTTCCCATATTTTCAAACTCCAGGATTCTATTCAACTTATTTGCTTTAGTTAATTAGTTTATCTGGTAGCAATAGCCTGTTTAGTTTTTTTAATTGGGATTGAGATTTCATCTTACATATAAAAAGATACAGATACAGAAGAAAGAAAACAAGAGTCCTGTTTCTTCTACCTCAGTTAAGCATTTTAGAGACCTTTCTGTTCCCTGTCCACTGGTCTATCTTTGCCTTCTTGTCTGGATTTGTTTTTCTTCTCTCTAGCTGTCCCACCTGTGGGTACTGTAAAGCTCCCTTCCCTTCTCAGTTTCATAAAAGTGGTTGTCGTTTTTCTATGAATTAAAGAACTACCTTTAAAAATTTATATTGATATGAAAAATGGACACAAAACTCTTCATACTGGTTAGTTAAGTTTCTATTTTAACCTTATAATTTTATATTTGTATTTTCCAAATAAGTGTATGAATTATTTTTAATTATGCAATCATTTTTATTATCTGTAGAAATTATATTAGTGATATCATCATGGACCATTTGTCTTTTAATCATCATAGGTTTCTCTAAATAAAATAACTCATAGTTTGAAAATGATAAAGAACAAGCTCTCATCTATGTAAAAAATTAATACAGAACCACCAGCATACTGCACAGGCTAAACTGAGCAGGCTAAAATTTTCGTTGGCTAAAAATTGATGGGTTAATCAAATCCTTTTAAAAAATTATTCTGTAAAACATTTTCTAGGAAAACTCGACTTGATAGAAATAATGGTCATAAAATAAAACTATAATGTTTAAAGTTAGTATGCATAAACTGCTATTAATGATATGTAAATCATCACTATAAAATTAAAATAGGAATAAATTGATATCAATCAACTTTCAGAAGAAAACTGGCAGTGTAAAATTTTTAGAATCAGTTTAACTGTACTATGTAAAATGTAGATCAAGAAATTAATTTAAATCTCAGCATTTAGTCCAGGAAATAATTTCTTCTGGATAATTCTTGAACACTGATAAATTTCTACATTTGATTTTAACTTTGTACTCCTTCAAAGTAATCCTGATGTCTCACACTACAGCTGCTTTATTAGCCAAACTAATTTTTTGAAGAATTATTAAGAGATATGTCATATTTAGACATGCATGCTAAATATATTTAACTAAATTTACCAATTGCTAGAAAAAAACTAGAGAATTTAACTTAGTTATTGTGACATCGATGGTGATAATTTACTTTATACATATATGTGTATAATTTGTTTTCTCTAAACATTTACTGTACACATCATATTCTTTTATATTTGCCATTTATTTATTTTTGTCCTGTCATTTACTCGGCGTACAAGTAAACAGACTGGTTTATTTATTTGTATAAATGCATGGCACTTTCCATTCTTTGTCTCTTATTTTGTTGCTTCATGTGAAATTGCATATTCACAATCATATCCTTCTGAAAAATGATAAATTTATCCTATACTTATTTTATCTTTAGTAATCAAGGCAGTAATAAGAAATTTTGCCGCAAAAGCAAATTGAAATAAAGTAGAAGTGACTTTGGTATTGAGACTGTATTATGAGGCTGTTACATAGTGTGATTCCTGTACTCTGCACTGGAGCATCTTGTGGTGTATTAAAATCCTTTTAGTTATATGATGGTAACAAGCTATATCCATTTTTTACCTATAATGTTTTTTTCTTTTGACTCATTAAAAAATTCTCATTTTAGAATTAAACAGACATGCATAGGGAAACAGGTGTCATACCATATTTTAAGAAGTCTAAGCATAATATTTTAGCCATACACAATCATTGCAAATCTTCCCTCTTCAGGTTGGTGCTTCAAGGGCTATTTTTTACCCTCAAATATTTCCTCCCAAATGGATAACTCCTATTTTATGTTGTAAAGTTATTTACATGGTCACATAGATTGATATTTTGATTCAAAATATTACTTAAGGCAAACATTTCTATCCAGCCCTATCACATTGTTTGGATGGTTAGTTCATTTCAGATTCTAGGGCCAAATGTATTTGTGTAAAGACTCAGATTTTTTTTTTTTATTGCTACTGCTGTCTGAAAAATCAATGCCCCTATGATCATAAAGTGAGCTGTTTTTTGCTTTATTGAATTAGAGCCAAGATACCCTTCCTTTTCTTATAGGTTAGTTTAGTCAGAACTGAGCCAGGGATAATTTGTAAAAGGACAATAATATAGTAGCTTAGGAAAATTCAGATATAACTAAGTGACTAACAATTGGTAATTGTAAAATTATAAAAGTTGAAAAATTTGGAGGAAAACTTCCTTGTTATACATACAATACATAAGATACTGAGAGAGAGAGAAAGAGGAGGGAAGAGAGAGAGAGAGAGAGAGAGAGAGAGAGAGAGAGAGATAGAGATATCAGGAATTGGAATATGTGAATAGTATTTATAATGTGATATCTGAAAAAATATATAAAATAATTTTAAAGATTTATTTTATTTTATATATTTTTTCAGATATCACATTATAAATACTATTTACATATTCCAATTCTAAGGAACGAACATAGGCAGTGTTAACATATTTGTGCATATAAATGATGTTTCTATTTTATCATGCTGTTGCCATTCCTTAAAGAGCTGCCTTTTCCAGAAATTCACACAGAGCTGTGCCTCAGAACTCATCTTAGATAGAAGTCTTCTACCTCTAGAATCTCAGCTCCAAATCACTTTCCTCACAACCACTTCTGCCATCTCCTGTTCTACCGTTCTTCCTGATCACTGAGAGGTCCAAAGCTGCATCTGTTCTTAGGCTTCCCATTCATCTTAACTATTTTTCCCGTCTGCGTTATTTTGCTATGGCTTTCATAATGCAGCTTCACTGACTGGGTGGCTAAGAACAACACACATGTACTGTCTCACATATTTGGGGGTTGGACGTCTGAGAAATGAGTGATGGAAGCCGTGTGCTCACTCTGAAGACACTAGGAAGGCTCTGTTCAGGTCTCTCTTCTAGATTCTGGAATTCTCAGCTTGTGGCAGCATCGCTTCATCTACGAGGCATTCTTTCTTTATGATGGACATCTGTGTCCATTTTTTTTCCCATAAAACTCACAGTCACATTGATTTAGGGGTTCACCCTACTTCAGTATAAAATCATATCCACTTAAACAATTGTATCTACAGTTATCCTGCTTCCAAACAGGTTTACATTCTGAGAGATTAGAGACAGTACTTTAATTTATGAATCTGTAAGGAGGAGGCTAGGCATAGTCCAACCCTAAACACCTTATCTAGCCAGGATCTCATTGTTTTCTATCTCAGTATCGCTCATCCTGGACCTTTCATTTAACTATTGTTTATCTTCCATTGTGTTGGACTACCTAAGTCAAAGGTTATTGCTCTAGAACCGATATGTGCTTTTGGAGAGGATTACATAATCATAATCATGGTGATTAAATATCCATGAAGAATGCATACCTTTTAGAATAAACTGGGACCTAAATTTGCAATATATCCCCTACCTGTGACTGTTACAAATATATACAAATTTTTGTGGCACTAGAAGTTAAACCCAGGGGCATTTTACTTATGAGCCATACTACCAGCCAATTTTACTTTTCTGTTTTGAATAAGGGTCTCACTAAGTTGCTAAGTATTTCACTGAGTTGCTGAGGCTGGTCTGGAACCTCTGATGTTCCTGTCTCAGCCTCCCAAGTACTGAGATTATAGGTGTGTGCCACCATGCCCAAATGCAAATAATTTTCACTGTCTGAACATCATTACTTTTAGTGTAAGAAGGCCCTTCATTTACTAAGTGAATGATTGAAGATATCAATGTAAAGGAGTCCAACTTTTCTTCTACATACCTTCCCGACATTGTGCTTTTATGAAATGTCTTTTCTTACTTTTTCTATCTCTCTGCTCATACTGCCTAAGTGTGTCAAGAAAATTCTCTTTTCTTTCTTTCTGGTACTAGGGATCGAATCCAGGGCCGTTCTTCCTCTGAGCTACACCTCCATCCCTATTTTATTTTATTATTTTAAAATTTTGAACCAAGGTCTCACTAAGTTGCCCAGACTGGCCTTGAATCTGTGATCATCCTGTCTCAGCCTCACAATTATTTTATCTGTTTATTTATTTTTAATTTACTTATTATTATTTATTTATTTATTTATTTTGGTGGTACTGGGGTTCCTGGAAACCCTTCTACCTCCAGGCTACACTCCCAGACCTATTTTATAGTTTTTTATTTGGAAATAGGATATCTTAAGCCTGTCTCCGCCTCTCAAGCGCGGGGATTACAAGCATGCGCCATCACCCCCGGCCTATAATTATTTTATTATAGGCATACACCATCATGCCTGGCTTTCCTTTTTAAATATTTCACAATTTTTATCTTTTTTTTTTTTTTTTGGTGGTACTGGAGGTGGAACCCAGAGGCTTTCTACCTCTGGGCTATACTCCCAGACCCATTTTTATATTTTATTTGGAAACAGGGTCTCACTGAGTTGCTGAGATCCTCACTAAGTAGCTGAGGCTGGCTTCGAACCCATGCGATCCTCCTGTCTCAGCCTCCCAAGCACGGGGATTACAAGCGTGCCCCACCATGCCCGGCTGCACAATTTTTATCTTTTTGAAAGATTTTCCCTCTAATTATGCTACATTCAGCTTCTCCAAATAGGATCAAACATAATAACAGCAGCCAGCCACTCGGTTGTCTTTCCATTGCTTCTGAAACATGGACTAAGTAAATGTCAGTACATTTAATCTGTCCCCAGGCTAGTTTTTCAACCTATATTCTATTAAATAAATCTTCCTCCATACCTTAATTAGTATGATTGAAATGTCATACTAATTGCTGCTCTGCACATTGCTGCCTCTGTATTAACTGTGTTGTTTCTGTTTTGCCTTTTTGTATTTATCTTGTTTGTTGTTGTTGTTTCTTTGTCTTCTGTCTTGTGGGTCTGTCTTGGCCCAATTCATTAAAGTCATCCTCAACAGTCATATTCTCTAAATAGCAACTATTTACTCTTTAGGAGTTTTTTACCTTTTTTTTTACAATTAATTGTTGATATTTAATATTTTATGCATTATAAATAAATTTGTAACCAGGCATGGTAGCATACTCTTTAAGGTCAGTATTTGAGAGGTTGAGACAGAAGTATTGCAGGTTCAAAGTCAACCTCAGCAACTTAGCAAAACCCTGTTTAAAAATAAAAATTTATATATGGCTGGGGCTCTAGCTTGAAGGTAAAATGCCCTTATTTCAATCCCCAATACAAAAAAATAAATAATAAAAAGTTCCTGTCAATTTTCATGTTTTACTTTCTAGAATTTAAGAAACTTCAAGACTGGGGCCATGTCTTATTCATCTTTTGATTTTATAGTACAAGCAATTATTAATATTTTTGAATAAAAAACTAATTCACAAATGCAGAATGCTGATCCTAACAATAGGGAAAATTATGTTCCCATATATCCTTACTCAGGCTTTGTTAATTTTTTATACAGTGTTTTACCATTCAAAATATTTTTAAATATACTTATTATATGTTTGACATCAGGTCCTAAATACAGAAAACCAATTTATTCTATGATTTAATTTTGTAAATAAGCTCATTATGTTAGCATTTGGTGAATATAATATTAACTTTATATCTTAAATTTAAAAAATGGAAGGTTGTTTTTTCTGGTAATGGTGAAGATGAAGCCCAGGGGGCATTCTACCTTCGATCTATATTCCAGCCCTATTTTATTATTCTTTATTTTGAAACAGGGTCTCACTGAGCTGCACAGGACCTCACTAAGTAGTAGCTGAGGCTGTCCTCAAACCACGGTCTTCCTCGTTTAGCCTCCCAAATGCTGGGATTACAAGGGTGTGCCATCAGGCCCCGCTGGAAGTTTATTTTGAAAAATAAATTAGAACATTCTTTCTGTCCTCTGAATGTCAGTAGCCATGGCTCAGAACTCTGCTTGTAGCACACTGCTATTTATGTCAATGGTAGGACATTATTTTTCCTTCCTTTTTCTTCATTTTAACCAAAAATACCTGAGAACTACAACTTAAAGGAAGAAAGGTTTATTTTAGGGCTCACGCTTTCAAAGGGTTTAGTCTTTGGTCAGCCAGCTCCAAGAGAGAGACCATGGGGCAGGGCTTCAGAGCATGTTTGAGGAGGAAAAGCCAATTTCAGCTCATAGTGGCATGAAACAAAAGCATAAAGATATAGCCCCTATCCCTGGTCAAACCTCTAGAAATCCACCCCCTCTAGCCATGCCCTGCTTCCAAAGCTGGTTTCATTGCCCACACATGAGGTTTTACATGCCATTTTAAACCCAAACCATAACAGACATAAAGAAAACCAGGTCCTTGTGTCTGTTTCAAGAAAGGACTTTCTATGTGAAAAGAGAATATGACATAGTCTAGTGACCAGGTGCGTGATAGTCTCCATAGGAGGATAAAACTTTGAGTTTCTCTAAACTGGGTTTAATTAAATGGATCCTCTTCAAATTCTAGTGTACATCCTTTGCTGCCATAGCTGACAAGACTCTAGAAATAGAGCAGATTCTTCCTTTTGATATGCTGCATACATTTTAATGTCTTGCATCTAGAGCACTACTTGCATAATTCACTAAAGTTACCAAAAGTTGAATAATTAGCTCTTTCTGCCATTAGCTAGTTATTAGAATTGTCATTACCAACTCTTTTCAGAGAAAGTAGAAAAGTCTAAAGTGCACCAGAAGCTGAGCTAGTCGTATATTTTCCATTGCAACATTATCCTATTAAGATAGTATCCTTAAGAAAGGAGATGTGGATTAGTATGCGACGGAACACAGAGAGAAAATTAACCAGCCATCATCTTTTCATTTAAGAAGCAGTCACATGATTAAATTGCTGAGCTAAAAATTCATCTCTAAAAGTTATACTTTAGCAGAATGACTGATTTCATTTTATAGCTGTCAGTTTGATTGACAAGTGGGACCCATCATGTGTATTTCTATTCTTGTAATTCAAGGACACCTTTAAAAGATTTCCCAAGAGAAAAGAAAGAAATGTGTAGATAGAAAAAATGGGGGCACTGCATTTCTGATTAAGATCTTACTTAAGAATATAGAATTTTTCCTACATTTACTATGGTGCTGAAACCACTACACTGGAAAAATGCCTCCTTTGTGGGGTGACTTGTACAAATCAAGTATTTTGTTCTTTTTTAGCATTCATTTTTAGTACTATATAATTCATTTCATTTATAGTAGTATCATTTTGTATTTTTATATATTTGCGTTGGTACTGTACTGTCTGAGTACAGGAAGAGCTTCTCTTTAAAACTTCTTGTTATAACTTATGAAATTATTTAAAAATTTATTATGTTTTACTGGTATATTTACTGTTAGCTGTTTGTGGTATTCTATAGTGAGTTTTGAAGATTCTGAGATGAGGCCTTAGTTATAGGTAGCCTATTTGGAATAGAGAAAGAAGATAAGGAGTAAGAATAAGAACGAGACAGAGAAGAAGGAAAAAACAGTATTAGGAAGGGGCTGGGGACGATCCTGCCAAGGACCTATGCCCTTCAAACAGCTTCTGCCTCTACCTTCCCTGGCCATACCTCCCAATAAGGCAATCACTTCCCCCAAATCCCACTTCTAAATATTGCTATATTGGGGTCCAAGCTTCACCACATAAACTTTTGGGGACATTTCATCAAAACCATAATGAATATGTATCTAGAGAAGGATTGAAAAGAATATATATCTGTCCTGAATTGGTTAACACCCAAAGACATTAACTCCTTCTCACTTCTGGGCTGTGATAACTTACCCCAGTGGGTTCTGCAGCATTAGAGAAACAGCAAGTGAAAGGCATCGGCGATATCTTAGCTATTTTGCACAGTGCTACAGTGAACATGGGATTGCAGATGTCTACTCAATATTCTGATTTTAATTCACTTATGTAGACCTCCAGTTTTGAGACTGGTGAATGATAATTCTATTTTTAGTTTCCTGAAGAAACTGCATACTTTCTCCCCCCCAAAAAAATGGCTGCACAAATTTAAAATTCTATAGACAGTGCATAAACGTCCCCTTTTTCCACATTCTGACCAAGACTCATTGTGTTTTTAGTTTTTATCTCTGATGATTAACGATGATAAGTACTTTTTCATGTTTCTATTTGCTTTTTGTATGTATTTCTTTGAGAATAGTTTATTCAAATGCTTTGACCATTTGTAATATGGTTATTTGTTTTCTTTTAAATGAGTAGTTTATGAATTTCTGTATACTTGGACTATTAACTACTATAAACATCGCATTGTTACCCCATAAACATATATAGTATAATTAGTATTTATCAAGAAAAGCAAAATATGCTGGCGTGGTGGCACATGCTTGTAATCCCAGCATTTGGGAGGCTGAGACAGGAGGATCGTGGTTTGTGGACAGCTTCAGCTACCTAGTGAGGCCCTTTGCAAATCAGTGAGACCCTTTTTCAAAAAAAAAAAAAAAAGAAAAAGAAAGGAAAAAGAAAACTTAAAAACAAGACTCAAGAGGTTATAAATGCAGACTGAGTCTAAGAGCTCCTGGAACTGTTCAGCAGCTAGGGCTAAACTCAGAGGTGGGCTCAGGGATATGAAGTGGGGCAGAAAAATAATTGGATACATTAGACATGAGGTTTAAAACATGATCAGTTCCACAGCACAAATGAAAACCTAATGCCCAAGTGTTTTTATGTGGTACTGGGGATGGAACCCAGAAACATTCTACCTCCAAGCGATAGCCCTAACCCTACTTTTTTTTCTTTTATTTTGATATAGAGTCTCCCTGAGTTGCAGGGACTCATGAAATAGCTGAGGCTGGCCATGAACCGTGATCCTTCTGTCTTAGCCTACCTAATACTGGGATTACAAGTGTGTGCCATTATGCCCAGCACCTTAAAACTGTATATTTAAAATATTTTGTATTGTGAATGACAGTAAAAAATAAAGTGTGTATGATTCTAGTGGGCATACATAAGCATTTATAAAATGCTAACATTACTCTGAGCAATATAATCTGATATTTTCCATCCCTTACTATGCTGTGTTATTCTACTCTGTTCTGTTCTTTTTAATTAAACAATGTCATTCATAGCTCCCTAAAGCAATTTTAAAACCTCTGGTTTGGAAAACAGTGGAGGAAATGTAATTAAATTAGTTTACCTAAGGAGGTAAGTGATAGCATATTAATACTATTAAAGTCAGGTGATCTGGAAGCATAAACAGTCAAATTGTGAGAAACAAAAGTCACGCTATCAAGGTCAATTTTAAGAAGAGTATAGTGAATTCCTCAGAAATTAAAAGTTAGAATTGCTTGGGTTTATATTTCACGGTTCTGAATTTCATCTGTCAGTGTTTCAGAGTCTATAAATGGGCAAAGAACATCTAGCTCCCTAAGAGAATGATCAGGGTGGGAACACACAAGGGCTGAATAATCAGGTGCTGTGTCTCCTGGTTTTGCCTCAGCTGCTTTGCGTCCTGCTGTTGCTGTTCCTGTGTGTGCAGCAAGGGCAGGCAGGTACACCCTGCATTGTGTGTGCACGTCCACATGGCATTCGACTCTGCAGTCAGAGCTAACTAGTGTGATACCTCAGAATCCCTTGGCATTTTATGTTTGTTTCAGACGTGTTGTTTTGACAGTTGTCATTTCTAAGCTCCTTTGCACTTTTTCATGGAGAAAGAGCTTTTAGTCTTCTAAGAGCTGAGCTCTATTATCATAACCACCTTTTAGAAAGGAGAAAATTACCTGTAATTTTTATGCTCTGAAGGTGTATCATAATAAGTCAACCACCCACCTTACTCTCAAAATCAAATGGTGTTTTTTATTTTTAAGAAACTATTCTATCTCTTCATTTTCTTTGGAGGAAATAGGAGCTGAGAATTTAGGAAATCCCCCCCCCCCACCCCAGGATTCCCAGAGCTTTGGCTGTCTCTTTGTACAGTCAGCTCTTATGTTTAGGGCTGTCACTACCAGGGTATCCTCAAGCATTGCAGTTGTGACCCATGTTTCTTTAAGGACACCATTAAAGTTAAAGAGTAAGTGAGCTGGCCAGGGGGCAGCAGCCCTCACATCAGCTGTAACTGTCCCTGTGGAATTCCACCTGGGTAGGCATATGCAACCCCTCTGGAACCCCCCAGTCTTTTAAAATATTGTATTAGTGCATTCAATTATGCATCATCTGAGATCAATGTGATGCATTCATATATGGGCATGTTACTTGGGTGTGTTTCTCTCTGGATCTCTTCTCCCCACTCCCTCCTCCTATACATGTTAGTGAGAATGGTAGTGATACCTTTATGAATGGGCATAACATTATTTGTTTGGTTTCCTTCCTTAAGCTTCTTTTATTTTTTCCCCTCCCCTATCACCTTCTACTATTCTACTAATCTCTTTATTCATGAAGTCCATTTTCTTTCGTTGTTTTTCTCTAGCTTCCACATATGAAGAAAACATGGCCCTTGACTTTCTGACACTGGCAAATCTCAGCACGGTATTCTCCAGAATATTCTCTATTCTCAATTTCTTGCAGATCAAGTAATTGTGTTATTCTGTATGGCCCAGTAAAACTCCAATGTGTGCATATACTTTATTTTATTTATCAATTTTTTCTTGACAGGCACTTAGGTTGGTTCCATAATTTGATTATTTTGACTTTTTCTGCTATTAAAATGGCTAAGCACATATCATTATAGTACCCTAACTAATTATTTGGGAAAGATATCAAAGAGTGTCATGGTTGGGTCATATGATGGTACTATTCCTAATCTCTTGAGAAACCTCCATACTGACCTCCATAGTGTTTATACTAATCTATAATTCTACCAACAGTGTATGTCTGTTTCCTCACATCTTTTCCAGCATTTATTATTGTCTTAATGTGTGTCATTTTAACTGGAGTTAATGGAATTTCAGTGTAGTGTTGATTTGCATTTTCCTAATTGCTAATGGTGAGTAACATGTTTCCATGTATTTGTGGGCTTTTGTATTTCTTCTTTTGAGAAGTTTCTATTCTGTTGACAATTTTCTGATTGGAGAACCCCTACTCTTAACTCTACCTCAGTACTTCTGCAAATCTGTCTCAGTGGAAGTAGCATGTGTGTATACACACATATAAATCAATAGTTACCTGTCTATATTAAGTTTTCACTAAATAGCAATTGAAATTGATCATCTTCCAATGAGAGAGAGAGAGAGAGAGAGAGAGAGAGAGAGAAAGAAGAGGGGAGAGGAGAGGAGAGGAGAGGAGAGGAGAGGAGAGGAGAGGAGAGGAGAGGAGAGGGGAGGGGAGGGGAGGGGAGGGGAGGAGAGGAGAGGAGAGGAGAGGAGAAGAGAAGAGAGAAGGGGAGGCAGGAAGTCAGATACCTTTGAAGTCTGCTGCTGGACATGCTCTCTGGCTGGGTTCACAGCTGTTCTTAATAACCACCTTCAGTGTTAATATGTAGACAGTTGTTGCTTTCTCTTTGTTAGAAGGGCTCTCCTAGTATAGTAATCCAGAAGCTAATCCCATGCATTGTTAATGGTACCTTTTGAAATGACTGGTGATGAAAATAACTGTAGTAAGTGTTGTGTACTACCTGAAGATTTGCGAAGCACATTAGCAAGTGAAAGATTCTGAAAAGTATCAAAGATAAGAAATTTAACTATTTTGTCCAGCACTTCCCGCATTTGCTCTTTCATAAAACGTCTCTTGGTCCTTGAAGGATTGTGGTTGCTCATGCAGCACTTTATGGAAAAGAATGTTTTGACCACAGTTTAATTTTGTTTCTTCCTGGGTTCCCTGACATTCTTTCTTTTATAAAACTTTGTCACTCTGTATTCTAAGTTCCCCTGGAAAACCCTCTCATACCTTGAAACATACCTTTCTCTCTCACAAATTTTCTATATTGTAATGTCAAGGTCAACCTCAATGATATTAGTAGCCATTAACCACAATAATGTCTGTTGGTATATGGAAATAAAAAATGTCACATTATTGATGTTTGATTGCTATACTTGAATCCACTTTGTATATTGCTGTGATTTTTCAAGTTCCAAAGACACAAAATTCTATTCTTCTTTCACATTGTCACCAGCCGTTTGTGGATCAGTAGTAAAGATGAATGGAGTTGGGAACTATAAGGGTAAAAAATCTTCACTTAGAGGGAGATAAAATAGAGAATGATGATATGTATATTGATTATTTTTTTACTTCTTTGACTCTAATCTTAATTTTTGTATTTAAATATCATTATCATAACTTTGTTAGTATTATTAATTTGTTGAGAATCTACTTGGTGTCATACTTTTTTTTTTTTTTTTGGTGGTACTGGGGTTCCTGGAAGCCCTTCTACTTCCGCGCTCCACTCCCAGGCCTATTTTATATTTTTGAAACAGGGTCTCTTACGCCAGTGCGGCTGGCTTCGAACCTGTGCGATCCTCCTGTCTCCGCCTCCCAAGCACAGGGATTACTAGCGTGCGCCACCACGCCCGGCTATACGTTTTTATAGTATGAGTAAATGTTAATTATTTTTGTCATCTCAGCAACCTTATGAATTATGCATCAATTCTCTCATTAATGAGACAGATTCACACAAAAATGAATGTGGTACTTGTTCTAGTCACATGGTCACATATGAAAAAACTAGAAATCAAAGCTAGGACATTTTAGTCCAATTTTGTTTTGTTTTGTTTTGTTTTTCCATTATCAGCAATTTCTCCCCAGTACCTCCAATATCAATAACCTTTTAAGTTCCAGGCACTTCATTGTTCCCCAAATCTCAGTGGCTTTTCCTCGTGGTTTTCACTTTACCAGACAGTGCCTGAGTCTTTAGCCAAAAGAGAAAACAATTTTATTCTTGCCCTAATTTCTTTGATCTCATGACAGGAAATTCACTATTTGTTTCTTTAACAGATATTGAAAAAGATTAACAAAATAGTTGAAGGTATCCAAGCTCCAAAGCAGAGTCCTAATAGGAAGGGTGTAAACTGAAGTTACATTATATAATAAACATATTTACTAAGTTCACTGCTGCAGAACTAGGGTAGGATTGACGAGAAGTTTGGAGAACTCTGGGTAATGTGTTATCCAGATACAAAATACCACAGTAACCACAAGAGGCCCTAGTTGCAAATATAGATCATTCTGAGAGATTGTGATTGTACGTGGGATAGCTATGATGTATGCTTAGTTACTCTTTATTGCCTATTCATAGAGAGTGGCTAGTAGTTAAAATTAAGCATTTCTTAGCTCTTATTGCTATGGAATAAACACTGTTCCATGTTTGTACTAGACCTTCAAATATATTCAAATATTAAAACCTCAATTCACTGAAATACTGATGTGTGGCAACAGATAGTTTATAAATAAGTATTTGATAGGATTATGTTGTTTAAAATGGGATGAAATTTAATGAGGAATATAATACCACAATGATATAATGAAGTGGCTAATAAGTTACACTCTATTTTTTCAAGAAAATGAGGGCCAATTAGACAAAATATTTCTCATTTATCTTTAAGAGAAATGTGTTGGTGTGTATACACATATCTGCAGTGATCTATTACCCAAGAGTCACTGTGAAGTTTAGTAAGACCCCAATAAACACAGATGCCACTAAATAAAATTACAGGAGCTAAATAGTTTTCAACTGAAATACTCTAATAACTACTAGTCACAGATGCTGTGAACTACGAAGAGGTAAATCCATGCAAAGTAGTTCAATTCATCCTTTTATTTTTTCATCTCTCTCAACTCATAGTAAATTTAACTTATTTTTCTTTCTCTTAAATGTGCAAATTTTTATTCTCTAATGTACTAGTTAACAATGTTTTAGATAGGAACATTTTTTCTTTTAAAATGTACTTTTATTGTACATTGTAACTCACATCATAATGTAGTTCAGAAAAATAGGGTCATACATGCACGCAGCACTTGGTGAGTTTCCCCCAACTTCCTCCTCACTCTCTCCCCTTCCCCACTCAGAAACTTTCAGAAAAACCACAGCATACTTAGAAAATCTTTTAGGAAATGTCAAGAATATCATGATTTAGGACAAAAAGAAGCCAGACATTACCCATTTTGACAATAGACTTACCCACCAAAATATAATTTTTTATGAAGAATATAATTAGCTGCTTTTGCATGGACTATGAGATTATTTCTGCCCTCATTCTGACCCCATCAGTCTGTCATGGAAAATTACTATTTTTAAATTTTAAGGAAGTCCTCCAAAGTTCTGTTTTCTCTCAGGAATACAGGTTCTATATTCTTCTTTAGACATATCCTAAAACATCTCATTATAAGACATAGCAAGAAGATCTTCCTGCTCATTATTTTGCATAAGCATATCTTCCAAAATGGCTAAGAAAATGTAAAGTCAAAAGGACATAGGTGGAAAAAACTTGCATAATACAAAGTTAAATCCTATATAATACAAAGTTAAATTCTTTAAGGAGACAAGCATTCTGGTATTTTAGGAAACACGTTAGTTTTAATGGGTTCATAGAAGGATGTCTGCTACAGTGAAGGTTTCCAGTGGCTCTCATGACTCTTTAACTTCCCTGTTTTCAGTGCTCTTTTCAATTCTGAGTGACAGCAAAATGAATTTTCTTTCCTTAGTGCAGTAATGGATGGTGGATAGGTATACTCATAATTTAGTAATGATGTGTATTGTACATCCACAGTCTTCTTGGTAGTTCATTTCTGACCTAGTTTCTAAATTAGAGCATGATTCATCTAAAATTGGTGTGAGTTCTTAAGCTAGATACCTTAAAAAAGGTAATATCTTTGGTTTTCTGAGTATAGTTGTAAACTTTGGAATTTTGTATTCAGGTCTAGACATGTTCATAGATTTACTTTATTTTGAAAAACATTTTGCTGAGTGCAGCTTATCAGGTCATGGCATGTACTATATAATGAAAATAAATATTTCTTTTTAAAGTAATAGTTTCTCTGACATCAGTGAGCTTATAGACCAGTACGTGTATGATTATAATAAAAATTATTATAAGTATAGCATATGAAAAAGGAGAAACTAGTTTCAGCCTGTAATCATGAAACACTGGCTCAGTATTAATACAGAGTATCCTGGAGGTAATTCAGTGACACACAATAAGATAGGTGCCAGGAAAAAAAAAAAAAACAAATCATAGGAGGCTTTGTGGTCAGACTAAAAGGCATGACATTTTTTAAAGCAGGAAATGACCATTTGGGAATTTCATGGGTCATGAATTTGAAGGGATAAGTTTGAGAACAGAAAGATCATTGAGAGGTCATTGTAGAAATCTCATGAAAACATTTGAAATCCTTCACCAATGCAGTATTAAAGATATAAAAGAGGAGAGGGTATTGCTGGGATGTTTTACCTAATATGTGGAAGCTAGAGAGAAAATGGGACATAGGAGGGACTCCAGACACAGGAGGAGAAACCTTAGATGAAAGAAGAAAGCAACCTAGCTGAGGGAGATGGGAAGGGGAAAGAAAAACACTTCAATGGATATGATGTACATATACAAATTTATCAAAGTCAATCACTGTGCTAAGCATGAGAAGAAAGGAAGGGGGAAGAAATAGGGAGAAACTGGGGGAGGGCTAAGTGAGTACTGTGTCCAAGTATGCCTCTACCACCCTCAACATCATCACGATGTATGGTTTCAGTGTACCAATAGAATAAAAAAGTAGCATAGAACAAAAGGCTAAAAATTGCATACAACTATGGTTGTGGTGGTATGTGCCTACAATCCCAGTAGTTGGGAGGCTGAGAGAGGAGGATCACAGATTCAAGACCAGCTTCACCAACTTTGTGAGACTCTCAGCAACCTAGCAAGACCCTGTTTCCAGACAAAAAAATGAAAAAGGGCTGGGGTGTGGCTTGCAGGTAAAATGTCCCTCAGTTCAATCCCTAGTACCACAAAAAATACACACATATTTTGAAATAGCTTATTATTTGATTAGATGAGGTACCTGGAGAAATAAAATACCATTTTCAGGATTCTATCTTAGATGGTAGCAATTTAGCGGTGTGATGTTCTGACATTAATGGAAACCTATTACAGATTAAATTAATACATTTAGACTTTTACTTACTTTTCCTAGTTATTAAAACTTAAAGGAAACTGTTAGATTCTAGACAGCATTGAACAAAGAATTGGATCTTCATGAATTAAACACTTCTGGAATTCATAACATCTTAAAACATTTACCTATCGAAAAATTCATACATTGGAAACTCTTTGCACTTACTGTTTTCTAATTTAGTTGATTGATTTTGTGTGTCTACATTTTCCCACATATCATCTGATTTTGCTGAGTATATTTTGGTAGCAACATGAACTGTGAAAAAATGACTCAAATAGCATTCAGTTGAAAAGCAATAATTGCTAGGTAAGAAATACTAAGTAGATGTAGTGTGGTCATTTCATTTCATCTAATGATAACTCTATTCGTCTAAAAAAGAATAATGAGAATCCTTGTTACACATTCAAATGTCATAACTTCATTTAGTTTGCCTATTTGGCTATATGCACTGATCAGAAATGAATGTTAGTCACATTCATGAAGAAGATATCTAGATTAGGAGGTAAGGTAGTTCATTGTATTTGATCGTGACATTTTATTTTATGGTTACATCTCTTGAGTGTGCAGTAATTGCTTGTGTCCACAAAATAAGGAAAGATTACGTGTCTTTCCCTCCTGCCATTATCACCGTTGTGATACCTAAATATATTTATGTAGATATTGTTAGTAGATGCACCTCACGTTCATTAAAAGCATTACATTTGTTTCTTCCAGAATAATTTTGACATTGATATAAACTGTATCATCTTTGATTTTGGTCCCTTGGATTTTCCTACCATTTCCAATAATTTCATTGTTTCTACAAGTGAAGCACCAGAGCCAATTCTCCAAATATCCTTTTCCATTTCTATCTTCTATTTTTTTCTTCTTCCTTCTCCCAGTACAATGGTATCACATCTTGCTGATCTTTCTACCATACTGCCGTTTTCATTCAATAAAAATGTAAGATGACCACAGGTAAGCTTCAGGTGCAGCTCTAGAGCTTCCCGGTGTGGTAGCCCCCTGCCAGGTGTGCCATTGAACACTTCAGGTAGGGCTAGTGTTCACTGAGAAGTAAATGAAAGGCACACTAGGTTTCATACTTCCTTTAGAAAAGAAATATTCAATCACTATGTGATTTTTAACTTTATAGCAGCTTGAAATGATATTTCGGATGTATTAAATAAGATATTAATTTTAGTTGTCTTTTGATATGACTTAGAATTTTTTAATTACATATGTAGTTTATATCTATGCTGTGCCTTGTATTTCTGTTGGACCACCCTGCCAATAGAGGACATTAAAATTGAAGGAGGTGTGCTTTCTGCTCTGAGCTCGTTCAGTTAGATGCAAGAGTAATATCATACCAAGATAAGATCCATAGGGAAATATAAAGAGAAGGATGAGCAATCATTCGTTGCTGGTCATAGAATAAGTGACATTGAGCTATCACAAAAGAAAGACAAGTATGTTAGCATTTTAAGTAGAGAAGGCAACCTAAGTAAAGGTCTAGTGACCAAAAAAGGCTGATGAAACAACCTCCTCAAATATTATTTAATCACTTCACTGCTCTGTAGCCAACCATGGAAAATGAAAACCTAACAGGAAAATACCCCAAGCTTCTTTCCAGTTCCTCTGGACAGCATCTCTTTACACTACCATGGCTATTTCCAGCAAGGAAGCACCTCTCAGTGGAGGTGTACAGGTGTGCTACTTTATGACACACCAGAGAGGCACTACTTTAGTGATGCCCAGGGGACTCCAAGGAGCCAAACTTCAGTGTGGCCACTGTGGTGGAAAGGAGCTGAGCCAATGACGACCCTGGAGAGAATGGACAGACCACTGCCATTTATTTTTTTCTTTTTTCTTCTTCTTTTTTTTTTTTTTTTTTTTTGGTGATACTGTGAATGGAACACTTCTACCTCCGGGCTATACTCCTAGAACCTGTGCAATTTTCCTGTCTCTGCCTCCCAAGCACGGGGATTACAAGCGTGCGCCACCATGCCCCGTGATCACTGACATTTCTAATAGTATGTCTCCTGAGAATCAGGATGACTGACTTTTCCCTGTGAAGTATTTGGTGAGCAAAGCAAATGAACAAAATAAAAGAGGTAAAGGCAAGGAAGGAAGAGGGAAAATCAGTTTCTAGAAGAGATGATTGTAAGAAATTCATAGAGTAAGGGATAATCCAGGTTTGTGGTATGGCAGCGTGCGGTCTGGCTCAGGCTTGCATTCCTGGGCCTGTTGTTTATTCTTTCTGGGTGTCAGTATACTGATCTATAACGAGTAGAGAAAGCATTTCAAAGACAGTTGTAAAAGTTAGAAATGATGTAAAACACAGTGCATTTTCCTCTGTAAGTGTTCAATAAATCTAAGTATTATATTTTACCACCCTGAGATAACTACTTTTGAAGATTATCTTATTTTGTCTTATTTTGGTTGATTCCTTGGAAGTTAATGGAAAGTGTCTGGTATCTTAATTCAAATATTTCACCTAATTTTTTTTTGTGTGTGTGTGTGGTGCTAGGAATTGAAATCTAGAGCTATTCTACCTCTGAGCTAGCCCCCAGACCTGTTTTACTTTTTTTTTAAACAGAGTCTCACTAAGTTGAGGAGAGCCTTTCTTTTTAATTTAATTTTTTTTATTTTATTGGTGTATCATAGTTTCACATCATAATGTAAATTATGTTGACAATGACATACATGCACACAGTATTTGATGCCCCCGCAACTCCCAATTTTACTTCCTCTCAATACCAAAAGTCCAGACTGACAATGGTATATTCACATGTATACACTTAGTTGATGGTGGTGTTTCAATTAATGAACCTCAGTCTTCCTCCTCCTTCCCCTTTCTTTCTGGCTCTACTGAGGTTCTCCTCCACTATCTGGAGTTTCTCTGGTATCCCAAATACTCTCTGGCTCACACAAATTAAGGAAAACATGTGACCTTTCACTTTTCTGTGACTGGCTCATCTCATTTAACATAGTGTTCTCCAGGTCTTTCCATCTTCTTGAAAATGACATAATTTTATTCTTCTTTATTAATGAGTAGAATTCCACTGTGTATAGTTCCCATAATATTGTAATCTATAAAGCACTAAAGAAATAGATTGAGGAAGACCTTAGAATATGGGAAGATCTATCTTGCTCTTGAAGAGGCAGAATAAATATCATCAAAATGGCCATTCCACCAAAAGTGATATACAGAATCAATGCAATCCCTATCAAAATACCCATGTCATTTTTCATAGACCTAGAAAAATCAGTCATAAATTTCATATGGAGGAACAAAAGACCCAGAATAGGCAAAAAGAAAAAATTCTCTGCAATAAAATGCTTGCAGGAAGCATTGTTCTGACTTCAAATTATACTACAGAGCTATAGTAATTAAAACCGTATGGTATTGGCATTAAAAAAGTCATCTAGACCAATGGAATAGAATAGAAGATACAGAAACAAAACTATACGCTTATAGTCAATTGATCTTCAACAAAGGGGGCAAATACATATGCTGGAGAAAGACAGCCTTTTCAACAAATGGAAAACTGGCTATACATTTGTAGAAAAATGAAACTAAATCCTTACCTCTCACTCTGTATAGGAATCAACTCTAGTGGATCAAAGATCTGAAAGTTAGACCAGACACTGTGAAGCCATTAGAGGAGGGCATAGGTTCAACATTCCAACATATAGGCACAAGTAGTAACTCATTCAACTTCAAAGCTCAGGAAATTAAAGAAGAATTAACAAGTGGGTTGGCATCAAACTAAAAACTTTCTACTCATCAAAGGAAATCATCAAGTGTCTAGCCGGGCCTGGTGGCGCACGCTTGTAATCCCAGCATTTGGGAGGCTGAGACCGGAGGATCGCGGTTTGCAGACAGCTTCAGCTACTTCGTGAGGCCCTCTACACCTCAGTGAGACCCAGTTTCAAAATAAATAATAAAAAATAGGGCAGGGGGTGTAGCTCGGAGTTCGAATGGCCTTAGGTTCCATCCCCAGACCCGCAAATAAATGAATAAATAAATAAACAAATAAATAAATAAAGAGTCTAAAGAGAAAGCCTACAGAATGGGAGAATATCTTTACCAGCCATCCCTCTGATGGAGGGCTAATATCCAGAATATATAACGAACTTAAAAGACTTACACTAGAAAAACAAATAACTCAATCAAGAAATAGGCAACTGAATTGAAAGACACTTTACAAAAGAAGAGATACAAATGGCTAATAGATACATGAAAA
Source organism: Muscardinus avellanarius (assembly GCF_963383645.1). Lineage (NCBI taxonomy): Eukaryota > Metazoa > Chordata > Mammalia > Rodentia > Gliridae > Muscardinus > Muscardinus avellanarius. The sequence continues at coordinate 146,949,341 of NC_137786.1, forward strand.
AAATATTCAACATCACCAGTAATCATGGTGATGCAAATCAAAACGACAGTGAGATTTTATCTAACTCCAATCAGAATGGCAATCATAAATAAGTCAAATAACAGTAAATGCTGGCAAGGATATAGGGAAATAGGAACTCTTCTACACTGTTGGTATGATTGAAAACTAGTTCAGCTGGTATGGAGATCAGTGTGGCCATTCCTTAGAAAACTGAGAATGGATCCACCATATGATCCAGCTATACCACTCCTGGGTATCTTTTCAAAAGGGTTGAAACCAGAGAACCACATAATATATGCATACCCATGTTAATAGCAGCACAATTCACAATAGTCAAACTATGAGGAGAAACTTTCCAAGTTGCTGAGGCTGACAGAAAACCTGTAGTCCTCCTGTCTCAGTTTCCTAAGTATTGAAATTACAAGCATGCCTGACTCCACCTATAATTTTTTAAAGGAAAGTAAAAGGACAATAGAAGGAGACTATTTAATCAATTCTAAAACACACATTTTTTTCCCTCCTATTTAAAATCAATGAGCCCAAGATATGTCTTCCAGTTAATGATGTCTTCAAAAAGTCAGCCAGGCTGAGGTCCTTATCACTGCAGTATGGAAAAATGTAAAATTTATCATGGCATGTATACATCAACATATTCTTTGATGTATAAATCTTTGAATCACTTAAGGGTTATGTGAAGAAAAACAATGGATTCTAGTGATTGTTTGCAAACATTCTTTTGTTCATCTTCTTGTTAAATCCATAAGTTCTAAACTCAAAACTTGCTGACCAGAAACTCATAAGTACATTTTTTTCTGACCAAAAGCTCCCATACATGTGCTTGTATATTCAGAGTACATCTAATGAACACAAAATGTTAATTTAAAAATTAAAACTCTATTTTAATATACTTTTATTGGTATATTAGAATTAAACATAATTTTGAGGTTCAGTGTGTAGAAATATAAATGTGCACAGCACCAGTGTGTTTTCTAAACTTATGACCCACAAAAGGTTTGCAAATAGCTGTTTAAAACACATCGATTGAGAAAATATGTAAGTCATTTTGACCAGCTTGGTTGGAAATGTGTTTGGTGAGTTATTTTTCTTGGAAAATAACTTGTAATGTTGGAAAAAAAACCAAATAATATTAAATTAAATTGTCTATGACTATTCCCAATCTAATATATTTTTTTGCTATTTCATGATACTTGGCATTGAACTATAAATGTCCTACCCTAAGCTATACCACAACTCTTTTTATTTTTATTTTGAAACAGGTTCTTGCTAAGTTTCTGTGCACTGTCCTTGAACCTGTGATGTTCCTGTCTCATCCTCCCAAGTAGGAGGATTTTAGGCATGTGCCACCATGCCCAGATCCAAATCTGGATTTTCTGTTCCTATGGTTTTTTTTCTCTCTCAGAGACTAAGTTTCTACAGTGATTTTGTAGTAGATAAGTGAGACAAGGAAAGTAAGTTTTTACAAAATTGATTCCACATATTCTTCCTGTGTGTTTCTATTTTTTAAATCATATATTGAAATTCATTATCACTTAGCTTCGGTGATTAAATGACTTCTGTATCCCTTTGCCTTGTAAAAATAAGTTCATAAATTAATCAATTGTTTTTATTCCTTAATTTCTAGACAATTTTTTTCACCTAAAATAGCTTGAAATTTTTATATTGTTTTCTCATTGTCTAATCCTATTAAACATTTCATTGTTTAGCTAATGTTTTTACTTTTATCTATTTATCTATTTATTTATTTTTCCATCAAGATGATGATTTGTCATTATTATTATTACTACCACCACATAATATACTGATAGTAAGGAAAGACAACTATAATATTTGATATTTAAATATATTGTGTTAGCATCTGAATGAGAGCTATTCTTCCACTTCGGGAGTGACTTTTTTTCTCATCACTTGAGAATAACATAGTTGGTTCTGATAATGTAAAAAATAGACTAAAATTACCTGTTTAACCCCTGTATTACAGAACAATAACTTGGAAGTCAAAATGTACAGATATAAGAAGGTTATAATCTAGATGATGAAACAGGTATATAAGAATGATTAAAATCCAGTTTTAATCATTTTTTGAACTAGTTGAGGTATAAAAGAATCTAGTGGTAACTGAGGAAGAGGGAGAGTCAGAAAAGGACCTTATGAAAGATGTGATCCTTCAGCTGCATCTGGTAGACTTGTAGAGGGGAAATTATTTCAAATGAGGATATTGTTCCAAGAAAATATCAATATATTTCCACTTGTACTAACCTAGTATAATTAAGTGTGACCATTCTGGCAGGTAAGATATCTTCTAAATTTTCAATGAATGCTATTTTGTCATTGAAGTATTTGTTCCTTTCACTATTGGTTTTACAATAAGGGAATTGCTTTTGTCATCGCAGAAAATTGTTTCTAATTAGATTTCCATAACTTCTAAAGAGGAGTTCTCACTAAATGGCTTTATATTCTTATCACTTCCCTTCAGTTTTCCTAGCTAAGACATAGTTCCTATGACAAAAGATCTTTTAAATATACCTCTCAGTTTTCTGACATTTGTAGAGTCACATGCTCAGCTCATAGAAATTAAAAAGAAAATTGAGTCATTCAGTTGGCAATGCTTTTTACATAAACAAGTTGGGAACACTGCAAGGATTCTGAAAATCTTCAGAATCTGAAGTTTCTAAGCTCATAATTTGTATTAAGTAATGGTAACAATAGAGTATAGACCCCACTAAGACTTCCTTCCAGCATCCTATCTTTCCCTCTTTCTCAGGTTTTAAAAAAACATGGAATAAAAAAAAATGAATTTGTTGCATTGTAGGATTTTTATTTATTTGCTTACTATGCCTCTCTTATCTTAAATATTATACAAGAAGAGACCTCATATATCTCATTTATGTCTGTATCCCCAAAGCTAGAACAATAAACTGTGTATAGTAGGAATTCAACGAGTCTTTGGTGAATGAATAAGTAAAACAAATGCATACTACGTGAAAAAAATATTTTTTGTTTGCAATCATGCTTGTCATAAATAAGAAGACATTATCAGGCTGTCTTTTTTTTTTGAAAAGTAGGAAAGAAGGGATTGAATATTTTGTGATTAAATGTTTTAATTGAAAATTCAAGTGTCTGGTTTATTCACTCATTCAACACCTAGTGAATACCTACTGTTGGTCATGCAAAGATAGAGTTCCTTCTCTTAATAATATAGATTTGGATTAGGTGTGAATATACAAATAAGTGTCATGATGTTGGTCCCTGGGAACTGTAAAAGTTACAACTCTTCAGAAGTGATCTCAGAGGAGTTGTGTGCAATATTCATGTATCTGCTTATATCACCAAGCTGCGAGTCTTGGAAGTAGGACGCTGGAGAGTGAGCCCAGGTTCCTGTTCACCCCCTGCACATCCACATGACTTTGGTCGGTATCATTCTTAGATAAACATTTTGCGGCTGCATTATTTGATGCCATGGAATTGTGGATTTAGAAATTTCCAGTGGTTTGTTTGGAGACCCAAAGAGATATGTTCCGTATCTTTTCAGTAAAATTTCAAGAGTCTATTATTTAAATATGCTACAAAATGAGGAATGTACAAGAAACTGAGAGCAGAGAGGATGGGAAAATAAGCTATGGCTGCTGGAGGATTAGGCAGAGGGTGGACAAGTAGCTGAGGAAGCCTTGAGAGAGAGGGAATGTGAGGTGAGTATTGAAGATTGAGTAGGAAATTATCCGGTAATTAAGGTAAGGAGGGCAGTACGAGCAGAAGAAACAGCATGGTCAAAAGCCAAAAAAGTGAAACAATCCATTAAATTTAGAAAACAAAAAGGCACACAGTGCATTGAGAGCCAAAATTATAAAGGTGGGAAGAACTTCAGATGAAATGGGACATTTGTGACAGGTCAGGACAGTAGGAATTGATTTTCTTGCAAAGGTGTCTCTTTATTCAACATTAAATTAGGAGCTATGGGGAGAGTCTAATGGATGAGAAATTATTCAGTTCACTTTTTAAAAAAAGAACCATCTGCCAGCTACTTACTGAAAGTTTGAAGGAGAAATAGGTTAGAGACAGATAAGTTAGGAGATTAGTGTAGCAATCCAGGTAATAGAACAAGAGCCCCAGGTACAGTAGGAACAGCAGGAATGGAGAAGGAAAGCCAATTAGAAGGAGATTTAGGAGACAGAGTTGTCAGGACACTTCCTAAGTGATTTTAGTATAAAAAGTCTTTTTCCTGAAGATGAATATGTTTTATTTCTGTTGTGGGGAAATCTGTGTTTTTTTCCCCATAAGTGTGTATCCTTTTTTGTTGAATTCTTTTTAAATGGCTAGGGCAAAGGCTCAATTTAAAAAATGTGACCTTTACTGCTTTGTTTAGTTAATTAAAAATTTTTCAGAGGCTTAAGGAATTAAGAATGTCTGTGGTTTTTCTTCCAAGATCCAGAGACTAAAGTCACTGGACTGAGAAACTCATATCACTTGCATGTTTTTATCTTGGAGAGGTGGACAAAAGGTAGACAAATGCCAATGGCTTAATTTTCTGAGCATCACTGAGCCCAATTCACAGATTTCGACTAGAGAAATTGTCAAGACAGGTCACCCCTTACAGGACAGCTCTCAACTTCAGTCTCCTATTGTCAAGATGGGCCCCAGACTTTTGCTTACCATAACACGAATGTCTTTCCAACCAAATGACTCTTGTTTTAGATGTTTTGATATCAAGGTTTTCTTTTGTTGATCTATTGTTTTCTGATTTTGCTTCTCCATTTGTTTTCTGACCCACAACCCCAACTTGTTTGCTCTAAAATTTCAAATTTTTTACCTGATCTTAGGTCCTTGTTTTTACTTTGATTAGGGATTTCTTAGGTATTCTTGCCCCAACATTATCCACTCAGTTCATTTGTTTTCTCATACTACAGTCCTTTGCTAAGTCTGCCATAGCCATTGCTTCTAGGAGCAACTCAAGTATCTCTCAATTAAATTTAACACTCCAGTGCAAAATTACCTCACAGTCTCTCATTGCCATCATACAAACCAAGAAGAACTTATTCTTTCTCCTTTAGCCCTTATATTCATCCATGACACCCAACACACTGAGCCAGTATTTTGGACATCCTTTTTTATAACAGTTTTGTCTAACTTTTTACATCCAAGCAGACACCAAGTCCTATCAATTTACTTCCCTCAAATTTCTCAAACCAGTCACCTTCTTTCTATCACAATTGTCACTCAAATTTCACTAAAAATTCTTTTAGCTTGTAGTCTTCTTTACCTAGCCCCAATTCTAAAGTCATTCTCTATTTTTTAGCCTATTTAATATTCTTAAGCAGAAACGTAATGTGTCAGTGGACTATTAAGTTTTTCTTATATACTCAGGACATACACAGTTGTAGGTCAGCTTTTTACCTGACAGGCACTGTCAAAAGATGTAAGGTTATCATAACAAACAGAACAGAAGTGGTCGATTTCATGCTCTTTATAACTTTACAAAGCATCACTCTTATAATGCTTAAAGTCTATGATCTGCTCTTATACATTGGGGAAATAAAGAGACTCATACCTCGAAAGATGTACTATATGTGGCCTCCCTCCAATCCTTAGGTATATTCTAGTTCATTCATAGGTATATAAAGTCCAAAAAACAAAACTACTGTCACTCTTATCATTGTGGTAATTACTAGTAATTATGATATTTAATTAAACATATAAATGTTTATCACCAACTGCTTTAAGCTCATAAAATAATGTTTTACCATTTCTGTCAGAATAGAGTGAGTTACAAGCCCGTATCAATGATCACATTCTCTTTTTATTAGTAGTGTGACAAAATGTAATTACCTATTGAAATGTGTTTATCCTATGAAGTGATATTCTCCCATGGCATTTTGATTTGATAATGCCTTTACCTAATTAAAATAACTAAAAATTATATCATTCAAATAAACATAGTTAGAATTTTAGTGACTAATGCCATTAAAATTTAGCAATATTAGAATATAGAGACTAATGTCATACTGAAATGAAAGATCCCTTAGGTAATTAGGTCTGGAATCCTTGTGAGACAAAAACTCATAATGCAATTACATTTTTATTGTGATAATTGCTATTCACAAAAAGTAATAACACCAATTATTGGAGGCTTCCTTTAATAAATATAATCCATATAAGCTGTCTGTATACTTGGAGATTGTATACCTAAGGACAAGGGACAGCAAGCTTTAGTGCCAGATAATCTATTAAATGAGATAATGAAACTCAATGAGATAATATATGTTAGAGACTTATCACTATGTGACCCAATTAAGCACTCAATATACTGGTATACTACGGATACCAGGAAGAAGTAGCTATCCTTAGAACTGTATTGAGAGGTAGCCATGATATCCGATGTTACAAATGGAGATTTGAAAACCCAGAAACTAAGAGTGATTTGCTAACCAGGAAAGAATTCTAATTTTAAAAAAAAAGGCTTAAGTTCCAAATTCTTAACCACGATTTGAGCAAGGATCCTGAGAATGTGAAGAATACAGGATCCCGATGATCAAAAATGGCCAGAGCAAGATTCAAGAGCACGAGAGGCCCAGTGCCCCTGCACGGACAGGATGAAGGCACTTAAGGTAGTGAGATGGGGCTGGACAAGGTGAGTGTTAGAGAAGATGGACAGTAATAGGTTAGGGGATGTTTATAGAGGTGTAGCTACATGATCATATGAAAAGCAAACCCAGGATAACAAGTCTCCTTAATCGATTCCTCTTTCCTTTAGCTTAGGAAGTGGGAGGGTCTGATTTTTTTTAAAAATTTTTATAAAGGCCAATTCTGCATGTCATGCGCCCCCCCCTCCCCCCAGCCATGTCAAGGCTGCCTGCAAGGCTGGGCTCCACAGTAGCTGTTCTGACCTCCTTCTCCTGTGTTGCTTGCTCCTGGAATGTAGTTCTGAAAGAGGCACAGATAACCTGTAGTTGGCACAGGCAAGGGCGATGGCCTAAATAGCTTGAGTTTCATTTCTTCATGTGACTTTTTAAAAAGAAAAAAAAAATCTTGATAGGAAAAGAGCAAAATTGAAAAGTACTTTAGGCAAGCTTCTGGCAAATTATTCTTAAGTTCATTTTTTAGGAAATAAAAGCAGTTGAAGACATAAAATGTCTTTTTAATTATTTAATTAAAAGCATGTCAATTTATATTCAGAGGTTTTTTAAAAGTGGTTTCAATTTGTACTTGACTTAAATACCGAGTTATGTAATAGGAAGGGTCTGATGGGCACTGGGTACATGTGTGTGAGACCAATGTTACCTTCTTTTTCCAGAGTTCAGAACCAAAGCAGAGGAGACAGGTAATGAAAAAAAAAATTGAAGTAAAGTGTAGTAAAAATTAGAATAGTGGGATAGTGAATACAGTTCATACCAGAGATTCCCAAGCTCCTGATGAAAGTTTCCCAGAGGAAGTGGCTTCTAAACTGTGGTCTGAAAGGTGAGATGGCATCTAGCATCTAGACAGATGGGGATGAGGAAAGCAGAGAACAGTTTCTGCACAGGCATGGAGGTGATGGTTCAGTGGAATGTGATGGTGAAGGGAAGCGCTCCAGAAAATGAGTAGAAGCCGGGGCAGAGTGAACAAAAGCAAGGAAGGATATGGGAGTAAAAGCCACTTATTATATATTGGGATCTGTAGGCAACTTGGTATCATAATAAAATATATCAAAATCACCGTATATATTGGATAGTCCTATAATGTTAGACACAGACATCGGAAGAATATAGGGTCCTATATTGATGAATGAAAGTGGAAGGAGCAAGAAAACCACAGCTTCCTCCTGCATACTAAGAATAAACAATTATTTAGACATCAGTATTACTGAGAAATTCACTTATGAATAAAGTGATTGATTTGACTGGAGGTACAGACTTCTTTTTATGAATTTCATGTGTTTAGGGAAATGGGGTCAACATAAAACAACTCAGTTCCACTGTTCTGGTGTTCTGTGTACCAAGGAATTTCTTTTTTTAAATTTTTTTATTTTACTTTTTTTTTATTGGTGCACTGTATTCATACATCATAAAGGGATAAAAAAAAATTTTGTAGACATACATGCACACATCGCCCAATTAGCCCCTACCCGATCCCCACCCCGTTCCCTCCCCATCCCATGCTTGGCTTAGTGGTTGACATCTAGTATTATGGCAATTTATCCAAAATTAACAATGATAATCTCACAGAACAGCTTCATTTGTTAAAATGGACACTGTGTGCAACACACATGGACCTGGTCATTGATGACTTTGCAGGTTTTCTTCACTTAACAAGTCCTCTTTGAAGAAGAAAATTTACTAATTTTTTTCTTTTGTTTTCATGACTGCAACCAATGAATTTCTAATTACAAATAATACCACAAAGTCTTTCATTTCAAACCTCAGAGTATCTCCATAAAGCCCAAATTCAACAAAGAGCCCTAGTCAAATCAGAAAACTCATTCTAACCATGGCTCATGGAAATAGCAACAAATGAACAATTTCAAGTTCTGAGTAGTATTGTAGCACCTAGTAACAAGCTATTTATTTTCTCTTCAGAGTTATAAATCATTTTTAAATAATTTTAGCTATATTTAGGATAATCTAAACAATTCTATAAGGTCTAAAATAAGGTTATTTTTTTATCAAGTATTGGGATACTATGGCAAGCAGAATTAGAATTGGCTATACTGCATTGATTCAGGCTACTTTTTTAAAAGGTGCTTTTCTTTTGTAGTTTGCAAATATTGATGAAAAATACAAATTAGTATATAATACCTCAAGTATTAAAAATATAATTCTGTAAGTATTTAGAAGAGGAAGAGGGTGAAATTTGTGTCTAGCATAGAAATTTTGCTCATCTATTATTCTGCTCATTCATTCATTTATGCATTCAATCAGCAGACATTTTAAGATTGCATTGGTATGTGTTTACAATATAGAAATTATTTAGAACTTAAAGGAAATATGAAGTAATGGCTCTGAAAATTTGGGGATTCTATGAACACCTTTAAAAATCAACTAGAAACTATGGATACAGGATACAGACACTTAATGAAGATGTCTCAAAGCACATGGGACCCCTTGAGTTTTGTGACTTATGCTTAGTGATTTCTTAGTTTTCAGTTTTACTGGTTATTTGAATTCTGCAACCCAACCAAATTGTTTTAGCCTTATTATGAGATTGAATTTGTGTTCACCATTTACTCCTAAAAGTTGTATTGGGTCAATCTTCCAGACAAACCTCCAGTTGAGAGATCCATTGCTGAGTCTAAGGAACTGATTTGTTCAGTAAAATGAGCATGAGCGCCATCTAATGCCCAATTTGAGTAAATGTTCTTAACAACACAAATTTAACTGAGGATTAGCATGTACCAAAGTGTTGTTATTGCCATTTGGTTGGTTAGTTGATTGGTTCATTTATCTTTGCTATTCATAAATAATTATTTTATTATCATATTCAATCACCTTATTCCACACCATAATCCCTTAGTTTAGCTTTTATTATTGTCTGAATTTGAAGATAAGAAATATGTCCTTTTCATTGGTGGAAGAACATGTGATTTATACATTTTTAAAATATTTTAGGATAGTTTTAGGTTTTCCAAATAGTCATGATAGTGAAAAATTCCCAAATAACCTATATCCAGTTTCACTCAAATAGTAGTACAGTAAAATTGTTATTAATGAACCAATGTTGATACATTATTATTACTGAAGGCCACTTTAATTTATTTAAATTTTCTTAATTTTTACCTCATGTATTTTTTATGTTTCACAATTTCTTCTAGGATACCACTTTATATGTCATAGTTATTTCTCCATAGGCTTAATGGTGCATGTTTTTGAATTTTATTATATCTTTCTGTCATTATACAAAATTTTAAAATAATTTAACTATTCAGAAGATATTTTGCTTTGTTCTGTTCCTTTGGTAATACCATTTAAGCATAGCATATATTATCATTGTGTATTTTTCATCTCTAATGGTGGAGAAATATATTAAGAAAGAATATTGCTAAGATGTATTATAATAGACAACTTCAGAAGAAGCTCTGAGAATTGTTTTTCCATTTGGGCATCAGTTCTCATTGGCTATGTTTTTTTTTTTTTTTTTTTTTTTTTTTTTTTTTTTAGCAAGCCATGAACCCTTTGTATTTCTGTTTCCACATCTGCAGAATGAGGTACATGAATCAGAAAAAATTTTCAGTCCTTAGACGGAGAGAAAGTAAATATAATTGAACACTACTTCCTTGCTAAAATTTAATAGTCATGTTTCAGATTGAATATGACTGAATGATTATTATGTACCAGTCTAAACTATACATACTATTTTTTCCATATTATATATATTGAGTTTTAGAGAAGCAATTTCCCCTACAGCCATACCACAAAGAAATGATGGGTCACATTCCAAAGTCTTTGTCAACTTACAAAGAAAGAACACTCCTATTATTATTCCTAAACCTAAAATGCTCCACACAGCTGCCAGGCAGTTTCTATAATGACCAACACTCTAAGATACTAAGGTTCTCTTTGGAGTTTTATTGCCCCCGTGAGTAGCAGGCTGTATAAAATGCTGTATAACTGAGCCTAGATTTTCACTCACACACAAAACATCACATGTGCTTAAGTCTCAGGAAACTTCCATCTCATACCAACTGAAATGCATTAATTCTGAGGAATGGTCACAATTTTGTCCCATTTGCTAGGTTTTGTGGTTTTTTTTGTTTTGTTTTGTTTTGATTTGTTTTTTCTTTTGGTTCTGGAGACTTAATCCAGGGTATTCTATCTCTGAAGTACATCCCTAGCCCCACTTTAGTTTTTATTTGGAAACAGGGTCTCATTATGCTGGGGAAGGCCTGGCTAAGTTGCTGAGGCCTGCTGTGATCTTCCTGTCACCGCATCCCAAGTACTAGGATTATAGGTGCACACCACCATACTTGGCTCCATTTGCTAGTGTTTTAAATAATATATATTGTTGTTGTTGCTTTTTAAAGTCCTCATGAGATGCACTAGAGAAATATTTTTATACTTTTATTGGTGCCTTGTAATTATACATCATAGTGAGTGAGGGTCAAAGTGATACAAACACACATGCACACAACATTTGGTGTGATTCTCTCTACAGCCTCCATCACTCCATCCTTCACCCTGTACATATGAGTGAGATTGGTAATGACACCTTCATATATGGGCATACCATTATTTAAACTATTTCCTTCAGTTTTCCTAGTTTCCCTTCCTACCTCCATCCCTCAGACCTCTTCCACTACTATTCTACTGGTCTCTACCTTCTTTTTGTTTCCTATTTTCTTTCTAGCTTCCACTATGAAAGAAAAGATGGCCCTTCACTTTCTGAAACTGGCTGATCTCACTCATAATGTTCTCTAGTCCTATCCGTGTTCCTAAAAATGATATAATTTTGTTGTTCTGTATGGCTGAGTCAAATTCCATTGCATACACAATTTCACATTTTTGTTATTCATTTTTCTGTTGATATACACCTTGGTTGGCTCCATAATCTGGATATTGTAAATTGTAGTGTTATAAACATGGGCAAGTGTCTATTACTATAGTATTCTGGCTTTAATTCTTTTAGAAAGATAACAATGAGTGGGTTATCTGGGTCATATGGTAAGTCTATCCCCAGTCTTCTGAGGACCCTCTACACTGATCTACCTAGTTGCTGTATTACTTTGCAATTCCATCAACAGTATATAAATACAAGCTTCCTATTTTTCTCAATTTCTCACTAGCATTGATTATTGTTTATATTCTTAATGATCACCATTCTAACTGGAGCTGATGAAATCTCATTGTGGTTTTGATTTGAACTTTCCTAATTGCTAATGATGTTCAACATTTTTAATATATTTATTGGCCATTTTTATTTCTTCTTTTGTGAGGTGTCAATTCAGTTCAGTTGCTCATTTTATTATATTAAGTGTTAAGTTTTTAAGTTTTTTATATATTCTAGATTAGTCCTCTATCAGAGAAGTAGCTGACAAAGATCCCCCCCCCCCATTTTGTGGACTCTATCCTCAGATTTTTGATGATTTCCTTTTCTTTTGCAGAATCTTTTTAAGTCGATGCTATCTCATTTATTTATTTTCAGTTTTATTTCCTAAGCACTGGGGGTCCTATTGAGGAAGTCTCTCCAAGTGTTTATGTGTGGGAGAATTGGTCCTAATGTTTTCTGGTAATTGCAAAGTTTCTGGTCTAATTTCTAGATGTTTGGTCCATCTTGAGTTGTCTCTTGTGCAGGGTGAGAGATTGGGATCTAATTTTGTTCTTCTACATATGGATAAAAAGTTTTCCAAACATCATTTGTTGAAAAGCCTGTCATTAGCATATACTTTTGGCTCCTTTCACAAAAATCAACTAGATTTATTTCTGCATCTTCTATTCTATTCTATTCTATATCTGTTTTTATGCCAATACCATGATGTTTTTATTACTAGAGCTCTGTAGTATAATTTGAAACCAGGCATTGTGAATGATTCTTATTACTCAGAATTAATATGTCTATTCTGGGTCTTTTATTTTCCCATCTGAATTATTTTGATAGGATTACACTGAATCTGTAGATTTCTTTTAGTAGTATGGACATTTTGACAATATTTATTCTGCCTATCCAAGAAAATTGGAGGTCTTTTAATATTCTAAGATCTTCTTCAATGTTTTTAGTGGTATATAATTCTCATTGCATAAGTCTTTTATCTCCTTGTCTGGATTTATTCCAAAGTATTTTGTTTTATTTTTAGACTGTTATTAATGGAATTGACTTCCAGATTTCTTTTTTGGTGGATTCATGATTGGTGTATAGGAATGCTACTGATTTTTTGTAGGTCAATTTTGTGTTTGGTGGCTTTGCTGAATTTATCAGCTCTAAAAGTCTTCTGGTTGAGTTTTTTTTTAAGATTTTCTAAATATAGAATTATATCATCTATAAATAGACATAATTTTATTATTTTTCTCTATTTTATACCTTTAATTTTCTTCTCTGACTTTATTGCTCTGCTAGAAATTCAAATACTAAATTAGGAATAGTTTGTTGATAAATTTAGCTTTTGTGAACAGGATAGACTGTTTTGTTCTCAAAATTGAAGAGACAGTATATATGTATGATAGGCATATAGAAGAATTTGCACAATTCTGGTTAAAATGGTGTGCTGAGTAAAGAGTAGAACTGTGTTAATGACTTGGCTCCTACAGTATTGATAATTTATAAATGTATCTATGAAGTGTATTAAATGGTTGTTGTATGCTCATGAATCTTGACCTTGGATACTTAGAAAACTTAAGGATAGTAAAGTCGACTTCCAGTTCCATCAAATCACAGTCTCTAGAAGCAAGATCCAAAAATAGCACTATTAAAGCTCCCCAGTTGATTATAATGTGAAATCAAGAATTTCACATTATGTTGTTGCTGTACTTTTAAACTCGGCTATGCTATTTATTATTATAACATAAAAAGAGGCACAGTTGCAACAAAAAATAAGCTTAATTAACGTTTAGCAGTCAAACATTATTAAATTTTGTTTTTCTTGCACATGTATTAAATGCATTGTTCTTCTCCTGAGATGTAGCGCTTTGGGGAAATAAAAAAAAAAACTAATTGTTTTCTGAAGCAATTTAATTACTTAACAGTAAGTGTGTTCATCATTGTGTGTCATTTTTTCATAGAGATATTTTTGTTTTTATTTAGTCTCTGAATAGAAAAATCATATATTTGAAAGTATTTTTAGTTCTAATAAAAGTATATGATAATAAACAATTTTAATCTCTAATATTTGGAGGGTGTATATTAAGCACATATCCATCTCTTAAAAGAAGAAGATCTCCATCTCTTTTCAACTTAGTGAGAATCAAGTTCCTTGAAGAAAAAAGATAATTTTGTGTTTGGTATTGAATTGTCCCATAATATACTTTAGAGGGGAGATGGGGACAAGAAAGAAAAGGAAGGGAAGGGAAGGGTAACAGGTAAACAAGTTCCCACATTTCACAGTTTACATTTTCTTGGAGGGATGGAAGAGATTACTTACTGTTCTTTGAAGCTTCGCATATCCCAAGTTACCACTGTGAAAATGACTCCAATTGAGGGTTATTTCTGCTGAAACTAAAGCTTTTCTGTTTTTTTATTTTGATCCTGCATTTGAGAATAAGATCTCTTCTCTCTTCACATACAATTACACACAGATATATACCGTGTGTGTGCAAGTGTCTGTGTGTGTGTGTGTGTGTGTGTGTGTGTGTGTGTGTGTGTGTGTGTGTATTACTAGAGATGGAACCAAGGATCTTATGCATGCTAGACAAGTGCTCTACTGCTGAGATGCATCTCAGCCTTTTATTTTTAAAGTATAATTTTTATGCAGGGTTTCGCTAAATCATTCAGACTGGCCTCAAACTTGTAATCCTTCTAGCTCAGACTCTTGAGTAGTTGGGATTATAGATGTGTGCTACCATGCCTAATTTCAGAAACATATATTTTAGTTGGATAAATTGATAAATTATTAAGTACACACTCAATACTGTTAGAATTCTCTCCTAAGTCCCTTTATCCCTTTTCAAAGGATTATATTTCCACATATTTTTAAAATATTTTAACTGTGTTTTAGATCCAAACTGCTATTAAATTTCTGCCTTACTAGAGATTTTGTTCTAGATGATCTGTTGTGAGCTACATTGGGACAGAAAATGGTTTCCTTCAGTTAATGGAGTGAATTGGAAAGTCAGTAGCAATATTTTTCAGTCTTATTATCAAAATAAGAACTTCTAAGAGCTTTGAAGTTTTAGCAATTAACAGACTTTAATAGGGAAGCAATTAACAAGCAGTACCTTTATGATATTAGCAAGAGGTAGACTTTAATCTGAGCGATTATATAACAAAATATATTTAATAGACTAAGTAAAATCTCAAAGAACAATTTGATTAGTGTTACAGATGTGACTGTAGAATCTTTCCTTAGTGGCACTGGTTAAATATCCAAATATCGAATGTCAGAAGGGTTTCTATTTCCTATTAACATATGAAAAAGAAAACCAAATGTTGATAACAAATAGTATCAATCATTTTGTAATTCCTTAAGTATCTTTACTATTTTAAATTTTATTAAAATAATTTTTATCTGATTAAAATATGGCATAGTATCGTTAAGTCATATATGTTATACATATTTCAACAAAATTATATTTTATCAGCTAGATGATATGATGGCTATTTCTAACTACATATCTAATCTAAGTATTTTAATTGCTTTAAATCAATTTTTTATTATTTATAATATGTTTCTTTTGAAATAATTTTATACTTATATTGGTACATTATAGTCTCACATCATAATACACTACACAGTGATAGTGACATACATGCACACAGTAATTGGTGGCTTTCCTCAGATTCCCTCCTCACTCCCCTTCCACCCCATACAAGATATTGAGATTGGCACTGATATTAATATACATATATATATATATATATATATATATACTGTCATTGGAAGATTTTTTCATTACTTTAAAAAATTAAGCCTTTTTTCTGCACAAAGTTGAATTTCAGATTCAACTTGTAGAGTTTAATAATAATTTTCTACAAGTTGAATCATATTTAAATCTCTTGATAGGTACCAAGCATACTTAAACAGTAGCATATAGACTGATGCACTTGTGAGCAATTTCAGTGATCTCACTTCTATAATCCTAAGAAGCTTCTCGAATCAGTCTTTTGTAGGATTCTATCCTTATCGAAAAGCATAAGCAAGATTTCATACCCACTTTCTTTCTCAACTTCATAGTACAATTTAAAATTTCACCACTTTTTTTTACAAGTTGCAAAATGGTAGTTCTTCTTGTGTGTCTTAAGTCATCTGTCACTATACTAATGATGAGGACAGTTATTTGGTCAACCATTTTTGTAAGGTGAAATTTATCTATAAATGGCACTTCTGTAATGTTCAAAATAAACATGGTAAGATATTTTTCCCAAAGTCCTATTTGTCCAAGTATATTACTTAAAAATGTGACATTTTGACAACACCAGACTTGAGACTGAGTCCCCTGATAAAAAGAAAAATGCCACATAGCCACAGAGATTATTTCCCGCTATTCCTTACTCATCTGTGAAATAAACAGAAATTGTAAGAACAACAGAAAGCATGTGAGTTGGTTGTATTCTTTTTAAGAATCTCAAGCCAAACTGAGTAAAGAAGATATAGAAGATTTAAGCCAACCAATAGCAATCAAAGAGATTGAAGCAGCAATACAGAGCCTATCATCAAATAAAAGCCATATGGTTTCACAAGTGAATTTTGTAAAACCTTTATAGTAGAGTTAATCCCAATACTCTTCAATCTATTTTGTTAAATAGAAAGCACTGGAACTCTTCCAAATATATTATATAAAGCCAACATCATATTAATACCAAAACCATACAAAAATAGCTCAAGGAAAGAAAACTACAGACCTATATCACTGATTAACTTAGATGCAAAACTGTTGAACAAAAATACTAGCAACAAGGATTCAAAACAACTTCAATAAAGTCATACACCATGACCAAGTAGAGTTCATCCCAGGGATGCAAGGCTGTTTTAACATACAAAACTCAGTCCCTGTAATTCATCACATAAACAGAAATAAAGACAAAAATTATATGATAGCCGGACGTGGTGGTGCACGCTTGTAATCCCCGCGCTTGAGAGGCAGAGACAGGAGGACCGTGCAGGTTCGAAGCCAGCCACGCTGGCTTGAGAGACCCTGTTTCCAAATAAAAAAGTATAAAAATGGGTCTGGGAGGGTAGCCCAGAGGTAGAAGGGTTTCCAGAAACCCCAGTACCACCAAAAACAAACAAACAAACAAACAAACAAACAAAATATATATATATGATCATTTCAATAGGCCCTGAAAAAACATTTGACAAAATCCAACACCCATTTATGCTAAAAGCACTGCAGAGAATCAGAATAGAAGGAACATACCTCAATGTCATAAAGGCAATATACAATAGGCCCACAGCCAACATCATATTAAATGGAGAAACACTATGAGAATTCCCCCTAAAAACAGGAACAAGACAAGGATGTCCACTATCACCTCTTCTTTTCAATATAGTACTTGAGACTCTAGCCAGAGAAAGAAGGCAAGAAAAGAAAATCAAAGGAGTACACATAGAATAAGAACTAAAAACTTTTGCTATTTGGAGATGATATAATACTATACTTAGAAGATCCAACAAACTCAACCAAAACGCTTATATCAGCACATTTAGCAGTTGTTGGATACAAATTCAATCCTAAAAAATCATAAGCTTTTGAAATTAGAATGTAAACCATTGTTTCTTATAAGGGAAATATGAATTGTTAATAAAATGACAATATAATAATTCAAAACAAGATTTTATGTATGTCACTTTTTTGGTCAAGAGTACTTTATGATAAAAATAATAGGGTAAATTTTAGCAATACCAGTAAAAAAATAAAAACTTGATTTCCTCAATCTTGTTTAAGAATGGGAATGGTAATTGTAAGCTCTTTTCTATAAGAACAGGTACAATTTTTTTCAAAAAATCCTTGAAATTCTAATTGATAAATATTAATACTTAAATGAAAATATGAATGAACAACTTTTTCTACTAGAAGTCTATTTTACTACAGACTATTTTATCATCTTTCTTACTCAAAAAAGGTGTTTCAAGACAAATTAGTGTATATTTAATATTTATTAACTTCCTAGCTCATAATGTTAATCATGGTTTTTGTTTTACTTGACTATTCCAAATCAAATAAATCTATTTAGCTAATTATAAGTGTGTGTTTGGGATTGTCACCATGAGCAAACTAATGGGTACCATGAGGTGTGGGAAAGAAACCAATATTTTTTTAGTGTTTGTTATGGGCTTGTAGTATACTTCTTTTTATTTGTCCAACAATCACACCAAGAGGGTATTTTAATCATTATTGTTTTTTAATTCAAACCTTGGTTTTTAATTATTTCACATAGCTACTTTTTCCAGCCCCTTTCTTACCATTTTTCCATCTCCATTTAGCCCCAAGATCTGTTACTTTTCCTATTTTCAGAATTATCAATTTGTTCAAGAGAAAAATAAAATGAAAATTCTAGATGGGGGAAAAGCATGAGAAAATACTAATATTTTAATGCATCTGAGTAAATGTAATTTTTTCAGTGTTCTTTATTTTCACTACCATTCTTCCTTTGAGGGAAAAAAAGAATTTTTCTTCTCCCCTCTGTTATCTTTTTCTAAATTATCCAAGTTCTTTTTCCTTTGAAAAAGTAGAAGTATGATAAAAGATTTAATAATTATTTAGAGGAATGCCCTCTAAATTATAAATTCAACTAGTCCAGGAATGGGGTGTCCTATATTCATATACATATTGTCATTACTTTTTTTTTAATAAAAATCATATACAGGTTAGTTAACCTGCCTAAATTCACATAGCTAGTGTATCACTTAAAAGTCTTTCTTTTGCAAGCAGCAGCAGAGTAAATAAGATTCCATAAATAAAGGAATCCATTGATTCAAATAATAGTAGCCCTAAAGTACATACAACTAGACTTAGATACAAGATATAGCTGCACCTATACATCTACAGGTGCAAAATTGATGTTACCATGAGCATGGCTTCTTGTCTATTCTCTTTAGTTTTCCTGCCCAGCACTTGTCTCATTCTTAGGCTTAGAAGTTGGTCTTCTACAGCTGGAGTCCTCCCAACCCCCCAGTTGTGGTGCTGAATTGGCTGTTTAGTGGAACAATGTACACTGTTCATATGCATATGTACTATCTAGGAAAGAATGGGTTTTTTTTTTCTTATAGGTCTTATATGAATCTTAATAATACCTTTCTCATTGACTAACATGGCTTAATTTAATGGCTAAGAGGGGAACTTTGCTAATTTGGGCTTCCCACTGCACCTGGAAATAGTCAGTCCTGCAAAACCTATAGGGCTGAGAACTAAACTATCTAAGGAAAATCTCAGTGTTATCAGATATAGAATGTTTCCCACCATTCAGTAGATAGTAGATTCAGGTTTTGGGTTTTTTTGTTTGTTTTGTTTTGTTTTGGTAGTGGGATGTTGAATCCAGGAGCACTTTGCCTCTGAGTTAAATCCCTACACCCCCCTTTTATGATACCTAGGGTTAAACCCAGGAGCATTCTATATCTGAGGTATGCCCTGAGCCCTAATTTATTTCTTTCTTTATTTATTTTATTTTCAGAGTCTCACTAAGTTGCTTAGAGTCTAAGTTGCTAAGGCTGGCATTGAACCTATGATCCTCTTCTATCAGTCTCCCAAGTACTAAGATTACAGGCATGTGCCATCATACCTAACTTTCCTATTCTTTTTTGTTTTATATATTTTTTTAATTTTAAAACAGGATCTTGCTAAGTCAGAGGCTGGCCTTGAACCTATGATTCTCCTGTCTTAGCCTTCCAAGTACTAGGATTACAGGCATGCAGCACCATGCCCAGAAGAACCAGGACTGAGTATAATGTCTGTCCTATTTTAGTTATGCAACAGAACTACCAAGTCACAATTTCTGCCTTCTGTCTACAGCTTGCATGTAGTAAATATATCTGCAATGCACAATGACCTCCATAAAAAAGAATCACACAACACAAGACATCAGTAGCACCAACACTGAGAAACCATGTTCTGTGATCTAGGCATATTCTCTCAGCTTTATGCCTGCTTCCTTTCCCTTTATTTAAGTAGTAGCAACCTTTCCCGGACTTCTCACAGTTCTTTAAATGTATCAAAGCTTCTTAGACATCAGTAATCTTGCATAGTTTTCATTATACCTGCATATTCACGTACCTTCCTTTCCGCTGACGGCCAGGCCACTCTCCCTGACCTACCAGTGCCATTTCTCTTTCAGCTCCCAACTCAGAGGACCTGTTTTAATGAGACTTTGCTACTTTTCCAGACTTGGTCGACCCTACCAATTTGTTCCTTGTGCCTTGTCTTCTTTTATATCCTAAATTTTTAAGCATTTATCATGATTTAATTTACTTGTTTTATTTATCCAAAACAAGTGAAAACTCTTTGGTTTTGCTTTAAGAACTAAGCACTTAGCAGAGTTGGTGATGAAGACTGAATGGACTTCCAGGAAAGGCAATCAATACAAGTCAAGGCTCAGAGGGATTTTTTTTGGGGGGGGGGTATGGTAAAAGATCATTCAGCATGGAAAATTATTATTATTATTATTATTTTTTTTTTTGGTGGTACTGGGGTTCCTGGAAGCCCTTCTACCTCCGGGCTACACTCCCAGACCTATTTTTACATTTTTATATGGAAACAGGGTCTCCTAAGCCAGCGCGCGCGGCTGGCTTCGAACCTGCGCAATCCTCCTGTCTCTGCCTCCCAAGTGCGGGGATTACAAGCGTGCGCCACCACGCCCGGCTAGCATGGAAAATTATAAACAATAGATGGAAAAAGGGTAGAAGGCTTGTGTGGTTGTATTTAATTCATATATAACTTATTCTTTTCTAAGTTTCAATTGGAAAATGCTAGTCTTTAGCCAGAATAAGCAAACAGATTTAAATGATGTTTTTATTGTCTGATGTAATCTGATGGGCCTTATTGAAACACTAGAGAGCTTTTTGTCTAGCTGAGATAAAGTTTACAATCCTTTCATTTTTAAAATTTTTAGGAACAATGCTTTCTAAAAATGCAGTTGTTTATGTTCTTCAGTTGATAAATAATAAGTAGAACACCATGTAAACAATTAAATCTACTTATAAGTGGAGGTTTTGATGTGGCCCAGGTTTTGCATTACATTATACATTGAAGATCTAGAAGACTAGGTAAGATAACCCAATATATAACCTCGGGCTATATCCTGAAGTTGCTGTATTGCTCAGTAAATCTCTAGAACAAAGTATTTTGTTTGTCACAAAATTTCTCTTATAAGTAAAGTCTGCTGTGTTTCATCAAGGCTTTAATCTTCTTAAAGCTTCTATGTTAACTGTGGTGGGTTGCTGAGTATTATCTGGTTACTAGTGCATGGTTTTTCAATCTTGGCATTATTGATATTTTGGACTAGAAAATTCTTTATTGGGGCAGAAGGCTACCTGGAATTATCTAGTTCTATCAAATAGATGCTAGTAGCAGTTCTTCCTCTCATCTGTGGAAACCCAAAGTGTCTCTAGACATTACCACATGTCCATGAGGGGCACAAATAGCCCCAGATGAGAGCCATTGGTTTAGTGCAAAGCCATCTTCTTTAGCTGAGGGACACAGGCCACATGGATGCAAATGTTACTGCTTGGATAACCCATTTCATTAAATCTAAGTTTTGCCAAAATGAATCTAAGTCTGCCATTGATGCTTAAATGTATCCCTCTATTTTGTCTAACTGCTAGAAGCTCTTGGCACACTCTGAATGGAGCAATCAGTGAATTCCTTATATAGGCCACAATTCGCGGGAAATCTCAATGTGTTGTCAAAAGAAATGAAAAAGAAAATGGAGCCTGATGACTCAGCTTGCAAGTTTCCTGTGGTATTTTCTTACTTCCCAACTACATAATTCCCTGAGTCCTTTTCTATTACTGGATAAAAATAATAGATCTATGCTTTTCTTTAATGTGATCATTGATATCATTGATACTCTTGTGCACTTTTTAGGTTCTTCTAAGGGATGTTATTTTAATGACAATTTTTCTTCCTAACTCATCTCAAGAATATCAGATTTTTTGTGTGTATGTGTGGTTCTAGGGATTCAACCAAGGGACATTCTACCACCAAGCTATGCCCCCAGCCTGATTTTTTATACTTTTTATTTTGAAACAGTTTCTCACTAAATTACAAAGGGCCTCACTAAGTAACTGAGGCTATCCTTGAACCCAAATCCTCCTATCTCAGCCTCCCAAATATTGGGATTACAAGCATGCACCACTACACCTGGTTAGAATATTATATTTTTGCCATCACCATTTTCTTAATGATAATTCTTACTCTAATAATGTTTTTTAAATGCAGGTCTTTTGAAAGGAGGCAGAACTGTAGAATCTTTCTACATAGTTGTTGTGAGGTATAAGGTCTTTTTTCAAACATAATTGCTATGGGAAATGAAGTCTCCTTCAAACAGAAAGCATAATAATAAAGAGGCTATAAAATTTAGCAATGTAAGCTTTGTCATTGCTCTTTTTATGTTTTAAAAAGATCTTTAGTAGCCAGGCATGGTGGCGCATGCTTGTAATCCCCGCGCTTGGGAGGTGGAGACAAGAGGATCACACAGGTTTGAAGCCACCCCCGTTGGCTTAAGAGACCTGTTTCCAAAAATAAAAAAGTATAAAATAGGTCTTAGAGTGTAGCCTGGAGGTAAAGGGTTTCCAGGAACCCCAGTACCACCAAATAAATAAATAAAATAAAATAAAAATAAAAAGATCTTAGTAGTAATCGTGAGCCCAAACAGATAGTTTTAGCATCTAAAATTTGATTGTGATTTAGATATGCTTGCACTACACAAGACAATGATCCAGATAGACTTTCAAAAAGGAAATAGGAGCCTAAGAAAATACAATAATATTATAGTGTTTGTTAGTAGTTTTAGAGGAAAGTGCTACTTAAAAGGAATTTTGCCGTATGCGGAAGCTAGTGAGAAAAAGAGTCATAAGAGGAACTCTAGACAAAGAAGGAGGAGCCATAGATGAGCAAATAAGGTGACCTAACTGAGGGGAAATGGATGCGGGAAGAGGGAAATTCCCTAATGTACATGATGTACATTCACAAACATATCAAAGTCAATCACTAAGCCAAACATGAGAAGGAGGGAGAGGGAGGGAATGGGGTGGGAACTGAGAAAGGGCTAAATGAGTGATGTGAGCATGTGTGCTTCCACCATCTTGTACCCCATTAAGACGTATGACTACAATGCTCCTATAAAAAATAAAAATATATAAAAAGGAATATTGTCATTCAGCTTTTTTGTCTTTAACTATAAATAGGTGATCTCTCATCAGAAATAGGCCTTGTCTTTTCAGATAATTTTCTTTCTTAAAAATTATCTTACCTTTACTTCTATCCTATGTGGAACACAGGACTGTATTTATATTCCCAACTTTAACAATGAAAAATCTGGACAAAACATACAAAGAACAATTTTATGGCTACTAGATAATGGAAGAATTATTCTTGAGGGTTAGGAAATGAATGGAATACGCCTTACAGATGTCCTCATTTACTGCCTTGAGAGACCCCCCCAGGCTGTGGTTCTGGGAGGGGGAAACCACAAGGTGCCTAATATACTGCTACAGATGAAGAGATACAGCTGAGCATCCGCGATCTCAAAGAATCCAGAGGTTACATGCAGAGTGCGAGAGCTGGACAAAGCAACCAGAGGTCTCGGAAGGCCTCCCCATGTATTCTGTAGAGTATTTATTACTGTATGTGAACATGAGGATACCACTTTAGTCCTGGGGAAGAAGAGGAGGAGGACATGCAAAATAATTAAGAAAAAAGAACTTGATTCTAATATAAGACTTGGGAAAAAATGCCTCTCTTCATCTGTGTAACTGGAAAAGCTCATAAACCTTCTGCAATGGGGAGAGCACAGAGATAGCTCTTGACTTAGTAATGTGGGATGATTAGACCTTTATGAAACACTGCTCCAGACTTGCCTAACAAATCTTAAAAGCAAAACTTGAAAGGAACAAACTGTTTCTAAGTAGCTTAACTGCATCCCAGAACAAAGCTCAAGAATGTTTATGGGGATATAAAAACTCTAGCACTCAGCAAGGTCAAATTCATGATACCTGGCATCCAATCAAAAATTAGTAGAAATGTAGAAAGGCTGAAAAAATATGACTCATAATGAGGAGAAAATCAATCAATCAAAACTGATAGACACAGAACTGAAACAGATGTTTGGATTAGCATACAAGAACATTTAAACAATTATTTTAACCGTATTCCATATATTCTAAAGTTAAATTGATAACTGGAAAATAAATAAAACATTTTAAATATAACTTCTATAGAGGAACATTACAATATCTGAGATGAAAAACCCAATGGATGTTATTTTTTATGAAATTTTTCTCTAAAACCTTTTTTAAATTTTTTATTGGTTCATTGTAGTCATACATCTTAATGGAGTACAAGATGGTGGAAGCATACATCCACACATCACCCAATTATCCCTTATCCAATTCCTGCCCCATTCCCTCCTCCTCCTTCCTTCTGATGTTAGGCTTAGTGATTGACTTTGATATATTTGTTAATGTGCATCATGGACATTAGAGAATTTTCCTCTTCCCCCTTCCATCCCCTCAGTTAGGATGCCTTATTTGCTCATTAACAGAATGATGCCTTATTATTATTATTATTATTATTATTATTATTATTATAAATGCCTTATTAACAGAAGATATTGCAAAAAAAGATTAATCAATTTGAAATTATATCAATAGAAATCTAAAACCAGACAAAAATATTTTAAATGAACAAATAATCTGTGACCTTTGGAAAAAAATTCAAGTATCCTAACATGCATGTAATTATAGCTTCTGAGGGAGGATGTGTACAGAAAAAAGTAACTGAAGAAATGTTTGGAAATTTTCTAAATTTAATGAAAACAATAAACCCATACATTTAATAGCACAGCAAAACAAAGCACTAGAAATAAGGTAAATGCCATCAAGGAAAATCATAACCAAATTACTTAAAACTGGTAATAAAAGAAACACTTAAAAACAGCCAGAAGAAAAGAAAGGTTAAATTTAGATAAATTAAGTATGATAGCATAGCAGGTTTCTCATCAGAAATGGTGCAGTGTAAGAAAATTCAACAATATCTGAAAGGAAAAAAACCCCTGTAAACCTGGAATTTTGTGCTCGGTGAAAAATCTTGTATAATTCAAAGGCGAAATGAATGATGTATGTGGGTGTGCCTCTACCATCTTGTACCCCAATAAGATATGTGACTACAATGCATAAAAATAAATACATGCATATATACATACATAAATAAAATATGCAGAAATTGAAGGAATTTATTATCGGTGGACCTACAGCCTAGAAATTTTTAAAGACGTCCAGATCTGTACCTACCAAAAAAAAAAAAAAAAAGTGAGAATCACCTTAATGATAACTTCAGGACCCGTGCCTTGGACTTTTGCTACTCTCCCCACTTCCCTTGCATTAGTACATGCAGGTACTCCTCTGTGCCAAAACATGGAAGAGGAACAAAATGAAAAGGACTTGGCCCCTGAAGGAGGAGAAGCAGCTACCTGAAAATCTATGCCACTTACCCGGGAACCGATTTTGAGAGACAAATGAAAGGCTACGATGCTTTCAGCGCTTGTAGTTTGAGATTTTGCTAATATTGCAGGTTGGTCTTTCTTAGTTAATGCAATCATTTTTAAAGCTGTAAAGGAAGTCAGAGTGAAATTGGGAAACAAAAGAAGACTTTAGATAAATGAAGAAAGATTCTGGTAAAATGGCGGGAAGGAAATAGGGCAGGAGAGATTTGATAAAGGAAACAGTTCAAAAATGCTGTGCACATACACAAAATGATCAACACTAATCTCAATAGCATGTTCAGGGAGGAAGAGGAATCGGGTGGCATCTGGACGAAAACACAGCAAGTGCTGTGTGCATGGATGTTTCCATCAATCTGAACCTTGTTATGATGTACAATTACACTGCACCAGGAAAGTACATTAATTTTAAATAAAAAAGGGCTGGGGTGTACTTCAAAAGAACAATGCCCCTGGGTTAATCTTCAATATTAAAAAGTATATAAAAAACAATAAATTGTATATTATGATCTTTACATTATGGTCTTGTATATTATGATCTTTTATTTACCTGATTTTTTCACATAAAGACAGAGTTAATCCAGAGCATTCTGGCAGAAAGGTCATCTTTTCTCACTGATTTAAAATGATTAACATAAAAATATCATATACCTAGCACCTATGTATGCATGGAAACCTCCCTGGGTTAGCTATTCCATAAGTATATATCTCTATATAATGATAATTCATGCAAAAATTAATTTTAATCATTATTGGCTATCTGGTAGAAAAACTCATTTTCTTCATTCTCTAATGTATCAAATGTATTTCATAGTCAGATTTTTTTTTTCTTTGCGAGTCTTGTGATGGAACCCAAGGGCATTTGACCTCTAAGCTACAACCCCTGCCCTATTTTTTATTCTTTAATTTGAAACAGGTTCTCACTAAGTTGCAAGAGGGCCTCACTGAGTAGCTGAGGCTCTCAGCAAACTGCAACCCTCCGGTCTCAGCCTCCCAAATGCTAGGATCATAAGCGTATACCACCACGCCCAGCTTATTGTCAGGTTTTTAAAAGTAGATGAGTTTATTGGTAATTTCAGCTAGATCACATTTATTTCTATTTGCCTTACTATGGGCTGATAGTACAGAAATCTTCAGTTCTATAACAAGGGTTGGTCCAAAGCGACTTTTAAATCCTCACAACTGTAGTTGAGACAGAGACATGGTTGTGAAGGAGTGTCAGCTTCCCTGTCTGGTGGGCATCTGGGGTCAGAACTCCTCCCTCTGTCTGAGGGCTACTCTGTATTCCCTTAGAACTGAGGATAACTTCTCTCATCTTGTTCCATTAGTTTCAATTGCTTTGCTGTAGATCATAGTTAATATAACATCATTGTTCTGATATTATTTGAGTGCATATCAACTATACTTTTTTTAACAATTTTTTATTGAACATAAGTAGTATACATTTATACTATATTTGGTGCCCTCTCCCCCCTTCCCCCCCCCCCACCAGTGGTTGTCCAGGTTAACCATGTCTTATTCATAATTTTACACATGTTCAGGTGTAGACCCTCATTAATCCAGATCGGTCTTTCTCCTCTCCTATCTTTCCATTAAAACTTAGCTAGTATTTCCCCTCTAATATCTGGGGTCCTACTGGTATCCTTTGTGTTTTCTAGTTTGGGCATATTAGAGGAAACATGTGTATCTTCTCCTTCTGTGCTTGGCTGATCTCACTTAACATGATGTTCTCCAGGGCTTTCCATCTTCTTGCAAATGATGTAATTTTGTTCTTCTTTATGGCTGAATAGAATTCCATTGTGTGTATTTCCCACAGTTTTGCTATCCATTCATCTGTTGATGGTGATCTGGGTTGGTTCCATATTTTGGCTATTACAAATTGTGCTGCTATGAACATAGGTATGCATACGTTGCTGTATTTCTCTGAATTCAACCCCTTTGGTAAGATACCTAGGAGTGGTATAGCTGGATCATATGGTGGATCTATTCCCAACTTTCTCAGGAATCTCCACACAGATCTCCATAGTGGCTGAACTAGTTTGCACTCCCACCAACAGTGTAAAAGAGTTCCTCTTTCCCCACATCCTCGCCAGCATTTGTTGTTGTTTGATTTCTTTATGCTTGCTACTCTGACTGGGGTTAGATGGAATCTCAGTGTAGTTTTGATTTGCATCTCCCTGATGGCCAGTGATGAAGAACATCTTTTCATGTATCTATTAGCCCTTTGTATCTCTTCTTTTGTGAAGTGTCTATTTAGTTCATTTGCCCATTTCTTGATTGGGTTGTTTGTTTTGCTAGTGTAGAGTCTTTTGAGCTCTTTGTATACTCTGGATATTAGCCCCCTATCAGAATGGTGGCTGGTAAAGATCCTTTCCCATTCTGTAGGCTTCCTCTTTAGGTTATTGATAGTTTCCTTTGATGAGAAGAAACTTTTTAGTTTGATGTTGTCCCATTTGTTTATTCTTGCTTTAATTTCCTGAGCTTTGGAGGTTTTGTTGAGAAAGTTACTGCCTGTGCCAATATGTTGTAGTGTTGAACCTATGTTCTCCTCTACTAACTTCACCGTCTCAGGTCTAATTTCTAAGTCTTTAATCCATCTTGAGTTGATTCCTGTGTTGGGTGAGATATAGGGGTTTAGATTCATCTTTTTACAAATGGTTAGCCAGTTCTCCCAGCACCACTTGTTGAAAAGGCTGTCTTTTCTCCAGCGTATGTGTTTGGCCCCTTTGTCAAAGATTAATTGACTAAAGATGTGTGGGTTTGTTTCTGTATCTTCTATTCTAATCCACTGGTCAGTATATCTGTTTTTGTGCCAGTACCATGCTGTTTTTACTACTATTGCTCTATAGTATAGTTTGAAGTCTGGGATTGTAATGCCTCCTGCATGTTTCTTGTTATTGAGAATTGCTTTGGCTATTCTAGGTCTTTTCCTTCTCCATGAAGTTCATGATTGATTTTTCTAGGTCTTTGAAGAATGTCACTGGTATTTTAATGGGAATTGCATTGAACCTATAGATCAGTTTTGGCAGAATGGCCATTTTGATGATATTTATTCTGCCTATCCATGAGCACGGGAGATCTTTCCATCTTCCAAGATCTTCTTCTATTTCTTTCTTTAATGTTTTATAGTTTTTGTTGTAGAGGTCTTTTACATCTTGGGTTAGGTTTATTCCTAGGTATTTTATAGGTTTTGAGGTTATAGTGAATGGAATTGTTGTTTTTGTTTCTTTCATTGTGGATTCGTTGTTGGCGTAAAGAAAGGCCACTGATTTCTTTAGGTTGATTTTGTAACCTGCGACTTTGCTGAATTTGTCGATCAGCTCCAGAAGTCTTTTGGTTGAGTTCTTTGGGTCTTCCAGATAAAGGATCATGTCATCTGCAAATAAGGATAGTTTTACTTCCTCTCTTCCTATGTGGATTCCTTTGATTTCCTTCTCTTGTCTGATTGCTGCAGCAAGAGTCTCAAGGACTATATTGAAAAGGAGTGGTGATAGTGGGCATCCTTGTCTTGTTCCTGACTGAAGCGGAAATTCTTGCAGTTTTTCCCCATTCAATATAATGTTGGCTTTGGGTTTGCAGTATATTGCCTTGATGGTGTTGAAGTACTTTCCTTCTATCCCAATTTTTTGCAGTGTTTTTAACATAAATGGGTGTTGGATTTTGTCGAATGCTTTTTCAGCATCTATTGCTATGATGATGTGGTTTTTGTTCTTGGTTCTATTTATGTGGTGAATAACATGTATTGATTTGTCAACTATACTTTGAGGGCTCCTTCAAGGCATGGACCAGACTAATCTTTGCCAGACTCCATGAGAATAAGTAAATAGTGATTAATTTACTCTTTATTATTTCTGTCAGTGTCTTGGCTGACTCAAGATTTGGATTCTCTGCAACTCCATTTTAATGTGTTGAGAAATTCAGTCAATTTATTCAATATTCATCACTTGTTGTTTAGTCTTGCTTTGCTTTAGATATTATTCTAAGTACTGAATACTCAGCAGTAAGAAAATAGATATGTCCCCTACTGTCATGTGAAAATCCAACATTTAAACAGAAGTATAAATATTTAATTTACAGTTGTGTTTAATGCTCCGAGGGAAACAGTAGGGCTTTATGCAAGAATAAATGAGGAAGGGGTGGAGAACATGGAGCATAAATCACTTTTCACATAGTAGAGCGCGTTATGTACAAATGGAACCTGATTTTTTCTGTAATGAACAGATTTATGTAGCAAATAAAACATTTTCATGTAGTTAATACATTTATTTATTTCATAACATTTGTGTTAATTGAGCACTATATGGTCAGGTATTTGACTCACAAAAATAACCAAGACTGTTTCTGTCTTTGAGGAGCTCCCCGTCTAATTATTTAATAATTGGTAGTGACTTTCATTAAAATAATTGATTATGTACCAAGTGAAAGCACATATGTCCTCCTCCTTCCTCATCTTTTTCTTTTTTCTTGTTCTAGATGAGGATAGGCATTCACTCAGGCTCTGTGCTGGCTGGTGTTGTTGGGGTTCGAATGCCACGATATTGCCTGTTTGGGAACAATGTCACTCTGGCAAGCAAATTCGAATCAGGAAGTCACCCTCGGCGCATCAATGTCAGCCCAACCACATACCAGTAAGTTCTCTCCCCCTAAAGCCCCATATTTGAATTTGACTTGAACTGATATCCTGTCATTTGTGACATCGTATTCTTTTTCTTGATCCTGTCATTCTGCAAGATGTAATGAGTGGATCCACCCAGTCTAAAAGATAGTAATCATGACACAGACTTTGATTTGCACCCTGAGAAAGTACATGGAAAATCTGGCTTGACTGAGAAGTAAATATAGGTTTGTCATTTCCCACAGTCTCTGTCCTCTGCAATGTAACTGCATATAGCTAATAGTATGGGACTGTGTTGCACTGTAAATCTTAATGTTTTCAAAATGTTCCTCATTATTTATAAAAAAATTAAAGGAATAAGATAGAGAAGGCAGTTAATTTATTTATTTGAGTAATAAATATAAATAAGACATTTGAAGTTAGATATATACTGAGTAAAGAGTAAAATTTCAGACTCTATCTTAAAGGTCATCTTTAACAATGCTGTGCATTTTTTGCTCCAGAACTTATCTTTATTTTGTGCTTGGTAGATGTCATCCCCTCAACTAGATGCTAATCTCCATACAGACTGAGATTACATTTTCTAATTTGACTCGTCATAATAGCCTCAGGAGTTAGAAAAATTAGATGATAGACACTCTAAAAATACTTATTAGTGAACTAATGTTCAGTAAGATAGACCTCTCTAGGATAAAAAGCAATGAATTTATAAAAATGTCTTACCCTGTCTCAAACTTTGGCTTTATTCTAGGCATTGATGTGTAAACTATTTAATTAATGCCCTCTTTTTGATTATTTGAAAGCATAGTAAAAGACTGTTATGTGAAATAATGACCACTGATATTTTTATTGACACAAATTTGAAAAAAAATATAAAATTTGATTATGATTATAATGATAAAATGGTAATATTTTAAGGCTTTTGATGCAACATCCAAATAGAGGGAATTTAAAGTCTTGAAGGAAAGACATGTACTTGTACTTTCAGAATCCTATGGAACAGATAAGAAAGGGAACTAAAATTATAAATGTAAAATCAAGATAAATTTGAGATTTAAACATTTTAAAGTTCTTATTAAGCTCATTTATTTGTTTATTTCTTTGTTTTGTGGTGCTGGGAATTAAACTCAGGACTTCACATGGGTTAGGCAAGGACTATACCACTGAACTACATCCTCAGCCCTAGCTAAGCTCATTAAAATAGTAAATACCTTTCTATCAC
Organism: Muscardinus avellanarius; assembly: GCF_963383645.1. Taxonomy (NCBI): domain Eukaryota; kingdom Metazoa; phylum Chordata; class Mammalia; order Rodentia; family Gliridae; genus Muscardinus; species Muscardinus avellanarius. The sequence goes on from NC_137786.1 coordinate 146,980,462, forward strand.
TGGTTTTGAAGAAAGACATATATCTTGCCAATTTAAGGAGCCTAAGAGATTTGGGGAACATGACAGATAACTTCTGAATTAGGCTTTCAGGGCATCCGTCTTTACTTACATAAGAACTACCTGGTGTCTAATGACAGATGAATGGTATATACACTCAATACAATTCTACTCAGTTATAAAAAATAACATCATGTCATTTTCAGGAAAATGTTTAGAACTAAAGGATAGTGTGCTAAGTGAGAACAGACAATCTAAGAAGGTCAAGGATCATATGTTTTCTCCCACATGTGGAAGCTAAAGAAAAATTAAGAAACATAGGGACTTTAAATAATGTGAAAAATAGTAGAAAAAATAAAAATAGTAGAAAGAGTTTGGGAGAGGAAATTCAGTAAGGAAATAAGGAAGACTGAAGAAGAAAATCGTTCAAATAATACTGTAGCAATATGTGATGGTACCACTACTAATTTCACTAATGTGTGAGGAGGGTGGAGGGGGAGAAAGAGCAGGATAAGGAGAGGAACATATATTTTTTAAATTTTATCAGTACATTGTAGTCGTACATCTTAATGGAGTACAAGGTAGAGGCATGCATGCACATATCACTCAGCCCTTCCCCAATTACCACCCCATTCCCTCCCCTTCCCTCCTTCTCATGTTTGGCTTAATCATTGATATGTTTGTGAATGTACATCATGTACATTAGGGAATTTCCTTCTCTCCTCCTTCTATCACCCCCAGTTAGGCCTCCTTTTATAACTGAACCTCATTATGATGAATGATTGCAATGTACGATTAAAATAATTTTTAAAAAAGAACACCTGCCATTTTAGAACATTTGTAAGAGAGTTTTTCTCCTTTAAACTTATAATTTTTCTCTCCCAATTCTGGACATATGACAGTACTCAACATATCAATTAAAATGTTAAAAAAATCCTCTAGTCGAGATCAATGACTTTGGCACTTTGTTCTAAATCACAGAGTGAGAAGTTACCGAGGAGCCATCATTCCACCCATCTCATCTTTTACCATGGTCTCTCTATTTCCTATCATGGTGTTATTACTTATTTTCCATGTTTGGATAACGTAGTATAGATTTGTATCTTCTGTAGAAATCTCATGTTTTTAAAATGATGTGTAAAGAATGGACTGTTGGGTGAGGACTTCATGCCCTAAGCTTAGATACCATCACTCTAGCTAGCTTGTTTACATGCGACCAGCAGGAGCCCCCTCCGAGCCACACAAGGTCAGTGCCCTTTGATGTTGATTCCGAGTTTTCATAATACTTTTCACATTAATTTAGTTTGTGAAGATCTTTTGTCATAAAGTTTGACGAATTAAATTATTTTAACTCTAAACATGAAAGCATTTTGTTCTGTTTTACCTCAGCTTTGCCTAAAATATTAAATGGAGATGGCTATGTTGCATTGCCAAATTTTCTTTATCCCCAAATTATGGGATTCCTAATGATGTCTTTAAAAATATTTTTTCATTCCAATTTAATCCTTAAAATAATCTTTTTATCTCCCTCTTTCCCTAAACTTAAACCTATCCCCTTCTTTTGACATGTATTTGTTATCTACTATAGTCCAGACTTAATAAGTAGGCACTACAGTTCTACAACACACAGCATAAATATGATCTTCACCTCTATCTGATAGATGTAAAAATTAACTGTAACAGTAATGTGGGATTCAGGAAACCCTGAATTGACGTATTAAGATTCTAGAGTCAAAACCACTTGTTATTTCCTTTTGTTTTCCCATGCTTCAGCAGAGTGTAGGGACTCACTGATTTTTTATGTTCATTTTAATCTGGTGTGACATAAAATAAAAAAGTGAATTGGGTCCTGGTAAGGCCCTGGACAGGAAATTCAGGTTATGTCTCAGTGTGATATTTTAGTTTCTGGGTGTGGTTGTGCCTAAGTATTACTGTTGTTTTATTTTACCCTAATTTAAAAAGTTCAACTACGTGCAACCCTACTATTGCATACTTCAAAGGCAATTTATGAATATAGAGTTTATTTCTCCTTCCTCAAGATGCCCAAAGTGAATTGTGACATTGACCTAGCAGGGATATTCTCTATAAGGAAGCAAACTGTCTTTTCCTGGAGCAAATAGGATTTTGTTAAGTAAAACTGAGTATTAAGCTCAATATTAAGAGCTATAAATTTCCAGTTTTTATCCTCAAATGCACCCTTGTCAAATGTCCACTATTACCTGGTTTTCTTGAAATATTCAGTGAAGATTTTATACAATTTAATATTCATAAAACTATATTACTAACTTTTAGAGAATGAACTAATTTGGTCTTGTGATAAATTTAAATAACTTTCAAAATGGCTGATCCCAAATATCCTTTACATGAAATATTTTTATCATTTTATTAGTGTATTGAAATTATACATCATAGTGAAGTTCAATGTGATAAAAACATCCATGTACACAGCTCTTGGTATATTTTATCTCCAGATTCCATTCCATTTCCCCCTTCTCCCTTATTGAACATGTTAGAGAAATTGGTAGTAACACCTTCACTTATTACCATACTATTATTTCAACTATTTTCTCCCTCAATCTTCCCTCTTTGACTCCCCAAGCCTCTTTCTCAGTCCCTTCCTAGTACTCTACAGGTCTGGTTCAAAATTGTTGGAAGCCCCTCACCTTTCCTATTTTCTCTTTAGATTCCAGGTATGTGAGCAAATATACAACCTTTGATGTACTGAGACTGTCTGAACTCACTTAACATTCTATGGTTTCATCCATTTTTCTACAAATGACATAACTCTGTTCTTTATGGCTGAGTGGAATTCTATTGTATGAATGTATGAGTAGAACTCTATTGAATAAATGTATGAGTAGCATTCTATTGAATGTATATTTGTCTTGAAGTCATTTATCACTTACTATTGAGAAACAACTGGGTTGATTTCATAAGTTGGTTATTGTGAATTGTGCTGTGATAAACAAGGATAAGCATGTATCACTATAGTATTATGACTTTTTTTGGAAAGATACTGAGGAGCTGTCTATCTGGGTAATATAGTGTTTTTATTTCTAGTCAGGTGTGTGTGTGTGTGTGTGTGTGTGTGTGTGTGTGTGTGTGTGTGTGAAGACCCTCTGTACTACTTTCCAAAGTTGTATTAATTTATAATCCTGCCAAGAATGCTTAAGAGTTAATATTTTTCCACATCCTTGCCAGCAGCATTTGTTATTGCTTGCATTCTTGATAATTGTGATTCTAACTAAAGTTATATGGAATCTGTGTAGTTAAATTCACACCTCTTTAATTGCTAGTGATGTTAAACATTTTCATATATTTAGTGACTGTTTTGCTTCTTTTCAGAATTTCCTATTCAGTTCAATTGCCCATTTTAATTGGGATTTTTCATTATTAAGTGTTTAGATGTTTATTAAAATATATGCTAGACATTAATCCTCTGTCATGGGCAAATATTTTTTACATTCTTTGGGCTTTCTCTTCATATTCTTGCTTGTTTCTTTTGCTATACAGAAGATTTTTAATTGGATGCCATCCCATCAGTTTTATTTACTGTCTTTGTAGTCTTACTGAGAAAATTTCTACCAGTGCCTATATGTTGGATAGTTGGTTCTTTGTTTTATGCTTGTAGTTTCAGCTTATGATCTAATTTTTATGTCTTTGATTTATCTTGAGTGGAGACTTTTTTAAAGGATGAGAGAGGGATCTAATTTCATTCTTCTATATATCCAGTTTTCCAAGCACCATTCATTGATAAGGCTGTATTTTATTTAGCATATGAAGTAATTTAATAATTGATCAAACCTTTTCATCCAGGTGAAGTGGCACACACCTGTAATTTCAGTACTTAAAGATAAAATTATTTCAAGGAGTATCACAAGTTCAAAACTAGCCTCAGGAATTTAGTAAGGCTCTCAGCAACCTAGTGAGACCCTTTTTCAATAAAAAATAAAATAGGGCTGGGGGTGTAGCTGAGAGGTAGAATTCCTCTGGGTTCAATCTCCAACCTCCCCACACACCAACAACAAAAGCACATTATTCTAACAATTGATGACTACTAAAATAATAATAATAATATCTATAATCCTTCCAATGGTTTAACATTATATTTGCTTCAACTATTTTTAAATAAAAAAATCCTCTAGAAACCTTCCTTCTTTAATTTTAACTAATATCTAAATAAATTTAGTGTGTTTTAGAAGTTAGTGTTGACTCTGGCCTGTGTTCAGCCTCTGGCATCCTGGCTCCTTCCAAGCAGCTGTTTTGGGTTTGAAATTCCAACATGAATTGAAGTGAAGGCATCAATTCAAACTATAAACAATCAATTACACTACATGGAGAATAGAATCTTGCTTCTAGAAGATGATCATTCCAAAAATTAACACATAGTATATAACTTAGAAAAACCAATTCAATAGTATGAATTGGACATTGAAGAAATATGGGCCCATTTTTAAAGAACTAACCTAAGAATAACTGGCATAGAAGAGGGAACAGAAGGTGAAACCAAATGGATCAACAATCTTTTCAAATAAGTAATATCAGAAAATTTTCCAAACATAAAACAAGAGGTCAATACACAGGTATTGGAAACTTATAGACCCCCCCCCTTTAGACAAGATTAGAAAAAATATTCACCATGCCACATAGTAGTCAAACTGACCAATGTAGAAGGCAAGGAGATAATTTTGTGTGTGTGTGTGGTAATGGGGTTCCTGGAAACGCTTCTGCCTCGGGTTACACTCCCAGACCTATTTTTTATACTTTTTTTATTTGGAAACAGGGTCTCTTTAGCCAGCGCAGCTGGCTTCGAACCTGCGTGATCCTCCTGTCTCCACCTCCCAAGTATGGGGATTACAAGCATGCACCACCACGCCTGGCCAAGGAGAGAATCTTAAGAGCAACAAAAGCAAAAGACCAAGGGACATGCAGAAGCAAACCAATTAGAATCACTCCAGACTCCCCAAACCAAGTCATGAAAGCCAGAAGGGCCTGGAGTAGCATATTTTAAACTCTGAAAGAAAGCAACTTGCATCCAAAAATTTCTTACCTGGCAAAATTAACAAAATTATCTCTCAGATTAGATGGAGAAATAAAAATCTTCTATGACAAACAGAAACTGAAGGAATTTATGTCTTCCAAAGAGAACTAGAGAAAATATTCAAAGAGATTTACTGCAAAGAAGAAGTATTACATGCCAGAAGCAAAGAAACAAAAATTTCACCCAGCAAACAACTAAGCAAAGAAGAACAAACACTACATCAAGCAGAAGTTAAATCTCAATATGTTAGAAATTGAAAACCATCTCTAAATAATCACACTGAACATAAATGACCTCAACTCCCCCAATTAAAAATATATATAAATTGGTAATTAATTAAAAAGCAGAATCCATCCAACTGCTGCCTGCAAGAAACACACATTACAAATAAAGATAGTCAAAAACTAAAGGTAAAGGGCAGCTGGGCGCGGTGGCACATGCTTGTAATCCCAGCATCTGGGAGGCTGAGACTGGAAGATCACGGTTCGCAGACAGTGTCAGCTACTTAGTGAGGCCCTCTGCAACTCAGTAAGACCTGGTTTCAAAATAAAGAATAAAAGAATAGGACAGGGGTCATAGCTCAGAGGTCAAATGCCCCTGGGTTCAATCCCCAGACCCACAAAAATAAATAAATAAATAAATAAATTAATTAGTAAATATAAAAGGTAAAGGCTGGAGCAAGGTAATCTATGCTAATGGAAATCAAAGACAAGCAGGTGTAGCAACTCTGATATCAGACAAGTTACACTTCAAGCCTAAACTTATAAGAAGGGACAAAGAAGGTCATTTTTTACTAGTAAAAGGAACAATACAGCAAGATGAAATAACAATAGTCAACATTTATGCCCAAACACAGGTGCATCTACTTTCATAAAGCAAACTCTTTGTGAAATTAAGTCACACATAAGTCCCAATACAATAATACTGGGAAACTTCAACAACTCTCTCACACAGTTCAAACAATATTCTAAACAAAAGGTCAGTAAAGATGTCTCAGACTAAAGAACAACATCAAACAAATGGAACTGTTAGACACATATAGTCCACTCAACTACAGCAGAGTTCACATTTTTCTCAGCTGCTCAGAGAAACTTCTCCAAAACTTCTCCTGGGCCACAAAGTGAGCACTAGCAAATTAAAAAAATTGTGGCATACTTCCCTGTGTCTTTTCAGACCATAATGAAATGAAACTAGAAATCAATTATAAGGAGACCCAGAGAAACCACATAAACATATGGAGACTGAACACCACAATGCTGAATGAAGAATGGATCATAAGTAAATAAGTAAATAAAAAGGATGAAATCAAGAAATTTCTAGAAACAAACAAAAATAGAGATACAACATATCAAAACCACTGGGACACTTTGAAGACAGTGTTAAGAAGAAAATGTATAGCACTGAGTGCCCACATAAGAAAAACAAAATCACCTAATAAATAACCTAATGACTCATGTCAAAGCTCTTGAAAAACAGGAACAATCTAACCACAAATCCAGAAGAAGGCAGGAAGTTGTTAAAATCAGAGCAGAAGTCAACAAAGTAGAGAATAAGAAAAACAATACAGAAAGTCAACAAAACCAAAAGCTGGTTTCTTGAAAAAATTAACTAGATAAAACACTAGCCAACTTAACAATAAAGAGAATCAACCCAAGTTATTAAGATGAGAGATGAAAAAGGAGATATTACCACCAACAGTGTAGAAATCCAGATGATTATCAGAAACTACTTTGAAAAACTATATTCCAACAAAATGGAAAATCTGGAAGAAATTGACACCTTTCTAGATAAATAGAACCTTCCTAAACTGAGTCAAGAAATTTAAACCAACCAATAGCAATAAAAAAGATTGAAACAGCAATAAAGATCCTACCATCAATGAAAAGCCCAGGACTAGATGGTTTCCCATGTGAATTTTACAAAACCTTTACAGAAGACTAATCCCAATACTCCTCAGTCTGTTTCATGAAATAGAAACAGGACTCTCCCAAATACATTATATGAAACCAACATCATGTTAATACTGAAACTAAGTAAGATACCTCAAGGAAGGAAAACTAGAGACTATATCATTGATGAACTTGGATGCAAAACTGCTAAACAAAATACTAGCAAACACACATTCAAAACCACATCAAGAAAATCATACACCATGACCAGGCAGAGTTCATCCCAGGGATGCAAGGCTGGTTCAACATACAAAAATCAATCCCTAGCCAGGTGTGGTGGTGCACGCTTGTAATCCCAGCATTTGGGAGGCTGAAACCAGAGGATCTTGGTTTTCTGAGGCCCTCTGCAACTTAGTTTCAAAATAAAGAATAAAATCCGGGCATGGTGGCACATGCTTGTAATCCCCGTGCTTGGGAGGCAGAGACAGGAGGATCACGCAGGTTCAAAGCCAGCTTCAGCTACTTAGTGAGGCTCTCAGCTACTTAGTGAGACCCTGTTTCCAAAAAAAAAAAAAAAAAGTCTGGGAGTATAGCCCAGAGGTAGGAAGCCTCTGGGTTCCATCCCCAGTACCACAAAATAAAGGAAAAAAAAAAAAGAATAAAAATAGGGCAGGGGATGTAGTTTGAAGGTCAAACAAATACCCCTGGGTTCCATCCCCAGACCCACACATATGCAAAAATCAATCCCTGTAATTCATCATGTAAACAGAACCAAAGACAAAAATCACATGATCATTTCAATAGATGCTGAAAAATCATTTGACAAAATCCAGCATTTATTTATGCTGAAACCATTGTAGAAAATCAGAATAGACGTAACAAAACTCAAGCAACCATAAATGCACTGAAAACGAAATCCAGATAACACTCCCATCAGGATATATTATAAAAAATAAAATACTTAGAAATAAACTTAACTAAGGAGGTAAAAGTCCTCTACAAAAATTATAAAACATTGAAAAAAACTGAAGAAGACACTTCATGAAAGAAGAAATTTAAGTGGCCAATAAATGCATGAAAAAATGTTCAGCATCATTGGCAATCAGAGATGCAAATCAAAACTACCTTGAGATTTCACCTAACTCCAAGTGGAATGGCAATCATTCAAAACACAAACAACAACAGATGCTGGTGAGAATGTGGAGAAGTGGGAACTCTAATACATTGTTGGAGGGACTACAAATTTGGAAAACTGTATGGAGGATCCTCAGAAGAATGCGAACGAATTTACCATATGATCCAACAATACCACTTCTGGGTATCTACCAAAAAGAATGGAAACCAAACTACTAAACTAATGCATGCACATCTATGTTCATAGCTGCACAATTCACCACTGCCAAACCATGGAACTGGCCAAGATGTCCATCAACAGATGAATGAATTACAAAACTATGGAATATGTACACAATTAAATTTTATTCAGCTATAAAGAAAAACACAATTACATCATTTACAGGGAAATGGATGAAACTGGAGAACATTATGCTAAGTGAGATTAGTCAGTCACAAAAAATAAGAAATTGGATGCTCTTCCTAATATGCAAAAGCTAGAGAGAAAATGGGTCATAGGAGAAACTCTAGACAAAGAAGGGGATACTATAGATGAGCAAATAAGGTGATCTGAGGGGATGGGAGGGGCAAAGATGGAAATTCTCTAATGTTCATGATGTACATTAGCAAATATATCAAAGTCAGTCACTAAGACAAACATGAGAGAGAAGAGGAGGGAATGGGGAGAGAATTGGGTAAGGGCTAATTGGGCAATGTGTGCATATATGCCTCCACCATCTTGTACTCCATTAAGATATGTGACTACAATGAATCAATAAAAAGTTTTTTATAAAAAAGCTAGTGTTTTGTATATTAACATTCCACATAAGTATCTACAAAGAGATATTATTTAACTTTTTTGTGTAAGTGGAATTTTAGTATATGACTCTAACTTTGGTTTCTATTAAAAATGTACTTTTAGGTTCTATATCTGTGATGAAACTTAGAGCTGTAGCTCATCGTTTAATTATTATATGACTTTCCAGTGTGTAATTTTACCATAATTTAAATTTAATAATTTATTCTTCTATTGTGAGTACTTAGTTTTATTATCTAGTTCTTAAATCTTAGAAATTATGTTCTTAAAAATATATAAGTTAGATTTCTTTACTTTTTACATGATAAAATAATTTTGCTTTTTAAAGAGTAGTAGAATTGGAATGATCAGATGTTTTTTGCCTAAGAACCCATCAAAGACATAAGTATAGTCTTTAGAATCAGGACTCTAGCTTCAATATGATAGTCCTCATATTTTTAGCTATTGTATGTATGTCATCTTGTTCTAAGAAGTAATGCTGATGGTTTATTTTCTCTTGACCTAAACACTTTATTTCTTGTGTTATTTCTTGACAAAAAGAAATCTTTTGGAGCCTTGAGTTTTCCACATTAAAATTTTTATTTTTATCTAATAATTGTTATATTTATCCTCATTTTTGTTCCTTTGCATTTCTATTATTATTATTATTATTATTATTATTATTATTATTATTATTATTATTATTGGTACTGGGGTTCCTGGAAGCCCTTCTATTGCCAGGCTATACTCCCAGACCTATTTTATATTTTTTTTATTTGGAAACAGGGTCTCCTAAGCCAGCGAGGCTGGCTCCAAACCAGTGCAATCCTCCTGTCTCCACCTCCTAAGCACGGGGATTACAAGCGTGTGCCACCACGCCCAGCAGGCATTTCTATTTTAAAATAATGCACATATTATAAATAATTGTATTAACATCATGTTACCGATCTGTGAAAATAGTTGCTTATATTAAGAATGGCGACAGCAAGTTCTGAGTGGCATGAATAATTGAAATATATGCCTGACCACACTTAATTATTGTTACTTGTTATGTGAAAACTAAAAATATAGAAAGACTATCTAATTACTTTGATATGAAATTTTTCTTAACATTTAAACATTTTTGCTTTTCTCATTTCACAATTGGTCAACTTCTAGAATCATTAGAATATCTATTTTCCCTTTACTGTGAAAGTCCCCTTTTTTCTATCAAAACTAAGCTGCCTTTTCACCACTGCTGCAATAACAGCTCATCACATGAGCATGTAAACTGGATGGTAAAGTACACAAGCTCAGAATTAAATGCCCAGGTTAGAATCCTGGCTCTCTAAAATTTAGTGTCTCCAGGAAACTAAGCAATTTGATTTATTTGGATCGAGTTTGCTCATAGTTTAAATGAGTACCTATTTTAGAAGATTATCATAAGGGTTTAATGTGGAACATCTTAGACATTTTTCTGTATTCCTTTATCCTGTTCTCTCTGTGAAGAAAGACACCATCTTATTCTCACACTTGACTCTCATATTTTTTAATTGAATGATGAGTGGTAGTTGGATTATAGACACTATCTATCTTTTTATTTTATTTTTTTTTCTCTTCTTTTTTATTTTAAATTTTTTATTGGTGCACTGTATTCATACATCATAATGGGATAAAACTTGTGTAGACATACATGCACACATCGCCCAGTTAGCCCCTACCCAATTTCTACCCCATTCCCTCCCCATCCCTCCGTCCCATGCTTGGCTTAGTGGTTGACATCTAATATTATAGCAATTTATCCAAAATTAACAATGATAATCTCACATAACAGATTCATCTGTCTGATATAAAACTTTTGATCACTTCGAGATAACATTTCAGTATTTCTTTTTGCTTTCTGTAAGAGAAGTGAAGAAAGTGATAAGGAATAAACTGGAAACAGAGAAGGGAGCTTCCTGGAAGGGAGACTTTGCATGTCTCCACAGGCAAAAATACCCACTGGCCGCACTTTTGGCTTTCTAGAGTTTTTTTTTTTTCATATCTATGGTAATAAAAGAGAAGTATATCCATTCTAAAACATTTATGTGAAGTCTCCATATTTTTGTTTTAATACACTTTGATTAGTACATTGTAATTATACATCATAATTAAGTCTAATGTGATTTAAAAAAAAGATCTTCTCCCAATTCTGTAGACTCTTCTCTTTAGACTCTTCATGGTTTCCATTGATTAGTTTAATATCATCCCATTTAGTTTAATACCATACCATTGAGTAATTGTCTTAATTTCCTGAATTTTAGAGGTCTTATTGAGGAAATTTCTACTTGTGCCTATATGTTAGAGTATTGGACCTGTGGCCTCCTCTAGTAACTCCAAAGTCTCTGATCTAATTTCTAGGTTTTTGACTTGTCTTTTATACAGGGTGAGAGGTGGGTATTTATTTTATTTTATAAATGGACAACCAGTTTTTCTAACACCATTTGTTGAAAAGACTGTCTTTTTTTCAACATGTATGCCTGGCATCTTTATAAAAATTGTCTGTAAGTGTGTGGCTTTGTTTCTATATCTTCTGTTCTATTGTTCTGTATGTCTATTTTGTGCCAGTACCATGCTATTTTTATTAGTATAGCTCTGTAGTATAATTTGAAGTCAGGTATTGTGATTCTTCCTGCATGCTTCTTATTTTTGAGAATTTCTTTGGCTATTCTGGGTCTTTTGTTTTTCCTTATGAAATTTAGTATTGATTTTTCTAGCTCTGAGAAAAATTATATTGGTATTTTGATAGAGATTGACTTGATTCTGTAGATCACTTTTAGTAGAATGGCTATTATGATAATATTTATTCTTCCCATCTCAAAGCATGAGAGATCTTTCCATCTTCTAAGATTTTCAACTTCTTTAATGTTTTATAATTTTCATTATAGACATCTTTGACCCCACTGGTTAGATTTGTTCCAAAGTATTTAAATATCTTTTCTAATAGAAGACTAATATCTAGAATATAAAAATTACTTAAAAAACTTAACACTAAAAAAACCCAATAACAATAAAAATGGGCAGTTTATCTAAATTGATACTTCACAAAAGAATAAATACAAACATTCAATACACACATGAAAATTGAACATTATTAGCAATCAGGGAGATGCAAATCAAAACTACACTGGGATTTCATTTAACCCCAATTAACATGGCAATCACCAAGAAGTTAAACAACAATAAATGCTGGCAAGGATGTGGGGAAATAGGAACTCTTCTACACTGTTGGTGGGGCTGAAAATTAATGCAGCAACTATGGAAATCATGTTGAAGATTCTGCAGAGAACTGGGAATGAGCCCACCATATGATACAACTCTACCACTCCTTGATATCTTTCTAAAGGGAATGAAATCAGAATATCAAAGTAATACATGTATATCTATGCTTATAGAAGTATAATTCATAATAGCCAATTATGGAACCAACCCCAGTGTCTATCAACAGATGAATGGATTACAAAATTATGGGATATATACAAATGTAATTCTGCCCATCAATAAAGAACAAAATTATTTCATTTGCAGGAAAATGTATGCAATTAGAGAACATTATGTTTAGTGATATTAGCCAGCCATGAGAAGTAAAGGGTCATATGTTTTGTCTCATATGTGGAAGATAGGAAATAATTAGGATACCAGAGGGACTTTAGATACTGGAGGATACGCTCCAATGGACCAAGTAGGATTCTCAGGGGTAAATGGTAGTGGGGAGAGGGAGAATTGACAAAGTAAACACTTCCATTAATATTATGTGCATATGTGAGAATACAAATGTCAATCTCAATTCCTTGTAAGTGGGGAGGGAGCTGGGGGAGGCTCACCAAATTCTGTGTGCATATATGTTACTATCACTCAGAACTACATTATGATGTGAAACTATAATGTACTATTAAAAGTATATTAAAAAAACCCCAAACCAATATAGATATACATGCATACAGCAGCACTTGGTATGATTCTCTTGGGATCCTTCTCCACTCTCCTCACTCTCAAACATGTTAATGAGATTAGCAATGATGTCTTCATAGATGGACATGGCATTATTTGATCTATTTCCTTCATCAAGCCTCCCTTTTCCTCTCTCCACATTCCTCTTTCAATCTCCCTTCAACTATTCTACTGGTCTCTCTCGCCTCATTTATCTGGAGTTTTGTTTCTTTTATTTTTCCTTTTTTCTTTTTACAGTACTGAAGATTGAACCCCGAGGTATTCTGCCTCTGATTTACAACTCCATCTCTATTTTACTCTTACTTTGAAACAAGAGTCTCACTAAGTTCCTGGGGTTGACCTTAAACCTGTAATCCTCCTGTCTCAGTTTTCCAAGTACTGAGATTATATGTATGGGCCACCATACCTGGCTCATGTTTCCTACTACTTTTTCTACTACTACTTCTTCTCTTGTTCTCCTCCTCCTCCTCCTCCTCCTCCTCCTCCTCCTCCTCCTCCTCCTCCTCCTCCTCTTGTTCCTTCTCTTCCATCTCCTTCTCCTGGTCCTTCTCTTCCTCTTTCTTGTCCTTCTCCTCCTCCTCTTGCTCCTCCTTCATTTTTGCACTGGGGATAACGCTCAGGAGCACTCTACCTCTGGTATGTACTCCTATTCCTTATTATTTTTTTCCAAATAGAATCTCAATAAATTTCTGAAAGTCTCTAAGTTTCTGAGGCTGACTGTGATCCTCCCATCTCAACCTTCCAAGTACTGGATTTCAGGCATAGGCCCCCAGACTTTGTTTCTTAATTTTAATCTGATACATCAGTATTTCCATCCCTGGATTGGACTTGAGTATATATGACAAAACTGTATCCAATGGAGCTTCCGAATAAGCATGTGTATAATATGTTATTGGGAATATAGACTTGCTCTTCATATTTTATTGATAATTAAGAGAATTGCATCTTTAAGGTGCATTGAGAAATGCTTAGACTATTTGAACAGTAATGAGATCACTTGGATATATTTTCTTTGCATGTAAAACACAATAGCCACCGCCAGTCAAGAATGCTAGAAAATTCACTTGTTACTTTGCCAATATACATATATGTGAGATACTGTATTATAAATACTATTTTTTCAGTGGACACTTAGTATGGTAAAAAAAAAAAATTCAAAAAAAAGCTCCAGGAAATTCTTGTTTAGTAGTTTCCAGGGACTTCCTGTTATTTTTTACACATCAAAATGCTCATCTGCACCAGTGACCTTATAACTTAGGAAAATATAAAGTATTGGGGCTAGAAAGTTACTGCCCTGTCAGTCTTTTAAATAACTTTATTGATCATCTTATCCTTTTTTCTATGGAAGCTCTAAAACTGTAAACACTATATTTGACAAAAGAAGTACAATCAGTGAAAACAGATGACTAAATGGTTTTCCCAAAAGGAAAATTTGAGCTAAGCCTCAGGATTTACATTTCTATTTTTCCAATAACAGGAAAAAATATTAATATTTCCCTTTTAAATGTGCCAATAAAATTCACATCTAGCAAAATTGAATGAGAGATTCTATTCATTTGGACATATTTTATTTTGTCCTTTTTTTTTCCTTTGTCTGCTACATTAGATAGCATTTTCCTCAGAACAGTGTAATTCTGAGGGTTGGGACTCATAAACCTTCTTAATGTATTTTCAAAATAAATCTGGCCCATTTTTTCAACTCATATACTATTGCACCTCAATCATTCCATGTATTTAATGGCACACTTAAAGCCATTATAGTGAAATCTTTGAGGATTAGAATGTAACATTGCAGTAACTTTTTTTCCCCCCGGGTCTGGGGTCTGGGGATGGAACCCAGGGGCATTCGACCTCCGAGCTACACCCCCTGCCCTATTTTTTATTCTTTATTTTGAAACCAGGTCTCACAGAGTTGCAGAGGGCCTCACTAAGTAGCTGAGACTGTCCGCGAACTGCGATCCTCAGGTCTCAGCCTCCTAAATGCTGGGATTACAAGTGTGCGCCACCACGCCCGGCTCAGCATTGCAGTAACTTTTATAGTAGAAATGATGCAAACTCACCTTCTGGAATTAGTGTACTATTAGAGGTCTACTTGTTTAAAGTGGTTGCAAGAATGAATAGTAAAGATATAATCATGTGTAATGTAATAGTGATTTATTATTCTTGTTATTTTTTAGATATGAAAATAGATATAGATTATGTCTGTCAAATTTTTATGATTTAATTGATGACTTGGCATAGTTGACCATTTGGCATAGATCATTTGGCATATCATTAGTTCAAGCCCAAAGGTAGAAGTAAAGTATCGCTGGTATTTTTCAAGAACCTATTCCTAACTAGTATAGAGAGGAGATCTGATGTTTCTTTCTTCCCACAAAAGCAGTAATAACAAGTTAATTAACTATTTCTATCCAGTGTGTTGGTACACACCTGTAACCCCAGTACTTGGGAGGCTAAGACAGGAGGATTGGAGGCTCAAGGCCAGCCATAGCGACTCAGGCCCTCAGAAACTTAGTGGGACCCTGTTTCAAAATAAAAAGGTTTGGGAGTATGCCTGGGAAAATGTTCCTCAGTTCAATCCCCACTAACACACACACACACACACACACACACACACACACACACACACACACACAAACGCATGCACGTACACACACGCACACCTACTTCTAGGATTCAGAATTTAAAGACAATCTGACATTCATGCTCATAATTTTTTTATTCATATGGGGAGCAGCTATTAATTTCACATGAAAATTTCTATGAAGTATTCATAATAACTGTTTTATTGTCTGTAATGTGTACAATAATGCCAAATTTAACTAAATTTATTGCAGCATCTAAAATGGTATAAAATGAAAATCAGTTACTGAACTAATTAGGCATAGTTGAAAGCAAGAGAGAAAGCCACTTCTCACACACTCTTTTTCTTTTCCCCATTAAAAAAAATGACACTAATTCAGGTGTACAGGTGGTATGTGTTTATTTTCTGATTGTTTATTTATCTAATTACAGGATAAAGGATCATTTTTTATTTTATTTTCAGGTGTCTACATTTTAGCTCAAAATCCCAGGTATAAAACTTTTACACATTTATTGGTTATGGAAACAACTCAAAGAAAATCTTATTTAGAGATTTAGATTCTAACATGAATAGAATATTACAGTTGAAGTTAAGGAGTGGGGTGATATAGTACACAGGGAAGTCTTGAGTTAGTGTGTTTATGAGTTTCCTGGAACATTTTTTATGTATGAAGATATATATGTCTAACTTTATTATACAATGTGTCTGCATGTATAAAAAGCATCACATGGATATGTACAAATATGTATCAACTAAAACTAAATTTAAGAAATAAAATAAATTATCTACCTTAAAAAGAATGTATGATTTCTTATAATCAATTTTGATTTGGGTCTTAAATTTGATTGTAAAGTCAACTAAGGATTGTTTATTTAAACAATAAATGTTGGCCAAGCTGGGTATAGTGGTACAGTCCTATAATTTCAATAAGTTGGAGGCTGACATAGGAGGATCACAGTTTCAAGACTATCCTCAGCAATACAGGGAGACTCTCAGAAATCTAGTGAAACCCTGTTTTAAAGCAAAAAATATAAAAAAGAATGGGGTATAATTCAGCGGTAAATTGCTTCTGAGTTCAATTCCCAGCACCATAAAAAAAAATAAATGTTTATATTTTCTTTCTTCTTTTTCACTCTTTCCCTCATCTTTTATACAGATACACTATTATGATGATGAAATTTTTAAGAAAGGCTTTTGGTCATAGAAGGAAAAATATAGGGATTATTTAACTTACAAGAGCTATAACAATTATCTTTTCTTATTTCTCATTTGTCATATCTCTTTTAAATTCTATGTGGTGATGTGCAAAACATCGAGTGAGTGTTTTGAACTTTAAATCTCTTGGCATTTTACTGGAAATGAATATTTTAGGCTATTAAATTTCAAAATTGGCAATGTCCCTAGAAGGGAATGGAGTAGCATATATATATATATTTTGGGGAGGGGGGTCTGGGGATGGAACCCAGGGGCATTTGAACTATGAGCTACACCCCCTGCCCTGGTTTTTATTCTTTATTTTGAAACCAGGTCTCACTGAGTTGCAGAGGGCCTCACTAAGTAGCTGAGGCTGTCCGCAAACCACGATCCTCCAGGTCTCAGCCTCCCGCATGCTGGGATTACAAGCGTGCACCACCACGCCCAGCCTGGAGTAGAATTCTTGAGCCCTTCAACATCTTAAAACACAGGCATTTGAGAGCCATTAGTTTTGTCACTCAGACAGGAGCATTGCTAGATGTTTGTCTCTGTCTCTCTCTGTCTCTCTCTCTGTCTCTGTCTGTCTGTCTCTCTCTCTCTCTCTCTCTCTCTTCCTCCCTGGCACCCATCGGGCATGCAGACTGTAGAACCCACAGTAAGCACATATTGCCTTGACACTTAACCCATGGTGGTTTACAGAAAGACATGAGCTGGGATGTCATAGAAAGACTTGTGAGATTCTCTCCATTATAATTTATAATAGACATACAGGGCAACTATCCTGTCTTCATAACTTACCCATTAACCCAGACTTTAGAGCCCACAATTTTTAAATACTTTTATTGGTGCATTGTAGTCTCATAATATAGTTCAAAGTGATAGTGATATACATGCATATAATATTTAATGAACTTTCCCCAGCTCCCTCCTCACTCCTTCTTCCCATACATGTTGTTGAGATTAGCATTAGCTAACTTTGCATAAATATATAACATTAGTGTAAGTTAATTCTCCCCCCCCCAAGCTCCCTTCCCTAGACCTCCAGCATCTCTTCCCTGGGGTACATCCTCCATTGTCTAATGTCCGACTTGTGTCCCAATTACTCCCTAGCTTCTGTATGTGAGAGGAAGCAAATGCTTCACTTTCTTTGACTGGCTAATCTCACTTACCATGATGTCCTCCAGGTCCATACATTTTCTAAAGCAAATGGCATAATTTTAGAACCCATAAATGTGATATTATAATATTGTCTCAAAATCTCTAACCAGAAATGTTAATAAGCTTAAAGTGCATAAAACCTTCCAGAAAATGAATCACTGTGTTTCAAGAAAATTTAGGTGGTCTAGCTGACTTAATATTTACAGTTTCATTTGCTCTATCTTCAAACTCCATATATGTTATCTGAAATTTCACAATTCTGTGTATTAGTAGATAATAATGGGGGCAATCTTCCAGAAAGTACAATAGAAAATAGGAGGGAATAGTCATCCAAAACAGAAAAAAATTAGAGGATCAATTTGCCAAGTCCACTCTCAGGCTAATCACAAACATATACAATAAAATAAATAGAATGAAATACAAAAAATGACTAAAGAAATGAAAATTTTCTGAAAATGAAGGTGCAGCTATCTACATCAAAAGGTTAAAAGATCCCACTAGTTGCCATTGTGTTGCAGAAAGAAGTTACACTGAGACACAATAGCACTAATCTTTACAATATTAAGAGAAAAATAATGGTAGTGACGGTGGTAGTGGTGATGATAATGATGATGATGATGCTAATGGTAGAAAGTTTTTATCTTACTAGATTAGCAAGCAGAATAACAACTAACTTTTTAACAGTCAAATACTAAGAGCAAAATAATTTAAAAATAATTCAATGCCTAATCAAACCAATCAAGTGGATAGGAGAGTGATCTAAAGATATTTCAGATATTCAAAATTTTTAAAAATCACTTCCACCTATGCTTTCTAGCCCTTGATTTTTCAGGATGCACCATATTATACGCTCTTTTTCTTCGACTAGAAATCATTTCTTTGTAAGTTGTAGCAAGGTAGTAGACACGTTTGTAACTACAATCTTTGATAGCATCCAGGGAATGTCACTCTCTTACAGCTCTGCACAGTGCACAGATCTGCCCGATTGTTGAAATAAAGTACTTGATGATTTCACATGTGAAGGTTTTAGACTGGTACATCAGAGACTGGAACTGGAGCTATCTATGGGGTTGTCCATGGGTTCAACTCAGATAATAAAAGAATACTTTATGGAAAGACATTTTGAACAAAAATTTAAAAAATCATTTTTTCTTCTCTGTCTGTGAGTCACCTCCTACCCCATAAATATGATCAGACATAGGAAAGCATTGTTTATCACCTAGCTTATAGAAGGCAAGTAATTACTGTTAACTGAGTGAATACTAAACTCATTGACAAGAAAACTGGGTGATGTGAGGGTGAAGTAGAACTAGAGAACTGCATGATTGGTTAATTTCCATGGTTCTAGTGTTAGAGCAGTACAGGATAAACCTGGAGCAAGTTGTCATAAAGGCCTCCCTAATTAGCAACTGAATTAATTAATAGAATTGGAACAAAAGACTATTGTAACAAAAGACTATTTTTTGCCTCTGATTTATAGATGACCAAGCTGCGCTTTATACACGCCATTTAAGGCGTGATTGGAGAAAACAATACACCCAAGAATAGAATGTCTAAGATGGTTCATATTATGGTTTAATTATTTTTTATTGATGCATTATAATTATACATCATACTTAGAAGGAGAGTGATGGTATCATACATGTCCACAGCATTTGTTGTGTATTACCCTATGGGTCTCTTCCTACCCTTCCCATACATAGTTATGTATTAAAATTAAAATTGGTATGGATGACTTCGTTTATGAGTAAGGATTTTTTGAATTGTTTCTTCTCCCTACCTTCCTCTCCTTATTCCCTTCCACCATTCCGCTGATATCTCCCTTCATTTATCTGAGGTCCTCTTTGTTTACAAGTTTTTCTCAAGCTTCCACATGTGAATGAAAATATACGACCCTTCACTTTCTGTGTTAGCTAATCTTACTTAATATAATATTCTCTAGCTCCACCCATTTTTTGTAGATGTCATAGTTGTGTTCATTTTGATGGCTGAGATACATTCTGTTATGTGTATATGTACCATAATTTAATAATTCATTTATCTATTCATGGACACCTAGTCTAGTCCCATAGTTTGCTTATTGTGAATTGTGTTTCTATGCACATGGAAATACATAGATACCTGAGGAATTTAAGACATCCTTTATTTTATTTATTATATTTTTTTTGGTGGTACTGGGGTTCCTGAAAACCCTTCTACTTCTGGGCTATACTCCCCGACCTATTTTATACTTCTTTATTTAGAAACAGGGTCTCTTAAGCCAGCGTGGCTGGCTTCGAACCTGCACGATCCTTCTGTCTCCACCTCCCAAGTGCGGGGATTACAAGAGTGCACCACCACGCCCTGCAGCCATTCTTTATTTTTAAACTCTGAGTCTTGTGTAAAAATCTAAATTCCATGTAGATAATGACACCTCAGAATAAATGTCACATCTTTTTCCAA
This sequence comes from Muscardinus avellanarius, assembly GCF_963383645.1. Classification (NCBI taxonomy): domain Eukaryota; kingdom Metazoa; phylum Chordata; class Mammalia; order Rodentia; family Gliridae; genus Muscardinus; species Muscardinus avellanarius. The sequence continues at coordinate 147,000,645 of NC_137786.1, forward strand.
AGGAGGATGTGGGACAAAGCACAAAGCTTAGTGAATACTGGGGAAACAGTATGTGCACACAGTCTGAGAGCCAGAGACCAGCTTCATCTGTGTAGCTGAGAGGGGGTGCCCACGGACCACCACGGCATCTAGTTTCCCAATGATGATCATCCTTGGTCATGCTTGTGAACCATTCATTGACCCAAAGCAGTAGCAAATTTTTAATTTTAAAAATCAATTTGAAGAAAATAGTGTCAAGAGGGGTGAGGATGCTGGGGAGTTAAGCCAGGATTTGTGTGGTTTCTCAATACTTATTAAACATTGTGAAACTCCTGGGTTATATATCAACCATCTGAGGATTGCTGCTGGGGATTAATTTAGATTTATGTACAATCTAAACTCCCATATCAGTCCTCAGGTGTTGGAGCAAAGGATTGTTCAGCAGAGCTTTAGAGTCAGTCCAGGGACTTGGACTTAATAAAGCATTGTCAAGGGGATCAGAGGTTCTGGGGTGAGCAGAGTCCACATGCCTAATCCCTGTACACACGCCTAATCGCTGTACACACATTGGATGGTTTATTCAGCACCATGACTCATCATCACCAGGCATGCTGTGTGAAAAGCTTCTTCCGACCTTCTCCAGAACCCCCCCGGCAAGTTGTTCATATTATCCTTTAGGAAGTCATCTGCATATTGCACTTCAGTGTTCATTATAAGAAGGTTGCTAAATTCTTGATATTATAGGAGCTTGAATCAATGTGTCCTTATGGGCTCTCCTTTTCATTATTGAAATTTAAAACTGTATTTGTTTGTTGCTACCAAAATGTTTAACTGTAAAAGAAGAATATCCCATAGAAGCTGTTGTCTCTATGATTTCTAGCACCATATATGAGATTTATTTAAACCGTCAAGGGATCAATTTGTTATGAAGACTTTCCTCCCAGACAAAATACAGTGAATTATTTAAAAGTCCTGGCACCCAAAACAGCCAGTGATCTCGTATTTCCATCATTTATAAGTACTTGCATAAATGTAACCTCAAATTTATTTTGCATTATCAGAAAAATATAAACTATAGCAAAGCATAAAGACCATAGTAAGGCAAACAAACTGTAAAAGAGATAACTGTGATGGCTTAAAAGATATAAAGAGGAGGGTGTACACATTCGAGTCCACCCCTCCATGCCAGTCTGGTATGGAGCTGTATTTCTATCTCCTGTATTTCTATCTTTCTAATGAACTTCTTTAAATCTTCAAAAAAAGATATAAAGAGGAAAATATAGTTCTTAAAGAATCCTAATTTTTTTTTATTTTAGGCTTTAAGAAAACTTTTTGAAAATACTGGGTTTATGGGTCTATGTTACAATTGGTGGTACTGAACTTAACTGTTTGCATTCTCGACTTTTGCACTTAAATCTACAGTCATCATTTCTTCCGTTATGCTGCATTAGTTTATTTTGTATTGCATAATATCTTGTAGATTTTGACACATGTTGATAATTTGTTTGAATGCATATTTCTTGTCTTTTAAATTTATTAACTTAAGCCGGGTGTGGTGGTGCACGCTCGTAATCCCCACACTTGGGAGGCTGAGACAGGAGGATCACACAGGTTCAAAGCCAGCCTCAGCTTCTTTAAGAGACCCTGTTTCCAAATAAAATATAAAATAGGTCTGGGGGTGTAGCCTGGAGGTAGAAGGCCCCTGGGTTTTATCCCCAGTACCATCAAAACAAAACAAAACAAAACATTTATTAACTTATTGTGAATATTCTCCTTTACATTTTTCCATTCAGAAGGCTTGTTTAGCATAACACAGGACTAAACAAATGATTGTTGAGTTATTGACATCATTGATTTACAACCAACTATTGCATACCAATGACTACTATTTGATCCTAGAGAAAGCATTATAGAATTCACTGCTAAATTATTAAAACAGTATTATTTAGTGTTTTTTACACTTTACTTCTGAAATGACTATGTATTATATATAGAGAATTAACATCTGTGCAAATGAAAAGAAAGCAGAGTACTGACCACTTTTATTTAGCAGAGAAGAACATTTTTTTTGCTTTTGCATAAGCCTATATTATTTAAATAAAACAGAGTAAAGCTCTGAAAAAATTTTAAATATTAAAATAATCCTTTCTTCCTTATACACGAATTAATATCATGTGTAATGTTTTGTTAAAGGAATAGTAAATTAGAATGTTCTTTTATCCTTTAAAAAACAAAATTCTATATAACTCTTGTTTATAAATGTTAAGCATAGGCTGCTTATATTGTTACAGTTATTAGTGTTGCCAGTGTTTTTTCAGATATTGTTTACTGATTCAGAATATTTTAGACGGATGATGTGCCTCTCCTCCTTAGCACAGAGATGATGATCACTGCTCAGTAATGGCTATATACCTTCACACATCCTTGTCTTTGCATTCAATGCCACAAGGGTCCTTTCTCCTACCCATCTCAATGGCATTAATAGAGTTGCTGTTAAAATTAACTTGACTTTGGATCATGAGTTTTGTTGTTGTGGTTGTTGTTTTAGGTAAAAGATGATAGGTTTGGTTCCACAGTGCCTTCCAAACTTGTTCTAACCTGTTGCCCCAGACTTGTCACTCTTACCTCACTCTGAATGCCATCAACCTAGTGGTTGGAACTCATTGATCCTGCTCACAGTCCTTTAATTTCTGACCTTGTAAATTATCTTCATATTCACTTCTTATAATTCTGCATTTTCTCCTCCTTTCTTTTCCTTTCTTTTCTTTTCTTTTTCTTTTTTTGTTATTGTACTGGGGATTGAACTCAGACATATTCTACCTCTGCGTCCTTTTTATTTGTTTATTTCGAAATAAGTTTTCATCTCTTTAAGGTTGCTGAGTCTCTCACTATTTGCTGAGATTGTCCTAAAACCTACAACTCTCCTTTCTCAGACTCGCAAGAACTAGGAATACAAGTGTGCACTACCAGGTATAGCTAATTCTGCATCTCTTAAAAAAATAACTTCTCATCTGGGTGTTGTGGCACATACCTATAATCCCAGTACTTGAGAATCTGGGACAGAAGACTTGCAGGTTCAAAGCCAGCCTCAACAATTTAGCAAGGCCCTCAGAAACTTAGATCTTGTTTCAAAATTAAAAAATATATATATAAGTATACTGTGAGTGTATGTCAAAGGCAGAGTAAAAAAAGAAATAAAATAACATGTCATCTGCAAAAACTTTGTAGTCCTTTCACTACATATTTTCCCTCTTCTGAACTTTTGCAGTATTTCTTATTTACTTTTTCTATCTAGCTTTCTTTAAACATCTATTTTATTTATTTTATTTTATGTTACCTTTTTTTATTTTTTGGTGGTACTGGGTTTCCTGGAAGCCCTTCTACCTCTGGGCTACAGTCCCAGACCTATTTTATACATTTTTTTATTTGGAAACAGGGTTTTTTAAGCTAGCACAGCTGGCTTCGAACCTGCCTGATCCTCCTGTCTCCGCCTCCCAAGCGCGGGGATTAGAAGCGTGCGCCACCACGCCGGCTTATGTTACCTTTTAATTATGAAATTTTCCCTTTCTCCTGTTAGTCTATGCTTTTCTTTGTGGAAAAGACAGTGAGATTCATATATTGTGTTCTATTTACCACATTCACATGAGCATCTACAAGATTTTCTTGGGCAGTAAGTACGTAAAGAGTTGCTAAATTTAATTGAAATGTTTGGTCACATTTTTACACGCGGATAGTAAACATAACCTTTCATGTAACTTGACGAGTTTAAAGAACAAATCCCCAACAGTATTAGTGTTATGAAAAAGTCTATCTAAGTGTGACTGGAAAAGTCAAGCTATTTGACTAATACATGCTAGTGACTTAGAAAAATATGTATTGTTAAAAAGCAGTAGCCAGATACCAGAAACACTTGGAAGCATAAAGTGTTCTACAGAGCTAAATACCAGGTAGACATGTTTGACATAGAGGCCACACATTTAAAGCTTGTTGAAAGTCTACAAAACATTAAAGGAGTGCTCTATAATGTGGGCAGGTCTTTAAAGTAGGGTAAATCCTGCATATTTGAAACAAAGCCTGTATTTATACTGTTTTGTTTAGGGAAAAATCAAATATGAACAAATATTTTTCAAGGAGTGTCACTTAGAAAGAAACCAAACAAATATTTTTGAGATGCTTTCTTTTTTAATATTATGACATAAAGAGATTTCTCCTGAATCAAACATTTCCCAGTTTTTAAATTCCTGTTAAAGATATCTTTTACTGTTGGTAAAACAGTGAATGGATGATAAGGCAAGATTCACACTCATGGACCATTACAGTCATTAAAATGATCGTTATGATCACTATATGGCTACATGGACGTGTTTAGAATCCATTGGTAAAAAGAAAATTATGCAAGTATATCTGTATTAAAGTTATAGTGCTGCAAAAATGTATGTCTGCATGTGGCTATGATCTACAAGGAAAGACAAAAATAATCTGATTTCTTGGAATTAAGAGGATTGGGTTTTTTTCCTTTGCTTTCTATTAGTGAAAATATGTACTCATCTAATCAATAAAATTAAAGTTACATTCAAAAACAAAATAAATAAAGTTCTATGAAGGTCACATCTATTCAAAGAAATAGAAGTCTTAACAGGATGTGCTTCTTATATCTTTAAAATTTCTGCCCATTTATTCATATTTCCCTTGCTACTAATACACATTACCTGTATTTTCTTCTTAGATTATTGAAACGAGAAGACAGTTTCACCTTCATTCCTCGATCCCGTGAAGAGCTTCCAGACAACTTTCCAAAGGAAATACCTGGGATCTGCTATTTCCTGGAGGCAAGGACTGGTCCAAAGCAGCCGAAGCCTTCTCTTTCTTCGTCAAGAATAAAGAAGGTTTCCTACAACATCGGCACCATGTTCCTCCGGGAAACCAGTCTCTGAGGCCTGCAGCAGATCAAAGACTCTTCCACAAAGCACAAGCCCAGAACATGGGTCATGAAGAGAGGCTGCAAAGAGGCCCTTTATCTTTCAATGCTTTGTTGAGAACAAGCAGTGGAATTTATATGTTATGTCAGGCAATAATCCTTGAAAAAGGTGGGTGACCACTGTCTATAAAAATGTGGGAGGGTGAGGGGGGAATAAGATGTGTCCATTCATATGAGTGTTTTTGATCATATATACATATATTTTAATTATGAGTCTGGGCCCCTTTTGAAAACTAACCAATAGATAGACTCCATGTTTTCTTGTTTGTCATCCATATAGGTATCTTCTCTATATATTTGTACCACTTTTGAGAGCCAGTTTCAAGTATATATTACTACATTTAGTGAATTGGTAGATGAGGAGTATTTTCTAATTTTCTTTTTCTGAACAAACATTTCATACATATATCATGGCAGTGTGGTAAACTTCCCAGCAGGAAAAATTGCAACTTGGCAAAATATTTTAGGGATATTACCTATTTTTATACATATCTCTTATAGATAACTACACTTCACACAACATCATTAGCTATTCAGAATCTGCTACTGTATTGTTCATATACTATGTAATGCCTACCTATTAATCTAATATAATTTCACTTATTTAGAGAGATTAGTACTTGGCCTGAGAATACATAAAACCAAGGATTTCAGATGCTGAGAAAGCACTGTGTGTCTGCTTAGTAAATGTATCTTTTAGATTTAATTAATGTAGCATGGATTCCAGAGGAAATGGAATTTATTAGTAGCAGGTATATCTGTAACTAAGATTATGGAAAGGTTTTTCGGCCATTTGCTAACCATGTCAATTAAAATGAAATGCTTTTGCTACATTGGACCTTTTCAACTTAGCACTGATAAATATGGGTAGTTTTTGTAACATTAAATTGCATTCTGATAAGCAGCCTATTGTATGACATGTTAGTAACTCCTCTCCCCTGCCCCATTTGATGCCTCCTAAGAGCTGACTGCCACTCTCAGGGGCAAATTCCTGGATACTGGTATTACTGACAAAGACGTGTTCAGGACATTTTGCCAAGAATGTTGTTTCTTATTGCATAACACAAAGCAAGGAAAATTGTGTGCTTTATGGCTTTGGGATTTTAAAAAAAAATGTTATTCTGCAGTTTGGTTGATGTGGCTTTTAATTTCAGTGAATTGCCTTCATAAACATTAGAGTAGGTCTAACCTTCAAAACCAGTAATCACCGTAATTACAGATCTGTTTCCCTTGCACGCTCTGCCACAATGAAGACCTGGTCTTGTGCTCAACCATGCATGAAAATGTTACTACCGCTCACACTGAAATTAGGCACACAGAGTTGTCCTACTCGGGATCAGATATTAAACCTAAATTTACATTGTGGTTAATGAGCTAGAAGCATTTGTTTGCTTGAAATTTTGAGGCATTTTTCTACACCAGTGAGTGTCCTCACTGGTAGCTTATGTGTGCTGAATTCAATATGTATTTTTTTTTCTGTTCAGGGATTTGAGCTGAATTATGATTTGGTTATAACAAAACTTAGCTAAGCTATATGTTAGCTAATTTCCAATGTGGTCTATAAAGCTTAATATTTTTAATTTTTCTGTGTGGCTAAGAATATTTATAGATATGCAACGTATTTGTTATAATTGTGATTCTTTTTATAATTAGAGCTCTGTTTTCATTCTGAGGTTTATGAGGACATTGGTGCCACACTCTTTATATAGAGAATACAAGACATAGACACTGAGTCCTCTCAACCCTTGCCTGAGCCTAGGTTTCTGTTTTTGTCCCCACGGAGGAGGCTGAGGATAGCGTATTCTCATGAGGACAGTGACTCACAAAGCAATCTCTTCAGGGGACTGGGATATTAATCCCCTTTTTTGGAGGGTATTAGTATAGAAGGAACATGCTGGACGCACCTTGGTTCTCATAGAGATATTTGAAAAATGCCTGAGCTGTGCTCAGGAGCTATGTATATATAGCACAGGCAGGGAGCCAGGCTTGCTGAAGTTTTGTTGTTTACTCTGTGTAGCTTAAAGCTTAGTATGATATGTTTAATCAACAACTATTCTAGTGATCAACAATATACTTTTTAACCATAAGGCTGAAAGGGACTTCCCGGAATCATCCAATCTCTGTCTTCACGTTTTATAAAGATTTGTCTAAGCAACTCTTCCAAACACTGGTTATGTTCTCTGTACCTAAAAATATCTATGGGAAAGGTCTATATTTTAAAAGCACCATTGGAAATCCACTTGATTGTTCAGTAACTGGTGACAGGGCTCAGGAGCAGAATTTGTGTATATATGTTCAACTTGTTAGAAAAATCATTGACTCTGATTTCGTTTATATGATTTTATACAGAAAAGAAGTATCCATTTACATCATTTATAATGTCACAAATGTCATATTGAGAATGTGCCAGAGATCTATTATATATTACAAGTAGAATGTAAGCTACATTTTTCATACACTATAATTGAAGCATATTTTTGAAGATAGTCTGAGGCAACATTTACTGTTATCATTTTGCCAACCTATTTCAATTACTTTGCTACCATGTGTGTTTGCAAGGTATAAAAAATGTCTGTTCATTCTAGCTATAGTCACAGTAGTTAGAAGCTTTAAAAAAATCAATATATCTTACTTGTCCTGTATAGTGCAGTCTACATATCCTACCTTAGGAACCATGTCTGTAACAAAGTGATGACATTTGTATTTTATTCAACTAATATCTACACAGTATCCTCATTTCCTTACAAACTTTTAAGAACATCATGTATTTTAATATGGCAGAATAAACGAAATTTAAACAGTACCTCCTTAGAAACCAAGCAATCTTAAATTGGTAAAATGTGTTTAGTCCACTTTAAAAGGAATATTTTGAAAAATAACTTGGCACCTATGGCTCCCCTGTTTTCAAGCAGCTAATCTAGAGGAGATAGTTTATAACTAGCCATCAGTACTAAAGCTCATTCAGGATCATTTTGATTTATTTCCAAATAAATCAATAATCTAACAAAATCAGAATCTCCATATATTTACAAAGAACTTACTGTGTAGCATTGCCTTTGTAGACTTTAGTGACATGGCCATAATAAAAGAGAAATGCACTCCTTAGGTCTCTTTATTATCTAATGTAGAGGAGGGGAACAGATATAGCTTTTAGGTCACTCCACTTCCTAAAATCTGTCTCTATAGTCCTCTTTTTAATTCTATTTTAAATTATTTTTGAGTTTTCCTTTTAATACTTGGCTATATGTGGAACCTGAGAAACTGTGACCTGTGGTAACTCTGAAATGGACATGGTGTGTAAGACTTAAAAAGGGTTTAGGGTGTCAGCACTTCAAATATTAACTATCACAGTCTCTCATGCTTCCTTCTCTTGTCCAGAAACAGTGGTCTCAGCACAGTGATTTATTGTGAAAATGTGAAAGTGTGTGCTTCTCCAGGACAAGGAAAGCAAACCAGGAGAGGAACAGTTTAAAGAAACACTCATTCACAGTGTAGTAAGGTTTTTAACTTTGCAAGTTTCTCCAAAGTGTTTCAACAGTAAAGCCAAAAGGTAGATCGAAAGGGCAAAGCCAGAGAGAATTTGGGAAACCACTAGCCTCTGTTTTGTGTGTTGCTACTACTGCAGCAGTGTGCCTGACATTGTAAGGCATCAGGAGTGAGCTCAAGATTGTGACCGTCGTCAACTGTATATACTGAAGGCTTCTTGGGTTCATGACTTGCCTCCTGGCAGGTGTTAGATGATGAGAATAAAGTAAAAATTCTATATAGAGTTTTCTTGTCATGCATTTTGAGCAGGCTCATCCCTGACCTTTCTTACCTCACACTCATGCTAGAAATGGTATTACCCCCTCAAGCCTCACACACGGTTGTCTTTCCACTTTGGGCCCTGAGAAGGCCTCAGAAAGAGTTGTTCATGCTTAATGCAAGCATAGGAAGCCATAGAACACCAGGCATGAGTAACGATGACTAATCTTTGTCAAATATGCTGTGGCATTGCTTATATCTGTACTTCCTCCTCCTCTCTTTTTACAAAATACAATCTGACTCCAATCACCTTGACTTGGAATAATTAATTCTTTTGGAATTAATTATACATTATTTTGAATATGCATTGGGTAGCACTAGAGGCCTTTACCCAACAAAAGTTAGAAACTCAAGTCCAACAGCCAAGCCTCATATCATTGCTTAGTTATTTCCATTATTGGATTCTAGACTTCCAGATACAAAAATTATGTCAACTCAGAAAATTCTGTAAGCATATCTTCCTGGAGATAGCCCAAAATTCTTGATGCAAGAGAAACTGAATTATTAAAGTTGAACATATTCTAGTCCCAATGATGGGTTTATGGGCAGTTCTTGATAGAAACATACCTACTTTACAACCAACTGACTTAATATGTACATATATTTTGTTAACATGAAGGAACCACATTTATTGTGAAATGGGTACAGTGACCCTTTTTAATGGACTCAATTTCAGGATCTTCTTGGTGGTGAATGAACAACAGATACTGATATCATATGTAGATTAATATAACCTTGTGAGAAAATATTGAGATAGTGTGCAAAATTCCTTCCTCACACTTGATGCAAACAATTGAAACCTAAATATCATTGTCCTGCCACCCTTCATTTTCCCCAGTCTGTTCCTTCTTTCCTTTTTTCATTAAAAGAAGTCTCTGATACATTTATAAAATAGAAAGAATCACTGCTACTCTCATACTATAAAATAGTTTTATAAAGTAATGAGTATTCTGTGTGTGTGTGTGTGTGTGTGTGTGTGTGTGTGTGTGTTGAATGCAGATATTATGTGACTAAAAAATACTGTTTTTTGGAAGGACAAGTTTGTGTCATTTGTATCTAATACGTTGTGACCAGATCAAGGCTTCAGTCAAGCACCCCATTGCCATTCCATCCTTATTAAGAAATGACTTCATTCAATGTTTAACCTGCTTTTCATGAACATATCTGGCTGACTTTGTAAGAATTACCTAGGGATTTTCATGTATACAAATGACTAGGCTTTACTTTCAGAGGCCTCCAGTAGGTACTAAGAACCTGATTTTAGAAAATCACTCTAGGTAATACTAACATATAGCCAGATTTGGGAATCGTTGTAGTGTCAGTGAAACAATCTCAGTTACTAGGAGCAAATACATGTTGAATGAGATAGCAATATATCATTTCATTTGAAGCTATTTTGAAAAAGCTAAAGTCTGGGTTTCATGCCGTTATTTTGCTCACAATTTTTGATTTTAGCTTTGGTTTCAACTTTAAAGTCTGCTTTTTTCCATGAGTCTTCAGACTCATTAGAGACAGAAGTCAACACTGATAAGCATGAGGGATGAATATTGCTCACTATAGGGCTATTAGGCACAGTAGCTATGGTATCATTTTCTTAGTTACTGCGCAGCGTATCATTTGCTGATCCTCACCACCGAGGTATGAACTAGGAGCTTTAGGCCACAGAGGCAAATATTGAAATGACAAACTCACTTCCAAATGTTTGGACTTTGTTATGAAAAGGCACAAACTTAATGCTGAGTCTTGCTATGTACTTTTCACATGGAATTGTACATTCATCTAAAAGTGACTTCCTTAGCAATACCTTACAACAACCTTTCAAGCAATAACTTAAGCCATGGTGATGATGCCATAACATGCACTTCAGTGCTCTTCATAGAACCTTTGGGGAAATAGAGACATCTTACATAAGCAATAATATAGCTGGTGTGGACTTTGTAAAGATATTCTCTATTCTATAGCAAAATGAGCAACAAGTAATTATTCACATGAAAAAGTGTACAAATGACAAAACTATTTCAGAAGTTATTCATCTGCAAACATGCTAAATACCAATTAATAATATTCTCATCAGATTATTTCTGGTGTGTGATTTTAAAGATACCTATTATAGTGTGATTTATTTTCCTCTACAGAGATTTATGTGTTATTTGTGTTGTTTCCCAAATCTTTGGGGCTTTGCATATTTGATAATGAGGAGCAAGTTAAGGATGAATGAATAAGAGTACAGCATAGGTTGGAAGAGTGGCTTGAGAAAGTAGTCTTCGCGAAAATGTGTATTGGGACAAATTAATTCAGATGTTGGTTTGATAAGGTCTTGGTGGATAAAAAAGGAACACATTGTACTATGGCTGCAACAGCTACACAAATGTTCAGTTATAAGTATAATGGTATTATAACTTCAGAACATGGTTGGCTGAAAGTTATCTGTAATATAACTAAAGAATGTTGGAAAGTAAATGTGTGGTAGTATTAAGAAAACACTAAATTTTACAAATTGAATAATTTTTTATTTTAATCTTAAAATACAATTTTAAGCAAATGTGCATTGTCAATAGTATCAGTCCATTTAACTTTAAATGTACTTCATTATTTAGAATACCACATTAGAACTGCAATTAAAAGCAATTGGTATCTTATGTTATAATGAGCAGTGTCTAAACATCAGATTATTACTTAGCATATAAGCTTAGATCCATTCCTAAGCGCCTACATAAATATAGCTCCTATTATTGCCTCATTAGATAAACTCTTTTCTATTCATGAACAGTGAGTAGGTTTATGCATGTTTTACTTTTATCTTCCTATTTCCATAGCAAAACTTAACTTAGTATGCTCCACAATTTGGAAAATTACCCTCTCAAAATCAAATATGATTGTTGATTTACTGAAAAGGTTCTGACAGTTATCCTTTTCTATGTTTATTCATGCTTAAATCCTTAATAAGTATACTTACTTTTGAGTGTTAATAAGTAATGGAAAATACTTAATTTGAATCCACTAAGTTTCATTGAGTGTATCTTTCATCTAAATTTATTTTCTGTCTAGTTTCTGATCAGATCATTCTAAATATTAGACCTAAGTAGTTGTTTATTATCTGAAAACAAAACAGAGCAAAAAGCCAACTATATGGCAAGCCTAGGAAACGACTTGTTTTTGATTCTTGAAATACATATTTTATAAATGAAGGATTTGATTTGTATTCAGTCTTCTGTGGCATTTTCTCAATTTGGAGATAAAGAAGGGATTCTGCTAAACACATTTTTACTGTGGTCTATAAAATGTCATTATATCTAAGTGGGACAGGAAAGCAATAATTGGGATAACATCAGAACTCTGCAAAATTGCTGTTTTTTTTTTTTTTTTTTACATCACCTCATTTCCTGAAGACATTCCCTTGCATTTGGCTGCCTGTCAGTCATAGATCAAATTCAGGACAGAGGGGCCAATGAAGAAAGTGTATTGGGCAGGTACTTTAGATGAGATTGAGCAAAGAGATTTAATTTTCTTCTTCAGGAAGGTATAGAGACTCTTAAAGGAGAAGCAGATGCCAAAATAGACACCTCCGCTTTAACGAAAGCCAAATGATCTATTAGACTACTAGTATCTCTTATTTAAAAAAAAAATAGGACACAAAAACCTCCCCCAGCCTTTCTCAGTCATCTTAGGAGGTAGTGCCAACCTTGGAGCAGCTGAACATCTCAGTGGTTCTGGGATTAGAAACTCACAGGGCTATAAATAGCAACTCTCCAAAGGTGACAGATAGAACTAGACTTGGTTGCAATAATGAAGGTAAATGGAAGTGTCAGAACATCTGGATTCAAGAAACAGAGAATGCCAAATACCAGCTCTGCTGTATGTCATAGAAGAGCCTGCTAAAATTAGCCCAGAATAAGTTATTCACTGTGCAAGAGATATTAAATAAAATATTTTTCCTTTTTATAACATGCTTGGCTGATCTAAAATTTAGCCAGAGGATTGTTTGTTGTATTCATTCTTTATTCTGACATTACAGAATTATATCTTTTCCTGTTTGGAAAATTTAATCAAACAAAGGCCAGAAAAAAATTATTGTCTGGAAACCTATAAAATCATTTTTGGGCAATACTATATTTCCTACTCTTCCCAGACTGAGTTTTCCTGCTAGCAAAACAAAGTGTTCAGCTATAGAGTAGAAAGAAGCCTAGGCAATCCCAAGACTGTCCTCTGTGGACTGTGCTCTGTGGAGGAATTTAAGTTCAATGTTGTCCTTTGGGAGAGATAAAGAAAACAGTCAGTTCTCTAAAATTAAAACTAGTTAGGTTCCATTTCAAGATTTCTCACTTAACATGTAATTGGTTAACTTATGCAGGTTGTTTAGAATGGATATTTCAAAGGAGAAAAAAAAACCTGAGTAGTTTTTAATCAGAATTACAAAAATAATTTAGAGCTAAGATTTATTGTGCTGAGTCAACTTACTTATGTCAAAACATATTCTCACATGTTAGAGACTCATGAACATTCTCTAGCAATGAGAAAGAAATTACTTTTGCTGCTGGGTTACTTCAGGTTTTATCATCTCATGAGGAGGCCTAGTTATGACTTACATTTCATAAAATTTTTTCTATGTGTTTTCCACTGGCTATAGAAAATATAAGTAAAACAAACTAACAAACTGTGGCATTGAAATGTGGCTTGCAAATTTGATGTCATTGCTAATAATATTAGCCCTAATAATTAGTCAACTACTACTACATTCAGACTTTTTAACATTAGAGTATACAGCAAATATTCTCAAACTTTCCTGAATAAAACCCAAGTTAAAGGCAACTTATTTTCAAATAATTTGAATAACAAATATACATATTTTATATCACCTCTAACAAGAAAATATGCATTTCCAAACCCAATAAAATCTCAATTCCTACAGCAATTTTACTTTTGCTGCCTCCTGGGAAGCATCCTTTCATATTCAGTTATTACTAACTTTCAAGGGTAGCAATGGAATGTGACTTTCTGAGACTGGAGTGATGTGGATAAATATATTTGTGTGTAGCCACTTCAATGTCCCTGTCCTTTTCTTTCTGAGTATTTTACTTAAAATCCAATGTTAAGCCAAGTATCAAAACAGCCAATTGATTTGCCAATACCAGAAGGCCCTTCTTTTTGAAGTATTTATTGAATAAATTGCCACCTGAGACCAAAAGCCTAATCTTAGTTTGGACTCTCAAAGAAATTACTTTTGTAGTCTTTGACTAGAAAGTATTTGTCAAGATGACAATTATTTCTGATGGAAGCTCTAACTCTAGCCCAGGTCTAGGTAAACTAGAGGACTGTATAATTACCTAAAGTAATTCAGGGGAATTTTTTGAAAAATTCTTTAAATTATTCTCTTATAAACATAAATATTAGTGAATGACACCCCAATTATTATTCCTATCATTTTAATTTGTTTCAAGGGTGTTACCAGGCACTTGTATAATTCATCCTTTTCATTTGTTATGTAACTGAGTGACCTGAAATAATTGTGCTCTTTGCTTTTTATGTTGATTTGTAAAACTTTTTTGTCTAAAAGAACTCTCTTATCAAAATTCAAATGACTAACTGAGCATATATGAAATATATACTTGGATTCTGCTGGAATGTAACAAAAAGAAAGAAAAAGACTCAAGAAGGGAGAATGAAAAGAGAAAAAACAAACAGTCTCCATTAAAATTATGTCTATCACCTAACCTAATTAACCTAGGAGAAAGCTGAACATACTGGTATGGTTAATTTATTATAGGGTTTTTTTAAACCATAGTATTCATTTTCAACAAAAAGTCATAAAATAGCAATGCTGTAAAGTTCAGCATGTCAAAGCTCTGGTAAAATAAAGAACTTAAACATTTTTATCGGAATGCATATTTAAAGGAACAAAAATAACTTTTCATTGTATAGGCTCACAAGAGCAGAATTTCTTTTCTGTTTGGAAAATTTGGTACTAATATCTTCCATCAATATTTGCTACAAGTTCTAACTAAACATTAATATAGCCTTTATGCTAATGAGAGACAATGTAAGAATCCAAATATCAAGGATGGCTATAACTTGAATGTCAATAGATTTGGTATAATTTCTGAATAAGACTTGTGGTGAGAGTAAAGTGAACACGTTGTGCGTATAAGTATTATGTGCAATTAGTGCTTTACGGATCGCCAGCATCCTTAGCTCCTCTTTATTTTAGTCTGTTTTTTCTTTCTTTTTCCCTCCTTCCTTCCTTCTCCATTTCTTCCTGGTTCTTATAAGGCACATTACAATAGTATTTTACTGCTTAGGCTGGGCCCTCCCTTTTCCATTGCACATGAACCCATTGTGGATGTGTGAGGTAAGGATGAGAAGGTTGAACTTAGCAGAGATCATCTAGGGGAAGAAGTGACTGAGACAGTTTAGAACTTGTCTTCTAGAGGTTTTGTCGGGCAAGAGAAACACGGATCTTTAAAAATATGTGTGCTATTTTTAATGAATTTAAACACTTTCTCTAGACTTTTATTTTTTGGACAATCTTGTAAGCCCCTTCAAATATCTTAATTTAGAAAACTTCTCTTCTTTTTAAGTAGTATTTTTGAACTTGGGTACCACACTGCTAAAGAAGAAAATTGAAAAGATGCTTCTTCTGATTGTAGGGAAACTGTTTTCTGAAAAGGCCTTTCTAATGAGATAAATACATCGAAAGCAAATAATTTAGAGAAAAAAATATATGGGTGTACTTTCTTTCTGGATATCCCTCTATAACGCAACTGAGCATGTAATCACATTTTGAGTTCTTTTTTGGGGGTCTATAAATATTTGCCATTGATTATATGTCTGTTCTGTTGAAAAATCAATATACTGTGTATTTCATATTTTAATAGCCTTCAATGTTTTTTGTCTGTATTCAAATATTTGTTTTTGGCCACAATTTTGACCTGTTCACCAGAATTACAAAATGCCATATTTTTAAGCAAGTAAATACACAGCTTTGGTCTTTGTATGGTATTTAAAGGAATGAGTCATTTACAAATCTCAAACCAAAGCCATTCATCTTTTTATCAGGAAAAAATAAATAATTTCAGGCAGAGTATTTGATTCACATGAGAAAATAAGTCAAAGATCTTATTTAAAAGTATTAATAGGAAGGAAAAGAGAGTAGCTTTAAGAAAAAAACTCCCACAAGATTAAAATAACTTGAACAAGTTTTAAACAACACTTAATTTTCTCATGTACTAAAACTAAAAATTTTATTTTTTCACATTTTATGTTAATTTATTACTATTGCATTCAAACCACTGAACAAGTTTTCACCATGACCTAGTTTGTTTTACAGAAAATCACTTAGGATTATTAAGCTTTTCCTCTTTGGCTTCAATAAGTCAAATACCCTTTAAATTTTGATTCCCATTTCTTACTTATGTACCTCAGAAGATTTAGACACAGATTAGTTAGTAAAAATCAGGGGAAGAAAAATCTCAGAAAAATTAAAAACTTCAAAAGGAAAAAATCTTTACCAGTTAACTTTTATTTATTCCATGCTAGCTACTTTATTGTGAAATTATAAAAAATAGACAGCTGCCATATAAGTTGGTACCTATAAAGATACTGATTATTTTCGTAATATGATTTTCCTTATTAAGAAAGCTTTTGAGCTGGGCATGGTGGTGCCCACTCATAGGTTGTGGCTAGCCTCAGCTACTTAGTGAGGTGCTCTACAATTTAGTGAGACCCTGTTTCAAAATAAAAAATATAAAATAAAATAGGGCTGGGGGTATAACTCAGAGGTAAAATGCTCCTGGATTCAATCCCCAGTAACAAACACACAGAAAAAAGAAAGCTTTTGTCTTGAATTTATAGTCAATCATAACATTTGAAACAAAAGAAGAAATATGACTTTCAATACCTTTACCATTTTCATTTCCTAAGGAAAATGTTTTCAATAATGATTCTCAAAATAGAAGGAAGATGAGTGAGGAACCAGACGAAATTAAGATGAAACTTGAATGGCTGCTGTGATCCAAACATGATCCATTTATTCCTCTATTTTTTTGTTGCTCCAATGAATTGGTATCTGAGGCCCAAATGTGCAGTATTTACAAGCTACCAGTTTATTGTTTACTTTAAGAATTTGGAGCAAAAACTACTCCAGTTTTGCAGATATTGACTCACATCATCATGGCAGATTATTGCCAAGGAGGTCAGATCAGGTTAGGTTCAGTAGAAAAATTATCCAGGGAGAGATATATTTTCTAACTTTTTAAAATTTGAGTTGGATTAACAGATATTTTTTATTTAGAAAAAAAGTCATTTTGAAAGTTTTGTCTTGGAAAAAGTCTGAAGTGTTATACGGCCTGCCTGCAACTACATTCTAACTTTCGTAATCAAGTGGCAAAATTATCTCATTATGCTTTTTAGATATACCATTTAAGTGAATTCCCAAAATAATATATATCATTGCTCATTTCAGAAACAACCTACCTGAATTCTGGCTGTCAGTAGTAAGTAGACGCATTACAAAACCAAAGGGTCTCATTTCCCAAAACGATTCTCTTGCTGTCGAACTTATCCCATTCATGTTAGTGTGTAAAATATGTTCCATCATATATTCCATTTTCAGTACATTCCATCAAATATCCAGGCACTATACATTAATAAGTAGATTTCCCAACTTAATAAAAAATGCATAGTTATAGTATGCTAGGCCTTCATTAGCTTCCTCTGCATGGGGTAATTTTTATGTAACCAGATACCTAAGTTATTTTAACATTTTGTCCAGTTTGCTACAGTTTCAGGGTCTAGATTTTTGGCTTGGCTTGCTATGTAAATATTAATATACATCTGCTATTTTGCTATCAGATTATAATTTGTGTATCATTTATTTTAAAAAAATCTAGTTATTGCAAACTTAAATTACAATGTCATCAAAAATGCCAGGTAAATATACTACTATATATGTAGGGCATGATTTAAATTGCACACATTTTGAAATGTTAGACTATTATTTTAAAAATAAAATGACTGCATCTCTGAAACTTGTACCATTCATTTTTTAAAGTTTTATTTGGTGTTTCATATTATGTTTTAAAATATTTTTCTTTATCTCTTAGTACAGATTTAGAGAAACCCTTTCTGGTTAAAATGTTGAAATATGCCTCATTTCACTAGAATTTTAAGAATAAGTAGTACCTGTAAAAGTACATAAGTACTTACGGGTTTGTAAGCCTTCTCTGTATCTGCTTTAACCTAACATCACTTTTCACTTGTTTATTTTATTTGTTTTTATTCCAAATCATGCACAATGTAAATAGCATGTTTCATGATGATTGTATTTACAGACTGCAGAACAGGGTGAATTTGTATGTGAAAAATGAGTGATGGAAACCTGGGATTCTTCTAAAGCAAAGTGGAAATAGCAGTTGTGTGTTATATATACATAATCCATTGCCAAACTAAGTCATGCATTTATTTACCTTAAAAGTTCAGACCGTCACTTGTTAAATATTTAAATCAATAAACAATACCAAAAAGAGTCTAGACTTTTTTTTGACTTACTTTTCTCACACCGTGAAGGATGACAACTAAGCTTATGCATAAATAACACAGGAGAGATAAGGAGAGCAGATACCTGAATGAATGAAGTGCTCACAAAGCTGAAGATGGGGCTACTGGCTCAGTGTTAGGCAGTGTAATTTTGAATTGTTTTTATGACATGAACTCTCTCTTTACCCCTCCTATAAAGCCAAATAGGACAGGTTGCAATTACTGTAATTTTCTGTACTCCGACTACATATGGCACTGAAAAGGTAAAATGCACCCATCTTGTGACCTGAAAGTTTCTTCCCTGTTTGTTTCTGTTGCTGATAGCAGAATACCACAGGCTGAGAAGGTTATAAAGATAAAAGGTAGCTGGTCATGGTGGCACATGCCTGTAGTCCCCATGCTTGGGAGGCTGAAACAGGAGGATCATGTGTTTGAGTCCAATCTCAGCAATTTAACAAAAGCCTGTTTCAAAATATAAAACCCAAAAGATCTGGGAGTGTAGCTTGGAGGTAGAATCCTCCTGGGTTCAATCCCCAGGAAAGAAATGATAAAAAGGAAGAAATAAAAAGAGAAAGGAGAAAGAGAGGGGGAAGGAAAGAAAGAAGAAAGGAAAGAAGGAAAGAGAGGTTTCTTTTGTCTCATAGTTCTACAGACCCAAGGTTGAGGAGCCACTTTCGCTGATGATCATCTTTCTGGCAGAATCCTGAGGCAGCACAGAGTACCATATGATGAGACAAGGAGTGTGCGTGTGTTTGCGTGTGCATGCATGTGTAGTGTGGTGCGTCCTCTCTTCACATGAAGCCACCAATATTCAGTCATGCAGCCTCTACCCTGATGACTTTACTCAATCTCTAAACGCTACAGTGAGACTAAGTTTCTACCCCCTTAATAATTCACAATGGGGATTAAATTCCAACATGTGTTTTGGAGGAGACAGCTGATATTCAAACTGTAGCCTTTCTCTCTTCCATAGCTACTTGAGCTCATCCATCTAAATACATTTATGGCTATGTCTGGCAGTTTCCAATGGATTCTCCATCCTTTGTTCATAAACAGAGCTGCTATTGCCTCCTGGCATAGTTTTATTATTGATGTCTGCTATGCAGAACCCATGCCACTAAGACAGGAATGGTGGCACATACCTGTAATTTCAACTACTCAGGAGGCCAAGGTAGGAAGCTTGCAAATTTAAAATTAGCCTAGACAATTTAATGAGACTCTGTCCAGATAACAAAATAAAATGGGGATATAGCTCAGTGGTAGAGCATCCCTGAGTTGACTCCCCATGCTAAACAAAACACCCATTTTGCCCTGCTCTTGTTCTCAGGAACCTTTGCTTAGAGTTTAGACTTTTTTTGTTAACCACAGCACCCATCTATAAGGATTTACATTTTGCATATCAGTTAAGGTAGTTCAGGATACACTTACAAAAACGCCAAGCAGATGAATCCTCATGTGATAAATGTGTATGTCCCACTCATAAAATCAAGAGAGACAGGTTTCCAGTTAGAGTAAAGCTGTGTCATGCTAATGGGGGCTCTACCTGGTAGGGTTGATAGGCCAGGCTGGGTGCACACAGCCACACCCAATTGCAAGAAAGGTGGAAAAAACACTCCAGTTGTATATCAAGTGCCAATGAGAAATCTTTCATGGCACTTGTCAAAGACTGTATTTATAGGACACTGCAATGAGATTTTGCAGTAAAAAGAAAAACACAGGCTCAAATCCAACAAGGATGGATAAAGATTTGTTTCCAGGGAGCAGTGTGGGGGTTAGTGAATGGGAACTTACTTAGAGGAATAGCAGCCAGTGGGAAGATCTGGCTAAACTGATTTGACAGGAATCTTGCTGTGATGATATATTGACAGAATGATGAGGAATTTGACCAGATATTGAAAGTGATGAGATACTAAAAGGGGGAAGGGGAAATTTTCTCCAATCTGGTTCAACAGGATTCATTCTAAAAAATAAATAAATAAATAATTGAACTAAGCTGGCTCAAGTCCTGATCAAACAGAGGACTCAGAGGAGCCTGGCTCAGGTTAAGGGGGGAGAGAGCCATGGGTACCATAAAAAAGGAATAAGGATTTGGGTGATCAGTTAGCCACTTTTGTGCAATTGTATATTTTTTATTTTTAGATAACTTTCGTGTTCTCAGGGAAACAAAACTATTCAGGCTTAAGGTTGTATCTTCCTATTTAAAACAGTGAAACCATTCAAAAACCATAATTGTGATATTAGCTATGAGATAGTTTTGGTTTGGTAATTCTCATGGATGAAGATGTTTCAACTACATGATTAGTGTCTGGAAACATATTCTGTAGGAAAACACACTATTTATTCCATAGATCCCCACATAGTTCCCAAATTCCTGTTGAGTGAGTAATCTAGTAATCGGGAAGAGATTCCATTGTAAAATATTCTCATCACCATGCTCAAATAAGAGGACAGAAAGCAACAAATAAGAAGACAAACGTTGACATAAATTTATCAGGAGGCCAAACCTCCCCATCACTACCCCCTTCCACATATGTGCACTAAGTTAAAAGGTACTAACTAGCCAGGCTTGGTGGTACACACCTGTAATTCCAGTGTTTGGGAGACTGAGACAAGGAGGATCACAGGTTCAAGGCCAGTGCTCTGTAACTTAGTGAGACTCTGTTTCAAAAAATAAAAGTAAAGAGGCTGGGAGTATAGCTCAGTAGTAGACTGTCCCTAGGTCCAATTCCCAGTACCACAAATGTGTGTGTGTGTGTGTGTGTGTGTGTGTGTGTGTGTGTGTGAACAATGCATTCGAATAGGAGAGCTAATATATGGAAAGTGTGGAAAGAGGGACAATCAGCATTAGAATTATGACAAGAATAAGGGGAAAAACTCTTAAGTCATTCTGGTACTGACAGAGTACACCCAATTTTGAGTTTTTAGCTTTGGAATTTAAGCTAGGACATTTTCCATTATGAAGAAGTAATGCCTCCAAGATTTTGATTTTCAAAATCAGAGGTTATATAGAAGCATTTCACCAAATTTTTATCTGAATCATGCCTTTTAGTTGAAGGTTATGATTATAAATATATATGTGCCAAGAGGCAAGCACAAGTTGTTAGAATTTAAATGTGTGATGTTTAGAATTATGCAGAACTGAAATCAACTCTAGCTCTGCAATTTATTAGCTGAGACACCATAAGAAAATATTTCTATCCAATTTGACAGTTGGACTTCTATCAACCCATATTTCTCTGGTGAAGGATACTTCTTTTCTATTCCTCTTCCTTCAAGTCCATCATGAGAAAATTTGCATAATTCTCTCTTTAAGATGAAATGAAACTCTTTTAGATGCTATTAATTTTCTTATTTTATCATATAATTTATCTGATATTCTCACTTCAAAGAAATCAATGACTTGCATTTAAAAATGTTCTTTGATGCTAGATCTAAGATTAATAAGCCTTTGTCTCTCAATGCAGAATACTTGAGGTGCCAACTTTAAAACCACATGTTCGGTTTTTAAATTTCAAATGAATGGGAGGGAATCTGTTGGTTTTATGTGAATTCTGTGCAAACCTTCTTGGCAGCATTAATGAGTCAGGTGGCCTTTCTCAGGAATCCTCATTAAGTTTGTCATTATAACAAAGAGCTAGATCAAGATGAGACCAATTACATCCCCCCCCCACACACAGCTAAGTTTACCATATTGGCTGTGCTTAAGTTATAAGCTCAAGTTTTTATTCATGTGGTGCGCTCAATGTAACTACATAAGTGGTAATTAAGAGGAAGTTACTGAAACTGCATTCATTACAATATGAATCCACAGCTCAATGCTCCTACTTTATTTTACAGACACTTGAATACACACCTTAAACATTTAATATGTAGTTGTTTAAAGTCTATGTTTTTTACACATCATCTCAGTATGTCCTTTGCACTAATATATAAAAGTCTTTCCACTGGACAAACGCTCTTTGTCCAGATCCTCCATTATATTAAACGTGCCACAGACTATCTCAGCTAAGCATGAGAAGAAACTGGATGAATAAGCCTGGTTGTCTATTTGTGTGAGTTGACTGACTTACATGGGGGTATCTCACAGTCAAAACTGAAGTTGTTCTCATAAAGGACCCATGTAACAGCTGGACAGAGACTAGTGCTGCAAAGCCCAGGTGATAAATTTAACATAGAGTTTGCAGAAGGGATGCCTGCCCCTATTTACCTGAAATGGCTTGCTATAACTTTAAAGTGAATATTATGTTTAAAGGGTCACTGATTACCAAAGATGGGATCACATACAATCTACCAGTGGCATAATTCAACATAACATGTTCTTTAAATCGCATTATGTTTGCAGCCTTCTGCTTTTTGTATGCATGGAGGCAGCTCATTGACCAGACAAATATAATGTGAATATTAATAACATTGCTAAATCATGTCTCTTTTAAATTATTAATTGCAATGAAGGAAAAGACTTTGGGATGAAACCTACGATGTAAACAGATACTAAAACCTTAAACATATTTTTAAACAGGTCCTCTCTGTCTTTATCTTTCTTCTGTTGCTCATCTTTCACCTGAAAGGATTTCTGCCTGCCTTCAGGATGAGGGTGTATGCTCAGTATTAACACTGAGTGTATGGGAAGAGCTGGCCCTATGTAGATTGAAGACTGGTTTTCATACTTTGGGATCACAGATGGGACACTTCATTATCGAGATATCTCATTAAGTTAATGGGACTCTAACATTAGCTCTAATGTGAGGAGGTGAGAAGTGATTTAAGTACCTGATACAGACTGAGTAACACTTTTAAATGTAGCACAAGCCTTTCAGCCATTTAAAGGGAGAAGAAATCTCCCCAAAGCTTTGTTGGTTATGTGCAGTTAATCAAGATTCACAGATAAGGAACAATTTAAGTTGCCACCTGTTATGGTCATGATGTAGAATGTCTCCAGAAAGCTCATTTATTGAAGGCTTGGTTCCCAGTGCATAAGGATGGAGAGACAGGAGCCTTTGGAAGATGATTGGATCATGAGGCTTTGACCTCATGGATAGATTAATCCATTTTATAGAATTGTGTTAGCTTTTTGTGACTGTAACATAAACATCTGCCATGAGTACCTTAGAGTAGGAAAGGTTTGTTTCACAATTTCAGAGGTCCATTCTGTGATTAACTGGCTTCAAGACAGAAATATCATGGTGGAAAGTTGTGGAGAAGAAAAGCTTCTCAGTTTATAGCAACCAGAAAGGAGGGCGGGAGGGAGAGGGGAGAGAGGGAGAGACCAGGAACAAATAGAGTCCCAAAGACCACATCGCCACTCATCTACTTCCTTCAGTCATTCCCCACCGGCATAAAGTCACCATCAAGTAGATTCATTTATATTTATGAATAAACCAAATGGATTAATCCATTACTGAGGTTAAAGCCCTCATGATTCTACTATTTGACCTCTGAACTTTTCTGCATTCCCAACACATTAGCTTTGGGGTGGGTGGCATTCTATATTTAAACCATAATATGGTCTAAATACTCATAGCTACGAGGTGGGGCCTACTCAGCAGATGTAGGTAACTGGGGGGTATGTCCTTGCCAGGTACATTTTGGCCCTGGTCCCTTCTTCTCTCTGTCTCATGCCTTCTGGCCGCCATGAGCTGAGCAGCTTTCCTGCTATGCACTTTCACCATGACGTACTCACTGCAGGTCTAAAAGCAATGGGGCCAGTTGTCCATAGACTGGCAACTCTGAAACTGTAAGTCAAAATACATATTTACTTATTTAAGTTGATTTTCTCAGGTACCTTGCCATGGTGATGTAAAGCTGATTAAACACCACCTGATCCAGCCAACACCGCAAGACAAAATGACCAGAACCTACTACACGTAGTCACAGTGTCCCATCAGGTCTCCAACAGAAGCCAATAAACTTTCCTCAGGCCTGAGGGCCAATCCCCATGTATCTTAGGGAGGTTTCTTTTTTTTTTTTTTTTTTTTTTTTTGGTGGTACTGGGGTTCCTGGGAGCCCTTCTACCTCCGGGCTACACTCCCAGACCTATTTTTGCATTTTTATTTGGAAACAGGGTCTCCTAAGCCAGCGCGCGCGGCTGGCTTCGAACCTGCGCGATCCTCCTGTCTCTGCCTCCCAAGAGCGGGGATTACAAGCGTGCGCCACCACGCCCAGCGATCTTAGGGAGGTTTCTTAAGGTTGAGTCTAATTTATTTTTATCTAAGTAAAGTTAATTTTGAAGTTTGCCATATGAAGAATAACTATATTACTAGTGAATTTATACTATGTGTTAGATCCCCTTTTACATTCTTTATTTCATTTAGTTCTCATCTCAGCATTACCAGATGGATATTTATTATTATCTGTCATTTAAAAAAAAAATCAGAGAACTAACACCCATTTTAAAGTCTGGTAAATTGTAGAGCTAACCATTAAATTTAGTTTTCTTTCCAACACTTATAGAGGGATACTAAAGCTATCTTTTTGGTATACCTTCCTGTATTAAAATGAACTTCAGGTTTTTTCTTTTCATTTTGCATTACAGGACCCACATTCCAACAGTTGAGCATGTGTTAACTTTTTGTCATCCTTCTCCACGTTGTAAATTTATTCATTCATAAAGAATTTTCTCAGGTTGGGGCACATCTCAGTGGTAGAGTGCTTGCCTAGCATACACAAAGCCTTGAGTTTGATCGACAGTACCACACACCAAAAAAAAAAAACAAAACAACCAAAAAAAAAAACTATGTGTCTAGAACTATGCTGGGCTCTGCGCTCTTGAGCTTTTAGGAGTGCTATAGCCAGGCGTGGTGGCACACGCTTGTAATCCCCGCGCTTGGGAGGCAGAGACAGGGGGATCGCGCTGGTTCAGAGCCAGCCGCGCTGGCTTAAGAGACCCTGTTTCCACATTAAAAAAGTAAAAAAATAGGTATGGGAGTGTAGCCCGTGGGAGTGTATCCCAGAGGTAGAAGGGCTTCCAGGAACCCCAGTACCACCAAAAAAAAAAAAAAAAAAAAAAAAAAAAAAAAAAAAAGGAGTACTATCAATGTGTCCTCCAATGAACAAGCTCAAAAAATTGTGGGGGAAACAAAGATTAATCAGATTTGTACAATCACATATATAATTACAAATTGAGAATAATATGATGTGGGAAACTTACGAAGTACTGTGATATGTACAACAGGTAGAAGAAAGAAACCTGAGGTTGCAATTTTTCAGCTGAGATAGGAAGGGTGAACATGAGGTCCACAGAAAACAGTAGGGATAGCTGGGCATGGTAGCGCATGCTTGTAATCCCAGCACTTAGGAGACTGCGACTGGAGGATTGTGGTTCATGGACAGCCTCAGCTACTTAGTGAGGCCCTCCTCAATTTAGTGAGACCCTGTTTCAAAATAAAGAATAAAAAATAAATAGGGCAGGGGGTGTAGCTCAGAGGTCAAATGACCCTGGATTCCATCCCTAGACCCGCAAAAAAAAAAAAAAAAAGAAAGAGAAAACAGTAGGAGTCAACCTCTGTCTCCTGAAAATGCCTCTGTAAAAAGGCTAGAAAAGAAGTATAAATGTGCAGCTTAGTATGTAAGCAAGTGAGAGAATGAACTGGAAGACAAAAGTAAGTGGAACACTTGAACTGATGCTTCAGAAGTCCTTTATAATAAACTCATGAATGTTAAAAAAAAAAAAGTCCTGTGGGGTAGAAAGAAAGTGATTGCTGGTCTTATTAAGCAAGGAACTTTAATGTTTATGAGAAACAGACCAAGGGAATTGGAAAACTTTAGGATGAATCCCAGACTCACATGAAATTGGAGAGTTAATAAAAAGGAATGTTAGTGAAGAAAAATATAAAAACTACTTCCTCCTGAAAAGCTACATAAAGAATGTGTTTCTGTATCTGTATGGCTAAAGTTAGAGAAAAAAAATAATTTTCCCTAAGAAGGAGTGACCAGAGACCAGATAGGATCCTGATATTACAATACCATAAAAAGAGTTTTCTGCTCCAATAAAATTCCTGGGATGCTTTGCAAAAAGAAATGACACTACCTCAACCAAGAATAAGCAGATGCTTAAAGAAATATAATTGCCAAATATTTACCCAAAATCTAATAGTTCAAGACACAGAAGCTCAGGATAAGCTGATACCACAAACAAACCCATAAAGAAAAAGTATTGTTGACCTCAGTAAACACAAGAGATCTTACATAAAATTAAGCCTTAAAACCAACCTTAGAAAAATGTTTTCTTAAAAAGGGATAAAAAATAGATAGCAGAATATTTTTCAGCAACTATAATAAGCCAGAAAGCAGTTGACATATTTTTGTGTGCTGAGAAAAAAATTCTACAAATTTAGAATTCAAGAGTTATGGCAACATAAAGACATTTTCACATAAAGATTAACTCATCAAAAGAGTCTTTTAAGAATATACTTCTGGAAGAAATGAAAAAATATCAGAAAGATGATCTTAGAAATAGGAAGAATAGGAAGCAAACAATGCATACTTTGGTACGTAAGAAAGAAAATTGCTATATAAATAATAACTATAATGCTAATTTAAGAGATCCAAAAAACTCTAGTCACGCAATATAGAAAATAATGACATGTAAACTGAGAGGAGCTGATCAGACCTAAATTCTTAAAAGTCTTTAAGAATTTAGAGGTCTTTAAGAATTTAGAGAATTTAAAGGTCTTTAAGGTCTTTATCTTTTGAGAAGATAAAGGGGTTGATTAAGATTAGAGATTCCACATCAGAAGTTAGGTAGATACCTGTTACGGTTTGAGAGTAAAGTCAACAGAAACACAGATAAATTGCAAAACTTCCCGAGAGAGACAGAGACAGAGAGACACAGAGAGAGACAGAGAGACAGAGACAGAGAGATACAGAGAAAGAGACAGAGACACAGAGAGAGCTGTGTGTGGAGAACTAAAGAAATCTGATCAATACAAAGCAACAGAGAAAGAGAATGAGTAAGCATGGTCAATAAAAATTAAAAATAGAATGGATATAAATATACATGCCAAAATAATGACAATAATAAAAATAAATATTGCCGGTAGAAATCACAAGAATTTTAAGATTAAGTATTAAAAAAATGTGTTGTGTTCAATTTCTGCAGCTATTCAGTCTAGGTACCTCAGCTGTTCAGGCTGGTTTAACAGAGTATCATAGATCAGGTGGCTTGTAAACAACAAACATTGATTTCTAACAATTCTGGAAGCTAATAAATTTCAGGTTAAAGTATCTATACATACAATGTTTGATGAAGTCCCGCTTTCTTACAGACTGATATATTCTAGTCGTGTCCATGAGAGGGAAGGGATGAACAAGCTTTCTGGGGCCCTTCCATTCCCAAGTGTTCTACCCCAAGACCTAGTCACTTACCTAGCACACCACCTCCTAATCTAATCATGTTTCAAGGGTAAGAATAAAACTATGAACATACAGGATACTCAAAGGAAATAAAAATCAGCCTTTCAAATTGATAACTGTGCCCTCATGGTTATTGTAGCACTGTTCACAATAGCCAAAATAAACCTAGGTGCCTATCAATGGATGGATGGACAGAGAAAATATACATATACACAGTGGAACAGTATTCATTCTAAAGAAGAACAAAATTCTGCTATTTGCTGTAAAACAAATGGAACTGAAGACACCACATTAAGTGAAACAAACTCAACACAGAAAGGCAAGTATTACACGTTCTGCCTTGTGTGTGGAAATGAAAACAGCTAACCGGAATGAATGTAGAATAGTGATTAATAGGGATGAGAAGGAATAAATGGGTCTGGATTATAGGTAGAAAGTAAGATTTCAGTGTTCTGAATGATGGTGGGCTGACTATAGTTTACAACAACCTATTGTGTATTTTATGGAGATCTAGAAATGAAGACCTCAAGAGCTCATATCAAAAAATAATATGAAGAGGAAATGCTAATCACCCTGATCTAATCAATGCAGGTGTGTTTGTGGCATAGGAAAGAACACTCACCACTCTAGTATGGGGATGGTCTCCCTTTTTTGAATGGTTAAATCTCATTCCTCCTCAAAATTCACCTGAAGTATCATTTCCTTTGTGGCCAGGCACACCTAAAGAGATATAAACCAACTTCATTATATTTCTCCATCTTTTTTCCTGCTACCATAATCAAATACCTGAGATTGAGTAACGTATAAAGAAATTTATTTCCTCACTGTTCTGCAGTCTATGAAGGCTAAGGTCAAATTGCTAGCGGCTAGTGAGGAACTTCTACCCATCCCATGCTGGTAGGCAGTAGGAGGAAAGCGGAGAGAAGGGTAAGGTCAAAGGAGGAGGCAAGCATCCTTTTATAAGGACCCCATGCTAATGGTAACAGCATCAACCCAGTCATTAGGGAAGACACCTTGTGACCCCATCAGCTGTCACTGAGCTCCACCTCCCAACTTGTTGTGCTGGAGATTAGGTTTCCAACACAAGCCTTTTAGGGGACACATTAAAACAATAGCAATGTACCTACACAAATTTTAGCACACTGTTTTATTGTTGTTTTTTCAATCTGAAAAATGTGTAGTCATTTAAAAAAAAAAAGATGTGTCCTCTTCATTTTCCCAGCATTAAAAATCCAGCATTAGACACAGAAGAGTGTCAATAAACAAGTGACAGAGTTGAAAATGTCAATGCTATATTGCAAAGTAGTATAATGAAGAAATAATAGACACAGACTTTTAAGAACTAGGTTTGCCTTAAGATCTTATATAACTTTTTAGCATATTACTTAATATCTCTGGAAATGTCTGATTGCCACCTTGGATTTCAGAAAGTTAGAACTAGACCAAAACTTGGAGCTCATTTAATAGATTGCAAATGTATAATGTTTATTAGATGTCATAAGAGCACCCAAAGTAAAATTAACTGTATTCTAAAATATCTTAAACTATCAAAAATGCTTTCATTAAAAGGTTTAAGCATTTTTCCTTTAAGTAACATTGTAAAGACTTTTATAAACACCATGGGATGAAGGAGAAGGCCTACTATTAAAGCCAAGTGAGAACAAGCCTCTAGAAGAGGCATATTAGAAACTCAGCAGTGTGGTTTAAACCTGGTTGTTTATGATGGATGACCATTCTCATTGATTTGCTGCCTGTGCCGTACCAGTTGTTAAATATTTTTACAATCACCCCTGTTTTCACATAGCAAGATTTCAATCAAATCTGTCAGTTAACATTAAATTCTTTTTTTCAATACTGGAGATGGAACCCAGGGTCATTCTACCTCTGAGCTGCACCCACAGCTCAATTTTTTATTCTTTATGTTGAAACAGGGTCTCACTGAGTTGCAGAACCTCACTAAGTAGTAGTTGAGGCTGTCCGTGAACCACAATCCTCCTGTCTCAGCCTCCTAAATGCTGGGGTTTACAAGTGTGTGCCTCCAGGCCAGGCACAGTAAATTCTTATATATACAATTTAGACCCAACATTCACAAATGTCAAATATTCAGCCCTAAAACTTTATCCAAACTATGGCAGGCTTTAGTTTTTAATTTTTAGTGATTTTATGTTTTTTAATTTATGGAATAGCTGCATGGCTATATAGTAAATTTCAAAAAACACTTTATAGATATTAAATGAAATGTAAGCCAACCAAGTTCCAGTTAATTATGAAATGAATTCACCATTGAGTACATTCAACTTTTATTATATACATCTTATTTTGCATTCATGTGTGGAAAAATAGAGTAGAAATGATAGTAAAATCTAATACTATTTTTGCTTCACATGTTTAAATTTTAGTTTCTATAACTTCTTGATACAAATATCTAAAGAAAAGGCAAAGGATTAGGCACTTTTAATTAGCTGATAGAAAATTTCAAACTCAAAGAGTAATTTTTCCTTCTTAAGTCTAGAAAAACAATGTTTTCCCTGAGAATCTAGTTTAAGAAGAGAATCTGCTATTCTACAACCAGGATAAACTGTAGGTCTCCAAAGAGAACCCAAAGGGTGGAGAGCTGCCAGAAAGATGTTAAAGGAAGAGATTGGAAAGGTCAGATGTATAAGCAAAAGAAAACCAAGAACACTTCTGCTAAGAAAAAGAATTTGGAAAACACTTTCAAACATAGATCTCTGAAATGTTCTGTGCTCAGATAAGTAGCTTTCTTAGGAATCCAAACTCAGTTCTCACTCACTAGCTAGTGGGTGTAGGGAGAAATACATTGTGAGGAAGCTTAAGTGCAGTCTGTAAACATCACTGAATCTCCCAAGCTTTACTCACTTCTGATGTTTTGACACTGGAAGGGGAAAGTTTAATATAGCAAACACCTGATGCCGGCAAAAAGAACCTTTAAAGATATCCAAAAAATCATTGCCAGCTCCAATGTTGCAAAGCATTCCCTCTGTTTTCTTCTAGAATTTTATTGTTAGGGCTCTTAAATTTATATCTGATTTATTTTGAATTTTTGTTTGCTTATGGTTTAAGGTAACAGTTCAGCTTTATTCTACTGTACGTTGGTAGCCAGTTTTTCCATCCGATATATGCACTTTCCTTATTGAAAGATCCTGATGATTTTGTCAAAATCAGCTGAAACGTGCAACATTTTATTTCTAGGCTATTTTATTTCATCTTTTGATATGTTCTTATACCAGTACCTAATTACCAAGGCTTTGGAGTAAGTTTTAAAATCATAAATGAAGAGTTCTCTAATGTTATCCTTTTTTCAACATTGTTATAACTGTTTAGCTATTTGAAGTCTCCTGATTTTTCAAATAAAATTTAGGATGGGTTTTACTATTTCTGGAAAAGAGAGAGAGAGAGAGAGAGAGAGAGAGAGAGAGAGAGAGAGAGAGAGAGAGAGAGAGAGAGAGAGAGAGAGAGATAAAGATATTAATAGGGATTGCATTGAATGTGTAGATGACTTGAGGTGAAATTCCACTTTAAGTCTTCCAATCCATGAATGTAAATGTTTCCATTTGTTTATGTCCTTTAAAACATATTTCAGCATTGTCTTCTTGTTCTTAGTATACGAGTCTTTCATTTCCTTGTTGAAATTTAATCCTAAGTATGTTATTATTTTATGGTATAGTAAGTGGGATTTTAAATGTTTTTCTTTGCTCATTTCTGCTGTATAGGAATGCAGCTAATTTTTGAGTGTTGATTTTGTATTTTGCAACCTTGCTGAATATGTTTCTTAGAACTAACAGGTGTGTGTGTGTGTGTGTGTGTGTGTGTGTATGTGTGTGTAATCTTAAGTGTTTTTACATGAAAAATTATGTCATCTGTGAACAAAAATATTTAATTCTTTCTGATTCAGATGCTTTGTTTCTTTTCCTTGCCTAATCAACCTTGCTAGGAATTACAGTACTGTGGTAAGTAGAAGACTGAAAATCAGCCTGTTCGTTTTGTTTATAACCTTAGGGAAAAAGCTCTCATTTTTTCACTAATAAATATGATACTAGCTGTGGATTCTTTTTTATGGCTTTTATTATTTTGAGGATTTTCACTCCTACTTTACTTAGGGTTTTTATTACAAAAGATGTTGAACTGTATCAAGTATTTTATGCATTCTTTGAGATTATCTTATGGAGTTTTTATTCCTTCTATTAATGTGGTGTATTTCATTGATTTCCTTATGTTGAGTCATTCTTGCATTTTGAACCCCATCTTGTGTCAATAGTTGCAGGGGGCATTCCTCCATATACACCTCATAGTATATTTACTCGGATTTTGTATAAGGATAGCTCTGGCATTATAGAAGGAGATAGAAAGATTCTCCCCTTCTTCAACCTTTTTGAAACATCTAAGAATTCTTGGTAGTTCTTTAAGTATATCTAAGTATCAGCAGTGAAGCTTTCTAGTTGTGGGCTTTTCTTTTCTGAGAGTGTTTTTATTACTGATTTAATATCTTTACTAGTATAAGTCTATTCAGATTTCTTATTATCAATTCATGAATTAATTTTAGTAGAATTTGTGGAATTTTGTAGCATTTGTCTAATTGTTATTTTATATCTAATTACATTTTCTAATGTTAATAGGATGCTAAATAATATTAGGAAAGATCATCATTCTTATCTCATTTCTATATCAGGATGACTTTAGTGGTTCTGTATTAAAAATGCCATAGGAATTTAAAATATTTATGAAGATAATCTTGAGATTTTTTCTAAGTCTGTTCATATAATTAATTATATTGAATATTGTCTACTTATTGAACTATCTTTGTATTTCACCACCACCTTACCATAGCACCACCAGTTGGGGACCAAGCTTTCAGCATAAGGGCCTTTGAGAGCCACTTAAGATCTAAGCCATAATAATTGTGCTTCAGTTACTATTATTTAATTACAGTATTTGGGAGGTTGAGCAGGAGGATCACAGGTTTGAGAATAGCCTCAGCAACAACTTAGTGAGGCCCTCAGCAATTTAGTGAATCCTTGTTTCAAAATAAGTAAAATAAAACTGAGGATGTAGATCAGAGGTAGAATGACCCTGAGTTTGATCCCCCAGTACCGTAAAAAAAAAAAAATCCTAACCCACACTATTTTTAGTATATTTAAAGATTTTCCATACACTTATTCAACCACTATATTTATGTGGCATTAATTAAAATAAAATATATTATGTGGACCATACTTCTTTTTGATACTGGGAATCGAACCTGGAGCTCACAGTCATACTACATCTGAGATATACCTACAGCCCTTTTTAATATTTTGTTTTGAAACAGGTTGCTGAGAGCCTCACTAAATTGCTGATGTCTTTGAACCTGCAATTTTTTTGCCTCAGCATCCCAAGTCCTGTGAGTACATACAGGCTTGCACAACCATATCTGGTACCATACAGTAAAATGTCAAAGCCATAGCCTTCATTCACCAGCCTCTGGCACTTCCTACTTATTCCTCCTGGGATGCTTTTCTTACAACTGTTCCTTACCTGGTGTAGAAATATTTATGAAATCACTGCATACTCCTGAACTTGGTCTAGGTAAGCCATTTGATCAATCAATTTGAATCATGTGTTTGCCACATCTTTGAATATTGTAGCAACTCTTTATCATGGTAATTTGGGATAGTTATGCGAATATAATTTTGTATAAAAAGCACATTTTGGTGGCCAGCTGCAAATAGCTGCATCTAAATATTTCTTTTTCATTTGTTTATATTTTTATTTTTTATTTTTTGTGCTTTTATTGGGGCATTATAGTCTCACATCATAATGTAAATCATGTTGACATTGACATACATGCACATGCTCTTGGTGCCCCCTCTCCCCATTTTCCTCCCTCCCAATACAGAGTACCCAGATTGATGTTGGTATATATTCACATATATACATAGAGTCTTTGGTAATATTTCTATTAATGAACCTAAGTCTTCCTCCACCCCTACATTATATCTTCTACCTGACTCCTCTGAGATTTTTTCCTATCATCTGGAGTCTCTCTTGTATCCTAATTACTCCCTATCCTGCACATATTAAGGAAAGCATAAGACCCTTCACTCTCTGTGAATGGCTAATCTCACTTAACATAATGTTTTCCAGGTCCTTCCATTTTCTTGAAAATAACGTAATTTTATTTTTTTTATTGCTGAGTAGAATTCCATTGTGTGTATTTCTTATAATTTTGTAATCCATTCATATGTTGATGGACACGTAGGATGGTTCCATAGTTTGGCTATTGTGAACTGTGCTATTTCTCCATGCAACAGAGTTGTAATGACCTATTCCTTTAATTCAAACCAGTAAGAAAATGTGTCTGCTACCTGCGTGCTTGTCATCTGACATACTGGTGGTAAGTGGATTACTACTGGACACAGAGGAGCTTACTAAGACATTAAAGAGCATGTCTGTTTGATCTTCGATTAATTACTCTCCCTGAAGTAGTTTTCTTATATTCTTAGCAAATGTTTGTGTTTATCTAGACTTTCTAGATAAATACAGTAAGACAGTAAATTATTGTTGCTGTTACTGTACAAGAGAAAATGACCTCTAATTTCTGTAGGTCCTTTCATTTTTGGTTTACAAAGTAATTCTTGTCTAACTTGATATTCTTTCCATTTTTACTTCTAAGATAACTACAGAACTCTAGTCTTTGGATTGTGGCCAGGTTACCAGAGTCTTGAGTTGTTAATAGAATGTGATGCTCCATATCTGACATCTTAATCTAATCTCATTTTTATCTGCTATACCCATTAGTAAGAAAATATCATGGAGAAGTAGAAGCAGAGATGGAAGCCAAGGCCTGGTTCAGGGCACACAGCTAAGAGCTAAGCCCTGTCTCAGTTGTTCAATAGTCCAAAATTCTTATAGTAGTGATTGATTTACTTTGTATAAACCAATATATAGTTTAAAAATGAAAAACTAAAATATATGAGTGAAAAGAAGTTATTCCCAAGAAATATTCCCTCTAGCTAACTTTAAAATATTTTCCCAAGTGTTTGTTTAAGGGAAATATTGTCTCACCTAACACTGTTGACACAAGAATCAGTTTAAATTTTGGAGAGATGCCTGATTGTACTTACATGTTATTGAATTTATTGTATCGCTCCTTGATATCACTAATTTTTACCTTGAGGGATTTATCATGAGTGTTGATATGATGAACAATTGTATCTGTCAACGTGACTAGGTCATAGCATACCTCGATATTGCTCAAACATTATTCTGGGCATGTTTATGATGATATTCTGGATAGATTAATGTTAAAGTCAACAGACTCAGTAAAGCAGATTGTTTTCATATTATGAATGGCCCCCATCAGATCTGTTGATGATTAAAACAAAAGAGAATTTTCTCTTTGCCTTAACCTAGGTCATCAATCCTTCAAAGCCAGACTGGAATTTATACCAACAGCTCACCTGGTTCTTAGGCTTTCAGCCTGCAAAGCATAGAACTTCTCAGCCTCTGTAACTCTGCTAGCCAATTCCCTATCTTCTCTCTATATAGTTATCTAACTGATGTCTATACTTTACCTGCTTATCTATATCCTGTTTGTTGTGTTCTATGGAAGACCCTGAATAATAACATAGAACAGCCTCAGATCATATATATCATCAGATGTACTTGGTTTCCCAGAGTTTCCTATTTGTGAATAGGGTTGGGTCTGGAGAGGCAAGCATCAGCTTCAGGGACTTAAATGATTTGGGGCTATTGGGCATTGTATTTGGTTAATAATTGTGACATTAAAGATAATGGATTTGGAGTAAAATTATATTTTGTATCAAAAGTGTAAAATTTGTTTGAAAATGAATCAACATTAGTATTGAAGCTAGAGCATTCAAATATGCCTTTGGCCCCTTAAGAAGGGGATCAGGAGCATGCTGTGCACCTGATGTGTTCACAGAGAATCTTTGCTAGCATGGAACACTTTTAATGACAAAATCATTGATGATGCACTAAATTATATATTTGTCAATTTGCTCTTCAGTGGGGAGAAAAATGACATAATAAATGTTCATTATAACTATTATGTTTCCCCAAAGCATTTTTCAGGTATCTGAATGCTATTTTTGGGACCAGATACTGGAGCAAGTTCCCACAATAGTGCGCTCACTGTTTCTTATTCCCTCCACTGCCTGATAAGAAAAAGAAACAAGATAATTTATTTATTTAATTTATTTTTTGGTGATACTGAGGGTGGAACCCAGGGGCTTTCTACCTTCAGGCTACACGCCCAGACCTATTTTATATTTTATTTGAAAAGAGGGTCTTGCTAAGTTGCTGAGAGCCTCACTAAGTAGCTGAGGCTGGCTTCGAACCTGTGCAAGCCTCCTGTCTCAGCCTCCCAAGTGCAGGGATTACAAGATGATTTAATATTATATTTAGAATTAACCCATAATGGGTAGAGTTGGGGAAATGCTGGCTAGTGGTGGCTGGCAGGAATGCATGAGAACACATGAACATTACCAGGACATTTTTAGCCAGGGGAAAGTGTTTAGGGGCTAGTGCCAAGAAGAAATTTGTTCAATGGCCTCAAATGCAACAGAAATGTGGCCCCTTGGGAAGGTATGGCCATGTACATCTTGGGAAGACAGAATGTTGGCATAACAAAAATATATTTCACTGGGAAAAATATTCATGGTTTTTCAGTCTTGTCGGTGAGTATGCTGGATTATCCACAGACATTCAGTCAACAACAGAAAATATCTGGAAGCCACACTAGAGGCAATGAGATTTCAAAGGAGCTCTTTAATTATGCATGTAGCCTACTTTGCACCAGCTTCCTCAAGGAACCTGGGTTCCCTCAAGGGTTCACCTTTGGCTCAATTTGTAACATTTGAAGCTGAATAATTCTTTGTTAAGAGGACTGTTGTATGTATTGTAAAATGTTTAGTAACATCCCTGGCCTCCTCCATTAGATACCATAGCATCCTGGCTTCTGGTTGTATAAACCATAGAATGTCTGCAGAAATTAACAAATACCCAATGGGTGACAAAATTTCTTCTACTTTCAAAATGCTGCTCTATAAAGAAAAGGCTTCTACCCTTAGGCCGTAGAAATTTTATAATTTTCTTAAATTGGATTTTTAATAAAAAAAATTTAACATATCAGTGGCCTGTATATGTTGCCTTTCTATTTAAGAAAGGTTACTTCTTAGTCGGGGAGTAGTGCTACATACCTATAATCACAATACTTGGGAGGCTGGGGCAGGAAAAAGCAAATTCAAAGCCAGCCTCAGAAACTTAGGCTATTAGAAACTTAGGAAGACCTTATTTCAGAATGATTCATGCAACTTTCACAGATTGAATACAGTCACAGGATCCAGCTCCCCAAATTCTCATTCTGATATGACATTGGCATAAGGTCTAGATTCTAGGAGCTTGTCTTCTAAATAAGGTCCAAGGGGTTATGAATCCTCTAATCTGAAGACATGTGGACTCCAGGGATATCATTCTTATTTTCATCTTCTACCCAACATACAGTGATGACACAGGGACAAGAGAACCACAACAGACAATCCCATTCACAGAGAGGAAGAAAATTCAGGAGTTACATGGCAGGCACTTGTATATAACATATCTCAATCTCATTCAGACTTCTGTTATTCCTGGTGAGTGCCATTTCTGTTTCCTGGAAATATTTTTCCAAGACTCTTGACTCTAACTTCGACCACAGAGGCTCTACCCCCTGAGTCTTTCTTTCCTATAAAAAACAAATTTTAAAAACTTGTTTGTAGCCTTCTCAGGCTGTTTGCTGCCTATGAGGATTGAGGGGCTGTTATCATTAGATATAGAATGATCCCTTGAAGAGCTCATAAATCTCATTGGAGATTTAAGATTTGGAGTTTGGAGTTGATATAACTGAGTCTTGAAGGTTGTAATCCCAGCAGTAGATAAATCCATTTAAATGGATTTACTTGGGTGGTACCCTGTAGGCCAGTAGGGTGCAGCTAAAGGTGGGTTCCTAGGGGTCCAGCCTTGGGGTCTCTCTTTCTCTCTCTCTCCTTCTCTCTCTCTCTCTCTCTCTCTCTCTCTCTCTCTCTCTCTCTCTCTCTCTCCCCCCCCCCTTTGGCCTCAGAATCTAAATACAACACAGTCCATTGTTCTTCTTCTCTCCACTTCCTGCCATCATACCCTGAGATCCACAGTCCTTGGCCTCACATGGAAACCATAAGAAAATAATTCTTCTCTCTTCTAGTTATATGGTTAA
The DNA here is from genome assembly GCF_963383645.1 of Muscardinus avellanarius. Lineage (NCBI taxonomy): Eukaryota > Metazoa > Chordata > Mammalia > Rodentia > Gliridae > Muscardinus > Muscardinus avellanarius. The sequence continues at coordinate 147,038,537 of NC_137786.1, forward strand.
TATTTTAGATTGTAGCTGTAAGAATGCTGACCAGAACAGAAAATAGTACTAGGACTGGAACTGCTACTATATCTAAGTCTGACCATGTGGCTTCTGACTTTTTGGAACTGGTTTGTGAGAGGAAATTGGATGAGCCAGAATGTGGCTAGAAAGGCAAAAGTAGAGACCTTGTACAGATTTTGGAGCACAAAGAGGACTTTGTGTGTGTGTGGTGCTGGGGATGGAATTCAGCGACATTCTATCTCTGAGTTACACCCCTGGCCCTATTTTTTATTCTTTATTTTGAAACATGGCCTCACTAAATAGCTGAGTAGCTGAGGCTGTCCACAAACCTACAATTCTCCTGTCTCAGCCTCCCAAGTGTTGGGATTACAAGTGTGCGCCACCATGCCAGAGGACTTTATATGGAAATAAAGGCCACATATGTTAGACTTTGACAAAGAACTTATCCATGATTTGCCCATGCCCTGATACTCTGTGTGAAGCCAAATTTAAAGACAATGGACTGAATACACTGGTGGAAGAGATATCAGAACAGCAAAACATCCAAACTGCATTATGGATATGAATGTCTGCATTCAGTGAACTGCAAATCTAATTTGGGGAGCAGAAAGTAAAACAGAGATACTTTATAGATTTGTGATTTCACCAGAAAGGAATGTGTAAGGCTGGGGCTCAGAGAGATGATGCATGGACAGAAGGAAGATACTGACAGGAAGGAGGAAGTGGCAGCCATGATGAGGTGGCAGATGGAGTTGGGGCCGGGGCAACCCAGAAGATATTGGGGTCAGAGAAGGCCCAGATGGACTTAAGGCCAGTGGACCCCTGGAGTGGGCCCAGAACTATGATTAAAAAGGCCCTGGCGGCAATGATTGAGGAGGTTTTGACTATCTTTTCTGTTGGAGGCTCATCTCAGAATCGGTATAACACTTGCTTTGATAGAAAAACTTTGCCATGGAGGCTTTCCCCCAGATTTCAAAAAAGAGCCTGGGAAACCAGGTAATGTGTGGCAGGCTTGAAATTCCTGCAAGTGGGCCCAACTGGGGAACTCTGTGAAACTGTGAGGGTGAAGCCAAGGTTACAAGAAGAAAACACGAACTGGGCGTGGTAGCGCTCCTTTGTAATCTCAGTACTTCGGGGCTAAGACAGGAGAATTGTAGGTTTGTGGCCAGCCTCAGCTACTTAGTGAGGCACTCCACAACTTAGTGAGAACCTGTTTCAAAATAAAGAATATAATATAAGGCTTCGGGGATATCTTTGAGGTAGACTTCCCCTGGGTTCAATCCCCAGTACTGAAAATAAAAAAAAAACAAGGTTTATAAATGCCCAAGACATGAAATGACCACAAGAAAAGTTACTAGCTGGGAGCAATGGAGTCAGGCTGGAAGAGGCAGTAAACCACCAATTGCAATCAGCCAGGCCACAGAAGCAGGGATGTTAAGGCCTCTTGGAGATTGCTTCTCACCACCACATCCCATGCATGCCAGAAGTAGAGCTGCAAGATCAAATGCTTGCCCTGCTAGATTTTGTTGCTATTTTTTCCCATTCTTTGTTTCTATGGTCCTATTTCTACCTTTGGGAATTCAAATCTTTACACCTTTCCATCGTATATTGGGTGCATGTAACTTGCTTTTTATTTTGATCTTTATTATATAGGGGCACACAAAAGTTCACTTTGAATCTCAGAAGAAACTTTGGACTTTGACACTTTTCAGTGATGCTGTAACTATTAAGACTTTGGGAACTCTTGGAGAGTACTAAATTTATTTTGCATTCTGACCTGGGCATGAGCTCTTTAGGGGCCAGGGGAAGAATATATTGTTAGATATAAAATGCCTCCCCTTTTTGGTGGTGGTTCTGGGGTTCCTGGAAGCCCTTCTACCTCCAGGCTACACTCCCAGATTTATTTTTACATTTTTATTTGGAAACAGGGTCTCCTAAGCCAGTGCACATGGCTGGCTTCGAACCTGCTCGATCCTCCTGTCTCTGCCTTCCAAGCGCAGGGATTACAAGTGTGCACCACCACACCTGGCTAGAATGACCCCTTTAACAGCTCATAAACTGATATTTAAGTTTATATAATTGAGTCAATTTATAATCCCAGAAGTGGATAAATCCATTGTAAATGATTTATCTGGGTGGTGCCTGGCAGGGCAGCAGGGTGTGGCTGGAGGTCAGTCCCCGTGTGTGCAGCCTTGGGGATTATATTATGGTTCCTCTTCTCCTGTCTCTCTCTTTTGCTTCAATTCTCCATGATGTAAATAGAGTCCATGTTCTCTTTCTCTCTTTCTGATTTCTACTGCCATGCCCATGGTTCAAGGACTCATATTCACTGAACTCTTTCCTCTAAGTTATATGGTCAATCTTTTAGAATATAACTGCAAGAATAATGACAGGAATGGGGGCCCAAACACCTTTTGCATTTTGAATGACATCTCTCTTTTTCACTCTAAAGTCACTACATTCTTTAAAAGAAAACTTTTCTGTGCTTTCTTTTTATTCAAATTTTAATTCACACTGTCTGTAAAAAGCCACACTCACACATCTCTTCAAGACAAGTCCTTTTCTACAATGGTTTAACTACTTGCTAGTTGTGAGAAGTGAAAAATGTGTGAAATTAAAAAAAAAAACTTTAAAGATTTCTTTTACTTGCAGGTCTGGGAATGGAACTCAGGAGTATTCTACCTCTGATTTATAGCGCCTGCCCTATTTTTTATTTTTTATTTTGAAACAGGGTCTCACTAAGTTGAGGAGGACCCAAGTAGCTGAGGCTGTCCGCGAACCTCAATCCTCCGATCTCAGCCTCCCGAGTTCTGAGATTACAAGCATGTGCCACCATGCCTGGCAACTTTAAAGATTTTTAAAATCCTACATCTAGCTAAGAGGATCTATAAGGCATCATGTTAACTTTTTTGAGACCTTAATAAAAGAGTTTGAGATTTTCACCTTGTGATCACATATTAACTGAAAAACTCTGGACTTCATAATTCCCATAAGATTATTTTTAATACTTTGAGAGTTTTGTCAGGGACCTAAGAAGTACTGATTTGGAAATGACAATACTATTTGCTTGAAAACTGAGCATTTCATATTTTACTTAGATATCAGACATTGTTGTTGGTTACCAGGATACATTGATGAATATAATCAAGAAACTGTTTCTCTCTTGAAGTTTATGTTCTACCAGTAAAAGACAGACCAAAAGGAAAAGAAAGGTAAATAGGTTATATAATTTCTTAGAAGAGGAGAAGTTCTATAGAAAGGTAATAGAAAAGAATGCATGCTGTAAAAAAATATGGTGGTAATAGAGATACTGGGGCAAGGCATGTTAAAATTTTATATACCAAGTTAATGATGGACCTGCTTAAGAAAGTTACGATTAAACAAAAGTCTGAAAGAGGTATGACTCAATACATGGATACTTGAGGAGGTAACTCCCATAGGGGAAAGATATTGTGTGAAGACCTTTAGAAGGGAGCCTTACTTCTCAATGGAATCAAGAAGGCCAACATCTCCAAAGCTGAGTGATTGGAGATAGCTTCAGAGTTGATGGGAATTATGGAGTATCAGAAGGATTGAGGAGAAGACTGAAAAAGAAATTATGGAGTATCAGAAGGATTGAGGAGAAGACTGAAAAAATACAAGGCATATTTTCAATGTTGCAGAAGGTTTATTAGGCTGTATTACAGGGGCAAAAATAAAAGCAGAGACATTGGTTAGGAAGCTGCTGGAGTAACTTGAGAGATGTGCTCAGGAATGATGTGGCTTGCACCACTGTGGTGTGTAGCACACACTCTGGTGTGGGGCTGGAGCAAATCTTTGAATGTAGAGGAAAGATAGATTGTATATGAGGAACAGTAATAAATGATGTCCTGGAGCAACAAGAAAAGTACAAAAAGATGCAACTGAGATGGAAGCAATGCCAAAGGAACCATTTTAGAGTTCAGGACAGGGTGTATCAGGATGCATCTAACAATATATTAGAAATTCAAGTGGAGATGTTGGATAGGCAATAAGCCTGAAATTCAGGAGAAATACAAAGATAATGTAAATTTGGAGTCATAACCATATTAATATTCTTTAAAGAGAGACTTGATGAAATTCCTGTTGGAATGAGCATGGATAGAGTAGAAAGGAAAATCCAGTGGTCTTTTTTACTCTATCTCTGATGACTAATGAGGAGGTGAACTTAAATGTCTAGACTTCGTCATCGATGAGCTTTTCTACTCCTTATTTGGCTTGCCAGGAAACAGATGTCCCAAAGAGGAAGAGGAATTTGATCAATATCTTAATGGTGGATCCAGGTGTAGAATCAAGGGCTCTTGCTTCTTTATGTTGTATTTTTCCTCCCACAAACATTCCTACAGTTGAAGTAAAAGTATGAGCGTAGAAATAAGATTTTAGTTGGTAAGCATTTAAATCTATTTTCTGGATCATGGGCACACTAGATGCGTTTCTGAACTTCATTAGCTACATTAGTACCAACTGTTGAGTCTGCCCACCTTTGGTCATTAGAGATGCCTGCTTTTCCAAAGGATGCCAGGTATAGTTCAAAGTCCCTTGAATCTTCAACCTTTTTCTCTTTAAAAGTGATTAATATTTGGATGCCAATATGGCGTAGCTTAATCGACTACCTTATATCAAACAAATTTGCTCAAAACAGGTGTTGGCTAAAACTGATGCAAAAGTGAAATAAAATCATGGCTGTGGTCCTTTGCCGAGGCACTGTTGGCTCCCCACATGGAGGTAGAGACCACAGAACAGCATTCCATCTTAATTCTGATCCAAATGCCAACAATTTTACATTTGCTACTATGGAAGCCTGGAGTTTTACCTTCTAATTTCTAAAATGATAACCAGGGACTTCTTAGTAGACTAGTCAACAATACAAACAATCTAACAAGAGAACTGGCCAAATATTCCAAAACTATCCAAAATCAATTCATTTCCAAGAATTACTGCATGAATTCTGGAACACAAGGAGAAAGTTCATGAAAATAACTTTGCTATAGGAAATACATCACATATTCAACACCATTATTAAAGCATTGATTATGATGATTAGAAATATACAATATTAATATATATCAATATGATGCTAATATTACTAGTAGTCCTCAAACTTTAAGATGCATCACGTGGAGGCTTGTTAAAACAAAAATTGCAGACAGGTATGGTGGCACATATCTGTAATCCCAATACTTGGGAGACTGGGACAAAAAGATCACAGGATTAAGGTGAGTCTCAGCAATTTATCAAGGCCCTCAGCAACATAGGGAGACCTTGCTTCAAAATAAAAAATAATAAAATATGTCTGGAAGTGTGGCTTAGAAGATAATATTCCTGAATTCAATGTCTAGTGCAAAAATAAAAGAAAAAAGAAAAAGGAAAAGAAGAGAATTCAGGCTTCATACTCAGAGTTTCTGATTTTAGACACAGCAGATTTTGGTTGAGATCTGAGAATACAGAGTTTTATCAAATTGTTACCTGATGATGTCCTGGGACCACACATTACAAACCATTGCATTGCCGGGCGTGGTGGTGCACGCTTGTAATACCCACGCTTGGGAGGTGGAGGCAGGAGGATCACGCAGGTTCGAAGCCAGCTGTGCTGGCTTAAGAGAGACCATGTTTCCAAAAATTTTATTTAGGTCTGGGAGTGTAGCCCGAAGGTAGAAGGAATTCCATGAACCCCAGTACCACCAAAAAAAAACCCCACAAAAACAAAACAAAACAAAACAAAACAAAAACATTGCATTGAACGTGGCCTTCTTCAAAAGTAGATACTATGCCTGAATCCCCAAATCACTTTAATTTACCTAGGCTATATGATGATACTTAAAAGAGAGCTAATATTTAATAAACACAGACAGTTTCCAAGTAACAATTCACATTATGAGGAAATTTTAAAAATAATAATACTATATGTGGAGTAATACTATATATGCATACAAGTATTATTTTCTGATGTCTGAAAATGTTGAGCATGTAATACAGGTGTGCCTAGGTAAGAAAGTCAGAAATCTCTTTACACAACCCCTTTTTTGTTTAGTTTTATGAGGGAGTCATTATGTTAGTTGTCTATAAAAGACATAAATTTTTTTATAGGAACTCAACACTTTCCAGGTATTGTAGTCTAAAATGGAAGCAATCTTGAATCTCCTAAAAAATGTGCCAGGCATGGTGGCGCACACTTGTAATCCCTGTGCTTGGGAGGCAGAGACAAGAGGATCACTCAGGTTCAAAGCCAGCCTCTCTGGCTTAAGAGACCCTGTTTCCAAATTAAAAAAAAAAAAAAAAAAAAAAAAAAAAAAAAATATATATATATATATATATATATATATATATATATATATATATATAATGGACCTGGGAGTGTAGCCTGGAGGTAGAAGGGTTCCATCCTCAGTACCACCCCAAAATAAATAAATAAATAAATAAATAAATAAATAAATAAATAAAGTAGCAAAGATGCATAAGAAGCTCACCTATGGGAATTTCTGCTTGCACTTTACAGATTCAACTGTTGTGTAACATTTCTCTTGGATGGCTCTTTAGTTGTGAGATCACAAACTAGACAGCATGCTAGAATAAACAGAGTTAGGGAAACATATGTGAACTTCTCTAACCCTTCCCTACATCAGTAATCACAGCACAGATTAAAGTTAGGGTGAGAGTTAGGGTTAGTGAGCTAATTAGACCTAGGTCAAAGTTGATGGTATGTCTGTGTGGTATAGGCTGCTCGATGGCTCTCTACCAATGTCCACATTTCAAGTCTTAGAATTTGTGAATATGTTATGTTACATGACAAAAATGACTTTTGTGATTAAACTAAGGGACTCCGGATGGGGAGATTATCCTAGATTAGATGAGTATGTACTTAGGCATCAGCTGCTTTAATTATTCCACCTATGCTATGCTTTAATTTTTCACACAAAATCAATTGAAATGTTAATCTCATTTTATTTTTTCATATAAAAAGCTGCTCTCATACTATAAAATCAGATTATAATGTAGATAAAATTATTCTCTTATTTAGTCTCTTACTTATATTTTATTACTTTCTTAGACTTTTCTCTAGTTTTTCCAAATGGAATCCACTTCCAGAGGAAGCCAATCCTATCTGATTACAGAAATAAAATCTTAGTTTCATCATGTTGGCAAGGCACAAAGGGAATTTATAGGATTTCTTGACTTCCTGGTCTGCCCTCTTCTATCGCCTTTTCTGTCTTTCTGATCCATCCATCCATTTATTGAAGACATCTGTCCATAGGAAGGAATGAATTATAGAAGAACAGAGAAACACGCGGCATAAAAAAGGAAGGACAGGGACATTTTAAAGACATTCACACCTTTGTTATGCGGATATGGAAATAACATTGCAGCTCCCTGTTAGTCTACTTCCCAACCCTTGATAATTCTAATAATGGCATGGCGCATTGACTGGTTGCTGTGTGTCAGCTGCTTTGTCTGTTATGTGTACTGCAGGACTCTAGACTTCTTGTCGACCTCTGAGTGATGGATACTAATGTTTTCTAACTTTTACAGATTAGAACACTAAAGGCCAGATGGAGTAAATAATTTTCCACCACCACCTATTACTAACAGTGGCAGCCTGTGTCCATTTGATCTTTTTGTTTGTTTGTTTTTGGTACTAAAGATTAAACCCAGAGGCATTCTACCTCTGAGATGCTCCCTCGACTTCCCTTATTTCTCTCTCCTTCCTTCCTTCCTTCCTTCCTTCCTTCCTTCCTTCCTTCCATTTGGAATAGGGTCTTGCTAAGTTATGAGGCTGGACTTGAATCTGTAATCTTTCTATTTCAGCTTCCCAAGTACTGGTATTATAGATGCATGGCACCACACTCAGCCTGCCCATCTGATTGTGCCTCTACAAGGGTAACTCTGAACTGCTTCTTATAGACATACCACTGTACTCATTTCCATAAGGTTCACAAAGCTCTAGCATTACTCATTCCTTCAATTCTAATCCTGCAGAATTTCATCATATTTTCGACTCTGTACTGTAAGTAAACTATTTTAATTATCTATCATGGCTGGGTTATTACTTATATTTACCAAACATTTTGTTCCATATTCGTACAGCCGAAAATTCAGAAGATTAAATGAATGAACAGAATAGGTTTCAACTCTCAGCACTTAAAATTTTCTTTGTTAAATTATCACCCACACTGCACATTCCTGTTAGGGCTAGCTTTATTAGAACCAAGGACTGCCATCCAGTTGCAAACACAGGATGTGGCTACATCTTTATCTGGCATTCCAAGCACTCTAAACTCTTATCATCTCCCTTCCTCACTGTGCTTTTGACCCATGCTTAGGAGAAATTATCAGGGATTGGTTGCCAATGAAGTTTATGCTCACAGACATCAGAAAACTATGCCATTGTTGGATGCTCTCTCAAAATGCTGAGCTACAAAGTGTTTGGATCATCACTGAGATGACCTGCACAATCTAGGCACCACTGCTCGTCTGCCATATATGCAAAAAGTGGAGGAAAAGGGTAAGGTTTAAAGCTCACATTGAGTAAGCAGCCACTTCCGAGGTATTTCATCACTTAATCTCCAATAAAATCTTGAGAGGTAAATATCATTTTTATTTATTCAACATTACTTACTCACCATACACTCTATATTGGGCGTTGTCCTATGCACTAGTGGCAGAGTAATGTATAAGTTGGATCAGATTCCACCACTTACAGCTTTTATATTCTATGGAATGAAGATATATAATAAAAAATAAAACAAAAGGAGAGTGTTTCTGAGAATATACATTTTAATCCATACTCAAATTATTGAATGGTTATTAAGTGGTTTGGGAGGCTGGATATTCTAAGTAGATGGCTAAATCCCCAAGCTTCTCATATTCCAGGAGAAAAAACAAACCTGGAATACTGTGAGAGGGTGGAGACCCCAGGGAGGGCCCTATGGGTCAGTACTTCTCAACCTTTAGTGTGCATATGTAGACTTGTTAAAAACTGTCACTGCTTCCTAAAAAATGCAAGTCTGACATTATTTGATTATAGCATATAGTTTGAACAGTGAGGTTTGAGGTCTTGATAAGGAGATAATATGAAATGATTTATTTTTCAGAACATGTGCTAGATGACAGATTTGAACGAGGCAAGAGTATGGGGCATGAGACCAATTATAAAATCACTGCAAAAGAAACTAATGCTTAAGGAAATCAGATGATTTGCCAATATCTTCCTATAGATTCATAATGTGCCTCCAGACCTCTCTGTCCAGGCTCCTTAAGAGTTGTGTAGAAATTAAAAGCTTGCCTTAGAAGATACACATTAATTTGGCAGAATTAATCTAAGACAAAGACCAATGGGGAGTTGATCTGCCATTAGGCACCACTTGTTGGGTGCCAGGAGTATTATGGTCATTCTGATTTTTATTTTCAACAGGAGATTGAAACAAAGGACATTCTACCTCCAAACTTCTGCCTAGCTCTATTTATTTTTTATTTTGAAGCAAGATCTTGCTAAGTTGTTGACAGCCTCACTATGTTGAGGCTCGCCTTGAACCTGTGATCCTCCTGTCTCACTCCTCCAAACACTGGAACTGCAGGCATGCACCACCATGCCTGGCTCCTCACACTGCAATTATTTTTAATAACCAGTTCCTTTGTACCAGGCACATTAGAAGAGAGGACAGCTTAAACTGGAAGCCCACTCTTTTATTGGTATCTTAGTGGAATTGAACTATATTCCAATAATTCCCAAATGTGCCTTTGATAACAGAGCTAAGGGGAGATTAATTTTATTGCATTATTGCACAGAAGGAACAAGCCTAAACAGAATCAGAGGACACATTTGCCACTAACAGCTGCACTAGGTAACAAGAGACATTGTTCAAGTACCCTTGGAACAGCAGGAACATTAGGACAAGGAGCATCACCAGATGCCTAATTGCATGTGCTGTCACTATAAATGAGCTTCCTGCTTTTAGTACAGAAGAGCATCCCAGATGTTTTACTTCTTGAACAGCATAGTATGTGGCTTATCAGAAGGCTCACTCGTGGTCTATGCATCTATCCATTTGTTCCATGAATCTATCTTCAGGAAAGTACCTTGGCTGTTTGCATGGAAAACAATTTGCCCTTTTCTAGTAGTGCCTATGTTGCTACTTTCTTTTTCTTTTTCTTTTTTTCCTTCTTATTTTCTTTACCCCAAATAAGTCAGTGTAGGAAGAAATAATACATTATGATATTTTAAATTCTACTTTAGGAAACCCCAAATGGTTTTTGACCTGTTACGATGAATAGTACTTAAGATTTTTCAGTGATCATTATGCACCAAGTGATTACCTTACTGATCTTACCTGAAGCTTCATAGAAGCCCAGAAAAGTAAACTCTACTCTGATCGGTCTATGACAAGTAAGCTGAGATTTCAGTGAAATTCATTATGCTGCCCAAATTCTCACAGATGGGGATGGAAAAAGCGTGAGTATTTTAACTTGCTTTAGTTATACTCCAATGTTTTGGGGTTTGTTTGTTTGTTTGTTACAGCTAGACCAGTGATTTTCCAAGTGTAGTTTATATATTCATACCATAAGCACCAGTGAGGTACTTAGAAAAGCAAATTCTCTGGTCTCACCCAAGACCTTCAGAATCTGGGTGTGACAATCTGCTCTAGAAGCTCTGATTTAAATGAGGACTAGAAACTGAGGCCAAGGATCCCTATCCAGTCTATCACCTCTTGTTGTAGTATCTTAACCCAATAATGGTTGTAGATATTTAAAATTCAGTAAAAATCAAAACAAAGAAGTTGAGTGTGGTGGGGAACACCTCTGATCTCAGTACTTGGGAGGCTGAAACACCCCAATATTTTTTCATCCCAACATTTTCAGCAATTTCTGCACTGTTTATTTATTGTTTTCCCTTTATATGGGCATATATAAAATTAATTAACTAATTAATTTTAATGTTTTATTGGTGCATTGTAGTCAAACATCTCAAAGAAATTCAAGACTTGTAAGGATATACAAGCACACATCATCCAATTAGCCTTTATCCAATCCCCATCCCATGCTCTCCGCCTTCCTTAATCCCATGCTTGATTTAGTGATTGAATTTGATATATTTGTTTAAGTACATCATGTGCTTTAAAGAGATTCCATCTTCCCTCCTCCTGATCCTTTTGATAGGTCACCCTCCATAGGGCCCTTTCTTCAACTAGAGTTCCTCCTATTACCCATTTCTTCCTAGTTTTTGCATATTAGGGAAAGCATCTGATTTTTTATTTTCTGTGATATTTCCCTGTGGATGCCACATTGGAGGCTCCAATCCCACTCTCAAAGGTCCCGGCCCTGGCCTCACCACATGGCAGGCTTCGATCCTGGCCTTGCTGCCCCCAGCACTGGCCTCCCCACATAGCAGTCTCCAATCCTGGCCTCTCAGGCCCCGCCACTGGCCTCACCACACTGCAGGCTCTAATCCCAACCTCATTGGCCCCAAAACTGGCCTCACCTAATGGCAGGCTTTAATCCTGGCCTAGCAAGCCTTGGCACCGGCCTCACCACCCAGAATTCTCCTATCCTAGCCTCGGAGGCTCCGGCAATAGTCTCACTGCAAGACAGGCTCGGATCCCTACTTTGGAGGCCCCGGTAAAGGCCTCACCACAGAGAAGGCTCTGAGCCTGGCCTCACTGGCCCCAGCACTGGCTTCACCCAATGGCAGGTTCTGATATAGGCCTCCAGACCCTGGCACTGGCCTTGCTGCAAGGCAGTCTCCAATTCTGACCTTGCTGGCTCCAGCACCAACCTCGCCAAATGGCAGGCTTTGATTCCAGCCTCAGTGGCCCCAGCACTGGCCTCGCCACATGGCAGGCTCTGATCCTAGCCTCGAAAGCCTTGACACCAGCCTTGCCTCATGGCAGGCTCTGATCCTGGTCTCTAAGGCCCCAACACCAGCCTCGCCGCATGGCAGGCTCTGATTCCAGCCTCCTCGCTGGCCCTGGCACTGGTCTCACTGCCCGGCAGGGTTCAATCCTGGCCTCAAAAGCCCCAGCACCAGCCTCACCATATGGCAGGCTCCTATCCTGGCCTCAGAGGCCCTGGCACTGGCCTCACTGTGCAGTGGGCTCTGGTCTCTGTCACTGTGAGCAAGTCATCTACAGATGTTCCCTTTTTTCTTCCCTTTTTTTTTTTTTTTAACATGAGAAAGCAGTACATGTCTTTTGCAAAAGCTGGGAGCCTGAATACCTAGTTGCAATGAATTTTGTCTCCCCTATAAAGGCAGAGGTCCACAGGTTCTCTACAGAGAACAGGCTCTGCTGCTCCATGTGCAACCTGGCCTCCCGTGCTGTGCAGAGGAGCATGGTGGCCATGAGGGCTGATGTCTCCCAGAACATGAAGCATGGCGGCCCAACCCATCTATGTGAGAATCTTTCTGATATGCCCCAAACACTTTTACTACTTAGCATGTTGTCCAGAATTCCTGAGCATGTGGGACAGGAGCAGTCTACTTTTGGGGAGATTTCCTCAAAAGTTCAAGGTGGATTGGACTGGATCTGTCTGCTTCACCAAACACTGGTCACTGCTGCCACCACTGCAGCCATCGCCACCACCATCTTGGTTCACTCCTGAACACCTTTCCCACACAGCATGTTTTCCAGAATTCCTGAGCATGTATGGCAGTAGCATTCTACCTTTGGGGAGATTTCTTCAAAAGATCAAGGTGGATTGGATCAGATCTCTGCCTCTACCAAATACTGGCCACCACTGCTGGCGCTGCCACCACCATCTCAGTTCTCTCCCAAACACTTTTCCTACACAGTTTGTTGTCTGGAATTCCTGAGCATGAGTGGTGGTAGCAGCCTATCTTTGGGGGATTTCTTTAAAAGGTCAAGGTGGATTGGATCAGATCTCTGTCTCTCCCAACTACTGGCCACCACTTCATTCTTGATTCTCTCCCAAACAACTTTCCCACAAAGCATATTGTCCAGAATTCCTGAGCATGCGTGGTAGTAGCAGTCTACCTTTGAGGAGATTTCTTCAAAAGTTCAAGGTGGATTGGATTGGATCTCTGCCTCTCCAAAATACTGGCATATTGTCCAGAATTCCTGAGCATGCGTGGTAGTATCAGTCTACCTTTGGGGCGATTTCTTTAAAAGTTCAAGGTGGATTAGATTGGATCTCTGCCTCTCCCAAATACTGGCCGCTGCCACACCTGCTGCTGCTGCTGTCCTCCTGGTTCTCCCCTGAGCACCTTCCTTACATGGTTTGATGTCCAGAATTCCTAAGCATGTGCAGCAGGAGCAGTCCCCCTTTGCAGAGACTTTTTTTTTCCCAAAAGTTCAAGGTGGATTGGATAGGATTTGTCTGTATCTCCTGAATACTTGCTGCCGCCACACCATCTTGGCCCCTCTCCAATATTTTTTTAATAAAAGAAGGCAGTATGTGTGTTTTGAAGAGGTTGTGAGATTGAGCACTCAGAAGCAATGAATTTTATCTCCCCTCCAAGAACAGAGGCCCACAGCCTCACCACATAGAGCAGGATCTGCTGTTCCGAGCACACCAGGGCCCCCAGAGCAGCATAGAGGAGCATGGCGGCCAGGTGCACTGACTTCCTCGGGACACGCTGCTGGTCTTCCCGCCCAGCACTGCTGGGCTTCCTCTAACACACCCAGATCATCTTTCTCACAAGGTATGTTGTTAAGAGTTCCCCAGCATGTGAAGCTGAAGCAGTCTTTTCTCTAATCTCTTCTGGGATGTTCTTCCAAAAATCACTTTTCTTGCGTGGTGGGCACCTCGTTGTCATCTTGCTTCTAATTCCACCATTATTTACTCTTTCTCCTGTATTCTAGATAGGAAGTCATGGCTGTAAATGTCTCCTTAAGTTGTCCCAATTAGATATGAAACCCAAATCTGGTGTCCAGGACTTCTTCGAGCAATGCATGTCCTATTCAGCAGCCAAGGTCACCACCGGCCACCACCATCTTGCTCACTCATTCTCTCTATAATTAATTTACTTTTTCAAGAAGTGAGGTAGGGCACTTTGTCTTCAAATACTAAAACCCTTAGTGACTCTAAGTACATTTTATTTTATTTTATTTTTGCAGTATTGGGGATTGAACCCAAGGGCATTCTATCTCTAAGCTACATCCCTGGCCCTATTTTTTTTTTCTTTATTTTGAAACAGGGTCTCACTAAATTGTGAAGAGCCTCACTTAGTACCTGAGGCTGCCTATGAACCTGCAATCTTCCTGTCTTAGCCTTTCAAGTATTGAGATTACAAGTATGTATCACCATGCCTGGCTCCAAGTATGTTTTGATGGCCTTCTCTTTTTTACATCTAAATTCCTGAATTACTTAATAGTATGCCTATTGAATATATGCATTTTTATTATGCAAATAATACTTTCATAAAAACAAATAAGTACTCTTTTCATTGAACATAAGACACACTTACTTTGGGGGGGGTCTATCTGAATTAAGAATATACCTTAAAGCCTACATTGCTCATAGTGTTTTCAACTAGAAAACAATCATTTACAACTTTTCATTTTCTACAAGGCTGACCTGAGTCTTAGCTATTCATATTTCTAGTATTAACTAGCATACTCAATACAATGAGTAGTGTCAAGCTGTTTAAAATGTTTAAAAGATTACTTAGTGTTTCAGTATAGAAATGAAAGTTTCTCATTAGCTACAAAAATATGGGAAAAAAAGAGAGTGAAGCAAATACTCATTGTTGAGAGAATAAATAACATTCTATATCATCTTGCAAACCATCAGCCAAGTGCTTCATAGGATCAAAGAAAGGAAGTTGTTCGTGAATTTATCAGGCTTTGCTACTTTCTATTTGTGACAAATCTGCAGAATAGTTGCCTGCCACATGCTAGGAAACTCAATGAAAGTCAAGAGAAACTACCCAAATGCTCAGAATCAATGAAAGTAATTTCAAAGCAATAAGAGGTTTGCATGAATGATTCACCCATTTCCCCAAATTTTCTTCAATGCCTTGTGTCATATTTATTTGGCAGAGATTTTGTCTTGCTTAGTCATTTATAACATAATAATGGGTCTTGCCATCAATAAAATCTTACAAAAGAACTGTATTAACAAGTTTTGCTAAGTATTCTGTAATTAGGTGCTATTTAAAGTAACATGAACTTAATAATTTATATTTTTGAATAATCAATGCTTGACTGTTACTTAGTGTACACTTTATAGATATTATTGAGGATTGCTTAATTAACTGGTTAATTCAAAATTTAAAATTCATTATAAATTTATTAAATTAGACTAATTCAATTTTTTTCCTGAATATTCTATGCCCAGTTGTGTCAAACTCAGAGACTGCTTCTTATTTTTATTAGGTTTTATATCTTTTTTTTCCAAGAAGGCTTCCAGCAATCTGTCTACAGTGCATCTGGAGAATGGGATAGATTTTGTTTCTAGAATAAGCATTTTATCTCAGCTTCTTTACAGGGAGCAGATAAAAAGATAAAGAAAAACTACTCACTCCAATGAAAGCACTACCTTTACTAAATTCCCATAATTACATCAAATTAAATATAAAAGAGGATTTCTATCCTCACTGTTCATATTCTTTTCTGAGAAGATTTTATTGCTTCTTCCTCCATCTAACATATATTCTCTTTCCAATCATAATGTGATGAACTTTAAAAACTGCTTAGTTCTAGGTGTAGGTGGTGCACAACTGTACTCAGTACTTGGAAGGTGAGGACAAGAAAAGCACAGGTTTGAAGCCAGCCTTAACAACTTAGTAAAATCCTGCTTTCAAATAAAAAGTAAAATAGGGCTGGGGGTGTAGACCAAAGTTAGAATGACCCTGTACTCAATCCCCAGCATATTTCTCCATGCAGGTACACACTGCCTAGAATTTTCTAAAAAACACAAAAATAAGAAAATACAAATAGGCTAGGGATAGTGTCATACCTATAATCTCAGTACTTGGAAGACAAAGACAGGAGGATCACAAGTCAAGGCCAGCCTCAGAAACTTTGTGAGACCTTCAGTAACTAATTGCAGTGGACCAATGAAAGTGTGTGTGTGTGTGTGTGTGTGTGTGTGTGTGTGTGTGTGTGTGTGTGTGTATGTAAGACAGATGGCTAAAATCTAATAATTTATTCATTTTTAAAGTGGCATATGTCTTTAAAACTTAATAGTATATTAGTCATTGTAGAAAGAAGATTGGCACCATCTCGGATGCCCTTTACCTAAATGAAAAGAACCCCTAAATTTATTTTCTACTTGACCCTCTAAATCACTACAGAGAAAAGTTTACAATGAACATGGGTAAGCAATAATTTAAAGTTCAATTGCTTCCTGTCTGATAATGATCTAGCACATTTGAGTGCTTCTAAGAAAAGACACATTCCCCTTTCTTACAATCACAAAGACAAATAGTACTTGAGTCTTGTGAATGCTTGAAAATTGGCATTGGCAAACCAACTACCTCTTAGATTTAGCTCATTTCCCCTGAATTTAACTTAAAATAGTACTTTACAATAAAAGTTGTCCTGATGAACTCTTAGCCTGATTCAGAAGCAGTAGCTGAATACTGCTTGAACCATGGCTTGAGTGGAGAAAAATGTAGCATTTCAGTGTTAGCATCCTGACTATAAAAACAATAGGAAAATTACAGTATTTCCCTGATTCAGGTTCTTCTTCACTGATCAACAAAAAATTACTGTGTGAGGCACATTATTTTCTGTTTAGTTATTTTTAGTAACAACTCTATAATTGAAGAAAATGGTGACTCTGAGGATGTGACACTTTCTGAAATATGGGCTCAAATCTGCTTTACAATGTAGAAAAATGAAATAGTCTTTATGAGGTTTTATTGTATAGAATAAACAAAACAATAAACACTTGCCTAGTGTTTTAAAATGTCATCATGCAGTTCAATTTCCCTTTTTAAAAACTGGGTTATTTGTTCTTTGGTGTTAAGTTTTTAAAGGTCTTTGTATGTTCTAGATAATAGTCCTCCATCAGAACAGTAGCTGGCAAAGATATTTTCTCTAATTCTATATGGTCTCTCTTCCTATGCTCAATCGTTTTCTTTGCTGTGCATAAGCTTTCCAATTTGATGTCATCCCATTATTGATTCTCAGCTTTTATTTGCTGAGTTTTAAACTAAACTTAATAGACATTTCTCAAAAGAATGCATAAGGTTAGTAATTGGGTAGGGGCTATAGTGATGTGTGCATGTATGCCTCTAACATCTTGTACTCCATTAAGATGTATCACTATAATGCATCAATAAAATAAGTAAATAAATATATAAAAAGTTCAACATTATTAATATTCAGTGAAATGCACATCAAAACTACACTAATATTCCATCTAATTCTAACAATAATGGCAATCATCAAAGATATAAACAGTAAGAAACACTGTAGAGGATGGAGGGAAGTAGGAAATCTTAAATACCATTGGGACTGAAAATTAGTACAAACACTATGGAACTCAGTATTGAGGCTCCTCAAAAGAGTAGGGATGGAACCACCATACAACCAAAAGAATTATATTCAGAATACTATAGTAATGCATGCATACCCATTTGTATCAGCACAATTCACAATAGTCAAATTTTGGAACCAAGCTAAATGTCAACAGATGAATAGATAATGAAAATGTGGTATATGCACACAAGAGAATTTTATTCGGGTATAAAGAACAAAATTATATCATGCCCAGTAAAATAGATGGAACTAAAGGATACTATTTTATTTTAAGCTAAGAAAGATCAGCTAATCTTAGAAAGTCAAAGGTTGAATGTTTTCTCTTACATGTGAAAGCTACATATAAAATAGAAAACAAAAGGGAATTTAGACAATTGAGAAGCATGATCAGTAAAATAGTGGAAGGTGATAGAGGAAGGAAGATGAAAAGCAGAAAAGGAAGAACTAGTGAAAGAATTAGTTCAAATTTTGCTATCCCCATGTATGAAGGTACCACTACCAATCTCACTGTTTTGTACAGGGAAGGGTGGGTATCAGGATGGATATGAAGAGAAAAACACCGTTATTTGTTTATACGACTTTGAACCTCACTATGGTCTACAATTCCAGTGTACCAATAAAAGTATAAAAATAAAATTTCACCATAAGGTTTTTTGATCATTTTTTTGTAAAATTGAATACGTTAAATGGGCAGTTTTTAAGTCAGATTTTCTTGATAAGATTTGCTTATTGCTTATATTTATAAAGCACATGGTACAACACACATGATAAAGTGTGCTGATAAAGGAAGAAGATAAAAAACTTCTGGAGTGTGAAAGAGTGATTCTTTTAAACAGGAGTTCTGCATACGGAAACACTGAGTTCCCTTGCACTGGAATGTTAAGTGGCCATCAAGGAAAACACACATCTTTGATTGATGGAGGTACAGGAAATCCAAAATGACACAGGAATTGAATCAGGGATTATTTTACTCCTTCAGAAATATGTAGACTTGAATGTGCCTTAGTTTTTATTTGGCTCACTGAATAATCTGTGGGAAGCACAGGCCAGCAGCAGTAGGACTTGAGGGACAGGATTCTACAAGGGGGAGGTTGGAATGGGCACAAAAGGCCAGCGTTTGTAGGACAGATGGCAGCAGTATTAAGTGGACAGACATGACTCGTGGAGTGGCCTGCATTTTTGCTTCTATCTATTTGTCTGGATAATTTAGCATTGATTGAAACAGAGAAAATAATAGATTTTTGGAGATGGTTCATTACTCACCAGAGCTCTTTCATCTATTTTGGTATAAAGTAAAATATATCAATTCAGTTTAGTCTTTTCTATTTCTAAAGTCAAATAAATCCAGCAATGTTAATACTTACCACTTAAAATATGTATGACAAATTACATCTCATTTGGCATAATTTGATATGTATGAAAAGTTATCAGTTTTTTACTTTCAAGAAAAAAGCTCATGCGTTCACCCAAAATAGGACTGATAAAGTTAAAAAAGAAAACAAGAAGAATAAAATGCTTAATATGAGGGAAGGTCATTTAAGGAGTACTGAAGAGTTTCACAAACAAAAATTCTGAACATATTTTGAGTGTTTATTGAATAGAAAGGCATTCTTTAAAGGACATGATTTTCTTAAGTTGATTAAAATGTCTAACTGAATTTTCAAGTTTTCTTCACGCCACACAGAAGTAGTATTGGGTAAATTTTACCATTAGACAGAAATCTAAACATTAGGTATTGTTCATTATTTGTAATATCTGATGGGTGCTTCACTATTTTCTTATTAAAAAGGTGACAAGAGCCAGTCACAGAAAGTGAAAGATTATATATTATCTCTCATATAGGGAAGCTAGGGAGTAATCAGGATACAAAAAGACTTTAGATAATAGAGGAGAAACTCCAGTGAAGGGAGAGAAGTGGTCAAGGAGTAGGTGGTAGGTGGAGGAAGAATTAATGAAGAAAACATTTCACAGATGATTGTACATATGTGGATTTATTGTACATAGCCTTTATGTTGTTTAGGTTGGTTCATTCTATTACTAATTTTCTCAGCATTTTTTATCAGTGTGTGAATACTCTCCCTATAAAGTATGTATCTTGCAAGCAGCATATAGTAGGATTATGAGTTTTAATCCAATTTTCTAGTCTGTACTGTTAACTGGGGAGTTCAAGCCATTGATGTTCAGTGTAATTGTAGTGATATTTTTGTTTCCTGTCATTTTGAATTTTTTTGTATGAGGCAATATTAACAATTCTTTGTTTAGTTGTTAATCTGGTGGTATGTGCTCCTTCTTTGGTTCCAATGCTCATTATTCTTTTTTTTTTTTTTTTAGTGTATTCTTGAGTGTTGATTACAGTGTCATGGATTCTTTTAACTTTTGCATTTGGAAAGTTTTTATTTCTTTATCTACTTTGATGGATAGTTTTGCTGGTTACAGCAGACTTGATTAGAAGTTATTTTCTTTAAAGGCTTGAAGTGTATCACTCCATGCACTCTTGGCTTTCAGGACTTGAGCTGAGAAGTCTGAAATGATTCTTATTGTTTTACGCCTGAATGTCAGCTTGTTTTTCTCTTGTTTTAGAGACTAGAAGTCCAAGTTCAAAGTTCTGCTAATTTGGTCTTTATTAAGGCACTCGTTTGAACTTTTAGACCTTCTTGCTCTGTCTTCATGGGAAGAAAGTGAGACTGAGAGTGGGAGAAGATCTTGTGGTCTCTTTCTTTAATGACAGCAGCCCTTTTGGATTAGGACTCCAGATTTATGACCTCATTTAACCTTTATCATCTTCTCACAGGCCCTGTTTCCAAATACAGTTATACTGAAGATAAATTAACATATGAATTTTAGGGGGAGAACACAATTTAATCCATACCACCGTCTTGGATTTTTCTCACCTCAGAAAATGTCACCAAAGTTCTCCAACTGCATACTCTCAAATTGTGGGATTTTCTCCTGTTACTTCAGTGCCTTTAATCAATAGAACTTGCTGAGAGATTTCTGAACTTTCTGTTTAAGATGTCACCATGAGCTGGGAAGGCCCGTCCCGGGCTGGGGGCAGGCAGCCCTGCTGGCTCCCTGGAAGGCCGGTCCCAGGCTGGGGAGTGGGGGCGGCCAGCTCCTGGAAATGCCCGGTCCCAGGGAGCCCTACCCGCTCCTGCGAAGACCTGGTGCCTGGCAGGAGGCCAAGCTGGTAGGGTACAGAGAAACTCAGCACTGCTGTGCTGTGCCTGGCCATGATGCTCTTAGAACAGCTGATCCTGCTCTGCTTGGTAAGGCTGTGGGAAGGGAGAAAAAATTCATTGCTACCAAGTGCCTGATCCCACAACCTCTTCAAACCACACATACTGTCTTCTCTTATTCAAAACAAAAGAAAAGAAAAAGAAAAAAAAAAAAAGAAAAAATATTGGAGAGGGGTCAAGATGGCCACAGCGGCAGCCAGGATTCTGGAGATGCAAACAAAACATTTCCAACTGACCTGGAACTTTTGGAAAAATTCCCAGCGAAGAGGGACTGCTTCTTCCTTACATGCTTAAGAATCCTGTACATCATCTGTAAGGAGGGAGCTCAGCAGAGACCTAGGAGGAAGGCGGTGTTGGCAGTGGTGGCAGTGGTGGTGGTGGAGGCTTGCATTTGGGAGAGCCAAAGATCTCATCCAACCACCCTGATCTTCTGAAGAAATTGCCCCAAAGGTGAAATGCTACCATCACACATGCTCAGGAATACTGGACAAAATGCAGTGTGGGAAAAGAGTTTGTGAAAGAATTGAGATGGTGGAGGCAGCAGCAAAGGCAGCGGCCAGTACTTAGGAGAAGCAGAGATCTGATGCAACACACCTGATCTTTTGAAGAAATAACCCCAGAGGCAGAACACTACCACTGTGCATGTTTGGGAACTTGGGACAACATGCTATGTGTGAAGAGGGTGCTTGGATCGAAGCCTGCTGAGGGGTGAGGCCAATACTGGGGACAGCGAGGCCATGATTGGAGCCTGCCATGAGGCAAGGTCAGTGCAGGGGCCTCCGAGGCCAGGATTGAAGCCTGCTGAGAGTTTAGGCTGGTGCCAGGGCCAGCAAGGCTGGGATCGGGGCCTACCATGAGGCAAGGCCAGAGCTGGGGCCTCTGAAGCTGGGATCGGAGCTTGCTGAGGGGTGAGGCCAATGCCGGGGCCAGCCTGGTCGCGATTGGGGCTGGCCATGAGGCAAGGCTGGTGCTAGGGCCTCTGAGGCTGGTATTGGAGCCTGCTGAGGGATGAGGCTGATGTCAAGGCCACCGAGGGTGGGATTGGAGCCTGCCATGAGGCAAGGCCGGTGTGGGGGCCTCCAAGGCCAGGATCGGATCCTGCTGAGGGGTGAGGCCAGTGGCGGCGCCACCGAGGCTGGGATCGGAGCCTGCCGTGAAGCAAGCCTGTTTCTGGGGCCTCTGAGGCTGGAACCGGAGCCTGACAAGGGGTTAGGCCTGTGCCGGGACCAGAGAGGCTGGGATCGGAGCTTGCCATGAGGCTAGACTGGTGTTGGGGCCTCCAAGGCCTGGATCGGAGCCTGCCAACTGGTGAGGCCAGGGCCAGGGCCAGTGAGGCCAGGATTGGAGCCCACCATGAGGCTAGGCTGGTGCTGGAGCCTCTGAGGCCGGGATCAGAGTCTACTGAGGGTTTAGGCCTGTGCCTGGACAAGAGAGGCCAGGATTGGAGCCTGCCATGAGACAAGGCCAGTGCTGGGGCCTCCAAGGCCCAGATCAGAGCCTGCCGAGGGGTGAGTCCAGTGCCAGGGCCAGTGAGGCAGGGATCGGAGCTCGCCGTGAGGCAAGGCTGGTGCTGTGGCTTCCAAGGCCAGGATCAGAACCTGCCAAGGGGTTAGGCCGGTGCGGGGGCCAGAGAGGCCAGGATCAGACCCTGCCATAAGGCAAGGCCAGTGCAGGGGCCAGCGAGGCTGATTTCGGAGCCTCCTAAGGGGTTAGGCCAGTGCAGGGGCCAGCAATGTTGGGATTGGAGCCTGCCATGAAACAAGGCCATTGCTGGGGCCTCTGAGGCTGGAATCGGAGCCTGCCAAGGGGTTAGTTCAGTGCTGGAACCAGCAAGTCCGGGATCAGAGCCTGCTGTGAGACAAGGCTGGTGCTGGGGCCTCTGAGGCCGGGACCAGAGTGTGCTGAGGGGATAGGCTGGTGCTGGGGCCACCGAGGCCAGGATCGAAGCCCGCTGTGAGACAAGGCAGGTGCTGTGGCTTCCGAGATTTGGATCGAAGTCGGCCAAGAGGTTAGGCCAGTTCCGGGGCCAGAAAGGCCATGATTGGAGCCTGCCATGAGGCTAGGCCAGTGCTGGGGCCTCCATGATCAGAGCCTGCTCCATGATCAGAGCCTGTCGAGGGGTTAGGCTAGAGCTGGAACCAGCAAGGCTGGGATTGGAGCCTGCCATGAGGCAAGGCCAGTGCTGGGGCCTCCAAGGCCCAGATCAGAGCCTGCCGAGGGGTGAGTCCAGTGCCAGGGCCAGTGAGGCAGGGATCGGAGCTCGCCGTGAGGCAAGGCTGGTGCTGTGGCTTCCAAGGCCAGGATCAGAACCTGCCAAGGGGTTAGGCCGGTGCGGGGGCCAGAGAGGCCAGGATCAGACCCTGCCATAAGGCAAGGCCAGTGCAGGGGCCAGCGAGGCTGATTTCGGAGCCTCCTAAGGGGTTAGGCCAGTGCAGGGGCCAGCAATGTTGGGATTGGAGCCTGCCATGAAACAAGGCCATTGCTGGGGCCTCTGAGGCTGGAATCGGAGCCTGCCAAGGGGTTAGTTCAGTGCTGGAACCAGCAAGTCCGGGATCAGAGCCTGCTGTGAGACAAGGCTGGTGCTGGGGCCTCTGAGGCCGGGACCAGAGTGTGCTGAGGGGATAGGCTGGTGCTGGGGCCACCGAGGCCAGGATCGAAGCCCGCTGTGAGACAAGGCAGGTGCTGTGGCTTCCGAGATTTGGATCGAAGTCGGCCAAGAGGTTAGGCCAGTTCCGGGGCCAGAAAGGCCATGATTGGAGCCTGCCATGAGGCTAGGCCAGTGCTGGGGCCTCCATGATCAGAGCCTGCTCCATGATCAGAGCCTGTCGAGGGGTTAGGCTAGAGCTGGAACCAGCAAGGCTGGGATTGGAGCCTGCCATGAGGCAAGGCCAGTGCTGGGGCCTCCAAGGCCCAGATCAGAGCCTGCCGAGGGGTGAGTCCAGTGCCAGGGCCAGTGAGGCAGGGATCGGAGCTCGCCGTGAGGCAAGGCTGGTGCTGTGGCTTCCAAGGCCAGGATCGGAACCTGCCAAGGGGTTAGGCTGGTGCGGGGGCCAGAGAGGCCAGGATCAGACCCTGCCATAAGGCAAGGCCAGTGCAGGGGCCAGCGAGGCTGATTTCGGAGCCTCCTAAGGGGTTAGGCCAGTGCAGGGGCCAGCAATGTTGGGATTGGAGCCTGCCATGAAACAAGGCCGTTGCTGGGGCCTCCGAGGCTGGAATCGGAGCCTGCCAAGGGGTTAGTCCAGTGCTGGAACCAGCGAGTCCGGAATCAGAGCCAGCTGTGAGGCAAGGCTGGTGCTGGGGCCTCTGAGGCCGGGACCAGAGTGTGCTGAGGGGATAGGCTGGTGCTGGGGCCACCGAGGCCAGGATCGGAGTCCACTGTGAGGCAAGGCCGGTACTGTGGCTTCCGAGACTTGGATCGGAGCCTGCCAACAGGTTAGGCCAGTTCCGGGGCCAGAAAGGCCGTGATTGGAGCCTGCCATGAGGCAAGGCCGGTGCTGGGGCCTCTGAGTCTGGGATTGGAGCCTATTGAGTGATTAGGCCTGTGCCGGGGCCAGTGAGGCCAGGATCGGAGCCCGCCATGAGACAAGGCTGGTGCTGGGGCTTCCGAGGCCAGGATCAGAGCCTGCCAAGAGGTTAAGCTGGTGGAGGAACCGGGAGGGGGGGGAATTGGAGCCTGCCATGAGGCAAGGCCGGTGCTGGGGCCTCCAAGGCCAGGATCAGAGCCTGCTAAGGGGTTAGGCCAGTGCTGGGGTAATAGGAGATAATAGGAGGAGATCTAGTTGAAGAAAGGGCCCTATAGAGGAGCAATTAAAGTGACCAATCAGAGGGGATGGGATGGGGTAGGATGGAATCTCTTTAAAACTCATGATGTAGGTAAACAAATGTATCAAAGTTAATCACCAATAAAGCATGGGATCGAGGGAGGGGGAGGGAATGGGATGGGGATTGGATAAGGGCTAATTGGATGCTGTGTGCTTGTATATCCTCTCAAGTCTTGTATTCCATTGTGTATGACTACAATTCACCAAAAAAACTTATCTATCTATCTATATATGTATAGATATAGATAGATAGATAGATAGATAGATAGATAGATAGATAGATGTCACCATGAACCAATCCACTTCTCTTATTTCTACTGATTCCACTCTATCTTAAAGTCACTTTGCTACATGTCTGTCTAATCTTAAACTCTGACCCTTTCCATTCCATTCTATATTATTTAGGAAACTAGGCAGAAAAAGGGTCATAAGAGGAAAACTCTAGACAAAGAAGGAGATACTATAGATGAGCAAATAAGACCACCTGAGGGGATAGGAGGAGGGAAGAGGGAAATTATCTAATTTACATGATGTATATTCACAAACCTCAAAGTCAATCACTAAGCCAAGAATGAGAAGGAGGGAATAGGGTGGTAATTAGGTAAGGGTTAATTGGGTGATGTGTGCATGTATGCCTCCACCATTTTGTACCCCATTAAGATGTATGACTGCAATGCACAAATACAAAATTTAAAAAAAGAAAATAAGGGAGATCATGTCTTCACTGATTCAAAATGCAAGGTTTTTTTTTTTCATTGTACTTTCTATTGAATGAGCCCTGAGCTAGTACAGATACTTGTGGCCTTATTTTTGCCCAGGTTTTATTTGTAAATACTTTCTGCAAATTAGGCAGTGTTATTTTTTTGGTCCTCAATTATAAATTTTTTTTTTATCCTCAAAGCCTAGTGTGGTGAAACACCACTATAATTCCAATATTTGGAATGCTGAGATACGAGGATTGCAAGTTGAAGGCCAACCTCAGCAACTTAGAGAAACTCTTTGCAATCTAGTAAGAAGCTGCTTCAAAACAAAAAATAAAAAGAGGTAGGGGAGTAGCTCAGAGGTAGAATGCCTCTGGGTACAATCCCCAGCACCAAAATAAGATAAAATTTTAAAAATATACATTTCCTTCCTTCCTTCCTCCCTTCTTCCCTCCCTCCCTTTCTCCCTTCCTTCTCCTGTTTTTGCTTGCTTTCTTATTATTTTCCATATAACACTAATTTATTTACCTGAGTCACGAATTTCTTGCCTAAATGCATATAAAGGCATCATTTTATTCCTGATCTCAATCATGACTTCTCCCCAGACTCTCTCACAGCATCATATAATATTCTCCTGGAACTTATCCATATCACTATCTTTCCACTGGGTTTATGCAAAGGTAATATCTTCTTTGTTTGATTCTATATCCTCTAGTCACAGCAGAGTTCCTGTTACATAGTAGAAGTTTGAAAAAAAAACTGTTAAATGAATAGTTGCTTAATTGTTTGGATAGTTGAAAATAAATGTTTAAAAAGTCTGCACCTAATAGTTGACATTGCCTTCAGTGTTATTGACCAGAGATATTTATCAAGTAACAGGTATAGTACCAAATAGCCAAGAGATACATGCTCTCAGTTACCAGTAAAATGCCAAACTACTTCCATACCAAGAACTGAGTTAGCACAGATTGTCCAGAGGTAATAATATATCATGGATAGGAATTAAAAAATAATAATCTTCCTACTTTACTCAGTTTTCTTAGATCATAAGCTTTTGAGGCACAAATAAAGTTGCTTAAAAATAAACAAAGGGTCAAATAACCAGCATTGCCAGTTATAGATGATAATTTAAGCCTTAAAAAGACATAAAAAGAAAGTAAAGACAAGAAAAGAAAGGGAAATTAGGTATTCTAAGAAATTAATTTGGAATCACCAGTTTGTGTCTGTAATCCTAATACTTGAGAGGTTGAGATAAGAGCATCACAGGTTTGAAGATAACCTCAGCAATATAGTGAGGCTGCCAGCAACTTTGTAAGACTGTGTTTCAAAATGAAAAATAAAAAAAGAAGTGCTGGGGTATAGCTTAGAGGTAGAATATACCTGGGTTAAATCCCCAATACCACACACACACAAAATAAATTAACTTTAAAATTCTTTTTAAAAACTACCTTATGATTTCAAGGTCTTTCTTATTAAAGCCAAGGAAATATATTAAAAACAATTTGTTCTTCCTGAAAATGGGTCACATATATGCTTTGTAATCTTCTGTCAGTAAACACAGGTAATAATATATCTTTTTTTTTTTGCAAAAATTCAGTTCTAAAGGGTTGAAACACATAACAAATTACTTTGAAAGAAGGATACACAAAATAGCATAACTTTGAAGGAAAAATATCTACAAGATGGGAGTAGAGCTATAGAAAAAGAAAGCAACATCAAATTAAGATTATCCTTATTCTCTATGCATTAAAAATGTTAAGAGGGTTGGCAGAACCCAATTGGATCATGATTTATAAATACTGACATTTTCTGCCAAAATCCAAGTGCATTCTTGTTCTATATTATAAGCAACCCTCCACTTCAGGTTGTGGGTGGGGGGTAATGTTATACAGAAACATGTCAAGAATATATAAACTTTCCTTAGCGAAACAGCATTCCAACCTCAGAGATTTTTTGAGGAAAACAGGGCTTGGATCTAAGAAGTATCACTCAATTTTTTTTAAAACTTTCAATTTCTGTTGCTGGAGACTGAAAACTGCCACTATCGTTTGAAATGACAATTGTCATTGTCACTTGTCAGTTATATATTTCCTAAGTTTCATACTGACTTAGAAGACCTCTCTTCTTTTTCTTTTTGCACCATTATGTATTGAACCCAGGAATGCTCTACTCATGAGCTACATCCCAAGTACTTATATTTTTTATAATGAAACGGGGTCTTGCTAAGTTGCCCAGGCTGTTCTACAATTTGGGATCCACCTGCCTCACTTCCCAAATTTCCGAGAACACCAGCAATTCCTATAATTCATATTCTCTCTCTCTCTCTCTCTCTCTCTCTCTCTCTCTCTCTCTCTCTCTCTCTCTCTCTCTCTTTCTCTCTCCTAAGAGGTTGAACACAGAGGCATTCTATCTCCAAGCTAACCCCCTAGCCTATTTTATTTTTTATTTTAAAACAGCATCTCATTAATTTTTGAGCGATTTTGCTAAATTGCTGAGGCTGGTCTCAAACCAGAGATCCTCCTATGTCAGCCTCCCAAGTACTAGGATTTCAAGCATGTACCACTGTGCCCTTCTCACACTACCTTTTGGAAAAGGTATTCCTCCACAGCCCCTCTTATAGGAAGAATCTCCTCACTGCTACCTGACTAGACTAGTTTTGAAGGCAACACATTTAGAATCAATGCAAGAACCAAATTGAACTAATTACATTCTTTTTCTTGAGAAGTGGCACTTGGAGACATGGGGACTATTAGATGATAATGAACAATTTAATCAGAAATTGAAATGCCAGGGCAAGTAGCAGAGTGTGGAACTATATTAAGCCAAAGAGAAAACAGAAAGAAGCAGAAAGGAAACAGAAAGAAGCAGAGAGGAGAGGAATATTGCATGCTTTAGACACAGACAGGTGTGGTGGTGCACACCTGTAATCCCAGTACTTGCGAGGCTGAGACAAGAGAATTGCAGTTTATAAGCCTGCCTCAGTAGCTTAGTGAGCTGCTGTTTCAAAAAATAATAATAATAATAAAATAGAGCTAGAGGTATAGCTAAGAGGTAAAATACCCCCCTCCCCCCCGGGGGGGATCAATCGCTAGTAAAAGAGAAAAAGAAAAAAAAAGTAAAGAAAGAAATATTTTTTCGGTTATATTGTCTGTCCCCCATGACTTGGCTCTATTTCATTTCTTATCCTTAAGTGCCTGTGATATTGCCTGTTTTAACCTTAAGTAAATTCCCCTTAACATAAGATGGCTTAAATGGACTTTTGTTTCTTCCCTCCTGATCCTAGGCTGATGTGTTATTTTATAAAAAGGTCTATATCTGAAGTTTACTACATCCCTCCCAGGTCAGTTTGTGTGTGCAAATATAGCTTGAACATGTACAAATGAACTGCTGGTGCCTTGGTCAGAAACGTCGTTCCTATTGGCCAGTGCTTACCATCTTAAATTGAAAATGATGAGAGAAGGGCAGTTTCCAAGGTCAGACAAACTCTTCTCCAATATCCCCACTGCAGATACAGAGATCAAACAGTCTCCTTCCCAGTCAGGAGGGAGTCAATGCATCTAAAGTTCTGGCTCTCAATGCCAATTTCTTAGCAGTGGTAGGTGAGTCCTGTAAAGCTCCATCCTAAAACAGCAGGGATCTAAATAACCCAATTGAAGTGTACTGAGATGAATTCATAACTGTCTGCAAAAGAAATCTCCCGCTGACGTCAATGCAACTTTACCCTGAGGGGCCTAAGAATTAGGAGAGTATTAATAAATTTTGCCGAATTATTTCAATCTAATCTGAAGGCTTGAGCTTCTTCCTCTCCAAGAGTGGGTTGGAGAAGAGGAGGGTGTGACTTAAGTGGGAACACTTTGATGTTGTACTTGAAGATTTTACTTATAAAAGTTTGAGTTAGAAAATACTTAACCTAGGTTTTTATTCCTCTTAATGTCTGGGCTCTTGTCTGCTTGTCAAGCACTTCTCTAGTCCTATTGCAAGTCTCCTAGATGAGTGCAATTTTCACTGTTTGTTTTTAGTACTGGTGATCGAATCCAGGGGCATTCTAACTCAGAGGTATATCTCAGTCAATTTTATTTTATTTCTAACACACACACACATATAGTGGTCCTGGAATGAAACCCAGGGACATTCTACTTCCAAGCTACATCCCCAGACCTATTTTTTTATTCTTTATTTTGAAACAGGGTCTCACTGAGTTGCAAAAGGCCTCACTAAGTAGTAGCTTAAGTGGTCTGCGAACTCTCAGCTCCCATGCTGGGACTAAAGAGTGTGCCACCACTCCCAGCTTTATTTTATTTTTAAACAGTATCTCACTAGGTTGTGGAGAGTCTTGCTACATTGCTTAAAATTGTCCTCAAGCCTGCCATACTCCTGTTTCAGCTTCCCAAATATTATGATTACAGGTGTACGCAACCACTCTTGGCTACTTTTCATTAACAGTAAAACTTCTAAAAATGACATTGAAATTTAAAAGCAGGTAGCGTTGTGGATATTAAGCATCTAGTCATTAAGTTTTGGAGTCTTGGCATAAATTTATGGCCTTCTAAAAAATGTTTCTATTAAGAAATCAGCTTGTTTATGGCAGAGTGGGTGTTATTAGATAAAGTGATTCATTTCAGTGAGAGCATTCATAGTCAAAACTTTCTAAATGGGAAAAAAGAAAAAAGTTTATAACGCGGAAGGAAAGTTATGGCTTTGAAATGAGTAACATTTTTATAAAAATACATTGGTATGGAACAAGTCATTGTATATTTACCCAGTTTGAAATTCTTTTTGTAGACTGAAATTCATCATCGAAAGAAACATTTTTGTTCTACTACTTCATTTGTCTTGTTAAAAAAAAAAACTAAATATAGACATATACATTTGAGATAGTATTTATTTATTTTTTTAAGTTTTTTTTCTTTTAACAATTTTTTTATTGAACATAAATAGTATACATTTAAACTATATTTGGTGCCTTCTTCCCCCCCCCACCCCCGTTTTCCCTTCCCCCCCTCCCACCAATGGTTGTCCAGGTTAACCATGTCATGTTCATAATTTTACGCATGTTCAGATGTAGACCCTCATTAATCAAGATCAGCCTTCCTCCTCTCCTATCTTTCCATTCAAGCTTTGCTGATATTTCCCCTCCATTATCTGGAGTCCCACTGGTATCCTTTGTGTTTCCTAGTTTGGGCATATTAGAGGAAACATATGTACCTTCTCCTTCTGTGCTTGGCTGATCTCACTTAACATAATGTTCTCCAGGTTTTAAAAATATGGAACACTTCACGAATTTTCGTGTCATCCTTGCGCAGGGGCCATGCTAATCTTCTCTGTATCGTTCCAATTTTAGTATATGTGCTGCCAAAGTGAGCACTGAGATAGTATTTAAATCAGGAAATTTTGAGAATGATAGGACACTATTTATAATTGAACAGCAGGTATGAACCAATATACCTCATATATCTGGCCTCTGCCATCACTATTTTCTCCCGAAAGATCAAAATCCTTGAAAACTCTTTTCTTCCAATAATCCAGGTGAAAAAGTTAAAATAGCCTTTATTTAGTTACTAGAATTAATACGAACATGAAATTTTTCTTATTATAAAGAACTGAGATTCATCCTGCTTCAGCTTGAAGTTAGTGTTGATTCTATGTAGTTTTCTTTACTAGATATTTTCTAGAATTTTGTTTTCTAATTTCATTGTCTTATATTTTTATTATGAAATATAGTAGATAAATGAAAAAAAGTGTATCAAACAAAAAGTTTTTTTTTTTGAGGTACTTACTGGAGATGGAACCCAGGGGCATCCTACCTCCAAGATATACCCCAGCCCTATTTTTTATTCTTTATTTTGAAACAGATTTTCACTGAATTGCAAAGGGCCTCACTAGCTGAGGCTGTCTTGTCTCAGCCTCCCAAATGCTAAGATTATAAGCATGCGCCACCACCCCTGGCTAAACTAAAAAAGTTTATCTGAATTATTGCTGAGGAAAGACCGACATAACAATTGCTCAGGTAAAGACATAGAATGCTGTTATTACCCAACACACTCTTCAATGAAAATACTTCCTCATCCTTGGAAGGAAACCACGATCCACACTAGGGCAATGGCTGACTTTCTTTGTGGTTTTACCCTTAAGCATGAATTGCTAAATAATGTAGTTGAGTCTGGCACATTTTATTTGAAATTTATATAAATAACATTATATGTGTTTTTGCATGTCTAGACTTTTCTGTTTAATATTAAGTTTTCAGGAATCATCCATGTTTTGTGTAAACGTACTTGCTCTACTTGCTCGTGTTGTTACCGTAGGCTATTTCAGAATTGTCTGAACATGCTACAATCTTTTGTATCCTATTGCTGATAAATATTTGGGTTGTTTCTAGCTTGCAGTCATTAGAAATAATACTGCTGCCGGGCATGGTGCTGCAGCCCTATAATTCCAGTATCTGGGAGGTGGAGACAGGAGGATCCCAGGTTTGAAGACAGCCTCAGCAATGTAGAAAGAATCTCAGCATCCTAGGGAGATTCTGTTTTAAAACAAAAACCCAGAAAGGAGTAGAAGTGTAACCTCTGGGTTCAAGCTCTCCTTTTACATGTACACACACAAAATAATGCTGCTAAGAAACATTCTTACACATGCTTCCTAGAGCATAACAGTATGAATGCATTCTTATAGATTAGGGTTATAGGAGAAAAGGAGTTGCTGAAGAATAGGGTAACATGACTTTACTTTTGACACTTAAGGCTGTTTTCCAAAGTGATCCTATATAGCGATTCCCATGTTTGTAATACCAGAGTCATCTAGAACTTGTTCAAATGCTCATTCTCAGGCTCAGCTACTGGCCCCTGAGTCAGAAGCTCTGAAGGTGGAGACTAGAGGTCTTTGTTTTAATAAGCCCTCTAGGTTATTCTGATAAACAGTGGTTCTTAAATATTTCTGCACACTGGAATTGTCTGGAGATCTTTTAAAAAATGCCAGTGCCAGACATTCTAATTTAATAGATGTGAAGTATGACCCCATTATTAGGAGTCAAGGAGTATTTCTCAGTTTTAGTTCCTAAATTAAGAAGAAAAAAAACAAACTCTACCCTTATAAAGATTCTGATATTGTCCTTGGGGGATGAGGGGCTCAGGTATTGATCCTTGTTTGGGTTTGTTTTGTTTGTTTAATTTTAAAAGGGCTCCTTTGACAATATGAACATGCATTGCCTTAGAGTGGGGGCAATAATAATAATGTCATTATATTTTTTTAAAAATATATATTTTATATATGTTTTTTCCAATTATCTTTTCCCTCTTCACTCTCTGCCCATCACCCACTATCACTTTCTTCAACATAGTTCAGCTAATTTAGGACAATAAAAAGAGAAATATGATTCAACTAAGTCAAACAAGTGTGTGAACAATGACTAATCTCATAGTCCCAGAGTTACTTCTCATTTCATATGGAATTGTTATCTAAAATGAATATCTCATTGACAAAATTTGGTGAAATAAAAACCTGAAATAGAGGATAATTCAGAGCAGAAGAAACTATTCGGCTCTTTTAAGTTGCATAAAGAATATTCTGTTTGAGAATGATAACCATTGTTTTTCTCTTAGAAAAATTTGAAGTCTGTACTTCTAATTTGTTTTGTGATCTTATAGAGATCATTTTACCTCTCATTCACCTCTTTCTCACTGAATGATGTCCCTGTTACCTGCAAAATGGCATTTGATGGGATATTTTGAAATTATAATGTACTTTGGGCACCTTAGTAGAAAATAATTGTATAAATTAAATCTATTTCAAGGAGATACGTAGACGACAATCTCTGCCATTTATTCCTGTTTTTAAGAAATAATTTGAAGAAAGGATTAGAAGTAAAATCAACCAGATAAGGTTTTATTTATTTTTTTAATTAATTAATTTATTTTTTAAATTGGTGCATTGTAGTCATATATCAATTGCATTGGAGTACAAGATTTGAGAGGATATACAAGCACACATCATCCAATTAGCCCTCATCCAGCCCCCATCCCATTCCCTCCCCCTCCCTCGATCCCATGCTTCTTTGGTGATTAACTTTGATACATTTGTTTATGTACCTCCTGTGTTTTAAAGAGGCTCCGTCCTCCACTATTCCATACCCTCTGATTGGTCACATTAGTTGCATCATTATAGGGCCCTTTCTATAGCTCAACCTCTTCCTGTTGCCCCTTTCCTCCTAGTTATTGTTGATTAGGGGAAGTGTCTGATTTACATTTTCTGCGATATTTCTCTGTGCATGCAGCGTTGCAAGTACCGATCCCACTCTTGATGGCCCCAGTAGTGGCCTGGCTACTCAGTGGACTGATCCAGACCTCGCTGGATAAAGCAGCGGCCTTGCCTCATGGGAGGCCCCGGTTCTGGTCTCGCTGCCGCCCACACCGGCCTAACTCCTCAGTGGCTTCGATCCCAGCCTTGGAGGCCACAGTAGTGGCCTTGCCTCACAGCAGGCTCCGATGATGGCCATTGGCCCCGGCACCGGCTTAACCCCTCAGCAGGATTCCGATCCGAGACTTGGAGGACCCCGCACCGGCCTTGCCTCACGGCAGCTCTGATGCCGGCCTCGCTGGCCCCAGCACTGGCCTAACCCCTTGGCAGGCTCTTATCCTGGCCTCGGAGGCCCCAGTACCAGCCTTGCCTCACAGCAGGCTCTGATGATGGTCTCGCTGGCCCCAGCACCGGCCTAACCCCTAGGCAGGCTCTTATCCTGGCCTCGGAAGCCCCAGTACCAGCCTTTCCTCACAGCAGGCTCCGATGCCAGCCTCGCTGGCCCCAGCACTGGCCATGCCTCACGGCAGGCTCCAATGCTGGCCTTGCTGGCCCCAGCACCGGCCTAAGCCCTCGGCAGGCTCCAATCCCGGCTTTGGAGGCCCCAGTACAGGCCTTGCCTCATGGCAGGCTCCAGTGCCAGCGTTGCTGGCCTCAGCACCGGCCTAAACCCTCGGCAGGCTCTGATCCTGGCCTCAGAGGCCCCAGCACCGATCTTGCCTCATGGCAGGCTGCGATGCCAGCCTCGCTGGCCCCAGCACCGGCCTAACCCCTCGGCAGGCTCTTATCCTGGCCTCGGAGGCCCCAGTACCGGCCTTGCCTCACGGCAGGCTCCCATGCCGGCTTCGCTGGCCCCAGCACTGGCCTAACCCTTTGGCAGGCTCTGATGTCAGCCACGCTGGCCCCAGCACTGGCCTAACCCCTTGGCAGGCTCTTATCCTGGCCTCGGAGGACCCAGTACCGGCCTTGCCTCACGGCCGAATCCGATACCGGCTTCGCTGGCCCCAGCACTGGCCTAACCCCTCGGCAGGCTCCGATGCCAGCCTCGCTGGCCCCAGCACCAGCCTAACCCCTCGGCAGGCTCTTATCCTGTCCTAGGAGGCCCCAGTACAGGCCTCAGAGACCCCAGCACCAGCCTTGCCTCACGGCAGGCTCAAATGCTGGCCTCGTTGTCCCCAGCATCGGTCTAACCCCTCGGCAGGCTCCAGTCCCAGCCTCGGATGCCTCAGTAGTGGCCTTGCCTCATGGCAAGCTCCGATGTCGGCCATTGGCCCCGGCACCGGCCTAAGCCCTCAGCAGGCTCCGATCACTGTCTCTGTGGTTATTATTTCAAAGGTTCCATGTGTAATGTATCAGATCTCTTCCTCCCGAGTACTGGCCATTGCCATTGCCACTGCCTCCACCATTTCAAATCCTTCCCAGGCTCTTTTTCCACTCTGAATGTTGTCCAGTGTCCCTAAGCATGCGTGACAGTAGCATTCAACATTTGGTGTAATTTCTCAAAAAAAATAAGGTTGGTAGGATCCGGTTTCTGCTTCTCCTGAATACAAGTCTCCACCGCCATTGCGGAGACCTCTTTCAACACTGCCTTTCTCCTTGGTCTCTGCTAAACTCTCTCCTTACAGGTGATGTCCAAGATTCTTAACAATATAGAGAAAAAGCAGTCCTCCTTCACGGGGAATTTTTCCATAAGTCCCATTGCATTTAGATAAGTTTTGTCTGCATCTCCAGTGTCCTGGCATCCGCAACGGCTTTTTTAACTTCTCTCTGATATATTTCTTTTCCTTTTTCTTTTTTTTTTAATAAGAGGAGACAGTATATGTGGTTTGAGGAGGTAGTGGGATCAGGCACTCACTCAGTAGCACTGTAACCTGGTCAGTTTCCTCATGGGTCCAGAGTGCTCTGCACTACTCCGCCTGGGGCCCAGGGTCCCGCGACCTGGGCCCCAGCTGGTGTGCCCCGCGCGATCCCTGCTCGGAACCCAGGATACTGAGCCCGGTTTCTCCAGGGCTCTGCATGCTACGCACAGTTCGGCCCGGGGCCCAGAGTCCTGCGACCCAAGCCCCGGCTGGCATGCCCTGCCTGACCACCGCCCGGGTCCCAGGGTACTGGGCCCAATTTCTCCAGGGGTCTGGTGTGCTACGCGCGTTCCGGCCCGGGGCCCAGAGTCCCGAGACCCGGGCCCCAGCTGGCATGCCCCACGCGACCTCCACCCGGGACCCAGCGTCTTACTGGGCCCGGTTTCTCCAGAGGTCTGGCGTGCTATGCGCAGTTCGGCCCAGGGTCCCTAGTTCCGCGACCCGGGCCCGGCTGGCGTGCCCCACGTGACCCCCGCCCGGGTCCCAGGGTACTGGGCCTGGTTTCTCCAGGGGTCTGACGTGTGCTACGCGCAGTTCGGCCCGGGGCCCCCAGATAAGGTTTTAGTAGAAAATAAACAATTATTTAATATTTGATCTTGTATTTAAAGTGCCTTTTAAAGCAAAATAATTTATTCTGCTTCTGAAGACTCATGATCACTTTAATGTCAGAAGCTAAGACATGAAGTTTTGTTTTCACCTTGCTTATCCTAACAACATTCTGTGATGTCTTTGCTGCCTCACAGCAATTTGACAATGCAGCAGATGGTGGGAAATATATTTAATAATTTTTAAAGGCCTGTGTATTTTACAGCCCCCAAATTAATCAGTGTCTATGTACAGAATAGAATATCAAAGATTCTCAACCATACTAAATTAAATAAGTGGGCCATTGGCCCAAGGCTATTTTTGCATTTTTGTTCCTATGGAAAAAATAATCACCAGTTAATATAGGAGTATATTTTCAGTACTAGCCAGGTCTAAGCTTATCACAAGCAACTGAGTTTCAGCCAATTGCAGACAGCCAACTGATCATAGATGTCCAAATAAGGTGGATGCATCGCTCTAACCAACCGACTTATTTCTATATTTTATTTTCTGTGTTCAGCCTATAAAAGCTCACTACGCATACTTGAGAGGAAAGTTCTCAGAACCCCTTTCTGCTTAGAAAATCTCCTAAGTCATGAATAGTCTTTGCTCAAGTAAACTCTGTTAAATTTAACCGGTTTAAAACTTAAAAAAATTTTTTTTTTTGGTGGTACTGGGGTTCCTGGAAGCCCTTCTACCTCTGGGCTACACTCTCAGACCTATTTTATACTTTTTAAAATTTGGAAACAGGGTCCCTTAAGCCAGCACTACTGGCTTTGAACCTGTGTGATCCTCCTGTCTCCGCTTCCCAAGCGTGGGGATTACAAGTGTGAGCCACTGCCCAGCCGGTTTAAAACTTTTAACAGCCTAAACCAGGTTTTTCATAGCTCTGTAGTGAGCTGGTGGTGAGCACTGTCTGAAGAAGGAGCACATTCTGCTTTTTGAGTCCTGACTCGTATTTGTAGCATGGACTCCAGATTCCTTCACTATGTTGAAGGTAAATTTCTAGGGAACAAAGTCACTGTCCTGAAGACTGTTGCTAGATTAAAAAAGGCAATCTAGAGCCATTTCACAGGGTCAGCTCAGGAGGAGGAGGAAGCATTTAACTCAGATGAGAGTTTTCTCTTTAGACCAAATAAATTCTCTTCCAAACATTACTCAACCCCAAAACCATTTTCAGCCCTCACAATTGTGCTGTTTTTTTTTATCCATACAGAATTTTAATGTGAAGTTTAATCCCTCATAGATATTTGATTTATTTTTTTTTCTGATGAACTAGCAATGGGCACTGATGGGCATTTTCCTTATGATTAATGATATGGAGCATCTTTTTATATGTTTATTGGCCTATCTTCTTGGAGATGTCTACCCAAAGCTTTTGCCCACATAAAAAAAATTAAGTATTTCTCTGTTGTTGAATTATAGGATTTATTATTTATTTATAATTTATTTATTTTAATATATTTTATTGGTGCATTGCAGTCAAACATCTCAATGGAATACAAGATTTGTGAGGATATACAAGCACCCATCACACAATTAACCTTTATCCAATTCCTTCCCATTTCCTCCCCCTCCCTTGATCTCATGCTTGTTTTAGTGATTGACTTTGATATATTTGTTTAAGTACATCATGTGATTTAAAGAGATCCATCTTCACCACTTTCATACCCTCAGATAGGTGACCTTAACTGCTCCTCCATAGGGTCCTTTCTTCAACTAAATTACTTTCTATTACCCATTTCTTCCTAGGTTTTGCATATTGGGGAAATCAACTGATTTTTTATTTTCTGTGATATTTCCCTGTGGAGGCTGCATTGCAGGCTCCGTTCCCGGCCTCGGAGGCCTCAGCAACAGCCTTGCCTTATGGGAGGCTCCTATCCTGGCCTTACTGGCCCCAACACTGGCCTCACCTCATGGCAGGCTCTGATCCCAGCCTCGGAAGCTCCAGCACTGGCCTTGCCTTATGGCAGGCTCCTATTCTGGCCTCGCTGTCCCCAGCACTGGCTTTGCCACAAGGCAGGCTCCTATCCTGGCCTGCTGGCCCCGGCACCAGCCTCACCACATTGCAGGCTCTGACTCCGGCCTCACTGGTGCCAGCACTGGCCTCACCGCATGACAGACTCTGATGATCCCGTCCTCAGAGGCCCCAGCACCAGCCTCACCACATGGGAGTCACCAATCCCGGCTTAGCTGGTCCCGGCACCACCCGCGCCACATGGCAGGCTCTGATCCCGGCCTTGCTGGCCCTGGCACCGGCCTCACCGCCCAGCATGCTCCAATCATGGCCTCCTTGGCCCTGGTACCAGCCTTGCCTCTTGGTAGGATCCTATCCTGGCCTCAGAGGCCCCAGCAATGGCCTCTCTGTACTGCAGGCTCTGGTCTCTGTCACTGTGAGCAGGTCGTCTACAGATGTTCTCTTTTTTCTTCCATTTAAAAAAAAATAATTTATTTTTTTTATTTTTGTTTTTTGGTGGTACTGGGGTTCCAGGAAACCCTTATACCTCCGGGCTACACTCCCAGACCTATTTTACACTTTTTATTTGGAAAGAGTGTTTCTTAAGCCAGTGCGGCTGGCTTCGAACCTGTACAATCCTTCTGTCTCCTCGTCCCAAGCACTGGGATTACAAGCGTGCACCTCCATGCC
Source organism: Muscardinus avellanarius (assembly GCF_963383645.1). Taxonomy (NCBI): domain Eukaryota; kingdom Metazoa; phylum Chordata; class Mammalia; order Rodentia; family Gliridae; genus Muscardinus; species Muscardinus avellanarius. Next base: position 147,077,137 of record NC_137786.1, read on the forward strand.
CGGCATTCTTCCATTTTTTTATGTTTTTAATATGAGAAGCAGTATATGTCTTTTGCAAAAGCTGGGAGCCCGAATACCTGGTGGCAATGAATTTTGTCTCCCCTCCGAAGGCAGAGGTCCACAGCTTCACTATAGAGAGCAGGCTCTGCTGCTCTTCATGCCCCCTGGTCTCTCTCACTGCACAGAAGGGTGCAGTGGCCATGAGGGCTGATGTCTCCCAGAATACACAACATGGCAGCCCAACCCGGGTATGCGGGGCTCCCTCTGATATGCCCCAAACACTTTTACCACTTAGCATGTTGTCCAAAATTCCTAAGCATGTGGGGCAGGAGCAGTCTACTTTTGGGGAGATTTCCTCAAAAGTTCAAGGTGGATTGGACTGGAGTGGTCTGTCCCTCCAAACACTGGTCACCACCACCACCACTGCCGCCATCGCCACCACCATCTCGGTTCTCTCCTGAACACCTTTCCCACAAGCATGTTTTCCAGAATTCCCGAGCATGTGCAGGAGTAGCAGTCTACATTTGGGGAGATTTCTTCAAAAGTTTAAGATGGATTGGATTGGATCTCTGCCTCTCCCAAATATTAGCCACTGCTACTGCTGTCACTGTCATCTCGGTTCTCTTCTGAGCACCTTTTCACAGAGCATGTTGTCCCAAATACCTGAGCATATGCGGTGGTAGCATTCTACCTTGGGGGAGATTTCTTCAAAAGATTCAGGTGTCTGCCGGGCGTGGTGGCGCACACTTGTAATCCCCGCTCTTGGTAGGCTGAGACAGGAGGATCGCGCAGGTTCAAAGCCAGACGTGCTGGCTTAAGAGACCCTATTTCCAAATAAAAAAGTATAAAATAGGTCTGGGAGTGTAGCCTGGAGGTAGAAGATTTTCCAGAAACCCCAGTACCACCAAAAAAAAAAAAAAAAAGATCCAGATAAATTGGGTCAGATCTCTGCCTCTCCCAAATACTGGCTGCCTCCACCTCTGCTGCCACTACCATCTCAGTTCTCTTCCAAACACTTTTCCCACACAGCATGTTGTCCAGAATTTCTGAGCATGTGTGGTGGTAGCAGTCTACCTTTGGGGAGATTTCTTCAAAAGATCAAGATACACTGGATCAGATTGCTGCCTCTCCCAATTACTGGCAGCCGCCGCTGCTGCTACACCATCTCAGTTCTCTCCCAAACACTTTTCCCACAAAGCATGTTGTCCAGAATTCCTGAGCATGAGCGGTGGTAGCAGCCTACCTTTGGGGAGATTCCAAAGTTCAAGGTGGACTTGATCAGATATCTACTTCTCCCAACTACTGTCCACCTCCACCGTCTCAGTTCTCTCCCAAACAACCTTCTCACACAGCATATTGTCCAGAATTCCCAAGGATACGCAGCAGTAGCAGTCTACCTTTGGTGAGATTTCTTCAAAATATCAAAGTGGATTGGATAAGATCTCTGCCTCTCTCAATTACTGGCAACCACCACCACCGCCGCCACTGCTACCCCATCTCAGTCCTCTCCCACACACTTTTCCCACACAGCATGTTATCCAGAATTCCTGAGCATGCATGGCAGTAGCAGCCTACCTTTGTGGAGATTCCTTCCAAAGTTCAAGTTGGATTGGATCAGATCTCTGCCTCTCCCAACTACTGGCCACCGTCGCCGTCTCAGTTCTTCTCCCAACTTTTCCACACAACATATTGTCCAGAATTCCCGAGCATGCATGGCAGTAGCAGTCTACCTTCGGGGTAATTTCTTCAAAAGTTCAAGGTGGATGGGATCAGATCTCTGCCTTTCCCAAATACTGGCCACAGCCATCCCTGCCACTGCTGCCATCCTTCTGGTTCTCCCCTGAGCACCTTCCTTACATGGTATAATGTCCAGAATTCCTAAGCTTGTGTGGCAGGAGCAGCCTCCTTTGCGGAGATTTTTTTCCAAAAGTTCAAGGTGGATTAGATGGGATTTGTTTGCATCTTCTGAACACTGGCTGGCGCCGCTGCCATCTTGAACCCTCTCCAATATTTTTAATAAAAGAAGACAGTATGTGTGTTTTGAAGAAGTTGTGAGATCGAGCACTCAGCAGCAATGAATTTTATCTCCCCTCCACGAGTGGAGGCCCATAGCCTCACCGCATAGAGCAGGGTCTGCTATTCCAAGCACAACATGGCCCCAAGCACAGCATAGGGGAGCACTGTGGCCAGGTACACCGATTTCTCCAGGACACAGGGCTGGGCTTCCAGCCCAGCACTGCTGGGCTCCCTCCACCATGTCTGGATCATTTATCTTACAAGGTATGGTGTTAACAGTTCCCCAGCATGCGCAGCTGAAGCAGGCTTTAATCTCTTCTGGGATTGTTATGGTTTGGGAATGTTATGGTTTTGGGGAAACTGTGCCCAGGGACCCCTGTTAGGGTCCTGGACACAATTTCCCTCAAACCACAACAAAACCCAAAAAACAGAAAAACAGAAAAAAGTGTGGGTTCTTGTCCTGAGCTAAGTATAAATACACATTACCCCAGACTCTTGCTGAAGATTTGAAGAAGTTTATTAAAAAGAAATACAGAAGATAGTTACAGCCCCATGCCAGAATGACATGGAGGGTGGTTCAAATGAATGCCCCACCAAAAGATACAACATGTGGCCCAGACTTTTTATACCCATGACCTCCATCTTGTTTATGTAATTCTGATGTAGTAAACGGCCCTGTAAAGTTACTCCCCCAGCAAGGTATGGCAAGGTGTCTCCTTTCATGAAGGTTGATTCCTCCTCCCATTCTAGCTAGATTATCAAATTATTATGTAAACCTGTCTTTAGAAATAGGACGGGGAAGTCCTAGTTCCCCTCTCCTGTAGACTTGCTAATTACTTTTAGCTAGGTTAACTTACATTGGAATAGTTGACTGCTTTTAGGCAGAAACCAAGTCCTTTCACAGATTTGCCCCTCACCCTGGAACTGCCCATCCCCATCCCCAGGAGAACCATACCATTAAAGCTGATCCCATGCATACTGAACTTCTCTTTTGTTTTACACTGCACGCCTGTGCTCAGACTTTACATCATGGTGCTGAATCCATGTTGGACGCTTAACCTTTGATCTGCGCAACTGAATTCACCACCATATCTGTGGCCTTTGGACAGTGGGCCCTGGAGTCACCGCTGCCCGCCACTGTAGACGGCAGCCTGGAGGGAACACCACCTCCTGGCCCAGAAAAACTGCCACTCCTGGCCCTGAAAGAACCTCCCGCCGCTGCCTGGCCACGGAGGAACCCTTTCCAGCTCCCATCTAGCCGTGCCGCTCTGCCTAGGCCTGGCCTTTAGCCAACCCGGGCAGGCACCTGGGTTCCTTCCTGGTTCTCTCCACCTCAGCTTCCCACAGGCTATCTGTGCCCATATCGGACTTTGGGACTCCGGCCCAGACTCTCTGATCCGTCATCAGCTGGACTGGGAGGTCCTACACTGGCGCTTGGCTTGTAGGTGCGGCTCCACCCACTTGTCGCCACTGCGGCCACTGTCACCGCGGCGTGCAGGCTCCACAGGCCACCAGTTCCACCCACCTCGAGCCAGGCTTCTTGGGGGGTGCTGGTGCCTGCTCTGCCTGCCAACCGCCTGCGTGGGCCAGGAACTATGCCCACTGCTTGTACCTCCTATAACTGCCATTCCGGGTCATCTCTCCAGTCACCACCAGGACCTTTGGCCATTCTGTTCTGCTCACCTTGAGCTAGGCTCATTGGGCGGCCCACAGCCCGGTTTCAGTGTCTGCTACAGCCACCCACACCAGCCTTGACTTGCAGATATAGCTCTATGAGCTGCCGCTGCTCTGTTCCAAGTGCCCCCAAGCCAGGCTTGCGGGGCAGTGTGCCCCATGGCCAATCCTCAGCATCTGCCCCACACCTGGAGCCATTTTGTTTCCACGCTGCGAGCCTGGCAAGCCATGCCGCCTGTGCACCATTGTTTGATTTCACCCACACCAGACGCCAGTGCCGCCCACACCAGGCAGGAGCGCTGCGCACCCCAGCTCCACTGCACCCCCAGCAGCTTCTCAGTGCTTCTGCTACAGCCAGTGCTGGCCAGCAACACTTCACTCTGGTAAGCTGCCTCTCCTTCCCTTGGTTAGCGGATTCCGGACTTGGGTCTTCCGGTCCACTGGGATCCAGAAATCCAAGTGCTTTGTGACCCATTGACCCCTGGTCCACTGGGCTCACCATCTGGATGACCAGGTCAACCTCCGGTTTTGAGAAGGGATGGATACATCCTTCCCAATCTCTTAGCCCCTGTTTCTGAACAATTGATCAGGAAAATGGGGATGCCTGTTTTCTGTTCTTTGTTTTCACCTGAGAACCAATTATCAGAAGTCAAACCTCCAAACTAGCAGAGGACTTATGCCCTTAGTGCCTGTCTGGCCTTGATATGAGTTGGATCATGGTTGCAGTGGCCCAAGAACAGTTAAGAACACTTATAAGCAGTCTGGTAAATGGTCAGAAGTCTTTATGTCCAGTTTTTTTTCCCCCCTGCATTCCATCCCTCCAAATGTTCTCTCCCATCAGCTGTCATTTTCCCACCAGCCACCATTTTGTGATGGTGAGTAGTTGCTGCCTGGTGACATCACAGTCACCATCTTGGTCACCATCTTGTGATGTTACACAGTCATGACCATGTGACATTACTCAGTTACCACCTTGGCCTGGGCCAGCCTGCACTTTTGCTGAGTCACAGGCACAGTCCACTTTTTGTGGCAATATGTGGATGCTAGTCTGACTGGGCTGGCTTGTAGGCGCTACTTTCTGAGGACACTGATTTACAGGTTTTCTCAATGCTCAGTCACCATCCTATCCCAGGACAGCCTCGCACTCTAACCCTCTCTGTTCCCCCTGTCTTTCTCCCTTAAGGAACCAACTCAGGAGGCTTTTCAAAAAATTAAGAAAGGCTGAAGATGGTCATCAAACCCCTATCCAAGATTTGTTTAACATGGCATTTAAAGTTTTAATTCCAGAGATGAACAGGTGGAGATGGAGTGTACGCTCGGACTTTGCCAAAAGGCAGATCTCTGGTAGCTGCTCTTCGGCTTGCAGTGGTGGCTCAGCCTACTGGAGCGCCACCTAGGGGTGGAGGACAGCAACGATGACTACCTCTAGGAGCCTGCCACAAGTGTGCACCAATCAGACTGCCCAGTGTGCACCCAGGAGGGCCACTGGAACAGTGCCCTTGGAAAAGTGGTGAGCCCCAGGTGCCTCAACACAGGGGAACCACCTTTCCAGACCAGGCCCTGCCACTGGCCCTACTCAGCCTGGCCAAAGACTGATGGCTCCAGGATCCCTCAACCTCCATCTTTCTTGCCAGCTCAGGGTAACTCTCCAGGTAGTGGGTAAGCCTGTCTCCTTATTTGGTTGCCTGCTCAGGGCTTCCATCCTTTAACGTTCTAGGTTTTTCTTTTCAGATCTCAGTACAGGGGATTGACAGCAAGCTCTCATGCCTATACATTACAGGCCCTCTTTTACAGGACAAAATTGCTCTGCCTGAAGCTCAGGCAAAGTCTACAAAGGGCTCTGTTACAACAGCCTCATGACAAATTGTCTTGCACAGTTTGGGGGCCCACTAAGCTTCATTTTTCTTGGCATAATTCTCTTTAATGTTTTTATTTTAGCAGGTCCAATCGTTTACATAGTACAGTGCTCTCCCTCTCCAGATGCCAAACAGCCATAAGCCTTACACTCCCTAAAATTCATTACTGATGCTCCTGACCCAATAGCTTGTTTTCATTTGACTAGACTGACCCAAACCCACTCACTGCTCTCATGATTTGCCTTTTCTTTAATAGCTCCTCGGCTGTTAAAGTCTCCTCAAACACACATTATCAAGCTATCCAGGGTAACTTCTGACTCACGCTGTAGCCATAGTCCCATCTGCCCACTTTAGGAGGACCTAACCTCTCCTGGCCAAGGGGCTCCCTGTTGACATCCCTTGACAGCTGGAAGTAGCTTGAAACTCGATTATTTGCCCATTATCACCAAAAGGCTGGGATGATAAGTTGGGGTCCCTCACTCACGTGACCTCCTCATCCACGTGACCTCTGCATTGGCAGGGGGCAGACCCTGGAGGCAGAAAAGAGTCTGTATCACAATTAGTATCTCACAAGAATCGCATGTTCCCATGAGTAAACTCCACCCCCTGAGATCTATACCTTAAAAGAAGGGCCCTCCCCTTCTAGCCTCGGATGGGCATGCAGGTCCCTGGAACTGCCCATTCCCATCCCCAGGAGAACCATACAATTAAAGCTGATACCACAATAATGGACTTCTTTCATTTTTTACACTGCATGCCTGCGCTCAGACTTTACAATTACCATTTTAGAAATGGGTGCTGGCTGGCGTCTCCTGTTTAGGGAGCTTTCCCTGTCCATTTACCCTCCTTTAGCTTATCTCCCCAGAACTTGTTTCCGATTGCCAGGAAAAGAAAACTCACTGCTATTTAGAAATGGGTGCTGGTTGGTGTCTCCTGTTTGGAGAGTTTTCTGAAGGTGGGCCATGGACCTTCCTTTTTAGACTTAACTTTGAATAGGGCTTTTAAATGTGTCCCATCTGTGATGTGGGCAGAATGGAAAGGCACTCATTGGGCCTATCATGCCTATGCTATTTAAAGGGGAATTTTCCTCTCCCCTGGAGATTCTGCTATAGCTAGTCCATGGCAGGGGGGTCTCCACAGTTCCAGAGAACCCGTTGGCGCTGGCAATCCAGTCATCCACCAGGATCTTGTCCCATTTTGGGAAGGTTACTGACCTTCAAGATGCAGTGGCTTTTGGGCCACCATCAGCTGGAGTCAACTTTGACTTGAAAGATAGCCTCGTGTGGGCATCAAATATGTTATGGTTTGAGAAACTGTCCCCAGGGATCTTTGTTAGACACCTGGGAATAATTTCTCTAAAACTCCCCAAAGAACCAAAATAACAGAAAAACAAAAAAATCGTGGGTTCTTATCCTGAGCTAGGTATAAATACACATTAACCTGGGCTCTTGCTGAAGATGTAAAGAAGTTTATTAAAAAGATAGAAATACAGAAGATAGTTAGAGCCCCATGCCAAAATGACATGGAGGGTAGTTCAAATGAATGCCCCACCAAAGATACAACATGTGGACTGGACTTTTTATACCCAAGACCTCCATCTTGTTTATGCAATTCTGATGTAGTAAACATCCCTGTAAGGTTCCTCCCCCAGCAAGGTGTGGCAAGGTGTCTCCTTTCATGAAGCTTGACCCCTCCTCCCATCCTAGCTAGATTATCTAATTATTATGTAAACCTGTCTTAAGAATGAGGATAGGGAAGTCCTAGTTCCCCTCTCCAATAGACTCGCTAATTACCTTTAGCTAGCTTAATTTACATTGGAATAGTTGCTTGCTTTTAGGCAGAAACCAAGTCCTTTCACAGATTTGCCCCTCACCCAATTTTTGGAATATATTAATAATCATAGCTTTCTCAAATCTTCCTAGGCCATTCCCAATACTGGTACAGAGATGTTCTTCCAAAAATCACTTTTCTTGGGGGACGGGCACCTCGTTGTCATCTTGCTTCTAATTCTGCCATTATCTACTCTCTCTCCTATATTCTAGATAGAAAGTCATGGCTGGAAATTCCTCCTTAAGTTGTCCCAATCAGTTATTAAACAAAAATCTGGTGTCCAGGGCTTCTCTGAGGAGTGCATGTCCTATTCAGCAGCTGCCCAAATTATAAGATTTAAGAAATGTATTATAGGCTCTTGCAGGAAGGCAAGATGGTGGCACCCATGGTCTCAGTCGCGATAGCGGCCACTGAAAAAACATGCATTTCTCGGATAGAGGTGGAATAAGAAGCAAGAAGACAATGAGGCACCTGCCGCACAAGAAAAGTGATTTTTGGAAGAACATCCCAGAAGATATTAGAGAAAAGACTGCTTCAGCCGTGCATTCTGGGGAACTCTTAACAACATACCTTGTAGGTAAAATGATCTGGGCGTGTTGTAGGGAGCCCAGCAGTGCCAGGCAGAAAGCCTAGCCCTGTATCTTGGGGAGCTCAGCATGCCTGGCCCCCATGCTCCTCTGTGCCATGCTGGGGGCCATGGTACGCTTGGAACAGCAGATCCTGCTCTATGTGGTGAGGCACTTGGAGGGAAGATAAAATTCATTGCTGCTGAGTGCTTGATCTTACAACCTCTTCAAAACACACATAACTGTCTTTTATTAAAAACATTGAAGAAGAGTGTGCAGGGCAAGATGGCAGTGGCTGCAATCACAGTGCCCGCTGAATAGAACACTCATTTCTTGGAGAAGCCCTGGACATCAGATTTTGGTTTAATATCTGATTGGGACAACTTAAGGAGATATTTACAGCCAGGAATTCCTATCTAGAATATAGGAGAGAGAGTGGATAACAGCAGAATTAGAATGAAGATGACAATGAGGCACCCGCCACACAAGAAAAGTGATTTTTGGAAGAACATCCCAGAAGAGATTAGAGAAAAGACCACTTCATCCGTGCATGCTGGGGAACTCTTAACAACATACCTCATAAAAAAATGATCTGGACTTCCGGGAAGATGGCGACCGAGAAAAGCGGGGCTTAAGAGCCCTGCTAACAACCAATCTCCATTACCACAAAATCAACGTTGGCCTTTCATAGCCAGAAAACAACATCACCAGAGAAACAAAAAAATTCACCAGGCTCCAGAGAGAAAGCGGTCTGAGAACAGAGCTCAGAGCCACAGAGGAGATACACTGGCCTCACACCCGAGGACGTGGCAGCAGCGCCATACTGCCGGCGGCAGCGGCGAGTTCACTGGACGGCTACAGCAAGCCGAGGTGAGCCACTGCGAAACAGCCAGGCGGGATTTCTCGGCACACGGAGCATCTTAAGCTCCCAGTGACTGAGCTCAGCACACGCTGCAGGAATTCAGAGTGAAAATCAAAACCAGGAAGAAATACACCAGCTTCACGGCCAAGGATGTAGCAGCGGCGCCATATTGCCACCAGCCGCAGCAGCAGAGAATTCACCTAGGCCAGTACAGCTACATCTGCGTACTCAAGAACAGTGAGTCAAATTGCGGGCCACAGAGGAGAAATCCCAGTACTGTACTCCCTGGGACTTAACCCAGTGGGGGAGGGGCGGTGGCAGAGATATCACACCATAGGAGAACGTGCAACCTGGCACCGCTCATAGTTTAAAGCAGCCTCTATCGACTCCCTGGGTCAGAGACTCTGTGATACAACCCAGTAAAGGAGTAGTGGGGTCTGAGATACTGCTGACTCGAGAACCAGAACACCTTAAGTGAAGTCATAGTGACCCAAGGGAAGAACCCAGAGAAGGCACAAACTTCCGAAATCATGGGAAAGAGGAATAATACTGGAGCAATGAATGCCCACAACCCCACAACATCAGAACCCGATAAAACAGAAAATCAGAGATTTCTAGAAGATCAAATCAGGAAAATAACTATAGAAATAATAGAGGTACTTTGAAAAGAACTCAGAGAGAGCCAAAAAGAGATAAAGGATGCAATTAATGAAGTAAAGGCCTCAATTCAAAGCATAAACAACTGATTAGACCACATGGAGAACAGAATCTCGCTCTTAGAAGATGATCATTACAAAAACGAACACATAGTTTCTAATCTAGAAAAAAATAACCGACAGCAGGAATCTGATATTGAATAAATATGGGCCCATTTTACGAGAGCTAACCTAAGAATAATTGGAATAGAGGAGGGAAAAAAATGAAACCAAAGGGATCAACAATCTCTTCAAGGAAGTACACAGGTCCAGGAAACTTATAGAACTCCCTTTAGACAGGATCGGAGAAGAGGATCCCCACGCCACATAATTGTCAAAATGACCAATGTGGAAGCCAAGCAGAGAATCTTAAAGGCAACAAAAACAAAGGGCCAAGTGACATTCAGAGGCAAACCAATTAGAATCACTCCAGACTTCCCAAACCAAGTCATGAGAGCCAGAAGGGCTTGGAGTAACATATTCCAAACTCTGAAAGAAAACAACTTCCAGCCAAAAATTTCCTACCCAGCAAAACTTTCAATCAAATTAGATGGAGAAATAAGAAGCTTCCATGACAAACAGAAACTGAAGGAATTTATGTCTTCAAAACCAGCACTAGAGAAAATACTCAAAGAGATTAACTACAAAGAAGAAATAGGTAACACACACCAGAACCAGAGAAACAAGAGTTTCCATCCAACAGACAACTAAGATTGGTTATCTGTGGAGATTCATTACTTATGTTAGTCTTTTACCTATCTCTAAATGGTATTGTTTGCCTTTATTGTTGTTAATTTTTACGATTTCTAGTTGGAATATTAATATACCTTCAGATATAGCATTTGGAAATATTTTATCCCATTCTATTAGTAACTGTTAACTCTGTTTACATTGTCTTCGGATATACAATATTTTTTTTTTTTTAGGGAGTTTGTATACTCTTCTGTTGCCTGTGCCATTGAAATCATATCCAAGAAATCACTGCCAATTTCAATGTTGTGAGGTTTTATGACCCAGATTTTCTCCTAAAAGTTTATAGTCTTAAGATTTATATTTAGGTCTTTTACCTATTTTGAGTTAATATTTGTATATGGGATTAGGTAAGGGTCCAATTTTATTCTTTTCCATATAATTATTATTTCTCAACAATATTTAGTTAAAAGATTATTATTTCCACCACCAAATGTTTGTGGAAACCTTGTCAAAAATAACTTGACAATATAGGGAAGTATTTAGCTCTAGGCTTTTATTTAAATCCAATGTTTTATATATCTGCCTCTAGAATAGTACTACACTGTTTCAATTATTGTAGCTTTAAATGGTTTGAAATCAGAAAATATATATCTCCTAGCTTTGTTCTTTTTCAAGATCGTTTTGGGTATCTAGAGTCCATATTCCATATTAGGATAGATTTTTTTTCTGAAAAGTAGATATATAAATATATGATAGTTTCACCTAAAAAAATAGAAAAAAAATATTCTCTGGTAAGAAAGAAAGTAAAAAGAAATATTGAAATGTTATCTTTAAGTCATCAAAAGCTTGGTATCAGACAAATGAAACTGTTATGTGAGATTATCATTTTTTAATTTTGGATAAATTGCTATAATACTAGATGTCAACCACTAAGCCAAGCATGGGAGGGAGGGATGGGGAGAGAATGGGGTGGGGATCGGGTGGGGGCTGACTGGGTGATGTGTGCATGTATGTCTTCAAAAGTTTGTATCCCACTATGATGTATGAATACAGTGCACCAATAAAAAATAAATTAATTTAAAAAAATGATCTGGGTGTGGTGGAGGTAGCTGAGCAGTCCCAGGTGGGAAGCCCAGCTGCGCATCCAAGGGAACTCAGTGCACCTGGCCACTGCGCTTCGCTATGCTGCGCTGGGGGCCATGATATGCTCAGAATAGCAGATCCTGCTGTATGCGGTGAGGCTTTGGGCCTCCCCTCGTGAAGGGGAGATAAAATTCATTGCTGCTGAGTCATCAATCTCACCTCTTCAAAACACACATCCTGTCTTCTCTTATTAAAAAATATTGGAGAGGGGTCAAGATGGTGGTGGCGGCAGCCAGGATTCAGGCAATGCAGAGAAATCCTAGGCAATCCACTTTGAACTTTTGGAAGAAAAAAACTCTGCAAAGGGGGACTGCTTCTGCCACAAATGCTTAGGAATTCTGGACATCATACCATGTAAGGAAGGTGCTCAGTGGAGAACCAGGAGGAAGGCAGTGGCGGCAGGGGTGGGTAGCAGCCAGTATTTGGGAGAGGCAGAGATCCTATCCAATCCACCATGAACTTTTGAAGAAATCACCCCAAAGGTAGGTTTCTAAGGCCACACATGCTCAGGAATTCTTGACAACTTGCTGTGTGCGAAAAGTGTTTGGGAGAGAACTCAGACAGCGGTAGCAACAGCAGCAATGGAGGTAGAAGCCAGTATTTGGGAGAGGCAGAGTTCTGATCCAATCCACCTGTATCTTTTCAAGAAATCTCCCCAAACATAGAATGCTACCACCGCACATACTCGGAAATTTGGGACAACATGCTGTGTGAAAAAGGAAGAGAACCAAGATGGCAGTGGCAGTGGCAGTGGTGGCCAGTATTTAGCAGAGGCAGAGATCCAATCCAATCCACCTTTAAAATTTTAAAGAAATCTCCCCAAAGGTAGCCTGCTACTGATGCACATGCTCGGGAATTCTGGAAAACATGCCGTGTGTGAAGGGTGTTCTGGAGAGAACCGAGATGGCAGTGGCAGCAGCGACAGTGGTGACCAGTGTTTGGAGGGGCAGACAGATCCAGTCCAATCCACCTTGAACTTTTGAGGAAATCTCCCCAAAAGTGGTCTGCTCCTGCCACACATATCTGGGAATTCTGTACAACATGCTAAGTGGTAAAAGGGTTTGGGATGTATCAGAGGGAGCCCCACATAGCCAGGTTGGGCTGCCATGCTGCGTGTTCTGGGAGACATAAGCTCTCTGAACCACTGCACTCCTCTGAACAGCACTGGAGGCCAGGGTGCACATGGAGCAGCAGAGCCTGCTCTCTGAAGTGAAGCTGTGGACCTCTGCCTTTGGAGGGGCTGGTCCTGGAATGGGGATCCCGGAATGGGTGCCCCGGTAGCCCTGTCCCAGGTAGGGGGAGACATCCTGCACCCCGGAACACAAGTTCCTGGGTGGGGGGGCAGGTGCCCTGCTCCCAGAAGGCCTGGTCCCGGGTGTGGGGCAGGTGCCCTGCTCCCCTGAAGGCCAGTCCAGGTGAGGGGCAGGCACCCTGCTCCCTGGAAGGCCCGGTCCTGGGTGGGGGACAGACACCCTGTGCCCCATAATGCCCGGTCCCCGGTGGGGCACAGGCGCCCTGCTCCCCCGAAGGCCTGGTCCCGGGTGGCTGACTGGTGCCCAGCCCGCTCCCGGGAAGGCCCGGAGCCAGGTGGGTGGTGGGCAGTCCTGCTTCCTGGAAGGCCCGGTTCCAGGTAGGGGCATGTGGCCCAACATGCTGCCCAGAGGCCTGGTGCCAGGTAGGAGGCTGAGCCCACATTCTGGGAGGCCCGGTATTGAGCAGGAAGCTGAGCTGTGTGTACAGAACTCAGCACTGCTGCGCCACGCCGGGCTGTAGTGCGCTTAGAACAGCAGATCCTGGCTGTGAGACTCCGCTCTTGGAAGGGCGAAAAAATTCATTGCTACTGAGTGCCTGATCCCACAACCTCTTCAAACCACACATACTATCTTCTCTTAATCAAAAGAGAGAGAGAGAGAGAGAGAGAGAGAGAGAGAGAGAGGAAAAAGAAAAGAAAAAATATTGGAGAGGGGTCAAGATGACCGCAGCGGCAGCCAGGACTCTGGAGATGCAGACAAATCATATCCAACTGACCTGGAACTTTAGGAAAAATTCCCCGCGTAGGGCAATTGCTTTGTCCTTACATGCTTAAAATCCTGGATGTCATCTTAAGGAGGGAACTCAGCGGAGACCTAGGAGGAAGGCGGTGTTGGCAGGGGTGACTGCAGGGGCAGTGGAGACTTGTATTTGGGAGAGGCAGAGATCTATTCCAACCCACCCTGATCCTCTGAAGAAATTGTCCCAAAGGTGGAATGCTATTGTTGCACACGCTCAGGAATACTGGACAACATACAGTGTGGGAAAAGAGTTTGGGGAAGAACTGAGATGATGGAGACAGCAACAAAGACAGTGACCAGTACTCAGGAGAGGCAGAGATCTGATGCAACACACCTGGATCTTTTGAAGAAATAATACCAGAGGCAGAACACTACCACCATGCATGATCGGGAAGTTTGGATAACATGTTGGGTGAAGAGAATGCTTGGATCAGAGCCTGCTGAGGGATAAGGCTGGTGCAGGGGACAGCGAGGCCGGGATCAGATCCTACCATGAGGCAAGGCCGGTGCAGGGGCATCCAAGGCTAGGATCAGAGCCTGTCAAGGGGTTAGGCTGGTGCTGGGGCCAGCGGGGCTGGGATTGGGGCCTACCAGGAGGCAAGGCCTGAGCTCAGTGCCTGCTGAGGGGTGAGGACAGTGCTGGGGCCAGCAAAGCCGGGATCAGAGGCAGCCGTGAGGCAAGGCCTGTTCTGGGGCCTCTGAGGCTGGGATCTGAGCATGCCAATGGGTTAGGCCTGTGAAGGACCAGAAAGGCCAGGACCAGAGCCTGCTGTGAGGTTAGGTTGGTGCTGGGGCCTCTGAGGCTGGGATTGGAGCCTGCTGAGGGGTGAGGGTGTTGCCAGAACCAGCGAGGCCAGGATCAGAGCCTACCATGACTCAAGGTCAGTGCAGGGGTCTTCGAGGCTGGGATTGGAGCCTAACGAGGGGTGAGGCTGGTGCCTGGGCCAGCAAGCCCAAGATCGGAGCCTGCCATGAGGCAAGGCTGGTGCTGGGGCCTCCCAGGCCAGGATTAGAGCCTGACGTGGGGTGAGGCCAAATGCTGGGGCCAGAAAAGCCAGGATCAGAGCCATCTGGGCAGGGTCTTTCGAGGCCGGGATTGGAGCCTGCTGAGGATTTAGGCCAGTGCTAGGGTCAGAAAGGCTGGGACTGAGGCCTGCTCAGAGGAATGGCTGGTGCTGGGGCTTCCAAGACCAGGATTGGAGCCTGCCGAGGGGTGAGGCCACTGCAGGACCAGCCTGGCCAGGATCAGGGCTGCTGTGAGACAAGGCCAGAGTTGGGGCCTCCAAAACCAGGATTGGAGCCTGCCAAGGGTTGAGGCTGGAGACTGGGCCAGCGTGATGGGATTGAAGCCTGAAGTGAGGCAAGGCCGGTATTGGGGCCTCTGAAGCCAGGAATGGAGTCAGCCAAGGGTTGAGGCAGATCCCAGGGCCAGAGAGTCCGGGATTGGAGCCTGCCATGAGGCAAAGTCAGTGCTGGGGCCTCTGAAGCAGGGAGCAGAGCCTCCCAAGGGGTGAGGCTAGAGCTGGGGTCAGCGGAGCAGGGATTGGGGCCTGCCATGAGGTAAGGCCATTGCTAGAGCCAGCGAGGCTGGGATCAGAGTCTGCCAAGGGGCCAGGCCGGTGTCGGGGCCTTCAGGAGTGGGAAGGGAACTTGCAATGTGGCATACACAGAGAAATATCATAAAAAATAGAATATCAGATGCTTTCCCTAATATGCAAAAACTTGAAAAAATGGGTAATGGGAGGAGAGCTAGTTGAAGAAAGGGCCCCATGGAAGAGCAGTTAAGGTGACCAATCAGAGGGGATAGGATGGGGGAAGACTGAATCTCTTTACAACACATGATGTATGTAAACAAATGCATCAAAGTTAATCATGAAACCAAGCATGGGATCGAGGGAGGGGGAGGGACTGGGATGGGGATGGGATAAGGGCTAATTGGATGATATATGCCTGTATACCATCACAAGTCTTGTATTCCACTGTGATGTTTGACTATAATGCACCAATAAAAATATAGTATAAAAAATAAAGTAGTTAAGCCGGGGCCCGGGTCGCGAGACTCTGGGCCCCAGGCCGAAATGCACGTATCACGCCAGACCCCTGGAGAAACCGGGCCCAGTACCCTGGGACCCAGGCGGGGGCCACATGGGGCACGCCAGCTGGGGCCTGGGTTGCGGGACTCGGGGCCCCGGGCCAAAATGCGCATAGCATGCCAGACCCCTGGAGAAACCGGGTCCAGTACCCTGGGGCCCGGGTGGGGGTCAGGTGGGGCACGCCAGCCGGGGCCGAATCGCGGGACCCTGGGCCCCAGGCGGAGTAGTGCGGATCACTCTGGACCTATGGGGAAACCGACCGGGTTACAGTGCTACTGAGTGATTGCCTGATCCCACTACCTCCTCAAACCACATATAATGTCTTCTCTTATTAAAAAAAAAAAGAAAAGGAAAAGAAAAAGAAAAATATTGGAGAGGAGTTAAGAAAGCCATTGCGGATGCCAGGACACTGGAGATGCAGACAAAACTTATCTAAATGCAATGGAACTTTTATGGAAAAATTCCCTGTAAAGGAAGACTGCTGTTTCTCTATATTGTTAAGAATCTTGGACATCACCTGTAAGGAGAGAGTTTAGCGGAGACCAAGGAGAAAGGCGGTGTTGAAAGAGATCTCCGCGATGGTGGTGGAGACTTGTATTCAGGAGAAGCAGAAACCGGATCCTACCAACCTTATTTTTTTTGAGAAATTACACCAAATGTTGAATGCTACCATCACGCATGCTTAGGAACACTGGACAACATTCAGAGTGGAAAAAGAGCCTGGGAAGGTTTTGAAATGGTGGAGGCAGTGGCAATGGCAGTGGCCAGTACTCAGGGGAGGAAGAGATCTGATACATTACACCTGGAACCTTTGAAATAATAACCCCAGAGACAGTGATCGGAGCCTGCTGAGGGGTTAGGCGGGTGCTGGGGCCAATGGCCGACATTGGAGTTTGCCATGAGGCAAGGCCACTACTGAGGCCTCTGAGGCTGGGACTGGAGCCTGCTGAGGGGTTAGACCGATGCTGGGGCCAGTGAGGCAGGCATCGGAGCCTGCCGTGAGGCAAGGCTGGTGCTGGGGCCTCCAAGGCCGGGATTGGAGCCTGTTGAGGGGTTAGGCCGGTGCTGGGGCCAGCGAGGCCGGCATCGGAGCCTGCCGTGAGGCAAGGCCGGTACTGGGGCCTCCGAAGCCAGGATCGGAGTCTGCCGAGGGGTTATGCCAGTGCTGGGGCCAGCGAGGCTGGCATTGGAGCCTGCCGTGAGGCAAGGCCGGTGCTGGGGCCTCCGAGGCCGGGATCGGAATCCTGCTGAGGGGTTAGGCCGGTGCCGGGGCCAATGGCCAGCATCAGAGCCTGCCGTGAGGCAAGGCCACTACTGTGGCCTCCGAGGCCGGGATCGGAGCCAGCTGAGGGGTTAGGCCGGTGTGGGGGCCAGTGAGACCAGAACGGGGGCCTCCCATGAGGCAAGGCCTCTGCTTGAGCCAGCAAGGTCTGGATCAGTCCACCAGGTAGCCAGGCCACTACTGGGGCCATCAAGAGTGGGATCGGTACTTGCAACGCTGCATGCACAGAGAAATATTGCAGAAAATATAAATCAGACACTTCCCCTAATCAACAATAACTAGGAGGAAAGGGGCAACAGTAAGAGGTTGAGCTATAGAAAGGGCCCTATAGTGAAGCAACTAATATGACCAATCAGAGGGTATGGAATAGTGGAGGACGGAGTCTCTTTAAAATGCAGGAGGTACATAAACAAATGTATCAAAGTTAATCACCAAAGAAGCATGGGATCTAGGGAGGGGGAGGGAATGGGATGGGGGCTGGATGAGGGCTAATTGGATGATGTGTGCTTGTATATCCTCTCAAATCTTGTACTCCAATGTGATTGATACATGACTACAATGCACCAATTTAAAAAATAAATTAATTAATTTAAAAATAAATAAATAAATAAATAAATAAATAAATAAAGTAGTAAAGCAAAGAGAAAACAAAAAAAGATAAAGGTCCAATTTTATTATTTTTTTATCACTTTTAATATAAAATTTTCTCAGAACTATTTTTCAAATGAAGACTTTTTCTTACATTGAGAACTCTTACAGAAAACTAATGATATATGCAATAATTTATTTTTCAATATGCATTTATTGGTGCACTATAGTCATACATCTTAATAAAATTCAGACCGATAGGCATATACATGTACACATGCACTTGGTGAACTTCCTCAAATTGTACCTGGCTTCCTCCTCTTTCCTGTACAGGATAGTGAGATTGGCATTGATAATTTTGTGTATGTATGGAGCATCAATTGAAGTGTTTTCTTCATTAAGTCTCCCTCTCCAGCTTCCTTCTATAGGCTGCCTCTATCATTCACTAGGGTTTTTCCTCCTTTATCTGGACTTTATCTGGAGTCCTCTTGTTTCTTAGTTATCTATTTTGTTCTATTTATCTTTAAGCTTACCTCTTTTACAGTACTACTGTATGGATCACTGCTTCATAGTAAGTTTTGAAATAAGAAATATGAGACTTTTTTTTTTTTTGGTGGTACTGGGGTTCCTGGAAACCCTTCTACCTCCGGGCTACACTCCCAGACCTATGATATATATATATATATATATATATATATATATATATATATATATATATATATTTTTTTTTTTTTTTAAGATTTAAAGAAGTTTATTGAAAGACAGAAATACAGAGGATAGGTACAGCTCCATACCAGACTGGCATGGAGGGGTGACTCGAATGAATATACCCCTATTTTATATATTTTTTTCATTTGGAAACATGGTCTCTTAAACCAGCAAGGCTGGCTTCAAACTTGTGCAATCCGATCCTCCTGTCTCCGCCTCCCAAGCGCGGGGATGACAAGCATGTGCCACCATGCCTGGCCATTTGTTTTTTTAAATCACTTTGGGACAGGTATGGTGGCATATGCCTGTAATCTCAATACTTAGGAGGCTGAGATAGGAGGATCACAAGTTCAAGGATAGTGTCAGCAACTTAGGAAAACTCTCAGCAACCAAGCAAGATCCTGTTTCAAAATAAAAATAAAAAGGGCTGGGAGGGGTTTAGCTCAGAGTTACAATGCCCTTGGATTCAGCTGTCAGTACCAAAAAAAAAAAAAAAAAAAAAAAAAAAAAGATCATTTTCACTATTCATAGATGCTAAGTTTCTATGAATTTTAAAATGGATTTTAGCTGGGTGTGGTGGCGCACACTTGTAATCCCAGCATTTGGGAGGCTGAGACCTGGAGGGTCGCGGTTCGCGGACAGCCTCAGCTACTTAGTGAGGCCCTCTGCAACTCAGTGAGATCCGGTTTCAAAATAAAGAATATAAAATAGGGCAGGGGGTGTAGCTCGGAGGTCAAATGCCCCTGAGTTCCATCCCCAGACCCGCATAAAAAAAAAAGATGGATTTTACTATTTCGAACATTGGTATTTTGATAAGGATAGCATTGTGTTTACAGATATCTTTGGGTAATATTGATGATTTATCACTATTTGGTCTTCCAATCCATGAACATGGATGTCATTACTTTTTTCCTTAGTTTCTTTCAGCAGTATTTTGTAATTTTCAGTTTGCACATGTTACCTCATTTTTTTCTAAGTATTTCATTTTTATTATGATTATAAATAAAATTTAAAAAATTTTCTTTTTGATTTGTTTAATATTAGTGTATAGAAATACAATTAGTTTTGACTTTGATTTCTTTTTATCCTACAACCTTCTTAAATTTTAGTTTCAGTAGTTTTTTTAACCTTTTTGGTAGAATCTTTAGGGTTTTCTATATGTAATATTATGTCATCTGCAAATATAGGTAAGTTTATGTCTTCAGTTTTTACTCTGATATGTTTTATTTCTTTGTCTTGCCTAATTTCTCTGAGTAGAACTTCCAGTATTATTTTGAATAGAAGGCTCCCTTATTTTATTCCTAATCTTAGAGGAAAAGCTTTTAATCTATATCCACTGAGTAAAACACTAGATGAATAATATCAGAAAATATAAAATACATAAAAAACTTGAGAAGATATATGAAACAATATAAGACATTGCTAAGATAAATTTTAAAAGACCTAAATAAATTTAAGACTAAATAAATATAAGGCATGGTCACGGACTGGAAGAAACTCAATACTCTTACATTTACACCAAAAGAAAATCTAAATAAATATTGAGCTCCAGTTAGTGATACATGTAGTGAAATGGTTAGGAGGTTGCATAATAATTTTTATAATTTTCTGAGGAGGATTAAAGATGGTGAAATAGAGGAAGACAGTGCCTTTCAATTGCTTGGAGACTAGGAACTCCACCAGCAACTCAGAACTCACCATTGCTTTGCTTCTTGGCAAGAGAAGAAAAGCAGTCAGAACATAACAGAAGAAAGACAGTCAAAACATGGTGGAGTTGGACTCAGCAAAGAGAGCACAGGATTGAAAAGAGCTTCAGGTGTCTCATCTGGTGAAAGGAAAGTAGAGCAGCCTCTTTGACAAGCTCATACAGAGGCCAGTAGTGGCCACAACCTGGCAGCTCTCAGAGACCAACTGTAGCAAAGAAGGAGCAGAATCTTGTCCAGCCAGTAACTGTGGGTAACTATCATCAAAAGAAATCTCATTCTCTTCATGCTCAAGTACCTCAAGATTGTGACTCCCCAGATTGCCCAGCCATACTGCCAAATGAAATCCTGAGGCTGCAGCTGAACTTGAGATATGATAGGTCCTTCCTGCAGAGACCCCAGTGCCTACATTTTACCTCATGAAGACAATTGTGAACCTACAGACCAACCAACCAAATTGCCCAGAAAACTCCCATGGCTGCAGCTAAACTTATCCCTGCCTGCAGGGATGCAACAAGACTGTGAGTTTACAAAGTGTCCCAAGGGGAGCCTGCATGGCTATAGAGAATTGTGTGGCAACAAACAGATCCACAGGTGATAATTAGCTTATTTTAAAAAAAAGGTTTATTTGGCTTACAGTTTTGGCTTTTGGGCTTGTAGCAAAGCAACAAATCATGGTAGGAACATGTGGCAGAAGCAAAAAAGAACAAGGAATAGACCAGAGGGTCTCATAATACCTTTCAAGGACATACCCCAAATGGCCTACAGCTGGCTGCTTCTTCTTCTTCTTCTTCTTCTTCTTCTTCTTCTTCTTCTTCTTCTTCTTCTTCTTCTTCTTCTTCTTTTTCTTCTCTTCCTCCTCCTTCTTCTTCTCCTCTTCCTCTTCTCCTCCTCCTCCTCTTCCTCCTCTTCCTCTCCTCTCCCTTCTCCTCATTCTTCACTGTTGATGAAAGTCAGGGGTAGTCTACCTCTGGGCTACATCCCCAGCCCAATTTTACTCTTTTATTTTTCAAACAGGGTCTCACTAAGTTGTGTAGGGCTTCACTAAGACTGTCCACAAACTCAAGCTCCTCTTGTCTCAGTCTCCCAAGTACTGGGAATACTGGTGTGTGCCATCAACAGACCTCTTATTAATCCTTATCCACCCTGGCAACAAAGACTTTAGCATATGACCCTTCAGGGGACATTCAGTAGTCAAACTATAACATAGTTTATATATGATAAAAACATTATATGTATGTGTGTTATATTTATATAAATAATATTACATATATTGATAAAAATAATAATATTAAATGCTAACTATATGATCTAAGTAGTGAATATATAGGAATTTAATGTAATATTTCTTCAACATTGCCATATACATTCATGTGTCTTCTTTATGACAGGGATACATTTTGAGAAATATGATAGGCAATTTTGTCATTGTGCAAACATCATAAAGTTTGCTTATACATAAGTTAAAAGAGCTATGTGCCTGTAGGCCATATAATTTTATGGGCCATCATCATGTATGCAATACAGCCCATGTTCATTTTATGTGGCACATGACTGTATTTGAAAGTTTTTATAGCAAAATGGTCTACATGCATAGGTATTTAATTTATACTTGCATATTTTATATAAATCCTTCCAATGATATATATATCATTTTGTATATGTATATATAATATATATGATTATATGTAATCATATATGATTATATAATAATATATGATCATATATATATGTCATTGGAAGGATATTCAAGAAGACAGGAACTGTGTTGCCTCTTAAAAATAAACTAATTGGCCAGGCGTGGTAGCGCATGCTTGTAATCCCTGCTCTTGGGAGGTGGAGACAGGAGGATTGCGCTGGTTCGGAGCCAGGCTTACTGGCTTAAGAGACCCGTTTCCAAATAAAAAATATAAAAACATGTGTCTGGGAGTGTAGCCCGGAGGTAGAAGGGTTTCCAGGAACCCCAGTACCCAAAATTATATATATAATATATATATATTTATATATAATATTATATAATTATATATATTATATATATAATATATAATTATATAATATTATATATATATAATATATATATACACACACACACTAATTGGCTAGAACACCGGGGTGACACAAAGAAGCTTCCTTTTAGTAACAGGCCTTTCTGTAGAGCATGCTTTTACTTAGTGGTAGTTCCGAGCAGGAAAGCCAAAGTGACTGACCAAAGGGATGGCTGCTGAAATGGGAGCCAGGGCTGGAAAAACAGAATGTGAGAGGAAGCCTAACATAGGTGGCTTTGTGGTCTCTAGAGTTGGAAATCAACTTTTATACCTTTCTGACATCCCACTGAGGGTTTTGGATTTTTTTTCACCCTCTGAACTGAGATCACTATGGATGCTCATTAGCACTTGTTAACTGTGTAGTGTGTGACAGACCTAAATTTCAAATCTGAACAATGGAGGGCTAACTTGGTCCACACTTGAAATAGTCAAATGATTTCTTTCCTCAAAATATCGCAGTTCCCAAGGATTACTTTTTAGTTAAGTGAAGCTCAAACTCCCCTACTGGGGGATTCAGTTAAATGAAGCTAATCCCTCCGACTCATCTTCTGGGATTACCTCTAGCATCTGCAGGTCTCTCATGGGGAGACTCTTGCTCTCTCACCAGCTAAGCTTGAGGGCAAAGTTTTGATTTCTTTGACAACCTAGGTTTATTTTTAGAGATATTAGGATGACTCACTTCTCCTGACATTTGTTTCTATAAAAACTAACTTTAAAATGTCACACTTCCAACTCTGTACAGAGAGAGAGAGAGATAGAGATGAGAGATAGAGATGAGAGAGAGAGAGAGAGAGAGAGAGAGAGAGAGAGAGAGAGAGAGAGAGAGAGAGAGACTGCAAAAGCAGCTGAACCTGAAGAGGACTCCACTTGAGAGTTCCTTTCATCTCTCCTTGTCTGGCCTCTCTCCCTTCACTCCCTGAGATTGATATGCTTCTTCTGACCACCCCCTGTGGAGCCACATCTTTCAGGTGTTTGTGTGTGTGATCTGACAACAGACATCTGGAAGCAGGAGGCCAGTTACACAAGCTGAAATAGAATTAATTGCTGTTTGCCTCTCTTCTTCTGTACAAGAATTGGTGGTTTCTAGTATTGGTAATGGTTAAATTACAAGTATGGCTCAGAAAATGCCAAAGAAGCCTAAAAAATACTTATTTCAAGGACATATAATAGCATAAAATTGTTTATGGTATAATATTCATCTGGTAACTAAAAAGTTTTTTTAGGGCTGATTTTAATATGAAATAGAAAAAGAATGACAGGCTCCAAATTGAATATGGAAAAATAGCTAATAGGAAGATAGAAACAGATTTGCAAAGTGCACAGCTTACTGTGAAGCTGGGGTTATAGGAATTTTCTTTTCCTCTGTTAAAAATTTCTAATTTTTATACTTCTTTTTAAGTGAAAGGAACATAGTAAACTTGAAAAATGCAGTTTTATTCATTTTCCCTACCAACATGAATGAGCATTGTGTATATTTCAATTAGCAATAATCGCGCCTCGGATAAACCTCATTGGCTATGATACTGCCATCGCACAAAGCTAGCATTGCGTATATATATTTAAAATGTATGCACTTTTAAAGTTTGAGAATCTCTAGATTTATGACATTAAAGAATTAAAGGCAGTCAGCAACCCAAATGATATAAATAGAAATCCACTAGTGTGGCCCAGTGGGCCACAGGAAAGTAATAGAAGGCAATTGGGAAAGCTCAGAATGGGTTATGGCTGGCAGACAGATACCATAAAGTCTGAAGCTGCTGAGAAAGATCTTTCCATATATCAAAATTAACTAAAGAATAAGAGAAATAACTCAACTAGAATTAGAATCTAGGGATAATGACCCTACTAGCTAATTAATATTTCTGAGATATGTACCAGGCAGAGTCCATGACTCTGTATCTACCCTCGGAAGCAAGAATTTCTCAAGTCCTTCCTTTTTCTCCAGTATCTGATTCAAATGGTCTTTTTCACTCTCTTTTAGTTTTCATGTTAACTGCCCTTTACCTTTCTAGTCTTTGTTTATTATTGCTCGGTTTGCCGACTCATTTTCCATTCTTTCTCTGTACTGGAACTCTTTATGGATGCTCCACCAATAACTCTCCTGTTCCCTCTTGTGCTTTAAAAGGGGAGCAGAAAACATCACACCACTGTTCAGCACTCAAACCTCCAGGATCTATCCCTCAGGGTGTTATTTGGAAAAAAAGTTTCCTGAACTGGACTTGAAATACAGTTCATTGGTCATGTGGTGAGTCAGCTAGGAGAGAAGGCTGGCTTCCTTTTTTTTTTTTTTAACCTCATCCATTAATTTAGGTTTTAGAATTCGGTGGTGAACAAAACATATTGTCTCTGCTCTTACAGAACTAACACCAACAAAGAAGAAGAGGATCATGACAATGAGTTTGGAGGTAAATGGAAAAATTCATTAAAGGGTACTAAATTCCATATGGTCATATTTACCTAATACAAGGTTCAGTTTGCAGTTGTGTGGAAAATGACTTAAAGGAGGCAGGAGTGAACACCAGGTGGTCAATTAGGAGACATGAAAGTGAGCAAGAGGAAAAAAGTTTGGGAAAAATAGTGGTGATGGGAAGTGGGAGTCTTCAAGGTGTCAATGGAGGGAAGATTTGACGGGACTTGTTAATGCAATAACTTTGGATAAAACCAAAAAGATGCCAACTCATCGTAGTAGAAGACCTAGAATCAATGGAGTTCCGGAGCTCTACTGGCTTTATATTGAACATGTCTCATAACAGAGAGGCGAGAGGGACCTAAACACTAATATTGCAACTAATCATACTCACTCCAGCAAGATTTAGAGTGTAAGCCATTTCCCAAGTTTAAGTAAGTCAGACCTCCCTTCTCTGTAATTTGGCAGTACCTAGACTAGAGGTTTGTCCAAAGCTGTGAATTTACAACACTCAGCTCCAAGAGCATCTGCCAGGTGGGATACAGTTCAATCAGAAACAGCCGGGCGTGGTGGCGCACGCTTGTAATCCCCGCGCTTGGGAGGCGGAGACAGGAGGATGGCGCAGGTTTGAAGCCGGCCATGCTGGTTTAAGAGACCCTGTTTCAAAAAAAAAAAAAAAAAAAAAGGTCTGGGAGTGTAGCCCGGATATAGAAGGGCTTCCAGAACCCCCCCCCCCAAATATATATAGAGACATATATATTTATTTCTAGATATATATATTTATATATATCTAGAAATCTATCTATATCTATATCTATATGGATATATAGATAGGTTTTTAGATTTAGCCACGGACAGTGGCCAAACACAGATTAGACCATTAGGAAACAAAAAAGTGTTTAAAAAAGTATAATTCTTGCTCTTAACTGTTTCCTCTAATGACTGAAAAATAGAAATAAAGAAAATTATAGGAATCCCCTTGGAATTGTAGAATTAACAGCATCTGTCTTGGTCTAAAAAATGCTTTGGCCTTCAACTCGCTCATAAACATTCCTCTGGCCCACTGTACCACACTGAGACAGATTTCTATTTATACCAAATGGCTTTTCTCATTTGTCCTGGCAAAAGCTATTATATCTCTAACCACTGTTTCTGCTGAATGATTAAGGCCAAATTTACAGATGTCAGTATGTTGGAAATTCACATTTGGTAATTATCCTCTGGGCCCCCACAGGCCTACAATATAAAATTCCCTGTAGCATTGTGTCATGAAGACCCTAAATATTTTGGTATTGTTCTCTTTTGTTAATTGATGCATTGTAATTATATATATTATATATGATAGTGCAATGAATAGTGATGCATTCATTTGTGTGCATGGCATTATTTTGTCTGTTTCCTTCTTGATAATTCCCCATTCTCTGTTCTCCTGCTTCACAGTGACACATTCATATATATATGGGTGAAGGAAAAAGACCCTAAATATTAAACAGTGAAGGGAATTTCCTACTTCACACACTTTGTGTTGCCAGCTTAGTCAGTGCACAAGGGGACTGAGACTATTTTTGAACTCATTTGTGTTCAGACTCTATTTTCTTCTTAGGGACTAATATGTGAGTGCCATATTTGACAAACCTGACCAGAGTGTTTTCTAAGGGCATATTACCTTTA
The DNA here is from genome assembly GCF_963383645.1 of Muscardinus avellanarius. Taxonomy (NCBI): domain Eukaryota; kingdom Metazoa; phylum Chordata; class Mammalia; order Rodentia; family Gliridae; genus Muscardinus; species Muscardinus avellanarius. Next base: position 147,103,020 of record NC_137786.1, read on the forward strand.
CAATAATCATCTCTAAAAATATACTGCAGTGGAGAGTAACTGGGTTAAATATATCTGTGTTCTTTTGAAACATCCTTAGTCATTCTTGAGAACGGATGCTACCTTTGGAGGGCAGTCCACAGGGAGCCATTTTAAGCTTGCACTTCAAGAAAAGTGGAGAACAAGGAAAGAAAAATCATTAAGGTTCCCACATTTATCTTAGCCAGTGTGATCCAATTTCCAGGGTTGATAATGTAACCTTTTCCTTCAGTGATCCTTGTATGACATAGGACAATAAAAGGAACAGGAGAGGTGATCCTAGTGGACAAAGTTTTTCTGTCTTAGAGTTATTTTTTTATTCTGCTAGAAAAAAATAAGTGATAGTTTTTGAGATTTCTGAAGCCTGGGAGACATACATGTATTCTCCTGGGTTTCTAGGCTCACTGAAATATGACTTACTGTTCTCTCTCTGTTCAAGCAGGACCAAAAGTTTCCTTCAACAAATCATTGGCTGTCACCAAATGCCAAGTAAAAGATTCAGTGCCAAGGTTAACATGAGTCATAAGGCATAGTGCCTGCCTGTGAGGAGCTCAATTGATTGTACCCGATGATCAAGGTTTTTTCGTGCCCAGAACCGTGAGCGTTGCTCTCCATTTGTTGTTGTTACAGTAGAAGCCCAAGTATGTTCATTATTTGCACTTGAAAATTTCATCTGCAGTTAGGATGTGTAGCCGATGGACCAGTAGTGACCATGGCTATTTTGTACATGGAACAAATGACAAACCCTGAACACTTGTCTGCTAGTCACCGATCCAGTATCCAGTAGTGGGCCTGAATCTGGTCTCTTCCAGCTTGCAGATCATTTCTATACAAAACACTGAATGAGTCAAGGTACAAGTAGAAAGTAACTATGTTTTATTGATATGACTAAAATTAAAAGATATATCTTACAAGCTATTTATTCTCACATGTAATTTTTAGCTGACTTTTTTTTTTTGATAAAACTATGGTACAAGGAGAAAGATGCAACCACTCATTTGTAATAGAAACCTTTAGCAAGCTGGGTGTGGTGGCGCACTCTTGTAATCCCAGCATTCGGGAGGCTGAGACTGGAGGATGGTGGTTCGCGGACAGCCTCAGCTACTAAGTGAGGCCCTCTGCAACTTAGTGAGACCCTGTTTCAAAATAAAGAATAAAAAATAGGGCAGGGGGTATAGCTTGGAGGTCAAATGTGCGCCTGGGTTTCATTCGCAGACCTGCAAAAAAAAAAAAAAAAAAGAAATCTTTAGCATAATTATCTCATCATCACAGATTAAAAAGAAGTCACTATGGGCTATAGAATACTTCAATAAAATATTTAACAAACTTAACCTAAATGATAATTTGGAAATTAAGAAATGCATTTTAAATTAACCCATAGTCCGTGGAGAAATTATAATAAAGATTTAAAAATATTTTTAAATAAGTAATAATGAAAATACCCCTCTTAAAATTTATGGAATATAACTAAATCCATGCAAACAGAGAAGACTATGGACTTAGATATATACATTGTAAAGTAACAATTAATGATCTAAGCATCCATATTTTAAAAAAAGTTAGGAAAAGAACAGAAAATTGGCCCAAATAAAATCAAAGGAAGATAAAACAAAGATAAGAAATATAAAAATTAAAAATAATGTTAAAAAGTAAAATGAAAATATTTTGGATATAAATTTGGATGGAATGGACAAAAATTTTACAAAAACAAAGCTTATCAAACTTATTCCCTAAAAATGAGAAAATTAAATTAGTCACATCTGTGAAAGAAATTGTATTCATTATCAGAAAACTTTTCCAAAAGAAAACACCATGGTTATGTGCTTTCAATAAAATGTTTGGCAATTTCTTAAATGATATTAATATTACAATTTTTTTCTATAAAATACACTGGAATGAAATACAAAAGTGTTTTCTGAGATATATGTAATTTTTATATCAATCTGGCCAACATGTTTAAAAAAGGATGATGACAGCTGTTTTTTCTCATGCAAATATTAAATATTCAAAACATTAGTAAACTAAATTTAATGATACACAGAAAACTCCAAAAACATTGATTTAATTATATTAATTTTGAAATAATTCTGTTACTAAGATTCCAATAAAAGTGCTAAATGCTGTGGTGGTGTATGCTTGTAATCTCAGTAGTTAGGAGGTTGAGACAGGAGAATCATGCAGGTTCAAAGCCAGCCTCAGCAGCTTAGTTAGGCTATCAGCAACATAGTGAAACCCTGTTTCCAAATAAAATATAAAATAAGTCTGGGGTGTAGTCTAGAGGTAGAAGACCCTGGGTTCCATCCCCAGTACCATACACAATAAAAGAGTGCTAAAGACAAATGGACATCTGATTAAAGACTTATTTTCAAAATATATATAGATTTCCTCTAAATCAATGGAAAATTAAGATCAAATCAATTGAACAATTGGCAAGATCAAAACAGCTTGATGAGGAAAAAAGAGTACATCCGATGACCAATGAACACTGAAAAAGTGTTAACTTCCTTGTTCACTGGAGAAAAACAAACCTGCATGTTAGAGTTGAAACATACTTGAATGACCAAAGCTAAAGAGACTAGCAATGTCAGGTGTTTGTGAAAATGTTGAGTAACTCAGCTCACATATATTGCTGAAGGGAATATTAAATTTTAGAGCTTCTCTGAAAAATTCTTCAGCAGTATTAGCTAAAGTTGGACCTATACATATTCTTTGACTCATATATTTAGTCCTGGAGATATGTTACAGAAACTCATATAATACGTTCAGTTGTAATAGCCCCAACAGGATAAGATTCAAATATCTATCAATAATAAAAACATAAACTGTAGTACACTATAGGGTTTATTATACAGTGATGAAAATAAATAAAGTCATCTTTATTTCCTTTTTCTGTTTTTTATTTTTTTCCCCATGGTACTGGGAATTGAGCTTGTGGGCATTCTCCATCCAAGCCACACTTTCAGCTTTTTATTTGTTTTGAAACAGAGTCTCACTAGGTTGCTAAGACTCTCAGTACATTGCTGAGGCTGTCTTTGCACCTTCAGTCCTCCACTATGAGCCTCCAATTAATGGAATTACAGGTGTTCACCACCACACCAAGCCTAAATTCCAGTTTTATTCAACAATATGAATAAATCTCACAACTATAACATTTAAACACAAGATGCCATATTTATAAGGATATAAAATGAATGTATCAATTTATATAATGTTCAGAAATAGACAATAATGAGTTAGAAGAACAAATGGGACTATTGGAATATCTTATGTAGGAAGACTAAAAGGTAATTTTTAGTATGAAAATCACTGGAAAAGAAAAAGGGCTGGTACCGAGAATTAAACTTCAGGAAAAATAAACAATTTTTAAATTCACTTGAATTTTGGTTTCTGCAGTGTATTTTTAAAATAGGTGTTAGCTAACACACTCATTAGGAAATGTCCAATGGTGTCTGATAAAACAGCTCTTATAATTTTTTATTTGTAGTATATGTTGATTTTTCATACCCTCATCATGACCAATTTCAAGCTATCTAACAAGATGATGTTGAATCCTATTTTGGGAAGAGCTATCAAAATTAGCTCTCCTGAGTGCACAGGAACTGGTTCAAATATAACACTGAAGCCGGGCGTGGTGGCGCATGCTTGTAATCCCAGCATTCGGGAGGCTGAGACCTGGAGGATCGCGGTTCGCGGACAGCCTCAGCTACTTAGTGAGGCCCTCTGCAACTCAGTGAGACCCGGTTTCAAAATAAAGAATAAAAAATAGGGCAGGGGGTGTAGCTCGGAGGTCAAATGCCCCTGGGTTCCACCCCCAGACCCGCAAAAAAAAAAAAAAAAAAAAAAAAAAAACAAATATAACACTGAATGAAGCCCATAGTTAGTAGTATACTTAAGACTTCAAGTGGTATTCTTCAATTTTAAATTAACAGTGTTTTCAGTTCAACCAGGTTAGGAGACAGTTTGTGTTCTTTGTAACAAAATGTCTTAGGAAAGAAATTCAGTAAAAGAATAATGAGGGACTATTCCATGGCACAGTGTAGAAGGCAAAGTACCCAGGGTCAAAGATATAGGACAGGTGCCACTAGTTCAGGGAAGATAACATTCTTCATGCTTACAATAGTTCTAAAAACACATTTGCAATTTTTTACAATGTATTGGAAGATTAATTTTGTAAACAAGACTTCATTTGCAAAACTATTTTTCATTAACTCATTTCCTTTAAGAGTTTTAATTCCTCCTATACAATGCTTGACCTAGTTCCTCACTTCAGCATAGTATTTTATTTATTTGTTTGTTTGTTTATTTGTTTATTTATTTATTTATTTATTTAGCGGCAATGGGGATGGAACCCATAAGCATTCTACCTCTGAGCTACACCTCAGCTCTATTTTTAGTTCTTTTTATGTTTGAAACAGGATCTCACTGAGTCAGCATAGTGTTCTTAATGACAGGGAAGTGATAGTAAAATAAGGATCACTATACTTGCTTTTTTATTATTTTATTTCCAAAACCATAGGTTCAGCCAGGCATAAATGTGCACACTTATAATCCCAGCATCTGGGAGGCTGAGACTGGAGGATTGAGGTTCACGGACAGCCTCAGGTACTTAGTGAAACCCTCTGCAACTTACTGAGACCCTGTTTCTAAATAAAGAATAAAAAATAATAAAATAGGGCAGAGGGTGTAGTTCAGAGGTCGAATACCCCTGAGTTCCATCCCCAGACCTGAAAAATAAATTAAATAAAATAAAAAAAACCCATAGCTTCACCCAAACAGTGGTTCTAGCCTATCTCATTGATCTGAATGTGGCTCTAAGAATGTGTGGCTAAATAGCATTTTCCTTTTTCTTTTTTTTTGCAAATCAGCTTATTTTAATGCTTGGCACAGAAGTCCTCACTTAGGATGTACTCAAGAAAACAAAATAATTGCCAGAATAAATGCTGACAAATAGATAAATAATTCAATTTAATTTATATTTTTATCACATCAGTACAATTTTATGTGACCTAGCTGTCCTTTCTTGTGGCCAGCTCCATCCTTTACTCTGTGTGGCATATTAACATTTGAGCACATGGGACCACTCTCTCGTCAATTATTCTTCTTTCCAAAAAGATTATCAAAGTAAAACTCTTTATAAAAATAGTGATTTTAGAGAAAGTTTCATCCTATTGTAACATCTTCCATTTCTAAAACTTTGCCTGTTGGAGTACATAGAATCTATTCTTTTTATTTTTTCAAAGTCTGCTTTTCTAAAGTTCAGAGAAATGGTTTAGCATATTAGGGTAAGAGGAAGTCACTTTGTCACAGCCCTAAAGATTTTTTTTTTTTTTTTTGATCAAGAACTTTCAGCATGGGCTTTATAAGAAAATAACCTGTAAGTATTTTTAGCAATTCCTGGATTTTACTTCAGACCTTTACATTCTGTAACTCTGATCTGGGAGCTTGGTAAATAAATTTAAAAAGTGACTGAAATGTACACCCAGGTTAGAGCAGAGCTTCTCAGACTTTATGTGCATGTGCATCACATGGTGATCTTGATAGTGCAAATTCTAATAAGGAGGTTTAGAATAGGGGCTCTCAAATTCTAAATTTCTAATGAGCTCCTTAGCAATTCAACATTTTTTTCTAGAAGCTACATGATGAAAGCATGGACCTAAATTAAATGTATATCATCTTATATATTTGAAGCAGTGAGATGTGACTTCATATGTTGTGACTGCTAGTGGACTGCTATTTAAAATTTATATGGAGAGCCAGGAGTGGTAGCACACACTTGTAATCCCAGTACCTGGGAGATTGAGGCTGGAGGACTGATATTGAAGGCCAGCCGCAACAATTTAGTGAGGCCCTCTGCAATTTAGTAAGACCTTGTTTCAATATTTTTTAAAGAAGAATAAAATAGAGTTGGCAGTTTAGCTCAGAGGTAGAATGCCCCTGACTCCAGTACCTAAATAAATAAATATAAAAATCACATATAATAGTAGCAAGAACTCTATGAACATGCTACAATGTGAAGGGAGGAAAACTGAGCAAATAGATTTTATGCTTTAAAAAGTCCCCCCCTCAAATAAGAACCAATACATATTCATGTGAACTAATGTATGTAGTTATTGTGAATGTAAGTCAATATTTATTAGACATTTTGAGGTCCCCTCTGTTTCTGCGGTGGTTTCAGTGGTGTAAAGTAGTTTGATTCTTTCCCGTAGAAAATTATGATTATTGCAAGCAATTCAAGAATATGCTATAACTATTATGTAAAATTTTGAGAACGCTGAACATTTTTGGGGGGTAGGAAAAGAGACAAATTATTTAGCTATCAACATTAACACAGCTTTTCAGAATTTATACAGCAACCATGAAAAAATAAATCTGTAATTATTCACTAATTGTCTCAGTTGGAAGCATAATTAGAGGCGATTAGAGTAAGTAGTAGTGCAATAGAGAGTGTTAAAAGTTTTCTAGTTACTTCCCAGAAACTTGCAGACAATACATTCTACCATGGGTCGGGGCTAGAACTTCTAAATTACATGGCTTAGCATATAACTTAGAAAACAAGGAGAAAAACTTCACACTTGGGAGCTCTTATTTTTTATCCTTGTTATTTGGAACACTGATTTATATATGGTAGAAATGAAACACGTTTTTAGAGAAACTGACCAGTAATTAATAAATTTGCCTATCTTTACTTTGTCTACCATATCTATGGATTAAATTTTTATATTAAATATAAAACCCTAGACTGGTTGCCACTCAGTGAAACATATTTCTTATTCAGCAAGAACAAGAATTTCAAAAAGCAAGCCAGGCATGGTGGCACATGCTTGTAATCCCAGCATGTGGGAGGCTGAGACAGAAGGATTGCGGTTCATAGACAGTCTCAGCTACTACTTAGTGAGGCCCTGTGCAACTGAGTGAGACCCTGTTTCAAAATAAAAAATAAAAAATAAAGCTGGAGGTGTAGCTCAGAGGTAGAATGCCCCTGGGTTCCATCTCTACTACTACAAAAATAATAATAAATAAAAATAAAAAAGCAGATATAACTAAGGACTATTGAGAGCTCACCATATATTATTTATAACTACCCTAATAAGAAAAGAATCCTGGGTAAAAGGGTAGTCAACTTCTGAAAATGGATATATAGTGGGAACAGTCTAAGGCAAAGATATTTACAGTTGTCTCTTGGTATCCATGATGACTGGTTCCAGGACCCCCTACAGATACCAAAACCTATGGATGTTCATCTAAAATGTCATATTTACATATAACCTAACATATCCTCCTGTATATTTTAAATCATTTCTAGATTACTTACAGTGCCTAACACATTGTAAGTATTATGTAAATGCTAACCTATGTTGTTTGGAGAACAAGAAAAAAAATCTGTATATGTGAATTTTTTGAATATTTTCAGTTAGTGGTCGGTTGAATTCTGATGGCTGACTGTATTTTCTCTGTAAAAACTCAACATTAATTATGATTTATTTTCCTAAATATGAATATCAATTTCTTGACATTTCTCATGGCTTAAAAATCACAAGAGCTCTACATACTTGTAAATATTAAAAATTTTAATCACTTTTTACATAAATATTTTACCTAAGAAATGGCAGCGTGAAACTTAACCTGAGCCCCATAATCCTGGAAAGCAGCAATAGTTAAAGAAATCTCCCTACACTTTGGGTTCACAGAAACAAATTTCTGCTAAGAGACAGCTCTCCCACAAGAACTAGAGAGGTCTCAAAAACAGCTCCTGGTTTACCTGGGGACAAGGCCAGGCACAGCCCCTCCAAATTCCCACTTTGGGCCCTATGAGTGATTAGCTGAATTGTCTCCACTGGTTAAACAAAAGCTTAATTTCATTTAACCAACTTAGTTACACTTGTTTTCCCTCTATGGGATCCAGAACTCTGCCCCTAGCTTGATCCAGATCCATAATGCAGAAGAAACGCTCAAGACCCCTGCAGAGTATCCTCTGAAAATATAGAAGGAAAAGATCCTGTATCCAGACACCCTGATCTTCTCTCTGTTTCTTACTTACTGTGCCCTTAGAAAGACAAGCCCTTTTATGTCTGTCCTTTGAGGTTGTTGTAGATGCTACAGTCAGAGCATTTTCCTTTGTATAGCAGTCTTTTAAAGTAGTCTCCTCTTTTCCTTTCTCTTTCTCTCTTTCTTTCTTTCTTTCTTTCTTTCTTTCTTTCTTTCTTTCTTTCCTTTTCCTTCCTTTCTTTTCTTTCTATTTTTCTTTCATTATTTTGTGGTACTAGGGATTGAACCCAGAAGCATTCTCCATCTGAGCTATACCCCCAGCTCATTTTTAATTTTTTTTTTTTTTTTTTTTTTTTTACTTTGAAACAGAGTCTCACTATGTTGTAGATGGCTTTGCTAAGTCGCTGAGTCTGGCCTCCAGCCTGAACCTCCTGTTTCAGCCTCCCAAGTATCAGGATTTTAGGAATGTGCTACCCTTTGTTTTATTTAACAATAATCATTATTTTCATCCCTCCTTCATGCATTAATAGGTAGGTCTACTTGCTATACATCTTCAGAGGGTACCTTGCAAAGGTGACCAAAATCCTCTGAAACTCTTGTTTCAGAGTCTTCAAATCTCCAAACTGACCTGTTTAATCTTCTGCTTAAAACACATTAATGACTCTAAGGTACTCTCAGGTATTAGCAAGAAAACCACTATATTTCTGATTTGACATTCAGGGACCTTTGAAATATGGTTCCCACTTAACTCTCTACTTTTAATTTTTACCATTCCCTGGGTTTGAATCCTGTGCAAAACAATTACAGGGAGTTCAATCTTTAAGAGTCATAAGACTACAGAAAGGGTAAGCAATAAAGGGATAGAATAAGGTACCTCACAAGAAAACTGCAAGCCAGCATTGAAGCCAGAAGACTTTCAGATGCGCTGCCCAGGGTCCTTTTCTTAATTAGGTTTTAGGCATTTTACCTCCAGATTAGTGATAGGTTGGGTCCCTCCCTTCTTCCATGGAACCCCACAGCAGGGACAGGAGGCAGAACCCCAGAAGCCAGAAGCAGAGATATCACGAGACTCCAGGTGTCACAAGACTCCAAACATCACGAGATAGACTCCAGGTATTGCAAGATTCTGGATGTCACAAGAGAATAGGCATTCCAAAACTGCTAGCCCCACCCCAAACCCTTCACTTTAAATATTGGTGTACTTCTTTTCCCCTGGGCAACTCTGCTGACCACATGGCTCATCATTCCCTTCCCCCACAATCTGCAGACCCACCTGAAGGCACCGGTTATTTAAAGCAGCTTTTGATAACTAGGCTGGTATTTACCTCCTTCATGACACCCCACCCCCGCTCAATTTCAGGGTTACATTTGATGTTTAAACCCAGGAGGATTTTTGTATTTTTAAAAATTTTTTTGGTTGTTGCTGTACTCCAAGAGACCCGGACTCTCTGACCGGACCCTCATTTGGATCAACCACTTTCTTTTGAGCCAGGTGTGCTCGAGCGTACCCACCAGCTGCTTCCCCATGAGGTCCTGTGGCAGGCTTGCTGGGTGGCTCATGCCCCACGGCTCCCCTGGCTGCCACCCACCACTCAGGTCCCGTAGTAGCCCACGCTACCCTTCGCTGGACCCCACAGCCACGGTTCTGCTCACCACCACTACATGCAGGCTGCCGTTGAACTTCCCCGCTGTTCTGGCTCAGCACTCTTGCACTCTGCAGAGGTCTTTTCAAATAGGGTAAGCTACCTCCCCTTCCCTTGGTCAGCAGGTTTTGGCTTCTTGCCTCTCTGGATCTGGGTGCGCTTGGTGACCCATTGTCCTCCAGTCCACTGGGACCGCTCGCCTGTTAGACCCTGATGATGACTGGGCTTTTTGGTTCGAGAATTCCCATTTCTAAATGATTGATCAGGAAAATGGCGATGCCTGTTTCCTGTTCTTCATTCTCGCCCGCCAACCAGACATTGGAAGCCAGAATTCCAAAATAATGGGTCATTGTGGCCCAAAACAGAATTCTGGACTTTATACTCTGATCAGGATCAGCAACTTTTGTAAGCGGTCTGGTACATGGTCGGAAGTCCTTTATGTCCAGACTTTTTTTTTCCTGCACTCCTGTCCCTCTGACTACTTTCCCCCAATCAGCCGCCATTTTCTCATCAGCCACTATTTTGTGATGGTGAATAGTCACTACCTTGTGATGCCACAGTCACCGTCTTGGTCGCCATCTTGTGATGTTACACAGTAGCGATCTTGTGATGTTAGGCAGTTGCCATCTTTGTCGCCTTGTGGTGGTGTGCAGGCACCATCTGGTGGTCTTGCTGAGTTACAGGCATGATCACCAGCCAGTGATTTTGCTGAGTCACTGGCACAGTTGCCATTTTATAATGACATGTGGTTGCCAGCTTCTGAACCTGCTGGGTTGCAGGTGCCGCCTTCTGAGGTCCCCGATCAATAGGATCTCTCCTCACTGCCCCAACCACCATCCTATCCTGGGACAGCCTTCCACTCTAACCCACTCCTGCCTCCCACCCACTATCCTCCATTAGCCCCTCTTGTCTTTCCCCATATGTTACCATACCCATTCCAGTGACTCTCCCTTCTCTCTTGGCCCCGTTCTATAGGTGGCCGGTGCAGAAGGCATAGTTCATGTTCACATTCCTTTCTTCCTCCCTGACCTTGCTCAAGTAAAAAAATAAATAAATAAACTGTGTTCTTTTTCTGCCATTCGATCTGGTTTTATTAAAAAAAATTCTAGTACATTGTACAAGCATACGATCTAACATGGTGGGATCTTCATGTTATTTTAACCTCTGCCTTAATTCCAGATAAATGTGATCATATTGTAAAGGCTGCCCAAGAACAGGCCAACCAGGCTCGTCTAACCAACCCTGCACTCCCTATGGGAGCAGCTGTGGTTTCTTTTGAGGAACCCCACTGGGATTATCAGCCAGCCTCTAATGGTAGGGTAAGGGAATAAAAATGAGAGACCGTATGACACCTGCCTTCTTGATGGCATGCAGGCTGCTTCCCATAAAGCAGTTAATTATGATAAGGTTATCACCCAAGATGAAAATCCAGCATTTTTTTTTAATTGACTGCAGGAGGCTTTTAATCTATATACCCACTTAGATCCATCTACTGAGGCAGGATCTGTGGTATCGGCAACCCACTTCATTGGGCAATTGGCCCCTTATATTCGAAAAAAAATTAAGAAAAGCTGAGGAGTACGGCCCTCAGACCCCTATCTGAGATTTGGTGAACATGGCATTTAAAGTCTTTAATTCCCAAGAGGAAAAGACTGAAGTGGAGTGTACACTCCAACTTTGCCAAAAGTGGTAGCTGTCTTGAGGCCAGTGGTGGAGGCTCAGCCCTCTGGAATGCCACCTAGGGGTGGAGGATAGCAACAACAACTATCTCCAAGAGCCTGCCTCAAGTGCAGCAAGGCCACACCCACCAAGCAGACTATGCCTGGCATATGGGCAGGAGGGCCACTGGAACAGTGCCCTTGGAAAAGCGGTGAGCCCCAGGTGCCTCAACCCAGGTGGACCACCCTTCCAGACCAGGCCCTGCCACTGGCCCTACTTGGCCTGGTTGAAAACTGATGGCTACCGGACCCTCCAACCTCAATCATCCTTGCCAGGCCAGGGCAATTCTCAAGGTAGCGGGTAAGCCAATTGCCCACGTACTACAGCCCCTCTTTTACAGGGCAAAATTGTTCTGCCTGAGGCTCAGGCCAAAGAGGCCATTAGCCTAATACATAATTTTCTTTACTTGGGACCTATGACACTTAAACATTTACTGAACCCCTTGTTTTATTCTCCCCTCTTGCAACAGCTGATTACTAAGTCACTGCTTCGTATTCTACTTGTGCTACCGTTTCTCCCCAAGGAGGCCTTTGCCCCTCTTTTCCTACCTACCACATGAAAGGACCCTTGTTAGGATATAACTGGCAAATTGACTGACCCATATTGCTTCTTCAAGTGGCTCGTGGATTTAAATTCTGACCAGGTTAAGCTAGAATCTAAAAACATAATATTGATAGTCTACCTCATATCTGAAAGGGTTCAAAAGGCCAGCAGCTGCTGGGCTCCGTCCCCTCTTGGTAAGGGCCAGTACCTGATGAGCTCCTTCCTTTATCAGGACCTGCTTGCACAATTTGCCTTTTCTTTTAGTAGCCACTTATCTGTTAAAGTTTATTTGAACATACATTACTGAGCTGTCCAAGGTAACCTCCAATCAACTCCTGCTGTGGCCATATTCCCACCTGTGCACTTTTGAAGGACGCTACCTCTCCCAGCCAAGGGGCTTCCTACAACATTCCCTGACAGCAGGAAGTAGTTATGGACTTAGTCTTTGCCCAATATTACCAAAAGGCCGGGATGATAGGTCCGGTTCCTCCCTTCCCCCACAAGACCCTTTAGCAAGGACAGGAGGTGGAACACTGGAAGCCAGAAGTAGAGATATCGCGAGACTCCTGGTGTCATGAGACTCCAAATATTGTGAGACAGACTCGGGGTACTTCTACTCCCTTGCATGACTCTGCTAACTGCCTGGCTCATTGGTCCCTTCCCCCACAGTCGACAGACCCACCTGAAGGTGCCGGTTGATTAAAGAAGCTTTTGATAACTAGGCTGGTGTTTACCTTCTTTTTGACTCCCACTCAACTTCAATGTTACAATTAGGAACCAACAAGAAATATTTGCAGAATCAGTTGGGTGTAAGCCATCAATCTACCCATCCATTAAAAATGCAAACAAATTAGCTCTGGGTGGGCGCTACCAGGATACCTTTGAAAGTCAATAGCCCTTCCTTATTTAAGAACAAGAGTCATTGTCAGGCTTTTAAGCATACCCAGAAAGAATCATAGAGCTCACTTAGTCCACCTGTAACATATATTTGCCTTAAACACCAGGATATATTTCTTTCTACCCATGTAATCTTTGAAAAATTAAACATCTTATAGACAAATTCCTTTTCTATACAATATATACCATAATTGTGTGTGGAGTAATGTATATACTGATTAGCTCTATGTAGCTATCCCACAATATATGTAAAATTAATTAATTAATTAAAAATTTTACAATATTAGAAGCATTTAGAAGAGTGAGAATGCTTAATAAACATGACATTTAACTATTAGAATATATGAATTATTCCTGATGAAGAATGGCAGAGAAGATTCAGTGCAAGGTGAACTCTATAACATGTGATTATTCTGGTCATTGGCAGAAAATTTCCTGCTCATATTTCTTTCCTTAATTTTTTTTGTGGCATTATGGATAGATTTTTACCTCTGAGCTACACCCCCAGCCCTATTTTTTACTCTTTCCTTTAAAACAAGGTCTCACTGAGTTGCAATGGTCTCACTAAGTAGCTGAGGCTGTCTGCAAACCACAATCCTCCTTTCTCAGCCTCCCAAATGCTGGGATTACAAGCATGTGCCACCACACCTGGTTTTCTTTTCTTTATTTATAGTCATCTTACCTTGTACCCTAGGCACCATGTGTTCTCAGATTGCTTCCAATCTTTTGTAATATTAATCTCCAATAAATTGATTAAATTAATCAATACTGTGGCATGTGAGGAGAATATAGTTTCTCATTCCAGTTTAAGAAGGACAACAGCCCATGTTAAAAATAATTCTCAAAATTAACTTTCAAGTACAAAAAGGTAAAATCATTTTTTTAAAGACACAGAAAAGTGCTTTACTGGGTTTTAATATTTTTTATGCCTTATGTGTTTCCAGGGAAACCATATTTCCTACAGAAATTGTTCCCAGTTATTCATTTTAACAAGTAAAATGTAAATGTGTAAAAGTTATAGAGACATTTTTGCTTCCCAATTGCATGTGGTTGTTTAGAACAAGCCAATGTTCTTGTTGCAACCAATAAACAAGTCTAGATAATTAATTTTAAATAGTATATTTTAAAGATATGGGTATTTTGCTGGAGAAATAAGATCTGGATAGACTGAGCTTCTGTCAGGGAAGAAAATAATTTCCAAAGAGAACAACATTACTAGTTGTTTTATTTCATTTTATTTTCCTAAGACAATTTGAAAATTGTGAAGCTGACTAAGGATCTAGCTTGATCTAGGTAGAAAAAATATAAATTGGAAGAAATGGCTGCAAACTTTAATAAAAATCAAACAAAAGCTGGTTTCCTCATGGGAAACTTGCACAGGAGCCTGGAAACAATACCAACAGCTTCTACAAGCAGAGTTAGATTTTCTATTGACTTGTTGTGCTTAGGGGAAAAAAAGACCAGCCTACAAAGACCTTCAGGGCTGTCTCAAGCATGCAACAAACTTGCCTCCCTATTAAGGATTCCACCAGGCTTGAAACAGTATGGGTAGAAAACTGGGGTGAGAATCTTCCAAGGACAGGTGAAATTGCCTGCAGTCTTTCAGAAATGAGAAGGACCTCAAGTCAAAATCCAGTATTGTTACAAATTAGAAATGAAGGCAAACAAAGTTGGTAAGACTGACATCCAGCCCTAGATCAGTTATTCAAACTACCTAACAGAGACAATTGGGTATGTTTTAAAAATATAACCTCATGTGTTTCTTTCATACATAGTATCTGGTACTTTTTAAAAAATTTTTTATTGGTGCACTGTATTCATACATCATAGTGGGATAAAAAAAAAACTTTTGTAGACATACATGCACAAATCGCCAGTCAACCCCCACCAGATCCCCACCCCATTTCCTCCCCATCCCTCCTTCCCATGCTTGGCTTAGTGGTTGACATCTAGTATTATAGCAATTTATCCAAAATTAAAAATGAGTATCTGGTACTATTATGCTCAATCAAAAATTACTCTATATGAAATGGTAAGAAAATATAGCCAATAAGGATGTAAAAAGAAACAGACTCATAAAGAAATTCACAGAAAGACAATTTTAAATAACCATAATTATATTAAAGAAGAGATGTAAAACAGATACAAAAATTTAAGATAAATTTGTGCCAAGACATCCTGCTGCCTCGGCATCTATGTGTTGAGACCCCCACTCCACATAGTTAATCGGCAGAACGCCCCGAGAAAGAGGTATCGTCTCTGGCCAAAATATCCCCCACTTTTACCCTTCATGACTATTAATATTTCCTTTAACTTTCTACACGAATTGCTCCAGTGATGTGAAATTAGGACTATAAAAAGAAACTGAGTCCGTGGAGATAAACTTTCTAATAATTTGTTTAAACGTCCTTGGCTCTGCTCAACAATAATGAGAGACTGGCCAGAATTCAGGTACTGTGATAAGCACCCCAGCTGCAGCAATCACAAATGGCCTCCGACCTTCATCGTTAACTCTGGCAAATCCTGCCAAGAGACAGAGAAAAACCTTGTGTGTGACCTTAAAAAAACAACTTAGCTGCCCAAATACAATAGACCCAAAGAAAAAGACTGTTAACTTTTACCTCAGTGTGAGCACTCCAGGAGACAGAAAAAATGGCCGCATAGTTAGAAATGAATATGACAGAATAAAGGACAGACATTCTAAATATATATATATGTATGAAGGAAAAGAAATACCGTAAGAGTAAGAAAAGCATTTTTGCATGAAAAAGAGCTTATCATAAGAAAGTCCCAACTGGGAAAGAAAGGAATTAGAAAGTTAGAAGCAGGTTGCAGAGAGTTTGTGACAGGGAAGTGGATTATTAAAGATAAGTGGATTCTTTTAATAGGCTTGTTGTTTAAAAAAGAGTGCTCAGCAGTTAAGAAAATACATCTGACAATTAGAACTAAAAACCTTGTGGTGTTGTTTGTGGTATTTTGTCTGCCAAACTGTGTTGTGAGTATGCTTAAGCTTTCAGATTCAGAAGATAAGATGCCAATACCTGAATTACCAAATCTCCCCACACTTGTTATATGAACTGAGCCCAAAAGATGGAAAGTTCCAGGAAGGGTTAAAAGAAGATTCCCCTGAGAAGCTCCCAAGCCTCGACTATCCTGGGAGGCTGCCACCTGGAGCTGCTTATCTGCAAGACCTTGGAGAGAAACAGAAGTTAATTCTTCAAAGGCCAACAGCCAGCTGAGAGACACCCGCCCCCCTTTCTCTTAACTTTACTGGTGAAGTGTATAAATTTCTTGGGTTTTTCATAATAAAGTGTCATTGGCTCAAGAAGCCTTTGTCCACTTCAGGTTTCTTTTCCAAAACGTCGTAACTAAAAAACTTGAGGAATTCATAGAGGGAAAGGAACCGCTGCAGATAAGGATCTGCAGAACGCCGCCTGCCTTTTGACCCATCTTTCTGAGGCTCCCGACCGCTAGTGGACTTGCCCCCCACAGGACTGAACCCCGCTGGTAACAAATTTGTAATTGACTTTTAAACTATCATATACATATTCAGAACTGAAAATTACAATATATAAAGTTAAGATGTTCATAAATTAAATGCAAGATTAAACATAGAAAACAAGAAAATAGTAAAATAAAAATAAAAACAAATTAATAAAACACCCACTGAAACATATAAGCATTGGAAAAATGGCGCGCGCGCGAGAGAGAGAGAGAGAGAGAGAGAGAGAGAGAGAGAGAAAGGGAGATAGGAAGAGAGATAAATATAGAAATATAAATGTTATTGAAGACCTTTTATTTTATTTTTGCAGTACTGGGGTTGGAACCCAGGGGAATTCTACCTCCAAGGTACACCTTTAACCCTATTTTTTTTATTTTTTATTCTTTACTTTGAAACAGGGTCTCACTGAGTTGCAAAGGACCTCACTAAGTAGCTGAGTCTGGCCATGAATCTCAATCCTCCTGTCTCAACCTCCCAAATGTTGGGATTACAAGTGTGTGCTACCATGCCTGGCCCTTGGAGACTTTTTTAGAAGGTCTAATATCAGTATTATTGCGGACCAAAAATTCAAGAAAAGAAAAATGGGAAAAATATATATTTGAATAGAGACTGGCTTAAAATTTGGCAATGTTGTTAAAAAAAATACCAGACTAGAAATTTGAGATTAATGAAGTAGAAACAGAATTGACAGAAAATCACACTAGCCACATCATAGTAAATCTGTTAAAAACTAGAGAAAAAATATATTAAAAAGTATCCAAAGGAAGATAGAATACTTTTTTTGAAGCAAACCTGAAATTCACTAGTGTCTTCAACTAAAACTTTGGAATCAGAAAACAATATAAAAAATGTTATGACACTGAAAGAAAAATAAATAAATAAATGCATTACCACCTAGTATTTTCTATGCCCAGTAAAAATAGCATCTAAAAGAAATGGTAAAATAATGGCAATTACTAACAAAGGAAAACTGAAATGATCAGATGACAGAAAATCTGCCTATAAGAAATAACAGAGAAAATGATTAAGGCTTAAGTTCCTAGGTTTGTGAGTGAAACTACTCCAGGGGTGGGAGGAAACTGACAAAAGAATAAAATGCATCAGAAAAAGTAATTAAATGGGAAAAATGAATATACATAGAACTAAAGAACAAGGACTGTAACACAACAGTGAAGGGGATAAATGGGTTCAAAATGTTCTAAAGTTCTAGAAGAATAGAGGAAATATTAAAAGTTACAACTTATATTAAGTTGTAAGTAAGGGATGAATATTTTAACCTCTAAAATAACTACTAATTGAACGTACTGTACATATCTTTAAAAAACAAAATTACAAGAAAGTACATAATTAATAAAAATATTGAAGAGAAAATGACTCAAATATCTCTGATTATTTAACATAAACAACCTAAGCATTCCAATTAAAGGACTATAATCATCATATTTGATTAGAAATAAGACAAAATAAAACACAAGTAATACTTTTATATTTCTCACCAAAGACACAGAAAGTTGAAAATAAAAAGAAAGATATTACAACAACATTAAGTATAAGAAAGTTGAGAGAGGTATACAAATATCAAAGTTTATGTTAAGCTATTAAAGTCATTCCACAATACCAAAGAGATATGGAAATAATGAGAGATATAACAATTGAATTTATCCTCAATAGCTTCAAAATATTAAATATAAAAATTGACAGAACTAAAACAAAGAATAGATAAATTGAAAAGTTGGTGGAAAACTTTAGCATACTTCTTTCTATTGCTGATGAACAGAGCAGAAAAGCAACCAGTAAGCATATAGAGATCTGCAGACAACAATTATAAACTCAATCTAAAGAAATACTCCTAGTAACTATAAATACATTATTCTTCCTCAAAAAGATAAGTAACTATTAGGAATAAGTTTACATTAACAAACTTACATATTTAAATTAAATAGATAATTTTTCTTAAAATATATATTATAAAACAAAAACTAAAGATAATTATTTTTTAAAAAACGAATCTCTTAGGGATCAACACTTCTCAAGAACTACAGATATAAAAGTTCGTGATCAAATATTAGCAAATACAGTTGAAAGTGATGGCACATGCTTGTAATTGCAGTATTTTGGAGGCTGAGACAGGAGGATTGTAGATTTGCAGGCAGTCTCAGCAACTTAGTGAAGCCCTCAGCAATTAAGTGACATTTCAAAATAAAAAATAAATATAAAATAAGGATAGGTGAGAGTGTAGCTCAGAGGTAGAATGTTTGTGGGTTCAGTCTCCAGTACCACAAGAAAAAAGTAATAAGTGTAGAAAAGCACTAAACAAAATTTAACCCCATTTGTGACAAAAAGCAAACTTTTAACAAATTAGAAATACAAAAAAATTTTCTTAATTTATTAACTATCTGTAAAAAGGACCTACAGAAAACATAATACTTAATGAATAGATATTCAATGCTTTATCTAGAAATGGTAATAATACAGGGATTCTCACTCTCCAACACTAGCTATATAGGACATTATACTGAATACTCTAGCCAGTGTAATGGTGCAAAAAAAAAAAGTGAAATAAGAGGCACAAAGATTGTAGAGAAAGGAACAAAACTCAACTCAAATTAGTTGAGCATAACTTGACTATATTCTAAGAAAATTAAATAATCTTATTAGAACTAATCACTGAACTTAACACGGTTGCTGGATACCAAGCGAATACTTTAAAAGTCAATTTTGGTTCTATGTACCAAAAATAAATAAAATAAACACTGCTAGTTTTACAACTTATAAAAGCTTTATTAAAAGCATCAAATATGTAGGAATAAATTCTACACCCAACCTGTACATAGAAAGCTTCAAATCATGTTGAGAGACTAAGAGTCCATCAATATATGAGTGGATTATTAAATCGTTGGATATATACGCAATGGAATTTTACTTAATCATGAAGAATAACAAAAATTATGTAATTTTCAGGAAAATAGATGGAAATTGAGATTATTATACTGAGATCAGTTGCACAAAGAGAACAGTCGTATGTGGAAGTTAGGAATAAATTAAGATACAGGAGTTACTCCAGGTAGAGGTGGAGAAACCCAGTAGAGTGATAGAGGGAATTTAAGGGAGGGGGGCTTTATTAAGAACTGACATCAAATGATGTCATGTACATGTAGGAAATTATCAATCTCAGTATCATGTACAGGGAAGGGGGAGGAGTGGGGTTAGATCTGAAGGAAAGCTCACCAAATACTTTGTGTATTTATGTCCCTATCACTCTGAACTTCATTATGATGTGATATAACAATGTACCAATAGAAGTATATTAAAAATGTTGAGAGAAAATAAAAATAAAAAGGGGTACTTATTTTTTAGCGGTGATAAATTGACCTGTTTTGCTTTCCTACGAAATAGCTAAAGAAATTGAAATAATATATGAATCAAATGTTGGATAATAAATGGTACAAGATTATGATCCTCTAGTGTAAAGAAACTAATAAGAGTTTGTTATGGTATGTAATTAAAAAGATAAATTTGCATATATAAGTGGCTTACCTATATCTCTGTAATAACCATATAGTGATATGGTTGATCAAAAATATAATTTATTACAAGAAATAAAATTGAAACATTGGTTATATCTGCTAAAATTAATGTATGTATATTCAGGAAGCTAGCAATTCTACTGGTTGGTATATAGCTGAAAGCATCATATATGTGTGCGTTCCCTAACATTAATATACTAGGATGTTACTATCAATAAAATACCCCCAAATTGTAAATACTCAAATGCCCACTAGGAGTAGAATGGATACATGGATTATTGAATAGCAGCAGCAATGAGAAATAGTCTACAGTTATACTTTACAACAGAGATGCATATCATAATATAATATTGAGAAAAAGAAGACTGAAACTAAAAGTAAATATAATTTGATATCCTTCCATAAAGTACAAAAAAGGTAAAAACTAATTGGGAAGAAGCCTGAATAGTAGCTATTGTTGAGTGTCAACAGTGAGCCAAAGGAACACAAAGGAAACTACTTAATGTTTGCAACATTTTACTCTTGGATTTGAGTAATAACATTAGTATATTAAATTTGTAAAAATTAATTGAGCTATAACTTTATAATATGTATAATTTTCTGTATTTAAATTCTACTCTAATAACATTAAAAATATATCAGGATTTTTCAATTCAGGTTGCGATTAAAATTTGCCCTAGAAATTTAATGGTGATTTATTTTTTATTTTCTATTCATTTATTTTTATGTGGATCATATTGAAAATGGCATACATTCAAGACTGTGCTTGGTGCCTTCTCTCCCCTCCACTTCCCCTCCCTCTCCAACAATGAGTGTCCAGGTTAACCATGCTACATTCATACTTTTATGCATATTCAGATGTAGCTCCTCCATTAATCAACTTCAGCCTTCTTTGTCTCCTACCCTTTCATTTCAGCTTTGCTGAGATTTCCCCTCCATTATATGGAGTCCCTCTGGTATTCCTAATACTCCCTAGTTTGGGCATATTAGAGAAAACATATGTCCCTTCTCTTTCTGATCTCACTTTACATAATGTTCTCCAGGTCTTTCCATCTTCTTTCAAATGACATTATTTTTTTCTTCTTTATAGCTGAATAGAATTGCATTGTGTGTATTTCTCATAATTTTGCAACCCATTCATCTGTTTCTACTCATCAAAGGAAACCATCAAGAACCTAAAGAGAAAGTCTACAGAATGGGAGATCTTTACCAGCCACCACTCTGATAGAGGGCTAATATCCAGAATACACAAAGAGCTTAAAATAATCTACACTAGCAAAACAACCCAATTAAGAAATGGGCAACTGAACTGAAAGGCACTTCACAAAAGAAAAGATACAAATGGCCAATAGATACATAAAAAGATGTTCAGCATCATTAGCCATCAGGGAGATGCAAATCAAAACTACACTGAGATTACATCTAACTCCAATCAGAGCATAAAAAAATCAAGTAACAAATTCTGGCAAGGATGTGGGGAAAGAGGAATTCTTTTACACTGTTGGTGGGAGTGCAAACTAGTTTAGTCGCTATGGAGATCAGTGTGGAGATTCCTTAGAAAACTGGGAATGAATCCACCATAGGATCCAGCTATACCACTCCTGGGTATTTTTCCAGAGTTTGAAATCTGAGAACTACAGTATCATATACATACCCATATATATAGCAGCACAATTTGTAATAGCCAAAATAATGGAACCAACCTAGGTCTCCATCAACAGTTGAATGGATTTAATGGTGATTAAAAAAACTTGAAAGTAAAATCTCTCAGACTTTTCAAAATAATAAAAAATAAACAAATATCTGCCTCACAGTACCAAAGTCTGACAAGGATCCACTGTCTCAATGAGAACTATTTGGAAAATCTCATTAATTCATTGGAATTTTGCATGTTTTCTTTTAATTCATTTTTCTTTCAGTTGAATGCTTAGCCTAAAAAGGTTTAAAATAGAATGGAGCTCACCACAGTTTTACTTTGCAAGTTCACTCTATAGTGGTATTTTCTTTGTATTAGTATGCATTACATTGTTAGTATGTATTACATTTCCTTTTGGGGAGGCATACCTATTGGTCTTTGGAAATCTAGTCCCCTCAGCACCACCAGCATGGCAAAAGAGAAAATGATTATAATACCAAGTGTTAGCAAAGATGTTATCTACTGGAACTTTCATACATTATGAAATGGCTGTGAAGCAGAGAAAGTTTCAACAGTCTTGAGAAGAATCAAAGAAAATTTCAAAGAGACAACATTTGAAACTACTCCATTTTATTAGAAGAGGCAGCCATATAATATAAGAAAATATGGACTGTGCCATATAGTAATAATGTGCATGTCTGTAATCCCATAGGCTGAGAAAGAAGGGGATCACAGGTTTGAGGCCAGAATACAGTAACTTACATACACACCTTGCCAATAAATACATGACAAAGTCTTTAATGTCATTAGCAATCAGAGAGATGCAAATCAAAACTACACTGAGATTCCATCTAACCTCGATTAGAATGGCAATCATCAGGAAGTCATACAATATGCTGGAACTCTTCTACACTGTTGGTGGAATTGTAAATTAGTTGCAGCCACTATTGAGATCAGTATAGAGATTCCTCAGAAAACTGGGAATGGATTCACAATATGATCCAGCTATACCACTTGTATTTTTCCAAAGGAACTGAAATTGGAATATTATATTATAATGATACATGCATATCTATGTATATAGCAGCATAATTAATAATAGTCAAATTATGGATCTGACCTAGGTTTCCATCAACAAATGAATGGATTATAAAAATATGGCACACACACCCAATAGAATTCTACTCAGAAATCAGAAGAACAAATTCTACTCAGAAGAACAAAATTATGTCATTTGCAGAAAAATTGAAGGACCTGGAGAAAATTTCATCAAGTTTAGCCAGTCATAGCAAGTGAAGGGTCATGTGTTTTCTCTCATATGTGAAATGTAGGGATTAATTGAAATATAGGAGTGACTTTAAATAATGGAGAAGAAACCAGTTTCTTCTAGGGACATGATCTAGGAGGGTGTGGGAAGAGGGGGAGAATTAAAGAAACATTTCTATCAACATTATGCATCCATATGAGCATATCAATGTCAATCTCATTATCGTGTATGAGGAAGCAGGGGGAGTAGAGAGGGAACTGAGAGAAAGATCACCAAGTTCTGTGTGCATGTATGCAATTATCACTCTAAACTACACTATGATGCAAGAATATATTGCACAAATAAAAGAATTAAAAATAAATTTATAAGTTGGTTGTGGTGGTGCATGCCTGTAATCCTAGCACTTGGGATGCTGATAAAGGAGCCTTGAAGGTTTGAGGACAGCCTCAGCAAGTAGTAAAACTCTCATAAGCCTAGAGAGACCCTAATTCTAAATAAAAATAAAATAAGGCTGAGGATATAGCTCAGAGATAGAATTCCCTGGGGCTCAATGATCAGTACCACAAAAATATATAAATAAATAAATTAGTTAATTAATAATAAAAGGTTTTTGAGTATAACTCAGAGATAGAATGTCCCTGGGTTTAGTCCCAAGCACCAAAAAAGAAAAAAAATTAGTCTAAGAGCTGTGGTGGGTCCAGGAGTAAATAAGTATTTTATTTATAATAAAATATTTGGATTATAAACAAAGCAAAAAGGGAGTTGCTAGGAAGATACATCAGAGATGAATATGCTACTGATTTTCAAGAAGAAAAAGGGTTAAGATTTTGAACTAGGGTAATGCTTGGTCTTATGGTTTGGATTTTCAACGTGCTCCAAAGACCCATATGCTAATGGCTTGGTCTCCAGACTGTGGTGATATTTGGAGGTGATGGATCCTCTATGAGGTGGGGCCTTGGGTTGTGCCCTTGAAGGTGATTTCAGGTCCTGGACTCCTTCTTTGCTTTATGGAGGCCAGAAGGTGAACAGTGTTTTCCTACCACACTCTTCACCATGAGGTTGTGCCTCACCAGAGACACCCAAAACAATAGGGCTCACCAATTGTGAATAAAGTCTTCTGAAACCTTGAACCAAAAATAAATAAAAACTTTCCTCCTTTGTTTATCTCAGGTATTTTTCACAGCCATTGAAGACTGGTGTCTTCAAGAACTATCCATTATTTTTGGACAGAGTTAATGAAGAGGATGCTACTTTTAAATATGGTGTCAGAAGCAAGGAGGGAAATAATGGGAAAATGAAAGTTGTAAGGCTTTATAAGTATCATGAAGACTCCTTTACCACAAATGATCTGAGAAATCATTGCAGTGTCTAATTGAGAGACGGTAAAATCTGCATATATATACTTTAAAAGTCTGGCTATTTATTGAGAAAAGATTGTGTTGGAGTAAAAATACAATGGGAAGACCAGTTAAATAAAAGGCTAATGCAGATATATAGATGAAATATTGAGAGATGGTGATTTTTTCCAGGAGGGTATCAATGTGATAGCTACAGAGGTAATATTGGATGGACAATAAGATTGCTATATTTGACAACAATTCTTGCCTACATATTTACCATATCTGGCATTCTTGATTTTTGTATGGATCCAAGTTTCTATGATATAATTTTTCTTCTGCTGGAAGAACTTCTTCAATATTTCTTGCATTGCTAATGTAGTAAAAATGAATCATCTCAGCTTTTGTTTTAAAAAGGTCTTTATTTTACATTGAGCTGTAAAAGGTATCTTTTTACACAGAAGAGAATTCTAAGTCGATGTTATTTTTCTATTTTGATCCTTTCAAGAGCCCTCTGCTTTCTGGTGGATATGGATTTTGACATTGAGTCTGCAGTGGCTCTTACCTTTGTTCCATTGTATTCCATATGTCTTTTTCTCTGGTTTCTTTTATAATTTTTTTTCTCTTTGCCACTGGTATCCAGCAATTTAATTATGACATACTTTGTTATGTATTTTATTTTATTCTTAAATTATGTTGGAGCATTTGCTGAGATTCTTGAGTCTTGAGTTTATAGTTTTAATTGAATTTAGAAAAATGTATACACTGTTTTCTCTCTCTTGTTTCTGCCTTTCCATACTTCTTGTATTCAAATGAAATGTAAGTTGAACAGTGCCGGTCATTTACTGGTCTGTCAGTTTTCAGTTTCTTCTTTCCTTTTCTGTGCTTCATTTTGGATAGTTTATTGGCATCTCTTTACATTTACTGACCCTTTCTTCAACAGTATCTAATTTGTTATAAAGACCTTATTTTGATATTCTTCTTAAAATTTTATTATAATTATTAATTTTTATAATTTTATTATGAAAATTAAAACTTGAACTTTACTTAGCAACATAAAAAGTGAAAGGCAAGTCACATTCTAAAATATGATCTGATATGTTTTCTTATTCTAATTACTAGAGCCCAAACTATTCCAAACAGTTTATTCCTCTAAAATATATTGTCACATTGATGAAAGAATAACCACCCTAAAATATGCATTTTGCCAAAAATCCCTATACAATCTGGGCTCATGTTCCTTCTCTGACCTTTCCCCCTTCATCTCTCCATTTCACTCATTCTACTCAGTCCTTACAGATGTCTTGGATTTTCCTGACTTGTTAGACATATTCTTGTCTCAGGTCATTTTGGGTGGCTGGATAGAATCTCATTCTGTGGATATTCCTTAGATAACTGGGAATAGATCCACCATATGATACAGTTCTTCCATTCCTGGATATTTTTCCAAAGGGGTTGAAATCAGAGAACTACAGTAACACATGCATACCTATGTTCATAGCAGCACAATTTGTAATAGCCAAAATATGGAACCAACCCAAATCTCCATCAACAGATGAATGGGTTGCAAAATGATTAGGAAATACACACAATGGAATTCTATTCTGTTTTAAAGAAGAACAAAATCATGGCATTTGCAAGAAGATGGAAAGACCTGGAGAACACTATGTTATGTGAGATCAGCCAAGCACAGAAAGAGAAGGGACATATATTTTCTCTAATATGCTCAAACTAGGGAGCACTAGGGATACCAGAAGGACTCCAGATAATGGAGAGAAAATCTCAGCAAAGCTAGCATGGAAGGAGAGGAGAGGAAGAAGGCTGAGGTTGATTAATGAAGGAACTACATCCAAATATGAGTAAAAGTATGAATATAGCATGGTTAACCTGTACACTCATTGTTGGGAGGGGGAAGGGAAAACAGAGGAGAGGGTATCAAGCACAATTTAAATGCATACCATTTGTAATAAAAAATAAAAAATAATGCTATGCAGACATACATGAAATTATCAATACCAATAGCAGTGATATATCTGCAGAAGTGGAGAAAGGGGATAGGGTTTGGAGGCAAGCACCCTAAGGACTGTGCACATGTGTGTTTCTCTCACTTTATCCCTCATTAGGATGTATAATTATAGTGCACCAATAAAAGTATTTTTAAAAGTCTCTGGGGACTCTGGGCCCCAGGCAGAACTGCGCGTAGCACGCCAGACCCCTGGAGAAACCGGACCCAGTAAGACGCTGGGTTCTGGGCGGGGGTCGCGGGCTGGGCACGCCAGATGGGGCCCGGGTCGCGGGACTCTGGGCCCCTGCCGAACTGCGCGTAGCACGCCAGACCCCTGGAGAAACCAGACCCAGTAAGACGCTGGGTTCTGGGCAGGGGTCGCGGGCTGGGCACTCCAGATGGGGCCCTGGTCGCGGGACTCTGGGCCCCAGGCCGAACTGCGAGTAGCACGCCAGACCCCTGGAGAAACAAGGCCCAGTAAGACGCTGGGTTCTGGGCGGGGGTCGAGCACAGGGCACGCCAGCTGGGGCCCAGATCGCGGGACTCTGGGTCCCGGCCGAACTGCGAGTAGCACGCCAGACCCCTGGAGAAACCGGGCCCAGAACAGAAAAAGATAAAGAAAAATATCGGAGAGGTGGTAAGAAAGCCGTTATGGATGCCAGGACACTGGAGATGCAGACAAAACTTATCTAAATGCACTGGAACTTATGGAAAAATTCGCCGTGAAAGAGGACTGCTATTTCTCTATATTGTTAAGAATCTCAGACATCACATATAAGGAGAGAGTTTAGCGGAGACCAAGGAGAAATGCGGTGTTGAAAGAGTTCTTCGCGATGGTGGTGGAGACTTGTATTCAGGAGAAGCAGAAACCGGATCTTACCAACTTTATTTTTTTGGAGAAATTACACTAAATGTCGAATGCTACCATCACGCATGCTTAGGAACACTGGACAACATTCAGAGTGGAAAAAGAGCCTGGGAAGGATTTGAAACGGTGGAGGCAGTGGCAATGCCAGTGGCCAATATTCGGGGGAGGCAGAGATCTGATACATTACACCTGGAACCTTTGAAATAATAACCACAGAGACAGTGATCGGAACCTGCTGAGGGGTTAGGCGGGCGCCGGGGCCAGTGGCCGACATCGGAGCTTGCTGTGAGGCAAGGCCACTACTGAGGCCTCCGTGACCGGGATTGGAACCTGCAGAGGGGTTAGACCGATGCTGGGGCCAGCGAGGCCGGCATTGGAGCCTGCCATGATGCAAGGCTTGTGCTAGGACCTCCGAGGTCGGGTCCGGAACTTGCTGAGGGGTTAGGCCGGTGCTGGGGTCAGCGAGGCCGGCATCGGAGCCTGCCGTGAGGCAAGGCCAGTGTTGGGGCCCCCGAGGATGGGACCGGAGCCTGCTGAGGGGTTAGGCCGGTGCTGGGGCCAGCGAGGCTGGCATCAGAGCCTGCCATGAGGCAAGGCCGGTACTTGGGCCTCCGAGGCCAGGATAAGAGCCTGCCGAGGGGTTAGGCCGGTGCTGGGGCCTCCGAGGCCAGGATAAGAGCCTGCTGAGGGGTTAGGCCGGTGCTGGGGCCAGCGAGGCCGGCATTGGAGCCTGCCTTGAGGCATGACCAGTGCTGGGGCCTCCGAGGCCGGGATCGGAGCCTGCCGAGGGGTTAGGACACTGCTGGGGCCAGTGAGGCCGGCATCGGAGCCTGCCTTGAGGCAAGGCCGGTACTGGGGCCTCCGAGGCCAGGACAAGAGCTTGCCGAGGGGTTAGGCTTGTGCTGGGGCCAGCAAGGCCGGCATCGGAGCCTGCCTTGAGGCATGACCAGTGCTGGGGCCTCCGAGGCCGGGATCGGAGCCTGCCGAGGGGTTAGGCCGCTGCTGGGGCCAGCGAGGCCGGCATCGGAGCCTGCCGTGAGGCAAGGCCGGTACTGGGGCCTCTGAGGCCGGGATCGGAGCCTGCCGAGGGGTTAGGCCGCTGCTGGGGCCAGTGAGGCCGGCATCGGAGCCTGCTGTGAGGCAAGGCCGGTACTGGGGCCTCCGAGGCCAGGATAAGAGCCTGCTGAGGGGTTAGGCCGGTGCTGGGGCCAGCGAGGCCGGCATCGGAGCCTGCCTTGAGGCAAGGCCAGTACTGGGGCCTCGAGGCCAGGATAAGAGCCTGCCGAGGGATTAGGCCGTTGCTGGGGCCAGCGAGGCTGGCATCGGAGCCTGCCGTGAGGCAAGGCCGGTACTGGGGCCTCCGAGGCCAGGATAAGAGCTTGCCGAGGGGTTAGGCCGGTGCTGGGGCCAGCGAGGCCGGCATCGGAGCCCGCCATGAGGCATGACCAGTGCTGGGGCCTCCGAGGCCGGGATCGGAGCATGCCGAGGGGTTAGGCCGGTGCTGGGGCCAGTGAGGCCGGCATCGGAGCCTGCCGTGAGGCAAGGCCGGTACTGGGGCCTCCGAGGCCAGGATAAGAGCCTGCCAAGGGGTTAGGCCGGTGCTGGGGCCAGCGAGGCCGGCATCGGAGCCTGCCTTGAGGCATGACCAGTGCTGGGGCCTCCGAGGCCGGGATCGGAGCCTGCCGAGGGTTTAGGCCACTGCTGGGGCCAGCGAGGCCGGCATCGGAGCCTGCCTTGAGGCAAGGCCGGTACTGGGGCCTCCGAGGCCAGGATAAGAGCCTGCTGAGGGGTTAGGCCAGTGCTGGGGCCAGTGAGGCCGGCATCGGAGCCTGCCTTGAGGCAAGGCCGGTACTGGGGCCTCGAGGCCAGGATAAGAGCCTGCCGAGGGATTAGGCCGGTGCTGGGGCCAGCGAGGCCGGCATCGGAGCCTGCCGTGAGGCAAGGCCGGTACTGGGGCCTCCGAGGCCAGGATAAGAGCTTGCCGAGGGGTTAGGCCGTTGCTGGGGCCAACGAGGCCGGCAGCGGAGCCTGCCGTGAGGCATGACCAGTGCTGGGGCCTCCGAGGCCGGGATCGGAGCATGCCGAGGGGTTAGGCCGGTGCTGGGGCCAGCGAGGCTGGCATCGGAGCCTGCCGTGAGGCAAGGCCGGTACTGGGGCCTCCGAGGCCAGGATAAGAGTCTGCCAAGGGGTTAGGCCGGTGCTGGGGCCAGCGAGGCCGGCATCGGAGCCTGCCTTGAGGCATGACCAGTGCTGGGGCCTCCGAGGCCGGGATCGGAGCCTGCCGAGGGGTTAGGCCGCTGCTGGGGCCAGCGAGGCCGGCATCGGAGCCTGCCGTGAGGCAAGGCCGGTACTGGGGCCTCCGAGGCCAGGATAAGAGCTTGCCGAGGGGTTAGGCCGGTGCTGGGGCCAACAAGGCCGGCAGCGGAGCCTGCCATGAGGCATGACCAGTGCTAGGGCCTCCGAGGCCGGGATCGGAGCATGCCGAGGGGTTAGGCCGGTGCTGGGGCCAGCGAGGCCGGCATCGGAGCCTGCCGTGAGGCAAGGCCGGTACTGGGGCCTCCGAGGCCAGGATAAGAGCCTGCAAAGGTGTTAGGCCGGTGCTGGGGCCAGCGAGGCCGGCATCGGAGCCTGCCTTGAGGCATGACCAGTGCTGGGGCCTCCGAGGCCGGGATCGGAGCATGCCGAGGGGTTAGGCCGCTGCTGGGGCCAGCGAGGCCGGCATCGGAGCCTGCCTTGAGGCAAGGCCGGTACTGGGGCCTCCGAGGCCAGGACAAGAGCCTGCCGAGGGGTTAGGCCGGTGCTGGGGCCAGCGAGGCCGGCATCGGAGCCTGCCTTGAGGCATGACCAGTTCTGGGGCCTCTGAGGCCGGGATCGGAGCCTGCCGAGGGGTTAGGCCGCTGCTGGGGCCAGCGAGGCCGGCATCGGAGCCTGCCTTGAGGCAAGGCCGGTACTGGGGCCTCTGAGGCCAGGATAAGAGCCTGTCAAGGGGTTAGGCCGGTGCTGGGGCCAGTGAGGCCGGCATCGGAGCCTGCCGTGAGGCATTACCAGTGTTGGGGCCTCCGAGGCCGGGACTGGAATCCTGCCAAGGGGTTAGACTGGTGCAGGGGCCAATGGCCAGCATCGGAGCCTGGCATGAGGCAAGTTCACTCCTGCGGCCTCCAAGGTCGGGACCAAAGCCAGCTTAGGGGTTTGACCGGTTCAGGGGCCAGCGAGACCAGAACTGGGTCCTCCCATGAGGCAAGGCCGCTGCGTGAGCCAGCGAGGTCTGGATCAGTCCACTGAGTAGCCAGGCCACTACTGGGACCATCAAGAGTGGGATTGGTACTTGCAACGCAGCATGCACAGAGAAATATCGCAGAAAATATAAATCAGACCCTTCTCTTAATCAGCAATAACTAGGAGGAAACGGGCAACAGGAAGAGGTTGAGCTATAGAAAGGGCCCTATAGTGAAGCAACTAATGTGACCAATCAGAGGGTATGTAATACTGGAGGACGGAGCCTCTTTAAAATGCAGGAGGTACATAAACAAATGTATCAAAGTAAATCACCAAAGAAGTGTGGGATGGAGGGAGGGGGAGGGAATGGGACGGGGGCTGGAGGAGGGCTAATTGGATGATGTGTGCTTGTATATCCTCTCAAGTCTTGTACTCCAATGTGATTGATATATGACTACAATGCACCAATTTAAAAAATAAATTAATTAAAAAAAATAAAAAAAATAAAAGTCTCTAAAAAATCAAAATAAAAAATAAAAGGAGCTAGAGTTATGGTGCAGAGGTAGAATGTCCCTGGGTTTGATCCCCCATACCACAGTAAAAACTTCTCAATCCATTTTTTCTCAATAAATATATATACCTGAGAAAGGAATTAATTAATTTCTCTATGAAAAAAACCTTTCAGTGGTTGCTTGTAAACTAGAGAACATTAATATTAAGAGTGTTCATAAGTCACACAAAATCTTCCTGGCACAATCGATATTGGCCCCTCCTTTTCCACCTTCTGTCATGCCACCTTTTTCCATTAAGATTGTGTCCTGCTGTTTGTCACTGCCTGCATGCTCCATGCTCCCTTATACTTCTGTGTTGCTGCTGGGGAAGCCGCCTGTGTGCTCACTATTGGCCTGCTCTCGGCTGACCTTGAATATTCAACCTACTTACCTTTGTCTTCAAGCTCCTCATAACTAGATTTATCAGCCATCATTTCACTTACCATAATTGTGATGTAGAACTGAGCTTAATGATTACTTTTATTTCTCATATTTACTTTTTTATTGATATAGCAAATATTTATCAACCATAAACTTCACAAGTCTCTTGACCAGGTGTGTTGATACAAAGATAAATAAACCAAATATTTTAGTTGGATGCTTTGAAGCCTTTGAAAGCCTCACAAACATTTAGGATTAAGGCTTGGCCCCTGTCCAAAGCACTGTGCACTCTTGTTCTTCTTTTCTCCCTCCCTCCATTATTTGTGGCTCTTTGGAAAGAATATGGGGGAGATATAGACTCAGATCCAGTTTCCTTACTTATTTTTATGGTAACCTTGACCAATTTATCTGAATTTCTGTTTTAATTTATCTATTTAAAATATGGATATAAATATACCAGACAGAGTTTTTGTAATAATTAGAAGGGAAAAAGATCTTAAAGTGCTTTCTCCAGAAAAGCACTGGTGGTCTTGTACAAAATGATTCTTTTCCTTTTCTACATAAGTTTCAACTCAAATATCATTTGATCAATCAATCTTCAATTACTCCCCAATACTACATAAAGCTGTAAGTCAGTCTTTTCTTTTTGCTATTACAACACTTTGTATTACTTATTAACACATAATAATTTATTTATTATTTTGATTTCTGTAGTTTTGTTCCTCTACAACAGTGCAAAAAATTTGAAGTCAGAAAGGTTTTATTTCTTATTTATTTTTAAATGCTAACACACCACTTAGTATATACTATGAAGTCAAGAAACACTAAAAATAAATGGATGAATAGGTTCTTAATGCATGGAAATAGAAGAAAAAAAAATGAGTGATAGTACAATGAAGCCAGCAATATCCACACTTAAAGAAAGCAACTCAAAGACCAGGCCAGAGTCCTGATTCACAAACAGAAGGATAGTTTCTGTTTACAAATGATATAACATTTAGTTGGAAATATTTTTCTTCCAAATGGAAGCTCAGGAGGAAAATGTCTAAGGCAAAAACTCCTTAAGCTATGAAGAAAAGAAATGGAAACTTGAAACCATGTACTAAGCCACATTTCAACATAAGATAAAATACCTAGTTAAACTTTCTGTGCTCATGAGAGAGGAAGTTTATAAATGCTGGAGGCTCTAAAAGTGTGAACTTCATCTTTTTATATTTCAAAAATTCTTTAATCCGCTAGAGGTTTTAGGTTTTTTTCTTTTAATGTTTCTGCTATGTTCCTATTCCATATAAAATATACTAAGGTTTCAAACAGGTATAAATCAATGCATTTTTCTATCTGAATATCCAGAGTTTTTTTTTAACTAGCACTAGAGACATTCTGAACTGAATAATTTTTTTGTTGTGGTAAGTTGTCCTGAGCATTACAGAATGTTTTCTATCATTCCTATACTCTTTTCACTGGATGTCAATAGTATTCCTACTCCCCATCCCCAATGGAACAACCAAGAATGTCTTCAAACATTACCAAATGTTTCCTGTGTGACAAAATTGTCCCCTGGTTGAGAATCATTGCCACCAACCCTTAATTGACTGCTGGTTATTGTCAATTAAATAGTAGATATTGTTAATACTTCTTTTGCTTAGACTACCAAGTCTTATTGTTTGATATTTCTTCTTTTCAGACTCACGGAATTTTGATATTGCTCTTTCTTACTCTATCAAGTCATTTTTTTGTGCCAAAAAAGTCTTGGATGACATATTGTTTAATAGCATGAGATTCAAAGCTGAGCTGTTGTAAGAAAAATCACAGGAGACTGATATGAATGAGGCAATGAGGAACACTACCTTTAGCTCTTCATAAGAGGATATGAAAGAAAAAGCATCAACCACCTGGAGAGGACTGATGGCAAAGCTGTCCTCAGAGCAGAGGCAGGTTTACATAACAGGAAAATCATAAAAAAAAGGGGCATGTGGAAAGTTTTGCCAATAACTCATCCTAAGATTGAAATAGAACAGTAAAAAAAATTCAGAGGATGGGTAAATGTGGAAGATGGTATCAGTATAAGGGATCTAGAGAGTTGCATGCAATTATGGTCTGAAGAATGCTGGATAACTGCAGAACCCTGGAGTTTTTATGGTGATGTCATTTGTAAACAGAACTAAAGAACATGAAAAGTGCTAAAAGTTGTACTGCAAATAAATAGAAGTGATGTAGGATAGAATAAATAAATAAATAAATAAATAAATAAATAAATAAATAAATAAAAAGTTTAGTGATAGAAATGGATAGAAAACATAACTTTAATATAAAAACCTGGTATTAAAGTTCCTTTACTCTCCAAACCATTTCTCTTTCTCAGATCTGTTTCTCCCAAGATCCTGGGAAATCTTTAAATCCTTAAATCTTAAACCTAACCAAAAAATAAAATAAAATAAATCATAGTTGCCCTGTGCACTGTTAAAAGACAGATATTTTGATATCAGATAAGATATTTTGAGATATGATACAGAGTCCTATACTTATAATGTACAGGACTCTACTGGTTAACTATTGACCAGTTAATGGAGATCATGGTTAGCCTCAGGACCCTAAAACCATCTAAGACTACTCGACTGAGGTTATCATATACTGTCTCCTGCCTACCCTGCATAAAAGTCCCCTCAAAGCCTTTTCTCCTTGAGGGAGCCCACATTATCCCTTGAATATGTATTTTCTACTTTCCTAAATAAAACCCTATGTCTGTGGTGTGACTTTTATATGCTGAAATTCTTTTCTATCACATAAAATGAGGACCCTACAGATCCTGAAGTGATTTTCCCTCTTTGGGAACTCCTCTAATTCCTTATGAAATCAATTTTCCTCCCATGACAGAAGGACAATTCTGGAATATATAGCACTCTGGGGGTCCCTGATGGAATAGAGGCCAATTGTCTTAGCATATCCATTCTACTATAATATAACACCATAGAGTGAGCTACATATATAACAGAAATACATCTTCTACTTTGAGGCTGAAGAGTCAAAAATCAAGGCAGTGTCATTTAGTGTTGTTAACTGTGAGTCTCAAAAGGTCCTGAGACTTCTGATCACACCCTCCCACAGCAAGAAGAGATGAAAGAGCAAAGGGTCAAGCCCTTTGTAAGAGCTCTGCCTTCAACATTCAGTCACTCTCTAAAAGTCCCCTTTAATGCTATCACATTGAGTCTTAGATCCTATCATATAAATTGGGCATGGGAGACATGTATTTATAATATCACACTGGAGAAGAGGCAGCTTATGGGAACCATTGTGATATCCTGATATCACCCATATTAATATTTGTTTCATAATCACTCTTCTTCAAGTAATAATTATCTTTACTCTAACTCAGCTACCCCTTTTATGGCCATGTCATATTACCATATAACTACTGATGATTGAAACTTCTGTATGGGCTTAATTTTAAGCATATTTTTTGTACTGAGAATTGAACCTAGGGACATTCTACCTCTGAGCTACACTTCCAGCCATTTTTATTTTGAAACAAGTTAATGAGGCTCTCGTTAAGTTGCTGTTGCTG
The DNA here is from genome assembly GCF_963383645.1 of Muscardinus avellanarius. NCBI lineage: Eukaryota > Metazoa > Chordata > Mammalia > Rodentia > Gliridae > Muscardinus > Muscardinus avellanarius. The sequence continues at coordinate 147,137,678 of NC_137786.1, forward strand.
GCATTGAACCCACGATCTTCCTATTTCAGCTTCCTAAGTACTGGAATTACAGACATGCACCACCCTTCCCAGCTCAATAACCATACATTTTAACAACTTTCTATCTAACTCATTTCTTGCAGTTCTCTGATGCAAATAATTTATCAAACCAACAGGAAAGCTAAAATGTATTTATTAATATTTTATTTTTCCTTACCCCCTTATGTCTTCCTTCCCCTCCATAAACTCTCTAAAACACCATGATAGGTCATTATATTTATCTGTTTGTATCCTCTACTCTTTTCCTTTTTAAATTTTCACTTCTGTAAAGCAAAACAAAAGTTGAATTTAAATAGTAAACTATTTGATTAATGCATACTGTATTTCTTTAGTATATTTATTCTTTTTATATGATTTTATACCTTATTTTCCTTAAAATCCAAACATCTTTTCCCTGTTGTTAAGTTCACTTAATAACCGTTCTTCTAATACTATGAAAATAATAAGAATACTCAGGAGAAACTTCTTATTTATAATTCCCATCATCCCATTTATTTTTGCCTGTATCTGTGCTCAGGGTATCTGTCTCCTATCTCTTTCAATGGATATAATATCAGTGATCTTAGTAAGTACCACACACTATACCTTAACAATAGATCATAGTCAGTCTAATACTTAAGGACATTGTTCTAGTACTTTTTTATGTCATTAGTTATGTTCATCACTATTGGAATTTTCTTATCAATTGAGAAATAGGCTCTTCTTACTTTCATTTTTGTTAAAATACTCTTTTAAAAATTTTTTCTTTTGGTGCATTGTAGTCATACATCTTAATGGAGTTCAAGATGATAGAGGCATACATGCACACATCACCCAATTAACCATTACCCAATTTCCATCCTATTCCCTCTCCCTTCCTCCTTTTCATATTTGGCTTAGTGATTGACTTTGATATGTTTGTGAATATACATCATGTACATTAGAGAATTTTTCTCTTTCCCCTTCCCATCCCCCTCAGTTAGAAAACCAAACTACCAAACTAATGCATGTGTATCTATGTTCATAGCTGCACAATTCACCTTTGCCAAACCATGTTATCAGCCAAGATGTCCAACAACAGATGAATGGATTACAGAACTATGGGATATGTACACAATAAAATTTGATTCAGCCACACAAAAGAACAAAATTACATTTTTTTACATAGAAATTGATAGACCTGGAGAACGTTACGCTAAGTAAGATTAGTCAGTCACAAAAAATAAAATTCTCTTTTGACATCGTTTTTCCTTTCAACTATGAATCCATTTATTCTCTATATACCAAAAATCCTTGAAAAAGTTTTCTGTACTTTCTGTTTCCAGTTTTTTTTTTTTTTTTTTTTTTTTTTTTTTTTTTGTGGTACTGGGGGTGGAACCCAGAGGCTTTCTACCTCCGGGCTATACTCCCAGACCTTTTTATATTTTATTTGGAAACAGAGTCTCACTAAGTTGCTGAAAGCCTCGCTAAGTAGCTGAGGCTGGCTTTGAACCCGTGCCATCCTCCTGTCTCAGCCTCCCAAGAGCGGGGATTACAAGCGTGCGCCACCACACCCAGCTTGTTTCCAGTTTTTCTACTCTCATTCCACCTTAAACACATTCTGATCTTTTCTAACACTTTGCTAAAACTTATCAAGTTTTCCAGTGACTTCTAAATCCCCAATCATTGCAATTGACCTAAATGTAGCATAAATCCTGATTCATTTTAGTTGACTTAAGCATTTAACATAGTTGATTAGTCCTTGCTCCTTGTGTTTGAAACACTTAAGTTGCCTACTAGAATGCTCTGCTGGTTTTCCTTCTACCTCTCTAGGTAACCCTAACCCTCACCCTAACTCTAACCCTTTATCTCTTTCATTAATTATTTCTAATTGGCCAGCTTCTTAATATCTGCATGTGCCAGGGCTTAGTGCTGGGGTCTTTCCTCTCCTCAAATTATGCCCATTTCCTTGGTAATATGATTGAGAATTATGGCTTCAGACACAATCTAAATCTGTTGATAATTCTCACACTTTCATATCCAAGTCGTACTACTATAAACTTCAGACTGATATATTCATCTGTTTACTCAACATCAACCACTAGATGTCTCAAAATTAACATGGCCAAAAAATTATTTCATTTTTCACATCATAAAAAGACAACCCAATTATTTTAGACACTTAAAAGGCATTCCTATAGTCATCCTTGGATTCTCTCTTTCTCTTGTTCTAGACATCAAATGCACCAACACCTTCAGAATTGTTTCTCAACATCACCATCAATGTTTGAGTCCAATATTGCAATAGCACACTAATTTAGTTCTTTTATTTTACCCCTGACCACCTATAGTTTTTTCTCAATATTATATCTAAAAATCTCATTCAAAACTATACTTGCTCAATACACCTCAATAAATTTCAAACTGACAGAGAGAGGCTTAAATTATTATACCTGAAAGGATTACACAATTTGTTTTTTCCTCAATTTATTTTCTTCTCTGCTCTCATCTATAACTGTTTTTCAAGTTACTCATCTCTGATCATGAAAGATCCCTGAGTTCTATCATGTATGCTGAGCAAGCATCATTGGACTTATTGTTCTCTCTGATTGTACATTGACTTCACAGATAGGTGCATGGCTCACTTCCCCACCTTCTTCACTACATTTGTGCCACCTGAAGCCAGACTTGACTATACTAACTTAAATCCCCCCTCTCTCAAAACCATCACCATTTGTTTTCTTGTTTTATTTTTTATCACACATGTCAATGTAATATTTAATCAATTCATTTATTTGACTAGTTAGTTATATGTTTTTCTCTTGAGAAGGTTAAATGAATAATACTGGTTCCGAGTATAAATTTTACTGAGGTTTAGTTTGAGTTAATATTTTCATCAGTAATAAAAAATGGCTTTAAAGGGGAAGCCATTATTTCTGACAAAACCAAAGAAGGAAAAAGAATAAAGAACTTAGCATTACTAAGGTTTTACATTTGCTGTCAACAATCAAACCTAAAAATTTGATTTAAAAGTCTCATTATGCATGTCATCATTTGTAGAAGCCTTATTTCATAAGTGATTTATGCTGTCATTTTTCTAATAGTATGACAAAGTTAAATGCAGGAAGCAATCATAAAGGAAAAGAGACATTTGGAAAAATGATGCGTTTTTAAACTAAACTTTTATATAATGCAAAGTAGAAATAGAAAAAGAAGTAAATATGCTTTAGCTGAACCTTATTAAATAAAACGTTACTGATTTTAAAAACTATAGAAATACTAGGGCTAGAAATAGTTCAAACGAGTTCAATTCACTGCCCAAATAACAAGAAATAGAAAATAACTGGCATCCAGATAGAGACATCTAACTGGAAAATTACCAGTTAGGCTGCAGACTGTTTTTTATATAAAATTAAAATATAAACAAGTAATTTATATAACTAATAAAAAGGAAAGAAAAATATAATATTTTATTGTTTTTATATATCTGCCTGTACTTAATATTATGAAATACACTATGGATATGAAAAAAGATAGCATAAGAGCTCAGGTGACTGTGCTAGGCTTAAACTAGGAATTAAAAGTTACTGCAAAGGTTGTTTTTAATATGATAATGGAAGAGATAATTTGGAAATAGAGTATAGCAAGAGTAATGGTTCATAGATCATGGTTCTGACATAGAAAGGTTGAGGAACAATCAAACACTGGCAATGCAGACTGAAAGACAAATGAAATTATAAACCTCTTTAGTAATTTCTTTATAGCTAAAAAATTAATGTCAACTATGTGATCCTTAGTTCACAAAAGTTCATAGCAGATGTGGACTGAGAACATAGATTGAGCAAAACAAAGACTTAAAAAAAAAACTTGATAGCTGGGCGTGGTCGCACACCCTTGTAATCCCTCGCTTGGGAGGCCGAGACAGGAGGATCGTGCAGGTTTGAAGCCAGACGTGCTGGCTTAGGAGACCCTGTTTCCAAATAAAAATATAAAATAGGTCTGGGAGTGTAGCCCGGAGGTAGGAGGGCTTCGAGGAACCCCAGTACCACACACACATACACACACACAAAAAAAAAAAAAAAAAAAAAAAAAAAAACTTGATAATATTCTGATTTTAGCCTCTTTGGAAAAATACTCAGGAGTGGTATAGTTGAATCATATGGTGGATCCATTTCCAATTTTCTGTGGCATCTCTACACTGATCTCCATAGCAACTGTACTCACTTCCAATCTCACCAACAATGTAGAAGAGTTCCTATTACTCCACATTCTCACCAACCTTCATTGTTGTTTGACTTTTTGATTACTTCTATTCTGACTGGGATTAGATGGAATCTCAGTGTAGTTTTAATTTGCATCTTCCTGATTGCTAGATGTTGAACATTTTTTCATGTATTCTTGGCCATTTGTATTTCTTATTTTGTGAAGTGTATATTTAGTTCAATTACCCATTTCTTGACTGGGTTGTTTTTTTAGGATTATGTCTTTTAAGTATGAATATATGCATATCCATGTTTATGAAGCACAAGTCACAATAGCAAAATTATGAAAACAACCTAGCTGTCCCACAAAAGACGAATGAATTACAAGATTGTGAAATTATACACACAATGGAATTCTACTCAGTAATAAAGAGGAACAAAATTATGCTATTTGCAGGAAAATGAATGAACCTGGAGAATATTATGTTAAGCGAGATTAGTCAGTCACAAAAAATGAATATTCATATGTTTTCTCTCATATGCAGAACCTGGGGAGTAATCAGGATGCCAGAGGGACTTCAAATAATGGAGGAGAAAGTGTAGTGGAGCAAGAGAGGTTGTCTAGGGGAAGATGGGGGCAGAGCAAAGAGGAAGAATGATGGAAGGAATCACATTGATAACATATACTTGTGTGAGAATACCAAGGCTAGTCTCAATATCCTGTATGGGAAAAGGGAGGAGAGAGGAGAGGGAACTGGAAGAAAGCCCACCAAGTGTTGGGTGAATGTATGTCACTACCACTATAAAATACATATTATGTGAGACTATAATGCATGAATAAAAATAAAAAATAAAGTAACATCTTAAAGTTATGTAAAATTTGAAACTTTTAGAATGACCTTGCTATAGCAGATGTTTAAGAACTAGGTAAATTAAAATCTGACAAGTGGTTGAATGGTTAGTGCTAGACACTGGGTAAAAAATATTTATACCCACCATTATCTAATAACTTAGGTATACTTTTTGTTCTGATATCACAGATAAGAGATGGAAGAAAGTGAAACCGCCAGGCGTGGTGGCACACGCTTGTAATCCCCGCGCTTGGGAGGCAGAGACAGGAGAATCGCGCAGGTTCGAAGCCAGCCACGCGAGCAGGTAGAAGGGCTTCCAGGAACCCCAGTACCACCAAAAAAAAAAAAAAAAAAAAATCTACCGGATGTTGTTTGCTTTGGCTACTATGAGGCTTAGCACCTAATTAAAAGTCTCAACTGGTATCATTAAAAGAAAAACTTGATAACAGTTTTGGTAAAGCTCAAAAGCCAGATTAAGGTAGAATTCAATAAAGCATCCTGGAGAGATACTGGGAAAAGTAAAGAGAGTAAGGAATTTGGCTGCCTAAGATAGAAGAGGAAACACAAGAGGAGTGTGTGTGTGTGTGTGTGTGTGTGTGTGTGTGTGTGTTTCTTAATTGAGGGCAATAAAAGGCTTGTGAGATACTAAAAAAGATATAGAACTAATAAAATAATTTGATGCAGGAGATTGCAAATTGTGTTTTATGCATGTACAAATATGTCACAATGAAAACCACCATTTTGTATGGTTAATAATTAAAAAAGAAAAGAAAGAATAAGAATGCCTGGAGCAATGTCCATGAATAGGAAAGAGAGAGTGTGATATAAACACAAATGCAAGAGTTTAGAGTTTCTTCAGGTCACTGAGAAATAGAAAGAGAAAGCAAGAATTTGTAGGTACAGAAATAGGCAGGTTATTAGATGTAATGTTAAAAATAGTTCCATGAATTTTTACGAAATGGTTTTCTTGATTCTCATTCAAGATTATATGCTTTGTACTTTTAAATAAACATATCAGTGTTGCTTCTATAATTTTATAATGATGCATCTTGTATTACTTATGTGCTTTGCTATGTGATTTCATATTTTACATAGTAATTAAAATTCTTTTTGATGAAGAACATTTAATTGATATTTATTCTCCATTTTTGGTTTACTAGGATTATAGAATTTAGAATACAAAATACTATCTTTTAAATTACATTAAATGTGTGATTCCAGTGCGGAATATGATTAATATACCCTCTTCCGTCTCTATTATACAGTAAATGGGGACTCTGACCTTGGAAGAGCAAGCATTGCTTTCTGAATGATTATTTCTTAGTGAAGATAGCAGAGGAAAAAAAAGAACTATTTAGTTGGTTGGCCTATTATAGAACTGAATTAAAATGATAAAATAATTAAATTAATTTCAGCATTCAGGAGGCTGAGACCGGAGGATCATGGTTAACAGACAGCCTCAGCTACTTAGCAAGGCCCTTGGCAATTCAGTGAGAGCCTGTTTCAAAAATAAAAAGACTAGCCCGGCATAGTGGCACACGTTTGTAATCCCTGCGCTTGGGAGGTGGAGACAGGAGGATCGTGCTGGTTTGAAGCCAGCCATGCTGGCTTAAGAGACCCTGTTTCCAAATAAAAATATAAAAATAGGTCTGGGAGTGTAGCCCGGAGGTAGATGGGCTTCCAGGAACCCCAGTACTACCACCACAAAAAAATAAAATAAAATAAAAAATAAAAAAAGACTAGTGTGGTGGTGCACGATTTTAATCCCAGCACTTGGAAGCTGGAGACAGGAGGATTGCTCAGGTTTGAAGCCAGCCTCAGCTACTTAGTTAGGTATACCCCCCAGATCTCTTTATTTTTTATTTTGTAATGCATTCATTTGTTGATTGACATCTTGGCTGGTTTCATAGTTTGACAATTGTGAATTGTGCAGCTAGAATAAGGAACCAAAAACACAAATTATTTTTATATATAATATAAATGCATCTGAAGAATATATATATATTATATATATATACACACACACACACACACACAATATTTGCATATGATGTGTGTGTAGTAAGTTGATTTTAATGTAACTGGAAGGCAATTCAATATTCATATGAGAATAAAATCATCTTTGATTCATATACTATATCATGTATAACTTATTAAAATGTATCTTTTTTTTTTTTTCTGGAAATAGGGTCTCACTGAGTTGCAAAGGGCCTAAGTAGCTGAGGCTGGCCAAAAACCATGATCCTCCTGTCTTAACCTCCCAAATGCTGGGATAGCAAACGTGTGTCATCACTCCCAGCTTTGAACTGATCTTTAGCAAAGAAATTATATACATAGTAAATAAACACACAAAACTATACTGAATCACTAGTCAGTAGGGTAATGAAAATTAAAACCACAATGAGTTATCATTATACGCTTTTTAGAACGGCTGAAATTAATGAGTAAACATTGCAATAGTTGGTGAGGGGTTGATGGGGATGTGAAGTAGTACAGCTACTTTGGAAAATAATTTTGGAGTTTTATAAATGTTAAACATAGGCCTATTCTATAATACAACCATTCCAGTTATGGGTATTTGTTGAAAAGAGAGAAAGCTTATATGTCTCTAATAAAGACATATAAATGTTCACAATGATTTTATTTGCATTCTCCAAAATTAGAAATCTGAATGTTCTTCGTGAGATGAGTGGATCAAAACAGAAGCAAGTATACAATTATGGTCTGTTCTTGATCATGCATTTTACTCCATACTATTCTGTTTCATAGCATACAGAAATCTAGAGAAAGCCATATTTTATTTATTTTTATGGGAAAAGTTCATTTGAGAAAGGACCTTTATTTCTTCCTGAAGTCCTTTAATCTATCAGCAGCAGTGACTGAATAAGTTAAAAATCTTCCCTCTCTGTGCTTTGAGTTTATTACTCTTTCACATAGTAAATGAAGCTGACTTGTAGAATGTACAGTATGGGGCTGACAATAACAAAAGAACAAGTTCAGCCAGGCGTGGTGGCGCACGCTTGTAATTCCAGCATTTGGAAGGCTGAGACAGGAGGATCTTGGTTTGAGGACAGCCTCAGCTACATAATGAGGCCCTTTGCAACTTGGTGAGTACTTGTTTTAAAATAACTAATAAAGCCAGTGTGGTGGCGGACACTTGTAATCCCTGTACTTGGGAGGCTGAGACAGGAGGATCACACAGGTTCAAAGCCAGCTTCCAATTCTTAGTGAGGCTCTCAGCAACTTAGTGAGACCCTGTTTTCAAATAAAATATAAAATAGGTCTGGGAGTATAGCCCGGAGGTAGAAAGCCTCTGGGTTCCACCTCCAGTACCACCAAAAAATAAAATAATAAAAAAAAAAAACTATGGCAGGGGGTATAGCTCAGAGGTAGAATGCCCTGGGTTCCACATTCCTACTATTGATAATAATAATAATAATAATAGTAATAATAATAATAATAATAAAAACAAGTTCACACTAACTCCTTTGACTTGCTTTTCTTTCTTAGTTATTCTAGTGACCTTAGAAAAATCACTTGAAAGAATTTCCTGTCTCCTCACTAGGCCACTGAAATTCCCCTAGAGAGAGAGAGAGAGCACAAAGTACATACTCAGTGTTTTTTCTAAAATAAACAAGTAAACAAACAAACAAACAAACAGGTTTGAATTTGTGAATGGGTAGAGAAGAAGGCCTCTACCTGGAGTTATTTTGTGGGTACTAGAAAAGTTCTCTTATCAAACATGTTTTTTTTTCCTGTTTTCTCAATTTAGTTACAATATAACTCAACCTTAATTTTTGAAAGCCCAAATTAGATTCTTGGGCTACAGGTATAAATAAAAGAGACAATTTCTCTTCTCATGAAAGGTAAAAACCAGCCTGCAAAACAACTTCTCCTGTGTTGTACAAAAAAAGAAAACTGGGACAGCACAGGAGTGAGGTAGGATGAAAGAAATTAAAAACAAAAATAAAACAAAAAATCAGTGAAAAGTAGACATAAGGGAGTCACAAAGAAATGTCATTTAATTTAAAGTTCTATGTACTTTTACAGACTGGTCTCTTCCTCAGCCAGTCTCTCTCCAGAGCTTGTTACTCCCAACTTTTTGGAAAGTATATTTACTTTATGCCCACCCATATATAGGATCAAGCAGGGAGAAATATGACATTTTATGAAACCTATAACTAGGGGACTTTCTAGTGTCATCTACTGAACAGATAATGAAGACCAAGTCAGCCTAAGAATCCTGAGAATGACCAGACTACCATAAATCATCTTGGCATCACGAGATACGTCATCACTACATACCATCCCATACTCAGCCCTGTCAAGTTTGCTTTAAAAGAAGAGCCAGGAAACCCACACGTGTCTCTCTCTCTGTCTTGAAATAGCCTATGTTCTCCCTTGAGAGGGTCCAAGGAGTCCCCAAAGAGGTGGAAACTCAACTCAGGGCCCTTGGCTTACATGATAGAAAAGAATTTCCACACATGGCAGTCAGAGGTATTGACAGAGGCTTATTTAGGAAAACAGATACACATTCAAGAGAGAATGTAATACAGTGACAGAAATGTACAGGTTTGGGGTTTTTTCACTTTGTAAGGATGAAATAAAATATTTCCGGCGCTGTTCCTTGTGTATTTTTTTCACTTAACTCTATGTAGTTTCTGCCCATAGTTTCTTTACACACATGATCAGTTTTTTTGTTTAATACTTAGGAAGGAGTGGGTGTGATGGCACACGCTTGTAATCCCAGCATTCAGGAGGCTGAGACCGGAGGATCGTGGTTTGCAGACAGCCTCAGCTACTTAGTGAGGCCCTCTGCAACTCAGTGAGATCTAGTTTCAAAATAAAATAATAAAAAATGGGGCAGGGGATGTAGCTTGGAGGTTGAATGCCCCTGGTTTCCATCCCCAAACCTGCAAAAAACAAAAACAAAAACAAAAAAAAAAACACAAAAAACCCAAACAACAACAACAACAACAAAAACTTAGGAAGGACCCTCTGAAGATTTTAGAAATTCTCTCTGAGAAGCTACTGTCCCCTATACCTCAGCCAGTGCCTAGAAATTCTCCAGGCTATGAATAGGTACTTTATTTTCTGCCTCTCAGACATGACTGCCTTTCATTGCATGGTATCCATGTTAAGATAATTGTTTTGTCACATATTTTGTCAACAGCTGTTCCCTGTTATTACATCTTGGCCAGAAGCTGAAGTCTGGGAGCCTTTAGAATAAGATCACCATGACAAAACAGATAGTTAAGAATATACTTGTCACTGCTAGAGGGCTGCAGCCAGGAGAATATAGAGCCCGGGCATTAAGGTGTTGGACAAGGATGATAATCATAGATCCAAACACAGATTGAAAGATAATTCAGCATTATAATCGATGATGTTCTAAGATTTATGATTTAAAAGGCAGTGACTTCTGGCTTTGAACTAAAGGGTGGATTATTATGCTATTATCTAAGGACTGAACTAGCAGAAGAGGAATAATCTCAGGGGTGGATAAGCTTGATGGAAAAGATTATATATTAAACTTTTTTCATTTTTGAGGTAACTGTGAAAGTCAAGTATCTATTGGATAATTTGCAATCTATGTTTGATGCTAAAAAGAAAGAAAGAAGATGAATCAGTTGTTATAGGCTGGGCTTACAAAGTTCCCCTCCCCCCAAAGCTCATGTGTTGAAGACAGTAAGGCTCAGAGATGAGGTGTGGAGAAGAGAGCTTAAGATGAGATGAAAAGAGGTTGAAAAGCCATCAAAGGGCCTGACATGAACAAAGCAGAGATAGAAATAAAAAGTGACTGTGACATATCACAATTCAAGGGCTACCTAGAATTTCTTTAATCAAAGGGAATGAAGGAAATGGCTCAGGGAAAATTAGCACAGTAACACTAATATAAAGTTTTATGTGCTGTCATTTTCTAATCAAACAAATGGAAATAAAATAATAAACATATAAGCTGGGTGTGGTGGTGCATGCTTGTAATCCCAGCATTTGGGAGGCTGAGTCAGGAGGATAGGGATTCTCAGACAGCCTCAGCTACTTAGGGAAGCACTTTTCAACTCAATGATACCCTGTTTCAAATAAAGAATAGAAAATAGGGCTGGGGGTGTAGCTTGAAGGTAGAATGTCCCTGGGTTCAATCACCAGTATCGCAAAAAAAAAATAATGATAATAAACACTTTTAAAAGTTTAATATTATTAATCAACACGCAAATGTCTGTCTAAAAAGCAATATTTTCATTATCAAAGGTTACTCAAAATATTAGGAAGGAGCTTACCAAAATCTATTTAAAAAACTTCTAGAACATTTCTAAAATATCCAAAGTTCTTAGTATCGTAGGAATATAAAGTTACATGAAAAATTTAGGTATATTTTCATGTCTAAAAATTCATTGAAGAAAACCCTTTAGTTCTGTATGCTTTGAGTAATGAATTTATTTATTAGAGTAATTAATCTGTTTATTAGATTATTCTTTTTTTAGGTTCTGTATTTTTAATTGGTGCATTGTAGTCATGCATCTTAATGGGGTACAAGATGGTAGAGGTATGGGGCTTCACCATGTTAGGCAGGTAACATTTTTCTTCTTTGATTTAATAAAGTTTTAAGTTAATCTAACTGATTTACAAGAGATTTCATCTTTCTTCAGATGACCACAAAAAACATATTTTCTTGTGAAATTCTATTGCAAATATTATTAACTAATTCATCATTTCCTACCATATCAAAAAATACTTAGACTCTGGAAAAGGAGGAACTACTGATAGATCCATTTATCTGGCTCTTGGGTAAATTTTAAACATTAAATGTCAGTCAAAACATTAATAAGAGGCTAAGAAACACATACTTTAAAAAAATCCCTAGAGTGTTCCTAAAATATGCAGAGTTTGTGAAAATTATTCACTAGGCTAAAATATGATGCATCAAAGGGCTGAGCTAATATTGAATATTTAATAGCTGTAGTATAGACTCATATCCAACTTTAAAGGTCAAATCACTCCCTTTACTCTTCATGACACATAGTGAAGTCTGTTTTAACACTGTGTCTGACATATGCCAACAAAATATGCACTTTTGAGTATGCACAAAGGAAACAATTACAGGTGCTATTATGAAGGGAATGAATTAAAATTCTAAATTTTACTCCTAAAATAAATTTGTTTTTAATTTTATTTTTTTGTGGTACTGGGGATGAAACCCAGGGGCATTCTACCTCTGAGCTGCACCCCTAGCCATGTTTTTTATTCTTTATATTGAAACAGGGTCTCACTGAGTTGCAAAGGGCCTCACTAGGTAGCCGAGCCTGTTCGCGAACCACGATCCTCCTGTCTCAGGCTCCCAAATGCTGGGATTACAAGCATGCGCCACCACGCCTGGCTCTGTTTTTAATTTTATGTTAAGCAAGCTATTACATATACACGCTGAGTACCAGAACTGTCCTAGGCTCTGGGGGTATGAAAGCGAAATCAAGATCTCACAGAATGAGACCGACAAACATAAACATAATGATGGATTTTACTACAGAAGAACATATAGTGAATCAGAAAAAAAAAAAAATCCAAGCAAAGGAAGCCAAAGGGGGAAAATAGCATGGCATATTTGAAGTTTTTTGAGTAACAGGGGAGAAAGGTCTTCATTGGTTGTAGTACTGTTGTTATTAGTTTTATCTTTTAATGGCTGGGACAAGGGATTTCTTCATGTTCATGCAATCTATGCAGTCATCTAAATTCTGAGCTTAGAAGCATCGTCCACCTTGGCATTCTGAATTTTCAAACAACATGTACATATTTTCAGGTTGCATTGGGTCCCTCAAATTATGAAGCCAGTCCTGGCTGAAGGAGTAGGAGCAGTGTAAGAAGGATCTCCCAAGGCTAGCTCGCCACGTGACCTTGATAATGGCATGATGGCTCACAGTTTAAGATTTCCTTAAAAAGTAATGGGAGCCTCTAAAAAAAGGAATTCCAGGTGAGAGTGAACATGTCACTTGTGCATTTTGTAACAATTACACTGATGAAGAATAGAGCATGAATCAGGTGGGGTTAGGGCTGAAGACAGAGAAACACTGAGGAAGTTACTGTCGTCATCCAGAAAGGGGTAATTCCGCTGTAAAATCATGACTGGCCATGGATATGGAGGGGTCAATATTTCCAGAGATACTGAGAATGTGCAATGAAAAAACTTGGTGGCTAACAAGATGTATAAGAGGGCAGACTTGAGGATTGCTTTAGACCATGTCATGCAGCTAAACAGACTATTCAAGAAAATACAGGCATTCTTTTTTTTTTTTTTTTTTTTTTTTGGTGGTACTGGGGTTCCTGGAAACCCTTCTACCTCCAGGCTACACTCCCAGACCTATTTTATATTTTTATTTGGAAACAGGGTCTCTTAAACCAGCATGGCTGGCTTCGAACCTGCGCGATCCTCCTGTCTCTGCCTCCCAAGTGTGGGGATTACAAGCATGCGCCACCATGCCTGGCCTACAGGCATTCTTTTAGGGGACAACAGTTTCTCTTATCTTGCTGTATTTCATCTTTACATACATGAGTACATGATAAGAACATAACTGTTTGGATAATGTAATCTGAGGATCTCTAAATGTTTTCCTCCAATCTGTTCCACAATTAAGTGATTCAAGTGCCACTATTAGTCACTGTTATTTATTTATTTATTTATTTATTGCAGGTCTGGGGTTGGAACCCAATAGCATTCAAACTCCAAGCTATACCTCCTGCCCTGATTGTTATTCTTTATTTTGAAACAGGGTCTCACTAAGTTGCAGAGGGCCTCACAAAGTAGCTGAGGCTGTCCAGGAACTGTGATCCTCCTGTCTCAGCCTCTCAAATGCTGGGATTATAAGCGTGCGCCACCAAGCCCGGCAAGTCATTACCTTTTAAGTTGAAGCACTGATGAAAGAGGGTATTTGGTAAGTTGTAACATGTTATCTAATAACCACCAACCCCCACTCATTCATTGAGGGGAGGGTCTGGACATGAGGAGGAGGGGGGCAGAATAATTATCCAGTAGTTGGAATTAAAAAAGACATCTAAAAGAAAAATACATCAAAATTACTTTTACCTCCCTATTTGTATAACAAACTAAGGCTTCCCAGAATGGGTATTTGGAGAAAGTATTGCAAAATTATTTTTAATGTAATATTTTATATTATGCAACTTACTCAATGATCCAGATAGTAGAATAAAGACATTTTCAGTCATAAGCAATCTCTACTTTTTTATTGGTGCATTGTAATCATACATCTTAATGGGGTACAAGATAGTAGAGGCACACCTGCACACAACACTCACTTAGCCCTTCCTTAATTCCCACCCCATTCCCTCTTCCTCCCGCCTTCTCATGTTTGGTTTAGTGATTGACTTTGATATGTTTGTGAACATATATAACATACATTAGATTCCTTCACCCCCAGTTAGGCCTCCTTATTTCCTCACTTTTTTCTCTTTCTTCTATTTTCTTTTCTTAGTACTGGGAAATTAATCGAGGGCCATTTTAACTCTGAGATATATTCCAGCCCTATTTTATTTTTTATTTTTAAACAGGGTTTCACTAAGTTGCTGAAGCTGGCCTTTAGCCTGTGATTCTCTGGCATTGGCCTCTCAAGCACTGAAATTATAGACATGCACCATCATGTCCAGTTAAGCTCTCCGTGTTGTACGACCCATGCCTTTTCAGATAGCTACTGAAATGAAGTTTAAAATGAGGAAGATAATTAGATCTAATAAGGAGAAGAGATAAAGAAATTCCCCAGAAGATGGTGCAGAAGTGTCTGAGGATAGTTGAGTTTCCACAATTTTAGAAAATAGCCTAGCAACGTTACCCTAGGAAGAAGGCCCAAAAAAGGACTTTTCAGAATAAAAGAAGAAATAGATACATTAACTCAGTATGCTTAAGCATATCAGAGAAATTTACATCTATGGCAGAGAATTTATGGAGGTCAGTATAAGAATTTGTGTATAAGTTACTACAAGTTAGTTTATAGATAAATTAGTATGTAGAAAATAAAGCAATTTTTAACATCATGGGAAATAAAAGATTATACAAAAAAGCAAATGTCATACAGTTACCTATAAACGATATTTGCACTGCTATAATAATGTGCATACTGAGTGGTCATCAAGCCAGCGCTTATAAAAAGAAACTGTCTTGGAATGTGGAGAAGGAGGAAGAGAGGACACTCTCTATTTGGAAGTCAACGATTAGGAGTGAAACTAGAAAAAAATAAAGCATAAATATTTTATTTGGCCATATGGACATACACGCCAAAAGAATAAAGAGTGGTTTACCTTTGGGAAATTAAGTTAATTGATAGAAATTAAAATTTAAAGTCAAGATGCCGGTGAGACAGTTACAGATACGCTCACCATGCAGAGGACATCGCATGGGCAGAGGCAAAATGCATGATGGTAAGTGGTGTCTTTAGTCACTGTCAGGTAGTACAATATGATCCAAATAGAGATCAAGAGCAGTACAGTAAGTAGGGAAACATGAGGCTGAAGCAGCACATGAGAACAGATCGCTGACATCTGAATACTTTAGCATCTGACTGTGGTGGCCACTTACTTGTCTTGGAACCATCCTCTCACCCCTGTAACGGGACTCCAACGAGTGATGTCCCTGCTAAGTGATCCATAGCTGACTGCTGAAGGACAGAGAGCAGATCTCTTTTAGGTCAACTGATTATATCTTACAGACCCAGGATGCTAAACTCAGGGAAGAAGGGGTAGGAGTTTTTGATAACCGAGAAGGTATCACCCATTATATTCTAAGAAAAGTGCCGATCCTTGTTTTCTCTAAGCCTGAGTTGGCTGGCTGTGTGCTCTGGAGCTTGTGAAATACAGAGATGCTTCATTAGTGCATTTCACCTTGTGCTTTAGCTCTCAGAATCTGTCTCCTAATTAATATACAGGTAATTAAGAACACTCACGAACAATTTTTGTTCATAATAAAATATAAACATTGAGCACTATAACTGAGGATGACATTCTTTCCAAAACTAGTGCTCCTTGGCAGACTCATGGCCCCTTGAAATAAGCTCTTACTCTCTGGAGGCATCCAAATTAAAACAAGATGACCACCTGTCAGGACTTCTGGAGAGTAATTATTAGGAGGGAAGTTCCATCAGTGGATACTTGGGAAAGGGAAACATCCAGTGTCTGAACAAAATCAAACAACATGCAAATACTTGTTCAATTTCTCCTAAATTCATCCCCAAAGTAAGAACATCTTCTCCTCATTGTGGGTAAAATTTCAACCCTTTGACTTTCCTCATGTGGGTGCATTTCTCAGGTAGTGAGGCACGTACACTTGAAAAGTTTGGAGGCTTTTTTGTTTACCTCCCCTTCAAAAAGAAATAGCTCACCAGGTGCAGCGGTGTGTGCCTGTAATACCAATATTTGGGAGGCTAATAGAGGAGGATTGCAGGTTCAAGGCTAGCCACTCACCCCTGGCTAAGAAAATTAGTGAGGCCCTCAGAAATTTAGTGAGACTTTGTTTTTCAAAATAAAAAATAAAATAGGTCTGGGTGTGTAGCTCAGAGGTAGAATGCCCCTGGGTTCAATCCCCAGTAACAATCCCCCCTAAAAAGTATATAATGATAAAATATTGTAGTAAAATCTCTTAGTCTCTTAATCATAGATAATAAGATAAAGATTGTACACTTGACTCGAGAACATTCAGTTAATTGGCAAGCCCATAAATGACTTTATGACCCACGGTTTCCAACAATGGCTTGCTGTGATATGTACTTAGAAAATTTCCTGTTCTAAATTTTGTTTATTGAAGTTATTAGAATAAGAAACAAAGTTTAAATATAGGGATCTTAAAAACTAATCTAGACTACAAAAGCCCTGGCAGGGTAAAAATGATATTGTGAAGAATCAGAATTTTGAAATTATATATATATAAAAACACTGATCGATAGAGAGGTGCCCAGAGCAGACTCACAGATAAAAACCAGAGACACCAAGGGTAGGATAAACTGAATAGCCTGTCCCTAGGGCTGACTCAGTGCCTGTTAATAATGTTTATTTTCCAGATCATTGGTATTTTTCAAAAAAACTATCCTTTTTTGACCTAACATGAGAAGATGCTTGTTCCTTGCAAACTGAGCCTTCAAATTTCAGCAACCAAAGACTCTGTTCGGGTCTAATGTAACCTGTGTTCATTTGCTCATATCCATGCAGTAGTCAAAGTTAGCAGGACAGCTGTCAAGGATGAGGGCTATTGTTCTGCTTGTTTGGTTATAACAGTAAATTTAATGAAAAATTTTTGCATGGGAAAACTCATTTTCTCATGGAAGTAGATTGTTAAAAAAGCAATCAGCTAAACCAATCAGTCCATATTCCTAAATATGCTTATTTAAAGAGAATAGTGGTCAATGAAGTTAATTCCTAAACCAATTCCAAAAATACAAAACAGAAAACTTAATTATACTAGAACAAATGTCAGGACCATTAGACAGGGATAGAAGAGATCAGTCACTAAATAAAATAAAACAATGTTTCAGTTTTTGAGTAGGAAAAGTCACATTAAAAATCAAAAGCTTGAAGTGTGGGATCACATAAATAAAACATATGTAAAGAAGAATAAATTGTCATTTGCAGGAAAATGGGAAATGGATGGAACTAGAGTGTCTTACACTAAGTAAGATCAGCCATTTCCAGAAAGTCATGTTTTCTCTGATATGTGAAAGCTAAAACTAAGATGGGAAGCAGAAGAGTGTTCTATTAAATGAGGAGAGAAAACAGTAAAATAGTGGAGAGGTATTGGGGAAGGGGAAAATGAGGATTGAGAAAGGAAGCAGTTCACTTAAGTTTATGTCCACACAAGGTTCACTATCAGTCTCCTAACAGATATGAGGAGGGAGGATAGGAGGATGGTAGAGGGGTTGATAAATGGAGGGAAATACACCAGGTGATATGTGCATGTATTATTTTGAATCTCAGTATCATGTATGATTATATTGCACCAGTGAACATAATAAAAAATAAATGTAGCCAAATATGTTATTATCGTATGTGTGTGTGTGTGTGTGTGTGTGTGTGTGTGTGTGTGTGTGTGTGGTGCTGGGCATTGAACCCAGAGGCATTACTTCCAATACCCTGATTTTTTAATTTTTATTTTGAAACAGGGTCTCACTAAGTTGCAGAGAGCCTCATTAAGTAGCTGAGGCTGGCCACGAACCCATATCCTCCTGTCTCAGCCTCCCAAGTACTGGGATTGCAATCATGTACCACTATGCATGGCCCAAATCTGTAATCTCTAATATTTTAATCTTAGACAGATTAGAAATAGGCTTGCTTTTGTATCTCATGAAAGATTTGTCTGTTTATGAAGCACCAAGCAGAAAACACTTAAGGTCTAACTCAAGGACGAGGCTAAATAAAGAGCCAATGAGAACCAAATTCCACAATGTTCTGCAGCAGGCTTGACTCATTATTTTGCTAGTGAGCTACTGAGCTATGTGGTTTAATATGCTTCCTGGACAGGCTAGGGGATAAAGGCTTGGGAGGCATTATGCCTGGGACCTGGCAAGGGATCACTAACCTGTCTGTCCAGTTTTATTTCCCACTTACTCACCCCTCAGCAAAGCTGGTTTGTGAAATTTCACCCAGTACCACTATTCAGTGATTTTGCATATAATCTTCCTACTCTGTTCCTACTCTGAAATTCTCTCTTTTCTCTAAATTCTACATAAAAACCCACACTCAAATTCCATGTTTTCTACCTTCTATAATATTTTCCTAGTCCTCTGTGGTGAAATAGAATTTACCTGACTTCTAAGTCTTACAGAACTTACTGTTTTGCCTCTGCCTTGAAAATTGCTTTTATTCCCTGATATGTCTTCTTTGTTGGTTTTAAAAGTAGCTTATCTGTTGAATAATCATTTGGTCTTTCTTATGATTAAGCTTGACTTGCCTCTATAACATAATTGCAAACCACCTCCATGTACCAGGTCTTGAAGATAACTCTATAGCTATTATCAGGCAACTATTAGAAGTCACTACTATGAAAGAGAGTTGTACACCATGCACACATCCTAGTTCCATCACTTATTTCAGTGTGCTTCCCAGCCCGTGATGTAGAGCTCTCTAAACTAGAGAACATGTGCTTTTGCCTGAAATTGCATCAATTTATACCTGTTGTCCTGGCATAATTATTAGAATTAACACACGTTCCCTCAGGAAGTCTTAGTTCATACAGCAAATTGCCTATGAACTCCAAAATTAATTACTTTATCATCTATTGATGGTTAACTTGGTTATTTTATTAGGGGTTCATTCTATTATTACTTATTTATTAACTTGAATACTACTTGTATATAATACTCATTTTTCATTTAACTGTAATTACCCTGAAATACAATTTACTTCAGAATGGAAAGGTAAATATTTTGTTTCTTTCAGTTGCCAATTCTCAAAATATAGAATTAGTGCCCAGGAAATCTCCAAGGTTGGCCAATATTCATTGAGCTTTGGTTTGTTTTTCTTTCTCTGTAAAAATACCATTATGGATACATGGATTTTTGTTTTTATATATGTCTTCATCAATCATACATTCTTTTTGTTCCTCAAATTGTTTCATCTTTGGACAGTGGCAGTTTATTCAATCTGGCTCAAGTGCCATGCCTCATTTCCTCCCATGCATTTTTTATTTTCTGGTGCACAATGTTCCAAGTTTAGCTTCTGTATATATTTACATAGATCCGAAATCAATTATAACCATGTGTCACTGTTTCATGGTGGGAATATGTCCTGAGACATGATTAATGCATGATTAAGTTATCTAATCATTTTATGAAAATTATCAGGTATTCTTATTTATATTTAAGGGGTTACAATGAGGTAGGTGACCTTAGAGGACATTGTCCTATGTGTGGTCTGCTGGTAATCAGATGTCATTATGTGGTACATGACTATTTTCTAGGAGCAGTGATGAAGTAGATAACCTTAGAATACAGCTTCAGAAAATCTCTCTCCCACATTTTCAAATATTATAGCACAAAATAGTCCTTAAATAAAAATCTAAGTAGCCTCTGGATTATATCCACTTGACAATGACTATGTAGAAAGCTACATGAGTGGGAATGGAGCTACAAACAAAACAGATGTAGCTTGCATACTCAAGAAGTTCACAGTTTAGAAAGAAAATCAGACTTCTACCAGTAATTGCAAGTGAACATATTGTGTTATTAGCTCTCCAATAAGGGAAAATTTTAAAAAATCGCATTAATTCAAATGTTCAAAAATAGCATACACCAATTATTTGACTATCTACTACTTGACTTAATTATTTTCCCCTAAACATATGTCTTTGGCTGGTTGAATGACTTAGTGGGAAGATCTGTAGCCTTCTCTTCAATCAGATAGAAAAAAAATGTATGTATATACATATATATGAATATATATATATTTCCTTTATCGTGATTTCCATTTCTCTTTTAATTACAAAGAAGCTATCAGTCTGCATAGATGCCCGAGCTCTCAGTCTTCTTAAAAACATAAATGACTGCATTCCATTTTCCTCACAGTCATTCCTGCAACAGGAATTCATACCCACACTTCTCTAAAGCATTGGAGGATAAACTTCAAAAATGACTGTTTTTAATATTTATAAAATCAAAACGTAGTTCCTTTTATAATAAACTTTCAGTTCCAGTTGCCAGATGTTAATGCATTTATACTTTGGTGGGGAAACTCTTCTTATTAATAAGGAATATTTTCTGCTAGTTAATGATTAAAGCATGCTCTTCTGTTTGTTATTTGAGAATCAAACTGAATCTTGGCCTTCCCAATTCAGAGAGGAAGGCCTCCTCAACTAATATAGCTGGCTGTAGCATTTGGCTTGGAACAATTTGACAAACTGAAGGGACTAGTCTCTCTTGTAACTATTAAGTTTCAAGGTCCTTTATATTCATTTACCTTTGTTCTTAACCCTTTTCTCAATAACATAAACAATTTAACCAACACATGTCATCCTGAAAATAAATAAAAGTTAGAGTTAGTGGGAAAATATGATTGACTTCATCAATCAGTATATTTAAAGCAATTACCTAGGCCAAATAAATAGGATTTTGCTTGTTCAATATTTGCTTTCATCCACTCTAGCCCATATATTCACTCTATAAGTATAGAAAAATAAATTACTAAGTTTCACAAAGTGCTCTACTTGACATTCAGAATAGAAAGCTTCATAATGCATAGTTTCTATCCTTGAGACACTCAAAGGTATGTGTGAGACAGAATTATGAATAATTATAGCACAATTCAGATAGCATCAATATTATGAATGATCATGGCAATGTTCTGTGGAAGAATGCTGAAAAACGCTGTACAGAGCTGTCACTGTGTGGACTGCATGTAATGAATGGATAAAAGCCACCGAGTAGGCTGGGCATTTAGGCACAACATAAAGCTATTTATGCGGGAGGTTACTGAGGTTATTGAGTAACTGTTTAATATTCTGCCAGATAATTTGGTTTTCAATTATTGTAACTGTATTCTGACACCTATGAGATCACTTGTCATAAATTAGTATAAAAAACTAGTCAGTTAATGGTAACTGAAAATGTGTGGGAGGGAGGAAAGGGTGGGAGAGAAAGAGAGAGAGAGAGAAAGAGAGAGAGAGAGAGAGAGAGAGAGAGAGAGAGAGAGAGAGAGAGAGAGAGAGGAAATTTTTCCTTCATATAAATTTTATTTTGGTTCTGGGAGTTTAAACCAGGGGGAATCTGAGCTATATCCTTAGCCCTTTTTATTTTGAAACAGGGCCTTAGTAAGTTGCTGAGACTGGCTTCAAACCTACAGTCATTTCATCTCAGCATTTCAAGTACTGGCATTACATGAATCAGCATGCCTATCTCCCTTGCTCTATCTGACAAATGTCATTTTTTCCCCTTTGGCAAAGAGGACTGAGATGTACCTTTACTTTCTCTTTTTTATTTTTATTTTTAGAATTTTTTGGCACAATGTAATTATACATTGTATAATTATAATGAGATTAATGTAACTAGTGATATTCAAAATAATTTTTTCATATATGCACTATGTTTTGGTATGGTTCCCTCCTAATACCATTTAGCTACCTCTCTGATCTCTTCCTGTACATTCTAGTAAGGATTTTAGTGGTACCTTCACATGTGGACACAATATTATTTGATCTATTTCATTCCTTGAAGCTCCTTTATTCCCTCTCTTCCTCTCTTCCTTCCACTATTTCACTTATCTTCTTACAATCATGACGTCCCCTTTCTTTCCTATTTTCTCTCTAGCTCTGACATATCCATTAATTTGCTGCCAGACAACTGAGTTGTTGGTCCCATAATTTGGCTACTGTGAGTTGTGCTACTATAACATGAATATACATACGTCACTATAGTATTCCAACTTTAAAAGGAAACATAGGACCAACTCTCCAACACATACACACAGGCGGAGAGCCCCTTAATAAGACCCCAAAAGCTCAGGAAATAAAACCAAGCACCAATAAATGAGATGGAATTAAATTTAAAATGTTTATGCAACAAAGAACACAATCAAGAACATGAAAAGGGAGCCTAAAGAAGAAGAGAAAATATCTGACAGCTATGGTCTGGTAGAAGACTAATATCTAGAATATATTAAGAATTTTTAAAAATACCAAAAAAATAAAAAATGGGTAGTCAAACTGAATAGAAACTTCTCAAAATAAATACATGTGGCCAATAAATACCTAAAAAATGCTAACCATCATTAGAAATTAGGAAAATGCAAATTAAAACTACACTGAGATTCCATCTAACCCCAGGTTCAATGGCAATAACCAAGAATGCAAACAATAAATTTTGGCAAGGATGTGTGTGGAGAAAAGAAACTCTTAAATATTGTTGTTGGGATTATAAATTATTACAACCACTATGGAAATCAATATGAAATTTCCTCAAAAGACTAGAAATTGAATTCCCAGATGACCCAGTTACACCATATCTCAGTAATATCTTTCAAAAATTAATGTTATCTTTTTTTTTTTTTTTTGCGGATCTGGGGATGGAACCCAGGGCATTCGACCTCCAAGCTACAACCCAGCCCTATTTTTTATTCTTTATTTTGAAACCAGGTCTCACTAAGTTGCGGAGGGCCTCACTAAGTAGCTGAGGCTGTCCGTGAACCTCGATTCTCCAGTCTCAGCCTCCCAAATGCTGGGATTACAAGTGTCCACCACCACGCCCAGCAAAAATTTTTATCTTTTTAAATTTACAATTTGCATAAAGGGTCATGCTTTAAGGGAAAGAGCTCAGAGCAGGGCCACTCCCTAGAATGGAAAATAGCCTGGAACAGTAATGTTATACTCTAGAGACAGGGTTCAGTGTAGTCCATTTCTAAGTATGGAAAGCAGCCAACTTTTTAAATTATAAAATGGAGAGTGTTTCCTTACAAATCTGTGAGCCCTCAGTATCTTCAAAAAGGCTAGTTTTCTTCCCCTTAATTTTTTGCAGAACATGAAATCTGTTTTTAACGATTCCTGTAGCAACTAGCACTTTTGACCAGTTGCTTGCAGATTAAAATTTATGCAAAAATTGTTTCTTGAAAGAATCAATACATTTTTTCAACCATGACATTTAAAATAAAAATGTCAGTAGACAATATAATGTAAACATGTATGATTGTTTTTTAGTATACAAACTAGAAGACGTTAGAGGTCATCTAAAACATAGGACTCCCAAAATTGCTTTGAATACAGCATTATTTTTTATAATAGAGTTTCAAATCGGATTTGAAAGGGTATTGTTAAACATTTATTTGAGAAATGAAGTTTGAATCTTTTAATATAGGGGAGGGCTAATTCTCATTCAAACCAGTTTCTTGAATTTTAGACCTTTACTTATTTTGCAAAGGTCAAAAAGAAATTGTTTGAATGAGAATAAAAAAGTATGTATTTATCTTAATGCTCCAATATTTCTACAAATGAAGATAAGTTTTGTATAGCAGAAAGTGATATCGATAATTAGGAACATAAACTATGGAGTTAGGCAGCCCTGGGATTTGAGGATTTTATCCTCTTTTCTTACTGAATTGCATAATTCATTTTTCTAAATTGAGGAATATCAGTATTCTTTATGGTGAATATCCATATTGTGTGTGTGTGTGTGTGTGTGTGTGTGTGTGTGTGTGTGTGTGTGAAACATCTAACCCCCCTGCCTTACTTTGGGATTCTCCATGTTGCAGGTAGTGTCCTGATCTCCATGCCTTCAGGACCAGTATCTTATATGTGATCAAGTATGACCCTACTAGCCTGCCCTAGTCTAGGACTTTGAATCTTGATAAAAGAATATATAGACACAAGTTTGATTACCATTTATTCATAATGGCATTGCTCTGGGGCAGAATGTACCTACTAAGGCTCCATTGGATACCCAGTTTTTTTTTTGTTTACTATTTTTTACAACTGACCTTCAAGTTCTATCAACTGTGAACCTTACAGTCATCGCACATCCTTCTTTTCTGTTACAACCAAAGTCAATTCCTGTTGCTTGCAAGTAAATGGCACACCTACTATATTAGGTTGAATAATGACCACTCAAATATACCATGGCACAATTCTGGAATTTACAAATATTAACTTACTTGGAAAAATAATCTTTGCAGATACAAGTTTGGAGACTAGAAGAACATAAGTGTCCTTAAAACACAGAAGAGCAAAACAAACAACACACACACACACACACACACACAAAAAAAAAAAAAAACACAGGGAAATCCATGTAAAACAGTAGACAGAGATTGAAATGATACAGCCCCAGTTCAAGGAATGGTGAAGCTAAAAAAAGAAATAGAGTCTCCCCCAGAGCCAACATGTCCATGATGGATATCTGGCCTATAAAACTTTGAAAGAACAAATTTCTAGTGGTTTAAGCCACAGGGTATTATTTGTTACCGTAGTCACAGCCATGAATACAACTTCTATATACCTCACAAAAGTTAGTGTATTTCACATAATGCACATGAGATGATGGAATAAAAAATCACATAATCTCAGCATTACTACCATTGCTATTTCTAAATTATGTAATTTATGCCAGGCATGGTGGTGCACACTTGTAATCCTAGTACTTATGAGGCTGAGACAGGAGGATTGTGCAGGTTCAGAGCCAGCCTCAGCTACTTTAGTGAGGCTCTCAGTAACTTAGTGACACTCTTTCCAAATAAAATATAAAATATTTCTGGGAGTGTAGCCCATAGGTAGAAAGCCTGTGGGTTCCATCCCTGACACCACAAATAAATAAGTAAATTAAAAAATAAATAAATACTGTGTAAATTTATACATTTAAAATATTTAATAGATATCTATAATCTATGACAGGCACTATTTCAGGACTTATGGTAATCATTTGTGGGGCAGAGGTTTCAAGATTCAGTCTTCATAATATATATCATTTGTGCTGGGCTTGTGCGCACGCTTGTAATCCCCGCGCTTGGGAGGCAGAGACAGGAGGATCGCGCAGGTTCGAAGCTAGCTGCGCGCGCAGGTTCGAAGCTAGCTGCGCGCGCTGGCTTAGGAGACCCTGTTTCCAATTTTTCCAATTTAAAAAATGTAAAAAAAATAGGTCTGGGAGTGTAGCCCGGAGGTAGAAGGGCTTCCAGGAAACCCAGTACCACAAAAAAAAAAAAAAAAATATATATATATATATATATATATATATATATATATATTTTGTCTTTTCTTTCTGCCCATTGTAGGCAGAAACATTGAATTCACCAGTGCACTGACATGCCCATATCTGTGGAGTGTCCAGGGGAAGGTAGGTGGCCCAGTGTATCTCCCATAATTGGAAAAGAGAAAGAAGAATAAATTCAACATAATTGTATACAAAAATATCCCCTGGTCTTGGGCCATTTCCTTTTAGAAAATTTTTTTGTAAGAATGAGTTTCAGTCTTTGACTCTACTCAATATTTAATAGAAATTTAATAGAAAGAATAATGTGTTAAAAAATAAGCCAGGTATGGGGGCTTACGCTTGTAATCCCAGCATTTTGGAGGTTTAGAAAGAGCATCATGGTTTGCAGACAGCCTCTGCTACTTAGTGAGTCCCTTTTCAACTCAGTGAGACTCTGTTTTAAAATAAAGAATAAAAAATAAGGCTGGGGGTGTAGCTTGGAGGTAGAATACTCATAGGCTCAACTCAGTTTTTAAAAAAAAGTGATTCTAGGTAAATATAGTCAGCATAATAAGTAATCCCTCTGTGTTATAATCATGTAAAAAATAACTTTGAGCCGGGTGTGGTGGCGCACGCTTGTAATCCCCGCGCTTGGGAGGCAGAGACAGAAGGATCGCACAGATTCGAAGCCAGCCGCGTGCGCTGGCTTAGGAGACCCTGTTTCCAAATAAAAATGTAAAAATAGGTCTGGGAGTATAGCCCGGAGGTAGAAGGACTTCCAGGAACCCCAGTACCACCAAAAGATAATAATAATAATAAAAACTTTGAAACAGCCCTTCTACTTTTTTATTCTTGTTCCAGCTTTCTTCAACTCTTTCCTGACAAACTCTCTTCAGCTCATTGGAAGACAGTAGTCTATAGAATAGAAATAATTTTTACCAGAATTAGGGGTGGCCCAATTAAAACTTGCATATGAAAGTCAATGAGATCTTTAAGCTAGATTTGTTGGGATTTTGTCTTTGGACACCCCCAAACCAATTTTTTTCTACCCCTAAACAGTGGTAGTCCACAATGGTGATGGAAACCAGAAGTTTGCAAAGCAAAGTGTGATTAAATAAAAAGGTCCATCTGCCTTCTCTAAAATCTTGCCTTCTCTAATAAAGCTTGACAGAAGGAGCATGTATATCTATTTCATCTCTTTCTCCAAGTCTTACTATTATGATAGGAAGTTGATATGAAAATTATAAAACCTATAGCCCACTGAAAGGAGAAAAGAGCAGTTAAAATTCTTGGAGAGGTATTTATGAATAGTAACTGACTTTGACACAGAAAGTAAAACCTAAGTGATTGGAGTGGGCTGAAGACAAGAGTAGGAAAAGTAGGACAATGTGAATAAACACAGCCCAAACAAAGGATTGCTTCGAACCACACAACCTACGAAGGCTCAAAAACAGTGGTATCCGTGTATGGTGGTATCTATGTATCCTTCAGGACTGGAATTTAAAGTAGGCTGAAATGTTTGGAGCTTGCTTTCCTTTCCTCTTACCTATGATGTTTTGTCTTGTCCCTAGCAGAGGAGAGCAGTTTCCTTCTTTAAAAAGTTGAAGTAGAGAAACAATTTACCCAGGAACTCCAGAAACAGTTGTGCATGAGAATGTGGAAAATATTGGAAACAAAGAAATTACATGACATTCTGAACACAAAATAACAGTAATTCATCTTTCCTCCATTACCTCAGTCCTCAGACCTTTCAGCTTCAGTATTGGATAGGCAGATGGAGTCTAAGTAATACATAAAACTGGTAGTTTGGGTGATCAAACTATGGGCGATTCTTTTTGTGTCTCTGTTCTCAATGAAATATTAACTGTGAGGCATGATCCTCAAGTAAGAGAGAGGAGAACGAGTCGGTATGGCTTCATATTTTTCATCAGCTTCCTCAGCTAGAAAATAAAATCTTTTACATCTTTGACACTAAACTATGTGTTTGTTATAAGCTGGGCATAGTGGTGTATGCTTTTAATCCAGTACTGAGAGGCTAATAAAGGAGAATCTAGGTTCAAGGTCAGCTTCAGCAACTTAGAGATGCCCTCAGATGTTTAGGAAGACTCTTTCAAAAATACAAAAAAAAAAAAAAATGAGCTGGAAGTGTAGCTCAGAGATAGAACTTCCCTAGGTTTGATTTACAGTAACTAACACACACACACACACACACACACACACACACAGTATGTTATGATAATAAGTCCTATACTATGATTTAATTAATGTTTATAGTGAATTAAATTATTGGCTTTAATTTTTCATTCTTCCCTTCATCCATTTCCTTTGTCATTTAGCTGCGCAATGACAAAATCTTTGTTTCTCCCATAAAAGGTTATTTGATTTTGAATTCATTCATTTAATTTGCTTTGCTCAATGAAATGTAAACAGATGTGACATAGCATCAATACTGACTTACACAATTGGTCATTCTTTCTTTTGCATCAGTCACTCTCTTGAGAACATATCCTGCCTAGGTTATTCACCCTAGAAGGAAAACCAACTGGTAATATGTAGTAGAGAAATATATGCCTATTGCTGCAAACCACTGGGGTTTTGACGTTATTTACTATGCAGTGATATTTGACTACGCCTCTTTTATCTTGTTCAACTAAGAAAAATTATTGCCAACATAAGAAATAGGGGGACAATAGGATCACTGCACCATTAAAGCCCACCCCTGTACAGACTCCACCAGTAGGTCTGTGAAGTCTGGATCAGTCTCCAGGTACTCGCCCTACCACTCCCCTCCTAGACATAACAAAAGGGGAGCAGAACTCAGCATAAGCACTGACCCCAAGGTACTGTTAGGCCGTGCAACCAGGATCACTGGACCTACTGACAGGGAGACAAACTCTTTTCCTTCTCCACCCAATATAACACCAAAACTACCTGAATCAAGGAATAATTCATAAACCACACTCTGAATCAGAAAGGAGTTAAGAAAAGACTCAAATGACCTCAGCTTGACCCAACTAGACTCAGCCTGCTAAACGACAAAGAAAACACAGATTCTATCAAGTTGGAGCAACAGAAACCTTTACCATTCAGAACAGGAGAGGATTCCTTTATTGAAACTTCACTACCAACAAAACAAAGTCTTCAGTATAAATAGAAAAAAAATTCTTTTAGAAATTTTCATTAATTCAAAAATATTTTCAATTATTTTAATTTTTAATTAATTTTAATATATTAATATTTTAACATTATTTTTTATTTTATTGCTCCTTTATAATACACACTTGTCTTTTATTTCTTTGTTAGTATTTTGGGGATCTCTCTAGTGGGTTCACTATTTTGTTTGTTTGATCTCTTTCTTCTCCTCCTCTCTCCATTACTTATATCTTTATCTAGCAAGCCTTTTTAATCAATTTAGCTTGGTTTTGCATTTTAGGATTTAGATTTTTTTCCTTTCTTTTTTTTTATCTAGGTTGTTCATGTGGTACTAGTTTTGTTTGAGGTTTCTTCTCTTTCTTATATGTGCCATTTTCCTAGCTGTAGGTTAGTCTGCAGTCTGGTGCCAGCTGACTGTCTGCACCTTTTTTTCTATTTGTGTTTTTTCTCTTTCTCTTCCTTTTTTTTCCAATCATTTCTCCGTTGAAGACACTACAGTCATTTTTCTTTCCTCTTCTGATTTTTCTCTCTTTGGCACAATCCCCATTCCACTGCCATCTTCTTAATCCTCATTCTACAAAATAATAATATTTTGTGAACTCAAACTGCTAAAACAGGAGTGAAAACTCTGAACTCCAAAAATGGGACTTCAAGAAACAAATATGCTGCTGTCAGTTATGCCAAATACATTTCAGGCTGGAACATAATCCAGAAAAGTCCATCTATAAACTACACAGTGAGTACTAGGAGAAGAGGTTCATTTTCTTACAAGTGGGATGGAAAACTGAAGAGTGGCAGCTTTAGGCAATACTTCCAGAATCAATAATACTACTAAACTAAAAACAGACACCTTTTTGAATGAATAATAAACTCCACTCAACTCACACAGCAGCTTAAAGAACACAAAGAAAACACTGAAATAATCTAGTCGTGCCAGACGTTATATCCATTTAAAGAGACAGTGTTGGGGTACATGAGGACAAGACATAGAAAAATAAGTTATAAAATAATATGGAATGATAAAAAAACACAGAAGCACCATAATAATTCTCAGTAATAAGAACCATGTAGGAGGACTCACAATACCAGGCTTAAAATTATAGTACAAAGCAATAGTAGTAAAAACATCATGGTATTGGCACAAAAATAGGCACATAGACCAATGGAACAGAATAGGATGCTCAGAAACAAAGCCTGATATTTAGATCCAGTTATAAAGTTGTCAAAGATATACATTGAAGAAAGGACAGCCTTTTAACAAATGGTCCTGGGAAAACTGGCTAGAAAATAGACCACAAACTTTGCACTGCTACAAGAGGGCACATGACCAACAGACCAACATATAAATGCAGGTAGAAACTTCTTCAATAAGCCCCTGAAAGCTCCAGACATTAAAATAAGAATCAATGAACAGGATAGCATCAAACTAAAAAGCTTCACAACAAAAGAAACTATCAAGAATTTACAGAGAAAGCCTACAAAATGGGAGAAAATCTTTACAACTTACCCATCAGACAAAGGTCTAATGTCTATAATATACAAAGAGCTTAAAAAGCTTATCACTTAAAAATTTCAATAAAAATTAAGCAACAAAACTGAACAACATCTTTTATAAAAGTACAAATGTCTAACAAATAAATAATACTTCTCAATATCTTTAGCAGTTAGGAAACTACAATTAAAACTACACTGGGATTTCACCTAGTTCCAATAAAAATGAGAATCTTAAAAACACAAATAATAACAAATAATTATGAGATTGTGCGGAAATGGGAGCCCTATTTCACTGTGGGTGTGATTGTGAACTAGTATAACCACTATGGAGATCAGTGTGCAGGTTTCTCAGTAAACTGGGAAGGGAACTATCATATGACCCAGTGATAGCACTCCTGGGCATCTTCCCAAATGAAAGTAAGTTAGAACATTAACTGATATTTACATATCCATGTTCATAGCAGCACAATTTACCATAGTCAAAGTATGGAACCAGACTGGGTATCAATCAACAGATGAATAAATCACAAAACTTTTGCATATACACACGATGGAATTTTACTTAGCCATAAAAAGAACAAATCATGCCTTTTGCAAAAAAAAATGGATGAAACTTAAGAATATCATACTGAGTACAGCCAGTCTCAAAAGTGAATAGATTTATATTTTCTCTTATATGTGAAATGTAGAGAGATATTCAGAAATAAGAGCAACATTAGATAGATGAGCTGAGAGTCCAGAGGAGTAACTTTGGCAGATCAAAAATGGGAGATGAAGTCAGAAAGAGTTTAACAGAAGAAATAATGCTGTGAATTATACAAAACTACCAATTTCAATATCAAAGACATCAATAGGGAGGTGGATTAAGGGGGTAGAGGCCCAGTGGGGAGGGTACCAAGAATTATGTACAGGCATCTGTCTGACATTCTGTACTCCAATATGATGTAAAATTTACAATGAACCAAATAATAACATTAAATAAATAAATAAATAGAAATAAAAATACAGTTGAGTATGTATCTCAGAGTTAGAATGACTTTTTCAATCCCAAGTACCTCAAAAAAAATTAATACATTTGAATTCCCTCTTTTGTTCTCATGATCAATTGTTTGAGCTGAAATGCCCTCAGATATCTGTATGTGTACTATAAAAATTCCATGATTCCTAGAAAACTATTGTTATAATCTTCTAGAAAAAAAACATAAAGAAACAGCTTGAAAAGAGCAGGATGCAAACAAAGACTATAAATAACAAAATCCCAGACATAGGCTGATACTTTCTTCCCTCTATCTTTTAGGCATTCTTACAATTTAATTATTGCAGCACAACCTCAGGAGTATATTTGCCAATTTGACAAGGTTGCTATTTTCGTTAACAGTCCAGATGACTGTTAGGCGGGTGGACCTAAATGTAGCACAAAGGATACTCTTTAAAAACTTCAAGTCCCTGCTTTCTTTCATGGGCACTGGAATTCTAACATTTAGAAAATATCACGGTCAAACATTTAAGAAAAATTAATTCTTGACAGGGAAGGAGAACTAAGTAAAGACCAGTTTTCTAAAATTCCAGCCTATTTCTCCGAGTTTGTTCTTTTCAAAGTAAAACAATGACTCCCATTAAAACTAGTCATTGCTGATCCGGGCATGGTGGAGCAGGCTTGTAATCCCAGCATTTGGGGGAATCATAGTTTGCAGACAGCATCAGCTACTTAGTGAGACCCTTTGTAATTCAGTGAGACCCGTTTCAAAATAAAGAATAAAAAAATAGGGCTGGGGTATAGCTCAGTATTAGAATGCTCCTGGGTTCCATTCCCAGTATCACCCCCCCAAAAAAAATATTCATTGCTTATAAATATACATGGCCCTCATTGATTTAGTTCAGGCATTGCCATTCTGGTAGATTATATTTTCCAAACTATTCATGCATCTAGTTTCTCCTTCTGCCTTATACCCTTGGTTCATTACCCACCTCATTAAAATTCCCATCAAGAAGAGGACACCTCATCAGTACCATCACTTGCTAACTGTTCTTGCAGAGCCTGCATGTGTTGGCAAATTAAAAGCAATAGTTGAGGTGTGGGTTGAGCCTAGCTTCTATTTCCACACTTTTATTATCAGTTAAGGGGCAGCAAAGGCTTTTTTGAGTGAACATTGTGTTCAAGCAGGTTTATTAAGAAAAAACTCGATTTCCAGATTACTAGGTTCATAAGAAACTTAACGTAGAGTGGAGTCTGAGTTTTATGCACAGGGCAAATAAAAAGGGACAGGTATAATGGAAATGCTTATCCATATGCATTTGAACATGTGCTTCGGATATAAAATATTCTCAGGCTTAATGTACATGCATGGGGATGGATGTACTGAAAAGAATTACCTTGGTGTTAGCAATGTAAGTGGAATGAGATGTTGATCCCTTCAAAGCAATGCTCAGATAAGGAAGGTTTAAGAAATAAAGAAGAGATGATGAGACAGAGAATTGTAGCAAAACCAAAGGATCCTGTATGTGTAATCATTGAATCAACAAAAGTAGCTCAGGAAATGTGTTTAGTTACAAGAAACATGTGAGGCTGATTTTAGCAAACATTCCCACATGACCTTATTCTCTTCAGGGCTTTCAACATGCAGTGAAACCTGGAAGCAAAGAAAAGTAAACATGATAATCAGAATAGATGAACATTCATTATAAAAATAGATCTGAAATTACAAGGAAACATCATCCAGTCCCAAATCCCATAAATTAGGAAAAAATGCTATTAATGTTGAAGAAATTCACAAATCCTGCTCCTTAGTTTCTCTCCATTTCTTCATATTGCCCCCCACGAGGGTATTACAAACTTGAAATTGTGATTGCTGAACCATTTTTGAAGTATTTGAAGTATCACTGAAAGTGATAGAAGAGTCAGAGAGTGAGGATGAATTAAAATGTCCACCAGTGAATTTGATGTTGATCTATGTCTAATCATTTCTAAAAGTAGTGACTCAGGGTGATAGAATCCAAGAAGAATTCACTGGATGTATTTCACCCAAGCTAACCTTTTTTATTTTAACAGATTTTATTTCTTTACAGAAGTTTTAGATTTACAACCAAATTGAGTACAGAGATTTACTGTATGCCTACATCCCCCAACACTCATAACCCCTCCCACTGTCAACATCTGCACCAGAGTGGCACATTTATTACAGTTCATTCTACATCGATGTGCCTTTATCACCCAAACTCCATAGTTTACATTATAGTTCCTCTTAATGTATATTTTTGTGGGTTTGGAATGATATATGATGGCATGTACTTACTACCATTATAGCATATACAGAATTGTTTCACTGACCTAAAAAACTTCTGTGCCCTACCCATTTGTTCTTCTCTCCCTCAGTACCTAGAAACCACTGATTTTTTTTTATTGTCATAGTTTTGCCTTTTCCAGAATGTCATAACTGGAATCATCAAGTATATAATTTTTGAAAATTGACTTCTTTCACTTAATAATACACATTTAAGTTTTCTCCATGTATTTTTATACTTTTATTGGTACATTAAAGTCTCACATTATAATATAGTTTAATTGGATGGTGATAGTGATATACTTGCACATAGCACATGATAATTTTCCCCCAGCTTCCTTCCCACACCCCTCTTTTCCTCATACAAGATATTGATATTGGCATTGTATTTGCACATATCTATACAATGTCAGTGGAAATGTTTCATCCATTAATTCTTCCTCTCCCCTTTTTACCCTCCCCAGGGCCTCCCTGGCTCCACTGGAGTTTCCCTATCATTGTCTAATGGCCCTTTTATATCCCAATTATTCCTTAGCTCTGAATATGAGAGAAAGCATATAACTCTTCACTTTATGTGACAGACTAATCTCCCTTAACATAATGTTCTCCAGGTCAATTCATTTTCCTGAAAATGATTTATTTTGTTTTTCTTTATTGCTGAGTAGAATTTCATTGTGTGAATATTCCTTTATTTTGTAATCCATTCATTTGTTGATGAATACCTGGGTTGGCTCCATAATTTGACTATTATGAATTTAACTGCTATAAAACATGAATATACACGTATTACTTTAATATTCTGATTCTAATCCCTTTGAAGACCCAGGAGTTGTATAGCTGGGTCATATGGTGGATCCATTACAAATTTTCTGAGGTATCTCCACATTGATCTCCATTGGGGCTGCACTAATTTGTCATCTCACCAACAGTGCAGAAAAGCTCCTATTTCCCTATATCCTCACTGGCATTTATTGGTGTTAGACTTCTTGATGACTGCCATTCTAATTGCGGTTGAATGGGATTTCAGTGTAGTTTTAATTTGCCATTTCCCTGATTAATAATGATGCTGAACACCTTTTCATGAATTTACTGGCCACTTGCATATCTTCTTTGTGAAGTATCTATTTAGCTCAATTACCCATTTATAGATTGTGTATTTTAGTGTTGAGTCTTTTACATACTTTGTATATTCTGAGTATTAGTGTTCTATCAGAGCGATAACGGGCAAAGATCTCCAATTCTGTAGCTCTCTCTTCAGACCTTTGATGGCTTCCTTTGATGAGCAGAAACTTTTATATCATCCCATTTTTCCCTTTTTTTTTTTTTGGTGTTGGTACTGGGGGTGGAACCCAATGGCTTTCTACCTCCAGGCTATACTCCCAGACCTATTTTATATTTTATTTGGAAAAAGGGTCTCACTAAGTTGCTGAAAGCCTCAATAAGTAGCTGAGGCTGGATTTGAACCTGTGCGATCCTCCTGTCTCAGCCTCCCATGTGTGGGGATTATAAGTGTGCACCACCACGCCCGGCTAACATCCCATTTATTAAAATCTCTTGAGCTTTGGGGATCTTATTGAGGAAGTTTCTACCTATGCCTATATATTGAAATTAAACTAAGCTTGTTTTAAACTCTCAACTTTAATCATGGTAACCAGGAGCTTATGAAAAAATACCTGCAATTCAGCCACTAGTTCCATGAAATTCTTGTGAATATCTAGGGAAGTGAAAGCTCTTGTGAACATGGAAGACTATCAAGGTCTACAAGCATTCTAGGAAAAAATAATAATTCACTACGCACTCCACATGCCATACATCATTTGCGTGCCTTCTAGATTCACTGCGTGTCCAACATCCTTTCCTTTACACTTTGACCTCTATAGTTTTCATCAACAAGGCTCCCATATAGTCTGGCTTCCAGCTTTGTTTATCCACTGGGAGGCCAGGCAGAAGACTGAAATGACAGAAGGGCAGTGTCACTCATTGCCTCTCACCCTAAGGAATGGTCTTCAGCTAGCTACATGCAATGCACATTAAAGGTTCCAGTTCTTCCCAAGAAAACTCTTCTAAATCTCTCTCTTTTTAACTGTTTTGATAAGCTTTCCTATATCCCAAGCCTTTGGGTAAAAGGCTATAACAATATCAATGCTCTTTATCCGGGGGTTCTATTTTGTTTTGTTTTGATTTTGATTTTGCATCCCAGATAAACTGTGGCAATTGTCTTTTGTAAATAAAAGCTTAAACCATCCTAATTTCTTTTCCTTTTTCTATTTTAACAGAGAAACAATTTTGACCAGTGCTCACATATCTGAAAATATATTCCACAGAAATTCCCACATTGGTTTGTTGCATTTTAAAAATAAACAGATATAGCCAGGCATGGTGGCACACACTTGTAATCCTAGTATGTGGGAGGCTAGATAGGAGGATCATGGGTTCTTGGACAGCCTCAGCTACTTAGTGACGCCGTCCACAACTTAATGAGACTCTGTTTAACAATAAAACATAGGGCTGGGCATGTAGCTAGGAGGTAGAAAGTTAATTTATTTGGCTTCTTGAACTTAAAGAATTTAGACATTAAAACTCACAATGTTGTGGCTTACTAACTTTGTCATCTGAATCCTTTCCAAGTCATTTTCAGCTGATTATTTTTTCTCATTTTTATTGTATTTTCCTGCTTCTTTGCATGTCTATTACTTTTCTTATTTGATGTCAGATGCTGTGAATTTTAAATTATTGACTGCCAGATATTTTTATATTTTTATAATTATTCTTGAATTTTTATCTGGAATATGGAAGTTACTTGGAAGCCATTTGATATTTTTAGGTTTTTACTTTTGATGTTTGTTAGATGAAATTAGACCTCAATGATTAATTTTTTCATAAATTCTAAGCAAAATCTTTTTTTATTTTTACTTTTAACTTATGCGCCTATGAATTTTGAGGTTTCTATTCTGACCTTTTAAAACATGCATATTCCTGACCCAGTGTGAAGTCCAGGTCTTGTTTCATATAAATCTTTTTAGGTGTTATTTTCATCATCTTGAATATATCATGCATATGTGCTTAGTAGTACTTAACTGAATAATCATGAGTGACTCTCTGAGGACTTACATCATTCTCTTTCTGTGCAACTCTTTCCACTCTGGCAAGTTGAACTGTGAATTTTAGGTGTCTTGGCTTTCCTGGACAGACCGATCCTCAGTTCATGGAGACTGCTTGTCTTTGTCCACACTCCTCTTTATTTGGGGACACAGAAACGTTCACCACGAAGTAATTATAGAGCTCGTGTCTTCTGTTTTTAATCCCTCAAGGTTCACTGTCTTCTCTTGTCAGATGTTCAGTATTTTGAGTACCATTGTTTCATATATTTTATCTGTTTTTCAGTAGCTTTTTACTAGAGGGTAAATCTATTTTCTTTTACTTCATCTCGTTGAGCAGCAGAAAGCATCATTATTATATTTAATTTCTCTTAATTTTTATTTTTATTTTTATTGGTGCATTTAATTATACATCGTAGTGAGATACAAGGTGGTAATTCATACATGCACTAAACACCTCTTGATGTGTTTTCTTCTGCAGCCTACCCCATACTAGTGATACTGGGAGTGACAAATACAAATACAAACTTAACATTATTTGTACTGTCTCCTCCCTTTCTTTCTCCCATAATCTACTACCATTATTCCATTAGATTCTCTCTTTCTTCATTTTCATAAGGTTCCTTTTCTTTCCTACTTGCTGTTAGGCTTCCACATATGAGAAAAAAAGTGTGACCCTTGAGTTTGTGAGTCTGGCTGATGTCATCCATTTTCCAGTAAATGAAATAAGTTTGTTCCTGTCTATGGCTAAGTAAAACTCCATGGTGTGTACATACTATGTTTTTTTAATATATTCATCTTTTTTAAAATTAATTTATTTTTTAAATTGGTGCATTGTAGTCATATATCAATCACATTGGAGTGCAAATCTTGGGAGGATATACAAGCACACATCATCCAATTAGCCCCCCTCCAGCCCCCATCCCATTCCCTCCCCCTCCCTCCATCCCACGCTTTTTTGGTGATTAACTTTGATACATTTGTTTATGTACCTCCTGCGTTTTAAAAAAGCTCCGTCCTCCACTATTACATACCCTCTGATTGGTCACATTAGTTGCTTCACTATAGGGCCCTTTCTATAGCTCAACCTCTTGCTGTTGCCCCTTTCCTCCTAGTTATTGCTGATTAAGAGAAGCGTCTGATTTATATTTTCTGCGATATTTCTCTGTGCATGCTGCGTTGCAAGTACCGATCCCACTCTTGATGGTCCCAGTAGTGGCCTGGCTACTCAGTGGACTGATCCAGACCTCGCTGGCTCAAGCAGCAGCCTTGCCTCATGGGAGGCCCTGGTTCTGGTCTCGCTGGCCCCTGCACCGGTCTAACCCCTCAGCTGGCTTTGGTCCCGGCCTTGGAGGCCGCAGGAGTGGCCTTGCCTCACGGCAGGCTCCGATGCTGGCCATTGGCCCCTGCACCAGTCTAACCCCTTGGCAGGATTCCAATCCCGGCCTCGGAGGCCCCAGCACCGGCCTAGCCTCACGGCAGACTCCAATGCCGGCTTCGTTGGCCCCAGCACCGGTCTAACCCTTCGGCAGGCTGTTATCCTGGCCTCGGAAGTCCCTGTACCGGCCTTGCCTCACGGCAGGCTCCTATGCCAGCCTCGCTGGCCCCAGCACCGGCCTAACCCCTCAGCAGGCTCTGATCCCGGCCTCGGGGGCCCCAGTACCGGCCTTGCCTCAAGGCAGGCTCCAATGCTGGCCTCGCTGGCCCCAGCACCGGCCTAACCCCTCGGCAGGCTCTTATCCTGGCCTCGAGGCCCCAGTACCGGCCTTGCCTCAAGGCAGGCTCCAATGCTGGCCTCGCTGGCCCCAGCACCGGCCTAACCCCTCGGCAGGCTCTTATCCTGGCCTCGGAGGCCCCAGTACCGGCCTTGCCTCACGGCAGGCTCCGATGCCAGCCTCACTGGCCCCAGCAGTGGCCTAACCCCTCAGCAGGCTCCAATCCCGGCCTCAGAGGCCCCAGTACCGGCCTTGCCTCAAGGCAGGCTCCGATGCCGGCTTCGCTGGCCCCAGCACCGGCCTAACCCCTTGGCAGGCTCCGATCCCGGATTTGGAGGCCCCAGCACTGGTTATGCATCAAGGCAGGCTCCAATGCCGGCCTCGCTGGCCCCAGCACCGGCCTAACCCCTCAGCAGGCTCTTATCCTGGCCTCGGAGGCCCCAGTACCAGCCTTGCCTCACGGCAGGCTCCGATGCCGGCCTCGCTGGCCCCAGCACCGACCTAACCCCTTGGCAGGTTCTTGTCCTGGCCTCGGAGGCCCCAGTACCGGCCTTGCCTCACGGCAGGCTCCGATGCCGGCCTCGCTGGCCCCAGCACTGGCCTAACCCCTCAGCAGGGTCCGATCCCGGCCTCGGAGGCCCCAGCACTGGTCATGCCTCAAGGCAGGCTCCAATGCCGGCCTCGCTGGCCCCAGCACCGGCCTAACCCCTCAGCAGGCTCTTATCCTGGCCTCGAGGCCCCAGTACCGGCCTTGCCTCACGGCAGGCTCCGATGCCGGCCTCACTGGCCCCAGCACCGGCCTAACCCCTCGGCAGGCTCTTATCCTGGCCTCGGAGGCCCCAGTACCGGCCTTGCCTCAAGGCAGGCTCCGATGCCGGCCTCACTGGCCCCAGCACCGGCCTAACCCCTCGGCAGGCTCCGATCCCGGCCTCGGTGGCCCCAGCACTGGTCATGCCTCAAGGCAGGCTCCGATGCCGGCCTCGCTGGCCCCAGCACCGGCCTAACCCCTCAGCAGGCTCTTATCCTGGCCTCGGAGGCCCCAGTACCGGCCTTGCCTCACGGCAGGCTCCGATGCCGGCCTCGCTGGCCCCAGCACCAGCCTAACCCCTCGGCAGGCTCTTATCCTGGCCTCCAGGCCCCAGTACCGGCCTTGCCTCAAGGCAGGCTCCGATGCCGGCTTCGCTGGCCCCAGCACCAGCCTAACCCCTCGGCAGGCTCCGATCCTGGCTTCGGAGGCCCCAGCACTGGTCATGACTCAAGGCAGGCTCCGATGCTGGCCTCACTGGCCCCAGCACCGGCCTAACCCCTCGGCAGGCTCTTATCCTGGCCTCGAAGGCCCAAGTACCGGCCTTGCCTCATGGCAGGCTCTGATGCCAGCCTCGCTGGCCCCAGCACCGGCCTAACCCCTCAGCAGGCTCCAGTCCCGTCCTCGGGGGCCCCAACACTGGCCTTGCCTCATGGCAGGCTCCGATGCCGGCCTCGCTGACCCCAGCACCGGCCTAACCCCTCAGCAAGTTCCGGACCCGACCTCGGAGGTCCTAGCACAAGCCTTGCATCATGGCAGGCTCCAATGCCGGCCTCGCTGGCCCCAGCATCGGTCTAACCCCTCTGCAGGTTCCAATCCCGGCCACGGAGGCCTCAGTAGTGGCCTTGCCTCACAGCAAGCTCCGATGTCGGCCACTGGCCCCGGCGCCCTCCTAACCCCTCAGCAGGTTCCGATCACTGTCTCTGGGGTTATTATTTCAAAGGTTCCAGGTGTAATGTATCAGATCTCTTCCTCCCCTGAGTACTGGCCACTGCCATTGCCACTGCCTCCACCATTTCAAATCCTTCCCAGGCTCTTTTTCCACTCTGAATGTTGTCCAGTGTTCCTAAGCATGCGTGATGGTAGCATTCGACATTTGGTGTAATTTCTCCAAAAAAATAAGGTTGGTAGGATCCAGTTTCTGCTTCTCCTGAATACAAGTCTCCACCACCATCGCGGAGATCTCTTTCAACACCGCCTTTCTCCTTGGTCTCCGCTAAACTCTCTCCTTACAGGTGATGTCCGTGATTCTTAACAATATAGAGAAATAGCAGTCCTCCTTCACGGGGAATTTTTCCATAAGTTCCAGTGCATTTAGATAAGTTTTGTCTGCATCTCCAGTGTCCTGGCATCCATAACGGCTTTCTTACCTCCTCTCCGATATTTTTATTTTTCTTTTTCTGTTCCTTTTTTTTTTTTTTTTTTAAATAAGAGAAGACAGTATATGTGGTTTGAGGAGGTAGTGGGATCAGGCACTCACTTAGTAGCACTGTAACCCAGTCGGTTTCCCCATAGGTCCAGAGTGATCAGCACTACTCCGCCTGGGGCCCAGGGTCCCGTGACCCGGCCCCGGCTGGCGTGCTCCGCGTGACCCCTGCCCGGAACTCAGGGTACTGAGCCCGGTTTCTCCAGGGGTCTGGCGTGTTAAGCGCATTTTGGCCCAGGGCCCAGAGTCCCGCGACCTGGGCCCCGGCTGGCGGCTGGCGTGCGACCCCCGCCCGGAACCCAGCGTCTTACTGGGCCCGGTTTCTCCAGGGGTCTGGCGTGCTATGCGCAGTTCGTCCAGGGGCCCAGAGTCCCGCGACCCCGCCCCGCTGGCGTGCCCCGCACGCGACCCCCACCCGGAACCCCTATATTCATCTGTTGATGGGCACCTAGACTGGTTTCATAACTGGCTATTATTAATTGGACTGCTATAGATATAGGTATACATGTGTCATTATAACATTCTAACTTTAATATTTTGTAAAGATACTGAGGAGTAGTAAAGAGAGTCATAAGGTGATCCTATTCCTAGTCTTCTGAGAAACCTTCATAGGTTGGTATTAATATACAATTCTACCCATAGTATGTAAGTGTTCTTTTTCCCCCACATCCTTGTGATTATTATTATTATTTGTATTCCTGATGATTAGCATTATAGTTAGATAAAATCTGAGCATAGATGTTGAACACTTGTTGGTCATTTGTATTTCTTCTTTTGAGAGTGTATCTTCAGTCCAATTGCTCATTTATTTTTATGTTTTAAGTTCTTTATATATTATAGATATTCCTTTGTCAGAGATGAAGCTGACAAAAATTTTCTTTCATGATAAAGGCTCTCTCACTACACTGGTGATAATTTACTGATTCAATACAATACCTACTAAAACACTAATGTTATTCTTCATAAAACTAGAAAAAATGGTCCTAAATTCATAGGAAATACAGAGGCAATTTTGGGCAATAAGAATAGCGCTGGAGGTATCATGATATCTAATTTCAAATTACATTATAATAAGAGTTATTAAAAACAACATGATATTGGCATAAAAACAGATTCATAGGCATATGGGATACAGTAGAAGATACAAAGACATATCTACACAGTTACAACTATCTGATTTTTAAAGGTGTAGAAAATATACATTGGAGAAAAGACAGTTTTTTCAATAAATGGTGTTGGAAAAACAGGATATCCATATGCACAAGAATGTAATTAGACTCCTAGGTCTCACCCTGCACAAATCTCAACTCAATAAAGACATGGAATTTATGCCAGAATCTATGGAATTGTTAAAACAAAACATAGGAACAACTTCCCAATATTTAAGATATGGCAAAGATTTTCTCAACAAGACCCCTAAAGCTCAGAAAATAAAATGAAGAATCAATGAATAGAATGACACTGAGTTTAAAAACTTAATATTTTAAATAAGTAAGCTACATAGCTATACAGAGAAGGCATAGTATCAACTGTGTAGATGGCAAACTAGTAGCAAAATTAGCATAAAAATTTACTAAATGGACAAAATGAGTAAAATAAAATTATAATAAAATTGTATAGCTTAAAAGTATAAAGAAGAACAAATGTATAACATTTACAGAGAAATGGATGAACATTATGCTCTATGAGATTAATCAGTCACTAAAAGTAAAAATTGGATGCTCTCCCTAATATTCAGAAGCTAGGGGTTAAATGGTTATAGGAGGAACCCTAGACAAAGAAGGAGACACCATAGAGAAGCAAATAAGACAGCCTAACTGAGGGAGATGGAAGGGGGAGAAAGAAATTCCCTAATGTATATGATGTACATTTACAAACATATCAGTCACTAACCCAAACATGAGAAGGAGGTTGGTACTAATATACAATTCCATCAATATGTAAGGAGGGAGGGAATTGAGTGGGAATTGTGGAAGGGCTAAATGAGTGATGTGTGCATGTATGCTTCTACCATCTTATACTCCATTAAGATGTATGACTATAATGTACCACTAAATTTTTTAAAGTATAAAAATAGTCTGAATATATTCATTTTAATCATAATTTCAAATATTTCCTCAGATTGTATTATTCCTAGGTCATTTTCCTAGAAATAATCTAACCTTAGATATGATTTATAAAGGCATATCATTTACACCTAAGAAAATAAAGTGCAAGTCTATTTGATCCTATTTAGGTCAAGTATGGAGTTTTATGTTCTATCCTAGGAGAGATAATTTCAAAAAGAGCATTAACTGAAGTAATTTGGAGGAAGAAATGTTAGAATGAAGAGTTGTTTCACCAGGCATGGTGGCATACTCCTTCACCTCAGTACTTGGGAGGCTGAGCAGGAAGACCACAAGTTTGAGGCCAGTCTCAGTAACTTAGTGAGATCCTATTTATTTATTTATTTATTTATTTATTTATTTATTTATTTTTAATCATATACTCCTTTTTATTGCTGTCTAATGTTATATAACATATACCACAGACTTTTCAACATTTCTCTGTTGAGATACACCTGAATATAATATTTCTATAATAGAAAAAATAACTAACATTTCTTTTTTTAAATTTTATTTATTTATTTTTTAATTGATGCATTGTAGTCATATATCAATCACATTGGAGTACAAGACTTGAGAGGATATACAAGCACACATCATCCAGTTAGCCCTCATTAAGCCCCCATCCCATTCCCTCCCCCTCCCTCGATCCCATGCTTGTTTGATGATTAACTTTGATACATTTGTTTATGTACCTCCTGCGTTTTAAAGAGGCTCCATCCTCCCCTATTCCATACCCTCTGATTGGTCACCTTAGTTTCTTTCTCAATAGGGCCCTTTCTATAGCTCAACCTCTTCCTGTTGCCCCTTTCCTCCTAGTTATTGCTGATTAGGGGAAGCATCTGATTTATATTTTCTGCGATATTTATCTGTGCATGCCACGTTGCAAATACCGAACCCACTCTTGATGGCCCCAGTAGTGGCCTGGCTACCTGGTGGACTGATCCAGACCTTGCTGGCTCAAACAGCGGCCTTGCCTCACGGCAGGCTCCGATGATGGCCTCACTGGCCCCAGCCCCGGTCTAACCCCTCAGCAGGCTCCGATCCTGGCCTCGGAGGCCTCAGTAGTGGCCTTGCCTCACGGAAGGCTCTGATGCTGGCTGTTGGTCCCAGCACCGGCCTAACCCCTCGGTAGGCTCCGATCCTGGCCTTGGAGGCCTCAGCACCGGCCTTGCCTCACGGCAGGCTCTGATACCGGCCATTGGCCCAGGCACCAGCCTAACCCCTCGGCTGGCTCTAATCCTGGCCTCAGAGGCCCCAGCACCAGCCTTGCCTCACAGA
This sequence comes from Muscardinus avellanarius, assembly GCF_963383645.1. NCBI lineage: Eukaryota > Metazoa > Chordata > Mammalia > Rodentia > Gliridae > Muscardinus > Muscardinus avellanarius. Next base: position 147,181,734 of record NC_137786.1, read on the forward strand.
AGGCTCCGATGCTGGCCAGTGAGACCCTATTTTAAAGGGTCTACCTATTTAAGTAGGTAGAACATTCCTGAGTTCAATCCCAGTATGAAAAATAAAAAAAAGAATAGAAGGTGGAAGAGTGATTTTGGAAGTAAATATCAATGGTGACATGCTTGAAACAATTAATTACATTTGATTTTGATAAGGGATGATCTTTTAAAAATCATAATATCCAAAAGTACAATGGAAGAAGGGTTATTATAAGTATATACTATTAATTTGATCTCTACTACTCAGTATAAGCAAAAATATGCTAGCATATTTGGACATAAATGTAAAAGGTTAGGTATATACAAAGTTCTGGAAGTATTTGAGCAGAAATATAGTTGACTATACGTTAAGGAAGCTACTGAGAGTACTGAAAATCTATGAGGAAGAATGGAACATCTAGAGAGACCTATAATTCCCTTTTATCTTAGATTCCATGATCTAATGTTTTGTAAAATATGTTTCTTGACACTCATAATTTCTGCCAAGTTTGTTCAGAGATGATCACAATGGCTAGAAGGCTCTAAAGAGATACATTTTCCACCATATTTTATATCCTCACTTTGTTTTCTATGTTGGCTTTTTTATTAAAAAGTTGAAGAATTTTGAAGAAAGAATTATGTGATAAAAAGGCTTGAAAATACAAAGTTGTATAAATTTACCTTCTGATTCTTCAGTTAGTAATAATTTTGTAACTTTTATATTGTTAAAACACTAAAAAACCAGAGAACTCATTTATTTCCTGGTCACTTCTGGATTGCAGCTAAATAAAAATGTCACATCATTTAAAAGCTTAAAAGGTGCAATTCACACAGTACAATGAACTCGATTCTATAGTGGTATTTCCAAGAATAATTGCTTGTCCTCAATTCAGATTAGAAAGTGAAGGATTTTTTTTTTCACTTCACCTCCATTACAGAATTTATTTTCTAAAGCCGCACAAAACATGTCTAGGATAAAAAGAAATAGAATTACACAGGTGAATTCAGAGCTTATACAGGCAAACTATGCAAGGAGGAACTGAATCTAGTATTGTTAAAGTGACATAGAAAAGATTCTTCTGTCCTGAGGTATTCTGCTTCTCTGTTGGTTCCAGGTGCTGTATGGAAAGGTTATTTTTAGAACAAAGCTTTTGTGTAGGTAGTGAGGTGTTCTATTCTTTTTCTTTTTTTTAGTATTGGGGGTTGAATCTAGGAATGCTCTAACTATGAGCTAAACTTTAGCTCTATTTTATTTTTTAAATATTTATTTATTTATTTATTTATTTATTTATTTATTTATTTATTTATTTTGTGTGGTACTGGGGTTCCTGGAAGCCCTTCTACCTCCAGGCTACACTCCCAGACCTATTTTTTTTTTTTTTTTTTTTTTTTACTTTTTTATGTGGAAACAAGGTCTCTTAAGCCAGCGAGGCTGGCTCCGAACCAGTGCAATCCTCCTGTCTCTGCCTTCCAAGTGCGGGGATTACAAGCGTGCGCCACCACGCCCAGCATTTTAGCTCTATTTTAGTTTTTATTTTGAAACAGGGTCTCACTGGAACACTGGTTTGGAACTTGTGATCTTCCTGTCTCAACCTCCCAAGTACTGGGATCACAGGCAAGTGCCACCATACTCCATGTTTTATTTTTTGAATATGCAAATTTAAAAATTGTTAAGCTTTGTAAAAAAATCTAGAGAAATAAAAATACAATAAATGGGCAGAAGGACTCATTTATGAATGACAGGGCCCTTATCTCTAAGTGGGCACTGTATTAAATATGAAGACGCACCAATTCAACAGTTCAGCACTTACTACTCACAGCTATTTTCTTGATTATATTTCCAATATTTATCTGCACTTAACCCTAGCTGTGGCCCTGCATTTATCAGGAGAGGAATAATCAGTTTTATAAGTAGTGCTTTGGGAAGTCAGGGAGAGTCTGGATTTGCCACTGTTAGTTCAGAGGATCTTTACTAAATAATTTTATTTATCTGAAAATAATTGCTTTTGTGTGATACTGGAGATGGAACACAGGGGCATTCTACCTCTGAGCTACATCCCCAGCTCTATTTTTTTTTTATCCTTTCTTTTTGAAACAGGGTCTCACTGAGCTGCAAAGGGCCTCACCAAGTAGTAGCTAAGTAGTAGCTGATGCTGGGATTACAAGTGTGCACTACCACACCCGCCTGTTTCCTAATCTTATGAAAATTGTGAAGGTTAAATGAATGTAAATACTTAGGATATAATAAATTCTACACAACTTCTTATTAATTTTTATTAATAATTTTGTTGTTATTCACACTGTCTAAAATTCAGAAAATCTTTTTTATATTTGTGGACTATTCCTGCTTCTAGGAATTTACTTTATATTTTATTTGAGTTGATAATAGCAGTTTAGGACACCCTCAAATATAAATTGTATACTGGGCAAGAGATGGTGGTGCATACCTATAATCTCAGTACTTGGAAGGCTGAGATAGGTCAAGGTCACCCTCACCAATTTAGTGAGATCATATTTCAAAATAAAAAAATTAAAAGGGTTTGGGTATTGCTCAAAGATAGAATGCTCCTGGCTTAAATTCTATTACAACAAGTTAAAAAATAGTATACTGTTAGTTTCTAATTTAAAATCAGTTTTGGACTACTACCTCATTTTCAAATGTTCATCTTTCTCATTTTATAAAGTTCCTTCATGAGCTTAACCCACAGTCAACCAATATTTAAAGACAGGCAAGTCCTTGTTACTCCAATTATTTCACCTAATCGTTTTTTAAGTGATGATGTTGTTGATTATGTAGACTACATTTTGCAAATGTATATAAAAGAAGTAGGCAAACAGTTATTATTGCTACATTTATTACATGTATGCTAAAATATTCCAATAAAAATTCCAATAAAATATTCCAACAGACTTCTAAAAAAACACTGTGATATTTATGACATCATTACAGAGCTATTTAAAAATAATAAATTACATTTTTAAGATACTTTGAGTTACAGAAATACACATCAAACAAAACAAGATGTACATTTAAATATAAAATGTAATGAGAAGCAATTCTGCGCTTTGTTCCCTTTCTAAGGGGTAGTCTTTGAAAAGTCTGAAAACTGTTGCTGAAGTAAAAAGTGGAATGAGAGAAGCAGATGATTTTAGAGATTGGCAGTGCAAACTCTTGAACCAGAAACACTGTGTAGGGTACTGGAAAATATTGGAAAATTTTGTCTTATTTTCCTCCTGCCAAATTCTTGACAATGTCATGTAGAACATGAACAACTATTCCAAAGTGTTTCCTTCTTTGGATAATTTCAGGGGTATGCTGAGTTTCTACTTTCTGGCTAATCTATAGACCTGACATCCTAGTAAATATCACGTTTGCTTAGGCCCAGAATCCTAGTAAATATCATGCTTGAATATCTTTTGTTGAATATTTTCTATCATGGCTAGTCTATTAAGGAACAAAATCAAAATACTCTATGGGCAGAAGAGACATTCTATCTCATTAGTAAGTCATTGTTCTTTTCAGAAATAAATTGTGTCGCTCAAAATTCTTTCTGTTTGCAAAAAAACATAAATCCAGCTCAAATGGGTTAATTAAACATCACTGGCTTGCATAACCCATCCTAGACAGGCAGGAGCAGGGGTGTTTCTAGAAATATCTCAATGCAGGGACCACACAGTCCATCACTCACCATGTTTCTCTCAATTCATTGGCCTATTCGTTCAACCCTAAATAGATTTTCTCCAGCACCTGATAGGATAATTTAAACTTGATCTGATTATTATAGTCTTTTCCTATATCCTATCCATTATATATAGCAGAATATATATATGGAAGAACTCAAATTGGCCTTCTATGAGCTATGAATTTACCTATGCCAAGAACTAATCACTATGTCTAGGAGGATGAGGCCTATGATTTACCTATCCTAGGCCATGTTCTACTCTTATGGCAGCAGTTGCACAGTCACAGAAATCATTAATATGAGAATGGTCACTGAGAAGCCTCATTAGCTACAGGGCAACCTCTCTGAGTATCCAGTCCAGTAACTAAGAAAAATATTAATAGACTATGTACTCCCTTTTAAAATAAAGAAAGTACTTAGTAGGCTTAAATGATTTTTCATAAAATAGAGATGTTTTATCATCTGCTGCATAAGAATATAGACAAACGTAGTCTAGCTAGCAGAAAAGAGAAAGTCTTAATATGTTATCAGGAAACCAGAGCTTTCCATTATTTCCTGTGTGATAATTCAAGTATTACTTAACCACTCTGAGCCTCAGCTCTGTTCAGTGATAACAATTTTTACTAGAATTCTTTTACAGCGTTTTTTCTGAGAGCTAAGTAAATTTATAAATGCAAACTCTCTCGAAACTTCTCTCTCACCCCAAATACTCTACATAGCTCCTCTCTCCCTCTACAGATACCAGAGAGACTTCAGATAAAGGAGAGGGGAAATTCCAGGGAGGCCAGGAGGGACAGAGAGAAAGAATCAATGAAAGAATCACTTCCATTAACATCATGTCTATATATGAGAATACCAATGTCAATCTCAATACCCTGGATAGGAGAGTGGGGAGAAAAGAGGGAGCCAGGGGAAGTCCACCACGTGCTGTGTACGTGTCACTATCACTGAACTACATTATGATGTGAGATTATGATGCATTAATAAAGTATAAAATGTATTTTATTATTTGTTTGTTTTCATGGTACTAGGGATTGAACCCAGAGGCATTCTACCTCTAAACTATACCCCTATCCCTGTTATTTTTTGTTTGTTTTGAACAGGATCTCTTTAGGTTTAAGCTGAGAGTCTTACTAAGTTGCTGAGGCTTGAACTTGCAATCCTTCTATTTCAGTCACCCAAGTAGTGAAGTTACAGGCCTGTGTCACTATATACACTGCCTGCTTTCTCTCTGTGACATGTCTTTTCTGGCTGCCGTGGAGATGAACAAAGTGGTGTGGTACTTAAATATATTGCTGCTAAGATAATCATACCATAATGGGTCTTTTCTAACCTGTTTGGAAGGGAAGTGCTTAATAAGTTCAGTGCCTTCACCAAACACATTTGCATCAGTTGCTGCTCAGTTTTTTACTGTGATTTCTATCTCATCACGTCACTATCTTTTTTTCTTACAAAGACTTGCCTTCAATTTCCCCATGAGCAGTGAAGCAGAGAAAAGCAATAAGGGAGAAATCTTTACATAGTACTATATGAGATATGTTTGAATTTGAAGGGCTGGATTAATTTGCAGTATTTGGAAGTATTGGTAATAGAGTGAAATATGTAGGCTCTTGAATTGTTTTACTGTGGATTTAATCCCTGCTCTGACTACCACTAGGAAGGTGAGATTGGAAAACTTGCTTAGGTATTTTAAGACCAAGTAGTGGCCCATATCTGCCAGGATGTATCACTGCTATTGAAAGAAAGGAGTGTAAAGCCAGACATGTTGGTGCCTGCCTGTAATCACGGCACTTGGGACGCTGAGGAATGCAGGTTCAAGGACAAGCTCAGCAAGTAGGGAGACTCTCAGCAACCTAGCAAGATTTTGTTTCAAAAACAAAAGATTAAGGGCTAGGGTTGTAGCTTGGAGGGAGAATGCTCCTGTGTTTAATCTCCAGTCTCTCTCTCTCTCTCTTTGTCTGTCTCTGTCTCTTTGTCTGTCTCTGTCTCTGTCTCTCTCTCTCTCTCTCTCTCTCTCTCTCTCTCTCTCTCACGCACACATAGATTTTATCATTTGGCTCACATGACCAGAAGCTGAGTGGTTACACAAATGCCATCCTCAGGCCAGGGAGCCAGAGAAAAAATTGGCTGCTCAATTTAAGAAGCCAAAAGCCTCAAAATGAGAGAGAGGAGAGAGGAAAGAAGAGAGGAGAGAGAGAGAGAGAGAGAGAGAGAGAGAGAGAGAGAGAGAGAGAGAGAGAGAGAGAGAGAGAGAAAGAAGGAAAAGAAGAAGAAGAAGAAGAAGAAGAAGAAGAAGAAGAAGAAGAAGAAGAAGAAGAAGAAGAAGAAGAAGAAGAAGAAGAAGAAGAAAGAAGGGAAGGGAAGGGAAGGGAAGAGAAGAGAAGAGAAGAGAAGAGAAGAGAAGAGAAGAGAAGAGAAGAGAAGAGAGGAGAAGAGAGGAGAAGAGAAGCAGTGGTGCAGCCCCAGTCAGAGGCCAAAGAAAGGGAAAGCCCTTGGAGAGTGGCTGGTTGTTCAGGAGCTGAAGAACTGGGAATCTGTTGCCCATGAGCAACAGCAGCAGAAAGCCCTGCTCAAGAAGGGCTCAGTGCCAGTGAGCTCTGGCTTCCCCCTTCTGCTCTTGTGTCCCACGTAGACGCTCAGCCTCCTGAGCTCACTCAGCTCACTGACCTCCCTGTGCAGATCCTCTCTGCAAACGCCCATGCTGACATGTCCACAAGTGTGCTTCACCGATTCTCTAGGCTTCACCCAATCCAGCCCAGCTAACAACCAGAATTAGCCACCACAATAATGCCTACGAATCACTAGAAACACAAAGATACCAGAGGTTTCTAACAAATCAAAGACAAAACATGCACCAATTTTTAAAAAGCTAACAACTCCTGAAGTTTCAAGAGATTTAGAGAAACTAGAACTCTCATGCATCGTTGATGAAAACTAAAATGAAAATCTGGAGGTTCCTTAAGTCATATATTTGGCACTGGAACCCACTATCCCACATCATTAAATTTACTCAAGGGATATGAAAACATTTACTCATTAATATGCTGGTCAGTGAATGTTCAGGATAGTTTTATTCATGATAGCCCCATTTGGGGAAGATAGTTAATTAACAAGTAACTAGATAAGCAAATTGGGATATATTTATACAATGGAAGACTACATGGTAGTGAAAATTAGCAAATATCTGCCACATTAAATATAAACGAACGTCACAAGCATTAAACTGAAAGAAAGCAGCCATTTACATGCCATCTTTGGAAATATACATCTAATCTATTAGAACATAAATTCTATCAGTGGTTGTCTGAGGGAAGTTTCCAGTGAGATTGCTATGTGAGTATATATATCTTATATATAAAATTGGTAAAACGGTGTGAATTTTAGTCAAGCACAGTGCTGTATGCCTATAATCCCAGTATTTGGAAGGCTGAGACAGGAGGATTGCAGAATTGAGCCCAGTCTCAGCAATTTAGCAAGACTTTCAGAAACCTAGTGAGAACCTATTTTAAAACAAAAGTTAAAAAAAATGGTTGGGGGTATAGCTCAGAGACAAAATGCCTTGGGATTGAATCTCTAGTACTACACACATGAATAAGTAAGTAAGTAAGTAAGTAAATAAATAAATAAATAAATAAATAATAAACACTATGATTTTATTTTATATAAACTATACTTTAATAAAGTTAATTTAAAAATATTAGAAAAACTATAATAGATTCAAAATGTGAAATAATGTTTACCATATGGTAAGGGATAAGATGGTATAGAATATGGTAAAATGCAGGTTATTTTTAAGATCTTATTTTAGTTATCTTTGTTAGATCAGAAGTGCTAAAACAATGAACATATAAAATATTTATAGCTATGACTAACAGTGTGATTAACCAACGGTTATGATGAATGTAGTTCTGCTCAAATTCCACAAAAAATAAACAGATAAAATGTTAGCTGTATAGCATCATTCATAAAATTTAGTTAAATATAAATTATAATACAAATATTAAAAAGTTACTATTCTTAGAAGAAAGTATGATACTCATTTTATGAACTTTTGGTGTTAAGACTTTGTTAATTAATATGTGCAATTCATCTTTTTTTGTTGTTTTTTTGGTGGTACTGGGGTTCCTGGAAGCCCTTCTACCTCCGGGCTACACTCCCACACCTATTTTTTAACTTTATGTGGAAACAGGGTCTCTTAAGCCAGCGAGGCTGGCTCCGAAACAGCACGATCCTCCTGTCTCTGCCTCCCAAGCATGGGGATTACAAACGTGCGCCACCATGCCCGGCTGCAATTCATCTTTTTATAAAGCAAAAGTTATTATTTGTATTTCTTAAGACACTCAAGAATTTGGTTGCATTTTTTAAATTTTAATTTAATTATTTTTCAGAACTGGGAATTGAACCCAGGGGCATTCTACCTCCAAGCTACACTCCCAGCCATATTTTTTATTCTTTATTTTGAAACAGGGTCTCACTTTCTTTGCAGAGGCTTCACTAAGTAGCTGAGGCTGGCCATGAACTTGCAATTCTCCTGTCTCAGCCTCCTAAGTACTAGGATTACAAATGTGCACCACCATGCTCAGCTTGATAGCATCTTATTTAATTATAAGAGAGGTTTGTGCTGGACATTATACAGCAGTCAGTTTTCATAAAGGCACTTTGAACAGGAAAAAGGAAACAGCACAATATTTAAAAATTAACATCAAGTTACTTCAGGTTACTTTCTTTGTTATGTGATAAAGCAGAGGGAACTATCTTAACATGCTTACTAAAACTGGTCTGTTGGGGGCTTGGCTATTTCATCTCTTCCTCCTGACTTACCCAAGTATCAGATAAACAATTTAGTTTTGGTTTGTTTATATGGGATTTCAGCATGAGTGACTCTTTACTTCAGTTTGATCTGTGAGGGCCTAGTGCAGGAATTCAGTCAAAAACATTGGCTTCTCAAAAAATTTGTTTAACATGTAATATTGTAAATCTCTGTAGGATAGAATTAAAAGAGATAGCAGAAATTGATTTGTAAAAAAGTATATTATATGAAGCAACAAGATAAATAAAAAGACTCAATTAAAAAGAAGAAACAAATGTGAAAGGCTAATTTTTAAAAGTAGACAGTACCTTAATATTATGATGTACAAATATACTATAATTTTCAGAAGGCAGAAAATACAAATTGAAATAAAATTAGTAATTTCTAATTTTCAGATAAAAATTAATAATCATAAAATCAGTATTAAAAATAAATATTTATAGAATGTGAAGAGAAAGGTGCTTTGATATATTTCAGTGACATGCAATTTGGTACAACACTTTAGAAAAGTATATTCACATCCTACAGATTACTTCATTTTTTAACTTATCCTAGAGAAACATAGTGTAATATAAACAATTTGTAGTAGCAAAAGATCAAAAAGCAAACAAACAAAAACCAAAATAGAAATTGTTTTCAAATTTTAGTGAGTAATTTGTTAAATGAAATAAAATATGATACATCATTTCCATAGATACTATGCAGCAGTTTCAAAAAGGAAGTAAATCTATGTTAAAATGAAAATATCCCAAATATATATCTCTAATATTGAAGCAAATTACAGAGATACATAATACAATTTATAAAAAATAGTATAAACCAAATGCATAAATGCACATGTATGCATTATAGCCATGCATACATGTGCATTTATACATATATGTTTGTATTTCTGTATATGTGTGTACAGAAGCTACATACTGGTAGCTTAATATGTAATAAAATATTTTCATTAAACTTTTAATTCTGTTTTTCTTCCCATATCTCAAAAGAAGGTAAAAAATCCTTAGCTTGGTGTTTATTTTTTTACAGAATTTTTCATAAGCATTTGGCAATGCATCATCATTATGAATGTAAGCTTTTAACTTTTCAAAACTATAATGCTTTCATACTATATAAAATTTCTATCAAATTAGATGGAAAAATAAGAAGCTTCCATGACAAACAGAAACTGAAGGAATTTATGTCTTCAAAACCAGCTCTAGAGAAAATACTCAAAGAGATTAACTACAAAAAAGAAATAGGTAACACACACCAGAACCAGAGAAACAAGAGTTTCCATCCAACAGACAACTAAGATTGGTTATCTGTGGAGATTCATTATTTATGTTAGTCTTTTACCTATCTCTAAATTGTATTGTTTGCCTTTATTGTTAATTTTTAGGATGTCTAGTTGGACTATTAATATACCTTCAGATATAGCATTTGGAAATATTTTATCCCATTCTATTAGTAACTTTTAACTCTGTTTACATTGTCTTTGGATATACAATATTTTTTTTATTTTTTAGGGAGTTTGTATACTCTTCTGTTGCCTATGCCATTGAAATCATATCCAAGAAATCACTGCCAATTTCAATGTTGTGAGGTTTTATGACCCAGATTTTCTTCTAAAAGTTTATAGTCTTAAGATTTATATTTAGATCTTTTATCTATTTTGAGTTACTATTTGTATATGGGATTAGGTAAGGGTCCAATTTTATTCTTTTCCATTTAAATATTATTTTTCAACAATATTTAGTTAAAAGATTATTATTTCCACCACCAAATGTTCGTGGAAACCTTGTCAAAAATAACTTGACAATATATGGAAGAATTTAGCTCTAGGCTTTTATTTAACTCCAATGGTTTACATATCTGCCTTTAGAACAGTACTACACTGTTTCAATTATTATAGCTTTATATGGTTTGAAATCAGAAAATATATATCTTCTAGCTTTGTTCTTTTTCAAGATCGTTTTGGGTATCTAGAGTCCATATTCCATATTAGGATAGATTTTTTTCTGAAAAATAAATATATAAATATATGATAGTTTCACCTAAAAAATAATAGAAAAAATATTCTCTGGTAAGAAAGAAAGCAAAAAGAAATATTGAAATGTTATCTTTAAGTCATCAAAAGCTTGGTATCAGACAAATGAAACTGTTATGTGAAATTATCATTTTTAATTTTGGATAAATTGCTATAATACTAGATGTCAACCTCTAAGCCAAGCATGGGAAGGAGGGATGGGGAGGGAATGGAGTGGGGATCGGGTGGGGGCTGACTGGGCGATGTGTGCATGTATGTCTACAAAAGTCTGTATCCCACTATGATGTTTGAATACAGTGCACCAATAAAAAAAAATAAAAAAAAAATAAAAATAAATAAAAAATAAATAAACAGGCATCATTGACAATTTTCATAGAAAAAAAATAAAGTTTATACAATAAAATTTTATCATTTAAAGTAAACCCAAGGAACTTTTGTTAACATTTATTGAAGTTACAATATTTTGTATACAAAATTTTGTGTACAAAATTGTACAAATCTTAATCTATATTTGTTTTTTTCTTATAAAATATATACCTGAAAAAGTGAAAATATATAATATTATTAGATTAAGGATTGCTTGAAAACATATAAACTTGATGAGAAAAAACCTAGTATATGTTAAGAATCTAACATAAAATCTCAAATACCAACTTCATGTGCTCCCAGGTTGTCTGGTAGCTTAATGAAAGATCAGTACATAATAATCTGGAATGAGAATGATTTTGCCTATTTGCAAACAAAGATGCCACTTTACCAAAACCTTACCCTCAGTGTCTGAGCACAGTTAAAATAACTGCTTATTGATATTCTTCTTCTCTGCAATGATTTCAATATTTTTCTGCCTTCATTATGTTCAAACAGACATGAAAAATAATCAAACTGATGAGTTTATAAATATGGGGTTTTAGTAGAATGAGGAAGTATCTTTATGTTTTATATCCTTCTCTTTTTCACATGTATTTATCAGTTTGGAGATTTGAAATTTCATGGTCTATTTAACTCAGTGTTGCTGTTTGTGATTCCACAGTGCTCAGTCACATCACTGTATATTCCAGGCACATCCACATGACCTAGTTAATGAATGCCCTGGATGCTCTGAATAGATCTATGCTGATGTTATGCTGCGTTGAGGCCAGAGCACAGAATGGAGCCTATGAGGGCCTCATTTTCTCTCCTGGCTACTGATTTGCTATGTACACTTGAATATTATATTGAGTCTCTTAAATTTTAACACCCCATATGCAAAGCAAGACTAATAATGGTGTATTTGATTGTGAGGTACATTGAAAACCTGTCAGAGAAACATTATGAGTGCACATATTAGTATTTTATATAAGGCCTATGAGATATTTAGTGTCAAGTAATATTTTTACAAAAAGTATTGCTAAAAAATGGAACAATCAATATTGAACTTGTTAAAAAAAGTATCACTGAGAAAATTAGAAAAGGTAGCCTTACTTTAATAATTATCTTCATCATTACTTTAAATTGATTGTTCAAAATAATAGGTATATACAGCAGTGACACATATGATTTATCCAAAATTTATCCAGATATCTCATCTATTAAAATTGAACGTAAGATAAAAATTACACCACTAAAATGAAAATTAAATTAAACTTTTCACAATTGACATAAAAGTTGAATTCCTGTGACCTTAACTGCTAATATGAATTAATCTGGTTATTAGAAAATTAATCTATTGCCAGAAACCAACTGACCATTTTATATATCTGGCCAAAGTTAAAGTCATGTCCTCTTCCCTAAGAAAAAAAAAATTTTAACAACAACAATGACAAATTATACAGCTAAGCAGGGTGGCTTACACCTGTAATTGCAGTACTTAGAAGGCTCAGATAGGAGGATCAAAGGTTCAAGGCCAGCCTGAGTAAGTTACTGAGACTCAAAAATCTACAAAGACCCTGTTTCAAAGCAAAAAAATAATAATAATAAAAAATTAAAAAACTAAATATATAGCGCAGAGGTATACCCTGAGTTCAATCCCAGGTTATCCCAAAACAAAACAACTCAATATTCTTTTTCCTTAGTTGTCTCCACTTGTATAGACTAGGTAACAATAGGCAACATCAACTTTATTCAGTAAAATTTGAGTGAAAGTTTAATTTGTATTTTTCTTTAGAGAATTTGAGATGTCAGTGGGAAATTGACAGAATTTATAATAGAGATATTCATTACTGTAGCCTAACCTGAGATGGCAAGGCCTCTATTTTTATCCTATAGAATGGTAGATAAAGCAAACTTGTAAAATAAGATGTGATTTTATAAAATATACAATTATAAATCTACCATCATATAATTTTATAAAATATGCATTTAAGACAAAAACTAAGCACCAGGATTTGAGAGGCAACTCATAAGTATAAGAAAGAGTTATAGACCCAATACTTGGGAGGCTGAATAAGGAGATGGCAGTTTCGTGGCCAGCCTCAGTTACTTGGTGAGGCTCTCCACAACTCAGTGAGACTCTGTTTCAAAAATTTTAAAAAGACTAAAAAATAGGGCTGGGCATGTAGCTAAGAGGTACAATGTCCCTGGGTTCCATCCTCAGTATCGCAAAAACAGTAAATAAATAAAATAAAATGAAAAAGAACAAAATAGGGCTGGAGGTGTAGCTCGAAAGTAGAATGTCCCTGAGTTCAATCCCTATAATTGAAAAAAAAATTATTTAAAATTCTTAGGCCTTGGATTTATCAGACCATATATATGGACTTTGGGTTAGTGGTTCTTAGAGTAACATGGAAGAGCTGAACATCAGGCTTTAGGCCTGATGTTCAGAAGCAGATCTGAGACTATTAAGACAAAGAATAAATGTCTTATCAATTAATAAGGGATTTGAAAACTCAGCTCTCTAGACAGAAAATATCTACCAAGATGAGCAGTTTGGCCAAGGTTCTGGAGGTAACAGAAGTGGTACCGAATTTTCAGCCATAAGTCTTGCTAAAAATATCAGAAGTACTAGAACCCAAACCAAATAAATAAATAAAAATAAAAGAATCTAGAAACGATGGGTGTCAGAGTGCCAGCACAATCTCACATGAAACTATCCCCCAGGAGTACTTCCACAATTCATGGTTCACAAAGGACCCCTGAAAAAGATAATTTTTAATAAAGATGACCCGACAGACAAAATTACAAGACATCTAATAAAATTTATAGCCATTATAAATAAACATCTATAAGAATGAAGCCCAAAGAATCATATAATAGAGCAATTGAAAAAAAGTCTTTGAGATAAATACTTAATAATGTTCAAAATGACAAAACAATGGGATGAATGAAGCCAGAAATTGGCAATTTTTGAGCCATAAGTCTTATTTAAAATATCAGAAGTGCTAGTTCGAAAGAAAATAAATATATAAGTATAAAAACAATGAATCACAATGAATAGAAACATAATGAAATGAAAACCTAAATATGAGAGGTAATAATTGAAAATTTTCAAGAATAGTACTCAGTGGTTTTTATAAACAGAAAACAATGCAATTCAGGAGAGAATTATTGACTTGAAAACTATATCTGAGGATGAATATTTCATGTTTGTTAATTAGATGAATTAATATTGTTTCTATTCAAAAATATATAATCCCTATCAAAATTCTAATGGCATTTACTACAGACATAAAAAAAAATTCCAAAATTCTTAGATAACCACAAAAGACCTCAGCCAAAATAATCTTGACAAAGAAACTTGGAGACATCACACTTCCTAATTTAAAGTTATAAAAAATCTATAATAATCAAAATAGAATAGTAATAAAAATAGACACATAGACCAATAGAACAGAGAGCCTAGAACTAATTCATGAATTGATCAACTAATATTTTTTTTCTTTTTGTGGGTCTAGGGATGGAACTCAGGGGCATTTGACCTCCAAGCTACACCCCTTGTCCTATTTTTTAATTCTTTATTTTGAAACAGAGTCTCACTAAGTTGCAGAGGACCTCACTAAGTAGCTGAGGCTGTCCGTAAACCACGATCCTCCTGTCTCAGCCTTCTGAATGCTGGGATTACAAGCGTGCGCCACCATACCTAGCTATCAACTCATTTTTGACAGAGTGGCTCAGAAGAAACAGTGGAAAAAGAATGTTCTCTTCAGTTAATGATACTGGGAAAATTAAATATTCACATGCAATAAAATAAAATTGAACTTTTATCTTCCTGTATACATAAAAATCAACTCAAAATGAAGCATTGACAGAAATGTATAACCTGGACCCCAAAATTTCTAGATAAAGAGGAGAAAAGCTCCTTGATATGGGCCTTGGTAATGATTTCTTGGATATTACACCAAAAGCACATGTAACAAAAGCAAAAACAATAGGCAAGTGGAATGATATCAAATTAAAACGCTCCTCAATAGCAAAGAAAACATCAAATTCAATTTTAAGACAACCTACAGATTAGGAAAAATACTTGTAATTCATGCATCTGAAAAAGGGTTAATTACAAAATATAAAAATCTCAAAAGTGAAAGAAAGTAAATCATAAATAATGAGCAAAGGGACTAAAGAGATATTTTTTATCCAAAGACATGAAATGGCCAACAGGGACATGAAAAGGTGCTCAACATCACTAATTACCAGGGAAATGCAAAACAAAAACATAATAAAACAACATCAACCTATATGTGTCAGGATGGCTGTTATCAAAATATCAAGAGAAAACAAGTGTTGGCAAGGGTACAGAAGAGCTAACTGTTGCAAAAGGTTGTTGAGAATGTAAATTGTTAAAGCTCTTATAGAAAATTGTATGGTGATTTCTCAAAATCACTAAATATAGAACTGCCATATGGTCCAGCTTTCTGTCTCTTGGGAATAAACTCTAATGAAGAGAACTACATGATGCTATGAGATTATAGTGCACCAATAAAAGTGTAAAAATAATAAAAAGTGGAAACTGAAAAAAAAGAAATGAAATGAGGACCTTTTAGAGATGGCTGTATTTTCATGTTCACTGTGGTATTATCCACAGTAGACAGGGTATGGAAGCAAGATAGGGAATCTAAGTATTCATTGATGGATGGATGAATGAATGGATAAATAAATATACACACAAACACATAACATACATACAGTGAAATATTATTCAGCCTTTAAAAGGAGATGGGGGAAAGGGGAAGATAAATTGAGAAGTATATCAAAAGTACAAACTTACAATGTGTAGGATGAATCAGTATAGAAATCCAATGTGCAACAAGGGTGATAAATAATAATATTGTATATTTAAAATTTGCTAAGAGTAGAGTTTAGATGTTCTTAACACCACACATATACACACACAAACACAAACACTCACAGATACACACGTATATACACATACAGAGTAACTACAAAAGGTGAAAGGTTAATTTGCTCAATAGCAATAATCATTTTACTATTTATATAAAACAGAACAATTATATATATCTTTTTAAAATTTATTTTCATTGGTGCATTGTAATCATACATCACATTGGAATATAAGACTTGAGAGGATATACAAGCACACATCATCCAATTAGCCCTCACCCAGTCTCCATCCCATTCCCTCCCCCTCCCTCGATCCCATGCTTGTTTGGTGATTAACTTTGATACATATGTTTATGTACCTCTTGCTTTTTAAGGAGGCTCCATCCTCCCCTATTCCATACCCTCTGATTGGCCACCTTAATTGCTTCACTATAGGGCCCTTTCTATAGCTCGACCACTTCCTGTTGCCCCTTTCCTCCTAGTTATTGTTGATTAGGGGAAGCATCTGGTTTTAATTTTCTGCGATATTTCTCTGTGCATGCTGCGTTGCAAATACGATCCCACTCGTGACGGCCCCAGTTGTGCCTGGCTACCCAGTGGACTGATCCAGACCTCGCTGGCTCAAGCAGCGGCCTTGCTTCATGGGAGGCCCCAATTCTGGTCTCACTGGCCCTGACACTGGCCTAACCCCTCAGCTGGCTCCGATCCCGGCCTCGGAGGCCCCAGGACCAGCCTTCCTCACGGCAGGCTCCGATGCTAGCCAATGTCCCTGGCATTGGCCTAACCCCTCGCCAGGCTCTGACCCCAGCCTCGGAGGCCTCAGTAGCGGCCCTGTTTCACAGAAGGCTCTGATGCAGGCCGCTGGCCCCAGCACCAGCCTAACCCCTCAGCAGGCTCCGATCCCGGCCTCGGAGGCCCCAGCACCAGCCTTGCCTCATGGCAGGCTCCAATCCTGGCCACGTTGGCCCTGGCACCAGCCTGACCCCTCGCCAGGCTCCGACCTCAGCCTCGGAGGCCCCAGTACCGGCCTTGCCTCATGGCTGACTCTGATGCCAGTCAATGGCCCCAGCACCGACCTAACCCCTCGGCAGGTTCCGGCCCTGGCCTCGGGGCCCCAGAACCAGCCTTGCCTCATGGCAGTTTCTGATGCTGGCCACTGTCCCCGGCACCGGCCTAACCCCTCGGCGGGCTGTGATCCCGGCCTCGGAGGCCCCAGTACCGGTCTTGTCTCACAGCAGGCTCAGATTCCGGCCTCACTGGCCCTAGCACTGACCTAAACCCTCGGCAGGTTCCGGCCCCGGCCTCGGGGTCCCAGCACTGGCCTTGCCTCACAGCAGTCTCTGATGCTGGCCACTGGCCCCGGCACCGGCCTAACCCCTTGGCAGGCTCCGATCCCGGCCTCGGAGGCCCCAGTACCGGCCTTGCCTCATGGCAGGCTCCAATGCTAGCTGATGGCCCCGGCACTGGCCTATCCCCTCGGCAGGCTCCAATCCCGGCCTCTGAGGCCCCAGCACCGGCCTTGCCTCATGGCAAGCTCCAATCCCAGTCATGCTGGCCCTGGCACCGGCCTGACCCCTCGGCAGGCTCCAATCCCGGCCTCGGAGGCCCCAGCACCGGCCTTGCCTCATGTCATGCTCCAGTCCCAGCCTCGCTGGCCCCAGCACCGACCTAACCCCTTGGCAGGTTCCGGCCCCAACCTCGGAGGCCTCAATAGCAGCCTTGCCTCACTGAAGGCTCTGATGCCTGCCGTTGGCCCCGGCACTGGCCTAACCCCTCGGCAAGCTCTGATCTCGGCCTCGGAGGCCCCAGCACCGGCCTTGCCTCACGGCTGGCTCTGATGCTGGCCATTGGCCCTGGTACCAGCCTAACCCCTCGGCAGGCTGTGATCCCAGCCTCAGAGGCCCCAGCACTGGCCTTTCCTCACGGCAGGCTCCGATTCCAGCCTCACTGGCCCCAGCACTGACCTACCCCCTGGCAGGTTCTGGCCCCAGCCTCGGGGCCCAAGCACCGGCTTTGCCTCATGGCAGTCTCTGATGCTGGCCGCTGGCCCTGGCACCGGCCTAACCCCTCGGCAGGCTCCGATCCCAGCCTCGGAGGCCTCAGCACCGGCCTTGCCTCACAGCAGGCTCCGATTCCGGCCTCACTGCCCCAGCACCGTCCTAACCCCTCGGAAGGTTCCGGCCCCGACCTTGGGGCCCCAGCACCGGCCTTGCCTCATGGCAGGCTCCGATCCCGGCCTTGCTGGCCCCAGTACCAGTCTAACCTCTCGGCAGGCTCCATTCCCGGACTCTGAGCCCCAGCACCAGCCTTGCCTCACGGGAGGCTCTGATTCTGGCCTCACTGGCCCCAGCACCAGTCTAACCCCTTGGCAGGCTCTGATCCCAGCCTCGGAGGCCCCAGTACTGGCCTTGCCTCACGGCAGGCTCCAATCCCGGCCTCAAAGGCCTCAGCACCAGCCTTGCCTTATGGCATGATCTGATCCCGGCTTCACTGGCCCCAGCACCGGCCTAACCACTCGGCAGGCTCCGATCCCGGCCTTGGAGGCTCCTGCACCAGCTTTGCCTCACGACAGGCTCCAACCCCAGCTTTGCTATGTCCGTCACCGGCCTCACCCCTCTGCAGGCTCTAATCTGAGCACCCTCTTCGCCCAACCATTTGTCCCATGTTCTCGAGGGTGCGTGGTGGTGGCATTCTGCCTCTGGGGTCATTACTTCAAAGGTTCCAGGTGTAATGCATCAGATCTCTGCCTCCCCTGAGTACTGGCCACTGCCATTGCCACTGCCTCCACCATTTCAAATCTTTCCCAAGCTCTTTTTCCACTCTGAATGTTGTCCAGTGTTCCTAAGCATGTGCGATGGTAGCATTCGACTTTTGGTGTAATTTCTCAAAAAAATAAATAAATAAATAAGGTTGGTAGGCTCCGATTTCTGCTTCTTTTGGATACAAGTCTCCACCGCCAACGCGGAGACCGCTTTCAGCACTGCCTTTCTCCTTGGTCTCCGCTAAACTCTCTCCTTACAGGTGATGTCCAAGATTCTTAACAATGTAGAGAAGAAGCAGTCCTCCTTAGCGGGGAATTTTTCCAATAATTCCAGTGCATTTAGATAAGTTTTGTCTGCATCTCTAGTATCCTGGCATCTGCCACGGCATCCTTGACCCCTCTCTGATATTTTCCTTTTTTCTTTTTCTTTTCCTTTTTTACAGGGTCCTTCCGGGTGGAAAGGGGGTCCCCGAAGAATGCCCCACCAGCACCTGCCCACACGCCCAGGGTCAGGGCCAGAGGCCCGGACCACAGGGTCCTTCAGGGTGCCCTGCCAGCACCTGCGCACCCGCCCAGGGTAGGGGCCAGGGGCCCGGACCACAGGGCCTTTTCAAGTGGGGAGGGAATCACCTAAGGGTGCCCCGCCAGCGCCTGCCCACCTGCCCAGGGTTGGGGCAAGAGGCCCGGACCACAGAATCCTTCTGGGTGGGAAGGGGGTCACCGAAGGGTGCCCCGCCAGCGCCTGCCCACCCGCCCAGGGTCAGGGCCAGAGGCCCGGACCACAGGAGAACAATTATATTTTAAAAATACATATTAATTTTTTTAAAAGAGATAAAATTTATCTGAATACATTCACCAAGAAAGGAGTATAGATAGTTTTTTCTTTCTTTTTTGAAAACATGGAAAAGTAGTTATGAGATATGGAGAATAGAATGAAAATTTCCAAGTCACCTACAGTAATGTTTTATAACAAAAAATAATATTTGAAGGGCTAACCATGGACACATTTTTAAACTTGAATAAAGACTGAACCTTGGAAGAAGATGCCAAAATGTAAATAGAAGAATTTTAATAATTTAAAATTTTTCATAATAAAAACAAAAAATGACTATTAGATTACTAAATGAACAGAATTTTTTTTTTTTTTTTTTTTTTTGGTGGTACTACTGCGGTTCCTGGAAACCTTTCTACCTCCAGGCTACACTCCCGACCTATTTTTATATATTTTTTTATTTGGAAACAGGGGCTTTTAAGCCAGTGCGGCTGGCTTCGAATCTGTGCAATCCTCCTGTCTCTGCCTCCCAAGCACGGGGATTAAAGCGTGTACCACCACACCCAGCTCGGACAGTATATTTCTTATACAAAACAGTCAGTTGATATATGATGATGTAGTAATATTTTCAAAATACTAAAAATGTTATAATTCTATACCAAATTAAATTATTATTGATAAGTGTGTGCAAAAGGAACACAAAGACCTCTTAAAGCAAAACTAAAAGATTTTATTGCCAAAAGATTGTCACTGAAGATTTTTTGAAAATGAGACTGGGCAATGAAATTGATCAAATGATGTGCTTGTACGAATATACACCAGTGACTTCCACTATTATGATTAATTACTATGCACCAATGATTTTTGTTTTGATGTGGTACTAGAGATGGAATCCAGAGGCATTCTACTTCTGAACTATATCCCCAGCTTTTTTTAATTTTTTGCTTTGAAGCAGGGTGTCATTAATTATATTACTGAGTCACTAAGTTGCTGAAGCTGGTCTCAAATCTGAGATTCTCCCGTCTTAGTCTCCTAAGTACTGTGCCATCATACCTGGCTATACACCAATACTTTTAAATAAAATACAGTATGAACTACATTATGAACTACATTATGATATGAAACTAGAATGCAACAATAAGCCTAACAATATAAAACAAAAAACAATATAAAATAAAAAATCCTAAAAAATGAAAATATAAACTCTGAAAAAAACTACAGCAAGAATGAAGTAAACACAAAGGAGAAATAGATTTCAAGAGACAAGCAATGAGACTGAACAGACATTTTTTCCTTAACAGACTATTCATTATGCTAAATGAGATTAGCCAGTCTTAGAAAGTCAAGGGTCCTCTAGTTTCTCTCATATATGCAAGTTAGAGAAAAAATAGGAAACATAATGGATTTTAGATAAATGAAGAGAGCAACAGTAGAGTAGGAGGGGGTGAGGAAAGGAGGTGAAGAGGAAATAAAAAATGATTGATAAAGGGATAATAATAATATAATGGTGATACTAATGGCATTTCCCAATATGAAGATATCACTACTAAACTCACCAACATCTACTGAGAGAGAAGATGGTGGAACCCAAAGGTAAACACATCAAGTGCTCTGTCATGTGTGTTTGTATCATTTTGAACCTAACTATGGTGTATAATGAAAAAGTACTAAAAATAATTTCAAAGGGCTATTTATCTACTTAAAATGGAATTTAAGAGCTGGGCGTAGTGGTGCACACTTGTAATTCCATCATTGGGGAGGCTGAAACAGGAGGATTGTGGTTCATGGACAGCCTCAGCTACTTAGTGAGTCCCTTTGCAACTCAGCGAGACCCTGTTTCAAAATAAAGAATAAAAAAGGGCTGGGGGTGTAGCTCAGAGGTCGAATGCCCCTGGGTTCCATCTCCAGTACTGCAATAAATAAATAAATAAATAAATAAATAAATAAAATAGAATTTAAAATCTTATTTTTTCTATGTTTGATATTTTTACTATGAATCAGTTTATGATGACAAAATATGAGTCTGTAACAATAAAGTAATAAAATTATTTTAAAATGAAAAAGCAATTCTATCAGTGGTAATTCTTAACCTCTAACCTCAGGTCCAAAAACTTAGAAGTCTCATAGTTCACTAAGAAATGTTGATCTAGTACTACAATGGGGCTGTTGCTGTTTGGGTGATATAATTCAGAATTAACATGTGGATGAATTTTAATTTATCTATCATGAAAATAATAGTTGTATTTCTATGGTCTAAATGTTAGTGCTTTTTCAAAATTTACATGCTGGAATCTAATACCTATTGTGATAGAATTAAGAGGGGAGCCTTTGGGACATGATTTAGTCAGGAGGGCTCAAGCTTCATGAATGAGATTAGAACCCTTGCAACTGAGGTTTGAGGGAGCTCCCTTGTCCCCTTCCACCAGGAGAGCATACAGAGAAGGTGCCATCCATGCTGAACACTGAGACTGCTAGCAGCTTAATCTTGCACTTTTCAGTCAAGAAACTGTGAGAAATGAATTTCAGTCCCCAAATTATTTTGTTATAGCAGCACAAACAGACTAAGACAAGCACCAATGTTTATAGAGCGATTGTCCTAATGTCGAAAAATAGAAGTAGCTCTGTTGTAAAAGATAAATAAAACAATAAATATTCCTAACCCTTGACATTTATGAAAGCATATTGAATAGGTGCTATACTTGGGTAAAATATACCCTTGAGAGATTTTGCAAAGAGGTGGAGATAATGTATGAGGAAGTACCCTGCCTGAGTCTTGGATTATTGCCATGTTGTCTTCATGGTTAGTAAAGTGACTTTTTGCAGAATTGTGAAGTGCTGAGGAGCCCCTGGGTCACAGTGCATGACATCAAGTAGACCTCTTCAACATCAGAACCAGACCCTCAATCTGGGTAATTTCTGTGGTTTTGATGGAAGTACAAATTCCTCCAGACAACTTTTTACCTTCAGAAATAATGGTTTCAGTTTTTCAGTCAAGAAAATATGCAAGGAAATAATGATTTGAATTTAGGATGTCCCCCTATTCCTCACACAAACAAGGTAGCAATGTTGGAAGCCTGGCTTGGTTGTTAAGGAGGGGTCCTGGGGTGTGGCCTTGGGGATTATATGGTTCTCTCCTCCCCTTGCTCTCTCTGATGCTCTGCTCTGGTCTCAAAGATGTGAGAGTGCAGCCTTGCACTCTTCCTCTCTCTGCTTCCTGCTGCTGTGTCCTGAGCTCTGCAGAAATAACCCAGCCTCACAGAGGATGAACCCAAAATCTCTAAGAAATATGTGAGCAGATAAATCTTCCTTTCTATAAATTGTGTGAGCATTCTCTGGGGATTATAGCACAGAGAATGTTGACCAAGACAGCACCTATTCAATATGCTTTCATAATTATCAAGGGTTAGGACTTTTATTGCTTTATTTATTTATTCATTTCTCTTGACTTTAGTGACTGTTACTAAACACAAAATATTAGAATAAACATTATATTGATGTCCTACTCCCTTTAAACTTTTGGCAGGTGATACTAGAAATCATAGTATATTTTAAGCTAAAAGAGGAAGATATAAAGATTGTAATACATAGTAAAACAGGTGAAAATTCATTAACAAAGACACACTGGCTTGGAGCAGGGATACTCAGCAGGGGAAAGCTCTTGGACACAGGAGCAACAGATGCTGAGCCAGTTTCTGGTTGCCCATAGAATTCTGGGTCAGAGACACAAAGGAAACTCAAATGACAGACTGCAGAGAAGGCCCTTCAATACTATCACTGCATCACCTTCCTGCCAACTCAACTTTCATGCAGAGCTGAGCACCAGCCTATTCTCAAGCACGGCCACAGGCTACAGTTCCAAGCCTTCTGGTGCAGTCATACAATATGGCAATCCAACAGAGGGATATTTTACAGCAATGTTGGTGCTTGAAAAGCCATAGCCCTCTCCTGATGTGATCAGGGCTGGTTCTGAGCCTTGCTCTTGACTGGTGTTAATTTCTTTAAGTGTTAGGTTACAAAGAGTTTCCAAGGAGGTCTACATGAATCTGACTCTTTTTCTGAATCCAGCCTGCAAAGAATCAGTCATTAACAATTTAGCCCTTACCTCTCAGAGTATAGTATCTGTTTTTCAGAGACCATGATTAGCAAGAACAGCCAGGCACAATGTCCAAAACAGCTGGGTCAATGCCTCTCTCTTCTCTCTTCCCTCTTCCCTCTTCTCTCTTCCCTCTTCCCTCTCCCCTCTCCCCTCTCCCCTCTCCCCTCTCCTCTCTCTCTCTCTTCCTCTCTCTCTCTCTCTCTCTCTCTCTCTCTCTCTCTCTCTCTCTCTCCTTTTCCTTTTTCTCTTCTCTTTATGTTTTTGTTTTCTCTGACTTATGTTACTTTAAGGACCAGCTCCTTTTGTTTCTCCCCACATACAGTACACAGAAGATGATGATCCTTACTGCCCCTGAATTTATATTTTCCAATTATAGCAACAAGTGCAACCCAAGTCCAAGTCCAAATTTCTTAAAGAAGTTTCTTAGAGAACGCTCTGTTTAT
The DNA here is from genome assembly GCF_963383645.1 of Muscardinus avellanarius. Classification (NCBI taxonomy): domain Eukaryota; kingdom Metazoa; phylum Chordata; class Mammalia; order Rodentia; family Gliridae; genus Muscardinus; species Muscardinus avellanarius. Next base: position 147,205,592 of record NC_137786.1, read on the forward strand.
GTCAAGTGCTCATCTCTGTTCCAATAAACTGCTGCCTGAGAGGCAGGGTACCCTACTCCATGCACACCTTCCAGGAATAGGAAAGGAGAGTGATCAGGGAAAGAGTGCAGCCGCACCTAGTGAGAAAGCCCTCAGGCACAGCCCGCCTCATCCATGTGCCTCATCTTAGTGATTCTGATCTGTCGCTTTCAAGCACGACACCGGAGACGATCTTCTTCGGACTCTTTATTATCCCAGGCTCTTACATACTCTTTCTCCTCTCCGCTCCCCGCTCCCCGCTTATATATCCCAAGCAGCCAATCAGCCTCAGATCACTCGCTCCATGCAAAATTAGCTCATTTGTTACAAACAGTGGTATGTTGTGTTCCCGTGCGCCCCATGCTCCGGTTACCGGACTTCCTGAAAGTTGTTTACTGCTTAATGGGCCTCACAGAGCTTCCGCTCGGCGCTATTTTTAGGTCTTCGAGCTAGCAGGCAATGGGTGGGGCTCTTCACAGTTCCCCCTTTTTGTTTTTAAGCAGAAGAGGATAGAGGACTCAACCCCTGCTATAGTTTATGCAATTATTTGCCACCACCTTTTTTGCAGGGACGAGCGAGCAATACAGTGGTAACCCGTATGCAGCTGAGCATATCCTCCTTGGGATGCACCCTCCCGGGGTCCCAAGTGCAGTCCTTGCTGACATTCTGCTTTATGATTTTTCCATTGCGGCTAGCCAAACAGTAGGCGATTGTCCTGCTTCAACCGCCATGAAAGCCTGAGCTAGGAGCATCTGATCCTTGGCCCTCTGCAGAAATAAACGTCTCAGGCAACAGAGACATAGAATGCACAGGAAAACAAAACAAAATCCCAATGCTCCCAACCCGGCCCATTCTTTTAGATGGAATGCTGCCTTCTGGATTCGGGACGCCAGCGTTTGGGCCACTTTGGGGTCGATTCGGGTGGTGTTGACCTTGATGATTTCAGCACGTAATTGTTCGGTCGATTCGGGTGGTGTTGACCTTGATGATTTCAGCACGTAATTGTTCGGTGAGTTTATCAAACTCCCAGCTCCAGTTGCCCCATTGTTGCTCACTCCATACTGGTTTTGTCCAGATCAGCATGGTGATCAGGTGTATCCATCCCTGAGGCGCCATCTTGCGATATTATTTGACGAGTCAGTCTCTCTGGGATCCAAATCGGATCGGTTCCGTCCTGTGGGAAAACACAAACAGAGCCTCTGGCCCATGTGAGTACCGGATCAGGTCCCTTCCATTTTCCGGTGAGGACATCTTTCCATTTTACCATATCATGGGGAATACTAGAAGGACAAAAATGGCGATCTGCGGCCGATTTGCCATTAATATCTAAATTTAAAAAATTTAAAGTAAAAAGTGCCAAAGATAATCGCTGCCTTGGTTTCAGATTCTCACCTATTCCCCCTTTTTGTTTTATTAGACATTCTTTTATTGTGCGATGGGCGCGTTCAACAATGCCCTGTCCTTGAGGATTATATGGAAGGCCATGTTTTAATGTTACGCCCATCTGTTTACAGAAAGACTGAAATTTTTGTGAGGTATAAGCCGGACCATTATCAGTTTTTATTTCTTTTGGCACATTCCATGCTACCCAAGCTTCAAGACAATGAGCGATAACGTCACGAGCTTTTTCCCCTGTGTGAGTAGAAGCATATATAATTCCAGAAACAGTATCAACAGAAACATGTACATACTTAACAGAGCCAAATTCAGGTATATGGGTCACATCCATTTGCCATAAATGTAAGGGGAGCAACCCACGTGGGCAAACACCAACATTAGAAGAGGGGATAAAGGGTGCACAAGTACCACAGGCCTTGATGATGTCACGGGCTTGACAACGAGGAATTTTAAATTTAATCTGTAAAGTTTTAGCATTTACATGAAACTGGCGATGAAAATCTTGTGCCGGTTGAAGTGGGGTGAGAGAGAAAATCATGGGCATCTTCGTAAGCTTATCTACATAATCATTACCTTGGGCAACAGGCCCTGGTAAGCCTGTATGTGCCCTAATATGTTGTACATAAAAGGGATTTTTCCTCATCAAAATTAAATGTTGAATTTTAGATGCCAAGTAGTGGATGGGCGTATGTGTTGATATTTGCCCCGCACATTCAAGGGACTTTATCATCTCTACAGCATAGGAGGAGTCCGATAACAAATTAAAAGAAGAATCATATCTCTCAAACACTTCTAATATAATATTTAGTTCAACTAGCTGAGGCGATATATGCTGATATTGAACAACGATGGGCTTTTGTCCTTCTATCATAAAAGCTCCAAGGCCAGATTTTGATCCATCAGTAAAAATATTGATAGCGAAGGGTATAGGTGTTCTTCTGGTTATGGTTGGAAAGATAATAGGATGTTGAGTTGCAAAATGTAATATAGGATCTTTAGGTAAGTGATTATCTATCTCTCCATTAAACACACATCGTAATATAGCCCAATCATCCAGGGAGGTTTGTAAAATTAATATTTGGTGTTTACTATAGGGAACAATAAGCTTATTAGGGGTTTGGCCAAAATGTTGAATATATTGCTGTATGGCAAGAACAGCAACCTTTGCCACCATAGAGGGATAATACTCAATAACCTTTTGAGGAGATAGTTTAGGATGAATCCATAATAGAGGTCCTTGTTGCCATAAGACCCCAGTGGGTTGGAGCTCAGTAGCCAGTATGCATGCCCAAATAGAATCCCTCGGTGAAATGCGCTTAAGGGAAGCCTTAGTTAAAGCTTGTTCTACCAAACTTAAGGCTTCCCGGGCTTCAGCAGTCAGCATTCTAGGAGAGGTTAAGGAAGAATCTCCTTTGAGGATATCATATAAAGGTTTTAGCATAAAATTTGGGATTCCTAAAGCAGGACGTATCCAATTAATATCTCCTAATAACTTTTGAAAATCATTTAAAGTGTGTAACTGGTCTGTACGAATGGTGACCTTTTGAGGCGTGACAAAATTGGGATAAAGAATATTTCCCAAAAAATGGGTGACGGTGCCCTTTTGAACCTTTTCAGATGCTATAACTAAACCCTTTTCCTCAAGGGCTTTAACAAGCACACAATACGCTTCATCCAGTACCTTTTCATTTTCACAGGCTAATAGGATATCATCCATATAATGGAGACAACGCAATGGAGGGAATTTATCCCTAACAGGTTGTAAGGCAGCATCCACATATAGTTGACAAAGAGTGGGGCTATTCGCCATACCCTGGGGGAGCACTCTCCACTCATATCTCTGGTCAATTTGCTCTTGGTTTAGGGATGGCACAGTAAAAGCAAAACGTGGGGTATCTAGAGGATTTAATGGTATAGAGAAAAAGCAATCTTTTATATCAATCACTATAATTGGCCAGAATTTTGGAATAGTTGAGAGAAGGGGGAGTCCACGTTGGACTGATCCCATAACTTGCATTTGTTCATTTATGGCTCGGAGATCATGTAATAGTCTCCATTTTCCTGATTTTTTCTTTATTACAAATATAGGGGTATTCCAGGGTGATGTGGATGATTGGATATGTCCTAATTTTAGTTGTTCTTTTACTAACTCTTTTGCTGCTTCCAATTTTTCACGGGGGAGAGGCCACTGGGAAACCCATACTGGATCCCCCGTCTTCCAAGTGATGGGAATTGCCTCCCCAGTGGCTACTCCACAAAACCCAATCCCTGTTTAGTGTTTTGTCCTTCAGTGGGGACAGGGCTCCTCCGTCCCTGTAGGTTTCGCCCTAATCCAAATGATGGATGAAAACCTTGCTTGTTAAACATATGTAGCGCCTGGGGAGAATACTCATTATGTAATCGGAATCCCATGTCCAGAAGTAGATCTCGACCCCACAAGGAGACCGGAATTTCCAGCATATAGGGTGTAAAGGTCCCAGAATGTTTTTCTTGGTCCTCCCAATGAAGGGGTCTAGCACTAATATCAGGTGTTTTAATGTATCCTAATCCTCTAAGCTGTGTGTCAGCCTTTTTTATGGGCCAGGCGGGGGGGCCAATCCTTAGAAGCAATTACACTAGTATCTGCCCCTGTATCAAGCAATCCTAGAATCGGCTTTCCCTCCACTTTCAAAGTAATTAAAGGTCGTTTTCCCATATCAAAGGCGAGAGATATTATATTAGTACCAGAGGACCCAAACCCTTTTTCTCCTCGCTGTTCCTTTTTTGAAGGGAAGAGAGAATGTAGACTAGGTAATAATAACAGCTGCGCTATCCGATCACCAGGAGAGATGGCAACAATTCCTCTGGGGGCGGAGACCATAACCTTTATAACGCCCTCATAATCTTGGTCAATAACTCCAGGATGAGTTATTAGGCCTTTCATGGTGGATGATGATCGCCCCAAAACTATGCCCACCGTTTTTGGGGGTAATGGCCCTGACATATCAGTCGACATAATTTGAATTCCCATTCGAGGGGTTAATACCAGCCGGGTGGTGGCACAGAGGTCCAATCCCGCTGAACCGGGAGTGGCTCTCCGGATTCCTTGGGCGGTTGGAGATTGGGCCATTGGGGTGTTTGGTGTGTCTCTATAGCATTGTACATTTGTTGGCCCCCATACTTGTAAGGGCCCTGGGGATGGGGGCCCCGTTTCCCGTTTTTTGACAGCGGGCGACCCTGTCCCGACTGATCATGGGACGGTAGGATATTGCCGTCAATATCCTTAACGGACCGGCACTCTGAGGCGGGATGTCTGCCTTTTCTACATCTCTTACATAGGTCTGGTGGGCTCTTTTGAGAGAGAGAGCCTCGTTTTGGGCAGTCTCTTTTTAAATGCCCTGCCGCCCCACATGAAAAGCAATTTCCTAGTTGGGTGTTGTTATTGCCCTTTTGCCTGCCAGATGCTTGCATGATAGCCGCAGCGAGCCCCGAGTTGGTTAAAGGTCCGCCGAGTTCTCTACATAACTTCATCCATACTTCTAAACCTTTACTTTTATATGGATTTATAGCTTGTTTGCATTCAGTATTACATTGTTCGAAAATAAGCTGTTTAACAAGTGGCATGGCTGCATCGACATCCCCGAATATTCGTCCAGCAGCTTCTACCATCCTAGCCACAAAATCAGAAAAAGGCTCAGTGGGACCTTGAATTATCTTAGTAAGATTGCCTGACACCTCCCCTTTATTAGGCAAACTTTTCCATGCCCTGGTGGCCAAATTGTTTATCTGATCATACACTTGTTGAGGGTAACAGGTCTGGTTGTTAGCAAATTGTCCCTGTCCCAAAAGCATATCCAAATTCCAGGCAGGTTGTCCTGCGGCCTGATTCACCGCTGCTTGCTCTGCTGCGAACTCAATAAGGAAAGCCTTCCAATCTAAATACTGTCCTGGGGTCAAAGCCGCTCGGGCCAAGTTCTGCCAATCTCCAGGGGTCATGGCATACCTGTAAATGCTTTCTAAGGTGGCTACGGTGTATGCAGCATTGGTACCATAAGTCCGCACGGACTCAGCAATATGTTTTACAAGCTTATAATCTAAAGGCTCATGATATCGAGGTCCTCCTCCTTGTGGTTGAAACACGGGGAAAGCCTGTCTGGATAGTAACATTTCCGGCTCACGCCATACCTTTTCATTAAAGGAGCGGCCTCCGCTTTGTCCTGGAGCTGAGGGATTATAGGGCGGAGGAACAGAGCCCTGCGAGGGGCCCGTAGCTAGGGTTAATCTGCTGACTTCCTCCTCTATTGCCGCAAGTTCCTCGTCCGAGTCCCCCTCCCCTTCAGAGCCTAGTTCACTAGCTGGGTGAGAGGAAGTGGACCGTTCCTCTTTTAACAGATCAAGTGCCACTTGTCCCTCTCGCACTAGCGGTTTGTAGTATTTCTGCTCCAAACATGTCCTGACGAGGCGCCACAAAGGATAAGTTCCTCCCGTGACTTGATTGTTTTTCTCTGCCCTTTTAATATCCTTCCCTAACTTATCCCAACTTGCCAGGGTCAAGTTTCCTGATACTGCAAACCAAGGGGCCACCTCATCCACTTGGCTCAAAAAACCCTGAATAGTCTTATCCCTAAGTTTTAACCCCTTTCCGTTTAATAAGGCTTTTAAAGCCTTTTGTATTGGATGAGATGGATTATTTCCCATACCTATTCAGCCTCAGGTCCAGCCTGAGAGTATACTACCCTATAAATCCTCCCCTCAAAGGAGCTCCCCTTCGTCCTCAAACGGAGTTGGGAAAGAACAATCTTATGATCCTCTACTTTGTAGAGCCTCCCTCTTCACAGGAGAACTTACCAGCCGGCTGCCCTGGAAAGTCCAAAGTTCTGACCGTCTCGTTGAGAGAGATTCCCCGTACGGGCCACCACTTGTCGCTTTCAAGCACGACACCGGAGACGATCTTCTTCGGACTCTTTATTATCCCAGGCTCTTACATACTCTTTCTCCTCTCCGCTCCCCACTCCCCGCTTATATATCCCAAGCAGCCAATCAGCCTCAGATCACTCGCTCCATGCAAAATTAGCTCATTTGTTACAAACAGTGGTATGTTGTGTTCCCGTGCGCCCCATGCTCCGGTTACCGGACTTCCTGAAAGTTGTTTACTGCTTAATGGGCCTCACAGAGCTTCCGCTCGGCGCTATTTTTAGGTCTTCGAGCTAGCAGGCAATGGGTGGGGCTCTTCACACTGATCAGCTTCATTCACGCCAGAGATGGGAGCATCATTTCTTCTCATTTCACTCTCATCCTCAGCATCTGATTAACCAATAAATCCTGTCAATTATATATCTTTGATATTTTTCAACTTCTTGTAGTATAACAAAAATTAAATATTATTAAATGGAAATCAATTTTAGAAAACCATTGCTTAAAGAGGGACATGTCTGAACAGTTCTGGTCTTTGAAGATCAGCAAACTTTATAATATAATCTTGAGGAAGCCAAGGTATGATTTCTGAGTCTATGGTAGTCTATTTATATAATTTCCTGATCTAAAATTTTGTGTCATGCTATATATGATATACAGGAATACGGTAACAATAAATATTGCTAGACTCAAAATTTGTCCTAAACTTAAGAGCTTGCTTTGTGACCTGAGAAATTCACTATTCTCCAGTCCAATCTCCTCTTTTCAAGTGAGCTTCTAGTCTGTTGTTCCAAAAGGTGAGCTTTAAAAATATCACTTTTCGAGCCGGGTATGGTGGCGCACACTTGTAATCCCAGCATTCGGGAGGCTGAGACCTGGAGGATCACGGTTCACTGACAGCCTCAGCTACTTAGTGAGGCCCACTGCAACTCAGTGAGACCCGGTTTCAAAATAAAGAATAAAAAATAGGGCAGGGGGTGTAGCTCGGAGGTAGAATGCCCCTGGGTTCCATTCCCAGACCTGCAAAAAATAATACCACTTTTCTGTTAAATAATTTATATCTATAAATTAGTGGTAGTTATAAGTTTGGTAAAAAAGTAATAGATATTCAGTCAAATAATTTTATGGAAATTCAGAAGAGTTAAACTATCTAAACAACTAGGTTTTGCATCATGCATGACTCTATTCACAAAGAACTGTGGGCTAGGGTCCTTGTAATCCCATAGGATACAATGTAGCTGAAGAGGGTCCTGAAAGAATTTTGCATGTTCAAAAGTGACCACATGAACAATGGGTTAATTCTATAGGGATAGGGAATGCATTCTGGATGACTGACTTATAGAGAGCTACTATGAGTTATCTGAGTTCTTCAGGGTCTGTTTATGTTCTTATTCTAGCTTCTAAATCATCAGGTCCAAAAAGATAGAAACTATCTCTACTGAACTCACAGTTCATGCCTGGAGAAAGAAAATAGAACTAAAATTTATTTCGTACGCTTTGGACTTTTATACATATTTTAAAATATTAACATGCTTGACAAAAAATCACGAAGGAGTAAGGTCTCTATTTCTTTCCCTGACAGAAAACTGGAAATTAGAGAATCAGGGTACAGTTACAAAGTGCCTAGAATTTGGTGCCAAGCTAATTTTATTCCAAAGTCACTTCTCTCCTCATCATATCATTCTTCACTCCAGCAAGTTCCAAGAGGTCCTAGACATGCATTAAATGGTTATTATGTTGGTAGATATTAAATTGACATTTCATCTTTTTGTTTCTAGGGTAAAGTGAAGCATAATTTTTTATGAGCAGTAGCAGTGAGTCACTCAGTCAGGCCCATATGGTAGTGTGCAACTCCAATAGACAGCTGGAGCAGACATTTAGGCCTACACTGAAGTCTTTAGAGGCCCACACTGCAGAATATACAGAGAAGGAGCTCAGCAAATATTTGCTGAATTACCATTGAATCTCTTATCAACAGCTAGTGCTTGTCTGTTCCACAGTTCTATATTTGACATTTCACTGATAGTCTCAAGGATAGCAAAAGGGCACTTGCCTATCTGAAATTTATAAGGCACTTTGAGCCTAGTACAATGTTATACTTTATCAATGTTAATAATTCCATGCTAAGGCACTAGGCCAAAAGAAAATAAAGCCCAGTGATGATAAATAGCTTATGAAAGCCACAGTGGAGCTAAAAATACTCTGAAGTTTTAAAAATTATTTGCTGATGTATTGTTACATTGTTTATTAAGTGACTGATAAATGTAACTCTGGATTCATAAATTACTACTGACATGAACAATTAAAAAAATCAATCAATATAAATGCCCCGATCAATAAAAATATGAATCATGAGTAGAAATTTACAATTATAATGAAAATACCATCTTGGAGTGCTTCACTTTGCAAATGCCTCACTCCATGTACATTTTTTCCAATACACATCTGCATACTCACTTTAACCATAATTCATTTATTTTCAAGCTGCTGCACATACAAGATAAAATTTAGCACACGTGTTTCCCATTCAGTAACTTCATTTAGCAGTTATTGCATGACTTAGAAGCCACTGAATGCAAAAGGTCACAAATGCCATGCTTTTGAAAATCACCTATCATCACCTAAGAGCCACCACCTGGGTCAAGATAATACAATCTCATTAACCATAAATTTTATTTCTTTAGAAACCTAAATTTCTTTAAATTTAGGGAAACCACTTATGAATTATTTTCTTCTGTATGTATATGTATATTTTTATGTCATACAAATATAATCATATAGTATGAGAATTTTGAATCAGGCATTATTTCTACTTTATAAAAAATGTTCTGGTGCATTGTAATCATACATCATTACGAGGTACAAAATGGTAACGGCATACATGCACACATCCCACTTTTAACCCTTCCCCAAATACCACCCCTTTCGGTCCTCCTCCCTCCTTTCTGAATTTGGTTTAGTGACTGACTGATATGTTTGTGAATGTACATAAAACTTCCAAGATAGATCTACATCATTGTTAGTACCACTAATTTTTTTCTTTTTATTTCTGGAGGATATTTCATTACAGAGATGTATCGGTTTTCTTATATGCTTACTAGTTGATAAATATTTAGATTGTTTTAAGTTTTTGGCATTTATGAATAAAGCTGCTATATTTGTTTATAAGTCTCTATATTAACATATATTTTTATTTCACTTAAACAACAACACAGGGGTGGTATTTCTGGGTCATATGGTAACTATACGTTTAACTGTCACAGTTATTTTCAAAGCTGATATACCATTTCGCATTTTCAACAGGATGTATTAGAATTCAAATGGCTACAAATCCTTACCAGGTTTTCTTGTAAGCCATTTTGCGGCTGTCTCAGTTCTAAATTAGCAGTCTCCTACTGTGTAATGCATTTCTTTGCTTTTTGTCTTCTTCAGTGAAGTTTCTTCAAATCTTTCCATCACCCAGTGGTAATTCATCCACTTGCTCAGCTATAGTGTCAGGGAAGGCTTTTTGGGGAACCTGATCACCTACCCCCATCTGACAGAAATGAGGCGTGCCCTTTCACCAGACAAGTGGATTTAGAGGCATCCAGCTAAAACAGAGGTTTAAATAAGATTCATTTCCATAACACAATATATCAGATGTTAAGGTTTCCATAAAAAATTGCTAGTCATGCCAAGAACCAGGAGAGTCTCAAACTGGGTGCAAAATCAATAGACACTAGCATCAACATTAAAGAGATGTTAAAATGTTCTAAAAAATTTTTAAACTGGCCATTATGAAACACTTCAAGCCGGGCATGGTGGCACATGCTTGAATCCCAGCACTTGGGAGGCCGAGACAGGAGGATTGCCATTTGAGGACAGCCTCAGCTACTTAGTGAGGCCCTTTGCAACTTGGTGAGACCCTGTTTCAAAATAAAGAATAAAAAATAGGGCTGGGGTGTAGCACGAATGTAGAATGCCCCTGCAATAAGGGACTTAAAACATACTTGAAGCCAGGTGTGGTGGCGCACACTTGTAATCCCAGCATTCGGGAGGCTGAGACCAGAGGATTATGGTTTGTGGACAGCCTCAGCTACTTAGTGAGGCCCTTTGCAACTTATTGAGACCCTGTTTCAAAATAAAGAATAAAAAATAGGGCAGGGGGTATAGCTCAGAGGTCAAATGCCTCTGGATTCCATCTCCAGACCTGCAAAAAAATTAAAAAAATAAAAAATAAACATACTTGAAACCAATGAAAAATTCATTTGACAAATCTAAATTTAAAAGATTAAAACTGAAATGGTGCATTAGGTAAATTAAGAAAAAAACAATCTAGTGAATGGTTCAAAGGAAAAAAAAAGTGGGAAACTGGAAAGAATCAAAAAGAGAAATAAAAGAGAAAACAAAAGAAATTACCTAATTGAAAATGGCCAAAAAAAAAAAGAGAAGAAAGAAAAGAAAAGAAAAAAAGAAAAGAGAAGAGAAGAGAAAAAAGAAGGACAAGACTAGGGGGATGTAAGTGAATAGAGCCTTAGGAACCTATTTAAAAAATAAAATAACTTTTTGTGTCATTGAATTCCAGAAAGTAATAAAAAAAGATATCAAGATGAAAAAATTTACTTGGAGAAATAGTGGTTGAAAAGGCCATAAATTCCACAAGATAACTTACTGATCCAAGAAGTTGAATGAATGCCAAACAGAATGAACACAAAGAAAATCCATAACAAGACAAATTGTAGTAAAACCCCTGGAAACTAAAACCACATATCAAACAAAATTTTTGAAAGTGTTCAGCGAGAAATAACTTCTTCCCCACAGAAGAAAAAAAAAATGATAGGGTTTCTTATCAGAAACCATGGAGGGAAGCCAGAGAAACGTGGCTCACTTTCCAAGTGCTGAAAGTGAAGAATGGTAACACCAGAAATTTATATACACTGAAAGTCTTCTTTAGAAGCAAAATAAATAAATAAATAAATAAATAAATAAATAAATATCAAGGCTCTCAAATTTATAAAAAAAAAGCCTAAGAAAATGTGTTGTCAGCAGACTGACACTGAAAGAATTGCTAAAGAAAGTATCCTACACAGAAATTCAGGACACAATAAGTGTCTTCCACATTAGAAAGGAAAAAAAAACTAATTGAAATAGGAAAAAATGCATAAAATGCATAAATGTAACATATTTTCCTTCTCTTTTGAGTTTTCAAATTATGGTTGATGGTGGAAGTAAATATTATAACATTTTCTGATGTGGTTCTAAATATATATTGAAGACATATTTTGAAGAATCCTCTCATAAATGGTTGAGACTAAATGAACAGAGATAAGATCTCAACATTTTACTTTCATTGGTAATGTTGATATGAGTAGACTGCAAGGAATTTTATGTGTTGGGGTAAGCAATGCAATAGTGAGTGAGGTGTGCATGTATACCTCTACCATCATGTACTCCATTAAGAGGTATGACTACAATTCACCAATAAAAATAAAAATATAACTAGAGAAATCACAAAACCAGCAATACAAAGAGATAAACTAAAAACACTATAAATAAAGCAAAATAGAATTATTATGTTTGGACCCGTGGATTGAACTTGGGGACATTCTACCTCTGAGGAGCTCCCAGACATTTTATTTTGTATTTTGAAACAGAGTCTTGCTAAGTTGCTGAGGCTGACCTCCAACCTAAGATCCTTCTGTGTCAATCTCCTAAGTATTGGGATTACAGGCATGTGTCATCACAACTACTCAAAATTGAAAATTAAAAAAAATTTGCTTGAGTAACTCATGCAAAGGCAAAAAATATAGTAAAACTGAGAATAAAAGTCAAAATATAATACTTAGGCTTTAATATAAAAATAATTGTTAGCTGGGTGTGGTGGCACAGGCTTGTAATCCCAGCATTCTGGAGGCTGAGACCCAGAGGATCGTGGTTTGCAGACAGTGTCAGCTACTTAGTGAGGCCCTCTGCAACTCAGTGAGACCCGGTTTCAAAATAAAGAATAAAAAAGAGGGGCTCGGAGGTTGAATGCCCTGGGTTCCATCCCCAGACACACAAAATAAATAAATGAAAATAAATAAATATAATTATGAATGTATCCCCCCCAAATTCATACATTGGAAACCTTATCTCCAATATAATGAAATTAGGATGATGAGCCTGTGGTAGGAGACTGTGTCACAGGAGTAGGATTACAAACATGATTGCATACAGCTCCCTTGCTACTGCCAACATGTGAGTACACAAGAAAACGGCTCTTTGTGAACCCGGAAGTAAGTCTTCACAACATACCAAATTTTATGGGACTGTGATCTTTGACTTCACTATGAGACCATAATTGTGAGAAATAAATGTTGTTATTTAAATCAACCAATCTATGGTATTCTGTTAGAATAGCATAAATTGAGTAAGGTTATTACATTAAATGTTAATGTATAAATATATCAATTAAAAGATAGAAATACAAAACACAATCCCTGGACCTGACTGACACCAACATGGCAAAATAACTCAAGAGTTTGAAAACGGACATAGAACTCCAATATCTTAATTAGTGAGCCAGGTATCTGAGAGTGTTCAGAGAAGCTGTGGGTCTTAGCATGCGTGCCAGGTCCAGTGCTAGCCTTGGGTGCCTGTCCCCTGCCCCAGGACCCAAGGCTATCTTCGTGCACCCTGCCTGTGCCCCAGGACCTGCGCTAGTTGTCTGTGCCACCCACACTCCTAGACCCTGCACTCACCTTGTGCACCTAGCCCGCGTGCCCTGCCCAAGTCCCTGCGCTGACCTCACCGGCCCTGCCCGCTCCCCGGGACTGGGTTAGCTGTGTGCGCCTCACCCATGCCCCGAGACGGATGCTAGCCTTGGGCCCCCAGCCCACACCCCGGGTCCAGCACCAGCCATGTATGTCCGGCCAACGTCCTGGGACCTAGCGCTACCCTCCTGCACCCTGCCTGAGCCCGAGACTAGTGCTAGCTTCTGCATCCTGCCTGGGCCCTAGACCCAGTGCTAGCTGTCTTCACCCACCCTGCACCCCGAGACCCACCACTAGCTGTCTGACCTCGCCCCACACCCCAAGAATTGTTGCTAGCCCAGAGCGTTCAGCCTGTGCCCTAGGTCTGGCGATAGCCCTGTGCAACCTGCTGGAGCCCTGGACTGGGCACTAGGCATCTGCGCTCACCCGCCCCTGGATCAGTGATAGGAAGAAACATGGAAGAAATTAATAGATTTCTAAGCACATATAACCTACCTAAACTGAACAAAGAGGACATAGCAAGCCTAAACCAACCAATAGCAAACAAAGAAATAAAAACAGCAATCAAAATTTTGCCATCAAAGAAAAGCCCAGGCCCTAATGGTTTTCTAGCTGAATTCTACAAAACTTTCAGTGAAGAACTAATACCAATAATTCACAACTTGTTCCGGGGAAGTGAAAGAGATGGAATTCTCCCTAATACCTTCTATGAGGCCAGTATCACATTAATCCCCACACCAAATAAAGGTACTTCAAGAAAGGAAAATTACAGACCAATATCCTTAATGAACATAGATGCAAAAATTTTAAACAAAATACTAGCTATACACATTCAAAACCATAACAAGAGAATTGTACACCATGACCAAGTTGGTTTCATCCCAGAAAAATAAGTCTGGCTAAACATACACAAATCAATACATGTTATTCACTACATAAATAGAACTAAGAACAAAAACCACATGATCATATCAATAGATGCTGAGAAAGCATTCGACAAAATCCAACACCCATTTATGGTAAAAGCACTGCAGAAAACTGGAATAGAAGGAACATATTTCAATATCATTAAGGCAATATACAATAAACCCAAAGCCAACATTACATTGAATGTGGAAAAACTGCAAGCATTTCCTTTAAAGTCAGGAACAAGACAAGGATGCCCATTATCACCATTCCTTTTCAATATAATTCTTGAGACTCTTGCTACAGCAATAAGACAAGAGAAGAAAATCAAAGGAATTCAAATAGGAAGAGAGTAATTAAAACTATCCTTATTCGCAGGTGATATGATTCTTTATCTAGAAGATGCAATGAACTCAACCAAAAGACTTCTGGAGCTGATTAACCAATTCAGCAAAGTTGCAGGATACAAAATCAACCTAAAGAAATCAGTTGCTTTTCTATATGCCAACAATGAAACCACAGTGAAAGAAATAAAGAAAACTATTCCATTTACTATAACTTCTAAACCAATAAAATACCTAGGAATAAACCTAACCAAAAATGTAAAATAGCTCTATAGAGAAAACTACAAAACATTAAAGAAAGAAATTGAAGAAAACCTTGAAAGCTGGAAAGATCCCCCTTACTCATGGATAGGCAGAATATATATCATCAAAATGGCCATTCTGCCAAAAGTGATCTGTAGATTCAATGCAATTTCCATTGAAATATCTACACCATTTCTCATAGACCTGGAAAAATCAGTTATGAATTTTGTATGGAGAAAGAAAAGACCCAGAATAGCCAAAGCAATTATCAACAACAAGAACCAGGCAAGAGGCATCACAATCCCGGACTTCAAATTATACTATACAGCAATAGTAGTAAAAACAGCATGATATTGGCACAACAATAGGCAGACTGACCAGTGGAACAGAATAGAAGATACAGAAACAAACCCACACATCTATAGTCAATTGATCTTTGATGAAGGAGCCAAACTCATAAGCTGGAGAAAAGACAGCCTTTTCAACAAATGGCGCTGGGAAAACTGGCTATACATTCATAGAAAGTTGGTTCTGAATCCTTACTTTTCACCGTGCACAGGAAACATCTCAAGATGAATCAAAGACTTAGAAATTAGACCAGAGACGATAAAGTTATTAGAGAAAAGCATAGGATAAACACTCCAACATATAGGCACAGGGAGTAACTTTCTCAACAAGACTTCAAAAGTGTAGGAAATTAAAGCAGGAATTAACAAGTGGGATTGCATGAAACTAAAAAGTTTCTTCTCATCAAAGGAAACCATCAAGAACCTAAAAGGAAGCATACAGAATGGGAGAAGATCTTTACCAGCCACCACTCTGATAAGGGGCTAATATCCAGAATATACAAAGAGCTCAAAAGACTCTACACTAGCAAAACAAACAACACAATCAAGAAATGGGCAACTAAACTGAATAGACACTTCACAAAAGAAGAGATACAAATGGCCAACAGATACATGAAAAGATGTTCAACATCACTAGCCATCAGGAAGATGCAAATAAAAACTAAGCTGAGTTTCCATCTAACCCCAATCAGAGTGGCAAATATAAAGAAATCAAATAACAACAAATGCTGGCGAGGATATGGGGAAAGAGGAACTTTTTTACACTGTTGGTGGGAGTGCAAAGTAGTTCAGCCGCTATGGAGAAAACTGGGAATAGATCCACCATTTGACCCAGCTATACCACTCCTGGGTATCTTTCCAAAGGGGTTGAAATCAGAGAACTATGTCAACATATGCATACCCATGTTCATAGCAGCACAGTTTGTAATAGCCAAAATATGGAACCAACATAGATCTCCATCAACAGATGAATGGATTGTAAAATTATGGGAAATATACACAATGGAATTCTATTCAGCTATAAAGAAGAATAAAATAATAGCATTTGCAAGAAGATGGAAGGAACTGGAGAACATTGTGTTAAGTGAGATTAGTCAAGCACAGAAAGAGAAGGAATATGTTTTCTCTAATATGCCCAAGCTAGGGAGTAGTGGTAATACCAGAGGGACTCCAGATAATGGAGGGGAAATCTCAGCAAAGTTAGAATGGAAGGATAGGAGAAGAAGAAAGCTGAGGTTGTTCAATGAAGGTGCTACATCTGAATATGTGTAATAGTATAAATATAGTATGGTCAACCTGGACACTCATTATTGGGAGGGGGAAGGGGAATGGGGAATAGAGGGCACGAAGCACAATCTAAATGTATATCACTTCCAATATGTTCCACATATAAATAAAATAAAATATGTAGAAAAGTAAAAAAAAAACTATACACAATGAAACTTTACTCAGCCATAAAGAAGAAAAAATAGAACAAAATTATGGCATGCGCAGGGAAATGGATGGAACTGGAGAAGATTACGCTAAGTGAGATGAGTCAGTCACAAAAAGTAAGAAATTGGATGCTCTTTGTAATATGTGGAAGCTAGGGAGAAAATGGGTCATAGGAGGCGCTCTAGATGAAGAAAGAGAAACTTTAGATGGGCAAATAAGGTTGCCTAACTGAGGGGGATGGGAGGGAAAAGGGAGAGATTAACTAATGTAGATGATATACATTAATACACATATCAAAGTCAAACACTAAGCCAAACATGAGAAGGAGGAAAGGGAGAGAGGATGGGATGGAAATTGGGTAAGGACTAATTGAGTTATGTGTAAATATATGCCTCTACCATCTTTTACTTCATTAAGATGTATGACTACAATGCCCCCATAAAGATTATTAAAAAAACATGGTCTCAATGAGTTAATTTAAATTATTATCTCTACAACTTCCATTTGAAAACATAAGTTTATAATTTGAAACTAGTATGGAGAAAACTTTGATAATTTTTCTTTACTTAGCTCACTACTTCAAACCATAAACTCTGTAGTTGATACTTTTTCAAGTAATGAAACTCTTTTCGGGAGAAGAAATTTCCCAAGAGGAAAGATATTTTTCCTTTTGTTAACTTTGCATTTGTTTTTACTACAAATTTCTTCAAAATATAGCTTCTTATTGGATTGTCTCATTTTATTTTTTCTAAATAAAACTGTATAAAAGAAAGTTAAAAAAAGAAATATACAGAATAATTTTTGAAACATACTGTGTTCTGAAAAACCACTTTAAGTATAACAAATCAAGTTGAATTCAAAAAATGAAAAGTAATGTATTATTAAAACTATGCTTTAAAAAGTAGGAATGGCTATATTAGTATTGGTTAAAGTGGACTTCAAAGCTAAAATCTTAAAAGAGATAGAGGGATATTAGCTAATGATAAAAGAGTCAGTCCACCAAGAAATCAAAACAATTCAAATGTATATATGCCAAATAATAGAGTTGCAAAATATGTGAAGCAAAACCTGGTAAAATTATATAGGAAAGCAAGAAAATAGGTAATACACAATTATAAATGAAGACTTCAACATCTCTCTCTGAAGAAAATATATAACAAACAGACAGAAAACTAGCAAGTATAGGGAATGCAAGAACATAATTAACCAACAATCTCTTACTGTTTGTCACGGTTAGGTATAGAATGTACCCTGAAGAGCTCATGTATTAATGTTCAGAATTGATATAATTAAGTCAAAAGTGTTATAATCTCATTAGTAGATAAATTCATTGAATTTTCTGGGAAGAAATCTAGACCAGTAGGGGTGTAGCTGGAGAAGGTACAACCTAATAGTGTGGCCATAAGGATTGTTCTTTTGTCTTTGAATTGCTTTGCTTGCTGTCTTGCTTCTGGTGTCCATGATGTGTGAGCAGAGACCTAGCCTTCTCCCTCTTTCTGTCTCCAGACTCCATAATGTGAGGGTCCTCTCTCATCCTCTCTCTGCTTCCCATCTGAGCCCTGAGCTCCACAGATGTAAACTGGCCTGACATGGACTGAAACTTCAAGATCTCCAAACAACTGTTGAGTAAATAAATCTTTTTTCTAATTTGCATGGTCAGTCATTTTGGAATACAGACATGGGAATGTAGACTGAGACACTATTGTTCATGGAACATTCTCCAGAACAAATCTAAACACTTTCCTAGAACTGAAAATGAGTTTAATAGGCATACAAAAGCCAGTAAGTGCTATGTATTTGCAAAAACATGTGGAAAATGAAATAAAAAATGCAATATCAGCCAGACCTGATGGCCTATCCTTGTAATCCCAGTACTTAGAAGTTTGAGGCAGGAGCATTGCAGGTTTGTGTCCAGCCTCCACAATTTAGCAAAGGTCTTCTGCAACTTAATGAGACCCTGCTTCAAAATGTAAAATAAAATGTAGTTGAGGATGTAGCTCAAAGGTAGAATGCCCTGGTCTTAGTGCTCAGTCCCTAGTAAAACACACATGTACACACATGCACACACACAACACACAATATTGTTTACATCATTCACAGTTTCTCATAAAATGAAACAATAGGCCTAAGTTTAACAAACCATGAACAGGATTTGTTTGATGAAATATATAATTTACAGTTTGAAATTAAGAGGATATGTAAAAAAAAAAAAAGAAAAACATGGCAAGTCATGTTAAGGTATTAAAAAACTGAACATAGGTTTTGTTCATTGATATTTTTCCACACAACAAATAGTACCTGTGAGTTATGTTTGTGCATTATTTGGGAATTTACATCATCTCTTTTTCCTGATTTTGTAAAACTTTTCAATAAGTTGTGAGTCATTTTCAACTGTCATTCTATAAACTTAATGTACCTCAAGCTTAAAATGTACATTTCAGGTTATTGAAATTGTCCTGAATTGTTTCTTCAGTTATTTATTTGTCTTTGTTTTCTTTGTTCTCCCTAGAATATTTATTGTTTGGACATAATACAGAGGTTTCTTAAAACAATTGTTTAATTTTCATATGTGTCTTTTCATTTTTATGTGCTTTTATTTAAATTAGGATATTTATCAACTATATATTTTGACCCTTCTGCATATATTTTATTGTACTATATAATTTTTTTAGAGGGAAAAATACTGGAGATTCCACCTCTGAGCTACATCCTCAGCCTTATTTTCTATTTTTATTTTGAAACAGATTCTCACTAAGTTGCTGAGGATCTCAGCAAGTTGCTAAGACTGACCGCTTATTTGAGATTGTCCTGTACTATAAGACTTTTAATTTCCCAAAATGCTTTTCTTTCTTCTTTGAATATTTCTTTTTTATAATTAATATTATTTCTTTTTTTTAATAGATGCAGTATACTTTGTTATCCCTGTGGGAAAACGAATGATACTTTTCAAAGTATTCTTGAATTGTCACTGTTTTAATTTTTTTTCTTTCTGCCTGTTAAAATTTCTTTATTTAATCTTAAATTCTTTGTTCAAATGCCCGGTGATGTATGACTGTGCATTCCTATTAAATTTAAGCATTGTTATTGGAAGGAACAGCTATTGTCAGCTTTTCACCACTGTGACCAAAATACCTAACAAAAACAACTTGGAGGATGGAAAATTTATTTTGGCTCATGGTTTCTGAGATTTCAGATCATGGGCAGCTGCTTCATTGCTTTCTCCCTGGGGTGAGGTCAAGCATCATGGCCGAAGGTTGCAGCAAATAAAAGCTGCTTAGCTTATGGCAGCCAGGAAGCAAAGAAAGACAAAAAGCGGGCAGGGATACAGTATCACACCCAGAATATGTCCTCAGTTACCTAATTACAACCATGCTACACCTGCATACTGTTTACATCACCTCCCAGGAGTCCGTGGAGCTATCGATGGATTACTGAAGGTCAAAGCTCTCAGGATTCAGTCACTCCCCACCTCTGACCTTGCTGAATTGGGGACCAAACCTCTAACACATGAGACTTTGAGGTATATCCCAGGTCCCAATCATAATATTCTACTCCTGACCCCCAAAGGCTCATGCCTATCTCAAAAAAATAAATTCAATCTATCTCTAAGACTCCCCATAGTCTTTACAATTCCAGTGTCACTCAAGAGTTCAACTGCAAAGTCTCATCTGAGACTCAAGGCCAATTATTGGCTGTAAGTCCCTGTAAAAATGTAAAAGCAAACTACATATTTGTAATATATAATGACACAGAATAAATACTCTATTTTAAGAAGAGGGAATAGAAACATAAAATAGAAGAGATGGGACCAAGCAAGATGAAAACTCAGCAGAGCAAACATTAACTCCTATAGCTGTATACTGTGCATCCAAAGCTCACAGTGGCAGAATGTGAGCCCCAAAGGGTTTGGAAGCCAGCTCAACAGCCTCGATGGTTGCCATCCACATGCCTCTCTCCTGGGCTGGCTCTGTGCTAAATTCTTCCTGAAGCTTTCCTCAAAGAAGATCTGCATTCCTGAAATCTTAAACTTCTTGGGATCCCCACTGCAGTTTCAGTTTAACCCGCAGGTTCACACATTACTCTTGGGAACTGCATGTAGGAATTCTGACCCTGCTACAACCTGGTCTGGGTGTGGTCACTGAATCATTTCATGT
This sequence comes from Muscardinus avellanarius, assembly GCF_963383645.1. Lineage (NCBI taxonomy): Eukaryota > Metazoa > Chordata > Mammalia > Rodentia > Gliridae > Muscardinus > Muscardinus avellanarius. The sequence continues at coordinate 147,226,060 of NC_137786.1, forward strand.
TGAGGAATATACATCCATCTGGTTATAGTTTGGGGCTTCCCTCAAAAAATAATATCTACAAGTCTTTTCTTATAGTTGTATGCAGTTCTTTAAATTACTCTTCCCCCGTGTCCTCACTGTAGTTTGTGACCTGGCTACCAGAATCCTAGTACTTGTTGAAGACAGACACTGGGGGCTATAACACTTAGTACATGGAATTTCACTTTGTCTTCCTATTTTCAGCATGTTCCTCTATCCTTAATTGTGCTTAAATGGTGCAGCCTAAAGACTATCCTTTTTTTTCTCTTACCATAAAGAACCCACAGGTTTTTGCTCAAGTTTGAGAAAGATCAATTCCTTGACTGCATGAGACCAGGTAGGGGATTTGAGTCTATTTCTAACAATCTCTGTTTGTGTCTCATTTTTATTCCTACTTGAATAGGCACCTTATGTCTTTTGTTTTCCTGGCATTTTATGATTAAGCTGCTTTTGATCATCTGCCAATACTAGCATAGAATTGCTTTCTTTAATCTGCTAAATCAATAATCATGTGTCAGTTATTTTATATCTTTTTTTCTGGAAGTTTATATTATATACTTTCTGAGAAAGTAAATACACAATGTATGCATACTTATTTTTTTATAAAAGCTTTGTATGTTTATCAGAGAGAAATAAGGAATGAAAATAGTAGAAAAAAAATAAAGAAAAATAATACACATTCATTACATTATTTCCCTGAAACAACCATAGTTAAAGAACTCAGTGCCAAATATTTAGTTTCTAGAAACTTTTCTAGGTATTGAAAAGTACCATATGCTCAAAGATTTATCAACACGAATATATAACAGCAACTTTATTATAAAGAAAAAGCAAAAATAATCTAAGTAAACAACAGTGGTTAATTTAAAAAAACTGTAATAGAATAGTATGCTATTAAGAATGATGTGGAGCTGGGCATCGTAGGGCACGCCTATAATCCCAGTACTTGGGAGGCTGAGACAGGAAGATTGCAGGTTTGAGGCCAACATCAGAAATTTAATGAAATTCTCAGCAATGTAGTGATGTTCTGTTTCAAAATAAAATATAAAAAAGACTAGAGGTAAACTGGGTGTGGTGGCACATACTTGTAATCTCAGGGTTTAGGAGGCTGAGACAGGAGTATTGCACAGGTTCGAAGCCAGCCTCAGCTCCTTAGTGAGGTTCTCAGAAACTTAGTGAGACCTTGTTTCCAAATAAAGTATAAAATAGGTCTGGGAGTATAGCCTGGAGGTAGAGAAGCCCCTGGGTTCTACCCTCAGTAGCACAGGGGAAAAAAAAGGGCTAGGGGTATAGCTCAGCGGTAAAATAGCCCTAGGTTTCATCCTTAATACAAAAAAACTACATTGTAAATGAATGTTTATTACATAGAAAATTAAAATACGTTGGTAATTCTTTAAGGTTACAAAATAGTTTATACAAAATAGTATAAAATTTATTAAAAATATATTTTCATATCTTCATTTGAATGAAATCCTAAGTCAGATCATAAGCATGATCTTAAAGACTTGCTAATTATTGTTAAAACTAAAAATTATTGTAAAAAAATGGCACCAATTTATACTTTTCACAAATCTAAGTACTTGTTTCCTTTATCAAGACTATGTAATCAGATTTGAAATAATCTTGCATTTGATAAATTAAAATGGCATTTTATTATTTTTAGTAGCAGATAATATAACAAATGATACATTTAATCATTGTTTTTGAATTTCAAGATTGCATATTCCCATGTTTATTGACATTTACTTAATTTTTTTTTTTTTTTTTTTTTTTTGGTGGTACTGGGGTTCCTGGAAGCCCTTCTACCTCGGGGCTACACTCCCAGACCTATTTTTACATTTTTATTTGGAAATAGGGTCTCCTAAGCCAGCGCACTGCAGGCTTCGAACCTGTGCGATCCTCCTGTCTCCGCCTCCCAAGCGCGGGGATTACAAGCGTGCGCCACCACGCCCGGCGACATTTACTTAATTTTTTAAATTTTTCTTTTGTTTACCTTTTTTTTTTTTTGGTGGTGGTCCTGGGGTTCTTGGAAACTCTTCTGCCTCCGGGCTACACTCCCAGACCAATTTGTATACTTTTTTATTTGGAAACAGGGTCTCTTACGCCAGCGCGGCTGCTTTGAACCTGCGAGATCCTCCTGTCTCCGCCTACTGAGCACGGGGATTCCAAGTGTGCACCACCACGCCCCGCTTTTGTTTACTTTTCTCTTTTGCAAAGTTTTAGGAAACTTCTTGATTTTCACTTTTAGGTTTATATTTAGAAATAATCTGGATTATTATATCTGTGATGATAGCCCTTAAGTCAGTAATTCTACCATAGAAATTTGTCCCGATAAAATAATATAAAATGAGAAACAAATATTTATATACAAAAGGTGCATTTCAACATTAATTCATTAGTGAAAGCTGAAAACAAACTTATTGTTCAGTATCAGAACAAGTGGTTGAGTAAATTATAGACCATCTACCAAATTAAATATTGTACACCAATGCAAATAATCCTTGCAAAAAGATTTTTTAATTTCAACAAATGGGTTGAATAATTTACCATCATGAAATGAGAAGAATATAACATTTTATTATATCTGTGTACATATATCAGTATGATCCTGTGTTAAAAATATATTAAACTCCCGGGAATGGTAGGTACTTGGAGGCTAAGATGGAAAGATTGGAAGCTCGAGGCTAGCCTCAGCAACCTAGCAAGACTTCATTTCCAAAACAAAAACAAAAACAAAATACAAAAAAATAAGGCTGAGGTTGTAGATTAGGGGTAGAATGCCCCTGGATTCAATCCCTGGCACCACACACACACACACACACACACACACACACACACACACACACAATAAATATGTGAGGCTGGGTGTGGTGGCGCACACTTGTAATCCCCGCGCTTGGGAGACAGAAACAGGAGGATAGCGCAGTTTTGGAGCCACCTGTGCTGGCCTAAGAGACCCTGTTTCCAAAAATAAAAAAAGTATAAAATAGGTCTGGGAGTGTATCCCGGAGGTAGAAGGGCTTCCAGGAACACCAGTACCACACACACACAAAAAAGATAAATATGTGAAAATTGTTTTGTATTGGAAGAATTATGGGTAATTATTTTGTTCTCTTGACACCCTTTAGTACTTTCCTTTTTTTTTCAACTGGTGAAAAAAAACTATTAAAATACATTGATGTTCAAGCTATTACTTTCTCTTTTTTCTGATTCTTTTCTTTTATAACCTGATCCACTCATGGGCATCTTTATCACAGTGATACTAAGCAGCATGAAGATTAGACTAATTTAGAAACAGCAGCCAGTGACCTAACGGCACTTAATATAGAACACACATTCTGAATGTCAGTAATTTTAATATATCCAGAGGAAATAAAAACAAATGAGATATGGAAAGTGCTCTTAAGGAGTTCACTCTATATTAAGGAAGCAAATTCTCTTGTACAAGCCAGATTATAACTTAGTTCTATAGTAATAAAGGTTTAAACAAAGTGCTAAGTAGAGTTGAGGAGAGAGACATAAATTCTATCTAGAATTAGAAATTGGAGATTTCAGAAAGGTACAGCTATGAAACAGACTTTTAAACATAAACAGTACTTTGGTGGGTAAAGATCCAATAGTAATAATGAATTGGATGATGATGGTGATGATGATGATGATGATGATGATGATAGTATCTAATAGTAAATGCTGACTGGGATCCTGACATTTTATTTATTGTTTATTGTAAATATGCATTGCTAATGCATTGAATATGGTTGTTATGTATTGTACAATAACTGTATGGAATAGGAACTTTTATAATTTCATTGCAATATTTAGAAATGGCAAGCAAGCTGTCCAAGGCTTATAGCATGTACATATTTAAGCAGAGATTCAGATTAAACCTTGGTTTAAGTTTGATACCATAATCATCTTATAATGGCATTGGTGCAAATGGATAGAATGCCTGCTTGCATATGGGTCAGTTTTTCCTAAAAATTACATACAAGCAAAATAGAATGCCACAGAACAACCTATGAATACCCATATGCAATCATCTCCACTTGTCAAATGTTCTCTCTTTGCACAAAAACACACGAAGCACAGGAGCTTCATGAACAGGTATAGTTTACAACAGGATTTAATATTATAAGCTCACTGACACTGCAGAGTAGTTTTATCAGCGTCATTACAAATTCTACTGATTCCTCTACAGTAAGTCTTCCACTGTAATGATACCTGTTTGTAGATTCCAGGGATTGTCAAAAATCTACATAAGCATTGACTGGTTGAAGACAGCCCAGAGTGCCTGGTTCTGTGTTTTCTTCAAACTGAATTTCAATAAATATTGAAAGAAGTTGAATGCTTCAACATGATTGAAAATTTGACCATAACTGAATCTATAATTAGGTATCAAGTTCAAGGGCTTAATCCCCTCTGTGCTAAATATTTAAACAAACAGGTATTAATTGAATATACTTTATATTTACTTTTAGACCACAAATTCTCATTTCTTCACTCTATGCCCAGTTGATCACACAAAGATATCAGTTTTTCAGAGAAACACTGGGTCAGGAGTCCATTGAGCTAAGCCGCTTCCAAGACAGGTTCCTCACTTAATTCCCTTTGCTGTCAGTCTATCTCCCAAGTGGATGTGTGGAGTTCTTGAGGGAAATGCAAGGCTTTGTTATGCTCTGTGCACTTGCTGCCTATAGGAAGGCTGGGCTGCTTGCTCCATTTCAATTTTTACATGTTCTCACTCAGTCTGGCTTCCTCTGGCTGTCAACAGTCAGAGCCCTGGGAGAGTTATTCTAGCATACTTTATTTGATTTTCAGGGAGAAAAAAAATGACCCAGTAACTTTCTGAACCTCTAGCTGAGTGAGAAATGCTCACCTTTCCATGTAAACTGTAAACTGCCCTTTCTTCTGGAAGGGATGGCGACTCACCAAAACCAGACACAGTTTTTCCCCCATGGCAGGCTTGTTATAAATAGGCTAGGAGCTAGTCTAAATTGGAAAGATGAAAAATCATTTGCCGAAAGAGAGTAAACAGAAACAAGCAAAGCTTGGAGCATGTGAAATAAAAGAAAAATGCAAAAGGCCTTTCTGTTCTCTTAAACGGAGGGCTTTGTCCTGCTAGTGGGGCAGGCTTTGTGCCAGCCTCGCTCCTCTGGCCCCAAGTAAGTCACCTCATGTTTATTCTACACTTAGAGCAGGGCACCAGGCTCTGCCACTAACCGGCTGTGCAGCTGACCCTTTGATTCTCAACTCAAGCTGCTCTTTAAGATTATGGGGAGTTTTTAGAAGTATTTAGGACTCTCTTCTGAGCCTGTTTGGACTTCCACTATGAATTTATAATGAACAAAATAAGAATATGTGGCAGGTATCTAATAAGCAAGAAACTGGGAAGCTTACATAAATAGGCAAAAAATTTAAAGCCTCAAAAAAGTATATTTTCTTTAAGTATGAAGTTTTTTAGGCTATCTTTTAATTTTAAAATGGAGAAATTTGAATCATAATAAATAGTAATACTCCTTTTAAGTCTAAAGCAAAACTATAGGACAAGCATTTATCATCAGTGACAACTGATACATAGCTTCAGTGAAAAAAGATATAATAGGAACAGTGAGCATTAGAGTAAATTGGAAAGTTTGAGGTATAAAATTCAGACTAATTATGCTACATTGTACTGTACTGAGCTATGCTAGATTATACGGTATAATACCATACTATAATATATTATAGTGAAGCTAAAATACAACTGATTTATTTAAATAATAAAATGAGGCCAGATATCTCAATTTCTCAAAAATAAAGCTAAAAATCTAAGAATTATGAGTGAAAAACATTGATGTTTTATACTTTTATTGGTGCATTATAGTCTCCTATCATAAAATAATTCATTGGGATAGTGACATGCGTGCACACAGCACTCGGTGGGCTTTCCCCTGCTCTCTCCCTACTCCCTCTCATTCAGGGTATTGAGATTGCCATTGATATTTTCACATATGTACATAATATCAGTGGAAGAAGTCCTCCATGAATCCCACCTTCCCTGTTTTCCTAGACCACCTTCCTGGCTCTACTGAAGTTTCTCCTTCATTATTTGAAGCCTCTCTGGTATTCTGATTGCTCCCTATTTTATGAATATGAGAGAAAACATATGACCCTTCACTTTCTGTGACTGACTAATCTCACTTAACATAATGTTCTCCAGGTCCGTGCATTTTTCTGCAAATGACATTACTTTGTTCTTCTTTTTGCTGAGTAGAATTCTACTATTTGTATTCCCATATTTATGTAATCTATTCTTCTGTTGATGGACATCTAGGTTGGTACCATAATTTAGCTATTGTGAATTGTGCTGCTACTAAATAGTTATGCATAGATTACCATAATATTTTTATTTCAGTCACTTTGGAAAGATACTCAGGAGTTGTATAGCTGGATCATATGATGGAGCCATTCTCACTTTCATGAGGAATCTCCATACTGATCTCCATAGTGGCCGTAATAATTTGCAATTTCAGGCATAGCATAGAAGAGTTCCTATTTCCCCACATCCTTACTACCATTTATTGTTGTTTGGCTTCTTGATGATTATCAATATAATTGAGGTTAGATAGAATCTCAGAGTAGTTTTGATTGATATCTTTCTGATCACTAATGATGTTGAACATTTTTTCATGTATTTAGGTCATTTAGATTTCTTTTTTATGGAATAAAATTAAATTCCTACCTCTCACCTTGCACAAGAGCCAGCTCAAGATAGATCAAAGACCTGGAAATTAGAGACTAGAGGAGGATATAGGTCCAATACTCCTATAGGCACAGGTAGAAAATGTCTCAGTAGGACCCCTATAGCTCAGGAAACTAAAATTTAATAAATGAGATCACATTAATCTAAAAAATTTCTGCTCTTCAAAGGAAACCATCAAAAAAGTCTAAAGAGAGAGCTTACATAATCAGAGAAAATCTTTGCCAGCATTCCTCTGATAAGACTAATATCTAGAATATTAAAAGTACTCAAAATAGTTAACACAAAACCAAATAATTCAACCCAAAACTGACAATTATACTAAAAGACACTTATCTAAAAGTGTTATCAGTTAATAAAATTAAAAATTATGTGTGACCCCACTAGGTCAGCAAAATATAAATTTAGGCTTTATCATAAGATAATAGAATACAAGTTTCAAAACTCATGGAAACTACATAACATATTTATGCTTTAAAGTTACAACTGGCTTTAAATCCCAGCTCTGCTAGTAATGTGTAAGCTGTCAGTATATGTGAATATTATTATTCTATTGCCTTTCTACATGTAATGGTCTAGATTTTATTTATTTATTTATTTATTTATTTATTTATTTAGGTGGTACTGGGGTTCCTGGAAACCCTTCTATCTCCGGGCTATACTCCCAAACCTATTTTTATATTTTTATTTGGAAACAGGGTCTCTTAAGCCAGCGAGGCTGACTTCAAACCAGCGCGATGCTCCTGTCTCCGCCTCCCAAGCATGGGGATTACAAGTGTGCGCCACCACGCCTGGCTATGGTCTGGATTTAGAATGTCCCCCTAGCTCTTGCACAGACAAGTTATCAATGCCGGAGGGTGAGGCTCAATTGCTGGGGAGATGTCCACCGGGGTATGACTTTGGGTACTATATAAAGACCTCTCCTCGCCAGGCTCTCTCTCTGCCTCTGGCCCCAAGGTGTGAGAATGGAGCTTTGTTCCCCTGCCCTGGCTTCCTGCAGCCATTCTCTGAGCTTCACAGATGTAACCTGGCCTGACATGGACTGAAACTCTGAAATCTCCAAGAAAACTGTGAGCAAATAAATCCTCCTTCCTTTAAGTTGTTTGGTCAGTCTTTTGGGGTTATATAAGTTAAAATGTTAACCAAGACACTACTCTAACAATTTAAATCCTTAGCTTTCTTTTTAACTACAGGATTAAAAAAATACTTAGAATCTAAACAACTAAAATGTGCATGATTCAGACATTTATTTGCATATATTATGTATAAATATATAATATATATTTCAAACATGACTTTATATAAAAAGAAACAAGGAGTAGCAAGAATTATTCAAACAAGCTTCTTTAAGAGTAGGTTTTAGTATCAATAAAGATATCTCATTGCAAACTCTCATTCCTTTTATACTCACAACCCTAAGTATAAGTGATGTTTTCAATTATGATTTTTGCTTCTGTAAGTCCAAATAAATTTTAGAGTATCAATTAAAATAGTAAAGAAATAAGCATTTTAATTAAATGCATTATCGTGTTTACTATGGTCTGAATGTGCCCCTCTTCTTCAATTATGTGTTGGAAATTTAACCGTCAGCGGGACAGGGACTAAATTGGAGAAGTTGAAGTCCTGAAGACTCCACCCTCAAGAATGGATTAATGCCACTCTAAGAAAAGCTAGCAGAAGAAGGTTCTCTTCCTTGGCTTTTCTGCCCTGTAAGGATAGAGTTTATTCCTTTTTGCCCTCCTGTCCTTTGCCATGAGAGAACACAGTAAGAAATCCCTCACCTGTCACAGATATTAGCACCTTGACCGTGAACTGATTTCCCAGCCTCTAACACTGTGAGAAACAAATTTCTGTTGCATTTTTTGTAAAGTTCCAGGACTCGTTTATAACAGCACAAAACTATTGTTTGCTAACAGCTTGAAAAAAAAGTACAATTTTCTGTTCCTAATTCCTTGATGAAATAAGCAAATAGTCTCGAGATAGAAACCTACACATTTCCTTTTGTGACTTACTTTCCTTTTTGTGTGTGTGTATGTTTATGTGGTACTGAAGATTGAATCCAGGGCTGTTCTTCTTCTGAGCTACGCCCCCAGCCCAATTTTTTTTTTTTTTTTAATTTTGAAACAAGGTCTCACTCTGTTGCTGAGGCTGGCCTCTGTTCTGCAATCCTCTTGTCTCAGCCTTCTATGTACAGAGATTAAAAGTGTGATGTGAGAATAGTAATGTCAATTTTAATATTCTATATGGAAGATGGGGAGTGGGGGGAGCCAGGGGAAAAGCCCACCGAGCCCTATGTGTGTGTTTATCCCTACCACCATGAATTATGATGCAATACTATGATTCACCAATAAAAGTATAAAAAACAATTAAAGCGATAGGCAGTATATTCTGTGGGACCCTGGGAAGTCCTTGGTGCTCCTCCTTACTACCCTCTTAAGCCAAGCATCTAAATTTCTCTTCATCCCACCACCATCAATCATCTCTTTCTTAGGCTATTTAATCAACCTTCCAACCTATACTCCTGCTTCCATTCTTGCCTGATTATTTGCTATATTGCAATCAGAATAAACCTTCTAAAATAAAATGTCCTCATTTCACCACCATGCATTGAAATTCTTCAAGACTCCTGCATTGACTTCACAAAAAAGTTTAAAGTTCTGCAGTTCCTAACCCCAATCGGCTTCCCAACCTCAACTCCCACCCTCTCCATCTCACACACTGGTCTTCAGTCTTAGTAACAATTTATCTCTCTCTCTTTCTCTTTTTTTTTTTTTTTTTTTGCAAAATCTTTGCTATCTCTTCTGAATTTCGGGAATACTATCATATCCCGGAGGATTCTATGTCTTGCCCTTTAACCCCACTATTCTCATTTACATGTCAGTCTCGGATTATGCATATTTCCCCTATCAAAATCTTTCCATACCCTTTCTGGAGTAGCTGATGTTTCCCTGAGCACTAACTCTAATGCAGCACACACTGCCTAATATTGCTGCTCCCAGCTCTTCTTTCCCACTGGAAGGCAAGCTACAAGAGCACGTACTGTGTCTACCTTGTTCTTCCATTGTCAACCCCAGAGTCTGGAACGTAGAAGTACTTAATACATGCTTGCTGAATAAACATGCAGTGCTGATATTCTTAGTGACCAGAGCCACATGAGAACGTACTGTGCTTCACAGGCTTTTGTTTACATATTGTGGAGTTCCACATATAAATTATATTCGAAACCACTTCCTTTTCTGAATGGAGAGCTTTGCAGTTTCCCAAGTGCTTTTCAAGCCATGCATTTCTCACAGAATCCCTAAGAGCAAGGTGGGGCATCTATCATCCGCACTTAATTGTGAAGGAAATTGTGACTCAATTAAAGATGAGCTGCAGAGCAAGGCCGGGAACTCAAGAGCCCCCCTTTCTTCAGCAGGTTACTTTTTCTAGCCGCAACCCACGAATTTCCCCTGCTCATTATTTCCATTTGTTTTGGGAGCACGTGCATCTGCATGCTTAACAGCTCATCTCCATTCTTAATTAGTTCAGCTGAACTGATATTAAAATGAATGCTCAGAGAGCACATGTCAAATAAGAACAGAGCAGAGCAAGGCGGGCCAGACATGGCAGAGTTGGTTGTGGAATCTAAAGCTAACAATGGGAGCTGGGGAGGAAGTTCACCAGGTACTGTGTGCGTGTATGTCTCTGTTACTCTGAACTACATTATGATGTGAGGTCACAATGCATCAATAGAAGCATATTGAAAATAAATAAATATTAAAAGCTACATTCGAATATGTATAAAAGTACAAATGTAGCATGGTCAACCTGGACACTCATTGTTGGGAGGGGGGAAGGGGAAGTGAGGGGAGGAGAGGGCACCAAGTGCAGTCTGAATGTTTGCCATTTTCAATATGATCCACATAGAAAATAAATAAATAAATAAATAAATAAATAAAAATAAAGATAACAAAAAACCTTGCAAAATCTGCAAACCACATGTAGAAAACTAAAAAATGTGTATCTTTCCCCTAATGACTCTCTACATAACTAGATGTTACTCTTCCCCGACAATTTTTAAATAATGCAGTTTCATAAACGCATCTTAGAAGTATATACCTACATGTTTAACAAAGTTCATTCACTCACTTATTCCACAAGTGTGTACATAAACATCTGTGGTTTCAAATAGGGCACAAAAAGAGGTGAATGAAATAATTCTTGACTTTGAGGAGGTCATATTCTAGTGGCAGTGTTGGACAATAGTTTAAAAATAGTCATTTGTGGCAATAGCTGCTCTGAGGCAAATAAAGAGTGGGGTACAGAACATCATGGAAATGCTTTAGAAAGGGTGAGGATATAATCCTCCCTGTGTGGGTGACATTTATGCTGAAACATGACACATAGAAAGGAAACCTATGTGAGAAATATGAGAGGAAGAACATTTCACAGTAAATGAAGAGTCTTGACATAAAAAAATATTAGCTTTTCCTTGTATATCCCAGTGTTTGCTCAGATACCTTGGAAAGTGCAGGACAGAAAGTCCTTTAGATATTCCAGGCTGGGGGGAACTTATTCCTGAAGTTTGGGGCAAGAATAGCAAGTCTAGTGATTACTTCCTGTGATATACTTCCTATTTTATTTCTCTGTGTGCCCCTAGATTCTTTTTCTTGGATAGGAACTCATTCTGCATCCTGTCTTCTGTATACCTATATAGTATATAGCTATTTGTAGTTATATAGCTTAGAACTATAGGGAACACAAGGATGTTTGAAAGAGTTGATTATTCTTTGTATGTTTCAGAAATTGAATCCAGTTTCAAAAATCTCAAAGGATCTTGTCATTTGGAGGGATAAAAAAAATAAAATGATTAAAAAATTAAAACAAGCGAGAAAAGCGGGGCTTAAGAGACCCAATAACAACCAATCTCCATTACCACAAATCAGCGCCTTTCATAGCCAGAAAACACCATCACCAGAGAAACAAAAAAATCACCAGACTCCAGAGAGAAAGCGGACTGAGAACAGAGCTCAGAGCCACAGAGGAGATACACCGGCCTCACGCCTGAGGAAGCGGCAGCAGCGCCATACTGCCGGCGGCAGCTGCGACTTCACCAGATGGCTATAGCAAGCCAAGGTGAGCCGCTGCAGAGCAGCCAGGTGGGATTTCTCGGCGCAGAGAGCATCTAAAGCTCCCAGTGGCTGAGCTCAGCACACGCTGCAGGGATTCAGAGTGGAACTCAAAACCAAGAAGAAATAAGCCAGCCTCACAGCCGAGGGCGTAGCAGCGGTGCCATATTGCCACCGGCAGCAGCAGCAGCGAATTCACCGAGTCCAGTACAGCTACATCTGCATACTCAAGAACAGTGAGTCAAATTGCAGGCCACAGAGGAGAAATCCCAGTACTGTACTCCCTGGGACTTGACCCATTGGGGGAGTGGCGGTGGCAGAGATATCACACCATAGGAGAACGTGCAACCTGGCACCCCCCACAGTCTAAAACAGCCTCTATCGACTCTCTGGGTCAGAGACTCTGTGATACAACCCAGTAAAGGAGTAGTGGGGTCTGAGATACTACTGACTCAAGATCCAGAACACCTTAAGTGAAGACATAGTGACCCAAGGGAAGAACCCAGAGAAGGCACACACTTCCGAAATCATGGGAAAGAGGAATAATACTGGAGCAATGAATGCCTACAACCCCACAACATCAGAACCCGATAAAACAGAAAATCAGAGATTTCTAGATCAAATCAGGAAAATAACTGTAGAAATAATAGAGGTGCTTCGAAAAGAACTGAGAGAGAGCCAAAAAGAGATAGAGGATGCAATTAATGAAGTAAAGGCCTCAATTCAAAGCACAAACAACCGATTAGACCACATGGAGAATAGAATCTCGCTCTTAGAAGATGATCATTCCAAAAATTAACGCATAGTTTCTAATCTAGGAAAAAATATCCGACAGCAGGAATCTGATATTGAAGAAATATGGGCCCATTTTAAGAGAGCTAACCTAAGAATAATTGGAATAGAGGAGAGAAAAGAAAGTGATACCAAAGGGATCAACAATCTCTTCAAGGAAGTAATAGCAGAAAATTTTCCAAACATAGAGCAAGAGGTGATACACAGGTCCAGGAAACTTATAGAACTCCCTTTAGACAGGATCGGAGAAGAGGATCCCCACGCCACATAATTGTCAAAATGACCAATGTGGAAGCCAAGCAGAGAATCTTAAAGGCAACAAAAACAAAGGGCCAAGTGACATTCAGAGGCAAACCAATTAGAATCACTCCAGACTTCCCAAACCAAGTCATGAGAGCCAGAAGGGCTTGGAGTAACATATTCCAAACTCTGAAAGAAAACAACTTCCAGCCAAAAATTTCCTACCCAGCAAAACTTTCTATCAAATTAGATGGAGAAATAAGAAGCTTCCAGGACAAACAGAAACTGAAGGAATTTATGTCTTCAAAACCAGCGCTAGAGAAAATACTCAAAAAGATTAACTACAAAGAAGAAATAGGTAACACACACCAGAACCAGAGAAACAAGATTTTCCATCCAACAGACAACTAAGACTGGTTATCTGTGGAGATTCATTATTTATGTTAGTCTTTTACCTATCTCTAAATGGTATTGTTTGCCTTTATTGTTGTTAATTTTTAGGATTTCTAGTTGGAATATTAATATACCTTCAGATATAGCATTTGGAAATATTTTATCCCATTCTATTAGTAACTTTTAACTCTGTTTACATTGTCTTTGGATATACAATATATATATATTTTTTAGGGAGTTTGTATACTCTTCTGTTGCCTATGCCATTGAAATCATATCCAAGAAATCACTGCCAATTTCAATGTTGTAAGGTTTTATGACCCAGATTTTCTTCTAAAAGTTTATAGTCTTAAGATTTATATTTAGGTCTTTTATCTATTTTGAGTTAATATTTGTATATGGGATTAGGTAAGGGTCTAATTTTATTCTTTTCCATGTAATTATTATTTTTCAACAATATTTAGTTAAAAGATTATTATTTCCACCACCAAATGTTCGTGGAAACCTTGTCAAAAATAACTTGATAATATAGAGAAGAATTTAGCTCTAGGCTTTTATTTAACTCCAATGGTTTATATATCTGCCTTTCGAATAGTACTACACTGTTTCAATTATTGTAGCTTTATATGGTTTGAAATCAGAAAATATATATCTTCTAGCTTTGTTCTTTTTCAAGATTGTTTTGGGTATCTAGAGTCCATATTACATATTAGGATAGATTTTTTTTCTGAAAAATAAATATATAAATATATGATAGTTTCACCTAAAAAAATAAAAAAAATATTCTCTGGTAAGAAAGAAAGTAAAAACAAATATTAAAATGTTATCTTTAAGTCATCAAAAGCTTGGTATCAGACAAATGAAACTGTTATGTGAGATTATCATTTTTAATTTCGGATAAATTGCTATAATACTAGATGTCAACCACTAAGCCAAGCATGGGAGGGAGGGATGGGGAGGGAATGGAGTGGGGATCGGGTGGGGGCTGAATGGGCGATGTGTGCACGTATGTCTACAAAAGTTTGTATCTCACTATGATGTATGAATACAGTGCACCAATAAAAAAATTTTAAAACAAAATTAAAACAAATCCATTAATGGCACTAATGTTATCAAATGGAAGCTAGCCCTGGATGCAATAACTTTAAAATATGCAAATACATTAATATGATACATGAACAGATTGAAAGATAATAATCAAATGGCATCTCAGTAAGTGTAGAAAAATTATTTGATAAAATCTAACAATAAATCATAATAAAAATTTTTAATAAATCAGTTACAGAAGGAAGTTACTGCAACATAATAAATGCCATATGTAACAAATACATAGCTGTAATCATACTCAATGATAAAAAATAACTTTCTCCAAGATCAGGAACAAAACAAATATGTCAACTTTCATAATTTCTATGCAACTGGAAATCTCATGTTTTAGAGTGGTTCCCTTATGAGCTATAAAACTTTTAGGATGATTGACCCTCTTATCTATTTTTTTTTTTTTTTTTTTTTTTTGCTGGCACTGGGGTTCCTGGAAACCCTTCTACCTCCGAGCTACACTCCCAGACCTAGTTTATATTATTTTTATTTGGAAACAGGGTCTCTCAAGCCAATGAGGCTGACTTCGAACCTGCACGATCCTCCTGTCTCCATCTCCCAAGCACAGGGATTACAAGCGTGCGCCACTATGCCCAGCTGACCCTCTTATCTTTAATGACCTGTAAGTCAGGAATCCCAGAAGACAGTTGTTTGTTTGTTTGTTTTTTAATGAAGAATCGGTTTTCTGGGACATGGAGAATTAAATTATATGAAGTCACAAATATAATTTCTTTCATAGGCAAATCTGGACAAAAGAGCTCAGATTTCCTGCATCTTTTGTTAAGTCAAGAAAAGCATACTGACATCTGAAACAACTTTTTCTTTTTGTAGTAATGAGGGTTGAACTCAGAAGCATTCTACCTCCTAGCTCTACTCCCCAGGTTTTTTTTTCTTCTTTTTTTCTTTTTTTTTTTTTTTTTTTGTGTGTGTGTGTGTGTGTGTGTGTGTGTGTTGAAACAGAGTCTATCTATGTTGCTGAGGCTGTCCTCCAACCTGTGATCCTCCTGTCTCTGCCTCTCAAATACTGGGATTACAAGCTTGCACCATCATGCCTGGCTCTGAAAATTTACATATTAAGGTGCCACGGGCATGCGCATGACAAGATAGCATTAACTGAATAATTTACTCAAGTAGATTTTATTCTAAACATGAGAAAATAAGAAAACATTGAAACTCCAATCTCACGGTTGTACTTGATTATAAAATGGGATCATTACAGACTCCAGCCTCCTGAAGAGACTTCTGATTAGCTGCATTATCTACCCACCTGAGTCATTTGCACACATTAGCCTTGCGTCAGCTGGAAGAACGTTCTCATGGTTCTATGTCCAAATTTCCAGGAGAGACAGCAATTTGTCACCCTCCTGCTGAGTTTAATCATATTGACTTCAGGAAACTATTTGCCCTGGGAGTTTTCTGTTTGTTGCGGTGCTATAATTTATCATGTGAGGTAAAAAATGCCCATTTATATACTGTCAAAAAATTCTCCAGGGGAAAATGAGATAAACATCACATTGTTTCTAAACCTAAATCAACATTTCCCTTATTTAAACAGGCCAAGTCTCTATAATACACAGGACAAAAAATAAGAAAGAAAAATAATTAAACCAGAATACTAGAGGGTATAGAATATATAGAATACATGTTAGCCATATTTATTGCAGCACAACTCACAATAATCAAATTATGGAACCAACTTAGGTATCTGTCCACAGATGGATGGGTAAAGAAAATGTGGTATATACACACTATGGATTTTTCCCAGTCATAAGAAAAAAACAAAAGAATGTCATTTACTGGAAAATGAATGGAATAAGGAAAAATAAGGCTCAGTGAGCTCAATCAGGCTCAGAAAGTCAAGTGTCTTATGTTTTCTCTTGTATGTGGAAGCTATGCATATATAAAATACAAATAAAAAGGACTTCAGATTAATGAGAAGAGATACCAGTATAATAGTGAAAGGGGTTTTGGGAAAGAAGGTTGGGAGGGGTAAAAAGAAAATTGATGAAGGAAACAGTTCAAATAATGCTATATCCATAAATTAAAATATCACTACCGATCTCACTAACATATACAGAAAGGGGAGATGATTGGGATCTGAAGGAAAGCACATTAAGTATTGTGTACAGCATATATGTTGTATCACTTTGAGCCTCACTATGATGTATAATTATAATGTATTAATAAAATATAAAAATAAAATATAGCCAAATTCTTGATTTGGAATAAAATTTGAAAGTACATTTAAGATATAGCAGAGGAGAAAATGGTTAAACCTGTTCATTCGATCCTTACAATAATCTTGCAAAGTGGGATTATTAACCTCATTTTACAAAAAGAGAAACAGGGAATAGGAGACACAAGCATTATGCCAAATATACACTACTGAGAAGAAGCCTATATTTTCCCCATTATCCCAAGGAGCTTATAATGCAATATAGAAGAGTGTAAAGGGAAGTAAGAAACATGCAAAAAAATGGTATCAATAGATACAGGAATAAAACTGGTAAAAGTAAGAATGCAAACATTTATAGATTACCTCTCTACTTTTTTCTTTCTCAGAGTGAGGAACTTGGGCAGAGTTATGGTTCTCTCAGAAACCCAGGTGATTAATAGGCCAGGAGAAAAATCCCTTGATATAGTTTGTTCTTGGAGTCATTAACATTTTTTTTCCCCACAAAGAATGCCTGTTCACTGGAGACTCTGCCTCCTGGTAGGCATAGAGTCTGTACAAAGCATTATATGTATATGCCGCATAGCATCCAACTTAATAGTATAAAAGGACAAATAATTTTATTATCTCTCCTGATTCTTTGGTTTGACTGGGCTCACCTAACTGGGTGTTTCTTCTGCTCCATGCAGTTTGGGCGATGGCCTTTAGTCATCCAGGGGCTTTTTTATCTGGAATGTCCAGGTGGGTTTATTAACATGCCTGGCATCTGAGGCCGCCTCTCAGCTGGGAGTACAGCAGTGGCTATCAACTGGAGTAGCATGGCCTTTTCCATCTGGGTTGATTCCTCACAGTGCAAGGACTGAGTTCTAAGAGGACCTTCCTGATAGAAAGTATTTCAAAAGGAAGCTGCCAACCCTCTAAAGCCTCACTTTAAAAGACCCACTATGCTCTTCCTGCTGCTTTCTATTCACTTGTCCAGATTTATGGAGAAAAAAACTTAGCTTCATTTCTTGATGTGAGCATCAGCATGAGCATAAAGAGAGGGGAGGGATTGTTTGAGTTCATCTTCAGACCCAAGCTCCCATAAAAGGTCATTCCTTTGGCCCGTAGAGAAGCTATAAATATTAGCATCTAAGAATGCCCCTAAAATCTTCCCACTAAGGAATACTTGGTAAATATCATAGCTATTGAGTATAAAAGTGTTCTAGTGACACAGAGCCAGAAAAATTTAAAAGTAGATTAATATACAGGAGGCTTTTTAGAGGAGAAGTTTTGAGTCTACTATGACTGAGATTATATATACATATATATTATATATAATATATAAGATTATATATATATATATATACACATACATATATATAGTAACCTCAGTGAGCTAATACCCAATTTATGTTTATGTGATACAAACAAGCCAGACAGTAGTCTTTAATAGTGCCATTTCCCCAAGTTGATGTTCTGAGTATAGAAAAGGCAGTATATCAGTGTGTCTGAATTTTACTATAAAAATAAACTGTAGAAAACCAGGCAGATTATATTTTAAGGTTTTGTTCTAAGGTTGATTCTTATAAAGCCCAAATTAATCGATCTGGATCAAAGCTTATGGTAACCAGATAACATATTTGTGACAGATGGTAGACCAGATGACTAAATATGAATTGCATTGAGTCCTTGCCAAACATTTTTTTAAAAACACAGCTTGTCGAGTGATTGACAATGACTCATGGATTTATAGAATGCATTATATTTACAGTAAAATAAAGGAAAGAAATGTCTATAGATGCCAAAAGAGTATCTTCTGTGGGGAAAAGTTGGGGATAATACAACATAGCGTACATCCTCATAGCAATTTCCTATGGTTATTTAAAAGTCACAACCCGATGCTGCAGTGAACACAGCTTTCACATTCTGATAAGATGAGACAGAGCTGGAATACCAAGCAGGTGAGAGGCAAGCATGATCTCTGAAACAGAGATGAGGGCAAAGGAGGGGGGGAAGAAAAACAAGGAAATGAATAAAATACCTCAGGCAAGCTCAGTTTCAAATCTGCATTAAAAACCAGAAGATGTGCTCACCGAAAATATAACAGATTTCTTCCCTGAATGTCCGAAAGACATACATTGTCTGAAATTAATTTGAAAAATATAGCATTTTACCAAGTTATATTTTGTACATGTACAAATATGCAATAACCCCACTTTTATGTATAATTATAATGAGACAATTAAAAATGGCATTTTGCACTCACTATAATTTATATTATGACGTGAAAGTATAGTATACTAATGAACTTATATCAAAATAAAAATCGCACTTTTGCTATATTTAGAAAATTTGGCATGATAGGAGGATAAATTCCCTAAAATTTCATCCCAAAATAGGATATCCTTTTTATTATTATTCGGGCTTTAATTTGTTGGCTTATAGCAATACAGTAAGTTTTAATAAATAGCTGTAAATCTAGAATTGTTACTGATTTTTAACAAACAGGCGATATTAAAAGTTAAGAAATGGTTTTGTGTAGAATACCAGGCTCATTTTTTTTTGTGTGTGTGTGGTACTGGGGGTGGAACCCAGAAGCTTTCTACCTCCGGGCTATACTCCCAGACCTATTTTATATTTTATTTGGAAACAGGGTCTCACTAAGTTTCTGAGAGCCTCACTAAGTAGCTGAGGCTGTGTGATCCTCCTGTCTCAGCCTCCCAAGCACGGGGATTACAAGCTTGCGCCACCACACCCGGCATACCAGACTCGAGGGCCTCAGTAACTAGCTGAGGCTGACTAAAACTGCAATCCTCTTGTCTCAGCCTCCCAAGTACTGGGATTACAAGCATGTGCTAGCACATCCAGCTGGTTTTTATAATTTTATTGATGCACTGTAATTATATATCATGGTTAAGTACAAAATGATACATATATACATGCACACAGCATTTGGTCTCTTTCCTTCTACATACCAACACACTCCTCTCTCTTCATACACTTCAAATTGCCAGAAATACTGTGTGTCTTCCCCAAAAGAACCTAGAGCATCTTGAATGTAACATGATCTCAAGGCAAATGAGGAATCAACCTTCCATTCAGCAATTCCAAGAGTTCACTGTTCAATCACAGCCCTGTACAAATCCCCAACCTAATGGGTGGGTGTGAAGCTTTGGGTTCACCAGCTCTATCTTTGCAGAATTTTAGGCTCCATTGACGTAATATAGATAGACATAAGTACTTACGAATTTGAGTAGAGAAAAAGTCTGTTGGCCTGTTGCCACATATACTCTGAGCAACAGGAGTCCTATTCAAGGCCATCTCACTGGGGGACTTTAGCAACTAGGACAGTTTTATGACTACACGACCTTTGTGTTTGCTATGCATGGGAAGTCTGAAGGATCCAGGCTTAAACATGAGAAAAACATTTTTAAAAAATAGGAAAATCCTTTTATTTCTACTCATCCTGTTGGCTGTCTCAGCCAGGCCAAACTATACTGCATCTCTTCTCCGGTCTTTTTTTTTCTTCCCTTGACACTGTGCATAACCTAGAGGCCAGGGAATCTGGAGGCAAACACCAACAGCACACTGAGATTTCTTCTGAGAAAAGTGCTGGGTAATTAGGGAGCCAGGATGAGGGTCACTCCATTAACATAAGGAGCTCAGCAAAGCTTCCTAGAAGAGGTGAGGCTGGCTTGGAATCTAGAAGCACAATTAAGAGATAACCTGGGCAGATAAGTGAGAGAAGTGTTCAAGGCGAAGGAAGCAGGGGCTAAGTATAACATGTTTTGGGCACCTCACTAGAAAAGCATTGTCTCAAGATGGTGTCCAGAGAGGAAGTGGGAGGAAAAGGTCATGGCGGGCCTGGAATTGTGGCAAGGGGTTTGGATTTTTCCAGGCTCTGCAGTTTATGCATGTAATCCCAGAGACTGGAAGGCTGAGGAAGAAGAAGCTCAAGTTTCAGGCCAGCCCAGGCAACTTAGCCTTAGTGAGGACTGTGTCAAAATACAAAGGATGGGAGACATAGGTCAGTGGTAGATAGCTGGCCTGGCTTTAATCCACAGTACCACACATTGTGTATGCATGTGCAAATGCACACACACACACACACACACACACACACACACACGCACACTGCCCCTTAGGACTGTAGTCCTCTGGGGAAATAGGTCAGATCAACATTCAGAGAGAATAGTGGGGAGATGGAAGGAAGAGAAGGAAGAAGATTCCAGGCAGTGCAAAACTGACCACTCCCCACACCAGGTTACCATTTTGTTCTGACTTGAACTGGAGACTGGATTACCTAGAAACTCAAGACCTGGCTTTCAGGTCAGCCGCTGTCACTGGATGGGTTTACACCCGTGATGGGCCAGGCAACTTGTCAATAATTGAACTATTTCTTTAATAAAAGAGCTTACTAAATTCATGTATTTGAATGTTTTTATGAGCCTCAATTCATAGCAACCAATTCTTTTCAGAAAGAATTGTACTAATTTAGCCAGGTGTGGTGCTCATGGCTATAATTCTTGTACTTGGGAGGCTAAGACAGGAGGATTGCAGGTTCAGGAGTGCCTCAGCAAGTAGTGAGACTCTCATCAGCCTGGTGAGACCTTGTTTCAAAATATAATAACAAAATAGAGCTGGGGATGTAGCTTGGAGGTAGAATGCCCCTGGGTTCAATTTCTAGTAGTACACACACACACACAAAAATTGTACCAGTTTTTTTGTGTGTGGTACTGGGTTTCCTGGAAACCCTTCTACCTCTGGGCTACACTTCCAGACATCTATTTTTTATATTTTTATTTGGAAACAGGGTCTTTTAAACCATCAAGGCTGGGTTCGAACCTGCACGATCCTCCTGTCTCCGCCTCCCAAGCGCGGGGATTACAAGCGTGCGCCACTACACCCGGCAAGTGGTACCAATTTAACTAACTGAAAAATGGGATGTAAAGTTCTTTTCCCCAAGGCATTCTTAAGTTGTTTTTTTTAGTGTTCACATTCTCTCAATCATCTCCAGATAGGAGGACAGAGTCACATCTGTTTTCATTTTTGGTATGTCAGATGACAGCATAGAATCATCAGTTGTGGAGAAAATCAACAAATTCATTTACTAGCAGGCCCTGATGTTGAATTCAAGATTTTGAGCTGATAAGAACCACGAAGAAAGGAATGTGGGTCCAATGTCTGCATGTACAGAAGAATTACTAGATAATAGAAATAAATGACAGAAGGCAATTATAAATGTAACTCCCAACACGAGCTAACACAGAGAGCTCAGAGATAGTTCCAAGCCTTGCAAGAGCTTCTCTCTAAGAGATTTTCATGATGTTTTCACTTTTCTAACCTTGTTGTCCTTGAATTTTCTGCATTCTTAATGGAATCACAAGAGGATCCCAGTTAAGTATAATCAAAGAGGTATGGCTATTTGTACCTTCCAAAGACTATAGCTTGAAGTCATCTGGTGAACCTATATTGCCTTTCTCCTGAGGACCCTGAGGGGCTGCTCATATTTTGGTCTGTTTGTCCTTGGTACTGTTGGAGGTTCGAAGATAAAATTAAACCCGTTTTTATTCCATGTTTGTTGACAGTGAAATCAGATGAAAAGACAAGCTCATATTTAGATCCCTTTGTTATGGAGTCCAGGATGTACTTTATTACATTTTTTATTAATTCTATCATAAAATCCAGATCTTCCAAATTTTCTATTTCTAAAGTTTAGAATTTTCCTTAATTACCTTCTTTTGGACCAAAACAATGACCACAACAGTCATTTTTTTTTTTATCAATGCTGCACATAGGAAAATCTGCAAATTTCTGCAGTTTTATAGTTTATTTTATTTAATTTCCATGTAGCTAGTTTTTTTCAGTGACAATTAGAAACAATTTGCTTTTATTCCACACACTTATATTCTTGATGCCTTTTTAATTGATATCCCTTTGTCTTATATGATTAATTTTCTAATTTAATGTTGAATAGAGATTAATCAGTATAAAAATACATCTCTAGTTTTCCAGAAGCTAAAGTCTAGATTTTCTAACTTTCTCCCTTAGTATAAATCATTTATCAGCTCCTCTTTTTTTTTTTTTTCTTTTTTTTTTGCAGGTCTGGAGATGGAACCCAGGGGCATTCCACAGAGGCATTCTACCTCTGAGCCACACCTCCTGCCCTATTTTTATTCTTTATTTTGAAACCAGTTCTCACTGCGGTGCAGAGGGCCTCACTAAGTAGCTGAGGCTGCCTGGCTTTATCAGCCCCTCTAAATAGGCCATGTAAGCAGGGTGCGGTGGCGCATCCTTGTAATCTCAGGATTTGGGAGGCTGAGACAAAAAGATCAGGGTTATTGGACAGCCCTTTGTAACTCAGTTAGACCCTTTCAAAAATAAAATAATACGAATTGTGCTTCTATGAACATGGGTATGCATATGTTACTGTAGTTCTTTGATTTAAATCCCTTTGGAAAGATACCCAGGAGTGGTATAGCCAGATCATATGGTGGATCCATTCCCAGTTTTCTAAGGAATCTCCATACTGATCTCTATCGTGGCTGAACTAGTTTGTACTCCCACCAACAGTGTAAAAGAGTTCCTATTTCCCCACATCCTCGCCAGCATTTGTTGTTTTTTGACTTCTTTATGCTTGCTACTCTTATTAGGGTTAGATGAAATCTCAGTGTAGTTTTTTTTTTTTTTTTTGTGTGTGTGTACTAGGGTTCCTGGAAGCCCTTCTACCTTCAGGCTATACTCCCAGACCTAATTTATTTTTAGAAACAGGGTCTCTTAAGCCAGTGTGGCTGGCTTCAAACCTGGGAAATCTCAGGAAAGCTAGAAAGGAAGGGTAGGAGAGGAAGAAGGCTCAGGTTGATTAGTGGAAGGGCTACATTCGAATATATGTATAAGTGTGAATGTAGCATGGTCAACCTGGACTCTCATTGGTGGGAGGCAGGGGAAGGGGAAGCCAGGTGGGGAGGGCACCAAGTACTGTGTGAAAGTATGCCATTGTAAATAAAATCACATTATGATGTGAAACTGTAGTGTACCAAAATAAAAATTAAAATAATAAATTATAGGGCTGGAGGTATAGCTCAGAGGTAAAATGCCCTTGGTTTCCATCCCCAGTACCAAAAAAACCGGCCATGCAATAACGATTTAGAGAGGATGCATTACCAAACATTTATAGATTAAGGAAACTCCTTAAGTCTTATCTTCCATATTTAGTTTCTCCTAACATTGTAAACTGACTATTAAGTAAAAATATTATCATTAATTCATAGGTTTTAGACATTCATACTGATCAAGGATAGAAATGCTGTAAAATACTGAGAAGAGTAAAGCATTTTCTGATTTCAACTAGCTTCTGCTACTTAAGTTCATACCCATAATGAATTCTTTTAAAAATTTTATTGGTGCACTGTAGTCATACATCTTAGTAGGGTACAAGATGGTGGAGGCACACATCACCTAATTAGTCCTTACCCAATTCCTGCCCCATTCCCTCCCCCTCCCTCCTTCTCATGTTTGACTTAGGATTTACTTTGATATGTAGATGTGTTTGTTCATGTACATCATGTACATTAGGAAATTTCCCTCTCCCCCTCTTCTACCCCTTCAGTTAGGTAGCCTTATTTACTCACACTTCCTCCTACGATAATGAGTCTAGAGTTTCTCCTATGATAATGAGTTCTAATGAATTTAATTTCAGTCATGTCACAACACAATACATTTTCCTTCTATGAATGCCACTGAAGTTGTAGCATATGCTTATAATCCCTGCTACTTGGGAGGCTGAGGTAAGGCGATCACAAGTTCAAGGCCAGCCTGGGCAACTTAGTGAAACCCTGCTTCAGAATAATACAATTTTTTAAAATGACTGGGGATGTTTCTAAGGGGTAGATCACTTGCTTTAGCCTGCACAGGTCCTAGGTTCAATCCCCAGTATGGAGAAAAAATTCTATTATTATGCAATAGCTATGGTTATCTGTATAGAACCTTGCTTGACAAAACAAAGTCAGCTAGTTAAGAGGAAAAGTTCACGATAATTTTTAAAGATATTCAACATCTTGATTTCTTTGCCTTTCTCCCTTACTCCCTCCTATCCACACTTCCCTTATACTTTTTTTTTTTTTTTTTTGGTATAGAAGAGTTAACCCAGAGACATTCTACTTTCTAGCTATACTCCATTTTTTTTTAAATTTTGAAACAGGTCTCACTAAGGTGTTGAGGCTAGCCTCAAACCTGTGATCCTCCTGTCTTAGCCGCCCAAGTACTGATATTACAGGTGTGTGCCACTATGCTCGGCTTCCCTTAGAACTTTTCCAAGAGGCGCGTGTGTGTGTCTGTGTGTGTGTGTGTGTGTGTGTGTGTGTATGTGTGTTAAATGAATATCTAGATATAAGTTTCATAGGAAAAAATTTGTTTCCATATGCAAAAAAACATATTTAGTTTGAAAAAATGCTAGCCGGGCATGGAGGCACATGCTTGTAATCCCCGCACTTGGGAGGCAGAGACAGGAGGATCAAACAGGTTTGAAGCCAGCCTTGCTGGTGTAAGAGACCCTGTTACAAATAAAAATATAAAAAATAGGTCTGGGAGTATAGCCCGGAGGTAGAAGGATTTCCAGGAACCCCAGTACTACCAAAAAAGAAAAAGAAAAAAGAAAGATAGAAAGAAAGAAGGATTCACTTTCTTTTCCCTCCTCTATTCCAATTATTCTTAGGTTAGCTCTCTTAAAATGGGCCCATATTTCTTCAATGTCAGATTCCTGCTGTCGGATATTTTTTTCTAGATTAGAAACTATGCGTTCATTTTTGGATTGCTCATCTTCTAAGAGCGAGATTCTGTTCTCCATGTGTTCTAATCGGTTGTTTGTGCTTTGAATTGAGGCCTTTACTTCATTAATTGCATCCTTTATCTCTTTTTGGCTCTCTCTGAGTTCTTTTCGAAGCACCTCTATTATTTCTACAGTTATTTTCCTGATTTGATCTTCTAGAAATCTCTGATTTTCTGTTTTATCGGGTTCTGATGTTGTGGGGTTGTGGGCATTAATTGCTCCAGTATTATTCCTCTTTCCCATGATTTCGGATGTTTGTGCCTTCTCTGGGTTCTTCCCTTGGGTCACTAGGACTTCCCTTAAGGTGTTCTGGATCTCGAGTCAGTAGTATCTCGGACCCCACTACTCCTTTACTGGGTTTTATCACAGAGTCTCCAACCCAGAGAGTCGATAGAGGCTGCTTTAGACTGTGGGGGGTGCCAGGTTGCACGTTCTCCTATGGTGTGCCACCGCCCCTCCCCCACTGGGTCAAGTCCCAGGGAGTACAGTAACCAAAGGGATCAACAATCTCTTCAAGGAAGTAATAGCAGAAAATTTTCCAAACATAGAGCAAGAGGTTGATACACAGGTCCAGAAAACTTATAGAACTCCCTTTAGACAGGATCGAAGAAGAGGATCCCCACGCCACATAATTGTCAAAATGACCAATGTGGAAGCCAAGCAGAGAATCTTAAAGGCAACAAAAACAAAGGGCCAAGTGACATTCAGAGGCAAACCAATTAGAATCACTCCAGACTTCCCAAACCAAGTCATGAGAGCCAGAAGGGCTTGGAGTAACATATTCCAAACTCTGAAAGAAAACAACTTCCAGCCAAAAATTTCCTACCCAGCAAAACTTTCTATCAAATTAGATGGAAAAATAAGAAGCTTCCATGACAAACAGAAACTGAAGGAATTTTTGTCTTCAAAACCAGCACTAGAGAAAATACTCAAAGAGATCAACTACAAAGAAGAAATAGGTAACACATACCAGAACCAGAGAAACAAGAGTTTCCATCCAACAGACAATTAAGATTGGTTATCTGTGGAGATTCATTATTTATGTTAGTCTTTTACCTATCTCTAAATGGTATTGTTTGCCTTTATTGTTGTTAATTTTTAGGATTTCTAGTTGGAATATTAATATACCTTCAGATATAGCAATTGGAAATATTTTATCCCATTCTATTAGTAACTGTTAACTCTGTTTACACTGTCTTTGGATATACAATTTTTTTTTTTTAGGGAGTCTGTATACTCCTCTGTTGCCTGTGCCATTGAAATCATAACCAAGAAATCACTGCCAATTTCAATGCTGTGAGGTTTTATGACCCAGATTTTCTCCTAAAAGTTTATAGTCTTAAGATTTATATTTAGGTCTATTATCTATTTTGAGTTAATATTTGTATATGGGATTAGGTAAGGGTCCAATTTTATTCTTTTTCATGTAATTATTATTTTTTAACAATATTTAGTTAAAAGATTATCATTTCCACCACCAAATGTTCATGGAAACCTTGTCAAAAATAACTTGACAATATATGGAAGAATTTAGCTCTAGGCTTTTATTTAACTCCAATGGTTTATATATCTGCCTTTAGAATAGTACTACACTGTTTCAATTATTGTAGCTTTATATGGTTTGAAATCAGAAAATATATATCTTCTAGCTTTGTTCTTTTTCAAGATCGTTTTGGGTACCTAGACTCCATATTCCATATTAGGATAGATTTTTTTCTGAAAAATAAATATATAATATATATGATAGTTTCACCTAAAAAATAGAAAAAAATATTCTCTGGTAAGAAAGAAAGCAAAAAGAAATATTGAAATGTTATCTTTAAGTCATCAAAAGCTTGGTATCAGACAAATGAAACTGTTATGTGAGATTATCATTTTTAATTTTGGATAAATTGCCATAATACTAGATGTCAACTACTAAGTCAAGCATGGGAGGGAGGGATAGGGAGAGAATGGGGTGGGGATTGGGTGGGGGCTGACTGGGAAAAGTGTGCATGTATGTCTACAAAAGTATGTATCCTACTATGATGTATGAATACAGTGCACCAATAAAAAAAAAAATTACTGTAAAAAAAAAAAGAAAGAAAGAAAGAAGGAAAGAAAGAAAGAAAGAAAGAAAGAAAAAAGGAAAAATGCTAAATTAACCCACAGCTCTGGGAAAGTAGCTATCTCTTTCTGCATCATATACCTCAGTCAGAGTCAAATATTATGCACTCCAGGACAACAGCTCAATTAATATAAGCGGAACTGAGAACATTGAATGGAGGCTGGAAAAGGCTGGGAGCAGTTGGGCTTTCCATCCTTTTCCTGAGTCTTCTGCTGACATTCCTCTGACAGATTCTAAGGCTGGCCTGGCTGGAGGAGAAAAGTTCAGATTAGTTTTCCTTTTGGCTTAATGTGAACGTAATGGCAGTATGAATCATAGTGGATGAACAGTTTGTAAGACCATGGAGCTAAAATATTCCATCTTTTTTTCCCAGGCAGCTACAGAATAAGTTCTACACAATAATGAACCCAAAGCAAAATGTAGTGAAAGGAACATATTTCCAGCACCCTGGTTATAAGCATTGCATGTCTCCTCTGCAGCCGCATCTAGGAAGTAAATCTAGTGTTGCAGTTCGTTGGGCCCAGTTGCTTTGTACTGGAAGCACCGTTTGCATCTCATTTGCCACATCCATCAACGCTGCATCCTCATGGTTGTCTAATGACTCACTGCCTCCCTAAATACTACGATTTTGGGACAGCAGAAGTATGTTTTTTGCCACGTTCAGTGTCTTATCTCCAGTTCTGAACACCATCAGTCCAGAAAAAGATTTTTTGGATAAACCTGTATCTACGAATAGCTGAATAGAAAAAAAAAATACCTGATGAAAAGGTCAGCCCAAGTATCAAAGATTTTTATCAAACACATGGAATACATAGCAGTCATTCTGTTATAGAAACAGGGATGAAGACACAAATCTTCAGGGCTATTTGTAATATATTTGGAAAACAGATTAGCTTTTATTAAATATCTTTTCCTTAATCTAAACAAATATTTGTTCTCAAAAGCTTCTGGGTACATGTGTGTGTTAATACATGTTCATCCAAAAAATCTTTTTATATACAATTTCTCAATTCTATAACAATTTGTTCAGACATTGCAACACGAGAGAACCTGAAAGAATTTTTAGATAAGGATCCTTGCTCTTCTCCCCCACACCATCATATCACAGAATTCATGCTTTGTCCATTGCAAACAGTGTCCAATCTATATTGATCCAATCTATATTGATTCATGTGTTTACTAAGTCTGAAAAATAAAGAAGTGTTTCCACATGGCTGATTGCAATATAAACTAAGTGCCAGCTGGGCTTGTGACTCGGTGGGTAAGGATTACTGCAGCTTCATATCATGGCAAAATTCCAGTTGTGAGATCAATCATGGAAAATAAATACTTAGCCTGAGCTGAAAGAGCCTTTGTTTTAGTGTTGTTTTTTTTTTTTCCCCCCTGAGGGGTTTCAGAAATGAGGATGAAAAGTTTTGACCAGCAATAAAATCAAAGGAGGCCATCTTTTGCTGCCCACCACTGTGATCTTAACTTCCTGTTTACGAAAGCCTGTTCCTTTTCTAAAGGATGGTGAAGACGCACTGGGCGTATAATAAGGTCGGCTGCCCAGTTCACCGCAGTTAGCGAGGAACAGAAAAGAGAACACTGACAATAGAGCCACTGATTGGAAGCTTCAGTCCAGGTGCTTCCTAGCATGTTTTATGACTAAATAACTACCAAACACCTTTGAGCCTTATTTAGCCCATTTATCTGTTATAGCCCTGGCTTTGTGACTAGCTGGGTGACCTTAGTCAATTTACCTTCTATGGCTAAATTGACCCTCTATGACTGCTTTAATATTACAAGTTGAAGAGGCCTAGCAACCTACCTCAGAGTGCTATTGTAAGAATGAGATAAAATAATATTTGTATTGCTCTTGGAACAGAGTTTGGCTTGCAGTGAACATCGCATAAACAGCCATTGCTATAATTTCTATCACATCTTCTCTTACAAATGACTGTACATTCTGTTTGTACAAGGTACACTAAAAAACCTAGCGATGTAATTGGGTAGGTACATTTTGGGGCTTGAGGTGGTCCACCTTTCCTTGTACCCCTGTTCTATCTTTCCAATCTTCATAAACATCCTCAGAACCTTGGGCCTTGAATTATTTGGCTAGGGATGCCATTAAAAAGTACCCAGACTGGAGATGGGCACACTGGTACCTACCTATAATCCCAGTACTTGAGAGGCTGAGACAGGAGGATGGCAGGTTTGAGATCAGCCTCAACAACTTAATAAGACTCTCAGCAATGTAGAAATACCCTGCTTAAAAAACAAACAAACAAAATAAATAAATAAAAAGGGTTGGGGGTAGCTTGAAGGAAAAATGCCCCTGGTTTCAATTCCTATTACTACCTCCTCCACACACACAGGGGCTTTAAAGAACAGAATTTTATTTTCTCATAGTTCTGGGGGTTTGGAGTCCATGATCAAGGAGTCAGCAGGGTGGCTTTTCCTAAGGCCTTCTCCTCAGCTTGCAGATGGCTGGCTCCTTCTGATGTCTTCATATGGTCACCCATTTGGTCATGTCACTGACCAAATTTCCTCTTCTTAGAAACACACCAGTCATACTTGACTACCTAGAAAACGAAAAGTTCAACTGATTGCATGTAGATGTCCGGGACTTGTCCCTTAGCTCTGGGCCTTGCCTCTGAGATCCAGCTGAGCCAGGTGGGGCTGTTCTCCCAGGTCTCTTCTTCTCTCATTCACAGGTGGTCTTCCCCTTTCCTGTGTCTTGCTGCTGTCACTCCATCGTTGCTGTCTCGCTGGAAGTGTCTGGTCACTGAGCTGCCAGGCGGTTGTACCTCATTCCCATCAAGCAAGTGCTGAAACCCTTCACAGCCAGGATTTTTGTTGTCTTTTGTTCTTAGAGAAAAAAAAAATTCAGCCTTAAGTTTTACACCATAGAAGCTCACCCTTGTGTAGCTTTCTTCTATCTTTCTGCACATCCCATTTCTTCACGATGCAGAGCACCTTGGCACCATTCCAGAAGCAGCTCGCTATCTCTGTAGAAATCCGTTTAGCAGTAGCTAGCTCAGAGTTGTGCAGGCATATGCATTCTACAGATATAATTCATGCAAATTTCCTTTCTGGAAAGGAGAGGGATACATGGAGTGAAAAGAATACAAGCTTAGGTTAAACCGGCTAATTAAATTCTGGTTCTTCTTTTGAGTTCTTTTTTTGAATAAGTCACTGTCAAGATTCTACAATGTGGTCTGCTGCTATGATTGGATGTAATTTAAATATCCCGTAGTTCTGTTTTTAATAGACAAAAGAGAACATGTTTGCTACCTTGTAGAGTTCTTATGAGAACTGAGTGATGTAAGTTATACAAAGATCATGGAATATATAGTAGATCCTCAATGAATAATTGTGATGATTATTTTCAGATTAAGAGAAAGTACTAACAAAAAGATCCATGGTACATAACTATGGACATGATATCATAATCAACATTGTTTTTTATCCCATACCAGTGAGTTTTTCTTTTCCCAGGATCCATCAAACACTTCTCATTCATTAATTCATTCAATAAAGATTTCACATGTCAATTCTGTTGATGGCTTATGGGACACAAAGATAAACAGAAAAGATATAGTCACTGGGCATGGTGGGCACACCAGTAATGCCAGTACTTGGGAGCCTGAGACAGGATCACAGGTTTAAGACCAGCTTCAGCAACTTAGAAAGACCTAAAGCAACCTAGTATGATGATATTTCCAAACAAAAAATAGAAAAGGGCCAGGGGTATAGCTGGGAGGTAGAATTTCCTTGAGTTCAATGCCAAGTACTGCAAATAAAGAATAAAAAAGTCATAGTCCTTGAAAGCATTAGTCCTGGGAAAGGCAGGTGTATAATAAATGATTACTGATATGAGACGTGCTGTGGGGGGCTATGAGTTCCATATTTTATGATCTGACTGTGAGTAACTCAGAAGCCACACACATAGTGCCTTCTAACTAACAGAATGCACTTAAACTACCTATTATCCAAATAATGCACTCACACTGGTAAGACTTGAAGTTTAGCTGAGCTCTCGGTATCTTTGCAGCAGACTCAGTTTTGGGGATGTTCCCACGGACTTGTGTACATTCTGTCCAAAGTGACACTGATAGGAAAGGCATGTCCTGCCACTCCAGGGAGTATATGTTTGTTGTTTCATGAGATTTGGCTTCAATAAAAGAAATGTGAAAGGCTTGACATGGCCTTTTGTTACAAGAACATGCTTTCTGGGACCCATTCCTGGCAATATAATTTCATTTCAGCAAAAGCTTCCTAATGCATACCACTTTGACCCAACTAGGGTGGAGTTAGCAAATTAGAAAACTGGCTGTGGTTTTGAGGATGTGCAATCAAAACAAATGAGAATTAACCCAGACTTCTTTTGTTCCTTCCCATGACCCTTCCTACATCTGCAGCACAGATTAAATTTCAATTTTCTTTTTTCACTTCTCTTCCTTTTCTTCCTCCTTCTTTTTCCTCTTCTTGGTTTTGCTCCCCCGCCCCCGTTTTCTTGGTAATGGAGTTTGAACTCAGGGGCATTCCATCTCTGGACTAGTTAGATTCTCACCCTTTTTAGTTTTTTTTATTTTATTTTGAGGCAAGGTCTCTCTAACTTGTTGAATATTTTTGCTATGTTGCTGAGACTGGCCTTAAACCTGCACTCCTCCTGTCTCAGCCTCCCATGTACTGGGATTAAAAGCATATAGCACCACGCTTGGCTGTAATGGGATATTTTTAAACCCAGATAAAAATGAATTTGTAGAACAACAGATACTAAATGGTCAAAGACACTACAAACACTATGAGAAATTGTTTTTCCTGTAAAACCAATATATTTGAAAATATTTTACAAGTATATTTAAGAAAAGGAAATTTGAAGACATATTGGAGAATAACCAAATAAAACTGACACAGAAAACAAGATGTAAAATTCTCATGAGTTTATAGGCATTTCTCAACATGTTTTTAATGATTGCATAATGTTTTTTTGTATGGAAGTAACATAATTTAATTAACCAACCTTGTTTTGATAGACATGCAATTATAATAATGCTATAATAACCGCTGCTCCAGTGAGCTGCTTTTAGCTGTATCATTGCACAGTTATGATCACTTCTTATGATGCTTTTCTGAAAATTGAACTACTAGATTAAAATATACATATTTAAGTGCTGCTTTGGTAATTACTGACAAACTTTCTTTCAGAGGGATATTTATTTCTTCCTCTAAGCAGCTTGGTCTATAAGAATACAAATTTCCTGTTGACATGTTCTAAATAAAAATACAAAACTGAAACACAACGATGTAACCTATACTTCTCATCTAGGTGTGGTGCTGCACAGCTATAATCCTAGTACTTAGGAGGCTAAGACAGGAGGATCGCAGACTTGGGGATAGTCTTAAGCAATTTAGTGACTCTCTTAGCAACCTATGGGGATGCTGTTTCAAAGTAAAAAGTAAAAAGGGTTAGGGTATAGCTTAGCAGTAGAACACCCTTGGTTCTACCAACAGCAAAAACAACAGTAAAAAACAGAATAAATAATATTTCTCATTTCTTTTGCATGAACATAAAGCAATTCTTGCTTATTTTCCTCCTGCTTTTTCTCCCATCTCCCTCAGATTGCTGCTTGGAGTTTTTCCCACCTACATCTCCATGTGTGGTCTAAGGAAGCTGGCCCTTTTCTCTGCAGACACTTTATTCTTTATCAGAGAGGAATGCAATGCCTCATCTGGCCCTGACATGACAGATCTGAGGTTTAGCAATAAATTCCTCTTATCATCCTTCTCAGATCTGAAGGTCAGGGGTACAGTGGCAAATCTAAGTGCTATTTTTGACAACGGAAGGCAAATATACCCTTTTCCCCTGAAACATCACAAACCTTCATTGTTTTCTCTTGCTAAATTCACTGCTGGGAAATAGTGATTTATTATATCCTTCTTTGGGTACTGTTTAAGGATTTTCTATCATGTGATAAGAAAAAGATTGATTTTGCTTTTTTTTTTTTTTGTAAAAGAAAATACAACTTACCTATTGGAAAAGCTGTGTATTCCAAGAGCTGCGAATGGTATTTCCACCCAAGATGGGCTCTCTGTGACCGGAACCAATTAGCAGAAAGAAAAATCTGCTGCCTTGGCTTTCTATCCTGCACCCCAGCAGTAAAGGCAAGCTTTAGGTAGCATAAATCTAAATCTGCAGTGCCCAACACACAGTAGCCACTAGCCACATGGAGTTACTTAAGTTAAAATTCATGATACAAAGTAAAATTGAAGATTTAATTCCTCAGTTTTATCAGCTATAATTTAAGTTTTCAGAAGGGAAATGTAGCTAATGGCTACTGTATTAAGCAAGATAGATCATAAAATGTTTTCATTTTCAAAGGCAGTTCTACTGAAGAACTTCATTCATTTAGAGTTCTGCTTTGGTAATTTCCAAAGACTTTAAGGTAAATTTAAAGACAGAGTTTGTAATTTACCCCTTTACTCAGGCTTAAGTCATATTTTTTTTTTGGGGGGGGACTGTATTTTATCCCTTCTTTTCCAGTGTTCAAGTGTTTTTCTTTAAAGCACTCTGTCCTCTTATTTTAACATATAAGTTTTTCTAGTTCACTCACTGAGATTTAAAAGGAAGATTTACAAATCAGTTGTAAGAAAAAAATTTGGTTAAAGGTTATATCATTGATTATAACAATTAAAAAGAAGAGATAAATTCACCTCATCAGTAACATGTCCATTCTAGACCTTTTTTTCCAACTGGATCCAATCTCCCCTACTCTTTGCATCCTTACAGTGACCCACTAGTCCTAGAGGAAGGCTCTGGGCAAGGCCACTGTGGAGCCTAAGCTAAGCACACATTCTACATGTTTTTATTTAGCGACTACTATGTGCTCAGCACTATCCTCAGCACTGAAGATAAAATGGTGCTTCCCATAAATAAGTGTCTGCCTTGAGGAAGCAATGTATTCTAACATAGGGGAGAAAAAGAAATATTTTTCTTCAAGCATAGTAAGGTTTGTGGCTTTGGGCCCTGTAACAAAAGAGAAATTAATAAGAAGAAAGCATATGAATTCATTTAGCATCAATTTTATCTTTTAATTTCCCTTATGTTTTATTATTTTATTATCATTATACTTAATGTATAATTATATACACATGTTTGTTATAATTATACTTCATTATAATAATGGGATTAATTGGAAGGTATTTCTATATGACAATGCAAAGTTATATCTATTTCACCTGTACTCCTCCATTTTCCCTCCTCTGACTTGTATATTTTTATGAACAGTTGTATAGAAGACTGTTGGACAAAAGAGACTGATCTAATGATAATACACTGGTGGCTGTGAGGACTTAGCAAAGCCTGTTTGTCCCTGTGTCCCTGTGAGATAATCATGTTCTTGAGAGCCATGTGATCTACTTCAGGGAGGAAAGAATGGAGATCAGAGAGTAGCTTCCCGCTTCTGTGTTTTTCTCAATTTCCTTTAGCTAAAAACTCAATATGCTAGTCAGGTGTGGTGGTGCACACATGTAATCCCAGTTCTTGGGAGGCAGAGACAGGAGGATCGCAGGTTCGAAGCCATCCTCAGCCGCATATTGAGACTCTCAGCAACTTAGTGATACTCTCTTTCCGAATAAAATATAAAATAGGTCTGGAGATATAACTAAGAGGTAGAAGGCCCCTGGGTTCCATCCCCAGTCAAACACACACACACACACACACACACACACACACACACACACACCTCAATATGCTAAGGTGCCATATTTTGGGGTACCATGTTTTGATTTCCACCTCTAGTAAACTATTGAGCACCATGACCCATGATTTTCATGGTTTTGTAAAATAGATTGATTCTCTTTCAAATTTCTAATGCATATTTGGCTTTCACTTAAGCTCCCAACTCTTCTCTATTCCATGATCACTCACTTGGGTAGCCTCACATCCCACATTCATAACATCCCCTTGTTCTCACTAATACTTACCTCAACATGATACTTCCATATATAACTATTTCTCCCCCTGTCCTGTTTTTGAGGTACTAGAGATTGAACTCAGGGATATACATATATATTTTTTTTTGGGGGGGGGCGGGTCTAGTGAGGGAACCCAGGGACATTCGACCTCTGAGTTACACCCCTGCCCTATTTTTTATTCTTTATTTTGAAACTGGGTCTCACTGAGTTGCAGAGGGCCTCACTAAGTAGCTGAGGCTGTCCACGAATCACAATCCTCTGGTCTCAGCCTCCCGAATGCTGGAATACTAGTGTGAGCCACCATGCCTGGCATGGAGACATTCTATTTTTAAGTTATACTTCTAGACCTTTTTATTTTATTTTTATTTCACTTTGAAACAGGGTCTGGTAGGTTGCTGAAGGCCTCACTAAATTGTTGAATCTGACCTCAAACTTTTGATCCTTTTGTCTCAGTCTCCCAAGTACTGGGATTACAAGCATGCACCTTTACTCCTGGCGATAACTATCCTCAACTAGGTTGAAAAAATTGGAATTATCACACCCAGACAACAAGAAAAAAATTATTTCTGTAAGATACCCATTCAATAAAATTTTAAGTTAAATTTATAATAATCAGATTAGTCTACCTTGGCTAGGACAAATTTCTAGGAAAACCTGAAAGAGCTTATTTGTTCTACCCAATTGTATAAAACACTCTCATTTAGTAGGCATTAATTAGCCAAAATAGACATGAGGAAATGGGAAAGTGGATTCCATGTAATGTTTTTATTCAGAGAAAATTCTTTCAGCCACAGCAATCTCTTCTTTGTGGCTGGTCTTGAGGGGCATTATTCCAGAAGCTGCTGTTGTAATGTGGATCTTGCTGGCAGAGGGAATCAAAAGGAAATGGTCTGTGCTGGTTCTTTTTCTACCAAGGAACAGTCAATTAGAAGGGATAAACATATGTGGTAGTCGGGCGTGGTGGTGCACGCTTGTAATCCCCGCGCTTGGGAGGCGGAGACAGGAGGATCACGCAGGTTCGAAGCCAGCCGCGCTGGCTTAAGAGACCCTGTTTCCAAATAAAAATATAAAAATAGGTCTGGGAATGTAACCCGGAAGTAGAAGGGTTTCAAGGAACCCCAGTACCACCAAAAAAAAAAAAAAAAAAGAACAGAACAACAAAAAAAAACATAAAAATATATGTAGTAGTCTGTTAAAAATAATAATGCTAGATCATTCTGAAGACATTAAAGGGAAAGTTCAAGGCTGCTGCTGAAACATTTAATAGTACAAAAACATTCCAGATTACTTGATTAATTGAAATAGATTACTAACTTCCAATTTGCTGTGAAAAAAATAATACGATTTTTTTTTTTTTTTTTTGGTGGTACTGGGGTTCCTGGAAGCCCTTCTACCTCCGGGCTACACTCCCAGACCTATTTTATATTTTTGAAAGAGGGTCTCTTAAACCAGCGCGGCTGGCTATGAACCTGCGCGACGCCTCCTGTCTCCGTGGGGATTATAAGTGTGTGCCACCATGCCAGGCCTTTTAATACAATTCTTTATTGTGCTGTACAGGAGGAAAGTTCTAAGTCAAATACACACACACACACACACACACACACACACACACACACACACACATTTATACTTTCTGGTTAATTTTAAAATTTTAATACCAACAAAATATTAACATTAAGGTATTAAAAGCACTATAAGCAGGGCTTCAATGAAATCTCTTTTTCAGATCCACAGATATTGGGAAACTTGTCTTCATGAGAGTCTTTATTTCTTTATGGATTTAAGATGAACTTTAGTGCTGATATACAGACAACTGAAAACCACAGATCAAGAAATATCTGTTAGTGTTTATTCATGCAGCGACCTGATATTTTCATCTTGCTATTGCCTTTTTAATTTGTGCCTTTTTAATTATCCAGAAAATATTAATTATTCAACTACTTTTAATCCAGGCAATAAAAGTTTTGTTTTAAGAGAGGGAAGTAGTACTAATACCACTCAGCATAATAAAGAAAACTAATTGAGTGCTTGTTCATCTCACTCATTACTGTACTGAACATAAACTTAGATGAGCTTACAATGCTCTCTGCCTTCTCAGAGTTTATGAGACGAATACAGCAAGTATCTATCTTGTCTATAGGCAATGTGTAATTCACTTTCAGCAGAGTGAAAAATTCAGAGGAGTTATATAGAATATTCCTAATTATATTTGCAGGTCTTTTGTAATTGTGAATATTTTAGGTTTTTATAAATTCCAATGAATTTTTATAAATTTAAATGCCACTATAAAAGGACTAGCTTAAGAAAGTGACTAAGACCTTATCGGAGAATGGCATATGCATAATTTCCAAGGATTTAGTAAAAATTTTTCAACATACTTCTTTGACCCTTATACTTGATTTATATTGACTCAAAATAGAGCTATATCTGACCTGCTCTTGGCAGTCTGAATAGCTTAGAAAGCGCAAAGGAGAAAAAACAGGAGCCGTTGTTTGGTTCAGAGCATGTTAGCCCTTGTTTTATCTTTACTTCAACCACAATGTGTGGTGATGATGGTAAACACAGCTGTGTATGTGTTTCTCAAAGATTATTCTTAAAATACGGCTCATTCTTAATCTAACTGAATAAAATATTAATGTACATCAAAATGACGGGGCTTTAAACACATACACACACACACACACACACACACACACACACACACACAAACCTTGCCTTAAAAATGACAGACAAATCTATCACAGATGTTTATATTTATGATGACAAAATTAGAGAAACTAGGGTCTCCACCCAGGCACCCTGAGGACAAAAAATAAAATGTTCACAACTACGGTATTTACTAGTGAGCCCTGATGAGCCTGTTTTTTTTTTTTTTTTCCTAAGATACAATTACTAAACTCATAGAACTCAGACCCATGCATGAATAACCATTAATCAAGGAGCTAGTTTAGACTCCTCATAAGTCTGAGTCCTGTCCTTAAACTATTCTATATCCTTTCTTCTTCATTACACATTGATTTCTTTTTAAAATATACTTTTATTGGCACATTGCAATTACACATCATAATGAGATTCAGAGTGACAGGAATATCCCTGCATACAACATTTCGTGAGTTTACCTTTGAACAGATTAATTTCTTTACATGGCATAAAGCAACATCAAAAATGAAGCAAACTATTTTAAACAATTAAAATTAGTTTTTGAATCACTATCAGTTATGAACTGATTTCATATGTGAACTCTTTTCATCTCTAGAATGATTCAGTGAAGCAGCTGATGTTAATAATTCAGTTTCCCTCAGAGGTGAAAACTGAGGCTGAGAAAGAGTAACTACATAATCAAGCTGGGTGTGGTGGTGCGCGTTTGAAATCCCAGCACTTGGGAAGCTGAGATAGGAGGATCACAGGTTCGCGGCCAGCCTCAGCTACTTAGTGAGGTCCTCTGTAATTTAGTGAGACCCTGATTCCAAAAAATAAAAAAATAAAAAATAGGGCTGAGGGTGTGGTTCAGAAGTAAAAGGCCCCTGGGTTCCATCCCCAGTTACACACACACACACACACACACACACACACACACACTACATAATCAGTTAGCGGCAAAGTTAGGTTTTCAATACATGTTCTCAGGCTCCAAATTGCCCTCTATAAATTACTTGGTCCCACACACATTTTTGCTAGTAGAATTTTGAATGACAAAAATGTTTCAAGGTTATATCAGTTGTCTGAGTATAATCTTAATCATAAAGAATCTACCCAGACAACTCAAACCCAGTTTCTCCTTCATGTTCTCAAGATAGTAAGACACAGGTGGGCGTGTGGATTTCCATGGGTGCTGGCCTGCTGTTTTCTCAGCCAGGGAATGGGGAAATGGGGCATGCTGCCCTAGCAACAGGACATGAGGAAGCCTGCCTGGGCCACTTCCACAACATCCACTGTGTTCTGTTGACAAGGCAAACAGGACGTAGGTGAGTGTACACTACTCCAAGTGAGCCTCCGAGAGCTTATTGTTAAAGCAAGAAGAAAGTACAGAACAATAGCATTACTCACATTTCAGAAGGTGAGCACCTTACAGCCTAACCTACTCATATCAGTCAAAGTCATGACCCTGGGAAGGGGTGCCAAATTAACCCAGTATTCACAACTACTTATTCAATGAAATGGGTTCTAAAGCCTCATTCAAATGTTTCATGATTTTGTTCTAAAGCTACTGACAAAATTATA
Organism: Muscardinus avellanarius; assembly: GCF_963383645.1. Classification (NCBI taxonomy): domain Eukaryota; kingdom Metazoa; phylum Chordata; class Mammalia; order Rodentia; family Gliridae; genus Muscardinus; species Muscardinus avellanarius. The sequence goes on from NC_137786.1 coordinate 147,265,720, forward strand.
GAACAAATAAAATGTAATATACTGGAATACTGACATGATCCAAGGTATGTCATTATTTAGAAAAGTAACAAAGATTATCTTCTTTATCTGTAAACTATAAATCACTTTGGAGTCAGAGAAACCTGAATTTAAATTCAGCTTTTGCCACTTAGCTAGATGTGTGACCTTGGTGGGGTATACATGTAACTTTGTAAACCACTATAAATTGGGGATAATATTTTTCCTGCAAAACTATAACAATGATTAAATTAAACAGTGAAATCAGTGGTTCTCAATCATGATATTTTTCCTAGGACATTTAAAAATATGTAATATAGTCATGTACAATTAGCTGTTGAATATCTAATATAAACATTACAATGTGAGAAAATACAAGAGTCCCATCTCTGAGCATCCCAATATACCAAACCCAGCCATCCATCCCAAAAAGCAAATGCAAAAAGTGAGTGTTGACAAAGGCAGGAAAGGAATTTATTCTGAGTGTAACCACACTGGGAATTAAAAATTGCAATCTAGTGATTAAAAATCTGCCTCTCTCCAAGGGACTAACAACAGTCTCTGGGTTATATAACAAAAATCATGGGCTTACATAGCTTCTGCTATTGATCAGGCTATGGTCGGGTTAATCCCCTAACAGGATCTGTTAGGTGGGGACTTGGCAGCAATAAGAAAGTCACTCTTATCACAACATATTTATCTACTAGCCCAGTTGTTCCTAGAGTCCAAGGTGACTTCAGGAGATAATTACATAGAGAAAGAATGAGTCAGTAAGGCAAGATGGGGACATGTCTACATGCAGAGTTGAACAGGAATCTGACCCAAGGTTGAAAATAACAAAAGAAGTTTTGCATTATGAAGGTGGAGATGCCAAGCTTTTATCCTGTTTTTAGTTACCCATTTAGACATCTGCAGTCCTGAGTGAAAAGTCAGTTATTTTAGTAAAAGCAGTTTTCAAGTCCCTGTTACACATGATGTTACGAATCTATTACATGGCTTTTAGCTTAGAAAAGAACTAAATTGATGGAAGAAGAGCTTAGTAGTAGCACATGGGAAAATATATATGATTACCTAACAAAATGTGCCAATCAACTATGAAATGGCAGAGTGACCACTGTTATCTTACTCTCCCTCTGAAACAATAAAACTGTGAGCAACATGACATAAATAAACCATTTCAGAATGTAGCCAATTAGTCAAAGCCAGAACACAAACTGAGAATCATCTGCCCAAGAGAACAGTGAACCTCAGGATGTATAACATTTTCACTTATGGTTGTCTCTATCCCCCTTCCCTTCCCAACTCAAATGCTCAGTGACCAAAAGCCATAAGATTGAAGATAAAAAAAAAAAAAAGATCTTATTGCCCTTAGAGATCAGTGAAAAGCACCATTCCTAAAGTGCATGAAAACTGTTGTGCAAACATCTCTGGAAAGTGGGAGATTAAGTGCATGTTGGCAGGGAGAAAACTGGGAAACTTTGAAAATGCTTACATATTCTTGAGAATCTGAAAGACAAGAATACATGCAATTCTGTGTGCATACCTCATGAAGACATGAGCAGGGAAAATCAGTAGTCACTCTTCTCTTCCTAGCCTCAAGGCCATGATCAAGAGGAAGTGAAAACTACGGTTATCTTGGAAACTAATGCCTTTGCTGAAAAGTGAAAGATATGTAGAAAAGACACTTAAGGAAACCTGAGCAATCATTGATTGACCATTAAACTATCCTCATCAAGGGCGCTCCCTTAGGAATCCAAACTTAAAAATAAAGACAAGAACATTTTAAAAAACTTATTGGTACATTGTAATTGTACATGCTATTGAGATTAATAGGGATACATTTATATATGCACATAATCTTATTTGTTCTTTGTAAAGAACTAAGGACCCACAAAGAGAAGTAAAAGAGAAAATGTATTAGGTTGGTAAATTATCAGAAATGCATTTGTTGTTAAATGTTAAAAGTAACAACATAGAGAAATTTTTTTTCTGAAAAAATAAAAGAAGAAAAGACATGATATAGTAATCCAGTATACCACTTAAATTCCTATCTTGCTTCTTTTAGTATATAGTTTAGTTATGATTAATCCTAAATGAAAGTAATATAATTCAGAGAATTACCAATTTAATTTTAATAAAATATAAAGTTTGCTGTAATATAACTCCATTCCTTCTCCCATGTTTTATATTTTTATATACACTATATCTTTATATGTTATTAACCTATCAATACAAATTTATAATCTTAATTCATGTAATTTTAAAAATATAAGAAGAAACAAGGACACACACACAAATACATTTATATTTTCTCACTAGAACCTTTAATTTTATCCTGAAGGACTTCTTACCTAACAGTATATAAAAATATTAACTCAAAATAGATAAAAGACCTAAATGTAAATATTAAGACTATAAACTTGTAGAAGAAGACCTGGGTAATAAAACTTCACAACATTAAAATTGGCAGTGATTTCTTGGATATGATTCCAAAGGCACAGACAACAAAAGAATAAACAAACAAACTTCATAAAAAGTAAAATAAAAATTTGTACTTCCAAGATAATGTAAACAGAATAAAAACTTACTGATAGTATAGGATAAAATATTTCCAAATGTTATATCTAAAGTTATATTAATATTTCAAATAGAAATCCTAAAAATTAGCAACAATAGAAGCAAACAATACAATTTAGAAATAGGTAAAAGACTAAAATAGATAATGAATCTCAAAAGGTTTTTATATGACCAATAAGCACATGAATATCACTCATCATTATCATAACATAAGTAATCATTAAGGAAATACAAATAAAAACTATAGTGAAATACTACTTCACATCTTGTTAGGATGGCTACTTAACATGAATTACCTTGCTCCAGCCCTTTACCTTGACTTTGTTACTATCTTTACTTGTAAAGTGTATTTCTTTTAAGCAGCAGATGGATGGATTCTGGTTTTTAAATCCACTTTTCCACTTTATGACTTTTTATTGGGTAATTGAGGTCCTTTACATTCAGTGTGATTATTGAGAAAAAACTTTTAATTCCTAACATGTTAAGATTTTATTTCTGTTTGAAATACTGTTTATTCTTCTTTGCTTAGTTGTCTGCTGGATGGGAAATCTTGTTTCTCTGGTTCTGGTATATATTACCTATTTCTTCTTTGTAGTTAATCTCTGAGTATTTTCTCTAGCACTAGTTTTAAAGACATAAATTCCTTCAGGTTCTGTTTGTCATGGAAGCTTCTTATTTCCCCAACTAATTTGATAAATAGTTTAGCTGGGTAGAAAGTTTTTGGCTGGAAGTTTTCTTTCAAAGTTTGGAATGTTACTCCAAGCCCCTCTGACTTTCATGACTTGGTTTGGGAAGTCTGGAGTGATTCTAATTGGTTTGCCTCTTAATGTCACTTGCCTTTTGTTTTTGTTGCCTTTAACATTCTCTCCTTGGCTTCTACATTGGTCATTTTGACAATTATATGGCATGGGGAACCTTTTCTCTGATCCTGTCTAAAGGGAATTTCTCTTACTCTATGAAATATTTTTTGCTATTACTTCTTTGAAGAGATTATTGATCCCTTTGGTTTCACCTTCTTTTCCCTCCTCTATTCCAATTATTCTTAGGTTAGCGCTCTTAAAATGGGCCCATATTTCTTCAATGTTGGATTTTTTTCTTTTTCTTTCTCTCTCTCTCTCTTTCTTTCTTTCTTTTTCTTTCTATCTCTCTTTTTCCTTCCTTCCTTCCTTCCTTTCTTTTTTTTTTTTTTTTTTTTTTTGGTGGTGCTGGGGTTCCTGGAAACCCTTCTACCTCTGGGCTACGGGCTACATTCCCAGACTTATTTTATACTTTTTTTTATTTGGAAACAGGGTCCTTTAAGCCAGCATGGCTGGCTTTGAACCTATGCAATCCTCCTGTCTCTGCCTCCTAGGATTACAAGTGTGTGCCACCACTCCCAGCGTGGATTTTTTTTTTTCTAAGTTATAAATTATGTGTTCGTTTTTGGAGTGATCATCTTCTAGGAGTGAGATTCTATTCTCTATGTGGTCTAATCGATTGTTTATAGTTTGAATTGATGCCTTTAGTTCAATGATTACATCCTTTATTTCTTATAGACTTTCTCTAAATTCTTTTTGAAGGTTCCGTATTATTTCTACAGTTATATTCCTGATTTGATCTTCTGGAGATCTTTGGATTTCTGTGTTATCAGGTTTTGATATTGTGGGGTTGTGGGGTTCATTGTTCTATTGTTGTTCCTCTTTCCCATGATTTCAGAAGTTTGTGTCTTCTCTGGGTTCTTCCCCAGGTCACCACGATTTCACTTAGGGTGCTCTGGATCTTGAGTTTGTGGTAATATCAGCCGCCACTACTACTTTATGGGGTTGTATCACAAAGTCTCAGACCCAGGGAGTTAATCCAGGCTGCATGAGACCATGGGGGTGCCGAGCTGGGCATTTTCCCATGGGGAGCTGTGACTAGGGTCTGGTATCTTTGCCACCACTACTCTTTCACTGAGTTGGACTGCAAAATCTCAAATCCAGGGAGATTATCAAAGCTGTGCAAGTCCCTGGGAGTGCAGTGCTGGGATTTCTCCTTTAGGGGCTACAATTTCACTTATGGTTATTGTGCGTGCTGATCTGGAGCTGTCATGGGCATGGTGAACTGACAGGTTGATGGCAATATGGTGCCGCTGCCACATCCTCAGCCGTGAGTCTGGTGTATTGAGCTCCGTTCTGAGTCCCTGCAAGGCGTGATGAGCTTGGCCACTGGGAGTTTTAGACATTTTTAGTTCTGAAAGAACTGCTGAATTACACCCAAATGATCTGGCGCTGCTCACTTCAGCTCCTTGTTTACCTTTCCCCGCTAGTGCCTGGTGCTGTGAGGCAAGATGGCGCCGGTGCAGCATCTGCAGCTGCAATGCAGGCTGGTTTCTTTTCTGGTCTCTGGTTGTTCTTCTAGTCTTGTTTTCCTCTGTCCCTTGTGTTTATAGTTTTTATTTCTCTGCTGATAGTGTTTTCTGGTTATGAAAAGTGCTGATTTTGTGGCAATAGAGATAGAGTGTTAGCACAACTTGTAAACACTGTTTTTCTCAGTCAACATCTTCCTGGAAGTCATGTCTTTTCAACATTTTAGAAATACAAAAATTGAGAATTAGAGAAACAAAGACTACATAGACATATAGAAAACAAATAGCAAAATTGGAAGATGTCAACTTCACACTATCAGTAATTATAGTAAGTGTAAATATATTAACCCAAGTAAGAGTCAGAGAATGAAAAAAGGGCTAGAATATTTCAACTCTATGTCATCTAGATCAAAGTCAGATATTCAAGGTCTGAAAATCAGCTAAAAGTACATGATGGAAAAATATCATGCAAGAAGTCAGTAAAAGGGAACTGGAGTAATGATACCAAAGTTGGACAAATAGTTTGACACAGATATCATGTTATCTACAAAAAGACATTTACTTTTTGTCCTATCTGGATACATTGATTTATTTTTATTGCCTAATCACCTTGGATTAAACCTCCAATAAAATATTAAATATAAGTTCAAAGAGTAGACATAGCACACACAAAGGTATTTTATATAAACTATAAATTTATCAGAAAAATATAATTATTATAAACGTATTCATCTAATAATGATACATCAAAATACAGAAAGCAAAACCAAAAAAACTGTAGGAAAAGACAGATAATTAAACAATAATAATTAAATATTTCAAAGCCCAGCGTGGCAGAACAAGTTTGTAATCCCAGGATTTGGGAGGCTTAGACAGAAAGATCGTATGTGTATCTATGTTTATAGCTGCACCATTCACCATTGCCAAATTATGGAACCAGACAAGATGTTCATCAGCAGATGAATGGATTACAAAACTGTGGGATATGTACACAATGACATTTTACTCAGCCATAAAGAAAAACACAATTACATCATTTACAGGGAAATAAATGGAACTAGAGGACATTATGCTAAGCAAGATTAGTCAGTCTCAAAAAAGAAGACATCAAATGCTGTCCCTAATATGCAAAAGCTAGGGAGAAATGGGTAACAGGAAGAACTCTAGATGAAGCAGGAGATCCTATAGAGGAGCACATAAGGCGACCTAACTGAGGGGATGGTAGGGAGGAATAGGGAAACTCTCTAAAGCACATGGTGTATTTAAACAAATATATCAAAGTCAATCACTAAGCCAAACATGAGGAGGAATGGGGAGGGAATAGGGTGAAGACTAGGTAAAGGGTAATTGGGTGATATGTACATTTATGTCTACCTAAGTCTTTTATCTCACAAAGATGTATGACCACAAGGCACCAATAAAAAAATTAAAAAGGATATTGTTCAGAGTAGTAAAATGCAGAAACAACATAAATGTGTTCAACTTATGAGTATAAACAAACAGTATTGTAGTGATACAATGGAATTTTACAGAACCTGGCCAAGAAGAATGAAGTGCTGATGCATGCTACAAAACAGATGAGTCTTGAAAACATGATGAATGAAGGAAGTCAGTCACAAAAGACCATATATCTCATCCTAGGTGTCTGACAACAAATGAATTAATATAAAATTATGGTATATTCACACAGTGGAATTTTACTCAGCCATAGAAAGGACACAATTATATCATTTGCAGGAAAATGAATATAATTTAAGAATATTTTGCTAAGTGAGATTAGCCAGTCTCAGAAAGAAGGATCATATGCTTTGAGTGACTTGTGGAAGATAGAGAGAAACTGGGAAACTAAGAGGACTTCAGATAAAAAAGGGGAGACACTAGTAGAAGGTTTGGGGAAGGAGGATATACGAATGTGGAGATCTGATGATGAAATCAACTCAAATAATTCATTTTTATATATAATGGTATCTGTATCGATGTAAATATTTTCCATAGGGAGGAGGAGGGAGCAGGGAGGGACCCAGAGGGAAATATACAATGAGTTCTGTGTGAAAATATATCCCTATCACTCTGAATTTCACTGTGATGCATAATTACAATGTGCCAGTTATAAAAAGACCATATATCATATGGTTCTTTGGGTGTGAAATATCCACAGTTATAGAAAATATAGTAGTTCCCAGGGATTGAGGGTTTTGAGGAATGATAAATAAATGCTAATAGTTTCTTTTAAGATCATGGAGATGTTCTAAAATTAGATAGTGGTGATAAGTGTGTAACATTGAATATACTAAAAGTCATTGAATTGTATCCTTAAAGTGGGTGAATTTTATGATGTGTGAATTACATCTCATAGCTCTATAATAAAGCAAAAATTGAGAAGTGTAAAAAGTGCTATAATGCTATTTATAGAATCAAATAAACCAGGAAAAGTTAGCTGAGAGAAGCATAGTGCAGGTGTATCCTTGGACTATGTGTACACTATGCTCAGTTGTGCCTGAAAGACTCAGGGACTTACACCTAACCACTTATTTTTCACCCACCACTTCCCTTTCTATGTGTGGGTCTTGAGCAGAACCAGCTAAATTGTGTGCTTTTTTATATTCAACAGATAAAATGCCAAGTCAGGCATGGTGGCGCACACTTGTAATCCCAGCATTTGGGAGGCTGAGATAGGAGGATCACAGTTCACAAACAGGCTCAGCTACTTAGTGAGGCTCTTTGCAGCTCAGTGAGACCTTGTTTCAAAATAATGAACAAAAAATAGGGCTGGGAGTGCAATTCAGAGGTAGAATACCCCTGGGTTCCATCCCCAGTACCACAAAAAATAAAATAAAATAAAATAAAATAAAATAAAATAAAATAAAATGCCACCCTGGAAAGCATATCAGAAGAGAGAATAGTTCACCAAAGAGCATAGATTCTCATTAAAATAAATACTAAATTTAAAAATCATGAACATAAGCTCAATTAGCTGTGGTTTTCCCCATCCATGCAATTGGGTAAACTAAAGGTGGAATTCTGAGGCACCACCCATTCATTAAGCCACTTACACTTTCAGCTTCCTATATCAAAGTCGGTGAAAGAGAAAAATAGATCACACTTGAATCTTAATATCAGAATACTTATACATCTGTAGAAGTTTATTGACCACAATGCAATAAAGCTGAAAACAAAGTTCAACTCAAATTATTTTAAGAGAAAACAGAAGTAAAGAAATGTGACTCAGGTAAATGGGCAGGATAAAGTAACTGAGGAATCCCTTCCTCAGGGGTTCAACAGTGTGGGAAGGTCTCAGACTCCCTGCTTTCCTGGTTCTGCTTCTCACTGACTGGCCTTATTTTCAGATGGGCCTCCCACAATGGCTGACAAAATCGTTACCAGGAGTTCCAGGTTTCCATATTTTCAGAAAATCTCTCCCTTGAAAAGTTAATAAATCCACCCCAGTGAGAGTTCCAATGAGCCTAAATCACCTTCTCATCCTCCATGAGAAGCTGTTGGTGGTGGGCAAGGGGATGAGGAGGAGTAGAAAGTGCCAGGGCTTCCTGATTGACAGCCAGTATACTGGCTAGGCAAAAAATCATAAACATTACCCTTTACTTTAAAGCCAGTTTTGTAACCCATACAAAAAAGACAGAATTTGCTAAATGCTGTACCAATAGTATAAATAAAATAGTGGGGCTTGAAGTTATAAATAATCTCCTCTGGCAAGGCATGGTGGTACATGCTTATAATTCAAGTACTGGAGAAGCTGAGACAAGAGGATTATGTGTTCAAGGTCAGCCCCAGCAAAAAACTCAGCAAATTAGTTGATATTCTGCTTCAAATTTTTTTTAAGAAAATGAAATGGGGCTGGGGGTGCAGCTCAAAGGTACAGTATCCCTGGGTTCCATCCCCAGTAGCACATCATCCTCATCATCACTATCAACATATCTTCTGAGTGGAGATAATGCACAAATCTTCATGAAAAGATAAGATTTTAATTTGGAACTACAATGATTTTCAATATAACCTTTCACTTAGTGGGAAAGAGGAAGGAATTCCACATAAAGAAAATAGAAAGGACCTCTGAATCTCTACACTTGAGATACAGAGACAGAAGGATCACATTTTCAAGCAATTTATTGAGATCCTGTTTCAAAATTAAAATATGACTGGGAGTGTAACCCAGTGGTAGAATGGTAGAATGCCTGGGTTCAATCCCATATATATATATATATATATATATATATATATATATATATATATATATATATATATGAGAGAGAGAGAGAGAGAGAGAGAAAAGAAGAAGAAGAAGAAGAAGAAGAAGAAGAAGAAGAAGAAGAAGAAGAAGAAGAAGAAGAAGAAGAAGAGAGGAGAGGAGAGGAGAGGAGAGGAGAGGAGAGGAGAGGAGAGGAGAGGAGAAGAGAAGAGAAGAGAAGAGAAGAGAAGAGAAGAGGAAGGGAGGGGAGGGAGGGGAGAGGAGAGGAGAGGAGGGGAGGGGAGGGAAGGGAAGAGGAGAGGAGAGGAGAGGAGAGGAGAGGAGAGGAGAGGAGAGGAGAGGAGAGGAGAGGAGAGGAGAGGAGAGGAGAGAATATTAAGGTAAGGTCTGGTTGCTAAACACTATTTCTGTCAAAATGGAGAAATGGAGCTGGGCCCACTAGGAAGGAAATAGGAGAGAGCAAAAGCTGTTTTCACTTCTGCTGTCCTAAGGCACTCCTTCTTTTTCTATATTAAGAAATGTATAGAAGTTTCCATTTTAAATTTTATTTTTTCCCAAGCTAACCTTCTTTACAATTGCCTACCTGATAAACATAAGCAAAGAACTAATGTGTATCTGAAGGGAATGATATTTTCTGAAGGTGTTAACCAGGACTGCCTTAGGAGCAGTTGAAATCTCCCTGCTTGAGTGAGTGTTACAGGTTACCCTAACATACAACCACTGCTCCACGGCAAATAACCAAAACAGTTCAGGGCTGTTGAACCCCAAGAAATTTTCACAAGGCATTATTAATTCAGAGTTATCAAATGATCATTATAGCTTTATTGATTCTTTTACAAGGAGAAATGAACAGGACTGGACCTCAGCATTTTACCTCTGCTTATGAATGAAGACAACCCATTTCGTCCCTTTAAAGCATAAGGCCAGAGCTGAGATTATTTTCACTGCTAAAGATCTCCTCCTCTTCACTCTTTATCCCACACATTTCTCTATTCAAAATGATTTTATCTTTAACCATCTTATATTAGCTCTCATTTTTCTCATTTATTTCTCACTTTAACAAGGAAAGAGAGAATTGCTAAATTTAGATCCTGGCTCTGTATTTAATAGACCTGGCCTTGGGAAAATTACTTAAGATTTTCTTTCCCCTGTTTCCTTTCGTTAAAATCAAAATCAATAATAGTGCTCATGCCATAAAGTTTTTGTGGAAACAGGATGAACACATGGAAAGTTTGAAGCAGGCTCAAAATAAGTATAAAAATTTAAATGCATAATGTAGCATGAACATATTTTCATACAAAATATTAACTAAGATCTTGGTGACATGCAGGAACTCAAATGTACCACCATAAGATGATCTTAAAGCCCACTGGTCCTTTCCTATGACTATGGATACATGACAGCTACTAACAGCAATTAGAGGCAAGCCACAAAACCACATAGATTAGAATCACAAAAAGGTTTAGGTTGCAAACTTTACAGATGCTTCTGCATGGAATAGGTGTTCTTTCCTACGCTTCTAATCCCAAAACAGCTGTTCCAGAACTTTGTGGCTATTCTCAAAGTCTTCATTGCTGGATGACAAATACAAGTACATGCTATCACTAGACCAGCAGCAGAGGCAATCAAGAAAAGAAAACGAAAATCAGAAAGTCTACAGAAATATCTAGTTTACTCTCTTTATGTATTAAAAATATCTTATCAATGAAAGATAATTTATATTTTTAAAAGTAAAGAGTTTCCCCCCCAAATTCAATACAGAGGGTTGAGAGAAGTGCAATGTAATTTTTCACCACTTAATAACTTTAAAGATTTTAATCCTTTCAATCTTAGAAGACAATGGTCCATTTTACTGCAAAGGTTCAATAGGGAACATCAGGTACAAGCTTGTCATATTTCAGAGCCATAATCTCCAAATATATCTGTATTTCTTCACTCTGTTTTCAGAATCTACAAGGTCCTGTTCCTTCCCTGTTCTTTTAAATGCTACTTCAACAGTTACTCTCTTTCTGTCTTATGTTTGCATACCAGCCACTTCTTGGTTTCTACAGTAGTCTCAGCTCTGCCCAATCAATGAAAATATGCCATATTTCTCCTGCAGTTTCACCCTGTTTATTTCCTGTTATGCACAAATTTGAAACAATTACTTATTCATATGTGTAGACTTCTCTAGCTTTTTTCTCCCACCAGCTGAGACATGCCTACTGCTGTCAGCATTGCACTGGAACTTCTGCCTTTGAAAGTCAGCAGCAGCTGCTGGACCAGTCTCCCAGTAGGCTGTGTGCTGAGCCCCTGGGGACCTCTGGTCCCCTCCACTGCTGCTTTGCCTCCTGGCATCCTATTGCTCCTTTGGTTTTCGTAATTACTCTCTTTCTACTTGTATTCTTTATGCCTTATATGGTTTCCCATCTCTTTGAAAATTCTTTCCTATTCTTATTCTGATGTTTCTCAAAATTGTCCCTGAGCCTTTTAGTCTTTCTTTATTTTTCTGGGTAGGGTTGCCCATTTTTCTGGATCCAACTGCCACCAATAATATGCTCATGGTGTCTGCATTTTATCCCCAGCCCAACTCTCTCTTTGAGTTCCACACCTAAATCCCTAATGCCTGCTTTAGGCTATCTGAATGGCTCGAACGAACTTTAGAATTATTATCACTAAAAGATCAACTCTTATACAACAAGAAAATTTTATCCAATCTTTGTTAAGTAATTCTTAAGTTTCCCTTCTTTTTTATTCTTTTTCTTTTTCCTTCCTCTTGTATGTATATGTGTGTGACAGTATTTTATTGTTTGATTTCCAATGAACCTGTCTTCCTGAGCCCTGTATTTTTCCATTTATTATCACAATATATGTATGTATATATATATATATATATAATTTTTCTTTATTTTAAGTATCTTTATTTTTTGATGATGAGTATCAATTTTATTTTATTTTTTAACATTTTATTGGTTCACTGTAGTCATACAACATAATGGAGTACAAGATGGTGGAGGCATACATGCACACATCACCCAATTAGCCCTTACCCAATTCTCTTCTCATTCATTCCACCTCCCTCCTTCTCATGTTTGGCTTAGTAATTGACTTTGATGTATGTTAATGTATAGCATGAACATTAGAGAATTTCCTTCTTCCCCACTCTCATCCCCTCAGGTCACCTTACTTTGCTCATCTATAGTATCCCCCTCTTCATCTACATTTACTCCTATGACCCATTTTCTTCCTAGCTTATTTTTATTACCTTTTTTCTTTTCTGTCTTAATCTCATATTATGCTTGATTATATTTTCTACTTTACCCTATTCTTGCATCTCTCACTTTACCACTTTCTCTCAATTTACCCTTTATTATTTTTATGTCATACTTTACCTTTGCATACAGTAGCTAACTCCTCTAAACTCCTACTGCTGAGGCTAGACTGGATAGGTGGACAAACAGGATGGACTTCCAGACACTAAGGACAACTAATCATAGCCAACATACAGAGCCACCCACCATCCCACACACAAAATTTTAGAAATGCATAGGAAACAAATTATACTAGCCTGTACCTTAGAGACTACTCCTGATCAGGAAGGTGATGGGCAGGTCCCTGGTCTTTAACACATGTGATCAGTCAAGACCACCATTGCAGTGGGAAGACAGAGTCTTGGAATAGCTGCAACCCAGTGTTAGCAGTCAATAGACCAGCATAGGGGTGATACAGATTGCAGACTACAGAGGTGGTATTGGAGGGTGATAAATACTTAATCGAAAGTGAATAGAAATTAGACATAGGAATTACACAGAGTGAAAGAAAGAGAGCCAGAAAATGCAATGAAAATATAAACTTATGTAATTTAAGCTGGATGTGGTGATGCACACTTGTAGTCCTAGCATTTGGGAGGCAGAGACCAGAGGATCACAGTTCACAAACAGCCTCAGCTACTTAGGCCCTTTGCAACTCAGTGAGACCCTGCTTCAAAAAAATATAAAGACTAAAAAAATAGGACCGTGAGTGTAGCTCGGAGGTAGAATGCCCCTGGGTTCCACTTCCAGTACAGCAAAAGAAAAAAAAATTAAGAAACTTGAAAATATGAGAAAGAAAAATAGCAAGGAAACACTGAATCTCCACAACTCCACAACAGAACTCACCAACTCAGATGAGTAGATAATACCAAAATGAGAATTTGTTTAATACTTAAAATGGTTCAAAATTTTATAAAAGAGCTCAGAGATAATCTAAAAAAACATGAAATATCATATTAAAAAGAAACTTAATCAAAAATAAACTCTGAAGAAAATGAAGGAAGCAATAAATAAATAAAAACTCTAATACAATCAGTCATAGATTGGACCACATAGAAAACAGAGTCTCACTTCTAGAAGATGATCATCTCAGAAATGAACACATTGTCAATGATATTGAAAAATCAGTTCAACTATATTAACTGGACACTCAAGAGAGCTGGTATAACTTTAAAGAAGAAACAAACCTAAGAATAATAGACACAGAAAAGGCCCAGTCAAACCCAAAGGAATACAAAATCTCTTCAGAGAAAATATATCAAAGAATTTCCTAAACATAGAAAGTGAGGCTAATACACAGATCCTGGAAAAAAATAGAAACCCCATTAAAAAGATTCATCATGCTACATAATAATCAAATTTACTGATGTAGTGGCCAAAGAAAGAATCATAAATGTAGCAAGAGTAAAAGATCAAGTAATATTCAGAGATAAAACAATAAGAACAATAAGAATCATTCCAGACTTCTCAAACCAATCATGAAAGCCAGAAAAGTCTAGAGTGACATATTCTAATTTTTTTTTTTTTTTTTTTTTTTTTTTTTTTTTTGTGGTACTGGGGTTCCTGGAAGCCATTCTACCTCCGGGCTACACTCCCACGGGCTACACTCCCAGACCTATTTTTTACTTTTTTATGTGGAAACAGGGTCTCTTAAGCCAGCGAGGCTGGCTCCGAAACAGCGCAATCCTCTGCCTACCAAGCGCGGGGATTACAAGCGTGTGCCACGACACCCAGCGACATATTCTAAATTTTTAAAGAAAACAATTTTCAACCAAGACTCTTCTACCCAGCAAAGCTATCTTTCAAGTGTAATAGAGAAACAAAAATCTTTCATGACAAATAGAAGCTGTAAATTTTATTTATCCTAAATCAGCACTAGAGAAAACACACAAAGAAATAAATCACAAAGAACAAATAAAAATAAACCATAGAAAAGATGATTTTCATCAAATTAACTACTAGGTAAAGAATAATAAACACTACCTTAAACAGAAAATATAACTTAAAGTGATAAGAATTTAAAAAATCATCTCTCAATTATTACACTGAATAACATTGGCCTCAACTCACCAATTAAAATATATAAAATGGCAAAATGAATTAAAGACCATATATCTATGTATATGCTATTTGCAAGAAAGTCAGCTTACAGGAAAACATACAAACTAAAGGTAAAGAGCTCAAACAAGGTAATCCATGAAAATGGAACTTAAAGACAGGTAGGGGTAGCACCTCTTATATCAGAAAATAAAAAATAGACTTCAGCCTAAACTTAACAGAAGAGGAAAAGCAGGTAATTTTTTTTACTGGAAAAAGGAACAATACAATAAGAAATTATAACAATATTCAATATGTATGCTCCAAATGTAGGTGCAATCATTTTTATAAAACAAACTCTTTTTTTTTTTTTTTGGTGGTACTGGGGTTCCTGGAAGCCCTTCCACCTCTGGGCTACACTCCCAGACCTATTTTATATTTTTTATTTGGAAACAGGGTCTCCTAAGCCAGCCTGACTGGCTGGCTTCAAACCTATGTGATCCTCCATCTCCGCCTCCCAAACACGGGGATTACAAGCGTGTGCCACCACGGGCAGCTTAAACAAACTCTTTATGGCATTAAATCTCACATATACTCCAGTACAATAATAATGGTAGACTTCAACACTCTTCTGATACCACAAGAACAATCTTCTAGACAAAAGTTCACCAAAGATACCTCGGACCTAAAGAACACCATAAACCAAATGGACCTATTAGACACATATAAAATATCCCATCCAAACTACAGCTGAATATACATTCTTTTCAACTGCTCTAGAAATTTCTCCAAAATTGACCATATTCTGGGCCAGCAATCAAGCAATAGCATATTCAAAAACTGTGATGCAATTAATTCCCTAAATCTTTTATTTATTTATTTATTTATTTATTTACGGTTCTGAGGATGGAATCCAGGGGCATTTGACCTCCGAGCTACACCCCCTGCCCTATTTTTTATTCTTTATTTTGAAACCGGGTCTCACTAAGTTGCAGAGGGCCTCACTAAGTAGCTGAGGCTGTCCGCGAACTGTGATCCTCCAGGTCTCAGCCTCCCAAATGCTGGGATTATAAGCGTGCGCCACCACGCCTGACTCCTACATCTTTTTAGACCATAATAGAATGATATTAGAAGTTGATAATAAGAAGAACCAGATAAATTACATAAATATATGGAGACTGAATGCCACACTTCTGAGTGAAGACTGGATTATGGATGATATAAAGAGAGAAATTTAAAGACATTCCTAGGAATAAATGAAAACATAAATACAAAATATCAGTATCTTTGGGACACTTTTTTTTTGTTTTGTTTTGTTTTGTTTTGTTTTTTGGTGGTACTGGGGTTCCTGGAAGCCCTTCTACCTCCGGGCTACACTCCCAGACCTATTTTTATATTTTTATTTGGAAACAGGGTCTCCTAAGCCAGCGCACGCGGCTGGCTTCGAACCTGCGCGATCCTCCTGTCTCTGCCTCCCAAGCGTGGGGATTACAAGCGTGCGCCACCACGCCCGGCTTCTTTGGGACACTTTGAAGGCAGTGTCAAGAGAAAATTTACAGCACTAAGCATTCACATTAGCAGAACAAAAAAAAAGATCAAATAATTAATGCTACACCTTAAAGCAAGAAAAGTCTAATCTCAAAGCCAGGAGAAGACAGAAAATCATATAAATCATAGAAAAAATTAATAAAGCAGAGAACAATAAAAAGAAAGACAAGAAATACAAAAGATCAATAAATCTAAAAGCTGTTTTCTTGAAAAATTAATCAGAATAGATAAACCATTAGCTAACCTTACCAAAAGAATCAACCCAAATTACTAAATAAGATATTTAATCAAGAGCATATAGAAATTTTAAACTGACCGATAGCAAGCAAAGTGATTGAAATAGAAATAAAGACCTTACCTTTAAAGAAAAACCCAGATCCAGATGGAATCCCAGACAAATTTTATAGAATCTTTTCAGAAAATTTAATCCCAATATTTCTCAAACTACTCAATGAAATTGAAAGAGATACAATTTCTCCCAAAAATTCTATGAAGCCAGTATTACATTAATACAAAACCCAAATAAAGAAAGCTCAAGAAAATAAAATTACAAACCAACATCATTGATAAACTTAGATGCAAAACTTCTAAATAATATTAGCAACATGTATTCAAAACCACATTAAGAACGTTATACACCATGGCCAAGTCAAGTTCATCTCAGGGATGCAAGGCTGGTTCAAAATATGAAAAATAATCCATGTAATTCACTCATAAAAAAAACTAAGGACAAAAAAACCATAATCATTTCAATAGACACTGAAAAAACATTCAACAAAATCCAACACCCATTCATGTTAAAAACACTGCAGATAATGGGAATAGAAGGAAACACTGCAGATAATGGGAATAGAAGAATAAAAAATATTTATTGTATATTGATTTTATGATCAACATCATAAAATCAATATACAATAAACCCACAGACAACATTATATTGAATGGGAAAAAATTATGGTAACTTCCTTTAAAATCAGTAATGAGACAAAGATGTCTACTATCACCACTCTTTTTCAATATAGTACTCATCTGGGTGTGGTGGCGCACGCTTGTAATCCCGCCCTTGGGAGGCTGAGACAGGAGGATCACACAGGTTCAAAGCCAGCCTCAGCTACTTAGTGAGGCTCTCAGCAACTTAGTGAGACCCTGTTTCCAAATAAAATATAAAATAAGTCTGGGAGTATAACCTAGAGGTAGAAAGCCTCTGGGTTCCACCCCCAGTACCACAAAAGAAAAGAAAAATATATATATAATAGTACTAAAAATTCTAGCCAGAGAAATAAAAGAAGGAAATCAAAGGAATTCACATAACAAAAGAACTGAAATTATCTCTATTTGCAGATGGCATGATCTTATACTTTAATTCTATTCAGCCATAAAGAAGGACAAAATTATGTCATTTTCAGCAAAGTGGATGAAACTGGAGAATATTATGCTAAGAGAAATTAGTCAATGAGAAAAAGTAAATGAAAGATTTTATATTTTTCTTCATATCTGCAACATAAGGAGAAACTGGACGACAGTGACTCTAGACAAAGGGAAAATCTCAGTGGAATGATGAGAAAGGATCTGAGGGGAGCAGGAGGGGAGGGGAAGACCTGGAGAGGGAAACATTTTAGTGCTCGTGTTTTACATACACAGTTTATGAATGCCAATCATATTCTTCTGCTCAGGAAGGTTGAGAAAGAAATGTAGTGGCAGGGAGGGCTCAACAAGTCCTATGTGCATGTGACTCTATCATCCTGAAATTCATCACAATATATGATTACAATGCACCAACTTAAAAAAACTTAAATAAAAAGTAGTTAAGGTGCATCATTGATAGTATCCTAAATTAATAAAGTATATAAGAATAATAGATTGCCAAAGAATGTCACTTTTAATCTTGTATAATTTATAAATCAAATCATCATGAAGAGTTTTGGTGTGTGCTTGTTTGATGGAGAGGGAAGAAAGGGGGGGAGAGGGAGAGGGAGAGGGAGAGGGAGAGGGAGAGGGAGAGGGAGAGGGAGAGGGAGAGGGAGAGCAAGAGCGAGAGCTAGCATGTGTAATCTTAGTTTGGTTGGCTTAAGCAACATTTTTTTTTCTCATAGTTCTGGTAGCTAGGATGTCTAAGATCAAGATGCCAACATGGTTGGGCTCTGGTGAGTACCCTCTTCCTGAACTTTCTTCTTCCTTGTCTTCTTCTTTTTTGTTATTTGTTTATTTGGTTTTTATGGTACTGAGGACTGAACTCAGAAGTATTCTACCTCATACCTTTTAGCATTCTAAAAATAAAATATCCCAGCCTTATTTTATTTTTAAACAGGATCTCACTAAGTTGCCAAGGGCCTCCTTCCGTTGTTGAGGCTGTCCTTGACCCTGTGATCTTCTTGTCACTGTCTCCCAAGTACTGGGATTAAAGGCCTGTACCACTAAGCCTGGCTTTTCCTCTTCTTTTTTAATATCTGGTAAGGCAAAGCCCCTCAACCCCCTTTTTTTAAAATATCATAATTGTCTTTGCTATTATTTCATGTTCATCTTTTTTTTTTTTTGGTGGTGGTACTGGGGTTCCTGGAAGCCCTTCTACCTCCAGGCTACACTCCCAGACCTATTTTTATATTTTTTATTTGGAAACAGGGTCTCTTAAGCCAGCAAGACTGGCTTCGAACCTGCGTGATCCTCCTGTTTCCACCTCCCAAGCGTGGGGTGTATAAGCGTGCGCCACCACATCCAGCACCTTCATGCTTATCTCTCTATATAAGTTTAACACACAACTTGTCTAGCTCCAACAAATAAGAATTAATTTGTTGATATAATTTATGGGGACTGTATTTCATGTCTTCCCAGATCAACTTGGGAAAAAATGATACCATTATGATGTTAAGTCATTCACCTAAGAACAAGAGGTAGCTTACCATTATTTCAAATCTCATTTTGTTTATTTCAGAAGTGTTTTAAATGTTTCTTCATTTTTAAAACTTATTTCTTATTATTTTTATTGATATTTTAATTTTCAGAGTGGTTATCACTTACATATATGAATGCTACTGATTTTTATCTTCTTTAAGTTTTATTAGTATAAGCATAAATAAAATGTTTATGTTGAAATCATAAATGCCAGGTGATAATTAGGTGACCCACATAGATTAGTATATTTACTATATCATGAAGGTAGTATTTTAAACCACTTTTTGTTAAGTAGGTTGGTAAAAGTGGATAGCCATTTAAACATGACAAGACTGTTTCTATAATTCAGATTATACTAAGGGTCAGAAATCTAAATGCAATAAATAAAGCCATATGAATACATAAAAATCACTTTAAACCTGGGTGTAAATGTGAGGAAAGCCTTTCCAACTTGATTGAAATTTTAGAAAAAAATAATGAAAATAATATATTCTATCATATAGGAATAAACATATTACTGTAGATGAATTGCTATGACATCAAATTCCAGTCTTCAAATGGTTAAAACATGTGTGTGTGTGTGTGTGTGTGTGTGTGTGTGTGTGTAGTGTGCATGAGCTCCCACTGGCAAATTTTATCTGCACCTTTAAAAACATAATTCAGACTTCCGGGAAGATGGCGACCGAGAAAAGCGGGGCTGAAGAGCCCCACTAACAACCAATCTCCATTACCACAAAATCAACGCCTTTCATAGCCAGAAAACACCATTGCCAGAGAAACAAAAAAATCACCAGGCTCCAGAGAGAAAGCGTACTGAGAACAGAGCTCAGAGCCACAGAGGAGATACACCGGCCTCACGCCTGAGGACGCGGCAGCAGCGCCATACTGCCTGTGGCAGCGGCGATTTCACTGGACAGATACAGCAAGCCGAGGTGAGCCGCTGTGGAACAGCCAGGCGGGATTTCTCGGCGCAGAGGACATCTAAAGCTCCCAGTGGCTGAGCTCAGCACACGCTGCAGGGATTCAGAGTGGAACTCAAAACCAAGAAGAAATATGCCAGCCTCACGGCCGAGGGCATAGCAGTGGCGTCATATTGTCACCGGCGGCAGCAGCAGCGAATTCACCGAGTCCAGTACAGCTACATCTGCGTACTCAAGAACAGTGAGTCAAATTGCGGGCCACAGAGGAGAAATCCCAGTACTGTACTCCCTGGGACTTGACCCAGTCGGGGAGTGGCGGTGGCAGAGATATCACACCATAGGAGAACGTGCAACCTGGCACCACCCATAGTTTAAAGCAGCCTCCATTGACTCCCTGGGTCAGAGACTCTGTGATACAACCCAGTAAAGGAGTAGTGGGGTCTGAGATACCATAGACTCGAGATCCAGAGCACCTTAAGTGAAGTCATAGTGACCCAAGGGAAGAACCCAGAGAAGGCACAAACTTCCGAAATCATGGGAAAGAGGAATAACATTGGAGCAATGAATGCCCACAACCCCACAACATCAGAACACGATAAAACAGAAAATCAGAGATTCCCAGAAGATCAAATCAGGAAAATAACTGTAGAAATAATAGAGGTGCTTCGAAAAGAACTCAGAGCCAAAAAGAGATAAAGGATGCAATTAATGAAGCAAAGGCCTCAATTCAAAGCACAAACAACCGATTAGACCACATGGAGAACAGAATCTCACTCTTAGAAGATGATCACTCCAAAAATGAACGCATAGTTTCTAATCTAGAAAAAAATATCCAACAGCAGGAATCTGACATTGAAGAAATATGGGCCCATTTTAAGAGAGCTAACCTAAGAATAATTGGAATAGAGGAGGGAAAAGAGAGTGATACCAAAGGGATCAACAATCTCTTCAAGGAAGTAATAGCAGAAAATTTTCCAAACATAGAGCAAGAGGTTGATACACAGGTCCAGGAAACTTATAGAACTCCCTTTAGACAGGATCTGAGAAGAGGATCCCCACGCCACATAATTGTCAAAATGACCAATATGGAAGCCATGCAGAGAATCTTAAAGGCAACAAAAACAAAGGGCCAAGTGACATTCAGAGGCAAAACTATTAGAATCACTCCAGACTTCCCAAACCAAGTCATGAGAGCCAGAAGGGCTTGGAGTAACATATTCCAAACTCTGAAAGAAAACAACTTCCAGCCAAAAATTTTCTACCCAGCAAAACTTTCTATCAAATTAGATGGAAAAATAGGAAGCTTCCATGATAAACAGAAACTGAAGGAATTTATGTCTTCAAAACCAGCATTAGAGAAAATACTCAAAGAGATTAACTACAAAGAAGAAATAGGTAACACACACCAGAACCAGAGAAACAAGATTTTCCATCCAACAGACAACTAAGATTGGTTATCTGTGGAGATTCATTATTTATGTTAGTCTTTTACCTATCTCTAAATTGTATTGTTTGCCTTTATTGTTGTTAATTTTTAGGATTTGTAGTTGGAATATTAATATACCTTCAGATATAGCATTTGGAAATATTTTATCCCATTCTATTAGTAACTTTTAACTCTGTTTACATTGTATTTAGATATACAATATATATATATATTTTTTTAGGGAGTTTGTATACTCTTCTGTTGCCTGTGCCATTGAAATCATATCCAAGAAATCACTGCCAATTTCAATATTGTGAGGTTTTATGACCCAGATTTTCTTCTAAAAGTTTATAGTCTTAAGATTTATATTTAGGTCTTTTATCTATTTTGAGTTAATACTTGTATATGAGATTAGGTAAGGGTCTAATTTTATTCTTTTCCATGTAATTATTATTTTCAACAATATTTAGTTAAAAGATTTTTATTTCCACCACCAAATGTTCATGGAAACCTTGTCAAAAATAACTTGATAATATAGGGAAGAATTTAGTTCTAGGCTTTTATTTAACTCCAATGGTTTATATATCTGCCTTTAGAACAGTACTACATTGTTTCAATTATTGTAGCTTTATATGGTTTGAAATCAGAAAATATATATCTTCTAGCTTTGTTCTTTTTCAAGATCGTTTTGGGTATCTAGAATCCATATTCCATATTAGAATAGATTTTTTTCTGAATAATAAATATATAAATATATGATAGTTTCACCTAAAAAAATAGAAAAAAAATTCTCTGGTAAGAAAGAAAGCAAAAAGAAATATTGAAATGTTATCTTTAAGTCATCAAAAGCTTGGTATCAGACAAATGAAACTGTTATGTGAAATTATCATTTTTAATTTTGGATAAATTGCTATAATACTAGATGTCAACCACTAAGCCAAGCATGGGAGGGAGGGATGGAGAGAGAATGGGGTGGGGGATCGGGTGGGGGCTGAGTGGGCATTGTGTGCATGTATGTCTACAAAAGTTTGTATCCCACTATGATGTCTGAATACAGTGCACCAATAAAAAAAATAAAAAAATAAAAACATAATTCAGAGAGAACAAAAGAAATTATGCTATTGATAAATCCAGGCAAGGGCACACATATATGTTATAATATTTTTTCAAGTTTTTTCTTAGATTCATAATATTTTAGAATAAAAACAAAGACAGTAAAATGAAAAAATTATAGAAGTTCAAATAGAATATGGTAACGTACAAAAATATTTTAGTTGTAGCTAATTGATATTTTTTATCCTGCTAACTTCTTGGTTTTGTGGTAATGTAACAAACATTTTATCATTAGGTTTTGTATTCCTGTTTAACAGGCACTGTTAAATATAACTTACCACATTCATTCATTTTTATGTCTACTCTGATAGGAGACTATAGCTCTACTATTATGTAATTAAAGCCCTTATAAAAATAAAAACTTTGTAAAATATAAGAATATTTTTATTTTACCTATACGTCTGCTGAATATTTTTTAGAAAATAAGTTCTTTTGGTGCTCTTAATATTGATTTAAGCCAGGCATAGTGGCCCACGCCTGTCATCACTGTCCTTGGGAGGCTGAGACAGAGGATAGATACCAAGTTTGAGGTAAGCCTCAGTAACTTAGCAAAACCCTGTTTCAAAAAAAAAAAAACCTAAACATGTTTGTGGGCGTGCTTTAGAGGTAAATGTCCTGGGTTCAATTCCCAGTACAAAAAAAATATTTAAAAATATTGATTTAATACAGCAATGAATAAAACAAGATGTTTCCCAACCATCTTTATCTTTAAGTCTGTGTGTGTGCAAAAGGATACCTCTGAGGGGGGACTATCTTATATATTCAGTGGGATTGGTTATTTTGCCTATTAAGTGTATCATCAATTTATTCCTTTATAATTTTTATTTTTGCCCAGTTAGCTTGTACAATATAAATATATTTTAACCAATTTCATAAATTGAATTTTTTCTTTATCCCAAATCACCATGAAGATCAAAGAATTGGTGATAGTAGGGAGACAGGGAAAAGCATTTTTCCAAACTTTATAGGAATTCCAAAGGCGTTATTCTTTAGTCTTGAGGCAATGGTGTGCTTGTCATCCTGTCCAGTTTTGACACTCCATGTAATTTTTGGATGGATGCCTATGTGACTACTCCGAGGGTCACTGAAAAGATCTGTATTGGTATTTTATATTTCTAATTTGAAATTTCCATCTTCTGAATTACGATCAGCTCTTTCCTTGGATGCTCTGAATGATAACTTTGCTTCTTTCTGGTGCCATCTGCATAGAGAACCTAACCATCGCCTGATATTTATTGTTTTAAAATGTGCTCATAGATCAAGTGCCAGCACATATTTCACATTCACTCCCTTAAACTTTCCAATTTCCTGTCTATAGCATTGCTATCATATCCCACCTTATATTCAAAATATTCAAAGACTCATTATGCATTTCAGGTAATGGAAATGTCAGCAAGAAACTAGGCAGTGGGACATACCTGACTAGGCTGCTTAATACATGCTTTATTTAGTTGTCTTTGATGCCAAAGTCCTGGAAAAATATGAACAATTCATGCAAAAAATGTGGAGCTTTTTTAGAAAAGTATATTCTTGATTTTTAAATAAACTCTGGAATCTAAAGGTTATGTACTTAAAAATTACATATGAAAGCATTTTGCCTTGCACAACAAACAATATCTCTTCTACCAGTCTTAAACTAAGGGCTTTTGTTTTTCTCCATGTGTAAAAATGAAATCCATTCAGCTATACTGTAAGGAGTGAAGCTTCTATTATGTGAGTTGGAACCCAGCGAAATTGAAAGCTGAAGGATTTCCCTAGAATGATTTCAATATCTTGCGTAAATTCCACATTCCCTTCTCTCTCCTTTGTATTTTCATCTTATTCTCATTGTTTTTAAATCAATTTTTCAAAAATGACCCATAAAATAATTTTTACTTATATTACTTTCATCTTGCTCAAACACTTTATAACAACTTTAGTTACAGTTGCTATATAAATCATTTTCAGAAGTAACCATACTAGAGAGTTTGATTCCTAAGTTTCACCAATGATCATTCCTATTTGAATTTTCTCAGGAGTAAGACATTCTTTTCTTGTATAAAACAACCCTTTTCCAATTTTATGTTCAATGAGTCAACTCATCTTTTTTAGGGAGAGTACTGGGGGTGGAACCCAGAGGTTTTCTACCTCCGGGCTATACTCTCATACCTATTTTCTATTTTATTTAGAAACAGGGTCTCACTAAGTTGGTGAGAGTCTCACTTCATAGCTGAGGCTGGTTTTGAACCTGTGCCATCCTCCTGTCTCAGCCTCCAAAGCACGGAGATTACAAATGTGTGCCACCACGCCTGGCTCAACTTATCTTTAAAACTAGAAATTTGTATTTTCTAGCTTGAACTATGGAAAATGTTTTTCTCTTTTAAAATATCTTAAAATTTATTTCCTTTTATTCACTCTGGATGCATCTAAGAAAAACTTCCAATGCCAAGCACTGTACACAGTATATTGTTAATTTCCCTATTTATTTACTCAACAAACCCTTAATATTTGTGTACTTAAGAATCAATATTAAATAGGTATTATATAGTACACTGAATAATTTGTATGACTTGCCTCATAATTTTGCCAATTTAATTTCTTTCTATAATGAAATAATACTTCTTATTGTTCACAGTGACAGCCAGGAGTAAGATTCCTGTAATATCATGTAGCACTGTAGCAGATACATTTTATTTCACTCGTACATATTTCTTATCTCACTTGTTATAACATAGAAAAACTGTAGGAGGTATATACTTCTTAGTTTACTAGTATATAAATTATTTGACAATTAACTATTAAAATAGCAGCCAAATCCTATACTGAAGTTTCTACTAATATACTATTTATTTGAATCCTACTGAGAAATACATTAACTTATCTGAGGTTTCAGTTGACTATCAAAGGTTATATTATATATTGGAGTTGGATTCCTCAGAAATTTACAACTTCTGCGAGTTCTGAAATAGATATTTTTGAAATACTATTATAGTAGCTTGAAAGAATTAAGACATACTTTTAGGACTATCATAGCTACAGCAACCACAAACATGTACCCAGCTAAATTTGCTTGGATACACTTGTGTTTCAGATTTTAAGACTTGATATCCTGGTGGCATGATATTTGGGACAATAATTGATGTTGGGACAATAATTGACATTTTTTTGCATTCTCAAGCATACAGATAAAACATCTGTATGCTATAATCAATTAGTTTAAAAGACCCATTACCTTTCATTAAAAATTATTTGCCCACAGATACTCTATATCACTCATCTTTACCAGAAGGAAGATGTGGGACTAGAAATGCAGAAAGAATATCCTAAAAGTAGACACTGGAAATAACATGAAATCTTCCAAGTGAGATTAGTCAGCCATAAAAAGTAAAAAATCAGATGTTCCTTTCTGTATGAAGAAGCAATGAAGAAAAAGGGTCATAGGAGGAACTCTAGACAAAAGAGAAGCCATAGGTGAGAAAATAAGGTGACCTAACTGAGGGGGATGGGAGAGGGGAAGAGGGAAATTTCCTAATGTGCAGGATGTGCATTAACAAACATGTCAAAGTCAATCACTAAGCCAAACATGAGGAAAGGGAGGGGGGAAGAAATAGGTTGAGCGTTGGGGCAGGGTTAGATGAGTGGGGTGTGCAAGTATGCTTCTAAGGTCTTGCACCCCACTAAGATGTGTGAATACAATGCACCAATAAAAAGTAAAAAATAAAAAAGAGAAAAAGGAAACCTTCAAAAGAAATATAAAAGTACCTGATTTAAATGGCAGTGAGACAGTGTTCTTTCAAGAGAAGCTCTGAAAATTCAATCTCCCTTAAAGAGAAAAATGAGTTTTACTCAACTTACTTGAATATTTAAAGAATGACACGAGTTCCTTATATTATTGACTCTTGAGATTCAGAAAAAAAGAAAGAAAATATATATATATATATATATATATATATATATATATATATATATATATATACACACACTACTGATGACTAAAGCCAAGGGCAAGCACTTTACCAATACTGAGTGACACCTCCATTCCTTCTTAAATTTTATTTTGAGACAGGAACTTACCAAATTATCCATGTTGGCCTCAAAGTTGGCATCTTCCTACCTCAGCCTCCTAAATAAATGAAACTACAGGCATGCATTACCACACTCAGCAAAATCTATTTATTTGGCCCAATTCTAGTCTCTGATGTTCTCATGCCTAAACAAGTTTACTCCTCAGGCAGTAACAATGGTTCAAGGCAGCTCTACATTTGTGTATCCAGTATTGTTTATGATAATTTATCTTATTTATCTTATTCATGTAGTCCTGGTAATTGGACCCAGGGGCATTCTACCTCTGAGCTATACCCTCAACCCAATTTTCTTTTATTTATTTTTTAAATTTTGAAACATGGTCTTGCTAAGTTGCCAAGGCTAGTCTCAAACCTATGATCCTCCTGTTTAACCTCCCAAATACTGTGATTACAAGTGTGTGCCACCACACCCAGCTCATTTACAATCATTTATGACCAATTATCATATGTCCTTATGATAGTTTGATAATATTTACTCCAATAAAGCCACCTATCTGGATTTGAAATATCTAGTTATGCTTTACACTTATCTATTTAAAGAAGTTTATCTTCTATATTTTCCCATTTTGGTTTTATTAATTTTCTATTTATTTATCTAAGTGCATGTTTTAAATATCACTATTGCCAAGTAGTTAGAAGCCTAAGCTTCCAACTCAGATATGTCTTGAGTTCTCTATCAGGGACTTGCAACATCACCTAAAGCAAGTTACTTAGCCACTCTGAGTTTCAGTGTTTATTGTATGTAAATTGGGATGATAACATTTACTTCATAAAATATGTATGAGATTAAATGGGGTGGTATATTTAAAGTATTTAGCAATTGTACTTGACTTGCAGAACTATGTCATTAAATAGATTATATCATTAGTGTGTGCATACATGCCTCCACCATCTTGTACCCCATTAAGATGTCATATAAGATATATCTTATATGACTATAATGCATCAATAGAAATATTAAAAAAAACAGATCAGGGATGCCTTACTTCCCCCACATCAATGATAAGGCCACTGTGTCAAATGCAAACCCCAGCACTGGAAGCGTAACACTGAAAAATGGGTGCAGAAACCCTAGGGCTATGTGCAAAAGCTGCCTGACCTGCATAAGCCTCCCTCTCGTCGGCATAAGTTTTACTCTTCTGGTCCTCAGAGACCAGTCTAAGGACACTATAATGTGTGTTATCTCCTTTATGTTCAAGCCCAAGACCCAGTAAAGTCTCATTTGGATAGTACTGCTTGCTTGCTTCTTAATGATTTCTATCTTAAATTAACAACAACAACAACAAAAAAAAAAACCTCAAGGCTCAGCTGCTAACACTAAGATCTGGGTAAGATCTGGGAACTAATAATATTGAAATCTGGCAAGACTGGTACTACTGTTATTATTTGCTTTTGCATACATGTTCTGTATCACATTTTAGGCTTACATAAGGTGACTCAAAGTCCATTTGCTAGTATTTATTTATTTATTTATTTATTTATTTATTTATTGTTTTGGTGGTACTGAGGGTGGAACCCAGAGGCTTTCTACCTCCAGGCTATACTCCCAGACATATTTTATATTTTATTTGGAAACAGGGTCTCACTAAATTGCCAAGAGCTTCTCTAAGTAGCTGAGGCTGGCTTTGAACCTGTGCAATCCTCCTGTCTCAGCCTCCCAAGCGCGAGGATTACAAGTGTGTGCCACTGCACCCAGCCATTTGCTAGCCTTTAGATGCAGAGGAAGAATGTGGAATGTGCATCTGTGATTCTGTCATTAAGCCCTGGAGTTGGACACCACTGACAGTTTCCAATGTCTATCAGTCAGGCAGAAACACCAATGTGCCCTTGATGGATATTTTCACTTATGTACATGAAATATGGAACAATTCTGCCATATATCCTTCTTCACCTTTTTTCTATCAGTAGTGTTCTAAACCAGGGAGGGCATAGGCAAAGTGTTCACAGTAAAGAGTGCCTGTTAGGAATAAGGAAGATCTTCTCCTCTGATTTATTTGCTGATGTTCCTAGAAGAAATGTAAAGTCTACATAGTTTTCTTCACTGCAGAGGCTATGCTTGTTCTGAGGACATATAGCTTCCATAAGTACTGAATGTTCATAATCATTAATAGAAGAGGCTTTTTTAGTACACAATTGTACATTTTTATTAATTTGACCAGTTAATTATGTGACATTTTTTTTTCCTTTTTGGTAGAGAAACTCAAATCTTCTGACTGTAACCGTACTAGAAAGGGCTTTTGCCCATGTTAGTTTTGAACTTGAAGGTTCTTTTTAAGGAAATATCACTGTCTTATTTTATCAGCAAAGAATTACTTTTCTGGGTTTACTTAAATTGGTTTACTCTTTCATTTTCCCTTTCAATTGCCAATGTAGGAAATTTATGGACTAATGATCAAAGTTGGCTGAGTGTTGGCTCAGAGAAAGATGAATTACTTAGTATTTCATTGAATAAAAAAGATGTGCTTTTAAGATTTTTAGCAAGTATTTCACTAATTTTCCAAAAATTATATTTCATCGTCTGGACATTGCCAGATATTAGAATGGATGTAGACTGAGGATACTAAGGAAGCAGGGATCTGGTTCCCGTGGCATACTTTGAAAGAACAGAGCAAAATGTTTGACAAAAAAGGAAATAAATAAAAAGAAGAAAAATGTTTCATGTAGATTTGAGAGGATTGGTTCAAATAATAGGTTATAAAATTGCTTCAATGACTTGAATTTCTTTATCAACAAACAGGCAAGGCAGGCAAGGTAATAACTACCAGTATAAAAATGATGATCAAAGAACTTTTTTTTTTTTTTTTGGTGGTATTGGGTTCCTGGAAACCCTTTTACCTCTGGACTACACTCCCAGATCTATTTTATATTTTTATTTGGGAAAGGGTCTCGTAAGCCAGCGTGGAGGGCTTCGAACCTGTGCGATCCTCCTGTCTCTGCCTCCCAAGCGCGGGGATTACAAGCATGTGCCACCACGCCCGGGTCAAACAATTTTTTAAAAAATAATTTATTATATATTATAATTAATAGTTGAAATGAAAATTGAAAAAAACAATCAAAAGTGAAGGAATTTTCAGAAGAGACTACTTTCATAGCTCAATTCAAGTGAATTTTAAAATGTGTATGAAATAAATCATTAACAGGGAAATCTAATTTGACAAAATGATCACAGAGTATAAGAAGACCAATTTCTGCATTTATTAAGATAGATATTTCATTTATTTAATTATTAATTCAGCAAAGTTTAGAAGTTTCATAAAGGGCTTGCAAATCTTTTCTTTGAGTAATGCCCAGTCACTTTATTATTTATTATTACTAGAATGGCAATCATTCAAAACACAAACAACAACAGATGCTGGCAAGGATGTGGAGAATTGGGAACTCTAAAACATTGTTGATGGGATTGCAAACTAGTGCAACCACTTTGGAAAACAGTATGGAGAATCCTCAGAAGAATGGAAACAAATCTACCATTTGATCCAGCAATACCACTTCTAGGTATCTACCCAAAAGAAAGGAAACCAAACTACCAAACTAATGCTTGCAACTCTACGTTCATAGCTGCACAATTCACCATTGCCAAACTATGGAACCAACCAAGATGTTCATCAACAGATGAATGGATTACAAAACTGTGGAATATGTACACAATGGAATTTTACTCAGCCATAAAGAAAAACACAACTACATCATTTACAGGGAAATGGATACAACTGGAGGACATTATGCTAAATGAGATTAATCAGTCACAAAAAATAAGAAATTGGATGCTTCCCATAATATGAGAAAGCTAGGGAGAAATGGGTAACAGGAGGAACTCTAGATGAAGGAGGAGATCCTATAGAGGAGCAAATAAGGGAACCTAACTGAGAGGATGGGAGGAAGGAATAGGGAAACTCTCTAAAGCACATGATGTACTTAAACAAACATATCAAAGTCAATCATTAAGCCAAGCATGGGAAGAAGCTTGGCTTAGTGATTGACTTTGATATGGGGAGGGAATGGAATGGGGATCAGGTAAGGGCTAATTGAGTGATGTGTGCATCTTTTATCCCATTAAGATGTATGACTATAATGCACCAATTGAAAATATTAAAAAATAAGATATTTCTATGCTCTAAATATTCATAGTTTTATATATTATGTATAAGTTTTTGGTACATTTAAATATGTAGTTTGTGTGGTATAAGGTAAGATTCAATTTTATCATTTTGCCTAAAGGCATCCTGTTCTCGTAACATAATTCATTAAAGAACTATAATTTAAAAAGTATACAACTTTCAAAGCTTTTATACATTTAACAACCTAGGCAGAATTTACAATACATAAATGAAACTAATTACACTTTGTGAGAATCCAGCACAGTTGTTTTCAAAAATAGATAAAGAAGGCAGAAGCAGACACGAGTAATTTTAAGGATTTAACATGATGATCTTAAAGTTAATAAGCTTAAACTAATAAAGTGTAAAAGATATTTTATACAATAGGCAATATATAGTATTTTAGTACCTATTAAACTTGTATACACTTGTTTATTTTAAAGCCAAAAAGGGTTTCTGAACATATTTCAGAGAACCAGTATTATATAAGTGACATTCTCTGGCTGGAACTAATATAGTAAGCATGCACAGATATAATTGGTACATACAGAACTCTTTGAAGCCCTTGGAGTTTATAAGCATGTAAGGAGGTTATGAGATAAAAATGCTGTAGAAACTTGAGCTTTTTGTTTTTGCTTCTTCCTCCTTGTCTCTCCCCCTGGGTACAAAATAAATTATTCAGGATTCAATGTTTCATATTTTAACTTTACAAGCCTTCATGGGAGAAATACAACATTTTTAAAAATATTTCTTATCCATTTTTTAATAATATAACAACTATATTTAAAATTTTTTATTGGTGCATTATAATTGCACATAAGAGATTCACAGAGATACTTTTGTATATACACATAACATTATTTGGTCTGTTTTCTTCCCCACACCTCCTGATTTCCTCTCCTCCTCCTTCCACCAGTCCCTTTCACTACTATATTGGTTTCTCTCCTGATTTTGATGAGATACCTTTTCTCTTCTATTTTCTCTGTAGCTTCCCATGAAAGAGAAAATATGTGGCCCTAAGAAAGAGCTTGGCTGATCTCACTTAGTATGATATTTTAGCTCCATTAATTTCCCTGTAGTATGTAAATTCCATTCTTCTTATAAATGACTAAAACTTCAATGAACGTATGTATATATCCCATATTTTCTTATAATTTATTTGTTGATGGACACCTAGGTATTTTGTGTTAATCAGACTTGCCAGGTATCATTTTGAAGGAACTATATCTTTTTACATACCAGTTCTTGTAACTTTTATTTCTTCAAGTATTGCACAGAGAATTATTTTCCTTTCACTGAGATTCTAAGGTCTACAATTTTTTTGGATATCTCCATTTGTTTGTTTGTTTAGTTGGCTTTCATTCATAGTTGTTTATTTTCTTCTATTATGATACATTTTATTTGAAGGCATTATCTTAATCTATAGAAACCTAGAGAACTAAAATTATGAGAATTTCTCCCAGTGGGGATAAATATAAATATAAATATATAGTTAATCCTGGATTAATTTCTACATTGAAATCTCTTTTGCTTTCAGTCCTTCAAATATATTATTTTCTGATGACTTTTATTGTTAGTACTAAGAAATCTACTTTCACTAAAATTCATACTTTTGAGGGCTGTGGGAGTGTAAACTAAGGCCATTGATTAACTTCCTGAGTCCAGTGGAGAAAAGTGTTCATTTCCTAATATTGTAAATAGTAGAATGCTTAATTTCTTGATTATAATCCTGATATTATATTTGCCTTCAAGGTAAATGTCCCTGAAAGCCACTTCTTCAAGAATAAAACTTCTGATTTGTCATGGGCCTTTCTGCAAGCTTCCTGACATCTGGACCCAAGAAAAACAATAAAATGTATCTAGAAGATGCAAAGAACTCAACCAAAAGAATACTGGAACTGATTAATCAATTCAGCAAAGTTGCAGGATACAAAATCAATCTAATGAAATCAGTTGCTTTTCTATATGCTGACAAGGAATCCACAAAGAAAGAAAGAAAGGAAACAATTTCATTTGTTACAACCTTAAAACCAGTAAAACACCAAGGAATAAACCTAACCAAAGATGTAAAAGACCTCCACAATGACAACTATAAAATATTAAAAAAAGAAATTGAAGAAGACCTTGGAAGATGGAAAGATCTCCCCTGCCCATGAACATGCAGAATAAATATCATCAAAACGGTCATTCTGCCAAAAGTTATCTACAGATTCAATGCAATTCCTATCAAAATACCAATAACATTCTTCATAGACCTAGAAAAGTCAATCATGAATATTATATGGAGAAATAAAAGACCCAGAATAACCAAAGCAATTCTCAGCAATAAGAACCATGCAGGAGGTATCACAATACCTGACTTCAAATTATACTAAAGAACAATAGTAGTAAAAACATCTTGGTATTGCCACAACAAGAGACAAACAGACCGATGGAACAGAGTAGAAGACACAGAAATGAACCCACACATCTATAGTCAATTGATCTTTGACCAAGGGACCAAACTCATACACTGGAGAAAAGACAGCCTTTTCAATAACTGGTGCTCTTAGAACTGCCTACCCATTTGTAGAAAGATGGAACTAAATCCATACTTTTTACTGTCCACAGGAATAAACTTAAAATGGATCAAAGAGTTAGAAGTTAGATCAGAGACTGTGAAGTTATTAGAGGACGGCATAGGCTCAACACTCCAACACAGGAAGTAGCTTTCTTAACAAGACCTCCAAAGTGCAGGAAATTAAAGCAAGAATTAACAAGTGGGATGGCATCAAACTAAAATGTTTCTGCTCATCAAAGGCAACCAAGACCTAAAGAGAAAGTCTGCAGAATGGAAGAAGTTTTTCTACCAGCCACACTGTGATAGAGGGATAATATTCAGAGTATAGAAAGAGATCAAAAGACTCTAAACTAGCAAAACAAATTAACCCATCAAAAAATGGGCAACTGAATTGAATACACACTTCACAAAAGAAGAGATACAAATGGCCAATAGATACATAAAAATGTTCAACATTATTAGCCATCAGGGAGATACAAATAAAAACTATGCTGAGATTCCATCTAACACCATTCAGAGTGGGCAAGCATAAAGAAGTAAAATTTAAAAATGCTGGCGAGGATGTGGGGAAAGAGGAGCTCTTTTACACTGATGGTGGGAGTGCAGAGTAGTTCAGCCACTATGGAGATCAGTGTGATGTCTTAGAAAATTGGGAAGAGATCCACCATATGATCTGGCTATGCCACTCTTGGGTATCTTTCCAAAGGGGTTGAAACCAGAGAACTACAGTAACATATTCATACCCATGTTTAGAGCAACACAATTTGTAATAGCTAAAATATGGAACCAACCTAGGTCTCCATCAACAGATGAATAAATAGTAAAATTATGGGAAATACACACCATGGAATTCTACTCAGCAATAAAGAAGAATAAAATCATGTCATTTGCAAGAAGATGGAAAGACCTGGAGAACATTATGTTAAGTGAGACCAGCCAGACACAGAAAGAGAAGAGACTTATGTTTTCTCTAATATGCCCAAAATAGGGAGTTTTGGGGATACAAGAGGGACTCCAGATAATGGAGGGGGAATCTCAGCAAAGCTAGAATGGAAGGGTAGGAGAGGAAGAAAGCTGAGGTAGATTAATGGAGAAGATAGATTTAAATATGTGTAAAAGTATGAATGTAGCATGGTCAGCCTGGACACTCATTGTTGGGAGTGTGGGAAGGGAAGCCAGGGAGAGGGCCCCAAGCACAGTCTGACTGTATGCCATTTACAATATGATCCACATAAAAATAAAAAAAATGTTGCCGGGCGTGGTGGCGCACGCTTGTAATCCCCACGCTTGGGAGGCAGAGACAGGAGAATCATGCAGGTTCGAAGCCAGCCACGCGCGCTGGCTTAGGAGACCCTGTTTCCAAATAAAAGAAAAATGTAAAAATAGGTCTAGGAGTGTAGCCTGGAGGTAGAAGGGTTTCCAGGAACCCCAGTACCACCAAATAAATAAATAAATAAATAAATAAATAAATAAATAAATAATAATAATAAAATGTAAAAGAAATAAGTAATATATGTGTATATATGTTATTTTGTGTGTGTGTGTGTGTGTGCGTGTGTGTGTGTGTGTGTGTGTGTGTGTGTGTGTGTGTATTTGGGGGAAATAAGCTAGAATTCCCAGAATCTTGTTGATTCAGCTTCTAGTCCAACACCCCAGAATCAGAATCTTGGTAAGATTGGAATGGGGAATGGAAATTGGAATGGATTGTAAATTTTAGATGGATATGTAAGTGGAAAGATCTTTACATAACTCAGAGCTCAGTGGGGTATTAAGTTTGTTCTATTACAGAATCAAGATTATCAAACATTTTCACAAGCTGAAGCAATCAACTAAATCTAATACATAAAATTAAATGGGAGATAAGTGGCATAGAACTTCAGCTAATAAAAAAGAAATACAAAAATACAATAATGAAAAATACATTCATATTTTAGCAGTTATATATCTAAATTAAAGGTTTTACTTTACCTAAGTTTAAGGATAGTAATGACTGATAAGCAAAGACATAGGTGGAAGAATTGTCTGGAAATAAAGGATTATTCTTCCTTTAAAAGGCAAGGAAACTCTGATTGACAAATTTGAAAAAATAAAAAGAATAAAGAGGAAGAAAAAAAATAAGAGAGCGTATATGGATTGGAACAGAAATTCCTCCAATAGAAGTGTTTAGAATTCAGAAGTGTGTGGAAACAGGTCATTAAGTCTGTCAGTGAAGTCATATGAGTGCATCAGTTTTGTGATTATGGAACTAGAAGAGAGATTGGAAAGAAATGATAGAGAATGGATCAGCTTGACAAATGACTGAATCTGAGAGGGTAATAAAATATTAAATGCAAAATCAAAATTTGTTTGACAAATTTTTCAGCATCTAGGAAGAATTTAGAATGACTTCCCCTTTTTTCATAATCTTTTTAAAACTGTGAATGTGATGTATGCTCTGAAGTCTGTAAGCCTGGCTTTTGAAAGACCTTGTTAAGAAACAGCAACAATTACTTTGATAAAGGAAAGAAAAATTTTCTGACCTGATCCAGGCATAGTGGTACATGCCTGTAATACTTGGGAGTCTGAGATGGGAGGATTGCAGGTTGGAGGCCAGCCCAGTAATTTAGCATGACCTTAAGCAATTTACCTAGATCCTGTTTCAAAAAAAAAAAAAAGTGCTAGGAGTCTAATTCAGACATAGAATGTCCCTGGATTAAATCCCTAATGCAAGGAGTCTAATTCAGACATAGAATGTCCCTGGATTAAATCCCTAATGCAATCCAGTTTCTCTCCACCCACCAAAGGTCAAATATTTTCACAGACTTTTTTTTGCCAATTCAGAATAAACTGGCTTATGTATCCCTTCTCTAAACTCTCATAGTGATTTCATCTGTATACGGCACAATTCTATATTTTGGTGGGCCACCTTCTTATTCTGATTATACATATTCCTTCTTCTTTCTATCCCTCCTAGCTTTTGTTCTCTGAGCCTATCTCAATGCAATTTTTAAAATAATTTTATTGTTACATTGTAGTCATACATCTTAATGGGATAAAAGATGGTGAAGACATACATGCACACATCACCCAATTAGCCCTCACCCAACTTCCACCCCATTCCCTCCCCATTCCTCCTCCCCATAGTTGGCTTAGTGATTGACTTTGATATGTTTAAGCACATCATGTGCTTTAGAGAGTTTCCCCAACCCCCATCCCCTCAGTTAGGTCACCTTATTTGCTCTTCTATAGGATCTCCTTCTTCATCTAGAGTTCCTCCTGTTACCCATTTCTCCTAACTTTCGCATAGTCTTGCAGGAACATCTCAAGACTATTTCCAGGGAGCCCAGTTGAAGTTGGTGGGAGAAAAGCATGATTAAGTAAGCAATATGTAAAAGCACTTTAGATAATAAAAGTTTTTAAATTGCTTTTCCACGCATAATAGAAAGTCATTTACTTTTCAGGAAAGCACCAGAATGAGATCAACTATAAATGTTCACTAAGCAGATTTTCATGCATGCTATTCCGATTTTCAATTCATGACTCTTATACTACATAAGCAAAGTCTTCATTGGTCAAATACTACATGCACAAAATCTTCAAATGAGTGAATTAACACCCAGTCAAAATATAAAAAAGAAAAGCAGTGAAAATGAATTTTACTCTGGAATTTTCCAGCATAAATAAAAATACTAGCATCCTCTTTTCCCAACTCCTCGCATAAGGAAATATAAACAAAATTTATTTTATTGAAAACAAAGCTATCATGGAAATATGAGAAGGGCTTAAAGAATCCGTCTTTTCTTATTTTTTACATTCCCTCCTTATCTTCCAAACTTTTCTGCCAGAAACAGTCATTCCTGTGCTAAATTCTGCTCACCATTGTGAATATTCTCCTCAACTTTTTGTTTATTTCTTAATAGAAACAACAAACACCAGGCTACTTAACAATTAATTTACATAAACTGGAAAACAATCATCAATGAGGAAATTTTATTGAATTCTATAAAAGCTTTTTTAGGGATTCTTAACATTATCATTGTGCTAAAATTCTTTTCAGTGACTCCAGGGAATTTAGAGATATTTAAAGAATAATTATTATAGTACATATTTTAATAACAGTGATATTATTAATAAATGCACTAGCAGAAGATGGTAGAAAAGTCAAATTCATAATCCTACTATACTATTGCTGCAAGTTGCTCTCATCACAGAGGGCATTAGGATGCAAAAGCTTAGCAATTCTGACAGATCAGTGAAATGCTGATCTGGGCAAGGAATGATTTGTGCAAAAGATCCTTTTGCTTTATGCAAATGCATGCAAATGCTGCTTGATAGTGCCTGTCATTTATGACATTTAATGTCAAGCTCAGAGATACACTATAGCATAGAACTCTCAAACATGGTCATGCATATTTTCTGCACACCTTCAATTCTGTGAAATGTATTTTAAAAACCCAGATGCAAAAAGAAAAAAAAATAGCAACCAAGTAAAGGTATAGTATTCTGTTGTTTAGGTTTAGTTTAAAGACAACAGTTCATTGATGGAAACCCTTCTGCACTCTTATGAGCAAGTAGATTGTCTTCCTGTTACAGGCTGTGCTGAGGGTGATCCAATTGTTTTTGCCCAGTTTGAAATGTACGTAGGTGTACATGTTACAGGCTGGTAGAATTTAAAGATTTCTCCTACTATTGCAAGCAGTACTTTAGCAGCATTGTTAAAAAAGAAAAAAAAAAAGCGAAATGCCCTATAACTAAGACAGTACAAAGAACGCTATGTAGCACTGGTAGCTTGTGACTTAGGTGATACTGAGCAGAGCATATTTAGCAAATGGTGGGATTCACTGGCATGTGGTGTGTGGCATCATGTTGTATTAGGTCCCACTAAATAAAATTCTTTTATAATTTTGAGTTGGAGGAGGTAAAATAATTGAAGTTAAATTCTCCAGCACAGTATAAATCCCTCCTCCACCACCCACCCAACATTATAATAGGAAGAGTTGCTCAAAATTGGGCTGTAAGGAAATCACAACAGTACAGCTGTGAAATGTTCAGTTGTTTAAGAGTTGAAATACAGTTGACTCCAGATCTGGTCTTTCTTGTGTTCTGACAGCCAGTCCTAGAACCCCCACAGGTCTTCCATGAGTCTCCTGACTTGACAACATTTAAGGGTAAACATTGATAAATCTGGTTCCCATTTGGCTAAAGAAATCGCCAAAAAGTGCATATGATCTATACATCAGTAGGTCTTGAGTTACAGCCATGATCTAAAGAAGTTACAACTTCTACACTATTGAGTCCACTTCCCTGTCTTTGCTTCTTGGCTGGTTTAACAGCCTTGTAGCTTATCTCAGAGCCTGTATTTTATCTGCCCGGCTTTCATTTCATCCTGCACATTTTTATAGCTCTAATTAATTTTTACTAGAGTCTTCCACTTGTATATTTATTTATTTTCATGGCACCTAGCACGTGTTCATTGCAGTGCTCCTCATACTACACTGTGCTTCACATTTACTTGGCTTTTCACTCCTACTTTAATGTGAGGATTCTGATGCTATATATTGTGTTTAACATTTTGGCATTTTCAGCACTAAGGCCAAATCCAGATTGCACTAAACACATATTGGGCCACCTGTGATTAAAGGAGTGGTCCTGAGTAGTAAGTAAGGTGGACGTTTGTAACAGGGATTGGGAGGCAGTGAGGTCAGGAGACGCCAAAACAGCCTGTTGTTGCCTGTCCCTTTCATCAACATCAGAAGGGCTAACCTCACTTCTTTGCCAGGGAAACTCACATGATGCCCCATTCTCTGAAGACTCTACTTGGCTCAGATTCACTGTGTGAACCAGTGTAGAGATGACATATTTTATTTTTCTGTTTCTGTGATGCACTTCTGACCTATCAATGAAACAAATTTCCTTTAAGTCATATTACTCAGAAATTCACAAAAAAAATTCCCCTAATTTTTGTCTAACCATTATATTGGGGAAGGTTTGCCTGTCTTGTGACAGAATAAATATTATATATGAGGGGTGAGATGTTATATTTGATCCTTCTTATATCCAGCATTGCTAGGCAGCCAGTAGATCCTGATGTAAAGAAGATTGGCTAATCAATCCCTGCACTGTAGACATAATGGGAATCTGGGAATCAGGAAAATCTGGAACCCTGGAGTCTTATCTCCCCAGCACATTCAGTAGATTCCAAATTTCAAATTGCCAGGCCACCTCTGAGAGCACAACTTGAAGGATGCACTTGTCTGAAAACTGACTTTTTAAGTTTCTCTATGCAGTAGGAATGAAATAAAAGTTCAATGAAAATTTAAATGTTTTTATTATGAGAGAGGCTATTAAGTATTTGAGTAAATTAAACTAATATTTGTGCATTGATGAGTTGCTTTCTGAAAACATGGAAATGAGCCTTGATTCTTAGCTAAATTTTGATGTTGGAAGAATCAGTGCCTGTGAGCTCAGCAATCAACCAAGGGTCTTAAAGTATGTCCTAATTCTCTAGAGAAATTTTTATACCTATATATTAAATGAAAAGGATTTGGAGACTTCAATGTATACCTAACTATTATATCTTAGAAATAAGAAACTGGAGCTTTGAGGACTGGGAGGTAAAATGCAAAGACAAATAGTGATGACTTCTAGGAATGAGGAAAGTGCAAAAGTTTTCCTCCCCACCCCACATTCAAAACCACAGTGGTTGGGCGTGGTGGCACAAGCTTGGAATCCCAGCATTTGGGAGGCTAAGACAGGAGGATAGTGGTTCGCAGACAGCCTCAGCTACTACTTAGTGATGTCCTTTTGCAACTCAGTGAGCCCGTTTCAAAATAAAGAATAAAAATAAGGCTGAGGGTATAGTTTGGAGGTAGAATGCCCCTGGGTTCCATCCCCAGTACTGAAAACAAACAAACAAGCAAACATATTGTTCTTTTCACAGAAGCTAATCTGTTAAACTGTGAGTTTATTGACAAAAGGCTGCTTTGCATATGCATTGTGCTTTTTACATTTTAGGGGCTTGACTTCTGCTCTTTCCTTTTCATGGAATGCTCTCCTGGAATTTTCTTCTCTACTTTATCATCCTATGTAACTCTCACTCCATCTTCAAGACAGAGTTTCTCTTCTCCAGGATTTTTATCTCATCCTTCCTCCAATCTATGCCCAAAACACACAACTGGAATAATGTGTAGCAATAATATTTTTCTGTTATTTACTTTTGTGAAGTTCTCTATGATTTCTTTGAGTTAGAGATTCTCTTAGAGTCATCACCGTGGCCCTGTTACACAGCACAACACCTGACCTATAGTATGTATTCAGCAAAGGGTTTCTGCAATAGACAATGCAAAATTTCCCACTTTCCTTCATGTTTTTTCTCTCTCAGTATTTTTCTTTTATTAGAATGTCACTCCTCGTGGTGAAGTAAGAATGTGTGACCTCTAATTGTCAGAACACTCTTCAATCCTCCTGACAGAAACCCACTCCTGGTCATCTTTACACGCACATTCTCATCACACCAATTTTAGATAACTTTCCACTCTCTTTGTTCATAGCCCTGATATTGGAAATGACTCAGAGAGGTCAGTACTCATAAAAGGTTACCCAGCAATTTGGTGGCTCTATTTAATATATGGCCCAGTTTCACCTTGGTTCTTTTTTGTTGCTGCTATGCTGGAAACTGAAGCCAGGGGTATTATAGCTCCAGTCTACACCCCCATTCCTTTAAAAAAAAATCTTGTTTTGAAACAGGGTCTTACCCCTGATGAGTTGCTGAGGCTGTTCTCAAACCTGCAATCCTATTGTCTCAGCTTTCCAAGTACTGAAACTACAGGTGTAGGCCACAGCACCTGGCTTTTACCATTTCTTATTTCAAACACATATTCTCCACATTACATTTTCTGTGTTCCATAATATAAAGACTGGATAGATTACTTAATACATAATGAATTAATCTATTCAAAGAGCTGGACTACTCCAACAGAGAAAATGTTTCTCAAACATCAGGCATCACCCCCACAAAAGAAGAAAATATAAAACCATCAGTTACGAGGATGACCTTCAAACACTAGCATACTAATTCCTACTTTGTACCTACCATCATTTTGTGTTTACTGAGATATCACTGAAGATGGATGGCAAATACTTTATGTGCTTCCTGGGGAAGGTTGAAGTAGTAAATAATAGAATTTGGAATGGAGTGAAAGTGCTTTTGTGAAAACATCCTAAATTGTCAAAAAGGATCTTCAATCCAAAGGACCCAAGAAAGAATTCTGAAAAGAGTAGTGTTTATCCTCAACAATTTTATGGCAAAGAGATGCCAGAAATGCTGGCAAAGTTTAGGAATAATAAAACAGAAAATTTTCAACAAGTTTAAAAACTGGTTTCTTTGTGCTCTGAGCACCAGGGAAATCAGGATGTAGTGCCTAAAGCAAAAAGTGCTGATATTGTGCTTTTTATTTCTCTTGCTGTCAGTTGGGCCAGTTTACAAAGAACACAGAAAGAGTTTTTCTTTGATGAAGTTCACTTAGAGAAAAGCCTTTTTTCCCCAAGAGTTCTTATTTTTTCTTTTCTCTTTTTCTTTGTTGGAAGAATTCCATTTCCGGATCTTCATTAGTCAGATGACAATCATCTAGAGAGTCTCAGTGAAGCACTGGATTCCATGCTGTGATTCTGCTTCAACCTCAGAAGCTAATAAGATGTGAATCTCGGCACTAGTAAAACTTATACCAGCTGAACTGAAGCCATATTCTCATATTTGCAGAAATTATATTCTCATAATTGCAGAAATAATGGAAGAACTTTGTGATCAGCAGATTACATATGTAATGTATCTATAAGGAGAGAATGGGTTTCCTTGATCTAGATCATCTACATTAAGGACAAAAAAATCATAGATACTGTTGTAAATTGCAAAAGAGTGCTAAAGTCGGTAAAGTCCCACCCTGCCATAGGTAGAAACTCTTTTCTCATCTCTCCAATCTAGGTGGTCTTGTGAATTTCTTTGGTTAATAGAAGCAACATTATATGGCTTCCAAGATCAAGCCTCAAGAGACTTTACTGTTTCTTCTGATGGTTGCTGGGAACTCTTCTACAACTATATGAACAATCCTGAGCTAGCCTACAAGTGATAGGACTGCATGAAGAAAAGCAAGACTTTAACCACAGTAGCTATCCTACCCATCTCAGATGAGAGGCCCTGGGGCAAGATGCACATCAAGTACTTAGTGTTGAAAGTCAAGTCTTTGAGGTGGTCTGTTATCAGCAAAAGCTATTTTGACACATTATTGGTTGTTTTCTGGATGAAGTCTAATGTCCAGCCTGATGGATATGTATGCTCAGAAACTTTTTTGTAGTGGAAATGTTTTTTTTCTTTTGCGGGTCTGGGGATGGAACCCCAGGAGCATTCTACCTCCGAGCTATACCCCCTGCCCTAGTTTTTATTCTTTAATTTGAAACTGGGTCTCACTAAGTTGCGGAGGACCTCAATAAGTAGCTGAGGCTGTCCGCGAACTGCGATTCTCCGGTCTCAGCCTCCTGAATGCTGGGATTACAAGCATTCGCCACCACACCTAGCTGGAAATGTTTTA
Organism: Muscardinus avellanarius; assembly: GCF_963383645.1. Classification (NCBI taxonomy): domain Eukaryota; kingdom Metazoa; phylum Chordata; class Mammalia; order Rodentia; family Gliridae; genus Muscardinus; species Muscardinus avellanarius. Next base: position 147,308,331 of record NC_137786.1, read on the forward strand.
TGTGTTTAAAATTGTCTGAAATATGAGATACAGAGAAAGTCATAACCACTCATCAGGACACATGAGCACTCTCAGAAATAATGGACCCCTACCATGGACTGCTGGAGTGAGAATGGGTGACAGTCAATCCCTCTGACCACTAAAGCAAATTCCTCCTAGACAGGTAAGAAAATATCTTTAAAGTCACAGATATTTTCAAACAAAGAAACTCTGTCAAGAAGATTTATCTAGAGGAGCCAACTACCCTGGTGAGAGGCTGAATTCACGTTAGGTAAAATTCCAAATTGATTCTGGTTCAAGGCAAGCATATTCCCTGGAGATCACATGCCTCTCAAGCCAGGCTTCATGCTCATGCTAAAACCTCAGTGTTAATGCAAATATCTTCATTTCTTAAAGACTCCAGAAAAACTCTACCTCATTAAAACCATCAGCTCTCAGCTGGACCACTGTAATAACTAGTTTCTTTCCACCTTCCACATTACCTTATCTTCTACACAATAACTAGTGACCTTCTTAAATCAAAAGTCATATGGAACCCCATTTAAATCCATCAGTGAATTCCTATTACCATTAGAATACACTTAGAGAAAGTGGGATGTGTTAAAGGATGTGTATGTGTGTATTAACCTTTAAGTAAAATATCAAGTTTTCCCTCATCTTCATTTTCCTTAAAGGTAAACACACACACACACACACACACACACACACACACACACACAGGATTGGATCCTTTAAAAATTTATTCATCTTCATAAGGAAATAGATGTGTTTTCTGAAGTATACCAAAACAAAAGACTTTTCATAAAATAGTATCCAAAAATATTCCAAAAAGCCAAAGAACCCAAAAATTAGCCACCTTTGCAAACATGAGAGTCATAAGTTGCCATTCTGTAGCCTAAAGTATAGAAGCGATGACCGTGGGACCTTGGACCGCATGAAACCCCACTGCTGTCCTTAACCTGCTTCTGCTCTGATCCTTTGTCCTTTATGTTTCTTATTTTGTATCCAATTTTCCATTTACTTGAATTTCAAAATTGAATTTTGTTTGCCCTTATTTTTGAGAGTCCTCTTTTATTATAATAAATAAGCTTATATTAAGTACACTGCCTTTCTCTGTGTCAGACTAACTCATGTAAGGTACTCTGACTTCATGCACACAGAATTCAACACTCAGTTTATGTCTAATCACCAACACCCAAAGCTAAGCCTTATTAATTTCATTAAATAAGAAAGATGATACTTGCAAGAGGTTGGAAAACCCAGGCTTGGCCTTCCTGCCCACTCTGGGCTCTAGTTCCATTGGCCTACTTGAGTGGGTTTCTTGACTCTGTATACCACAATGTCTCCCCACTCCTTGCTTTTGACTTGCTCAGTACCCTCTCTCTCTGTCTTTCTGACTGTACCTCATAATTTATGAGTTGCCTTGGATGCTGCTGCCTTTAGCAAGGCTTCCTTCCTTGTATTAACTGCTTTAAGACTTCCACTTAGCTGTTTTCCTAGTATCCCATGTTGGCTTTTATACAGCACTGTTTTTGTTTGTTTGTTTGTTTGTTTGTTTGTTACCTGTATAGTTCATACACATAACGATTCTTAAAAGTAGAAACTCTTGCCATATTTGTCATTTTGTGTCCATGCCTAAATCTAACGCTTGACGCGTGGCAGCTCAACAATATTTTACTCAGTTACTTGGCTATTCTGCTAATCTGCAGAGAAATAGAATTTGCTTTATCTCTTCTTCCTCTCCTCCCCCTCTCCTTCTCCTCCTCCTCCTCCTCCTTCTTCTTTTCATAGCCATGACTTTCGCTTTTGAAATCTCTGTGAACATACTTGTTTTAAGTAGACAGAGTAAACAGCACAAGTGACAATAGATCTGAAGACTTCTGAAAAGTGCGATTGGCTGGCTCCCAACCTTGTATGCCCACCACACTCACACTTCTACTCCTGAGCATCATTTGAAACTTAGGATACACAATGGCAGGACGACTTTCCACCACCTACTGAAGCCAGGAGCCCCATCATGTTCGACCAGAGCTCCCTGTTTAGGAAGACTGGCCTTATTGCCAATCTATAGTTATTAACTTGATTACATCTTTCTGTTTTAGAAATGAAGATTACCTAGTTAAAGTTTTGTTTTCTCAAGTCCAATAGGATGTCAGCGAAAGTTCAAGAGAATCTGAGAACAGTTTTGGTTCCCCTACTCTCACCTAGTTCTTTGTTAAATTATTTAATTTCCAGCAGTTACATATGGCAGAGTCTAGTAAAGATGAGCCTATTTTTAGGCAGTGTCCTACAGTGTAGGAAATAATTGCAAACTATTTAAGTTCTTCTGTCTGAACTGAAAAAGACAGGCAAATCAAAGGGCTGAGGGTCTGCCTAATAACACACTGAGCAGGTTGTCCTGATTAAGAGTGAAAGTTCTTGTTTGTTTGAGATACAAAGGAAATAGTGCTTTCCCACCTTTGTAATCAGGGATTATGATTTTTTAGTTCATGAAACTTTATCTGTTAAACCTATCCACCACTGATAAGCCTCGGGGCTTTCTAATTCACTGGTATGTTTTCACCTCTGTGCCTGATGAAATTCCAAATAAAAATTGCATTGTATCCATATGCTTGTTCCTTTCCAGAACTTGTATTTCTTCCCTAAACACTGTGTCCTCATTTCAGTAGTTCACATGTCTCCCTGAATCCATTTATATGTTATGCTTCTCTATGGCCTCTTATTTTTGCATGAGTTCCTCTCCCTTGTGATTTCTTCTCCCAAATTTATCCAGGGATGTCCTATAGTCTTTCTTTAGAGAATTTGCTCTCATCGGATTCTCAGTTTATATTTTCTTTTTGTCTAGTCTTGAATGACATTGTTCTGCCCTTCACCAAATAAGATACTTTTCTCTTTTCTCTATTTAAAGGTTATGTCTGTCCTTATCTGAACTTTTTTTCCCAAGGATTCAATGAGAAGCATTACACTCTCTTGCTATGATTTGTTCTCATATTTGTCTTCCTGTTAGATAGATTGAAGGATGCCAAAGGAAAAGCCTTCCTTGTACTTATGGTCCCAATCTGGCCCCTTATGTTCCATCTGAACACTCAGTGATCTGGGTTGAAATGGTTTATTTTTAAATTTTTTTATTGGTGCATTGTATTCATATATCTTAATGGGGCACAAGATGGTGGAGGCATACATCACTCATTTAGCCCTTTCCCAATTCCTTCCTCATTCCCTCTCCCCCCTCTTCTCATATTTGGCTTAGTGATTGACTTTGATATGTTTGAGCAAGGGGTTATTCTGTATGGTATGAGCACTTCGTATAATCCAATGCTGGTGGCCAGGGACCCTTGTTTGTTACCATATTATGAAGCTAAACACAATAATAGCCCACACAACAATAATTTTAAATGAAGATGGAGTTGTAATGTTTTATTCCCTTGTCTAGCTTTCATTACTCAGAATATATATTAAATACTTTAAGAAGTAAAAGAGAAGATTTGCCAACTGATGAATGTTTACAAAATTAGAAATCAATCAAGCTTAGAATGAAGGAAATTCTTCAATGCTTCAATTCACTGCTTCCATTCAAATACATTTCTTGAATAAATCTCTCAACTAGGAGCCTACCTACATTACTCCACTCAAAATTATTAAATCTATTTTGTAAATTTAATCTTAAACAAAATAATCTAATCAATGTGGGCAAAAAAATGAGGGGAAGTCTACGAACATTACAATTTTGCTAGATGATTATTATTTTGTGTAAATCTAATCAGCTTATTTGAAAGGAAGATAGGAGATAGTAATTAAAAAAAGGACAGAAACAGTTTAGATCATATTGATCTCTGAGCATCTCATACTCTGCAAGAAGTTGAAAATTGTTATCATTCTGATGCTACTATTTATTAATGATTATGTTGATCTTTTTATTATTTTTACCATTCTTCTGATTGAAAATAAAAAATAAGAGACAGTGTACCCAAGGAACGATAAACACATAGTATAAATTATGTGTCATTCCAGTCCCTGGCCTCCAGATTACAGGCTGACACTGTCTATTCTGTCAGTTCTGAAAGAAAGAAAGCAAAGATGATCAGGCCTTGTGTCTTTCTACTCATATTTCAGTGATACCAACAGATAAGCAAAGTATTAAAAGATGATTAATCTAAATAAAATATATTCAGATTGCTTTGTATTACGGACTACATTTTGTCCTCCCCAAAGTCATATGTTAAAGCCCTAATACCCACTGAGAATATATTTGGAGACAGAGTCTTTAAAAGGTAAGTTTAAACAAGGTCATAAAGGCAGGGCCCTAATATGTTTTCTTTCACATGTGGAAGCTAAGGAGTAATCAGGATACAGTATAAAATTTAAATATTGGAGGAGAGACCCCAGTGGAGTGAGTGAGGTGGTCTAGGGGAGGGTGATGCTGGGGGAGAGAGAATTAATAAAGAAAACATGTCCATTGACATTATGTCTATATGTGAGAATACCAATGTCAATCTCAATATCATGTATGAGCACAAGGAGGAACTGGAGAGGGAGAATAATTTTATGATGTGAGAGTACAGTGTACCAATAAATGTATATGTGTATGTGTGTGTGTATATATTAAGGGTAGGGTCCTATTCCAATATGTAAAATCCCTAACAGAACCTTGATCTTGAACTTCCAGCCTATAGAAACATGAGAAAATAAAATTCTATTGTTGTGTGTAGTATTTTCTTATAGCAGCCAGAGCAAACTAAGAAGACACTACAGAAATATCGAAATAGAAGAAAGTATTTAAGGAAATGTCAGCATGGGAATCAGAGAGTATTTCTACAAGCAATGACACTTGACATGAGACTTGAAGAAAAATATAGTTTTCCAGGTCAACAACAAAAATTAAAGAATTTCATGGATAAAGAGAAAATGAGAGATAACATGCAGGCATGGAAAAACATGGCATACTCAAAAAAAGGGTATAATTTGGTGTGGAGAGAAAGAGAGGTATACAGAAGGGAGCAATGACAAGGCCAGGATTGTGGTGCTGAGACAGAACATGGAGGCCCTTATGATGATGGTTCTGCACATAAAGGTGAAACATGGAAGAGAGGCTTGAGACAGAGAGATGTAGCAGAAACCCACTGTGTTAGTTCACATGGGAAATAGTGGAGGAAGAAGGTGGCTATGGTAAGAGAAAAAGAGTGAATTTGAGAGAGATGAGAAGATTTTAAAAAACCCAAGGATAATTCTGTTACTATGAAGTGAAATGGCTAAGTAGTCGAACTATCCAAATGTTTGAATCATGTTCATCTCAATTTAAAAAGTTGTTGTACTCTATTAGAATCCAGGTAAAGAGATGAAGATGAGTAAAAAAAAATTATTCCATTAAAGAAGATATTTCCTTCAAGAAGAAAACTAAAAGTGTGTGAAAAATGATAGCACAAGACAGTACATGACATTTTCCATAATACTATGAAAGAGCTTCAAAAGAGAATGATCACATTTAATCAGTAAAGAGAAAACAAATTGGAATGAATTTGAGCAGTGTTGGAATCTCAGCTATGTCATCTGCATAGATAAATGTTGTAGGTGCTTAATAAACAGTAATAACAAAATATAAATAGTAAATGTGAATAACTTTTCTTAATCTTATTTTCTTTTTTGCAAATCACAAATGTCTATATTGTGGCAATTAACTATATAGGTTTGCTGGAGATTGAGGGACTTTGGACTAACATATAATAGACTTTCACAGCCTATATTATTTTGGAATATCATTTAGTCTACCCCAAATCAATGAGAATTTTGTAGATCAGAAAAGTAGATTCCCCCAGTCCCTACTAATTTGAAATCTCCATGATAACAAAGAGCTCCAAAGTCACTTGTGTTCACCAGTATCTCTAGACATCTCAAAGGCACCTGAGATGCTAAGGGCAGTATAAGCTTGAAGTTAGGGGGTTGTATAGATAAGGATATGGTAGATATGAAAGGACTGGCTGCTACAGGGGAAAGAGACAAATAGGAAACTACCATATCCCTATCTATAAAATCCTCCAACTTCAAGATCTTTGTTATCATAAATGTTAATAATGTGTCACGTTATTGCAACTAATTCCAATACATGAAAAAGATTTGCATATTTGAAACTGTATATGTCATCCCTGACATATAAACTAAAGTAGATAATAAATTGATGTTAAAAAGTGGACCACATCTGCTAAGCGTGGTGGCGCATGCTTGTAATCCCCATGCTTGGGAGGTGGAGACAGGAGGATGGCACAGGTTCCAAGCCAGCTGTGCTGGCTTAAGAGACCCTGTTTCCAAATAAAAATATAAAAATAGGTCTGGGAGTGTAACCCGAAGGTAGAAGGGTTTCCAGGAACCCCAATACCACTAAAAAAAAAAGTGGACCACATCAGCCGAGGGTGGTGGTGCATGCTTGTAATCCCCGTGCTTGGGAGGCAGAGACAGGAGGATCACACAGGTTCAAAACCAGCCACACTGGCTTAAGAGACCCTGTTTCCAAAAATAAAAAAGTATAAAATAAGTCTTGGAGTGTAGCCCAGAGGTATAAAGGCTTCCAGGAACCCCAGTACCACCAATAAAAAAAAATAATAATAATAATAATTAATAATAAGTAGACCACATCACTGAAGTTCAAAGTTTGGATGATAGAAATTTTGACTGAAATATGAAATCTTAACTGCTTTCAAAATTAAGTGATAAAATATAGAAAGTAATTACTTAAATGTGTATTTGCCTGAAAAATGGATCACACAAAGATAAAATATGGAAATATGCCAGTCTGTTGCCAAACATTCTAAAAAAAACCCATCCATACTAACATTAGAGAATATGGTAGTCAATATTGTGAAAATTTGCATTTTTGTGCTTTTCTCCTATGAAATACTAACAATTTTTTATAATTTCAAAGCTGTTTACTAATTTTTTACATATTTTATGGGAAGCTGGTGAAAATATTGCCATGGGTAGGAGTATCTTTAGCTGTTCCATGTGACACCTTCACATGGAGCCAGCTGGACCCTCAGTAACCAAAATGCTATCAGTCTCTTCCGGGAGGATGACCCTTTCTTCTTCACCAGTGACCTTTGCTATTTTTCTATTAAACATAGAAAGCAGAAACTAAATTGTTAAAAAATGTTAATAACTTATAGTAGCTTCAGTTGGTTTTATAAATGGCATTTTATAGAACTCAAAACATGAAGCATAGCCGGGCGTGGTGGCGCATGCTTGTAATCCCCGCGCTTGGGAGGCAAAGACAAGAGGATCGTGTAGGTTTGAAGCCAGCCACGCACGCTGGCTTAGGAGACCCTGTTTCCAAATAAAAATGTAAAAATACGTCTGGGAGTGTAGCCTGGAGGTAGAAGGGCTTCCAGGAACCCCAGTACTACAAAAAAAAAAAAAAAAAAAAAAAAAAAACATGATGCATAAAAGTTATTAGTAGCAAGAACCAGGAACCCATGACAACTTTTAAAATAAAGCCAAACTTCTAAGAATTTATTTTAATCATCATTATCTGATGAAAATGCCCTAGGAGTTAGGAGCACCAGACATGGTCCACATGCACCAGGACACAGAAAGAATACAAAACAGTTGAGGATCTAACTCTACAAGGCATTGAACTTAAGTAAAACTCAATTTTATGTTACTCTCATATCCTCCGTGCAAATATGTTTTGGGGAAAACTTTTGCTTTTGAAAAAGTATTGATGTTTCCTAAGGAGCAAAGAAAAAAAAAGTTACAAGACAGTGGTTGTGATTATGTGGTAGCATATTTGCTCTCGATAAGAAAATGACTTCAGTACTTTCTCCCAAGCATTATCCTGAAAGATCATCAAAGTAGATCCCCTTTTCCCATTTTACAAATAGAAAACTAAAAGTAGTTGTGCAATATTCTCAACAAAGGTTACATAGCCAGAAAGTGGTGGAGATAGGATTTAAAATTTTCTTTAGTGACACTAAAGCTGCACCCTATCCATTCCACTAAGCAAGACATACATTTTGCAATAACGTGGTCAGGTATATGAGGTGTCATGCATGGGTTTGTCTATCTGATGACACATCTAAGAGATTGTAGAGATTGCTGTGCCTTAGAGAAATCTGTCCTTAGATATATTTAGACTGTAAAACCTTAAAAATCATAAATGTTCCATTCAACTTAGACTATTCCTAATTCAATAGAAGGATCCATTACTTAGGTTATTTTTCAACCTGTCTAAATCAGCATTGTCATAACGATTATAAAATGACTCTCTCTGCAATGGTCCCAGCTATCTGACAGGCAGTTTACCAGATCTCATTTTTTTACTTATTTAATTCATTTCTGTGCACCTCTTAAGATGGGTGACAAACATGCCTGGTTCCAATTTATGCCTCATGTATTCTTTATGAGTTTTGGGCCTTCGATCTCTCTTCAATTGCTGTTATGGTTGCAATATCACTTCACATAGTCCTACAAGGTCATTTTGACAAGAAGGTCTCAGGTTCATTATGTGGGTGGCCAGATAAGCCATAATTGCTCTTTTTTTCTGTCATGTCATATAATGGTAGGACTGAAAGTATTGTCTTGTTCTATAAAAATGCTTTTGAACATAAAATTTCTCTGTGTATTAACCCTGTACTGCTGTATTGGCAACAGCAAGAAAATTTCAAAGAAGATAGTCATAGTAAAAATAAAAAGTCTGCAAATATTGAGTTATGTAGTCTTTAGAAAACACATACAGTGATTCCTTCCTTCCTTTATTCATTCATTAAATCATTCATTTTTAACCCAGAAAGTATTTATCTTTCTAGAGCTGTGATAGCTCAGGAGAATATTTCAGAGAACAAGACCCAGCACTTTGTTCATAAAGAACACATAGTGGGGAAGGTGATACAGATAAATAACAGAAATGTGCTCCAGTAAGATAGAGAACACTTTAGAATTACTTTCTTTTAAAAATTATTTTATTTTTATTTTTTATTGGTGCATTGTGCACCCCTCAATGGATTTATGAGATGACAGAGGCATATATACACACAGCACTCATTTATCCCTTCCCCAATGCCCACTGCATTCCTTCCCTCCTCCCTCTTTCTCATGTTTGGCTTAACAATTGACTTTTATATGTTGTGAATGTACATTGTAGTGAGTTGCTGTTACATTGCATGCTGCTGATGCTGTTAGAAGTGCTCTTGCATGAATAACACGGATTCAGAATAATTGGAGAAGCGGGGTGACTGGGAGAAAGAGAGATCTCCTCAATCTCATATAACCAGCACCTTCTTTTAATTGGTAATTTTTAGCCAAAACATTACAGAGAACAATTAATCACAGGGTCAATAAATCAATCATAGGGTGAATGAATAAAGGATAAACAATAAGATATTCAATATGATTCAGGGAAAGACAGTAAGACAATAATAGCTGAGTCATGGAACAAAAGGGTAAACAATATTGAGAAATAGGAGATGGTCAACATTCCTTCTTATTGGTCAGGGTCTCAGCTTATCAGTCCCATTTTGTCCTTAGAAACTTACTTGCATGCAAACAATCTCCACTTGGGTGGGTAGTTTGTGCTTCTCCCAAGCCAGACTGAGGTGACCTTAGAGCTAATGAGTAAGGAGGCCTCCAATAGTACATCATGTGCATTAGGGAATTTTCCTTTTCTTCCCTCCCATCCCCCTCAGTTATATCACCTTATTTGTTCATCTATGTTTTCTCCTATTTCATCTACAGTTACTCCTATGACCCCTTTTCTTTCTAGCTTTTGTATATTAAAGAGATAATTTGATTTTTTACTTCTTGTCACTAACTTATCTCCTTTGTTGTACAGAAGCTCTTCGGTTTAATGCAATCCCACCTATTGATCCTCCTTTTAATTTCTTGTGCCATTGAGATCTTGTTGAGAAAGTTTTTACCTGTAAAAACTTGAAGGGTTGAAGTGTTGGACCTTATCTTCTTCAAGGAGATTCAAGGTCTCTGGTATGATTTCCAATTCTTTGATCTATCTTGAATTGACTCTTGTGCAGGGTGAAAAAGTGGGTTTATTTCCATTTTTCTGCATATGGTTAACCAGTTTTGCCAACACCATTTAGAAATAATACTTTCTACAATTTTAGGAAGTTAGAGAAAAATCACCCTACTAGGTCACAGCATGTCATTAATGACAAGGCTGTAGGGGAAAGCAAGGGGAATTTAATGAAAAGTCTTGCACATAAAATTAAGGAATTTGGACTTTATCCAGTGGAAAATGGAAAGCTATTAAAATGTTTTTAATCAGGAAAATGACAGGATAATATTTCTATCTTTATAAAGTTATCCTAGTTCTATTAAGGAGAATAAAAAGACATTCAATCTTTGGAAGTGAGTTTGAATAAAATGTTTCTAGAAATGTGAAGAGATAAGGTAAAATTTATCTCAATGAAGGTGACTGAAGTAAGGACTGAAGAATAAAATTCCCAAGAATGGACTGATCTGGGCTCAGATAAGGGAAAGATCTTCTTTCTAGGTCTCCCAAAGATTTGACACAAGGATGTTGGGCAGGCCATATTGAGACAGAGAGGACCATTACTAGAGAGGCATGAGAGGCTAGCACAAGATGCAGGGCAAAGTAACCTCAATTGGCAGGAGAGAGAAAAACTTATCACTCAACAGCTGGTGGTAGAGAAATCACCCACAGTAAATATACCATTAATAATTTTGTATTATTCTACCTTATGCAACTACATTTCTAAAACCAAAATATGCCTTCAGAACATACATCTTTCATTGATAAAGTTGCCCATACTCAAAATTTAAAAAGAGAGACTAGATTTAAACATCACATATTGTACCTCATTTTGAGTATCTTTCTTCTTAGGTATACCACAAGGGCCCTTAGTTTCATATGGCTAAGCGATTCTATTCCCTCAACACCTCTCAAAACTACTCTTTGTCCCTGATTTCAGTTGCTTGGGGCAGAAACTTGTGATTACTTCCTAATTTTCTCCGAAGATTTAATAAAACCCAATAAAATTTTCAGGAAGGGTTTATAGATATCAACACACTGATTCTAAACTTTATCAAGCAAGGCAATGAAATTCTAGTAGCCAAAATGATGCTGAAGACAAAAAAATTGAAGAAGTTACTCTGCCCAATTTCAAGACTTGCTAGTAAACTACTATAAACAAAGTAGTGTGGTAGTAACAAAATGGTATATGTATAGAGCAATGAAACAAAATAATGGGCACAGAGATAGAATCACATACATGTAGTCAACTGATTTTTGACAAAGGATTAAGGGCAACACAATGGAGAAAATATTATCCTTTAAACAAGTGGTGCTGGAACAGCTGGATGACCACATACATAAACAAACAAGCAAACCAACAAACCAATAAATGCATCTTGACACCAACTTTACAACTTATACAAAATTAAGTCTAAATAGATCTAAGGCCTAAATGTAAAACTTAAACTATGCAATGTACAGGGGAAAAGATTATTGATCCATTTGATTTCAGTTTTTTTAAGATTTATAGAAGTTTATTAGAAAGATAGAAATACAGAAAATAGAAATACAGCCCCATGCCATTTTGGCATGGGGGGTGACTTGAAATGAATACACCCCATTTGATTTCACTTTCTATTCCCTCTTCTATGCCTATTATTCTTAGGTTAGCTCTTTTAAGATGGGTTTATGAGTGATTTCGTTCAAAGCACCCCCTCACATTACCCTCAGGTAACATGAAGCTGTAACTGTCTTCTGTATTTCTATCTTTTTAATAAACTTCTTTAAATCTTAAAAAAAAGATGGGCTTATTACTCTTCAATGTCAAATTGTTTTTTCTAAGTTATATACTATGCATCATTTTTGGAGTGAGCATCTTCTAAGAGCAAGATTCTATTTTCCATGTGGTCTTATCTATTGTTTATGGTTTGGATTGATGCTTTCACTTCAGTGATTGCATTCTTTATTTCTTTCAGACTCTAAATTCTTTTTGAAAGACCTGTATTATCTCTACAGTTACATTCCTGATTTGACCTTCTGAAGATCCTTGCAATTCTGTGTTGTCAGGTTTGTTATTGTGGTGTTGTGGGAGTTCATTGCTTCCTTGTTATTTCTTCTTCTCATGATTTTAGAAAGTTGTATCTGTTGCTTTTGATAGGTTTTTCTCAGTCTCTAGGTGTCAGCTGGTATATCCAAGAGCAGAGTATGTTGTGGTCAACAGTAAAGGTTGAGTGAGGAGGGAAGTGAAATTGAAAATGCAAGAATAGGGTAAAGCCACAGATAGGATCAAATAGAATGAGGGTATACATTTGGTAAGGTAGTATATAACAGAGATTAGAGATAGTCAATATGTAATAGTATTCTAGTAACCAATGTAGAATGTTTAATATAGTGATATAAAGTGGATTTAATACAAAACAAAGAAGAGGAAAAAAGAGAGAGAAAGAAGAAAAGAAATGGAGAAAAGAGAGTAGGTATGTACAAGGGAAGAAGCTTGGGAAAGGATTTGGTTAGAGAGCAAACAAATAAGCATACACACAAAAAAACCCACAATAATCACAAAATAATGCAATTCTATAAATATATGAATATTCAGCAGACTGGGCCTCTGCAGACTCTCTGTGCAGATGTTGAGTGCCACTGGCATCTTTCCTGCTGCAAGCTTGGTTCTCTGAGTCTTTCTCAGTCTGTGCATATGACCAGTATCAATGGGGTTGGATCTAGTGTTAATCATAGGTTACCCTCCATGCTTTTTATAGATGTGAAGCCTGAGTTTCTTCCTACCTGTGTAGGGGGCAGGTGCCTCTGGGACCAAACCCAATATATATGCAAGAGTTTCTGTTCTCCACAGCTAGAGCTGGGTTGGTCTGACATCTACCCATTCACCATGATTAGATGGTCTGTCAAGATCTCAGAGATCCTACTAGTTGGATATAGTGTTAAGCACAGGTCTCCCTCCATGCTTTCCACTGATGCAGAGCCTGAGTCTCTTCAAGCCTCACTATGTTCAACAGTTGACTCCATCCCCACCCTTGACAGGTTGAACCACAGAGTCTCAGATCCACCGAGTTTATCACAGCTGTACAAGTCACTGTGGGTGCCATGATGGGCATTCTTCCTCGGGGATAGTGGCTTCACTCATGGTGTTGTTGAGCACTGCTCTGATCTCTAGAGAGTGATGAGTTCAGCTGCCTCTACTGCAAGTCGTAGCTGGTGTTGCACAGGAAGAAGTGATAAAAGATTAGAGTTCCAATGAGCTGCAACCACTTACTTTCTTTCAAGTCATTGCTTGTTTTCTTGTGAGCTTCTGGCATTTGGGTGTAGGGAGGCAAGATGGCACTACTGTGGTGCCTATGGCCACAGCATTGGAGGTGGGCAGGGTTCTTCTCCTGCTCTCTGATAGGTTTCTAGCTTTTATTCCTACTGTCTTTTACTTATCATGCATTTTTTAAAGCTATGGTGTTTGCTTTCTTTTGTAAGAATTATGTTTTTACAGCAATGAAGATCTGGTGTCAGTAGGACTAATATGTGTAGTTTCCCTGGGTAGACTTCTTCCTGGAAGTCTCAAAAGTAATTTTTAAAATATGTCTACCTAAAAACTTGTAATAATGGATTTATTCATTTCATCAGAAGTCTGATTTAAAAAACCAAATGTGAATAAAGACATAGACTTATAAAATGTGGTGTATTCAAGCAATTAATACTTCTCAGTAATTGAAATAAACCAACTACAAATAGATACAATAATGTGGATAAATCTCAAAAATGTGCACATACTGTAAGACCTTAGTTGTATAAAATTTAAATATATGGTGAAAAGAAGTTAAGCAGTAGCTTCCTGGAGCTGGAAGTAAAAGGGGATTGATTACAAAAAAGCAATTTTGAACTTTTTTGGTGAAGTCTACATGCTGTATTCATTTTTCAAAATTCATTTAACCATGCTTTTAAAATGGGTTCACTTTTTGCATTTAAATTATGCCTCAAAGCTGATTTAAAAAAATTAAATTATTTAGAAATTTATTTTGAACTCTCTCAACTAAATGTTCTATTATACCAAATTTTAAACTTCAGCAGATAACCCAAATATTTAGCATTATTTTATCCACATATGTATATATTTTAAAATTTACTATTTGGTAAAGTATACAGCCAACTGCAAACATAAGCTTAGTCATACATGTCATTTCTTTTTTTATTGGATATTAATTTAGAGCATGGTTGTGAGGATCTTTTTAGGTACTGTTTAGAAGAGGTGTTGTAGCCATGGAAAACCAATTATTAGAGTAGGCAATTGTCTTTCACAGTGCATTAGAGAGGGGTTTTTGTAGAAGTGAGCCAGCCTACACCAGTGGTATCCTTTACAGCCAAGGGCTTTTGTATGAAATGCTCGGACTCATTTCTTTCTGTCACCACTCAACGCAAAGCTGCAGGTAAGAGGTGATGAAACCTAACACTCCAGCATTCATGTGAACATTTGTCTGAGGCTGGCAGATTTTCCATTCTGATTGACTTTAGATTTGTGGACCTATAGAACCATCTGATATCTATAATTGCTTTAAAATGTATTTAGAGTTCCTTATTCCTTTCTTTCATTTTCTCTTATTAAAATGATTTTCCTTTAGAAAAAAATGGGTAATTTTCAGAATATAAGGAATTGAAAACAGTCTCATTAGTCTAACAGAATGAATAATTGTAAATGTGAATTTTTATAGCAATTACTGAATAGTATACTAATAGTATAGTAAAGAACCATTTTCAGATCCACAGTTCAAAGCAAACAAACATTTGAATTAGATGTTAAAAAAAAGACTGATTTGATCAACCAGAATTTAAAATTAATCTTTCTCTTTTAACTTCAAGCTAGAGAATAGTGATGATCCATCAGTTTATTAAGTCATTATTGGTCTTTTGGCTGTCCCTCTCTGCTTATATCTCCTTAAAAACATGAAATGTGAATGAAAAAGACATACCACACTCATAATCTCTGTTCCTGGTTTCAACTTAACTACTTTTTCTTCTTAAATAATAATAATGTTTCCACTTTTCAGCTACATAGAGAAACTCCCTATACCACTGACTTCCTTTTTCCATAGTTGTATCCCTGATTTATATTCAGCAGTGGCAAGAAATGGAGGTGATGAAGAGGTTTGTTCAGGGCTAGTGGATCAACTGCATCCAGGTTGAGTTCCCTAGGAAGCAGATTCTGAGACAATGTAATTTTCTATTGAGAAAAGTCCTTCAGAAGGTTTTAGCTAAAAGCCATCAGACCCAATTCCATTAACAACTGGGGACTGAGTCCTTTAGTCTTGAGGGGTGCCCTTCTCCAAGCATTCCTGTATGGAAAGATGGGGTTACTATTTCCTTGTCTGAAGTGGCCATGAGTGCTATTCTGCCCAGATCAATGTGGGAAAGAAAAGGGGTGAGAAGTAGAAGGCTTTTCTCAAACTACTGTTCATGCACAGAGCCGTCTTCTCTTCTTCTCTGGTATTTTGGATTTACTTGGAATACTACCTGTTTATGATAAATTTCTTAATTTTACAGTAGGTCCTGAGAAACAGGTTCTTCCTGCTTTTATCTTTAGCCTTTGAGGCTGGCTTGTGTTATTTTGCAACTATTTCAGTCAACATTCTCACTACTGTGATCCAATAAGCCTAACCACAGAACTTAGAGGAAGGAAGATTTACTTGCTCACAGTTCTGGAGATCTCAGGGGTTCAGTCCATGTCGGGACTGTTTATATCTACATCTATGAAGCATGGTATGTAATGGCAGCAGGAGACAGGGAAAGGGGGGTTCTGCTCTCACATTGCGGAGGCTGAAAGCAAGAGAGAGCAAGGGGAGGAGGGACCATATATAACCTCAAGGTTATACCTCAGGGACCCCTACTCAGCAACCAAGCCCTGCTTCCAACATAGCTGCCTTGTTTTCATGAGGTCTAAACCATTCCAGTGACCTTTCCGGTAATCATAAGATCCTATGACTTTTTTTCTTTTTTTTTTGCAGTATTGGGAATAGAACCCAGGGGCATTCTACCTCTGAGCTACACCCCTATCCCTCTTTTTTTATTCTTTATTTTGAAACAAGGTCTCACTAAGTTGCAGAGGGCCTCACCAAGTAGCTGAGGCTATCCAAGAACTGTGATCCTCCTGTCTCAGCCTCGCAAGTACAGGAACTATAAGTGTTGGCCACCATGCCTGGCTAGGAATTTTTTTCAATCAGATTTGAATGGAATGAGGACACCGCTTCATAGAGTTCAGGAGAAAGAAGGGCAAAGAGAACTTGAGAGATGAGCAAAGTAATGCTGGTACTTGACTTTTTCAAATAATTAAATTAGATGCCTGTGACATTCAGAATTTGGAAAAAAATAAGAGGAAAGAGAACTTCATCTGATTGAAATCCTGAGTAAAAGATTCAAAATCAGTTAAATTATGAAAATTTGACAATCCCATATGTGGGGTTACAAATGTAAAATCATTATAAGATAATTTTGGCAGAGATGGCATAACATTAAAGCAAAATGATATAACAGGAATTTTGATGAAACTTATTAAATTAATCTTCTGTAATGATGGCTTAATTAATGTTCAGGTGAATAAATATTAATTTTGTCACCTATAAAGGAAAGAGTATTTTCTGTATTACAAATGTGCAGTATGACTAATTTGAGAGAGAAGGAGTACATAGCACAGAACATGGAGGGCAAGCCTCTTCAATGTGGTAGGATTGAAATATCATTTCCATGAATTTTGAACAGATTATTTTTAGTATTTTTTCAATCTTAAAACATTTATGATTCATATACTGCCACAGAATAGAATTGTAGCTTGTGCTTCCTAATTTACAGAGAAGACTTTACATAATTTTGCTGATTCTCTGTTTTTAAAAGAGTAATTTTTCCTTTAGGAAATTTTAAGAGAATACATGACCTTCCCCTTATACTGCTTTATTGATTCAATAATCAGGTACTGCTGCTCAGTACCACCCACTCAGTGAGACAGGCCCAACAACAGTGGTTAGAATCCTGTAGTCTTATAACTGACTTCTGTGTGTGTGTGTGTGTGTGTGTGTGTGTGTGTGTGTGTGTGTGTGTGATAGCGTGGGTGTTTACTAAAGACTGAACCCAAGAGTTCTCTACCTCTGAGCTCTACCCCTACCCTACATTTTTTGCAACTACGTCTTACTAAGTTGCTGAGCAGCTTACTAAATTACTGAGGCTGACCTTGAACCTGTGATCTTTTTGTCTCAGCCTCTCATATACTAAGATTACAGGCATGGACTACCATGCCCAGTTTATAACTGAGGTCAAAACTTGAGCAGAGGGGACTCGGGAGTCAAGAGTCACCTTCTCAGGTGAGATCTGGAAGAATTATAAAGTATAACTTTTATCATTTAAGGGCCTGGTCAGGCTAGGCTGCCTTTCCAGTGTCTGCTGCTGACCTAGGCTGACAGTACCACAGCCACTCTCTCTGCTGCAGAATTACTCAAAAGCATATGCCATTTCTCATTGTTTCAGTTTTATTGGCTCAGTAGTTAAGCTAGGACATCTCTCCAGATGGCAGCCAAGCTCCTGTCTAGAGCAAAGCTAGACTGGCCACAGGGGAAGCCTACCTTTTATCTACTTAAGCATATTCTTTTGCTCCAAATAACATCCCACATACTCCAAGTAAATTAGCTTAGTCTGGCAGAGTATGAGACCCAAGGGGGAGAAGTTTAGATTCAGGACGCTGGACAAAACTGATCAGAAAAATGTCTACACCCCCACTACTGCTAATATAACATCCGCAGGCCTTTGGAGGCTAAGTTCTGTGTTTTACTATTTCACACACACTGAGATTTGGGGGTCAAGTAACATTTGATTCTCGTCCACTGTGGGCTTAACCCAAGGAACCTCCCTGCTTAGGAGCTTGTGAGAGATGAGGATGCCCTCAGTTCTGGACTTGGTTTAATAGTCACCCATCTCATTTTTATTCACACTCATTCGAGTCAGTTCATACACAGATCCCCATACACTCAAAGGGTACTAGAAGAAGTTCATTGTCAGCCATGTGCAGTGACACATGCCTCTTATCCCTGTACTTGGGAGGCTGAGGCAGGAGGGGCACAGGTTCGAGGCTAGCCTCAGCAGCTTAGTGAGACCGTGTTTCAAAATAAAAAGGGCCAGGGTATAGCTTGGTAATAGAATGCCTAAGGGTTCAATTCCCAGCACAAAAAAGAAAAAAGTTAAATGTCTATGTTATATTGTACCTCCCCAAAGTGGGAAAGAGGAGAGTGAGAAAGGGGGATGAAAGGGAGGAGGGAGAGAGGGAGAGAAGGAGGGAGGGAAATAGTTTATTCAGCAGCCCTCATTGACATTACAAAATAAACACAAAAAACAAATACTTCCATTTTCTGGCCCTTCTGCCTCTGACTCTCTCCCTCTCGTGGCTTCGTAGCTGTGCCTGGAATGAGTGAGCTCCCCTTTCAGGGCAGTGCCAAGTACCTGTGTGTGGACTTTGTAGGCTTTTTCATTTTAGGGAAATGTTTTCACTCCTGCTTCCACTAACTCCTTGGTTTCTGCCCCTTGTTGTAGAATCTATACTATTCCTCTTTTCTAAGATTTCAAATTCTTACAGATCTTTCAGTGGTCTTTGAAAATGGAGCTTATTTCCCATAGCCTTTTTGACTTCTTCCTATTACTCTCCTTGACATTCTTCTGCCGGCTCCTGGAACATGCTCTGCCCGAACTGCCCTCAGCCAAGCATTCACTCTGTTCTCTTCAATGGGACCATCTTTCTCATCCTATATAATACCTTCATTTTCTCTCTAAGACCTGAAATCATCCTATACCCTTCTCCATCTCTACTCTATTTCATTCTTCTTTTCCAAATTCCTCATTTTCACAGCAAATACTCATGGAGCAGCGAGCCTGCTGAGCACTGCAAGGGGAAGATAAGCGTTGTAAACTGAACTTGAGCAGCTCCTTTCTAGCTTCTCTAAATGAACCCAAAGCAATGTTGCCAGATCCAAACTTTTTTGCCTCTTTCACCCTGAAACTCAACAGCAGACCCAGACGTTCATACCTCTAGTCCATCCTGTCAGCATTAGTTGATCAGTGCTTCCACACAGAAGTCACAGACTCAACAAAAGTCAGGTAGAACTATTCACTGCTACCTCAGACAGAGTCCATTACCATCCAATGGAAGTAATAATGAGAGCAGTGGAGCAGATTTTTTTTTCCAAAGGAGAAATAACAACAAATTATTTCTAAGCTGAGTTTAAAACATACAGATTGAACATTAGACAGGTCTCAGATTTTCTCCCAGGCAAACCCAGAAGCCCCATTCTCACTGGTCTGTCTTATTATTCTTTTCCAGGTATCCCCAAAGCATCCTCCTCCAGGCCTCTGGGGCTCCATGCAGTTTTATGTGGCCTTAGTTCTCTCTCTAGGAAGAAATGCCAACCCCTATGATCTGTTTAACTCTATAATTTCTCCTTGTATCGTTTTCCCTTGGAGTTAATTGTTTCAGGAGTGCTAGAGATTGAAACCTAGGGGCATCCTATACCCCCAGCACCCTTTTTGTTGTTTGTTTTTTTTTATTTGTTTTTAAAACAGGATCTCACTAAGTTGCTGAGGCTGGCCCTAATCTGTAATCTTTCTGTTTAGCCTCCCAAGTGTTTGGATTTACAGGCATGCACCACCATGGCTGCCTTCATAGACTTTTTTTTTTTTTTTTTTTTTGTTAAATCCTAGCAGGCAGCTCCTTTTCTCTTACCACTCCTGGTTGAAAGAGAAAATTACATTGGATGGTAATGAAAGAACACGCTCAGAGTGTCATGCGGCAGAGCATTCTAAACATATTTGACATTTTAGCCTCTTAATATTCATTGTGAGTTACTGTAACCATCTCCACTTGGCAGAGAGGAAAACTATGGCGTTAACAGCTCATATAAAATTGAAGAAATATAGAGTTCTACATGTTGAAAAAGTCTGGTACCCAAGCCTTTACTTGCTCACTCTATGACCTCCCACAGTGACAGTTGCTCTATTTAGTGTCCTGGGATGGGCAGGAGGCAGGGGAAGCTTGTTTCCCCTGAACTTAGATGCTGCCTTCTTAGGAGAGTTATCTCTCTGTGGGCCTGAGAGTGTTGGAGCTCCAGCAGTGGAGATCCGATCCTCAAGTTCTCTTCAAAAAAATTTTTGTTACAAAATACTCATAAAATTTTAGTTATTAAAATTATAAATAAAGCTCCTGCCATAGGCAAGACAAAAATATCACAGGTCTTCAAGCTTGTTAAAAGAAAATAAGCCAGACATGGTGATGCATACCTGTAATCCTAGTACTTGGGAGGCTGAGACAGGAGGATCACAAGGTGTGAGGCCAGCTTGATAAACTTAGCAAGGGGCTGGGCATGGTGGTGCACACTTGTAATCCTAGCATTTGGAAGGTGGAGACCAGAGCATTGCAGACAGCCTCAGCTACTTAGTGAGGCCCTGTACAACTCAGTGAGACTCTGTTTCAAAAATTTTAAAAAAGACTAAAAAATAGGGCTGGGGTGTGGCTCAGAGGTACAATGACCCTTGGTTCTATCCCCAGTACCACAAAAAAGAAAGGAAGAAAGAAAGGAAGGAAGGAAGGAAGGAAGGAAGGAAGGAAGGAAGGAAGGGAAAGAGAAAGTAAGTTAGCACGATCCGGTTGCAAAATAAATAGGGCTGGGAGTGTAGCTCCAACGTAAAAGGCTTCTGGGTTCAATCCCAGTAGAAACAAAGGAAGGAAGAAAAAAATGGGGGGTGAATTCTGAAGAGTCTATTACATCATAGTTTTCTATCTCATCTGTACTTTTTAATTGTATATTTTTATTTATTTTTTATTTGTAATTTTTTTATCAGTGCACTATAGTTTCACATCACAATGTGGATCATGTTGACAATGTCATATATTCACACAGTACTTGGTGACCCCTCTTCCACTTCCCCCTCCTACTCAATACTGAGTGTCCAGGTTAACAATGTTATATTCACATGTATACACATATTCGAATGTAGCTTGTATATTTTAATGGGCTAACTTCTATCTCACCTTTGACTTCTATCCCTATCTCTGTTCATTTGGACACCAAATTGGGAAGATGACGAGAAGGAGAAGGAGGAGGAAGAGGGGGAGAAGGAAGAGGAGGAGGAGGAGGAAATAAGAGACAGGAAAGAAACTAGAGATCCATCTGAATAAGAGTCAATATTCGAGGGGAAATTGTTTTTTAGTGATTCACAATGTATTCTTCCATTTTATACACACCCATATAATTCTTTTCTAAAATGTGCATTAGAATTATACAAAATAGGGTTATGATATATTTATACACATGTATAACAATTTGGTCAATTCATTCCCCCCACCTCCCTCCTCTTAGGCCACATCCTCTGCTCCACTGGTCTCCCTTCCATGTTCACAGAATCCTTTCCTCTCTTTTTCCCTCTAGTTTCTACCTATGAGAGAAAACCCTTGACTTTCTGTTTTACTTCACTTAATATGGTGTTCTCCAGTTCCATCTATTTTCCTGCAAATGCCATAACTGAGTTCTCTCCTAACAGCCCTGTGATTCTATGTAAAAGTCCCCATGGCTTTTTCTGAAAGGCCTGCTGGCCAAGGCCTCTGGTTTCTGGATCTGTCTTGAGGCCTCTGTGCTCTGCTGTGGAGTGTGGTTTATACGCTGCTCACTTGCTTCGCATACACAGGACTCTGCCCTGCTCATTCCAGGGACTCAAAGGCCAGGAAGCCATGTCTTTGCCTCCAAGAAACATTAAAGAACAAGGAAGACAATTCTAGGTGATGTCAGGAAAAAAATCTACAGTATTTCTGGGGAAAAACTTTCAAAGTGACCTTCCCCTATACTGTGGGTGGAAATTCACACCCCAGAGACTTTTATAGTAACTCTCAGGTAATAAAAGTGATTTTCAACATTTTAATCACAGAATGATCTTCTCCCCCAAAATTTAAGCCTTCATTCCAGCCCCGGCTGACTCTGACCTTTAGGTGCTGTCTTGTCTTTCAGCTGCTCCCACCTTGGTCCCCAGGGTGGAAAAGTCACTCCTCCTGCCCTGGCAGCCACACTGCCCTGAGATGTGGCTTTTGCAAAGACCCTGTCCCAAACTCCCTGCTGCTGTTGCAACAGACACTTTCCAGGACTTCTGGACATGTGCACCTTGGATGCACAATGCCAGGAAACTCAACTACTTCACAGGGACAGGAATTTTATCCAGCATGAGATGGGCATTAAACCTCTGCATTGCCAAGTGCAATGTCACATGACTCTGATGATGTGCCTGTCATATCACCTGACTTAAACTAAGGAAGCATCAGTGTCCCTTCTACCCCTCTAGGGCTCTCTCATCTAAGAAATCACCTTCTTAGATGGTGTGTGTGTGAAAGTGCGTGTGTCCATGTGTGTCTTATTGGAGACTGAACCCAGGAGCATTCTACACATTCAAAGTACACATCCAAGCCTTTTATTATTTATCTATTTATTCATTGTGGTACTGGGGAATGAACTCAGGGACATTCTGTCTCTGATCTACAGTCCCAGCCCTTTTATTTTTATTTTGAAACAAGGCCTCTCTAGGTTGCTGAGAGTCTCACTACATTGCTGAGATTGGCCTGGAACCTTTGATCCTCCTGTTTTAGCCTTTGAAATATTGGGATTACAAGTGTGTACCTCCATGCCCAAACCAAATGTTCTTTCTTCAAATTTTTTATTGGTGAATTGTACTCATACATCTTAGTGGAGTACAGGATGATATAGGCATACATGCACACATCACCCAATGAACCCTTACTCAATTCCTGCCCCATTTCCTATCCCCTCCCTCCTTCTCATGTTTGGCTTAGTGATTGACTTTGATATGTTTGTTAATGTACACCATGTGCATTAGGGAATTTCTCTCTTCCCCTTTCCATCCCCCTCAGTTAGGTTGTCTTATTTGCTCATCTATTGTACGTCCTTCTTCATCTAGAGTTTCTCCTAAGACCAATTTTATCTCCTGAATGTTCTTTTAATATCTGCTCTCAACTTTTTTCATCTCCCTCTCGTGGATAAGAGGTTTGTAGAATGGTAAAATCAAGTCTGGATTAGAAAATCCATAGCTATTCTATCTGATGACTCCAGTTGAAACTTCCTGTTTTCTATTCAGTTACAGAATGAGAAATAATTTCTGTCTCAAAAAGAGGAACCAGTCACAGGTGAAAAATGATACTCTTGAATCTATCCCAGGGGCTGGATACTCAGCAACTGTGTCCTCTACAGGGCTAGAACACAGGGCTCAGTGCCCCCCAGCAGAGGGGTGTGTGGGCAGGCAAATGCACCCGTCTTCTCTGGGATAGAGCAGTGTCATTATATCCCCTGCTGCAGGGACAGAGTGACTGGAGACAGCTCTATTGTTCGTAGTAAGTATCAACCTACACTGCTGCTCTGCCACAGAGCCTTCAGGACGGGACTTAGAGCAGCACACATACCTGTGGCTTCTCATAGAAAAGGAGCAGAAGGTGTTTTATTTTCTAGAAGTACTTCTCTAAGAGAATTCTGACTGCAAGAAAATTCTGGAGACCTAGAACCTATATGTGACAAGACCACTTCAGAAGTTAAACATTGAAGACTGAAATGACAGGGCTGGGAACAACAATAAATGAATTTACATTTTATTATTTGCATTAAGCCTGAAAATCTTCCTTAGCATATTTTCTATTTTGCACTCAACATCCTCTAAAAATGAAAAAAAAATCTATTTTAAGGTGAGAAAATATATCTTATTTATTCAATATTAGCAAGTACACTTGAAAGAAGAAAAAATCAACTGTGTGACAAGGCCTTCAAAACTCTTCTGAACAAATACAGAAATATACTTGGAGGCAGAATATTTGAATTAATGACTTCTATTGTAAAATTTCTTCTAAAATAGATATTGTGATAGACAATTTTATTGTGGAAATTGCCTGAAAATAACTGAGGTTGACATAAAGATATGACAACCATTGATAAACTTAATTAGTTTTTAACGTTATAAGGCTTTTTTTCTTCTAACTTTTATTAACTTAAGCCTTCATCTTTGTACATTTTTAAGTAAATAATTTGTATGTGAAGAAATTGATTTGCAAATTAAGGTGAGGTTTATAAATATTTAAATATAGTTTCATGACAAAATCCAAGCTGAATTATACTCAACATCTGAATCAAGGTGTTGGAGTACTTTCCTTTTTCAACTGTTGGAAAGTAACATTATTGAGAGCTGGATAAAAGCACCCAAGACCAAATATGTATAAATCTCTTCCTAATCAGGACAATAGAGTAGTAATAATACTTGTCTTTTAAGTTTCTCTTGCTTTCTTTCCCTGATTAGACAGAAATTAGAATCTTTTTGCTATTCAAGATGCTTTCCTATTTTATTGTTAGAAAATCCATCATAATTTTCTTCATAATGGAATGAACAAAAGCAGTAACTTTGTATTTTTCTTAAAGTTCTGTGCTGATTTCAGACACTGGTACTTTGCTTTAGAGGTATGTAAATTTGTCTTTTCAACTTATTTAACATTTTTCTCTTCGCTGACTTATTTGGGGAAGAAATCAACATGCCAAGGCAAATGTAAAGAGAGAAAGAGTGCAAGAAGAAAAGAACACTGGAAAGTAATTATGCAGTTTTTAAGACATGAGTACTGGAACCCAATTTAAAATATAGTAATAAACTGGGGTTGGTGGCTCATGCTTGTAATCCCAGCATTTGGAGGCTGAGACAGGAGGATCCGGGTTTGCCGCCAACCTCAGCTACTTAGTAAGGCCCTCTGCAACTCAGTGAGACCAAAATGTTTCAAAATAAATAATAAAAAATAGGGCTGAGGGTGTAGCTCAGAGGTAGTATGCCCCTGCGTTCCAACCCAGTACCACAAATAATATAGTAATAAATTCACTAATAATAATAATAATCAATCATAATAAAGACACTAGATAGATAGTAACTGCCACATAGAAACTTGGAACCCAAGCACTCAAGGACTAATGAACTCCAGTGACCATCTCTCTAAAGATGCATTTATCCAACTCTTCTGCACCTTGGCCACACCTCTTTTTCTTTTATGTAAATCAGGTGGCAAGTTCAGAAAATAGTGACCTGCCTAGTGACCAAGTTCATATCAGAACACTGGTTTATTTTCTTTCCTCCATTTCCCACCCATTTCCCACCTACACAAAATAAGCATCCAGTGTTCCATAAGTCAGAGGGGATTGTTGAGTTTATTTGTACATTTCTTTTTGGCAGACTATATACTTCAAAGAAGCAGAAACATTAAAAACTTGACCAATAACTGTAGAGAAAATCATTTTATTCATCTAACCTTTATCTTATAGTTGGTCCAAGAATCTAGATTATAATTTTGACACTTCTCTGAGCTACTAGTAAAATATTACCTTCACTTTGAGTGCTCTTTCTATACCTTCTAACTCTACTTGCCAAAGTATTACCTTCAACTCTCAAATAAGTATAACATTTGGACACTACATCTGTTCTCTACCATTATACCTTTCACAGGTCCTCATAATAACAATTATTTACATATATTGCAATGATTAGTTTGTAGGTCTATATTAAATATGATAACCTTGGTCATTTGTACTTCAGTCCCTAACACAATGACTATAGTAATATTTGTAGGTGGTATAGGGAAATTTCTCTCTTCTCTTCTGAGTCCTTAGCTTGGATATCCCCCTGTAACAAAAACATGTTAATAAGAGAAAAATAAGCAAAAGCTTATTAAAATGTATACATTTATATGCATTGGAGCTACTCAAAGAAATAAGTAAATTTCAAACAGGTGTGTTATGGTTTGAATATGTGCCCCAAAAGCATGTATTGGAAGCTTAGTCCCCAGTGAAACAGTGTTGGGAGGTAGAACTTAATTGGCTGTGTTTAAATCAACAGGGCTCCACCCTCATGAATGGATTACAAACAATTATATAATGAATTTAGGCTGTTATATTTCATTTCTTGCTTTTGCGTGCTCTCTCACCATGTGATAACCTCCCACAATATCAAGGCACAGCAAGAAGGCCCTCATCAGACAAAGACCCCTGGCCTCAGATACCCCAGCCTCCAGAACTGGTAAAGATGAATTTTTGTTTATTACAAATTGCTCAGTATCAGGTATTCTATTATAGTAGCACAAAGCAAGCTAAGACAGTGAGTTAGAATTCAGAATTCATTGTTGTCACCCACTGAATCAAAGAAGGATGTCAAGAAGAATAGAGGGGGTAACAAGGTCAAGTTAGAAACAGGAGAACAAGGTGTGTTGTGCACAATTGAGTCTTCCTCATAAAAGATTCTTGTGACTTATTCATTTTTCTCTTGGTATAGAAAGGGAAATATCTTTAAAGGTAGAGACTTCTGAGGATTTACAAATGTAAATTTTCCTCACAAAAGGATAACTTCTACTGTGTTTTCAGAGCTTTTCCTTTGCTGATTCTCAAGAAAAAATCATCTCAAAATAATCCTTATGCCAAAGAAGCATATTTTGGGGCAGCACAATCTTATCTCCTATGTATTCAAGAGCCAATGAATGAGTGATGATGGAAAGAAAATGACTGTATGTCCCCAGGCTACATAGTCCAAGGAGAAGTGACGGCCAAGACCACAGGCATTGGATTCCAAACCTCCCCTAGCAGAGTTAGTAAGACCTCCAGAGTCCACACAGGCTCTCCTTACCCTATCAGAGTTCTGCCTTGCTCACTTGTTTCTTTCAATGCCATGGAACTTACCCTGATTCCATAGCTATCTCCACTATTACCTCCATTATGTGTCATCTCAGTCTTTATCTGCCACCATGGACAGTACTTCCCCAATGTGCCTTGGCCACTGGCTGCCCTAAAGCACTGTTTCTAGATAAGGAGCAACTTTGTCTCCAAGGAAGACATTTGTCTATGTCTAGAGACATTTTTGTTGTTATAAATGGGGTATGGGATGCTACTAGCATCAAGTCGGTAGGCCAGGGATGCTACTAAACATGCTACAGTGCATGGGTCTGCCCTTAACAGTTATATTGCTAAAAGTATCAACAGGCTGAGGCTGAGCAGCTGTGAGCCAAAGGAAAAGAGCATCTTTTTCATTGGCACTGAAACATTTTAATGTTTAGTTTCCCGAAGACAGTTTGATTCTTGTTCTACTGCATCCTCAGCCTTTTTTCTTTCTTGCATAAAAGGTGAAATACCATTCCTCAGTTCTGAGTTGTAGAATATTCATTATATATCTTCAAATATATGGTTAAATAGGACTCTTCCTAGTGGCCCTAAATATTGTTCTGAACAGGAACTCAAACACTTCTAATATTTTAAACACTGGGCCAAGACAAGCATGGTGGTACAGACCTGTAATTCCAGTACTTGAGAGGGTAAAGGGGGGCTTCAGATAAGTCAGACCTCCAAGGCTCAAAAAAATCTGCCCAGAGCAGAGGAGTTCTCAGTTGCATATGTCTTGCTGTTATCACAGTGAAAGGACCCCAGAAGGAGATTCACCTTAGGTTCTACATTCTGTGTCACATGATTCACTGGGCTCAAGCACCAAAGGGCCTCTTTCTAGGAGGCCATTGGGCAAAGCTTGGGCCGTTTCAGCAAGTCCACCCTATTGCAGGCTGTTGCATTCCCAGCATTCTACAGAGATAAGTGAGAATGCAGAGAGATCTGAGGTAGTCCAAGACCATACAGAACTATTCTACAGACATTAATACTGATACTAATATCAATATCTCATGCTGGAGGAAAATGGGGATAGGATGAGGGTAAAATAAGAAACCATAGATAATTTATGGTGAGATAACATTGGAGAAACTAGTCCCTACTAAGGCAGAGGAAGATGGAAAAGTTAACAGTAAGTTTGTTGACTCATCAGTGTGGACCAGAACAAGGCCATATCAGTTATCTTGAGATGGCTTGAAAAGACAGAATTTCTCTCTTCTGAAGATTATAGTCTCAAAATTTTCAAGACTTAGCTTTACAAGCTTTACAACCCCCACCCTGATGCATTCTTCCTGCTTACGAGAAGGAAAAAAAAAACAAACCTTTTTTGATGCCCAAGATTCTCTTATGTAAAGGGCAAAAACTTGTATTTCCTAATTAGTAATTTTTTGTGGTACTGGGGATGGTACCCAGGGGCAGTCTACCTCTGAGCTACACCTCAGCCCCATTTTTTATTCCTTATTTTGAGACAGTGTCTCACTGAGTTGCAAAGGGCCTAAGTATTAGCTGAGCCTGGCCACAAACCATGATCCTGTCTCAACCTCCCAAATGCTGGGATAACATGTGTGTGCCACCATGTCTGGCTTCCTAATTAGTAATTTTAAAACATACACACACATATGCGTGCACACACACATGCACACACACACGTGTTATTTTCAAAAATTTTCATGAAAATCAAAGTCTCTAGTTTAAATGCAGTCATTCAACCAAATATAAATGATTATAATACCTTTCCATTTCAAGTGTTTTGTACCATATAAAGCAATTTTGTATTCATTATTTCATTTAATTTTCTCAACATCCCTGTAATTTCTTCCTAATCTTAAACAGTAGGAAACTGAGGCTCACAGTGGTTAGCTAATTAACTCTACTTGAGCTGCAAGCAAAGTATTCTCACTCTTCCATACTTAATGCTGATAAACCAGACTTTCCCAATGAATATGGAACTTTAAGAAACATAATATCTATTAATTATTGATTGTCTGTTGTGAGTTGGACACAATAGATACAATGGTGAAGCACGTTCATAGATTTAGGAGTCCAATGGGAGATTTAGGCACATTAGCTTTTAATATTTCTATCATGTAGTGAGATACTGACATGGGGCAGCCTGAGTATTGGGAAAACACAGAGGAGAGGCACATATTCTACTCCTGGTGAGAAGATCATGGTTTCAAGGAAAGATTCCTGCAGGAAATGATGATTAAATCTAGTCCTGAGGGATTAATGGGAGGTAGTCAGGTGATGAGGGAAAGAGAAGCATTGTAGACAGGAATCAACATAGAGAACTCCAGAAGCAAAAGTCATGTGCTGGTCTTGAACTGCAGATAGTTCAACAAGGCTGAAACAAAAGCTTGAAACCATTGTTTTGGGTAGCTACCCAGAAGTGGTATTGCTGGATCATATGCTAAGTTCATTCCCATTCTTCTGAGGATCCTCTATTTTCATTTCCAAAGTGGTTGCACTAATTTGCAATCTCACTAACAATGTATTAGAGTTCCCACCTCTCCACATCCTCACTAGCATTTGTTGTTCTTTGTGTTTTGAATGATTTCCATTCTAGTTGGAGTTAGGCAAAATCTCAGGGTAGTTTTGATTTGCATCTCTCTGATTGCTAATGTTGAGCATTTTATATACATTTATTGCCCATTTGATTTTTTTCTTTTGTGAAGTGTCTAATGCATGCATATATATGTTCATATCTCCATAATTCACCATTGCCAATCAGCCAAGATGTCCATCAACAGATGAATGGATTACAAAATTATGGGATATATACATAATGAAACTTTACTCAGCCATAAAAAAGAACAAAATTATGTCATTTACAGGGAAATGGATGGAACAAAAATAAGAAATCAGATTCTCTCCCTAATATGAGGAAGCTAGGGAGAAAATAGGTCATAGGAGAATCTCTAGATAAAGAAGGAAAAACTATAGATGAGCAAGTAAGGTCACATAACTGAAGGAAATAGAAAGGGGAAAGAGGGAAGTTCCATAAGGTACAGAATGTACGTTAACAAACATATCAATGCCAATCACTAAGCCAAACATGAGAAGAAGGGAGAGGGGAGGGAATGGGTGGGAAATGGGTAAGGATTTATTCAGTGGTGGATGCATGTATGCCTCTACCATCTTGTATTTCATTAAGATGTATTTACAATGCACCAATAAAAAATAAAGAAAAGGGAATGTTTTTGGAAATGAAGTGGATTTCCATATTCACTTAGTGGCAAATTGGAAGATAATTTAATTTCCAGAAATAAGGAAGATTTATCAAAACACTGAACAGTATCACTCTTTTGATGTTACTGTTAAGAAAACAAGGCAGAGCTGATTTTCTGGGAGGTGACAGGAGGGGAAAGAGGGCTGGGTATCAGTGGAGGGAATCACAATAATTGAAGTCTTGTTCTCATTATACCGGAGTGGTACCTCTTCATATATTTATTCTATAATCAATTGGTTCATAATTAATGTAAACTCCAGGTCAACTAAAAATAAAATATTTATAAAGAATTCTGAAGGCCTGGCATCATGCAAATACAAGAAAAATCACAATGCCCAGTAAAACCTTGGGAAGTTTGTTGCACAAAAGAAAGCATGAAACTACAGAATAGGGTTTAACTTGAAACAGAATAAAGGTTAAATGGTTCTGGGACTTGGAAACTACGCTTAAAGAATTTGAAAATTACCTTGGGAACTGTAGGCTGCCTTTGAAATGCTTTAAGTAGTGGAGAAAAATAATTAGGCTTGCACTTAAGAAAGATTATGTGGTATGCCTTTTGGAGAATGGATTTGATTCACAGACCTATCTGGAAACAAAACACATTTGAAATAAACTTCACATGAACTCTTTGTGAGTTGATAGATTGATTTTAACTTGGTCTCCAGGGACAAACTGGAAAATCAGTCCAGGACCTGGCCACAGATAAAAAAAAAAAAGGACCCCATTCTTGTGCTACATAATTTTTTCACTTGTGAAAAGCATGCGCTTCTCAGGCTGTAGTTCCATTCCCTGTTATCATTGTAGGACAAATGAGAACTTAAGCTTTGCCTCAATGGGTTGAAAAAGGATGAAAAGGTCAAGAAGTAAAGACAGTGTAAACAAGTCTTTCAATTGATAGGATCAGTTGAGAGAAAACCTCTACAAAAAAGAAAGAACAAAGTTATTAGACCCAAAGTCCTTTTCATTTACAGTGTTAGTGGTTAGTAGGAGGACTCTAAAGAGGTTCATCGTTTTGGTTTTCAGGGAATCCCAGAGGGACTCAGGAGGACATAACGATAAGCATGGAAAGGGGAATCAGAGGACAAGAAAGAAGAAGGTGATGCGGATGGAAAAAATAAAAGCATATCTTTAGGAGTTGTGTTTTTTAGTGGTGATAAAAATTTGAAAGGCATGGATAGGAATAACTGTCTTGTAGAACCCTAATGAGCTGCCTCGAAGGAACAGTCCTCATCTCAGTTAATATTTTCACTGCTTTAGTATAATATAACTGACCACACAATTCAGAGGAAGCAAGATATATTTGCTCACATTTTTTGGAAATATCAGAGTTTCAGTCCATGTCAGGCCTGGTTACATCTATGGAGCCCAGGGCATGAGAGAGAGACAGAGAGTGCAATGGCTCTGCTCTCACATCATGGAGGCTGGAAACTACAGAGAAGAAGAAACCAAGGGGATTCAGAGACCACAGCATAGTTCCTAAGGCCATACCCCAAGTGACATACTTTTTCTGCCCACGCCCCACCTGCCTAGGTTACCACCTAATAAGCCCATCACAATGCATTTCCACACTGATGAGAGAGATTATAGTCCTCTTAGCTTAATTATATCAACCCTGAACATTAATACATAAGCCCTTCGGGGACATTCTATATCCAACCATTACGGTGTTTCAACATATTGGTGTACTGATGCACCAAGCTGGTAGTGGAGCACTGCTTAGATCTTAGATGTGTCAGTAGTTAAATAGGTATTCAGGAATTGTTAGACAGAAGAAGGGAGATGTAATATATGATACTGGGAAGATTATTTGCACTTCCCAGGTACATAACTTTTTTTTTTTTTTTTTTTTTGGTGGTACTGGGGTTCCTGGAAGCCCTTCTACCTCGGGGCTACACTCCCAGACCTATTTTTACATTTTCATTTTGGAAACAGGGTCTCCTAAGCCAGCGCGCGGCTGGCTTCGAACCTGCGCGATCCTCCTGTCTCCGCCTCCCAAGCGCGGGGATTACAAGCGTGCGCCACCACGCCCGGCGGTACATAACTTTTTTATGTTTAAAAAAGTAGCTTTAATTCAGAGAACCAATATTGACATTTTTTCTTCAAAAGTTTTAAGAGGTACCTAACACTTTTGCCTTAATAGTATACTTTTCATTGTTATGACTAACCAATTAAAGTACTATTCAGAGTAAAAGTTATGATAACTGATTTTTTTTCAACTATACAAAGTTAATACATATATTTTTTGCGGGTCTGGGATGGAACCCAGGGTCATTTGACCTCCAAGCTACACCCCCTGCCCTATTTTTTATTCTTTATTTTGAAACAGGGTCTAAGTTGCGGAGGGCCTCACTAAGTAGCTGAGGCTGTCCGTGAACTGCGCATCCTCCAATCTCAGCCTCCCAAATGCTGTGATTACAAGCGTGCACCACCATGCCCAGCTCAAAGTTAATATTTTGTTTTTATTTTTTTAATTTATTTTTATCAGTGCATTGTAATTATACATCACATTGGAATACAAGACTGGAGAGGATATACAAGCACACATCATCCAATTAACCCTCATCCAGTCCCCATCCCATTCCGTCCCCCTCCCTCGATTTCATGCTTATTTGGTGATTAACTTTGATACATATGTTTATGTACCTCCTGCTTTTTAAAGAGGCTCCATCCTCCCCTATTCCATACCCTCTGATTGGTCACCTTAATTGATTCACTATAGGGCCCTTTCCATAACTCAACCACTTCCTGTTGCCCCTTTCCTCCTAGTTATTGCTGATTAGGGGAAGCATCTGGTTTTAATTTTCTGCGATATTTCTCTGTGCATGCTGCATTGAAAATACCGATCCCACTCGTGACGGCCCCAGTTGTAGCCTGGCTACCCGGTGGACTGATCCAGACCTTGCTGGCTCAAGCAGCGGCCTTGCCTCATGGGAGGCCCTGATTCTGGTCTCGCTGGACCTGACACTGGCCTAACCCCTCTGGCTCTGATCCCGGCCTCGGAGGCCCCAGCACTGGCCTTCCTCCCGGCAGGCTCCAATGCCAGCCGATGGCCCCGGCATCGGCCTAACCCCTTGGCAGGCTCCGATCCCGGCCTCTGAGACTCCGGCACCGGCCTTGCCTCACAGCAAGCTCTGATCCTGGCCTCATTGGCCCCAGCACCGGCCTAACCCCTCGACAGGCTCTGATCCCAGCCTCGGAGGCCTCAATAGTGGCCTTGCCTCACGGAAGGCTCTGATGCCGGCCGCTGGACTAACCCCTCGGCAGGCTCCGATCCCAGCCTCGGAGACCCCAGCACCGGCCTTGTCTCACGGCAGGCACTGATCCCGGCCTTGCTAGCTCCAGCACTGGCCTAACCCCTCAGCAGGCTCCGATCCTGGCCTCAAAGGCCTCAATAGTGGCCTTGCCTCACGGAAGGCTCCGATGCTGGCCGCTTCCCCGTCACTGGCCTAAACCCTCAGCAGGCTCTGATCCCGGCCTCGAAGGTCCCAGCACCGGCCTTGCCTCACAGCAGGCTCCGATCTCGGCCACACTGGCCCTGGCACCAGCCTGACCCCTTGGCAGGCTCCGATCCCGGCCTTGGATGCCTCAATAGCGGCCTTGCCTCATGGAAGGCTCCGATGCCGGCCGCTGGCCCCGGCACCAGCCTAACCCCTCAGCAAGCTCTGATCCCGGCCTTGGAGGCCCCAGCACTGGCCTTGCCTCATGGCTGGCTCTGATCCCAGCCATGCTGGCCCCAGCACTGGCCTTGCATCATGGTAAGCTCTGATCCTGGCCTTGCTGGCCCTGGTACCGGCCTAACCCCTTGGCAGGCTCCAATCCCAGCCTCAGAGGCCCTAGTACCAGCCTTGCCTCATGTTATGATCCGATTCCGGCTTCCCTGGCCCCAGCACCGGCCTAACCACTCGGCAGGCTCCGATACCGGCCTCGGAGGCTCCAGCACCAGCCTTGCCTCACGACAGGCTCCAATCCCAGCTTTGCTGTGTCCGTCGCCGGCCTCACCCCTTGGCAGGCTCTAATCCGAGCACCCTCTTCTCCCAACCATTTGTCCCATGTTCTCAAGGGTGCATGGTGGTAGCATTCTGCCTCTGGTGTCATTACTTCAAAAGTTCCAGGTGTTATGTATCAGATCTCTGCTTCCCCTGAGTACTGGCCACTGCCATTGCCACTGTCTCGACTTCAAATCTTTCCCAAGCTCTTTTTACACTCTGAATGTTGTCCAGTGTTCCTAAGCATGCGCGATGGTAGCATTCAACCTTTGGTGTAATTTCTCCAAAAATAAAAAATAAAAAATAAGGTTGGTAGGCTCTGATTTCTGCTTCTCTTGTATACAAGTCTCCACCGCCAATGTGGAGACCGATTTCAGCACCGCCTTTCTCCTTGGTCTCCACTAAAGTCTCTCTCCTTACAGGTGATGTCCAAGATTCTTAACAATGTAGAGAAGAAGCAGTCCTCCTTAGCGGAGAATTTTTCCAATAATTCCAGTTCATTTGGATAAGTTTGTCTGCATCTCCAGTATCCTGGCATCCGCCACGGCCTCCTTGACCCCTCCCCATATTTTCCTTTTTCCTTTTTCTTTTCCTTTTTTACAGGGTCCTTCCAGGTGGGAAAGGTGTCGCCTAGGGGTGCCCTGCCAGCGCCTGCCCACCCACCCAGGGTCGGGGCCAGAGGCCCAGACCACAGGGTCCTTCTGGGTGGGGAGTGGGTCACCTAGGGGTGCCCCGCCAGCGCCTGCCCACCCGCCTTGGGTCGGGGCCAGAGGCCCGGACCACAGTGTCCTTCCAGGCGGGGAAGGGGTCGCCGAAGGGTGCCCTGCCAGCGCCTGCCCACCCGCCCAGGGTCAGGGCCAGAGGCCCGTACCACAGGGTCCTTCCGGGTGGAAAGGGGGTCATCTAGGGGTGCCCCACCAGCGCCTGCCCACCCGCCCAGGGTCAGGGCCAGAGGCCCGGACCACAGGTACATAACTTTTTTTTTAAGAGTAAGAACTCATGTTTCTATTTCTTGAGATAAATATTTCCAGAAGAAGCAGAGAATTTAAAAAAAAAATCAACAAATGCTGAGGTTTAATTTGGATTAAAACTGATACAGAGCTTTTTAAAACGTGATATCTTGTACACCTTAATCTTTGCTCTTAATCCAACTGAGATATACATTAATAATATGAGAACTGTTCAAAACCTTTGTAATTTAAAATTTTCAAAACATCAAACCAAATGGCTCAAAAGCTAAGAGGAAAGTGTAAGAAATTACAAAATACTTAGAACAGAGAGATAATGAAAAACTTCATATTAAAACTTTTGAACTGTAGCTAAATCAATATTAAAGAAAATTTATAATCTTATAAACCTATATTTGAAAAGTAGAAAGGGTGAAAGCCAACAAGCTAAGAACACTACTTGAGAATTTAGAAAAATATCAACTGAAACAGATAGAATTAAATACAAACTAAAATACAAATAATGGGGAGAGGGAGAATTAAGGTAAAGTAGAAAAGACTGAAAAAAGCAAAGTTGATTATGTTGAAGACATTAATAAAGTTGAAAAACCTCAGACAAAACTGATTAAGAGAGAAATATACATATAAATAAAATGGCAAGTTCTAACAATTTAATAAAGATATAAAAATAAGTTATGTTTTAATGTCACAGACTAAAAGATAAAATTGACATACTTTTAGAAAATATGAATTTCAAATAGTGACTCACTATTAAATAGAAAAACATAAATTGTTATTGTAACATTGAAGTAAATTAATCATTTAAAAATTACCTTAAAATTTTACTATTGTTTCAAATTTTCAAGAAAAAATAAGTCTAATTTATGCAAAGTTTGAGATGAGGAAAAAATATATTCTACCATACCTTTTATGAGGTTGGCATTACTTGATAGTTATTTATAAACTCTATGGAAAAAGATAAAACACAGACCATTTTCACCTATAGACATAAACACAAGAGTCCTAACAAAATATTAGGAAACTAAATCTAGATAAAGTTTGTATTAAATAAAATGTAATGGATCATGCTTAACCTGAGTTCATCCTGGTAATGCAAGATTGGTTCTATACTAGAAAAAATTCATGCCATTTGCAGGAAAATGAATGGAACTCAAGAATGTCATACTAAGCAAGAACAGTCTCAAAAAACAGGTAGATGCATCTTGTCTTATATATGAAAGAGAGATATTCAGAAATAAGGGAAACATTAGATAGATGGCAGAGACTCAAGGAGAGTGACTGAGGCAGATTTGAGAAGGGAGACAAAGCCATTAAGAGAGTAATAGTTGAAATAATGCTGTGATTGTATACAAAACTACCAATTCCAATATCACAGACATGAGCAGGGATGGAGAGGAAGCCAGTCGGGAGGGCACCAAGAGCTGTGTGTATACACTTGTTTGACATTCTATATTCCACTATGATGTAAAATTACAATACACCAAATAAAAATAAATAAATAATACAGAATATGTTAATTAATTTAACTATATTGACAAATTTAAGAGGAAAATTATATGCACCTAGATGATATGTCTCTCAAGTGGAAAGTACAATTTCTAAAATAAAGTTGCTTGCTCTGGATTTTCTTTTTACTTTTCCATGGTTTGATCATGCTGGTGATACAGAGAGAAGGGAAGCCACATAATGAAAGAAACTTGGATTTTAGAGTTGTCTTTTGGGGCTGAGCTGCTGGACCAGCCTGGACTGCTCATCCATAACTAAGCAAAAAAGAGAAAATCTATGGAAAACAAATGAAACCTTGTCTTTCTTTTCCTCAATTGCATATAGAGATATGGAAGAACAATAGAAAGGAAATAAGCTTTGGAAACAGGCAGACAAGCATTGTAATTCAAGGTCTATCACATGCTTAGGGTCATACTTCTGGTATATTAGAGGCTCTGTTTCAGCAGAAATAATGTAGTAAAATGCCTCTCATCCAAAATGTACATATCCTTTCCAGAAGATAAATAGCAAAAAGAGGGAATCAATGCTGCTTTGGGGAATAAATTTAGAGGTATTGTGAAGCTCTAGTTTTTATTTTCTGAAATGTTGCCAAATAAAAAATAGGACATCCAATTCAATTTGAAATGTATATAAACAATGAATAATTTCTTGTGTAAACATGCCCTAAACATTGCATGGGACACTGCTATATTCTGAAAGACATATTTTATTTGAAAGTTAAACTTAAATGAGAATGACTGTTTTGTTGTTGTCTTGTTTTTTCTAAATCCATCAATGCTGTGCAAAGAAGAGAAAGTAAATTCCTTTCAACTGGCTTGAGCCTGAACTGAGGAAATACATGTAGTAAAAAATGAGCCCCTCAAAGCACAGGACCTGGTGGGGGATCACTTTTCTAGCACCTGCCAACGTGAAAATGATTAGGTCTCACCAAACGCACAGGGCTACGACTCAACAGTTTCATTCATGATTTTATGAGTTTGGTGACAGTGATGCACAGATACGTAACCAGAAAGCTAGCACACAAGCTTAGCAAAACTGGAAGACAGGAAGTTTTCAAAACGCCTCCATCTCTTTGAACACTCTTCATTTGATCAGGTAGAGGGTAGGTGAAGAAAAATTTGTAAATATTTGTACTGGGTAGCATCAAACATTTGTGTTTCTGGTGTCATTCAGAGGGAGGATGTGAGTGCAGGTAGAATATCTATAACAGTAGGTTGTTTTGAGAATTAAGATGGCATGTATACACTTGTAGAGACTCAGCCTCTAATGTTAGTTCTAGTTCTTCCTTCTCTGTCTCCAGACCTTCCGCTCCCTGCTATCACTATCTACAGCTCACAATGCCCTCAAGTTGGCTTGGAGCCTCTACTTCAACACCCTCACATTTCTTCAGGAGTCTGACGAAGGCAACTGCTGAGATCCTCTATTCTAGGCAACCAAAATGATACTGCTTCTTTAGCAGATATGTCTTTATATCTCACTGGTATATGTCATGAACTTGGCTGTATGGGGTGAAATATAATGAACAAGACAAATAGACCACTATAATAAAAAAAAAACATAGCCTTCCCATTGCCTACTTAAGAACTTGAAGTCCATTTTAATGCAGATATATAAGCCTCCAAAAACTGACCTCAAATAACAAGGATGCTGGTCATGGTAAGGACAGTAACTGATGATACTCTTAATAGGTTTTCTCTTGTAGGGGCTTCTGCATTATATCTATTTAACCTATAATAAATGAATTTACATAACTCAAATGAATAAAATGCAAATGGAAGTAAACCAGGCATCAGTAGTGAACAAATGGGCAGAAATTTCAAGAGGAGGCATGGGGCCCTTACACAGATCCTAGAACCGGATGTCAACTCCACTGACAATTAAAGCAAGACAACATGGGAGAGCTGACCGAGAACAGCAATGCTTCCCAAGGTTGTTCATAGCAGGACCTTTTCTTTCTTTCCTTTTCTTTTCTTTTCTTTTCTTTTCTTTTCTTTTCTATTTTTTGTAGTATTGGGGAGTAAGCCCAGGGGCACTCTCCCACTGAGCTACACTCCCAGCTCTATTGTTTTACTCAGGCTGGCCTTGAATTTGCAATTTTCCTGCCTCAGCCCCTTAAGTACCTGGGATTATAGGTGTAAGCCATAGCACTCAACTCAGAATCTCTTTATATTCATGAATATTATTAAGGACTTTCAAAGTTTTGCTTATGTAGTAAACTAAGTTAAAATTGAAAAAATTTTAAAACTTGTATAAAACAAGAATAAGCCAGGTGTGGTAACAAACACTTGTAATCCTAATATTTGGGAGGCTAAGTCAGGAGGATTACAGGTTTGAGGACAGACTCAGCAAGAAGTAAGACTCTCATCATCCTAGTGAGACCTTGTTTCAAAGTAAAATAAAAAAGGGATGAGGTGTAGCTTGGAAGTATAATGCCCCTGGGTTCAGTTTTCAGTACCACAAAAATAATAAATAAATAAATAAATAAATAAATAAATAAATAAATAAATCTAGGAATAATAAACACATATTCACATAAAAAATGGGTCTTTATGAAGTCATAACTAGATATACCATGTCTCCCCCAAAAAAAGAAAAATTAGGAGACACTGCTGAAAAAAAAATTATTATTGGTGCATTCCAATCATGCATGGTGGTGAACTTCAATGTGATAGAGACATACATACACACAGTACTCCCTGAAGCCTCCCTCAGGTCCCACCCCATTCCCTCACTCTCCCTATGCATGACAATGTAATTGGCATTGATAAATTTGCAAATAATAAATGTCATAGTAGAAAATAGATTCTGATATCTATTTCTGTAGATCACACTGGAGAACTCCACTGTGTACTTGTGAGAAAAGGAGAGGTAAAAAGGCACAGAGCATCTTGGTATTGAGAGAAAGTAATTACCTATGGCTCCAAGATTAAATTTCAGGAATCATTAGTATTGGTTTCTGGGACCACAGTTTGAGATCCATTAATCTGAGAGATAAGAAATGTGGATGCCCCTTTCCTCTATTAAAAGGCATGCTGATTGAAGATAAACAAGGGGGTGGGAGAACAATTCTAATAAATGCTCCACCACCAGACCTGCTTTTCCAAGGCTGATCTTGGCTGTGTATCTCTAAGATTCTTGGTATCCACATGGGCATTTATGCTACTGAGTGTCCAAAGTGTGTCTAGAAGGTGGGATTTGTCTCCTATTTTGTTTTCCATTTTCAAACATCTCTCAAATCTTAGTAAAAATGAAGGAGAGATTATTCAGGATACTGGAAAGTTCCCTCAGAACTCCCATAGACAAGCCAAGCATGGTAGTGCACACTTATAATCCCAGTACTTGAGAGGCTGAGACAGGAGGATCATAGGCTCATGGTCAGCCTCAGGACTTTAGTGAGGCTATCTGCAACTTAGTGAGACCCTGTTTCCAAATAAAAGAATAAAATAGGTCTGGGGGTATAGCTCGGAGGTAGAATTCCCCTGGATTACATCCCCAGTACCACACATGAAAGAAAGAAAGAAAAGAAAGAAAGAAAGAAAGAAAGAAAGAAAGAAAGAAAGAAAGAAAGAAAGGAAGGAAGGAAGGAAGATACACAAACATCTGGCTTTGCAGCCAGCATCGGCCCCATTCTGTTTCCAAGTCCCCTGCTTGGTCTTTCTGTTTCCAAACACATTCCCCTTGGCTCTTTAGCCAGTTTGTTTTACTCCCTATTTCTCTTCAGACCAATGACTGGTTCAATCTGTCTAGTTTGTTAGAGATTTTACTTACTTCTACTCTGGGTACTCACTTTAGTTCTCCCTTTAGTGCTATTCCCCCAAACCAGCTGTCATCCCTGACCCTGCTCCATTTCAGAGTTTCAAAGTGTGGTTCATATTAGAGCCTAGCTCTCCTTCCTCATCCTAGCCTAAGAAATTGAAATAAAAATTAGCAGAACAACTAGCTCTGTGCCTCAGAGAGGGAAGCATTTCCATGCTGAATATAACAACGTGATTCTGTCCTGTTTTTAAACATTCATAAGAACAATCACAAAGTATTTTTCTATTTGACAAATAGATTTTTACCTGTGTTACAATATTAAATTGTGCATAGCTTTCTCTCTTTAAGTATAAGATGTTTTTTGGTGGATTGAACAGCCTTTCTGTAATTAGCTAAAATCCTCTTTCTTGTAATTAATTGTATATGAGCAAATGACTGACAATAACTGTCCCTGTGACATGACTTCTGCATCTGACTTGGTCTGGAGGCCCACAGCTGCCTCCAAATCACAGAGGTTCAGATGGAATGACCCGACAGGAGGCAGACCTGGCAAAATGATTGCAGTGAGCGTTGATTTTAATTAGTCTGCAGAAGCTAGAGAAGAAGACGTTCTGATTAGTGGGATGGATCGCTAGCACTGTGGCATCACTGTCATATTTTTAACCGGTCCTGACAGGTAGTTATTATGTTTAAGTTTCAGATTTCCTCCATTTCTATTATTGCTAAATCAGACCTTAATGAAGTCTCTTGGGATGGATAAGACAGGTGTGATCCAAAGAACTATTCCATCAAAATGAAAGAGGTGAAAAGTCTTTAGTCTTTGCTTCTACATAGAAAATAGAAAAACTATAAAAATAGCTACAAAAGAATCTATCTCTGCTGCTCTTTTGGTCTCGCTTGTCCACTATACCTGAAGAACCTTGTAGGGCAGGGAGGTGGACACTGGAGGTGGTTGCTGGGACACTGGGGGACATCTGGGATAGTTTCCTAACCAGAGGGTGATGTAAAAGTCCCAGGTAGCTGCCAGTCCCCAGGGGCAACCATCAGGATGGGGAGCCTCGCTCAATTAAACGTGGGACAGCCTGGGACACTGTTATGTCTTTGATCACTTCAGTAAGCCAGTCATCACTTGGAGTCTAACACTCAATATTAATTAGGCTTTGGTGGCATTTATAAGATGAAGAGCTCCAGAGGCAGATAATCAATCCTCCTCTCACTGCTCAACCATATGCAAACTTGGCAGCAATTTCTCCTAAGTGAGCTATGATATGAGACTAACAAGGGAAGTCAGTAAAATCAGGATTGTATGAAGTGAGGAAATTTTCACCCACTCTATAGAATCACTGGGGGCTCTAGGTTTAAGCAAAAGTTCTCCTAGATGAATCTCTTCTCCTTTTAAAAGATGTATTGGTGCATTATAGTCACTCACATCTTAATGTAGTTCACAGCAATAGTGGCATACATGCACGCAGCACTTGCTGAGCTCCCCCTCCATCCTTCCCTACTACCCCTCTTCCCACACATGATACTGAGATTGGCATTGGTATTCTCACATATGTGCATAATGTCAGTGGAAGTTTTATCCGTTAATTCCCCTCTACCCAAAACTACTTCCCTGGCTCCACTAGAGTTCCCTCTCCATTAGCTAAGGTTTCTCTTAATCTCAATTACTCCTAGTTTCTGCATATTGAGAGAAATCCTTGGACTCCTTCACTTTCTGTGACTGGCTAATCTCACTTAATGTTCTCCAGGTACATATATGTTCCTATAAATGACATACTTTTATTTTTAATTGTTGTATAGAATTCCATTGTGTGTACATTCCATAATTTTGTGATCCATTTTTCTGTTGATGGACACTGGGTTGGTTGCATAATTTAGCTATTATGAATTGAACTACTATATACATGGATTTAGATGTATTATTAATAATATTGTGATTTCATTCCCTTTAGAAAGATAATCAGGAGTGGTATAACTGGATCATATGGTAGATCCATTTTCAGTTTTCTGAGAAATCTCCACACCAGTTTCCATAATGGCTGCACTAATTCACACTCCCAACAACAGTATAGAAGAGTTTCTATTTTCCAATATCAGCACCAGCATGTATTGTTATTTGGTTGATATTCTAATTGGGGTTAGATGGAATCTCAATGTAACTTTGATTTGCATCTCTTTGATTGCTAATGATGTTGAACATTATTTTCATGGATACATTGTCCACTTGAATTTCCTCTTTTATGAAGTGTCTATTCAGTATGGATTTATTTTCAAAACCAACAGGAAAGACCTCCATGGCCAAATAATATGTGATATGATGCAATCAGAAAAAAAATAGTTGCTACATATTGTCCTATAACTCTCCCAGTACATCTAAGTAGAGACAAAGCCCGTAGGAGATTCTTATTGGGAGGAGACAGATACCAAAAATGACCGGTATTTGCTGTCTGAGAATAGTTTCCCCACGAGTGGGTGAATGACAGCGATGAGTAAATGGAGAGGAGGAGAGGAAAGAGGGTAGGAAGAAAGAGAAGAAAAAAGAGTGGGGAGGCAGGTTCATAAAGCCAAGGTCTTTAGAAAGAGTAAATAGAAATGGGGAAAGGAATCATTGTTAGTAAAAGTGAACATATATAAAGGGAACAGGTCAGAGGGATTAAGTTAGGAGGTCATAGGTAAGGCTTTGAAGTTCAAAATAAAAAGTTATTAGAACTAATGAAGGAAATAGAACCTAGAGATGGGGGCCTGAGGATGGGGATAATTAAATAAGAATCTGTAGGATAGTTATCTGGTCCTAGCCTCTTGTTGTTCTACAACCTAGACACATTTAAAAGGGAATATGCTTTCATTTCTATCTGGAAGATAGTTATTTTAA
This sequence comes from Muscardinus avellanarius, assembly GCF_963383645.1. NCBI lineage: Eukaryota > Metazoa > Chordata > Mammalia > Rodentia > Gliridae > Muscardinus > Muscardinus avellanarius. The sequence continues at coordinate 147,351,363 of NC_137786.1, forward strand.
AACATAAAATGATCAAGTTACAAATATACTTATGAACATAAATATTTGTTAATATTTATATGCAATCATAAAAATGGGCAAATAAGAGAAAGGATGACATTCCCAATTCAGATTCACAGAGACTACAATGGTGAATGGTTTCTAGACAGTACCAGTCACACTTGGGACACTCAGTAGCATGAATGCCCTAGACCTTTATTCTATCTAATACAATGCTACACTTCTTTAATTTAAGGAATGGAGGAGACAAAAGGAAATACACAGAACAGATGGATTGGTTCCCATAGGCAGAAATGCCTGTGGAAGAAAGTTTCATAAGTAATACTTTCTAAATTTTTAACTTTGCTCTCTTCTCCCTACTCTGTTCTGATAGTTTTAATAGATTTATTGACATCTGTACAGTGTTTTTTAGCCTTAAATTCTGCTATAAACTACTATTCTCTACACTCAAAGACCTGAGAAAGCCTCCAGTGCAAGTGGGAGAGAAATTGGATTATTTTTTCCTCGATCATCCTGTAAATCACCAGTGTAGGTAATTGCAATAATTTCCAGCTTAGCATGTATCTTCTTCCCATGTAATAGGATTAAAGCCCAACCTTATCATGTCTCTGTTATGGTTTATAGATTGAATTTATCCCTGTGCTTTCTGCATTTGATTAAACACTATTTTCATTTCACTTCTGACTAGATCTGTTTTTCTTTGCTATCTCACGAGGGATTTTGCAACACGTCCCTTTTCATTGTAATATAAGTGCGGAGTTATTTATGGAATGGAGCATGCTGTAGCACTCAACATATTTTCATGTGTTATGTTTCTAACATTTTTTTAAAATTAGATACCTCCTTTGTCTTTTATGAAGAAAACAGGGTTTTTTCAAAGAAAATTAAATGAGAAAAGGATTTATTTCATCTTTTTAAGTGACTTGAGAAGTTTTTCAGTTGTACTAATAAATCCTCTTTCTCTGCTGTTTGGCATCAATTTGTCTGAGAAACAATATTGTTATTCACCAGCAGAAATGTTCAAATTTTCAGATTGATCCCTGAATGTAAGTCATGGGAATTTAATGTAACTATTATATTTTATCCTTAATACTTAAAAGATTTGTTTTGGCTATTTCAGAATCATGTTTGCATAAATAAAAATGAAGAAAACCATTCAAATAAATTGGACCTATTTTAATGAATCAGGAAAATTCCAGTGTTGTTACTGGGGATACCATTATCTCTTAAGGAAAATAATGACTGAGGTGGGAAAGGAGGGCTCCACAGCATCATGCAGCATACCAGAAGACTGGACTGGATCTCATTTCCCATTTTTGTATTCCCCTGTATTATTTTGCACCTTTAAAAATGTGTTTAAAATACATAGTTGGAATTAAAGTTTATCTATCATGTTAACTATGCCCATCACAAAGGCACAGGTTTAAAATAGTTTCCTTCAAATAGCACCCCTCTTCTAAACAGCTTAGCAAGCATACACTATGCCACAGACAAAATCTGAGATATCTCTACTCCACACTTCTCATATCGTGAAAACACTTAATTTGAGACATGCAAATTATATGGAAAGGGAAAAATATCTGATAGTCCTTAAATCTTCATGTCATATAGAACAACAACACATTTTGTAATGGTTTCAATTTGTATTAACCATACAACTCACCAAAGATGAGAAAAACTGAAGAGAAGGAATGGAGGTATTCCCCACCTTGGTGACCAGAAGACTAACAGGGGCCTTGGTTATAAATCTTTCAACAGGGCCAGCTCAGTCTCCAAATAATGCAAACAGTCCATGGGGAATGCCTTCCCACTTTTTCTCATCATGACTTCGAGCCCAAAGGGCCTATTTTTTTTTTTTCCTTATAGTGACCTTCTCCCACTAAAAGCATTTGACCTGAGTACTGTTCCAAGAGCTATAACTGGGAGTTGGCTATTTTTTATTTGGGGGAAGGCCTTTGGAGTACTCTTAATTTTTTCTTTTGTGGCAAGAATATTTGTACACTTATATATTCACTTACCAAATATTTGCTAAGCATCAACTATGTGCCAAGCAACATTTTAGCAACATTTTAAACATTCTTCTGCTTTAGTATAGTAGAAAATCTAAAGTAACCACTTCTTCCCAGTTTCTTCAGTACTTTCCCAGTTTTAAACCTGAAAGTCCTGTGTCCTGGGCACCTTGATAGTCATGGACACATCAAGATGGTTGATCAACCTAAAGATGATTTGTTTATCAATGGAATTTTCATAGGAGACAAGGATTAAACTCTGACTGGAAAAATCAGGAAGTCTTTATCAGTAATATTTCAAGCAGATTGCTATGGGAAAATCTCAGTAGCAATAACAGAAGCCAAAAGGTCATGGAATCTCTTCAAAGCATTGGAAAAAAAATTGTCAACTTTATCTAAAAAACAAAACACTGTAACATCAAAAAAGTAAGTGGAAATAAACACACTTTAAAGCTAACAAAAATTAATAGTTATTTCTGATTAAACCTCTAAAAGATATAATGTAAAAAAAAAGGAAATCAAACAATTGAACCAAGAAGTAAGACTTGAGATAAAAAATAAAATTGAATTAAGAAATTATAAGTACCATATTTTGAAAAATATAAACATTCAATATATAAAATAAGAATTACAATAAGGTTAAATATATATATATATATATATATATATATATATATATATATATATATATATGATCTAAAATCCAAGTATTAAATAATTCTGGAAAACTTAAAATCATTTCAATAGATTCAGAAAAAAATATATTAAAATTTATTATTATTTATGACAAAACAAAACTTCTTGGCAGAATAGGAATAGAAAGAAATTTTGCTAATTTGATAAATATTAAGTATGTCTATATTATATTGCAGGCATACACATATTTTTATGGAGCAGCAGATTATTACTTATAAAAATAAAATTGTGCCAATTCCTCAATTTTTATGCCCAGATAGGGCAATGGTGACAAATCTTGCATATAACAGGGTCTACTCTAGGCAAAGAACCACAAATACATAAATCTCAGCATTTCTGTAGAAAAGAGACACAGCTGAGCGTGGTGGTGCACGCTAGTAATACTAGCATTCAGGAGGCTGAGACAGGATGATTGCAGTTCAAGGACAGCCACAGCTACTTAGTGAGGCCCTTTGCAACTCAGTGAGACTCTTTCAAAGTAAAAAATAAAAAAAATAGGGCTCGGGATGTAGCTCAGAGGTAGAATGCCCTTGTGTTCCATCCCTAGTACCACCGAGAGAGAGAGAGAGAGAGAGAGAGAGAGAGAGAGAGAGAGAGAGAGAGAGAGAGAGAACCATCTCTTCAACTCTTTTTCAAAGTAGGGAGAAAGACATTTGCTCCTTGTTCATGATTTATGTTATTGTTCTTATCCTTTTTAATGTAAATAATATTTTTCATAGGGCAGAAAAGACCAGTATCTTTATCTTTACCACCAAAGGAGTATCTTTTGGTCCAAGATCTCATCTTCTACTTGAGAGTAAAACACATAAGCATCTCCAGAACTCACTATCATATCAGCCATAAATTAATTTTCCCACCTTGATCTTTTAGTCCTGGTTCTAAATTTCAGTAAAATTTTCTTAGAAAGCTTTAAATGTACAGAAACATAAAATTAGGTTCTTTACAGCTTCAGAAGTATAACTACTAAAAACTCAGAAGAGGTAGTACATTCAATGGTGAAATTTATAAGCATTCTATGTAATATCATGAAAAATAAAAGAATGTCTGTTATTGCCACTTGTACTCAAGGTTAAACCAGCCAGTGAATAAAGAAAAATTTTAAAAACGTAACAAAGCATGTGAAAATGAGAAACTAAGAAAATAAATTGTTATTCACAAATAACATGGTTTCCTGCACATAAAAAATGCAAGCCTATTTAAGGAATTATTGGAATTTTAAGAGTTCAACTAACAGTAATATAAACATATAAAACTCAACTAATACATGTCATATACAAATAATTATAAAACATAATTTTACAAAGATAGAATGACAATGTCAGTAGAAATATGAGGCAGACAAAAATAACCTAACAAATGATTCAAGAGACTTTTATACAGAAATATAAAATGTTCTTTGGGAAGACTTTTATTAAAACTTAAGTGAATGGAGAGATAAATTAGTCATTTATTTGAATAACATAATATTCAAATCATATTATAATATAATAACATAAAGATGTCAGTCTTCTGCAAATTCTTTTCCAGGTACCATGTAATTCCAATCAAAATAAAGGAGTCTTATTGGAAGTTATAAACAGTTTCCGAAATTCATACGAAAAATGAAATGAGTAAGAATAACTATAACAATTTTTTAAAAACTAGATTGGAATTCATCTCAATGTATAACATTAATGAATATAAAGATATGATAAGGATATGTGTCATTGATTCAAGAATAGGAGGAGAACTGATATGTGTATAAGAGAAAAGTAACATTACAAATCAGTGAGGAAATGGTAATTTATTTTATAAATACTATTGTAATAATTGGTTATACAGACACTTAAAGACTGTGTCATTTTCTCCCCACATGAATAAAATTTAATTTCACATATATTAAATTACTATATGTGAAACCCTGAAGGTTAAAACTTTCAATAAAACCTTGAGTAATTATCTTTAGAACCCTGAAACAGGGAAAGACTACTTGCAAAAGACCTAAAAAAGCATAAACCATTGGGGAAAAAATAGACAAGTTCAACTACATTAAAATTGTAAATGTATATAAAACTAAAGACATTATAAACAAATTCATTAAACAAACCACATTTTTGTAAGAACATTTATAATCCCCAGTACCAAGAAAAATATGAATGTTTAGAATTTATAAATAACTCTTACATGTAATAATAAAAAGCAAACAACCCAACAGAAGTATGAAAAGCCAATACATAGAAAGGAAAAACTAAGCATATGAAAATTTTCACCTTAATATTAAATAGCACAAGGTTAAATTAAAAGGGATTCAATTTAACAAACATTGTTTTAAAAAAAAAAACTTAAAATCTTGGTAATGGCAAGTGTTGGGGAGGACATAAATTAACTGGTAGAGAGAAGTAAAGCATGTTTATTTCAGAAACAAGTTCAAAGCCAGGCATGGTGATACATGCTTGTAACCCCAGTACTTGGGAGACAGAAGGATCACAGTTTCCTGGCCAGCCTCAGCTATTTAGTGAGGCCCTATTTCAAAATAAAACAGTAACAAATAGGACTGGATGGATAGCTAGAAGGTCGAATGCCTCTGGGTTCAATTCCCAGTGCAAGAAAGAAAGCAAGCAAGCAAGCAAGCAAGCAAGGAAGGAAGGAAGGAAGGAAGGAAGACTACATTTAAATTCTGGCTTTGACACATTTTTGTATAACTTTGCTCAAATTACTTATCCCTCCATATCCCTTCATCATCTTATCTTTAAAACAAGGATAATAATAACAGCCCACAAATGTATAAGATTGATGTAAACAGTCTTGATATACATAAAATAATTAGCACAACTCTTGGCACATAATAAGATTTAACTTGTGAGATGTAAATCAGTACAATCCCATCAGAGAATATTTGTCAACAATCAAATTATCAAGATAAAATACACACACTCAAAATATAGCATTTAATATCTACCTATAGGCCTTATAAACCTTGTCATCTGTATCTGATTTTTAAGAGAGGGCCTCTGACTTTGCTAGTCCTCTACCTTTATGGACATTTTAATCTAGCCACTGACTGATCATGGAGCCATTATAAATAAAATGCAGAAAACAATCTCATCAAAATGAAGCAAAGATGGATTCATATTCTGTTGTGTATGGCAAATATCTAAAGAAGACATTCAATTAGTCTCAGCCTGGTTTCTAATTCTGACTTTGATTTGTAATTTGTATAGCCTTAGAGGGGTCATTTCAATTCTCTGAACTTTAGCTGCCTCTTCAACTAAGTGATATGACTTTTGAAAGCATTTCCAGTTTAAACACAAAATCCTTGGAAGTAGAAACACACACTCTGATATCGCCAATGTTTTTCGGTACAGTTGGAGAGAATCTGACCCCATCCCCAATATTAACAACTCAATTAACCTTTCTAGGGTTCCACAAAATGATCTAGAGATATAGGAATATACCTAAAAGCTCTAAAAACCTTAAGGCTTTCAATATGTTTCCATTTTTTCATTGGGGAAAATAACCTTCAATGCTTTGAGTTATAATCTACTATGAAACTGATTAAGTCCTATTGTTCAATAGTTAATAAAATTTTTATTGTGTGACAAAGTAAAAGAAATTTTAAAAACTATTACCTGAGAGAATAGTTCTTAAAATATTAGACACCTAGAGATAGTGCCCAAGGTTTTCTTTTTTTTTTTTTTTTTTTTTTGGTGGTACTAGGGTTCCTGGAAGCCCTTCTACCTCTGGACTACACTCCCAGACCTATTTTCTATATTTTTGAAACAGGGTTTCTTAAGCCAGCACAGCTGGCCTCGATCCTCCTGCCTCTGCCTCCCAAGCGCGGGGATTACAAACGTGCGCCACCACGCCCGGCCCAAGGTTTTCTTTCTCTCTCTTTTTTCTATTTTTTTTAATTTACCAGTGCATTGTAATCATACATCATTATAAGGTACAGAATAGTAGAGGCATGCATGCACATACATACATCACACATTTAGCCTTTCCCCAGTTCCCACCCCATCCCCTTGCCCCTCCCTTCTTGTAGAATTCTGCTTACTAACTGGCTTTGATATTTATATGAATGTACATTATGCATATTAGGGTGCTTCTCTCTTTTGCTCTCTCATCCCCCTAAGTTAAGTCACCTTCTTTACTCTTCAAAAGTTTCTCCTTCGTTGTCTAGAGTCCCACTAAGTAATTCAGTAGGTTCTGGATTCCAATCAGATTTGAGAACCAAAATTAAAAAGGCAGAATCAGAAAACAGTCCAGTCTCTGAGTAAGCTTTGTTTGGTATCAAACATCTTTTGTATAGAATCATCATAGCTTTATCCTTGACAAAATATCTTCAATTTAGAAACTTACGTAGGAAAGTTAGAGGGAACTACAAATAAATGGTTTTCTCCAATGGGTACATTTTTCAGATATTCAGCTTTATGTTTGCTATGAAATCATTGTTCTAATTTTAAGTGCATTGTAGTTATACCTCATAGTGAGGTTTAATTGATACATACATACAACTCTCAGTGTATATCCCTCTGGATCACATTCTGTTCTCCCCTCAGCCCTCCCCATACATGCTAGCAAAACTTGGAGTAATGCCTTTTTATATTGTCAATATATTATTTGAACTGTTTCCTTTGTCAATCCTCCGCTTTCCCCTCCCAACCTTCCTGCTTCCACTATTCTTCTGATCTTTCTCCACATTTACCCAAAGTCCCTTATGTTTCTTATTTTCTCTGTAGCTTCCCTGTGAGAGAAAACCTCTGATTTTCTGAGACTGGCTGATCTCAGCATAATATTTTTTACTTCCATCTATTTTCCTGCAAATGATATAATTTTGTTCTTTATAGCTGAGTAGAACTCCCTGAGTCTACATACCAAATTTGCCTTATTCAGTCACCTGTTGACAGAAACCTGGGTTGGTTCTATAATTTGCCAATTGTGAGTTACACTGAAAAACATGAGAATACTTGTGTTGCTATAATCTTCTAACTTTATTTCCTTTGTAAATTCCTGAGAAGTGGTATATCTGGGTCTTGTAATGGTTCTATTTTTAGTATTTTGAAGTACCTCCATACTGAGCTCTAGAGTGGTTTTACTAATTTTCAATCCCACCAACAGTACATGTAAGTTCCTATTTATCCACATCCTCCCCAGCTTTTATTATTATTTGAATTCTTGATGATTGCTGTTATCACTGGAGTTAAATGGGATCTCAGTGTAGTTGAGATTTACATTTCCCTAATGTAAATCCCTAATTTACATTTCCCTAATGTAAATTCCCTAATATTGGACATTTTTTCATATATTTATTAACTAATTTTTGAGATGTCTCTACTCAGCTCAATTGCTCATTTTTACTTATTTGTGTTAAGATTTTTAGTTCTTTATATATTTCAGATATTAGTCTTTTATCAAAGGCGTAGGTGGCAAAGATTGTCTTCTGTAGATCACTTTTCAGACTCAGTAGGTTCATTTACTGCAGAAAAAACCTTTTAATTTTATGCAATCCAAGTTACTAATTCTCAGTTTTATTTCCTGAGCTTGGGGCTCTTATTGAGAAAATCTCTACTCATGCCTCTATCCATGTTGGAGAGTAGGTCCTATATTTTCTTCTAGTAAATTACAAAGTTTCTGTTCTATTTCCAGGTCTTTGACCCATCTCAAGTTTCTTCTTATTAAAACTTCATAGCAGCCAGGCATGGTGGCACATGCTTGTAATCCCAGTAATTGGGAGGCTGAGACAGGAGGATTATGAGTTTGCAGCCAGCCTCAGGCACTTAGGCCCACCAAAACTTAGTGAGACCCTGTTTCAAAATAAAGAATAAAAAATAAGGCTGGGGGTGTAGCTTGGAGGTAGAATGCCCCTAGGTTCAACTCTCAGTTCCAAAAACAAATAAACAACAACAAAAAAAACTTTATAGCTAGAAGTGGGAGTAGTGGCACATGCCTACAACCCCTAGTACTTAGGAGGCTGAGACAGGAGGACTGTAGGTTCAAGGGCAGCCTCAGAAGCTTAGTGAGACCCTGCTTACATTTTTTGAAAAAGCAGGGGCTAGAGGTATAGCTTGGAAGTAGAATGTTCCTTGACTCAATCCCCAGTACCACACACACAAAACAAAATAAAACCACTGCATTGGTAGAGCTGTCTATGTAGTTCAGTGGTAGAGTCCTTGCCTATCATGCTCAAGGGCCAGATTTTATCCCCAGTACTGCAAAAATTAAAATAAAAACAAAATACATAATTAGTTAACATAATTTTATCTATCAAAAATGGCTGTGGTGCTAACTTTTCCTCCTGGTAGCTGCCTGGAACATTCATTTAGTGTCCCTGATGGTAGATTTCTGAAACTATGTAAAGGCCAAGAAAAAAGAGCACATGTAAAGAAACACTTATGATTGTTTGTCTTTGTTACCTCGATTACATTTGCTATTTATTTAGACCAGTTCTTTGTGTTCTTTGATTTCAGAGTCTGAAAGAAGCTTTGCTGGAAAAGGAGCAATGTGATTCATTTCCCTAAGAATATTAATGATCACAGCCTAAGGAGGCTCAGATACACTGAACTGAACTTCCCCAGTCAAAACACCGAAGTAGTCACAGCTTACCATGTGAACATTATGTGTTAGCACAGGTTTGTGTTTCCATTTCTCAGGTCAGGAAAGATTTAATAGAATAGAAAATTAGGAAACTATATATCACAAGATAATTGTGTCAACCCTCCAAAATTTATTTCTGCATTCAATCCATAGGGCTCTGTACAGAGTGACTCAAGAAGTCACTATTCATCATGGAATATTGGTATTCCAGATGAAATGGATGTCCCCTAGCAAGTTTATCAACTAGCAATTGGGGAAATAGGGAAGTCAGCTTCTATTATACAGGTGAATGACAACTTCTAATAGATTAAGACATGCCCTGTCTTCCACTTCTTTCTTTCTCTCTCTCTCTCTCTCTCTCTCTCTCTCTCTCTCTCTCTCTCTCTCTCTCTCTCTCTCTCTCTCTCATACTGGGGGTAGAATGTAGGGGCATTCTACCTATGAGCTAAACCCCCAGACCTATTTTTTTGAAACAGAGTCTCACTGAGTTGTGAAGGGCCTTACTAAGTAGCTGAGGCTTTCCAAGAACCTCAATTCTCCTGTTTCAGCCTCCCAAATGCTGGAATTACAAGTGTGATCCACCACACCCAGCTTTTCATTCTTATGTATTGAATATTGGGAATAGTTCTTCCAGTTATTGCTCAATCAGTGTCAAGTAAATGGATATCAACATCTACATGAATTACAAAGTAATCTAATATTCTGCTACTGTAGTTTTTATTTTGTGGCACCAACATAAGATCTCCTTACAAAAACTTTTTCTAAGGTAATCTAGCTGTGTTCATGCATTCTTTCCTTGAATAAAGTGCAGATGTAATTTACCATATACTTACTTTAAGATTCTACCTTGTGTAGAACACTAAGCTAGTAAACAAGACAGATGTGCTTCCTGCCTTATGGAACATGCAGATTAGTGATTATAAAAGGGAAAATTTAGGATAAGGCAGTCAAGGAAACTGGCTACTCACCTCAGAACCCTGAACTGTGGCACATTTCTCTAAGCACAGAATGAAGTGTGGGACCGTGTGTGTTCCAAATAATATCCTTTTGTACATATAATATGGTATTATTTAGAATCTTCTTTCTTGGCAAAAGAGAAACAGTGGATTTATTTTCAGCAGGGAAAATCTTTTCATAATCCTTAAATCAAGAAATCAAAGGAGACATACCAAGTGCTGTGTGGATGTATGCTTGAATAACTTCGAACGAATAAAGTATATGTACAATGCACCAATAAGCCTATGTATACATACATGTATACACACATTTACATATATATGAAAAAAGAAATAAAAGGAAATGACAAGAATTTTTTTAAAAGAATGAGTAATAAAGCACATTTTTGGCATGTAAGCTGAATTTTATGAGCATCTAAAGGATTTTTTTCAAAAAGAAAACAATGTTTCCTTTTCCTTTGCATCATGAACACCTTTGCATTCCCAGTGAAAAGATGGCAAAAACAAGAAGAAAACTGGTTCAACATATCACTCTGGGAAGGACGACTATGTCTTTCACTCAAAGCAATTTTGGCTTCAGTGAATGCAGAGAATACCAATGACATCTTAATGCGCTCAGTCAAACAGAATTAGGTAATGTAGGTTGCTAGATTTTTCTGTCTTCTAAAATTCCTCTCTGTAGTCTCTTATACATTCACAAAGCATTTCTCTTTATTAATTATTTATCTGTAATAACATATTCCTCCTCTCACAAATTTAATTTATCCCTAGGCCAAAATACAGTCAGAATATATCTTCTCTAATAACTATCATTTTAAAACATTATGAATGAATATATTTTATGCTTTTAACAAGATTAGCTTTTCACTACAGGAAAATAATTTATAATTTTAAAATTCACTTATTTTCTTTTTTCTCTGAAAATAATTTCAATAGAACTTTGTAATGCTTGTCTTTCTTATTTGACAGAAGAGATGAAAATAAAATGGTATTTGTCATTCATATAATGCAATTCAAGAAAGTGAAAATTCAAAAATTCATAACACTGGTTCTCAAAATTATAGGGGAAAGAAACTGACACAATACCTCTAGAGAAATTCTTGTTCCATGCTAAATTACTTCTGTTTGCTACTATTGATTTAAGCATTACTAAAGAAATACAGCTTTAAAAATTATTTTATTTACTTACTAAATTTGCCTGTAACTAACAAAATTGCTTTTCAAATGAAAACTGTTCAGAAGCAGGATCTTTACAGATGTAATCAAGTAAAGATAAGACCACTTGGGTAGCTATCCAATATGACTAGTGTCCTTATAAGAAGGGGGGAAATTGCACAAAGGCCCAGGGAGGACCATGTGAAGACAGGCACAGGAACGACAGTCATGTGAAAGGCAAACTTTAAAGTTACCCAGCAATAAGCCAAGGACCACGGGAGGCCACGAGAAGTTGGAAGAGACCTAAGGAATTTTTAAAAAATGTGCCCACTCCACTTCTAGCACCAAACACTTGATTTAGAATTTCTGCCCTCCAGAATTGTTAGAACATAAATTTCTGTTATTTTTAAAATTTTTTTATTGAACATAAATGGTATACATTTAAACTATACTTGATGCCCGCTCCCCCCTCCCACCCCTGTTTTCCCTTCCCCCCTCCCAACAATGATTGTCTAGGGTAACCATGCCATATTCATAATTTTACACATATTCGGATGTGGACCCTCGTTAATCAAGTTCAGCCTTCCTCCTCCTATATCTTTCCATTCTACCTTTGCTGGTACTCCCCCTCCATTATCTGGAGTACCACTGGTATCCTCTAGGTTCCCTAATTTGGGCATATTAGAGGAAACATATGTACCTTCTCCTTCTGTGCTTGGCTGGTCTCAATATAATGCTCTCCAGGACTTTCCATCTTCTTACAAATGGTATGATTTTGTTCTTCTTTATGGCTGAGTAGAATTCCATTGTGTGTATTTTCCAGAGTTTTGCAATCCATTCATCTGTTGATGGGGACCTGGGTTGGTTCCATATTTTGGCTATTACGAATTCTGCTGCTATGAACATAGGTATACATATGTTGCTATAGTTCTCTGAATTCAACCCTTTTGGAAAAATACCCAGGAGTGGTAGAGCTGGATCGTATGGTGGATCTATTCCTAACTTTCTTAGGAATCTCCACACAGATCTCCATAGTGGCTGAAATAGTTTGCACTCCCACCAACAGTGTAAAAGAGTTCCTCTTTCCCCACATCCTCGCCAGCATTTGTTGTTATTTGATTTCTTTATGCTTGCCACTCTGACTGGAGTTAGATGGAATCTCAGTGTAGTTTTGATTTGCATCTCCTTGATGGCCAGTGATGAAGAACATCTTTTCATGTATCTATTGGCCCTTAGTATCTCTTCTTTTGTGAAGTGTCTATTTAGTTCTGTTATTTTAAACCACTGAAGATGTAGAAATTTGTGATAGCCCTAGGAAAGCAAAACAAACTTAAGCAAAACTCTAAGGAAGAAGATGAGAGCAATGGTGTGTGCCTTGACACCCTTCTTTTCCTATTAGAGCTTGGCTTTGCTCTTCACTGGTTACTTCTGAGTAGCATCCACTTAAGATGAACTTGAGCTCTCATAGGTGAAAAACAGGATTATAGCATGCATTTATTATACATAATCCAAGTCCACTTGAAGAAAAACTTCATTTGTGTTGATTTTATGCATCACTGTACATCTGTCCCTTATATTCACTGACAAATTGTCCACAAAGAAAGAAGAGAAATAAAGTACATGAATTTCTGCAATGTGCTGATGCAATTGCTCCCTGTTCTTCCTTTTCACATTCTCAGCAATTCCATCCCTGATTCAGCAATGTTAAATGATACCCCTCTCAAAAGATTGAATTATCCTGTCACTAGACAGCTACTTTCACCAAATTACTATGATACAAACTCAAAACTGTCCTGAAACTCTTGTCCCATTGAGATCAATCAATCAGAGGAACAGCAAACCTGGAATTAATCTTTCAGGTACCCCAGCCGACTCAAATCACTTATATAAATTCTCTCCCTTTTGTACTTGGAGAAGAACGGAGAGTTTGGCATTATCAGTGAAAGGTATTTATATAAAATAGTTTACTTTGTTGATTACTTATAGTTAATATTTTATTAATTTTTCATACATTATTTCATTTAGTTTAACAAGACAGTATTATAATTTTAATTCTGCAATTGGGTAAACAGGCAAAAAAGTACCCAAGGTAACAATATTTGTTAATGCCAGATTGAGGAGTAGATATCAGGAGTTCTGAACTCCATTCCAGTCTATTTTGCTGGTATTGAGTCTCATGCACATATTTATTCTCTTTAACACCTCAAGTGATATAACTTTTCATGGATACCATATATTTTTAAAATATTTCATTTTAATGATAAAATGAGGATAAAAGAACCTTATTTGTTGTTGGTAATGTTACCCTTCCAACACTTCAACTACATCCTTTCACTCATTGTTTTTTCATTTGGTATAGTGGCAAATAAGTTATTCAAATATTTTTTCTGTCACTCACCAGCAAATGGACTAGAGCAGGATGCTGGGCCTTTGAAGCAGAGACTACTGGGAAGATCAAATGTGCTCATGTATATGCAGGACTTAGCTCAAGTTTTGGCACAGCATGGGTTCTTAGTGAGAGAGGGGCAGCTGTCGCCCTTGTCTGCATCCTAAACTCTCAAATCTGCAGCCAACTTCAGACACAGGTGAGAAAACCAAGACCCACCAGTGAAGAGAACCTATCAGGACATTGAGTCCATTGCTTGTTCTTTTTTCCACTAAACCATAAGTCTCTTCATCTCTTCAGAACAGTCACATAAGTATGCTATATACATTCTTTAATATTTTTAAGACTTAATGTAATATAAAATATCCTAAGTCACCTCTTATTTGCCTCTTGCAATCGAAGCTTTCTCTGTAAACATTATTGACTGTAAAATAATTTCACTCTTTTAATTTGGCCTTATAATTTCATTTTATTTCTCTGAAAAAGAATCATAAAGAATTCCATTTTATTCAGCTTGAGGTTTCCTTTAATGAATATGTATTAGTTTTATAAGAAGTGTCTCTTTTCCTGGTAAGGGAGGTCAGATGATAAAAAAATACATGTGACATAAACTAATCTACAATATCAATATGTGTTTCTTTAAGTCTTCTAATCCCTTGCATTGAGCAGAACACAATATGTAATTTCAGGAGAGCTGGACTTCCAATTTCTAAGTCATTTATACATAGCGTCCAATGTTCTCAAGGTTACCAACTTTCGGTTAAATGTTATGTTTGAGAATGCTGAATAGTCTTAGGAAAGATTCAGCAATGAAGATGTCTTTCTTTGGGCAGCTTGCCACCAAAACTTGCCATTCCCTGTGTTCAGCTATTCCTAAGTATGCATTCTCCAATATAAAGCAGTGGAAGCCTGGCCCAGCTACAGATAGGCTCCTCCAAAACTGAGCCACACCAGATGTGTTCCCTGTCCTCTGTTGCTGAGAAGAGAATATCAGCACCCCATTCTGAATGAGCTGACAGTTAGTCTCCAGGAATATTCTACACATCATCAAACATGTGCAAGGGCACAGGCAGCTAATCTCTTGTTTGATCTGTGTGTTATTAAACAATGAGATAAACAAAAATTTCTCTATAATACTTAGTAAACATGAGGCATGCATAGTGATTTAGAAAGAGCAGTAACATGCTTTCTTTAAGAGAGCCTTCCTTGGTTCCTTTCTAGTGACATTTGGAGACAAGAAGATAAAATTACATGGAGGTTTGTAGGTGGAGGGGGTGCCAAAATACATAGATTGAAAAACATTAAGAATCTGTAGAGAGTTAAGAAAATAATCAGAGCCAGGATCTTTTTAACTAATAACTTTCATTTGTAAAAGGCATAAAATCATTCAAAGATATTGGAAAGTCTGCTATTCCACAACACAGAGTTAGACTCTATATTAGATAAACCATGCCTTTCCCCTAAGTTTGCTTGTAGCCTGGAAGAGTGCACATAAACCAAAATAGAAATGATATTGATAAGAACAGAGGAAATGATCTTGGGACTTAAAAGAGAGATGACATTTTAACTTGTGAATAATGAAAGAAAGAGTAATCCAAATAGAGACATATAATAAGAAAAATCACCAATGTATAGAAACCTAAACATGTAAGTAAAACAACATTGATTTAACTAAATGGTATATGTGAAGGGACTTAGAAGAAAATTAGTTAAAAGGAAGAGAGGACATCAGGGAGGATCTTAATGTCAGTTCAATTTTATTTGGAAGACAGTGATAAGATCCTGAATTATTTAATCAAGGAAGCAATGTAAACAGAGATGTGCACAGTGCAATTGTCCTAGAATACATAAGGTAAATCATATGCTCAATAGACTAAAAGAAGTGAAACCATTAGATGACCACCAGTCTAAACCAAAGCAGATGGTAATAAAAATCAGAGAATCGGCTGAAGTGTTCCATAAGGACTTATAAACTAATTCCATTTGTGGGATGGGGTGGGCAGGATGGGTATAAAGAGACAAGAGTCAATGATGATCTTTTCTCTTTATGTTTGAGTAACTGAAACAATGTGGGAGCAGTAATGGGAAAAGGTCACTAAGGTGCAGGTTTGGCAGGAAGATGATGGATTCTATCTATTGAAGGTCATGCCCCTAAAGGGCAAATTGATGAAGATGCTGAGAACATAGAAATACAGAGTTGGGATTCAATATATAGATCATTACTTGGAAGACAACTACATAAATAAGAAGGGATTCAATTGCTGAGGAAGAGATTTGAGACTCTTCAAGAGGAAGAGTATAGGCAGGGTGCTCATGTATTAATTTCCTAAGACTGCCATAACAAATTATCACAAACTGGGAAGCTTAAAACTATAGAAATGTATTTTCTGGCTGTCTTAAAAACTAGAAGTCTAAAATCAAGGTATCAACAGGCTCCTGCTTCCTCCCAGAAACTCTACATGAAATCCATTTTAACCTAAATTTCTAATCTATCCTTGCTTAACTATGCCAGATGAAATAAGCCAGATACAGGCTTAAATTCTATGATCATACTTCTATGTGGAATCTAAAATAGTTGAATTACAGAAACAGAGTAAAATTCTGGTTGCCAGAGGCTGGGGTATGAGGGCTATGCTTGATAAAATTAAAGGTTTTGCTGGACGTAGTGGCACATGCCTATACTTCCAGTATTTGAGAGGCAGAGACAGGAGGATAAAAGGTTTGAGGCCAGCCTCAGCAATTTAGCAAAGCCCTCAAGAACTTAATGAGATCTTGTTTAAAATATAAAAATAATAAACTTGGGCTGAGGTGTAGCTCAGAGGTAGAATATCCCTGCCCTCAATTCCAGTACCACAATAATAATAATAATAATAATAATAATAATAATAATAATCTCAAAATAATGTTATATAGTATATGAACACACCAGATATATACAAAACCTTGTATCCCAAATAAAAGAAACACATTTCTTTCATGCACATGGGTCATTGGTTTCTTTAAAAAATCATGTATTCAACCATGAAAAAAAAATCTCGAGAAATATTAAAGAATGTGTATCATGAAATCATGTTGTAAATACATTTGAAAGTATAAAAGAAAAAGAGAGTCTCCAAATACAAGTTTTATAACATCTCTGAGAATTTTTTTTTCAAAAAATCAGAATAGAATTTTTATTCATTTATTTATTTATTTATTTAGTTAGTTAGTTATTTAGTTATGTTTTGTGGTATGGGGGATTGAACCTCCAAGCTATACCACCAAATCTATTTTTTATTCTTCATCTTGAAACAGAGTCTCACTAAGTTGCAGAGGGTCTCACTTAATAGCCAAGGCTGGCTGAAAATGGTGATCCCCCTGCCTCAGCCTTCAACTACTGGGATTACAAGCATGTGTGTGCATGACACCATGCTTGACTGAATGGAATTCAATGATAATGGTAACACTAAACATTAAAACTTGGAAAATATCACCTTAATATTAGAATATGAGAATTAGAGAATTACTGAAAAAATAGCTAAGCCAAAATATGAATAAAAATAAAATTAAATACAGAAGGTAGAAATAATAAAAGTAGACATTCTGCTTTCCCATCTACCTATCTCCTTCTTAGAAGTACTGAAATATCAGAAATAAGAACTGAGTCCAACAATAAAACCTTTAGGATTTCTATATGGGAGCACAGAATTTCCAGGTACTTTTTCCAGTAGAATTTGAGAGTAAACCTCAGGCATTTGAACTGAATGGCATAATTAAATACTTTCCTTATCAGGATGGTGTTTCATACTGGTTTTTCTTAAAATGTCAATTATAACCATACTTCTGAAATGTAAAACTATCCAGAGAGAGAAATTTAAAATTAAAATAACCTTTCAGACCACATCTGCAATGCAAAATACATGGAAGGAAATTAAATTTATATTAGACATTTTACACTTTCTAGAAGTTGGGAAGAATTATCAGCATTCACAATTACTCTTCACTTTTTTTCCTAGATAGGCGAAAAAGGAAATCAGATCTAAGACTTCTTATCTTCAAAACACATCATATCTTGAGGAAGGCATATTTACTAATGGAGTACGCAACTGCGAGAAGAGTTGAGAATAGATTCCAACTCCATTGTCAACAAAGAGTGTAATATTGCAGTATATTTTTACATCACACAAAACCTAGCAATTCCATAAATTAGTCAACAACATAGAGGAATTGGATAAAATAGTTGGCACAACATCTACTTGTTAAAAGTAATCCATCTTAATCTAAAAAATTATTTTAATTCTTCATTCCTTCTGCTCCTTTGTGTATATTTTCTATATATTTTTCTTTTATAGGCTGCCTTATTACTCTGCATGAACTTCTAAAATCAATTAACTTATGGCATTTTAATCACGTATTATGGTCCTGCTCCTACACTGGCTGACTCCAGAATCAATTAGAAGCTCATATGTTCATTCTCCGTGAGTCTACTCCCCTTAGGTTGAGAGTTCTGGGGAGAAAAATATCACCCAAGGCATCACTGCATCCTTAAGCCCTGTCCACCGCCCACCACCATGTGGGGACTCAAGTGCTTAGAAAACAAGAAAATGATGGAGAAAGGGAGAGGGAGGGAGGGAGGGAGGGAGAGAGAGAGAGAGAGAGAGAGAGAGAGAGAGAGAGAGAGAGAGAGAGAGAGAGAGAGAAAGGGGCAATAAGAAAGGAATAAATTGAGAAAAAGAAGGCAGTTAGGACTAGAGGCAAAGAATAGCAATTTCTAGTCAGCCATTAAGACAGCAGTCAGAAAAAAATAGAGAAGGTAAAAATAATATTCTAAACTCAGAACATTTGGATTGTTTGTGATTTTTGTTTGATCATTTTAGTGTAGAGAAAAACAAATGCATTACCACTGTTCCTACCAAAGAATTATGCTCAGAATGTGGGAGAAGAATTTCCTATAGCATGGACTGTAGAAACCTGACATTCACATGGTTTAACTATTTTTCTCCTCTGAAACTTGCACTCCCACAAACACATACCAAAGAATCACTTTAGAAAAGAGGGAAACGTTATTTATGATATAGCCTATTTTCTGATGTCTCCAGATAGCTGTAATAATGAAGCAGAAATAATGTCCTTTAAGGCTAAAAAGACCTCAGTAAGAATCAAATAATGCATGGGGCATCAGAAAGGGGTAGAAAGCTGTAGTATTGATTCCATAAGGTGTACCAGTTGCACCATTTTCTTTGAAGTGTCCTTTGTAATTGGAAGTAAATAAACCTAAAAGATAGGTAGAAACCTTATCCCTTAAAAACTGCTTAAAATGACAAGTGAGCTCATGTGAATAACATTCTACTTGACAGCACTTTATAATGGATATCAGATATTTATGACTCTGTGACTGTGCAGAGACACATAGTCAGCACTATCCTGAATGCCTGCTGCTAAATCACAAACAACAGCTCAGTAAATACATGAGCTGTGAAGATGACTGGCAGCCCCCTGCCCCAAATGAGCTTCAGGAAGAGAATTATTTCCTATACCTGAATGACTAATACATGGCATTGGATTGTCTATGGTTTGCATATCCTAGTTTATTATCTACTGAGTTTTTGGAATGTTTCACTTTTGTGCTTGGGGAGAAACAACATTTATAGCATAAAATACATTATTTCCCCACCACTTGAAAAAGATAGTGTGGAAAATTAATTGCTAGAAAGGTAGAGAAAAACAGTTATCAGATTGCAAAGGTGCCAGATGACAAATAGAAGAAAGGAACCCTGGTCCCTTGTTGAGAACTGATTGGGATTTAAGCCCTGTGCAAACATGAAGCAATCTTATTCAGCAAGACATAGAGGAAGAATCTGAATCTAAGTCTATCTATGGGTAAACATATTTTTCAATACGTATCCAACTCTCAAATTTTCATTACAAACAACCCTGGAATTAAGCAGAGCAATTATTGCTGTATATAGTAATTTATTCACCCATCAAAGTAGTCATATTCACTCAGCAAACATCAACAGAGTGCCTACTATGTACTAGGGGTATTTTAGTAGCTACTGGGATCCAGAGAGGTCGCCTTGTGATGAGATTCTTGTTTTCATTATTTCTGCTATTTATATTTTTCATAATATACTATGTTGAATAAGTTCAGTCCAGAGTAAGGCAACATAATTAACCATTCAACTGTATTACCACAGATAATCTTCATGAGTAACACAATGTTTTATAATTTATCAATCTGAATAATGGCAGACCTCAGTAATTAAAACAGCAGATTGTGTCTGCATAAATAGTGGTTCCATTTTTACTAGATATAATATGGGGTTAAATGTGGGTAACAACCACTTAAAAAATAAAAAGCTGCTTCAAGTTGTTACTTGATTTTTTTTTAAATGCCTCTCCTTTTAGAAAACTGATTGAGGCTGAAAATCTAAGTAGCACAGTAAATCAAAAGCACTTCATGAATGTTTAGCCTTGCACAACGTGCTTGAAGGTACAAAACAAATTTTATGCCAGTTCCAGGTGATGAGAAGTTGCATGCTGATGGCCTTGCATTATGGGTGACCAAGGTCAGTGATCTAGAAATAAAGAAGGGAATAAAGAACGCAAGTAGGCCATGGAACTTTATCAACATCAACAAAAATGTCCTTTGGAGGCTACTGAGAGTCAAGAGTCAAATGAGAGTGTTAAGTCAAGAAAAGGTGAATATTGCACCAACTCACAGGAAATTTACACACTTTTAACGTGAAGAGCAGGAATTTTCCCCCTGAGAGGGTATCAGTGCTCAAGCCAGAGTGGGTCTCAGAGGAGGAATTGCAGAGGTGCCCTCACATGTCCAGGCTTGGACCTGGCTTTGCATCATCACCACCATGGTTGTGGTTTGTTTTATTTTGTTAGTTTCATACTGGTGATTGAACCCAGAAATGTTGTACCTCCAAGCTACACAACTGGCCCTTTTGATGTTCTATTTTGAATCAGGGTTTCATTAAATAATTAAGAGTTTCATTACTGGGATGGCAAACATACACCACCATACCTGGCTAGAGCTTTTGACGTGTTGAGAATCTATATTTCCTACTTTCTACCTGATTTATGCTAATGTGACATTTCATAATTATAGTAAATAAACCATTTTATTTAAAATGTTCAAACTATCTGAATATACATTAAAAAGATATAACCTATGGGATTTCAAATGCTCTAAAATTATTTGTGATTAAGCCTCTTCTTAAAATAAATTCATATTTGATATTTTAAAAAATTTATAAATTTTTGGGAAAGGTAGTAAAGATACAAAATAAGTAGTAAACTCAAATTGTAATATCCAGAATTTAACTTTTAGTTCCATTATAAGAGTGAGGTGACCTTGGGAAACAGCTTAACTTTAATGAGCATGTTTCCTCAGCCATAAAATGTAAATATAACTAATGTCCTCAGATGTCACAAGTATGTGAGTGAAGCAGCATACCTTAATACTAAAGTTACATTGCATTTATCACCATTTTCTTGGAGATAAATTTCCCAATCTTTATGGAATTATTTGTGTATGTATTAGTCATCTTCCCATACTATAACCAAACAACTGAGATAATATATTTTAAAAGAGGAAAGGTTTGCTTTGGCTAATAGTGTTAGAGCTTCTAGTCTGTGGTTGGTTGGCTTCATTGCTTTTGGGTCTATAGCAAGGCAGTATATCACGGCAGGGAGTACAGAAAAGGACAAGCTTCTCACTTCATGGGAGCCAGGAAGCTACAAGAGAGGAAGAGGTTAGCATCCAACAATTCTCTTCAAGGGCATCTCCCAGTGACCTGAGACCTCCCACTAGGCCCCACATATTAACGGGTCCATCACTTCCCAACAATGCCATGGGCTGAGGAACAAACCTTTACTGTGGGGGACATTCCAGATCCAATCTACAATCCAATACACAGGTTATATCTCAAATGGGATCAAGAACAATTCTGTTAGCTATAGTGCACTAAATGAGATCCTGCTCTGTCATTCCTGCCTCATGAAGTCGACCTCATTCACAGCCCATCATGAAACTCTCATGTCCATTCCAAATATTTTTCCCTCTTAACATTTCCAAAAAACACCTCTGATCATAGTGCAGTTCATAGTGATAGAGACCTACATGCACACAGCACTTGGTGGATTGGACTTTCCCCCAGCTCCCTCCCCATTCCACCCTTCCCCATACAGGGAGCTATATTGACATTGGTATTCTCACATACATACCTAATGTCAATGAAAGTGATTCTGTCATTTATCCCACCTTTTCCTCTAGACTATTTCCCTGGCTCCCCTGAAGTTTTTCCTCCATTATCTGAAGTCTTTCTAGTATTCCAATTGCTCCCTAGCTTCTACATATGTGAGAAAACATAGGACCCTTCACTTGCTGTGGTTAGATAATCTCATTTATCATAATGTTCTCCAAGTCCATCCATTTTCCTGCAAATGACATAAACTTACCAATAAAAGTATAAAAGTAGAAATTATAAAAATAAATAAATATGAAGATGTCAAATGAAACAAAACAAACAAACAAAAAATCTATCACTGGAGCTACCAGAGTAGTCAGAGAATCCAGCTGCCGGCACCTGCACTGGTGTCCCTCGAGCCAAGCAGTCAGGGCGCAGGTGCAGTGCCTCTGGACACATTGGGTGAAGTTGAGACAAAAAGCTTAGTCTATTCTGGATGCTGTAAAATACCATGAGTGGAGAAGATCATAACAACACATCCATCTTGCCGATTCTGGTGGCTGGGAAGTCCATGATCAAGGTGCCAGCAGGTACAAAGTCTGGCAAGATCTCATTTCCTGGTTTAAATATGGTGTCTTCTTCCTGAGCCTCACCTGGCAGAAGGCCAGCCATCTCCTTAGGGCAGTGGATGATAGCTCCATTTGTGGAGGTTCCACCCTCATGACCTAACTGCTTCCTAAAGGCTATAATTTTAGGACCACCACATAGATCCTAGGTTAGAATTTTGAAATAGACACAATGGAATTTTACTCAGCCATAAAGAACAAAATTATGTCATTTGTAGGGAAATGGATGGAACTGGAGAACATTATGCTAAATGAGATTAGTCAGCCACAAAAAGTAAAAAATCAGATGTTCTTCCTAATATGCAGAAGGGAGGGAGAAAATGGGTCATAGGAGGAACTCTAGGCAAAGAAGGAGAAATAATAGATGAGAAGATAAGGTGACCTAACTGAGGGAGATGGGAGAGGGGAGGAGGGAAATTCCCTAATGTCCATGATGTACATTCATAAACATATCAAAGTCAATCACTAAGCCAAACATCAGAAGGAAAAAAGGGTAGGAATGAGGTGGGAACTGGGAAAGGGCTAATTGGGTGATGTGTGTATGTATGCTGCTACCAACTTGTACCCTACTAAGATGTATGACTGTAATATACCAATAAAAATATATAAATAAGATAAAATACTATTTCTCACTAAAAGTAAGCCAGAGAATAGCTGATTACAGGTCTAGAGCAGGAAATGTACAAAATGAGCCTGAAGCCACTACAGAGTCAAAAGGACTCAGAAACAAATGTCAATAGTTTCCCAGCAGCAAAAATGGGGAAAAAAATTGCAGGCAAAAAGAATATTAAATATAATGAATTGACATATACCAAATATGTTTATGTCCATGAGTTCAAAATGATAGAACATGACCTATGAAAGACGGTCATGAAAGATGGTAGAGGATCAATTCATTATTTTGAAAGCTGTTATACAAGGGAACTATTTATCTTAACTTTTCAAATGAACTTTGTTGTACTTTGGGCATCCAACAGATGGATTCAATAAATGAGAAAGAAAAAATAAAATCTTCAGTATTTTTCAATAAAAATAATTTTGAGATGAAAATTTATGGATACACATATTCAGACCCCAGCAAATACCTTCTTTCTCTTACTTTAGTAATAGGGATTGAAGCCAGGGGCATTCTACCTCTGAGCTACAACCCTAGCCCTTCATATATATTTTTTATTTCAAAAAAGGGCCTTGATAAATTGCTGAGGCTGACCTCAAATCTGCTCTCTTCCTGTCTTAGCCCCCGAGTACTACAACAAATGACTTCCTACACAACTGTCAAGATTCCAAACACTGCAGCATGGTTACATCTCATTGGTTTCAAAATAAATTACTTCTTTTGCCATGACCCCCTTCTTTTTTTCACAATATGTGTCATCTCCCTTGGGCTGACTGACCCAGAGGTTACCACAAGCTGTCTTCTATCTTTTCTCTAACTTTGAAATGGACTGAATATCATACTTCTGGATTTTCTTTAATGCTAATACATCCTCTTCCAGCCTAACCAATCTCCAAGACTACCAAGAAATGTGGATCAGACATTTTTGTGGCTACCTAACCTTGTCCAGAATTTTTAGGAACCCAGGGACTTCAAAATATCAGGAGAAACAAGAAAAAGGCCTGGTTTTCAATTCAGGGTTATCATAATGCAATCTGTCTTGTTCATGGCTCTAGAGTCTGTGTGACAGAGACTGCCTGGTTCCTTGTAGTAACTCTGTTCTTTCTAAAGCGGACACTTGCTTGATAAATTTTACTTTTGATAAAATTTACATTTGCAATTCAACAGGGTTTCATATCTAAATCTCTGTGGGCTATTCATTTGTGCAGCCTTCCCAGATTTAGGCAGCTCTGTAATCTGTCCTTCACTTTTTCTTTTTTCCCTTTTCTTTTTTTTTCCCCCTTTTCCTTTGCTTCTACTTCATGCGTTCTCTTTCCCTTGGAAACAAAATTTCCTCTCTCCAGTGATGCAGGTTGATCAACTTGAAGAGCCCAGGCCAGAAGTACAGGATCCATCAGTCCACTCAAAGTAGACATTTGGTTTAATCTGTGAAATTTTAATTTCTAAAATTAAGACCAATATTAAAAAAGACTTTATAGCTAAAATTCTTTGTGATTTCTATTGGTAAGTCAAAAGATACGACAGGTTGAGCCTACCTTCCTAAATGTGAAGAAGGGCAATACTTTCTCAGGTCTGGTTTCCATGCCTGTAGTCCCAGTAGGTGGGAGCCTGAGACAAGAGAATCACAGGTTTACAGCCAGCCTCAGCAACTTAGGCCCTGTTTAAAAATAAAAAAATAAAATAAGGCTGGGGATGTAACTCAGAGGTACAGTATATCTGGGTTCAATCTCCAGTAGAAGGAAGGAAGGAAGGAAGGAAGGAAGGAAGGAAGGAAGGAAAGAAGGAAGGAAGGGAGGGAAGGGAAAGAAAGTAGAGAGAAAAAGAAAAATCAAGCAAGCAAGCAGTGGCAGTGGCTGAGTAGTAATATAGGGGCAGGACATCCAGTCTCTAATTCTTTTCTCCCTATGTTTTACTCCCAGCTCTCTCTGTTCATTTATATTACCTCAATATCTACTATAATCAACAGAATTTGCAACCCTCAGCCTTGACCTTGTCAATGAAACACTGTACAGCAAGATTTTCTTTAGTTTGTATCACTGCAACTCTCAGCACTGAAACATAAAAGACATTGTGTGAGAATTGGGGAGGGCAGGTGCTAGGGATTGATCCCAAGGACAGGGACATTGTAATTCTGACATACACATACTTGAGCCTGGTTTGTTTGTTTGTTTGTTTGTTTGTTTGTTTGTTTTGTAACAGGGCCCCATTAGATTGCTGAGAGTCTGCATTTCCAAGATTACTCTCAAACCCAAGATCCTCCTGCCTCAGCCTTGCAAGTCCTAGGGTTATAGGCATGCACCATCATACCTGGCTACATAAAAGACTTTTAATACTTGCTATATTGTTCTAAATATTTGTGTCTACCATCACCCCAAATTCATGTGCTAACACCTAATTCCTGCTGTGTTAATATTAAAAGGTAGGAATTTCATAGGCTGTGCCCTCAGAATGGTGGGCCCTTGCCAGATTCTTAATCTCCTGGTGCTTTGATCTTGATCTTTCCAGACTATAGAATGATAACAAATAATCTTCTGCTTCTTATAAACTACCCAATTTATGAAATTTTTCTATAGAAATCTGAATAGGCTAAGAAAAATGTTTCAAGGCAGAGCACTCAAAAATCCAGAACATGGGTGCTGGTTATCCCTTCTTCTGGTTGAAAAGGTTAGGAAATTATATTTTCTCTCTTTAGCTGATTCATCTAGAGTGCCATATTATGTATGCCAAGTTACTAATGTCTCTGAACTGCTTGTGCTTCTCTAATATGGACTCTCTTGTCCTCTGAAATGTAAGTACTCTCCCCTAGCATGCATCTTTCCCTGTAGCATGCGACCTACACCTGCAGCATGCCTGCCTGCTCCCCAACCCTGACCCTGACTTCTACCCCACCAGCCTGCACCCAGCAGTCATTGCTCAGCTCCAGCAATGATAATAATACCCACTTCTCAGAGGCATTGTGAGAATGAAAGGAAATCATATGTTTGGGTCCTATCTCCGCCATCGCCGAGCCTCCCCATTGCCGAGCCCCATTTCAATTGCTATAACCCATCTGTTCAGATTTTTCCAAGTATAATAAATTGTCTGAGAAACCAGATGGAAATTAAGGCTGAAGAACATAATAGGGGCTATTTAACATCCCCTGGCCATGTCCCCAAACTCTGTCCTTGGAAAACTGGAGGAGGGAAGAGTAGGCATTTGTTGGCTATGAGTCATTCTTTTAGAAATCTAGAGAGAGTAAATTAACTCAAAATCCTGAGTTTTGAGGGCAGAACCTAACAGAGCTCAAGAAGACTTTTAATAAACTTTAATCTTTGCTGACTGACATCAACAAAGATACAACCCACCTCTGCAGATTGTGTAACAATGAGAAAACAAGTGGGAGTTGTCAGAGAAATAGCACTTGACTTGCTGTTATGGAAGAAATTAATCAACCTGACTGTATCTCAAAAGAAGAAAAGTAAAAAGGTGAGCTTGTATCTAACTTCCTTTAAACTTCCTCCAAAAGATAGCAAATAAAATATAGGGTATTTCAATTTACCAGACATAAAATGAAGGTAAGTGGCTGTAAATTCATCCGTATCAGTTTCTATAGCGACAATTTTCCTTTGATTTTGTGTGAAGAAATGTCCCTAGTGCTCTTCAAAACTGATCTCCTCACCCTGTGTCCTTGATCCTTAATCCCATTTTCTCATTTGACCTTAGACATTTTACATCAATATGTATCTCCCTCCGTCTTCCTTACTCTTTCCTCTTCTTTATTCCTCTCCTTCTCTCTTCCTCTCTTTCTGCGTGTCTCTCCCAACTTTACCATATAAATAAACTAAAACCTTCTCCTAAATGATAAATAAGAAAATATACATGAGTACATTTTGACTGCTCGGAAACGAACTTTTCTATATCTGTCTGTATCACTTCATTGCCTGTCTTCCTATAATGGCCATGCCACTGAAATAACAATTTACATACGACTTCCACTTCCCAAGCACCCGTTTTTCTATTCATTAACTAAGTACACCATTGAAATCTCTCTTACTAATTCATGTTCCTCATTTCTTCTATGTTGCTAACTAATATGAACTCAACTTCATTCTTACTGTATTTTATTATCTCTACCCTGATGACCTTCAAATATATATGTTATGTTTCTCCACCACAGGTTTCTTTTTTCTTTGAAGCTACTATCCGGCTGCAAAGATATTGTTGTGATAAGCCACTTCAGACAATATTGGTAAAACTGAAATTAAACCTACCTTGTCTCTTTTGATTCCAAAGCTGCATTCTGACATTCCAATCTGACAACCAGTCACTTAAGCAAGAAAGCCAGGTGTCATCCTTGATTTATCTTTCTCTTTTGTATCACACTGATCATTAAGTTTTTCAAAGTTTACTTCCCCCAAAATACGCTATACCAGAGCATAGCCATTGGTTGTTTGGACTGGGAAACTTTGTAATGGATGCCCCTTGCTTCATTCTTTCTCTGTTCCAATTTATCACCTACACCAAAGCCAAGAGGGTGTGCCCTCCTGTTATCTCCCTACTTAAAACTTTATCTTTTCTTGTAGGCTAAAGTAGAATCACTGTTTGGCCCTCTGTGATCTGACTTCTAGTGACTGCTCCAATCTTATTTGTCTTCTTTTGCATTTAGAGGCTGTAAAGACTGTGGAGATACTGAGGAAGAATAGGAAAAATAATAGGTAAAAAGGAGGCAAACTGGAAAGGAAGGAATTAACCCATTAACCCACTGATAATACCCTCTTACTGCAAGGCTTGATGCCCTTGTCTGAGCCCTCTTTGGTTGTTCTCTACCACCTGCTTCTTATCTATTAAGAAAAGTCTTACTCTTTCACTCTCTTCTTGGATATTTTTCCTGACCACCTTCTCTTTGTCCACTACTCACTACCATCAGAAGGTTAAGCATTCTCTATTAAGGAGCAGGTCCCCCCGAATGTGCAAATTGCTTACTTCCCTGTCTCATTTTTAAATAAAAATCCCAAAGGGAAGTGCATGTTTGGTCTTTGAATTTTCAACCCAGCCTCATGCCTGACACCTAGTAGGAGATTAATAGATGTGTAAAGAATAAACATGTAATTTCAATTTATAAATATGCCATAAAAGCTTAGTAAAATGTTATAAGCTAGCCGGGAGTGGTGGCACACGCCTGTAATCCCTGCGCTTGAGAGGTGGAAACAGGAGGATCGCGCAGGTTCAAAGCCAGTCTTACTGGCTTAAGAGACCCTTTTTCCAAATAAAAGTATAAAATGGGTCTGGGAGTATAGCCCAGAGGTAGAAGGGTTTCCAGGAACCCCAGAACCATCCCCCCAAAAAATGTTATAAGCTGAAGAAATAAGAATGGATTAGCACTCTGATGTACTTTCAGCCTAGCTACATGAGTAAGTTGAGTAACTTGCACAAAATAAAGACATAATGGAAGTCGATGGCTTTATTTTTCATGGTTTGACTCAACAGAGTAAATCAGAGTAAATGTGTTACTGTCATTGTTTATCATAAATGCCAAGATTTGCATAATAAGATAGGGAGCAATTATCTGCTTTTCACAAAACAAAAATTAAAAATAATTAATTTTGTTAGTGGATTTACCACAGTATGCTTTGAAGCTACTATATCTTTAAAAATATTGCAAAAAACAGCCAAGTATTTTACATACAAATTGCATAGAGCGAGATGAACTTAATATTCCAATAGCCTAGCTATTTTATTCCATCATCCACAGGCATTAAAGACTGATACACAAGTAACATCTGAACAGGTACCAAAAGTAAAGTTAGGTCAGGTCAAAGTCAAAAGAGAGAAGGCTAGATTAAGAACTTATTCTCCAAGACATAAAGGTTAGCATGCTGAAAATATTAAGCCAGCATGAATTTAAATAAAGGAAATATTTTCCTATAGGTTTCAGATTATGCAATATCTGCCTCTTAATAAATTCCAAGATATGTTATTAATTAAATATTTCTTAAAGTAATTTAACTGTGAGATAACATACAAGGGACCCTACCATAATCTATTCAGGGGAAAAGCAAGAAAATTAAATAGCATTTATGGTAAATTATAATATATGTTTTAATAAGGAAGTGGTAACATACCATCAGATCACTTAGGAGAGGCACTAAACCTATTTTGAGACAAGTCACAGCAAGTTTTTCAGGAAAAAAATGATACCTTCAGCTGAGACTTGGGGAAAATTATTCATTCAACTATATTTCCTAAGTAGCTACTATTTGGCCAAGTAGAAATTTAAAAATGGCCCAAATCACTGCCTTCATGGGTCATACATTCCACTTGAGGAAAGACAAACAACAAACGCATAAATATATACCATGATCTTAAGGCTAAAAGAAATAGGACAATGAGCAGTTTCTCTTCACCTGCAAGATGGTCAAAGGAGGTTCACACTGAGGTAATAGCATTCTAAAAGAATGCAGGAGGATAAACAGAAGAGAGCTTTGCAGGTATTCTAGAGGGGGGAAACTCCAAAGGAAGAAAACGACATGAGGGCAGTCATAGATAAAGGACCTTTTGGCCTTTTTGAAGGTCTAAAACTTCAGTATGTCTGAAACATACTCTACAGGGCTAGAGTCAGTGAGAAAAAGATGGTTAGATAAGTGGGTAGTCATTGGTTGTGGGGCAGCATCCATCCCCCCATTTCACCCACAATCACCTTTCAAGGCTTCTTCTTATTAACAAAGACATTTTATTTTGATAAATTGAGACTCAAGTAAAAAAATAATAATAATGCACTTTAAAGGGAAGGTTTATAGTTGGGCATTTCAGCATTGTCAGTTTGAGTTCTCACATGAGGTTATACAGGTAGAATATTCATTACTTGAAATGCATTATGCTAAGTGAGATTAGTCAGTCACAAAAAATAAGAAATCAGATGCTTTCCCTAATATGTGAGAGCTAGGGAGAAATGGGTCATAGGAGGAACTCTAGATGAAAAAGGAAATCCTACAGAGGAGCAAACAAGATAACCTAAAGGAGGAGAAAAGAGGGAGATAGAGGAAAAATCTCTAAAACACACAATGTTGTTAAACATATCGAAGTCAGCCACTAAGCCAAGCAAGGGAAGGGGGAATGGGGAGGGAATTGGGTGGAAATTGGGTAGGGGTTAAATCAGTGATGTGTACATGTATGTACACATAAGTTTTTTACCCCAATATGATGTATGAATATAATGTACCAATAAAAAATTAAAAAAAAAGAAATTCTTGGAACTAGAATTCATGAATCCGATTTTCTGAGATTTGGAACTATTTGCATATATACAATGAGATGACCTCAAGAATAGATGCAAGTCTAAATGTGGACTTTATCTGTTTTCCATATATGTTTTCTAAACGGTATATATGAAAGTAATTTTGAACAATACTTTTAGTGTGCCTCTGCTTTAATTGTGACCCATCACATAAAGCTCAGGTGTAAAATTTTCCACTTGTAGCATCATATAAGTGCTCAAAATGTTTCAAATTTTAGTGCATTTTGGGTTTCAGGCTTTCCAATTATAGATACTCAACCAGTACCACTGCTTTTTTCTCAACCTGGTTGTTCCATAGTTAACACAGACTCGTGTTTCATAAAGAACATATTTATTGCTCCAACTAACAACTCTTCTTTCAATAGTCTTACTAGTCTATGGCATTTTTTCTTTAAAGAACCATCTTTCAAAGCTGGCAATGTAGCTCAGAGGTAGAGCACTTGCCTAGCATGCACAAGAACCTGATATCAATCCCTATTCTCTCTCTCTCTCTCTCTCTCTCTCTCTCTCTCTCTCACACACACACACACACACACACACACACACACACAAACACACACACAAAGAAACAGAACAAGATTGCAATCAGGTCTCTGAGTTTTATAGTAGTGTGAGTGAGTCTCTGTATTAAGTCAATGTACGATGAATTTTCTAGTAGATGTAAGCTAAGCTAAAACTATCTTAAGGGGAATAAAAACATCAAGAACCAGGTCATGATGTGCTTTTTAAACATGTTAAGAAACTTGGGATTAAATTTATGGGAACTAGAAAGCCAATAAAACGTCTTATACAGAGAGGTAGCATAATTATGGACTAGTAAACTCTGACTTTCATCAGAAGGGATATGACAAATAAATTTAATTTTGTAGTTTGGTTTAGTATTTACTATGGGGGCTCCTGAAAAGAATTCAGTAAGTGAGTTGGTAGCATGCTTCTCCACATATCAATGACAAGTTTTTTATAACAACTATTACCTAAATAGTATTTATAAGTACTATCATAAAATTTGTTGACAGATTTTTTGACAGATCTTTCCTCTTACGTATTTTACACCAACTCAGACACTAACTAGCAATTTCCAGGAAATTCTTAAGACAAATTCTCTTGATAAGCTGCACTCATATTTTAGTCAAGAAAGCTCTAAGGGGCTAAGAACAACTTGGATCATATTGTCCAGCTAGACTGATTATAAAAAAGTGTCTGTTGATGTCATCTTGACACATTACTCTTTTTACTCCTCAGAAGTTTTGTTTATTCTAATTCTAAAAGGTTTCACTTTCTTTGTACTGGAGGTAGAACCCATAGGCTTATTCTACCTCTGAAATATATCCTCAGCATTAGTTTTTAATTTTTAAAAATTTGAAACAAGGCCTTAGGTGCTGAGACTGGTCTTCAACTTGCGATCCTTTTGTATCAGTCTCCCAAGTACTGGGATTACAGGCATATGCCACCATGCCCAGCTTTAAAGGCATTATTAATCTATGCTCTTCACTTGATCTCCACTGTTACCTCCTTAAGGAAAACTGTTATCAGAAACTGCATGGAATAGGAATATTGAAAGCATGTCCTAACCAGCTATCCCTACTCTTACCAGCAGCCAGAATTATCATGTTGGAACCATAAACGTGATCCTAGTTATCTCCTATTTAAAACTCCCCAGTGGCTTCCCACAGAGTCCAAAAATCAAAATCATAATCTATAATCTAACCCAATGATTTTGCAGGATCTATTCCTATCCATGTTTCAGGTGTATGTCAATCAACCTCATCTCCATCACTCCGTGAAGTATTCATGGAGCATACAACCCAGATGTCCATTCAGTCTACAGATAGACTACGTGTCTCATTATACTCATCAGCGTCCTGTTCCAGATGGCCTTCTGCCTCCTCTGACATTAGCAAATCACTTTTTCTGGATTCAGGTCAACATCATGTTGCCACAAAAAATTTCTCTAATTCCTTGGGCTTTAATAAATTCAAACACCACCTTCTTTTATAGAACTAGATACTGCCCTTCATGACTTTTCACAGAGGCTAATTATATATTTATTAGAATAATTAAAAGCTAATATCTATCTCTCCTTCATTTAATTATAAACTCCTAGAAGGCAGGGATGAACCAGAGTTGTTTGATTACTCATTTAATTCTAGAACCTACCATGTGGCCTGAAAAATAGTGAGAATTAAATATGTGTGAATCCATATGCAAATAAATCATCATAATCTTTCATAATAAAAACTTAGCCATGTTTCCTTGAATGCTGTTTTCTTGCTCTCCACAGGTCATGCATGTGCTAGAGGAAAAATGCTCTACTGAACTTTTCCATTCCCTAATAGACTTTAATGCTAGTCACTTCTCCACCTCATCATACTCATATTTACTCAGATTTTCTTCTATACTCTTAGAAACTAGAATTTTTTTACTCTTACAAATCTTATAAGTCTTTTTTAAAGTGTAGACACTTGCCGGGCATGTTGGCGCACCCTTGTAATCCCCGCGCTTGGGAGGCAGAGACAGGAGAATCGCGCAGGTTAGAAGCCAGGCGTGGGGTGGCTTAGGAGACCCTGTTTCCAAATAAAAATGTAAAAATAGGTCTGGGAGTGTAGCCCGGAGGTAGAAGGGTTTCCAGGAACCCCAGTACCACAAATAAATAAATAAATAAATAAATAAATAAATAAATAAATAAATAAATAGTGTATACACTTTTATCCTTTTAATTACCTAAGGAGAAAGTCCTTGCTTTTATCAGTTACCAAGTTAATGACTGAACATCATAAATCCTACTCAACAAAAGCTATTACCTTTTATTTCTTATTTATTTTCCTTAGCATTTTCTTTTTAAGTAAGAGATTAGCTCAAAATGCATATATGTTGGAATGAGTCTTTGTTACCATGGCAATAACCAGAAATAAAAGCAATGTTACAAAAACTGTTGTTACTGTTGGAGAGTAAGGAATGAGATCTAAGCAAAATTATCTTCCAAATTATAAACATTCCCAAAATGCAATCAAGATTTCTAGTATAACTTTTTTATACAGCCTACCTTTTTCATCATTACATTGCTAATCTAGAAATAATCCAAAATCATCCAAACTTATTTTTCTATATAATATATAAAACTATGCTCTGTGAGGAGTCTTTCTGCTCAAAATCTCCACCCAGATAGAGGCCCTTCCCTTATTGCTTTATTCACACTCTGATTCCTTGAAAATAAAGGAGGCTCAATATCAGTAGCAGCTATTGAACTCATATTCAAAGCAAGAAGACAGCCCAAGTAAGACATGGTTTGGGTCCCTCTCAACAAGCATGGGATTGAGGGAGGGGGACAGAATGGGATGGGGGCTGGATGAGGGCTAATTGGATGATGTGTGCTTGTATATCCTCTCAAGTCTTGTATTCCAATGTGATATATGATTACAATGCAACAATAAAAAATAAATAAAATAAAATTATGGAAACTTAAAAAAAGAAATAAAAATATGTGGGTCATTAAAAAATAAAAATGAATGTTATTCACTGCATTAAAAATAAGAAAAAATATTATCACAAATTTAAAAAAAAAGAAAAAAGGTAGAACTCATATAAATGCCTAGTGCAAAGTCCTAGGTTTTAATGAGGTTTTAAAGCCTGCCAAATAACTGTGCTAAGAACAGTGCTCACTGTGACAATTAAGACATGGCTCTGTCTTCAAGAAGCACAGGGTCTAGTGTTTAGGAGAAGCATTGATGATGCAGAAAGGGACAGAAGAGGACTGCAGAGAGTACTAAAGCATGGAAGGAGTCAGTGAAGAAGGCCATGCAGTACTGCATAGAAAAAGCAATGGTGTGTTGGAATCTTAAAATGCAAGTGAGATTTTCCCAGAAAAGGCAAGATGGGAGCAGGGATAACAAAAATTCAAAATATTCAACAGCTAGTACAGCCCAAGTATGAACAAGCTAAAAGGTCTTGGACGCCATATCTCTACCCTACTTTATGCCAAATATTTGACTTATTAGACTTGGGGGGAAGGAGCAAAGAATCTTGTGGGAAAAGACAGCATAGTGATAATTTAAATTTTTCTATGAGAAAAGACAGCATAGTGATAATTTAAATTTTTCTATGAGACCATTTTGATATCTTAAAAATCAGTGGTCCAGGCTTGTATGCATTCATTCAATATTCATCATAAGTTGGGGAGAAGTTACAGGTGAAAAAACTGTCTGTACCAGAACATGGAGGGTTAAAGTCTACTGAAAACCTCAGCTGCTCCAGGCTGAAACCCTGCAGCTCTGACTCCAAAGGAGAGGAGGCTGGTGAGACAGGCAAAGGCCAGTTCCTGAAGAATCTTGTTTTCCAGACTAAAGTGATTAACCTTTTTTCAGTGAGATGATAAGACACCAAAGACTTCCCTGCAGGAGAGAGACTTGGTTGGAAAGATCATTTTGTTCTTAGAGTGAGGATTCCATTAGTGAGAGGAGATGACTGAAAGCCAGGAGATAGGGTAAAGAAACAGCAAGGAAATATATCTGTTTCCACCAGCATGGCTGGCAAGAGGCTCTAAAATCTCCTCCTGCTCTTATAGAACTAGAAAAGTAGATGAATTGGAGCATATAGATTTCATAATATGTGGCTGGGGTTAACAAGACTGTAAGGGAAACTGTGGAAAAGATAAACCAAAGGAAAGAGAAAAAAATCAGCAAACTGAATATAGTCCATGGCAGACGCTCTCTGGAAGCAAAGGCTGAACCCAGCCAGCCCTGGTACACAGCAGTGGCACCCAGCCCAGCCCAGTTCATAGACCTGTGTAACTGTGGTAAGATGGTACTGAAGTATCTCAGTGTGGCCAGCATGCCTACTTATGTTTACAATCAATCGTTTTTCCTATTTTCCTATATATTTTGAGAGTATATTATTTTTAAATTATGTCTAGTATTGTTTTATCCCTCTATTGACTTAGATCCCCTTTACTATTTTACAGCAATTTCCTTTAATACTTCCTGTTTTCTTAGGTCTATTTCATCTGATATGAACATAGCAGATGAAGATTTTTTTAAATAAATTTTTATTGAACATAAATGGTATACATTTAAACTATATTTGGTGCCCTCTCCCCCCCCCGTTTTCCCTTCCCCCCTCCCACCAATGGTTGTCCAGGTTAACCATGTCATATTCATAATTTTACACATATTCAGATATAGACCCTCATTAATCAAGATCAGCCTTCCTCCTCTCCTATCTTTCCATTCAAACTTTGCTGATATTTCCCCTCCATTATCTGGAGTCCCACTGGTATCCTCTGTGTTTCCTAGTTTGGGCATATTAGAGGAAACATATGTATCTTCTCCTTCTGTGCTTGGCTGATCTCACTTAACATAATGTTCTCCAGGACTTTCCATCTTCTTGCAAATGATATAATTTTGTTCTTCTTTATGGCTGAATAGAATTCCATTGTGTGTATTTCCCACAGTTTTGCTATCCATTCATCTGTTGATGGAGATCTGGGTTGGTTCCATAATTTGGCTATTACAAATTGTGCTGCTATGAACATAGGTATGCATATGTTGCTGTAGTTCTCTGAATTTAACCCCTTTGGAAAGATACTGAGAAGTGATATAGCTGGATAATATGGTGGATCTATTCCCACCTTTCTTAGGCATCTCCACACAGATCTCCATAGTGGCTGAACTAGTTTGCATTCCCACCAACAGTGTAAAAGAGTTCCTCTTTCCCCACATCCTTGCCAGCATTTGTCGTTATTTGATTTCTTTATGCTTGCCACTCTAGGGCCAATAGATACATGAAAAGATGCTCTACATCACTGGCCATCAGGGAGATGCAAATCAAAACTACACTGAGAAGATTTTCTTACATACGATCTCTCTGTCATATTTTGTTTGCTTCCTTTGGCTACCAGCTTTTCGGATACTTTGCGTTTTTATCTTTCTTAAACACAGCATAGCTAATTATTTCCCAAATCCATATGAGAATCTTTCTCTTTTAATTAGTGAGCTTAGTCTTATATTTACTGTAATTAGTAATATATATTTGGACATGTTTTTACTATCTTAGCACTATTTTACTTAATGTTTATGTCACTCTTCCTCCTTTTCTTGCCTTATTGGAAATTGAAATATGTGCTTGTTCGAATTTGAAGAAAACCAAAATATTTCTCCACAAAATACAAAGAATTTTTCAGTTGAAGACTATCAAAAGGCAGGGCTCTCTTTCTTCTTTCTCTCTTCCTTTTCCTGAAACCAAAACAGAGATCCACAGAAACAAAGGTCTTTCTGCCCTCTTTCCCTTTTTCCTGCCTAAAGACAGCATGTAAATTCAATTTGTAATACTTACTTATCTGCGCAGGGATGGCAGGACCACGGCTTTACTCCTTCCTATACTTCTCCACGTTTTGAAGCCTGGGATGGCTCTCCTCTTTGTCCCATCACCTCTCTACAATTTTTTGTTTCAGTTGAAGGTCATATAAGCCATGATACTAAGCTATTGCTCAGAGAGTCACTTTTGATCTGAAGTTTCTCCTACAGGATGTACACTGTGTGCATTAATACACTCGTTCGCTTCTTCTCCTGTTAGTCTGCCTTTTGTTATAGAAGTATGTTCCACGAATGGATTTGTGAGGGTTGCAGGTTTCTTCGCTTACTGATTTGAAAGTTATATAGTTTATTGCTATTATTTTGCAACTGATTTTGGGGGTCTAATACAAAATTATATTTAGTTTTTGTTCTATTTCCTGGTACAGAGCTCCTAAACCTTGAAATTTCCTGAGTGATAGGAGTTTTATTAACATTTTTAATATTTCTTTTCAATCACACATGAGTTTACACTTTTTGGGTGACTAAAGATGGTACTCTTAGATAGCTTCAGGATGGGGCTGATCAACAGAAAGACCAAGTGATTAGAGGGTTGGAACTTTCAGCTTATCTGTTTGGGTAGGAGATTAAGCTCTATAAGAACTAGATCAATAAAATATAATGATCTCCGGGTTGGTGCTGGGAGGGCATGGAAGCTCATACTGACCCACCCCATACCTCACCCTGTGCATAAGTCTCATCTGGGTGCCCCTGAGTTGCATCCTTCATGACAAACTGATAAATATGTTTCCCTGGGATCTACAAGCTGTTCTAACAAACTGTTCAAACTTGTTCAAACAAGTCTTGGAAAACCCTGATTTATAGGCATCTGGTCAGAAATAGAGGAGGCCTGAATTTGCAACTGGCATCTCAAGTGGGACACTCTTATGGACCAAACCCTATATCTGTGCACTCAGACAGTGTCAGAATGGAATGCAGTGGAACTGGCTTGAATTGTGTGACACCCAGTGGGGTCCAGAGATGGGAGAATTGGTTATTTCTATTGTAAAACATCATCAATTTTTCAAACACTGTCATGCATAATTAATGATATCTAAAAGTAATATTTTAGCCACCCAAATAAGGACATTGGAACATAAACTTCTAATCATTTTGCATAATTTTTAGAATGATACCATTGCAGAGTACTTTGTTTCTAATTTTTAATTAATTATTAGTATTATCATTCATATAATATTATTTAAATTTAACTAGTAATTTACCATTACTGTTCACTATTTGTAGTTCCCCTCAACATAAAAAGTCTCTATTTTCCAGGTAGGGTTTGTGTACTAAAAATACAGTGACCATCAAAGTATGGGCCTTTGCAATGAGGAATCACAGACAAAACAGAAGGAGAGGTATTTGTTTATTTCCAGTCTGGCTTGGAGGATTATATGCAAAGCACCACTTTTGGCACATACTTTTTTCCTACTCCAAATGTAAGATATCAGAGTAGTGGCTCTCATGCAGCATTTAATGAGGAAGAAAAAAATCCATAAAATAACGTTCAAGTATGACATAGCCTACCCACAGGTGTACATGTCACAAAGCATCCACTTAATCTCACAATAAATATTGAGGAGCATCTATGTTGGTCCAGTTATAAAGGAAAACCTGAATCAGATATCCCAGGAAGAGTTTGGATAGTTCCTATCTTTAGGTAGTCCAACTACCATCTAATTTATTTTGCCCCATTACAGCAAAATTTCTCTCAAAAACCAAAGCCTGCACTCAAAATTTCTTTTCTAATTCTTCCTTGACCCCTCTCCAACAGACTATAATATAGATTTCTGAGGTGGGTAATACTGCCCCCTGGGGAGCACTGGAACAAAATATAGATATATAAAAGAAAGCAAATTTGTCATTGCATCTTTTTGTTAATTTGTTTTAATAGATTTTCAGAGGGGTTGTTGAATAATTTTGAGAGTAATCCAAAATTAGGATGGTAAGCCAAATAAATTTCAGACCTATACTTTAAACCTTTTACCTCCTGAACAAAAGCTATTTCCAAGGTTCTTGAAATCACCATGTTGCTCAGTCCAGTGGTCAGGTTGCTTTTCTCACCTCAATGATCCTAAATCCTAAATGCAACATTTTACATTGTTCCCTCCTTTTGTAAACATTTACTGAACTTGAATTCTGGATAAGTTGCTGGCCATTCTTTTTTTCTATCTCTCTCTTTCTCTTGTTCTGTTATCTCTCTCTCTCTCTCTCTCTCTCTCTCTCTCTCTCTCTCTCTCTCTCTCCACTGTCATCACCAACGCATGGATCCCTGGCCCTCCTCCATGTCATTTGATTTCCTTCCACCTTTTGGCTGTTATGAATACTGCTCACTACCTATGTGATCTTCTTCAGTCATATAGTTATAAATAACACCTATATAATTTTATGTTTTGCCTGAACTCCAGACTAGAAGGTCTAACTACCTACTCAGCATTTCCATTTGCATGTTTAAGTACTATGTCAAACTTAATCATTCTAAGATTGAACTCCTCAGTCTTCTTGCCACCCCACCCACCTGCTCCACCACAAGGAGCTCCTCCTCCCGGCTTCCCCAACTCACTGAAAATTTCATTCTAACATTTTCTTAGTCAACAACCTTGTACTTAATTTAGACCTATCATTCTTCTTCCAATCCCCATAATATCCAACAGCAAACCCTGATGGCTTTACCTTCAAAGTATTTCCATTGGAAGGCTGAAAAAGGAGGATTGCAGGTTCAAGGCCAGCCTCAGAAACTGTTTCAAAATAAATAAATAAATAAATAAATAAATAAATAAATAAATAAAGACTGAGAGTGCAGCTCAGAGGTAGAATGCCACTGAGTTCAGCATCCAATACAAAATAATAAGTAAATAAATAAATATCTTTCTAGGCTTTTACACTTCTCATTCCACTTTTATCACTGGCCCCACCCTTCATCATCCTTCACCTCCCTAATTTGTGTCCTTAACCTGAGTGCATTGCCCTCTAAAGCAACATAATTCTGTGAGAACATGAGTTTCCACTGACTATTCCATTGCTCAGAACCCATCTGAAGCTTTCCCTTTCACTCAAGTCCCTAGAATACTTGCCCAGGCTCAGCATCTTCCTCTCAGTTGCCTACTTGCTATGGTTGAGTGTGTCCCTCAAAGGTGATGTGCTGGGAACTTATTCCCCATTGCAACAGTGTTGAAATTTGGGACCTTTAAGAGGTGGTTAGGTCATGATGACTCTGCTGACCACAGAACTGGATCAGCTGTCGGAAAGTAGACGTATGGAATGCGCAACTTCAGCCTCCTTTTGTTCTCTTACTCCAATGCATGTGCCTTCTTGCCCTTCTGTCTTGCAACACAGACTGGAACTGCAAGAAGACCTGCTATAGTTTGGATCTTGAACGTCCCCCAAAGGCCCCTGTGTTAAAGTTGGCCACCTGTTGCACTCCCGGAAAGTGGTGGAACCTTCAGGAGATGAAGATTAATGGAATAAAATTAGGTCGTTGGAGGGATATTGGAACCCTGGCCCCTTCCTATACTTCTCTTTGTTTTCTCAACCACCAATTGCTGACCAGCTTCTTCTTCCTCAGGTGTTCCC
Source organism: Muscardinus avellanarius (assembly GCF_963383645.1). Lineage (NCBI taxonomy): Eukaryota > Metazoa > Chordata > Mammalia > Rodentia > Gliridae > Muscardinus > Muscardinus avellanarius. The sequence goes on from NC_137786.1 coordinate 147,391,753, forward strand.
ACCATGATATACTGGTTTGCCACAGGCCCAAAAGCAACAAGTCAATTGACGATGGCCTGAAACACCTAAAAACTGTGAGCCAAATAAACTGTTTTTCTTTTTCACCCAAATATCTCAGGTATTTGTCACAGTGGCACAAAGCTGACCAACACAAGGGCCTTGCCACATGCTGGCACCGTGATGTTGAACTTTCCACAGTCTCCAGAACTATAAGAAATAAATAATCTTCTTTATACATTATCTAGTATGTGGTATTCTGCTATAGAAACACCAAATGGGCTAAGAGACCACCCATTCCTCTCTGTATTTATCTCTTGTTTCTCTCTATTTTTATTACTATGTTCCAGTCACACCAACCTCATCCAAACAGAACACCCCAAATGCATTTCCATCTCAGGACACACACACACACACACACACACACACACACACACACACACACATATATCTCCCTCTAAATGAAAAGCTTATAAAAATTCAGCATTAATTGAGTGAGTGAACAATGTGAAAGAAGTAGAACTTGTGCCCTATTGGTAAGATAAATATCATTTAGATAGTAGTGGAATGTATTACCTTTCTGTGAAAATATATGTGCTTGTCATGAAAATATAAACATGATTAGAATGATTTAAAGATATGATAGAGCTGGGTGTGGTGGCACACGCTTGTAATCCCAGCATTCGGGAGGCTGAGATCTAGAGGATCGTGGTCCGCGGGCAGCCTCAGCTACTCAGTGAGGCCCTCTGCAACTCTGTGAGACCCGGTTTCAAAATAAAGAATAAAAAATAGGGCAGGGGGTGTAGCTTGGAGGTTGAATGCCCCTGGATTCCATCCCCAGACTCACAATAATAAAATAAAAATAAAAAAATAAAGATATGATAGAGTGTTGAGGGAATATACATCAAAGAGAGAGGATAGTTCAAGAAATGGTAGACCCCAGCTAAAAAACATCATTCAAACTCTTCGTGTGTGTGTGTGTGTGTGTGTGTGTGTGTGTGTGTGTGTGTATTATTGGAAATTGAACCCAGGGTTGTTCTACCCCTGAGCTACACCCTTGGCCCCATTTTTTTTTTTTAAACAGGGAGTCACTAAGTTGCTGAGGTCCTCACTATGTTGTTGAGGTTGGCCTTGAACCTGCAACCCTCCTCTCTCAGCTTTGAGATAACAGGTGTGCCACCATGCCTGGCTCTTTATCATTTTCTAAGTGACAAGGTCACAGGGTTTATATCCCTCCTGAAAATGTTCTCAGACCAAAGCGACAGTGTTACTGCTAAAGTCTTAAGGCATACAGTTCCCACAACCCACTGAGAGAGAAATTCAGGCTCCCTGCAGTCAAGGCTTTTCAAAATGTGGGAAATTCACACGGAATTTCTCTTACTCTTTTCCCATTTAAATGCACAACTCTGGATTTCCCCTCCCAGAGCCCAGCAAGAGGACCTTCAAGTACTGGGATGCCACGTGGTGTTTACTTTGTTACTCTGCATTTATTTTCCATGTACAAACAGAGAGTGGGGACCCTGCATGTAATTGTATTAGCTAGACTTTCTAGTTTCTGTGTCTGATGTTTTGCCACCAGAGGCTTTGCTGACTAGGGAGTGACTGCCCTTCCTAGGGTTAGCAGCTTCCTAGAGGCAGCAAAATGACTTTCTCACCACTGCTCCAGTTCTATGCAAACTAACAGATCCCATCCTCTCACCTGCCTCTCTTTATCCTATAAACATTATTCCCCTGCCCTAATCACCCCACAGCTAGGGCTTAGACAACTGGGAGTAGACATACCTCCGACAATTGGAATTATTCAGACTAGTCAATCCTAAACCTGCTTAGTTGGCTTAGCCGGCCACACCCATTCCCACTCTTGAAAACACAAACAAAAAATGATTGATTTGAAGTACTCCTTTCTCTCATTGACTGCCGCTGAACTCAATATTCTCTCTGTGGCCTTGCATGACATGTGTGTCCTCTCCTCTTTGAAAATGTGAGTGTGAGTAATAAAAAATCTTCAGTGGCAATCATCATCTCACCTCAGGTATGATAAGGGCTCATTATATCTGAAAACAAAATCCCAAGTCCATTTAAAATATTTTACTCTTATGCTTAGAATGTAAAACATCGGATATTTCACAATTATAGACGTATATTTTGTTTTCAAAAATGTAAAATCCTCTTCTCTGAACACTGAATTGGCTATAGAGAAGTAATCACAAGCTATTACAAAACTCATTCTAACAGTTGCTTCAAGCTGTCACAATTTCAACACTTGACAGTGCTCTTTTGAACTTGACGCACCCCAAAGCTAGGCTATTTTATCCAGGCATCAGCTCAGCAGTTGTGCCAGCACCTCTACCAGTGACTTTTCTGTCACCTCTTTCTTCACTTAATCCTTGCTCTTTCTGTCACTAGCAGATCCATCTCTATTTTAGCTCCACTCCCCCGTCTGGCCCTCCCCACTTCTCCAGCACTCCCTTCCCCACCTCAACCCAGTCCCTGAGCGCTCTGTGCAGTTCCACTTTTGACTGCTCTGGTGAGGCAGTTGCCCAGGCAAAGCTATTCCTGCAGTGCATGGCTTGTGAGGTAAATAAGATACAGCCAGAGAGGACCCAGAGTGATTCCAGAAATGATTAACACTAACACTCTTTGCAACTTCAGTCCTGAGTGTGCCCAACAATTCTCCCAGGAGTCAGTAAAACTGAAAAGATATCACACATTCCAGATTGCTTTTTGTGTATGTAAATGGAGCACGGGTGGGTGGTTAGAGAACTTGAGCTCCTGTCTCACATGGAGCCAGATGCAGTTAAGATTGAACTTCTCTTCGCTCTTTTAAATGTTTTAAGAAAAACTGAAGGCAAATGTCTTCACAACGTAAGAGTGGTGAATTTAAGCATTAATTAGTTTTGTAGGATCTGCTAACATCAAAGGTTATTCTCACTAATGTTTTCTTTTTATATGATAACAAAATGACAAGCTTCCTTAAACTCAGCCATGTAACATGGCAATTGCCCTTTTTGTGTAGGGCTGCTGATTCTGAGTCTCCAGAGGATGCCCATCACCTGTCAGGTCACACATGTGCTGTAGCTGGGATCGGGAGTGTCCCCCCAAAGTTCCCCAAGGTGGCTCTGTAAGGAGATAATGGAACCTTTAGTAGGTGGGAACCAGCAGAAGGAAGTTATGTCATCAGAGACATAGAGACATACCCTTGGCCCTGGTCTCTTCCTGTCACCCTCCCAACTGCCTGAGTTGAGTCTCTGCTCCAGCACATGCTTCCATCATGATCTGCTACAGAGCCAGCAGACAGTAGACTGAAACCAGGAGTCACAAGAAGCCTTTCCTCCTTAGAATATGTTTTTCTCTGGTATTTTGTCACAATGTAAGGAGGACTAACTTAGCATATGAAAAGCTATTATTTCAGATACCCCTAAAAGAGACATCTTTCAGTTTCTTCATTTTCTTTCTTGCTCTTAAAGTCTACCAACTTAGAAAGATGCCAACACTTGGAAAGAAAGATGTTTATGGGCCAGCTTGGCAGGCTGGGTGATTGCTATGTAGTCTCATCATTATCTGAGTCATTTGACACTTGGGTCTTAGTAGAATAGAGGAAACTATATGAAAGGGTTCTACTCTAGGAAGTAGATTTAAGATGGCTCCTATTTCTTGCTTTGATTGCAGAGTTTTGGCTGAGTTGATTTGAATGAAATTTAATAGACTTGACTAGTAATTTTTGCTAAGTTGACAAATAGTTTACAAAATTAGTTTCTGTGTCTTGTTTTCCTTATGGAGACAATACTGGCTCTGATTTTAAATATTTGCTAAGGTGATTAAAAGAAATTTATGAAGAGCTTTTTAAACATAGCCTGAAGCTTAGTAAGTGCTCAATTAATATTAGGTATTAATGTGTATACTGCCTACTGTGGATTTATAGGTAAGCATCTGGATCTCTCAAGGCAGTTTCTAAACATAAGTAAGATTTCTAGGTTATTTAAAATAGGTTTGATTCTGAGTCATTTGAAATAACCTAAATTAGTCAATCAGTCAGCCACTGTTTCTAAGAGACTTGTATATTCAAAGCCTGAAAAGTTGAGAAATATATAAAAAATACAAACACAGCATCTATCATCAAACCGTATACAAGTTAAATGCTAAATGACATTCCCCAGCTCTGAAACAATTATATCAGAAGGCAATACCAACTAAACACTTAAACCTGAAATTCCATGCTTTACTCTATAAAGTTCTGTTTTCTCTATTCTTAAGGTTTGGTGTCAAGAAAAAAGTAATGTATCTTTCTTCATCGACAAATGCATTTTCATCATAAGGTTAAAAGTCTTAGCTTTTTAAATTTTGGAGATCTAAATTCAAATTCCATTTCTGCTCTGTGTTTTCTTATGCATAAATGTACATGATAGCTCCTGTGTCTGATGAGTATTCTGGGTTGATGAACTCGCCCATCTCTTGCGCTGCTCTGCCCCTCAGCCTAAGCATTCCAGATCCTTTCAGTCTTGAAGCTTGAAAGGATCAACCTGCTTATGGCTAGAAATCTAGAAATTTACTGTGTCCATCCTTGGAAGAGGAAAAGCAAAACTAAAATGAAATTGGTAATTCAAAGATCAAGTTCTTATTGTGTGGATGTAAAATCTGTAAGTTGCTACCTGATTACTGTGGTTTTCTGCAATGCTCAGATAGTGCTCCTCTATGTACGCTGTTCTAAGGTGTGTGCCAGGCAGCAGGAGGAAAGCGGAGACTCCAAGGAAGTTGTTTGCTGAGCTGAAAGCACTATGATCCCCACTCCTTTCTGAATTCATGTTTCTTCACAGAAAGCTCTATCATACCTTTAGAAATTCAGGTTAATCTGCCAAAATAATATAATTTATGTTTGATTTGATAGTTTATCTTCTATTTTATATTTATTAGTAATAGATCATCTTTTTATAGATTTATAGATTTTATAATATAAATAAAAATATACAAATAGATTTATTAATAACATATCTTCTATTTAGATGTCAGTTTTGCAATAAATTTTGAATTATGGGCAAGAATGGGTTATGGTATTTCTAGGTTATTTAAAATAGTAAGTATAATTCATGTCCATGTTTATAGCAACATGGTTCACAATAGCCAAATTATGGATTCAATTTAGGTGTCTTTAAACAGATGAACAGATAACAAAAATTTGGTATATACACACAATGGAATTTTGCTCTGCCATGAAGAAGGACAAAATTTTATCATTTACAGAAAAATGAATAGAACTAAAGAATATTATGATCTGGGCATGGTGACGCACACTTGTAATCCCAGTACTTGGGAGGCTGAGACAGGAGGAGTGCAGCTCGCAGACAGCCGGTTAGTGAGACCCTACGCAATTTAGTGAGATCCTGTTTCAAAATAAAGAATAAAAATGGGGCTGGGGTATAGCTTGGAGGTAGAATGCCCTTGGGTCCCATCCCCAGTACAAAAAAGGAAGGAGGGAAGGGAAGGGAAGGGAAGGGAAGGGAAGGGAAGGGAAGGGAAGAAGGAAGGAAGGAAGGAAGGAAGGAAGGAAGGAAGGATATTATACTAAGTAAAATCAGCCAGACACAGAAAGCCACGAGTTCTATGTTTTCTCTCATGTGGAAGCTAGAGAAAAAAATAGGAAGCAAAAGGGACTTCAGATAAATAAGGAGAGAGACCAGTGGAATAGTGGAAGTAGGCTGAAGAGAGAAGGTAGGAAGGGGGAAAGAGAATTGATGAAGAAACCAGTCCAAATAATGCTATGTTCCTATATAATGGCGCCATTATCAATCTCAATAATTTATATGGGAAGAAGTAGGAAGCAGGGCAGGATGCAGAGGGGAACACACCAAGTGCTATGTGCATGTATGTTTCTATCACTTCCAACTTCACTCTGATGTATAATTACAATGCATGTATAAAAGCATAAAAAGATATAATGTATTTTAAAAACAATATAACATGAGACATATTCCAGGTGTATAACTGTCACTTTTCCATGACTTCTTCCTTACTTTGAGATAATTTATTATCTTTTTCTTTATCTCGTCTTTTTACCATAGGCGTGGTCTTGCTGTGTTGCCCAGCCTAGTCTCAAACACCTAGACTTACATGATCCCCCTTCTTCATTCTCCAGAGTAGCAGAGACTACAGGTGTGTGCCCCTGCACCTAGTTTATTTTAATTTTTTTCTTTTTTTTTCCAGTAGCTTCAGGTAGAATTCAGTGCAAAATCAGAGTAACTAAATTAGCTTTCCTTTGGGTTATAGTCTTCCATCTCTCTATATCAGAAATATTTTGTGCTGGTATTTATGAATAAACTTTGAAGGGATACATAAAACCCTTAATGTGGTTTAATTTTTCATTAATATGTGCTTATATGCATTCTTCTGAACCATAGTCTATGGCCTTCACTAGCAAAGGTGTCTGCACAAAAATTATTTATAGAATATTTTAAACTCTTTGATACCCCTTTCTAGCATTATTTTATATAATTATTCCAACTTCTTTATATCAATTTTAGCATTTAGGCAGGGCATGAATTAATAATTAACTAATTAAAAAAGCATGTACTGTCTTCAATTTTGTTCTATTAACTCCCCTTTTCTACTTAAAATATATCGGTTTACTGGGCGTGGTAGCATACTTCTGTAATCCCAGTACTTGGAAGGCTGAGACAGAAGGATCACAGGTTCGAGGACAGTCTCAACAAGTAGTAAGACTCAAATCAACCTTGTGAGACCCTGTTTCCAAATAAGAAATAAAATCAGGCTGGGGGTGGAACTGAAAGGTAGATGCTTCTGGGTTTAATCCTCAGTAACACACACACACACACACACACACACACACACACACACACACATCTCAATGTAAAAGATACCCAATCTGGTTTGATATTACCTCTACCTTTGTCACATAATTCATCACAGTCTCACTGCTCTGACTGCAAATACTTGATGACCACAACTGAGAGGATGGAGGAATTGTTTTCTCACAGTTCTGAAGGTTTAAGAGGTGTCAGTCCAGGTCATGTCAGTGGAGCTCAGGAAATAGTAGTGGGGAAGAGAAAGGCACTAGTGGAGAGAGACTGCTGTCAAGTCATGGAGGCCTGGAGCAGAGAGAGAGAGAGCAAGGGAAAAGGGTAAAGACTCCGTTGTGGCTGACAAAACTATGCCTACAAGAACAGAATGGGAACCAGGAAGGGTGTTGATAAAAAGCTCCCAAAGCTGCAAGTATTAGAACAAGAGTCTGGTAGAAACTAGTCCATTCAGCCCACTGTGATTTTTTTTTCAAACGAATTGATATCCCTACTTATTAAAATTCATTTATATGCATCGCCACTGCTGCATCTCCTGGGCTTTTGTAGAAGGGAAACCAAGAAAGGATAATTATTTGAGACTTTTTACAAAATCCTGATGGCAAAGTGCTTTAGGTGGTCACTCAGTGTGAAAAATCAAAGCAAAGAACAATGGGCCCATTTGACTTGTTAGCTCCAGGTTGTCATTTGGAGCCTCAAGGAGCTTGTAGCTCAACATAAAACAAAATCCTAGACACATTTCTGAGATTTATGTCATTGTACTTCTGAATCTGGCTCAGAGAGAGATCATAACAAAAGAAACCTTTGTGTCACATTTGAGGAACCTATTGCCGAAAATGTATACTGACCAATGGCAAGTCTCTCTACTCTTTTGGAAGTGAAATGATTTTAAGACATTTCATTATAGGGTGATACTCTCTCCTGAAAATAAATGTCATAGGCAGTGATTTCTTCCTCTGTTCTTGCTTTTTTTTAAAAGCAAGTTACCAAATAGAATAAATCGGGAGACATAATAGGATTATTTAAGGAGGTGGGGTACAGTTTAAGAGAAGGCTGTGAATGAGTGGTTCAGTTGGGGAGAAGGCCAGTCTGTTTCTTGGAGTGAGAATGAAGGGGTTACCTGCTAGCGAAGGGTCTAGAATGGTCTGTTTCCCGGAATGGAGACAGTGGCGAGTTTTCCACGTGGAGAGCTTTTTATTCAGTGTGGAAACCCTCCACCTTTCGTTTATACCTTCCTGGAGGTCACTGTCTCTTTTCAGACCACAACTTTGTGCTGTCTGTACTGATCATGTTGGAAACTTTACCACTTGTGCCTCAGTGAAACTCTGCAGGGGCACTCAGGCAGTGAGCTCAGCCTAAGATAGCCCTGGGCTTCCTTAACCACGGCAGGTGGAAAGTCCTGTATTTCCATTCACAGGAGCCTGCTTAGCTTTCCTTCAGGTGTGTCCCAATCTTGTCCTGACCTGCTCATTTCTATCTAGCTACCTAACATTTTCATAAAGTCACTTTGACTGCTGATGGACATGCAGTCATGCCCCTTGTCCATTGACAGGTGATTCCAGAAACTGAAGACATTTTTCAAATGTCTGTTTTTAAACTTAAAAAAAAAAAGGAAGCAAGATGACAGGCTGGGGAATGGTTTCCCTGAGCACCTCTGGACAAGGTGCCTCCCATACCTATACATGAAATTACCAATGGCAATCTCAATATCCTATATTGGGAAGGGGAAGGAGTGTGCGGGGGCCGGGAAGAAGCTCACCAAGTACTGTGTGCATGTATGTCCCTATCACTCGGAACTGCATTACAGTGTGAGAATACAGTGCATCAGTAGCATGCATTTATGTGTGTGTGCCTGTGTGTGTGTCTGTGTTTGTGTGCATGTGTGTGCAAGTGAGTGGCTTTATTATACCCATTTTCTTTTTTTTTTTGTTTTGTATTGGGGATTGAACCCAGGGGCATTCTACTACTGATCTATGCTCTCAGCCCCCTTTTAATTTTTCTTTTGAAACAGGGTCTCACTGAGTTGCTAAGGCTGGCCTGGAAGCTGTGATCCTCCTGTCTCAGCTTCCTAAGTACTGGCATTACAGGTGCAAAGCACCACACCTGGCTTCCAAAATATTATTTTAAATAAAGAGATGAAAGGGTTATTTATTCATTAAGCATGGACAAATATAACAAAACTATATTAAACAAGAATAAGACTGCTGCTACAATTAGATAGCTCCATGGAAGAGTAGATCAAGCCCAGAAACAGATACCATGCAAATACTTAGTATATTGGAAAGGCAGCATTTCAAATCACAGGATATTTATCCAGTAAATGGTCCTAGTAGAATTTCCATGATAGAGAAAAGCTGGGTCCTGTATCTTTATATCTCAGGTATGCCATGCTAAGTTCCAAATAAGCTTACATACACAAGCACACATACATGGAAAGGGAGGGAGGACGAAAAGAAAAACTGAGAAGGAAGGAAGGGAAGAATTCACAGACATAACACCAATAAATAAATAAGTCATAAACAACACATTTGAGTAGATAACCATTTTGTATGACTTTATTTCTTAATAAAAATAAATTAAGACAGGCATGGTGGCGCACGCTTGTAATCCCAGCATTTGGGAGGCTGAGACCGGAGGATCACGGTTCACAGACAGCCTCAGCTACTTAGGCCCTCTGCAACTCAGTGAGACCCTGTTTCAAAATAAAGAATAAAAAATAGGGCAGGAGGTGTAGCTTGGAGGTCAAATGCCTCTGGGTTCTATCCCAAGACCCGTAAAAAAAAAAATGTAAATCAGAAAAAATAATAAATCAAGTGACAAATTGAAAAAAAATTATAACTATATAAAGAGTTTAATTATATGCTATAAAAAGAGCTCTAACAGATTAGAAATATGAGCTCTATTAGGGAATGGAGGGAAGTTGGAGGATTCTGTTTCATCTTTTTCATCCATCTCTGCCCACTTCCTCTTTGCAACCCCTCCCCCTTTTAGTGGTACTGGTAATGGAACCCAGGGGCATTCTACATCTGACTTACACTCCCAGACCTTCTTTAATTTTTATTTATTTATTTATTTATTTATTTATTTATTTATTTATTTACGGCACCAGTGATGGAACCCAGGGCCATTCTACCCCCAAGCTACACCCCTAGCCCTATTTTTTAGTCTTTTTATTTTTGAAACAGGGTTTCACTGAATTGCGAAGGGCCTTGCTGGATCCTCTGAACTCCCCCTCCTAAATGCTGGGATACAAGCATGCACCACCATTCCCAGCTTTAATTTTAATTTTGAAAGAAGTTCTTGCTAAGTCATCACAGGCTGACCTCGAACCTCTGATTTTCCTTTCTCAGCCTCCTAAGTACTGGCATTACAGGTGTGCAACACCATGCCCCTGAGGGTGCTCCATTAGAAAAACAAGGAAAGACTTATTTATATAACCAGTCATTCAGCAGTTATTTTTAAATCACATATGGTAGCCACTATCCAAAGTTGGACAACACCAAAGAAAATAAAAGTATACATTAAAAAATAGACACATTATAAAAATTAAGTATTAATGGAAAATAAAAACCTAAGCCAAGTATTGGCAAAATATAAGAAGTAATTATGTCTTAGAAAATATTCAAAGAAGGCCTTTTAGAATCCAAAAATTCATAAAAGATTAAATCAAATGGTCATTTTGCAAGCACTTTGTGGGAACTGAAAAAAATATAAAAAGTAAAAACATTACAATATAATTTCTTGCCTATCAAACTAGTAATGATAGAAAGGAATTATAAAATGCAATATTGATCACAGAATAAGGAAGTTAGCATTTGTATATAGAAAGTATATTAATTTTTAGATACACTCAAAATTTTTGTAGGAAGAGAGAGATGAATATTATACAAACCCATTTTCTTAAAATTCTCAAAATTAAAATTAAAAAATTGTGAATATTTCAGCTACTAAAAAAATATGCTAAATTGGAATGCCCTCTTTTTATAATTCCAGTCTTTTCTGAATAGTTTTTGTATTTTATTTGTTTGTAGTTAGACCATTATTATTATTTTGGAGTGTATAACATTTTATAGCTTAGTTTTTTTTACCTAACACTTTGTATTATATATTTTCCTATATGGCAACATACCTGTTATTTTATTGAGTGGATAAGATGCCAGTGCATGGATACACCTTCCCTCTGCCGAATTTCTAGAGCTGAGGTCAACTGCTAACAAACAGCAAGACTGACTCTTCACTACCAAACTCCATAATAACCAGTGAGGACCTAATAAAAGCTAACAAAATCTTGACAAAAAGAGTCAAGCTTTACAAGCCAGGCATAGTGGCACATGCCTATAATCCCAGTACTTGGGAGGCTGAGACAAGAAGATTGCAGGTTCAAGAACGGCCTCAGCAACATAATTAGGCTCTCAGCAACCAAGCAAGACCCTGTTTCAAAACAAAAATTAAAAAGCACTGCAGTTGTAACTTAAAGGTAGAATACTTCTGGATTCAATCTTCAGTAACACACACACACACACACACACACACACACACACACACGCACATGCGTACACGCACACACACACACACACACACACACGCAATGTTAAGCTTTTCAAGAATACTATTTGAAAAATGGATTTGTATCTTACTATCACAATGAATTGCTGTGGGTATTGTATGAAAATTGAGTCTGAAAATACTAACAAGAGAAAGCCATCACGATTAGTTTTCTTTTTCTTTTTTTGGGTACTAGAGATGGAACCCAGAGGCATTCTACCTCTGAGCTACACCCCCTCCCAGTCCTAGTTTTTGCTCTTTATTTTGAAACAGAGTCTCACTAAGTTGCAGAGGGCCTCACTACTTGCTAAGGCTGGTTAGAAACCTGTGATCTTCCTGCCTCATTCTCACAAGTACTGGGTTTAAAAACATGCACCACCATGCCCGGCTAGGTATTTTTTTTTTTAAATCCAGAATATAAAGACAAAAACACACACATTTTTCCACCACTATTGATAGTTATGCAAATCCAACTCAGCAGTTTAAAACTGCACTGAATACATAAGATTTAGAACCTTCTTTTGGATTTTTTTACTTAATAAAAATGACTGGGAAAGCATATCTGCTGTCCTGATTTTTTAATTTAATTTTATTATTATTTTTAAATTTTTTATTGGTGCATTATATTCATACATCATTATTGGGGTAAAAAAAACTTGTGTGTACATACATGTACACATCACTGATTTAACCCCTACCCAATTCCCACCCAATTCCCTCCCCATCCCTCCTTCCTTTGCTTGGCTTAGTGGTTGACTTTGATATTTTTAAATGACTGAAATAAGCAGAAAGTAATAAGGTGCAATATTTCTTTTGTTGTTAATTAGTGTTGAGAGATTCACAAAAACTTGCTAAAGATGGGAACAAGCAGTTATTAGAACATTTACACAATGTGGGAGGTTTGCTGTGGAGTTGGCTGAAAAATTAAAAATAATGTCTCAGCTTATGGTATTTGCTAGATTCTACTTCAAGAATTCAACAGCTTTTACTGAGCTATTAAAGGAAAGATGTACTGGAAAGAATATATCATCAATGTAAAAAACACATTATAGAAAAACTGTGAGTCTAGTCACTATTGATACAACTGATTTAAATAACAGTTTCCTTAAATAATGGTTGTGCATAAAATCCCAGGTGTAGCAGCACACTTGAAATTTATTCATTTTATCATTAGTCCTTTCCAGTTGAAGCCACACTTTCTTAAAGTGTTACAGTACATTAATGATGTTAATTTTATGATTTTTAAGATGTCTTCAAATTATCCTGGAGTCTGTCCAATATCATGTGATATAGTCAATTTAACTCTTTTATGTCATTGCTTATTTGACTCAGAGAAGTGATTTTGAGCCATACATGTTGATGCATGCATCAATTATTCATTTGCTTTATTTATTATTAAAAACCATTCACCTATTGGCTGACATTTGGTTTTTCATATTCTTATTGGTGCATTATACTTATATATTGTAGTGAGATCCAAATCTTTTATAAAACTGAAAATTTTTTTATCATTTTTACAAGTTGCTTAAGCAAACAGAAAAAGCATATTGTTCATTTCTTTACCAAAGAATTCTCTGTAGGAAAATTTTGTCCCAAGCTTATATTTTAACAAAGTATCAAATATATTGTTTTTAAGATTACACCCAAGAAATTTCTGGAATAAAACATTAAAACAATACTTTCAAAAGTATTAGGTACATTCAAGCACTGTGCTCTGATTAAAAAGTTACACTACTCGCCAGGCGGGATGGCACGCGCTTGTAATCCCCGCGCTTGGGAGGCGGAGACAGGAGGATCGCACAGGTTCAAAGCCAAACTTGCTGGCTTAAAAGACCCTGTTTCCAAATAAAAATATAAAAAGTAGGTGTCTGGGAGTGTAGCCTGTAGGTAGAAGGGTTTCTAGGAACCCCAGTATCACCAAAAAAAGGAAAAAGAGTTAACGCTATTGATAACATTTTAAATTCATCCCTTTCAGTTTCTTTTGCGTATGTGCTTATATTATACTCTATATTAACTCACAAGTACACGTGCATAAATCATACTCAAATAATTAGGTGTATGAAGAAAATTCATTTATTTATCTTAAGGCATGAACAGTCAGATATTCAAATTAAAGTCTATCTATAATGTCCTACCAACCAAAGGTATTAAGAAAACAAAAATATATATAACCTCTAAATGGTACTGGGTATTGAACCTGGGTACATTTTACTCAGATCTACTCCCCTAATCCGATTTTTTAATTTTTACTTTGAAATGTGGTCTTGCTATATAGTAGTGTATTCTATCATTGGCTTCTTTATCTTAACGGATATTTACATAACTGAGTAGGTTGTACAATTTTGAGTGCTTTCTGGCAAAGCTGGCTGAGCGTAACCTTGACAGCAAACTCCCAACTGCCTTCTGCTCCTAGAACAGCCCCATCATAGATCATTCTTCATACCACATTTTCCTTCACCCTGAGGGAAACTTTCATGTGCTCAGGAGAAGCAGGTGAACACATGCTCCAGCACGACCTGACAATGTTGGCTCAGCCATTTGAGGGGAAAAAGAACAACAGAGCCACGAGGAAAAACCCCAGTAAGGTGAAGAGTCCTTAGCACTTAAAACTGGCGAAATGGTGTTAAGGCTCTCAGATGAACATTTATTGAACCAGTGCTTTGAAGCCGACAATACAAAGCAGTCAGTACTGGTTAAATAATGCTGACAATTTCCCCAAGGAAAGAAACCTGCAAGTCTCAATTCTGACCATAGAGCAAAACAATCTGTAGAACTTTTCTGTGTATGCGGGGGCCTGACTCTCATCTACTCTCTGCAATGAGTCTGCAATGAAGACTGTATACCTGTGTATTTAACAAAATGCAAGTGTGAGTCTGACAGTGACTCAACTTTTTTTTTTTTTTTTTGGTGGCACCGGGGTTCCTGGAAGCCCTTCTACCTCCAAGCTACACTCCCAGACCTATTTTATACTTTTTATTTTGGAAACAGGGTCTCTTAAGCCAGCACAGCTGGCTTCCGACCAGCGCAATCCCCCTGTCTCTGCCTCCCAAGCGCGGGGATTACAAGCGTGTGCCACCACGCCCAGCATCTGACTCAACTTTTAAAACACTTATTAGTTTTAATTCTAAGGATCAGATAGGCTTAGTAAAATGATCCTTTCCGGAAAGATTTCCTACATCTTTACTTGTGTCCAGCTAACCAATTTGTGTGTTAAGGCCAATGGGCCATTTTGCCAAGAATTAACCATCTTGATACAATTCCCAGAGTTACTCTGTACATATGCCTTGCTAGACTTTTGATTTCTTGGGACCCATTACTCTTCCTTCTTTTCTGTTTCTCCTATGCTTGACTCATCATTGTGTATTTTGAAAATATATAACTTGTCTGGTTTCACAGGTTCACAGTTGGAGAGGAATTTTGCCTTAAAATAGATTGAACTTCAAGCCTCATCTCTGTTTGAATTATTTGATATTTAGATGAGACTTTAGATTTAATGCTGAAATAAGGTAAGACTTTGGGGGCACTGAAACAGAATGAATGTATTTTGCTTGTCAGAAGGATATGAATTTCTTGGGGGCCCAAGGAAGTAGGGGTGAAATATTATGGACTGAATTATGTCCTCCCAAAATTCTTATATTGAAGCTATAACCCTCAACGTGATGTTATTTGGAGATGAAGTATTCGGGAAATGATTAGATCATGAAGACTGGGCCTGGGCTGATGGGATTAATCCCCTTAAAAGAAGAGGCATCAGGGAGCTTGATTTCTCCCTGCCATGTGAGGAAATAGCAAGAGGTGTCCATCTTTAAGTCAGGAAGAGAGCCCTCACTGGAACACAACTGCACTGTGCTTCTGATCATGGACTTGTCGCCGCCAAAACTGAGTAATTTCTCCTTTAAACCAATCAGTCTATAGCATTTTGTTATGGCAACCCAGGCTAAGACAAGGCATTTGAAAATAGTTTGTATACTCAAACTCACCTTCTTTAATGTCTGCTATTCCTAAAATTCCTAATCTAACTCTGCTACATTTATGGACCATGGAGCAATATGTGTAAGTGGAGCATTAATAGGAAATTTAACATTGGTTTCTTAATATTACCACCATTTACTAATTGTAAAATATATTACAATTAAATGCTTAATTTTGAAAAGCTGGGGAAAAAAAAGTACGTATTTGGTAAAATGGGGATTGTAGATTCTCTGTGGATGTTATCTGTTCTGCCCATACGCTGTCTCTGTTACCATGAAACTGGACAATTGGCAGAATGCTTACTTAGTTTGACAAAGAGGTTATTCTTGTGGAAGAAATGCTTTGGTTTACTTAGGCAAACGGTATGATGGTTATTTGTGTATTCCAGAAATAAAAATACAAAAGGACTTGGAGATTCTGGGTAATGATATCATCTCTAATTATATTAAACACATCTGTTTAGATGTACACTTCTTCAAATTAGAGGTGTCTAACTTCTGGAAAGTGACTATATCTAAACCACATCTGAGTGGGCTGCAGCAGAGGAGGCTAGACCCTGCGGGGAGCAGCAGACATTGTTAGCCTACAAGTGTAGGCAAATCAAGAGGAGAGAAAAGCATTGGCAGGGAAACAATTTGAGGACAGTTATCAGTCTATTGATCAGTGGAAGAAAGAGGCAATCTTTTTCTAAGGGCACTGTAATAAAAATTTCAGTGCTGTAGAGATAGAAAGATGGGAGCTTTCAAGGAGAAATAGATCACTGCCTCTGTTCCAAAATAATATGAACTATACAGCTTTTTTAAAAAAAATGTTTGGGATTAAATTTTTTTAATTGCCACCCCTATCTAATCAAAATGGAGTATCTAAATATCACCAATATTCTATGTTTAGCTTTTCATGATGAAATGCAAAAATTCCTTTTGGTTAATATTTTAATTCATCAGCATCACAGGGGACTGGTTCCAGAACCTTCCACGAAAACCAAAACCCTCAGATGCTCAAGTCTTTTGTATAAAGTGATATGGTATTTGAATACACCTATGCACAATCTTCATACTTTAAATCACTGCCAGATTACTTACAATAGCTAAAAGAATTGAAAGGATATGTGAATAGCTGTGATACTGTATCATTTAGAGAATACTGACAAGAAAATGTCTGCACCTGTTCAGTACAGACACTTCCCCCTCCCAAAATATTATCCACCTGCAAGGATGATCTGTGGGTGTGGAAGCTGTGCATGTGGAAGGTCAACTGCACTTCACTTGGTTAATACACTTGCTTTTATTTTTTTAACCAAAGAACTCCAAGTTGCTCCTGTAGTTGAGGTTTGGAGCAGTGATTCCAGTTAAGGATGATCATGTTGGACAGTGTGATTAAAAGTTAAGGGCTGCCCGTGGATGAATACACCGTGCAGCAGGAGGAAGCAGAAAAGGGAACAAGAATGCTGTGACATCCACAGAAGGAATGTTTGTACTCAGGAGTGGAGCATAATTTAAATAGCCACTGAAACCTGTGTGATTGAGGTTGTCACAGAACAATGTGGTGAATCCAAATAGGGAATTAGGGGATGCCTAGCAGTGTGAAGCGAGCATGGGTGAGTAATAATAATGCTTCATTCCTAAAGGAAGGTTTGGATGCCTTTGTTATTTATCCTGAACCAGGTAGAACGATGTTTGCCTCTGACTGAGAGGAGATTTAGGATAAATTAAAACCAAGACTATTCTAAAGTAATTCTTTATACTTTTTACACATTCCTGTGCCATGAGGCTAATGCTGAAATACTGTTAGATTATTTTATTTTTACTTTTCCTTCTCTTAATTCTCCTCTGTTTAATGTCATATCTTTGCTAAAAAACCTTTAGCGGCATCCATCCCCAATCTTCTCCCCACTCACCTTTTTTTTTTTCCTTTTTTTTTTTCTTTTGCCATACAGGGGATGAAACCCAGAGATTCTACCTCTGAGCTACACCTCCAGCCTATTTTTTAGTCTTTTTATTTTTGAAACAGGGTCTCACTGAATTGCAAAGGGCCTAAGTAGCTGAGGCTCTCTGCAAACTGTAATCCTTATGTCCCAGCCTCCTGAATGCTGGGATTACAAGCCTGCACCACCACGCCAGGTTTCCCAATCACCTTTTAATTCTTATCTTCCATTACTTCCCTGTAAGCGCTCTCAACTCTCTAGACCAACATATCCACTATGCCTAAGACATGCCTTTGATTTTTCTGTCATTACTTACTTCTTGAATTCTTTTGTTAATTTAACAACAATAACAAAAAAGCTGATCATGTGTCAAGCTACATGCTGGGACTTCAAACACAACAGAGAATGCAATGTGTGTATAGTGCTTATTTTTGCATTGAGCCCTGTAATAAACACTAGAGATATATATTTACTCAGCACAAGAGTGCTTTGAAGTTAATTGTATTGCAATTCTCACTTAGAAATGAAGAAATGGAGAGCTTAGTGAATTTTCTAAGATCACACAAAATGGTAAAGAATATGTGTAAAATGCACATTTTGTTCAACAAGCACATAATGAGAATTTTCCATGCTCCTTCTCCTAAATTTCTCTATTCTACCTATGGCTGGATTGGTCCTTACTTTCAGCCACACTGGTCTGTCTTATGACATTTTCTTTTCTGGTCCTGCATCATTCTGCCTGGAAAGTCTTTCTTTGTCTCTTTTTCTTCTAGGTTCCATTGGAAACCCCTCCTCCCTGAGGCCTTCCTGCTCTATTTCAAAGCTCAGACACATCTCCAGTTGAACAGAATACTATAAAGAGTCTGTGAAATAATCAAATTCTACCAGGTGCAACTTTCCCTTAGTTCAGAAACTGCTTAATGGCAGGAATTATATATTTGTTTTATCAGTCAAAACTTAGCAGTACCAGGCTGCTGGATGTTTCTACTACATTTGAGGACAGAACTTACTTCTGTTAAAGATTTTCTATATAACCCCTAACTGTTTAAAAGATACTTTTTCACTTTGTACTTCTTAATATATAGAGAGGCCTTTTTTTTGTTGTTTATTTTTTAATTTTTTGTGGTGCTAAGGATGAAGCCGAGGGGCATTCTACCTTCAAGCTACATCCCCAGCCCTATTTTCTATTCTTTATTTTGTTTTTTTTTTCTTTTAACAGTTTTTTTATTGAACATAAATAGTATACATTTAAACTATATTTGGTGCCCTCTCCCCCCCGCCCCCATTTTCCCTTCCCCCCTCCCACCAATGGTTGTCCAGATTAACCATGTCTTATTCATAATTTTACACATGTTTAGATGTAGACCCTCATTAATCAAGATAAGTAGAGAGGCCATTTTTAATTAGGTCATTTAAAAAAAAAAGTAATGCAGAAGGTGCTATGATTTCTCTCAGTGTCCGGCAAAGACCCATGTGTTAAAGCTTTCTTCTCCGGGGTGGCACAATTAAGAGGTGCTATAGCCCTTGAAGAGGTAGGGCTTTTGGAAGCCCCCAAAAGAAAGTGTGTGACCCCTCTGCCCCTGCTTCCTGACTCTACAAGTTAGTACTTGCTGTGTATACATTCCCACCATGTTGTGCTGCTCTCAACAGAGGCCCAAATCAATGGAACCACCCAGCCTAAACTTGAATCTCCAGAACCATAGGCAAAATTAAACCTGTCTTTATTTTATAAGTGGCTTTTGTCAGCTACTTCACTGTAGTTACAAAAAGCTAACTAAATCAGAAGGGACGTTTCAAATGATAGTGAGTTTTAAAGGTGGAGCATCTTTTCCCTTCTCATGATACATGAAATGGTTTCAAATAAAGGAGACTACAGGAAGAAAAATATTTTTTTGGTTTCATGCCTAAATTCTTTTAATGGCATGCTCAAAAGAACAACAACTGAAATGACTTTGAAGCAGAAGACATATTTTACTATTCTTATGATCAAGCTCGGGGAGCCATTCCTTCAAAATGTGGTCCAATTCTCATTAAATGGATTTCAAAGAGTCTTTGTTTCTTTTAATTATGCATGTCCATCTACTTCCTAAGTTCTTTTATTTAGCTTAAAACAACATTTTCTGACAAGTTTCTAATCTCTTCTAAGCTCCTCAGAGAAATTTAGTGACACTCTCTGTGCCACAGATATCACATGCACACAGACTTAACACCTCTGCTGAACTTGCACAAAGCTTATTTTCTAGTTTGTGCCAGATCCTGGCACCTAAATTTCCCTTTGTAAGATGCTGTCAGCCAACTACACTGAATGGTTTTCCTTTGACTTTTCTCTCTAGAATCTTAGGTCAACTCGGGTTCAGTAGCTGGCAGGAGTTCTCTTTGTTTCCTTACGGCCAAGGTCATATTCTGGGAGATTCACAGCCTAGGTAAGGAGCAGGTGGAGTCTTGCTTTTGCTGATATGGATGTATGATGAACAACTGCAATAAACCAGAAAGCAGATGTGGCTGAAAAAGAGCCCTGGACCCACAGTTATGGGGGTTGTGTGTCTCTCATCTTTCTTTAACATGACTATAATCACTGGCAAATCAACCCTTCTCTCAGAGACCCAGGTTAAGCCCTTGTGAAATAAACATGATAATACCTGTGAAGCAGGATTGCTTTGGTAGTTACACAAGGTAATGAATTTAAAAAATGAGTACATGAAAATGGGTGCAGAAAGAATACAAACTGGACTTCGCACTGTTGGATTTCCTAGTTCCTCTTTTCAGTTCACCATTGAAATAGAAATAGGTCAACATGTTCCCTTACAGCTAAAGTCAACTGGAATTAATTCAAACCACTGAGAATTTAAACCACTCAGAACATCTCAAAACTTCAGAGCCACTGAAGTTTTGTGAACTCTGAGAAAAAAATACATGAACAAAAACAGTAATTTATTCCAGGAAAATAGTTTTATTCTTCACCCAGCACATTTTACATGTTTTTTTTTTTTCATTGCAGTAATACACTGAGGAGGAAGGACACAGGATCAGATTATCACAGCTTGGGACTAGTAACTCAGTGTCACTGTTAAATAGATCTCAATACTATACTCTATGTGCTTCTATAGCACATTATTATTCATAGTGAAGTCATTTTGTGTGGTGCTTGTGCAAAAAAAAAAAAAGTGTATCCTGGTTGATCCTCAGCATCACAGGTTCTAAAGCCTCTAGAATACTGACTGGCAGCCTAAAGTTCAGTTGCAATAATGAAATGATTATATACTTAGTAGCTTAAACTACAGAAATTTTTTCTCAGTTTTGGAGACTGTAAAGTCCTTAATCAAGGTGCCCATAGATTGGGGTCTAGCAAGGGCCCACTCCAAGGAACACAGATGCATCTTTTCACTGTATTTTTATGTGATGGAAAGGGAAAACAAACTCTCTGAACTCTCTTTTGTAAGGACACTAATTCCATTGATGAGGGCTCCACCTTCATGGCTTAATCACCTTCCAAAGGCCACACTCCCAAATACTGCTATATAAAGACAAGATTTCAAAATGTAGATTTGGGAAGATACAGAAGGGAGCCATGTGAATTTTCTTCTGAATATGCTGACTTGAGGCTTGTGAAAAACATTTTAGTGTTATTTGTTTCCAGAGAAAGGGGCGGGGGTAAGACATCAGAAAAGAAATGAAGGTGTGAACAGGAAAGATATTTCTTTAGAAATAAATCTGACTATAGGGAAATCAGCTAAAAGAGAGAGATCTGAGAAAATCCAAGCCAAAGCCAGCCTGTTAGAGGGCCTGGAAAGCTGATATGCATGCATTGGTGTCAAAACATTACTAGAGAGAATGAACCACTTCACACACAGTTTGGAAAAGAAATGAAAATATGTTTCCTTAGAAAGTTAAGGTTGAAAAGAAGTCCAGAATTTAGAAAAAGTTCATCCTTTTTCTCTTTCCTCACTGCTTGATCACATGAAACTCAGAGCATTTTCAACAAGACCATGTGTTTTACTCCAATACCCAGTCATGATCCTGTCCCTTCTTGGAGAGACCCAGATTTCAGGTCAACTTTTGCAACATGATTGAAATGGAAAGTTACATTTTCCTGCCTGCAGTTTGAGGACCTTTTCTCTTCCTATGAACCCAGTAACTCCTTGGTTTTTAATCCAAAAACATCATCCCTATACTGACAATGTACATTTTCAGGTGTTACCTCTTCTCAATCCTCACATATATCTTACAAAGCAGGCCCGTGCAATTCTCATCAATGCTCCTTATGGAAGAAGAACCTAGGGTTTAGAACCATAGCCCCATTAGACATGTAGCAGCTTATTTTGATGGTAGAACTAGACTTTTTTTCTCTCTGATGAGAAAAAAAAAGATAGTTTTTCATCCTGTAAGTCAGAAAGAGATAATATTCATCACATGTGCTATTGAATTTCACTTCCTGTAGATAAAGTGACATCAATAATAAATCATGGCATGTTTCCTACTGATTTTAGATGCAGCCTCCAAAGATTGTCAGCATAATACTTCAGGTAGCTACTTCCTGTGAATCTGAGTTGGCATATGGTGAAATCTATTTTCAATACTTATCTCAGGTCCTTGCATTTTTTAATCAGATCTCTCAGAAACATACAAGCTCTGTTTGTATTAAGCCATGACTGTTTGTACATTAAGGGATTATGAGAATTCTGGATGTCTCTTTACAAATCTGAGCCTAGTTTGCTCACTCAAAATAAATAGATGATTTTTAAGGTTTTTTTTTTTTCAGTTTGGCAGTCAATAGTTTTATGAAAGCCCAAGCATAGTGACAAGATAGGTTATTTTAAAGCGAGAGTGAATTTTTCACTTTTACTAAAATCTCATCATAAAGACTTTCCCCTTGTTTTCTTTTTAATTCAGCCTTTGCTAATCATCATTTATCTTTCAAGATTCAAACTGGCACACACAGCGATAAGGAATTCTAATTGATTCTTTAAAATGTAATGCATGAAACAATCTCTAACATTGCTTTTAGTCTCCTTTCAGGTTTTGATTATGCAGATTGCATACAGATAATAAGACAAAGTGGCTTAGTATAAATAAGCATGAACTTTTGTATCTGGGAAAGCTGAGTTCACATCCTGATCTCATCCTCCATGGGTAGTGGGAGACCCTGGCAAGGCTAACATACACAAACATTGGATCTAATCTGTCATGTGTGGTTGTGTGAATTAGAAATGGTATAGAGAGAGTGTATATAGTTTTCTATCATAGAACATGGCACTTGAAAGATAATGTTAAAAATCATTATTTAGTTATTTCTGAGGCCAATTCAAGATATCACATAGTTGCTTGCTTATTTGCTCATCCACCTTTAATATTGTGTGTATGTGGTACTGGGGATTAAACTGGGGGGGGGCATTCTAACTCCAAGCTACACCTCCAGCCTTATTTTTATATATATTTATTAGTGCACTATACATCACAAGGCATTCATAGTGATAGTGACGTATGTGTACACAGCACTTGCTGAGCTTTCCCCTGGCTCTCTCCTCACTCCCTCTTCTTCTCTCCAGGGTCTCACTAAGTTAGAGAGGCTGTCCTCTAACTTGCGACCCTCCCGTCTACCTTTCAAATACTGGGATTACAGATGTGCGCCACCACTCCCAGCTTGAAAATGTTTAAATGTTGTCTCTTGGTTCCAGATGCACTTTTTAGGTGACATAATATTTAACAGTAGAGCAGACCTTATTCCATTCCTATAAACCATAGGGTTCTAAAACGGGCAATAACACTCCCTGGGGGAAGCCAAAAGGAAATATAGATGTATGAAAAAAAACCCTGCAAAGTTGTCACTGCCTCTTCTGTTTACTCAAAGAAAGTAGATTTCCAGGGGCATTGAGAATTTTTTTTTCTGAAGAGGGAGCAGTAAGCCAAATATGTTTGGGCACCTCTGTGAAACCTCTCTGTGGGGAAAAAAAAAAAGTTTTGTGGGATGGAGAATCATGGCTATAATCTTTCACATTAACTCTGAACAAAGCACATACAAATAAAGGCATGCAATGTGAGACTTCTTGGGACCACCATCTAGATCCAAACAGAGCTCAAATAGCTGACAGGGTAACTGGCATCTGTTCCTACTCTATGTTCCAGAACCACCTATTCTATGTGTTATTCTCACATCTTCATGCTGAAGGGAAGCTTTTTTTGAGGCTTGGTAAAGTTTGGGAGCTTAAACTAGATAAAATATTTATCCACTAAAGTGCCACTGTACATTTGAAAAGCAAATATTATTAATGAGAACTTGATGCTGCCAAAATCCTATTGAAGTGTGCTGAGTCTCTGTAGGGAAGAGTGACAAGAAAAATTGGTTTTCGACCCCAGTGTAAAGAGGAGCCAGGGAGTTTTGGGAGATGAAGAGCAGGGAGGGACTGCGCAAACTGCCAACAGTGGCTCTTCCTCCAGCCATGCCTCTCAGTTGTTGAGAGACTGAGGGAAAATCATCGCTCCTGTGTGCCTTTGATTTCCATAGCTTCAAAGTGTGGACAACCATTGAGAGTTAGCATGAGCCATGTAAAAGCAAGATAATCAAAGAGTGGGGAAGTTCAGACAATGTGAAGTGATAAAATAAAAAATATTGGCATTTTTATAGAATCAAGACTGTCCCTGATTTGATGACTGTTGCTGATGGGCTTTATGCCAAAATATCACACACATGTCATGCAGATCAGCCTGCCCCTGGTACCCCAAATGCCAACCATTGAGACTTAGAATTATGGCTCAGAATTATGACACTGTGTCTCTACAAACTTCACTTTTATCACACATTAGACCATGGAAGGGGTAAAGTACTAAGTACTGCTTTTTAAAAAATGTGTTTGTGTATGACACAACAATGAGATTCAAAACATAGAACAATTAGGATGGTAATGACGTGGCTAGACGTATAGGTCTGGAGATGGAGAGACAGCACACAAACACAAGCCCAGGAGGAACCTAGGGGTGTAACAATCTAAGGCAGGTGACAAGGAGAGACAGCAGAAGAGTTCAAAATAGCTGGGATGTAAGAATCATAGAAAGCTGAGAAAGGTATCCACAATGTGAAAGGAAAGGGGAACAAAATACAATAGCTAGCACTTTCTCACAGGGTCTAGGAATCAAACTAAAATATCAGATCAAACTTCTCCTTGGTCTTTCAAAGACACAACGCCAGTGTAGCAAGATTTAGACAAGGCTCTTCTTTTCTCTGAATCTTGGTTCTGTGATTTGTACAAAGAAGAGTTTGGAGCCAGCTGTGATGGTTCACACTTGTAATCCCAGTATTTGGGAGGCTGAAATAAGAGAATTGGAAGCTTGAGGCCAGCCTAGGGAACTAAGAGAGAACCTATTTCAAAATAAAAAATGGCTTAGAGGTGTAGTTCAGAATTAGAATGTCCCAAGGTTCAATCCCCAGTACCACATATTCAAAGGAGGAGAAGGAAGTGCAGGTGGGATTGGTAGATTGGTTTAGATGATCTCTCAGACCCATTGGAAGTCTGATATACTATGTTCCCAAATAAGTTAGGAAAGATATCAATAATCAGTCCTGATGTTTTCCTGCAAAGCTCAGGTACATTTTTTGATTCCTTTACAAAGGGTAGTGGTTAATAAGATCAGAGTTAGCCAAGAGATGATATCCATTTGCCATCACTCATATTTGTATTTAACATTTTAAAATACCTCAAAGACTCACACAAATGATAACAGTGGCTCCAAAGTATAGATTAAAGTCTGCCCCAGTAACTGAGTAAATCCCTGCAGAGATCATGTGACTCAAGTCAGCAGTCACAAATTGAGAAAAGGTGGACATAGCTGATACCTGAAGAGCTTTGAAGAAGTCTTGGGCAGAGCTGCTCTCCTTGTTCTTCACCTTCACAGCTACCATATCATCCCAAGGCTTAGTGTCTCCGTGGAAACAAAAACTACTCTGAAAGCTAAAGGAGACAATCTGAAAGGAGACGACTCTGAAAGCTAACAGGAGACAATGTAGGATGGATAAAATATGGAAAATAGATTACATTTTATAGGAAAATATTGGATAAGTAACTAACCCCTGAACACCAGTCTCCATAACCTGAAGGTGGAGATTAAAACACTTTATAAGATTGTTGCAAAAAGTAAATGAGACAAGCTAAAAAGGCTCTGAAAAATTAACAACTCCACAAAACTGATGCTAGCAGAGGCTTTGCATTCACTATCACCTTCAGAAAGCGTATTTGACAATTAAGATTTTTTAAAATAAGCCATAGGAGCTTCGTAATGGTGCCAAGGAAAGAAAAGGACAGTGATCGGGAAGCAGAGGACAACAAACCCACACCCAGCAAGGCAGCACTCTCCTCCTATCCTCACTGAAGAACTTCCTCCACCATAGGACTCCTGCTAGAACCATGGCCAAGGCATTGATGTGCCCTCTCACAGCCCAGAATGCTTACATACATTCTGCTAAACTCATTTTCCCTCATTTTCCTTGGGTGCTCGTGCAGATGGTAGAAAACAGACCAACTCCAAAGCACCTGCCCCCACTTTAAGGACTCAGTGGTACAATGGCAGTGGAGAATGTTTGGAATTCTATAACATCAATAAACTCTGAGTGAATAACTGAGGGGGGGCTCAAAGTTCTGTTCCTCTGTTCTTCAGCCTGGTGTTAGTTAGGAAGCAACTTTTCACTTCTTCTTTCCAAGTCCCTAGGACAGGTGTCTCAGCCTATGGCCTATGACAATAAATACAGAATGTGAACTCATGTGCTTATCAGGTTTAGAAATGAAACTGCACAGCCCTTCAAGAGTCTATAAGGTACAACTAATCATACCTTTTGTCACTTTCTCGCTTACTATGTGTTTTTTTATGCCTGGGTGAGAACAGTGGTTTGGGAACTTTTAGGGGAAACAGGATATTCTGCTAAAGTGGAGTGGAAAGTCAAAGAGATAGAGGAAGTGACTGCTCTAATGGTGTATAAAAACAAGGTGTAGAACTGAGACAAAGGAGACAATGAGTCTTATTTATGCTTTATGATTCAAGGCCATATTAGGAAAAATCAGAGGTATTGGGTTATGAGCTCATGCATCAAGAATATTTGTTATCTCTCAACTTTAAATTATTTGGGAGAAAAAAAGTCCCACTGCTGGGAGTGGTGGCACATGCTTGTAATCCCCGTGCTTGGAAGACTGAGAGAGGAGGATCATGCAGGTTTGAACCCAGCCTTAGCTACTTAGTGAGGCTCTCAGCAACTTAGTGAGACCCTGTTTCCAAAATAAAAATATAAGTTGGGTCTGAGAGTATATCCTGGAGGTAGGAAGCCTCTGGGTTCCACCCCCAGTTCAACCAAAAAAAAAAAAAAAAGAAAAGAAAAGAAAAGAAAAGAATAAAGGTCCCAGATTGATAATTAATCTTGCTTTAAGTTAGGTATATGATTATCCTTTCTACAACTGAAATTAATCAAGTTCAGAATAGTAAGTAGCTATTGATTGTGGCGGCACACATTTATTTCTTCTGCCTCTATGCATGGACTCTAAAAAGAAGGATGTGCCACCACATCAACTAGCTACTTACTACTTTGAAGTTGATGGACACCAAGTCCCCGAACACTCCCTTTTTGTTCCCGAGAAGCCTAACCAAGTTGAGAGTACAATGAGAGAAAGCATGGGCCCGAAAGTCCAGATACATATTATCTTGAAGGACACTGGATTTTCCTAATGCACACTGGGAACTGGAGCAAATGGGTGTTATCTATAGAAAGCTATTTTCTTTCTTGTACGCCAGGACAGTGGGATGCTGGTCATACAAGCAAACTCAGTAAGCTGATGCTGATGATGTTATTGAAAATGCTACTGAAAATACTGTAGAAAGGATACATGTCACTAGAAAAAAAAGTACATGTTGGCATTGCTTGGCAAAGCACCAAAAATTGAGGTACTTCTATTAGCCTGTTGCCATTAAACTCTTCTTGAAGCAGTCACTGATCTCTTTTTAAGTTTTATCCAATACATTCTATGTCTCCCACATTGTCTCTGGACACATTTTTTTGGTTTTATTAAGCAACTCAATTTACTGCTCTGGCACAACTGAGTTCTAGACATAACATGCTATATCACAAAGTAAGAGATCAACAGAATGCATATCTTCAGAAATGTAAAAAAAAAAGAAAGGCGTAGGAAATGAAGAAAACAAAGTTGACCTGTAGGACATGGAGTCACCAATATTTTTTATTTGTTTTTAGAGAGGAGATATTGAAAGAAACATATACTTAATTCTCTTTAGAAAATAGTAGAGTGCTTTATTGCACTAGTGAACTGTTGGTGTCTATTTGTTTTCCTTCGTGACAATACAAGTTTTACAAAAATATTTAAGTGTAATTATTGGGCAATCCAAGGAGATCCAACTTTATGACAACATATGTTTGGTCATTTTATTCTGCCACATTGTGAATGGACCACAGTAAGAGATTCTGAGACATGTTAAAGAACATAATGAGACTTAGTGGTGGGTCCAGAGCAAGCATGAGAGAGGATTATATAGAGAAGTTAAATTTTATCTAAAATAGAACCTCCTAGAATGTACGTTCTGGCAATGTTGGAGAGTGGTGGTATAATCTGTAGAAGGGGCTAAAACAGACTCATCTCTGCAATCAGTCTCTCCTGTGTCCAGCACAGTAGACTCATCAGAAATGTAACTTTTTAAATTGACCTGAATCTGATCAAGTAAAACAGGAATTTTTTAATGGATATACCATAGACTTAAAGAAACAAACAAACAAAAAAAAAACAGGGACTTTCAAATGGAAATATATAATTTTCACAGGGAAATCTAAAAATATGACTTTCAAAAGCATAATAGTTGAATAATTTTTCCAGAAAAATAAACAAGTGTAAAAATGAGGATCATGTGGAAAGTCCCTCTGTGATTATAAACAAGACAGTTAGCCTTTGGAAAATGCAATTTTAAGTTTTGATTAACAAGATCATGACTTTTTTTCTCCCAGATTAGCACTACAATTTTAAATGACTTGTGTGTATGTGTTCAGAAGTACATGCATGTGTGTGTATAAACAAGCATTTTTGCAAACTGAAGACAAAATCTGCCTGGACTTCTATATTTTGTAGCATTGGAATATAGCTTGGGTCTATTTTGAAAACTCTCATGTTGATAACTCTGAACATTTCTGAAGGTGGAATTCAGGAAATGTTAAATATAGAATAATTTCAACTGTGGAAAAAGCTACACTGCCCCTTGGATATGAATTAGCTGTTACCTTTCAGGCTATCTATAAGAAAAGTCTTCACTACCCCAGTCCAATACTATGACCTCTTAGCCATCAGTTCAGTTACTAATTAGTAGTCCCTAGAGGTTCATATCTATGCTGTAGATGGAAAGAAGTTATCACCTTTTAACTCCAGGAAAGCTCCTATTAGAGTATAGCATCTGATCATGTGAATAGTGATAACACAATCTGGTAATATTTTCAATAAAACAAATTGGCTCTTATAAAAAGTGCTTAAGTGCCACAGAGAGTGAAGGGTCTCTCTGCCTCAATGGACCATGTTATTCAGAGTTTGAGAAGGGACTCAAAGAGGCAGCTGAAGAAGACCTTAATATCAGAGAGAAAACTCAAGCTTAATTTGAAACCTGGCTATCACCAAATATGCAGGGTGGTTAGCCATTTTCAGGGCCTGTTCCCTAACAATATAAAGAAAGAGAGATACCGATTTCACTCAATTTCTGTAAGGACTGAAGAAAATAATTATTTAAATATTTAGCATGGATCTTAATAAGGGTAAGCAAAGCTGGGTGTGGTGGTACATGCTTTATAGTCCCAGTACTTGGGAGGCTGAGACAGGAAGATGGCAGATTCATGGTCAGTCTCAGCTACGTAGTGAGACACCCTGCAACTTAGTTAGACCTTGTTTTATAATAAAGAACAAAAAATAAGCCTAGGGGTGTATCTTGGAAATAGAATGTCCATGGGTTCAATCCCCAGTACTTCAAAAAAATTTAAAAAAAAGAGTAAGCTGACTGGTTATTTCTAAAATATCACTTTCAGGGAGTGTTAAAGAAAATTAGTACACAATGTTGTTGATGACCTTCTTGAAGACCCTCCCTGAGATTTATGTGCTAAATACTTCTAGCATAGAAGTATTTCCATTAGGAAATACTTCTCTATGGAGAGAGATATATCACAGACAATTTAAAACCAACCCCTTTAGCTCATGATCATTTGCAACTTTAATCACAACTTCTGGAGAAGTAAAACATGGATTTCCCAAAAGCTGCATGTGTGGTGAAGTACATAAAATACTAAACAATTAAAAAATAATGTGTAATAAATGTTGGTCTGGCTGTCAAACTTAAGAAATGATGAATTGCCAAAAAAGCTAGAATTGGGGTAATGTATTTAAGAGGTTATATTCAGTGGTACTTCATATGGAAGAAATATGGAAAGGGACCAAGTTACTACCTAGAATACAAGACTACACAAAAATACACAAGCACATGAAAGGGGTTTACAAATCTCTTAAGACTCACACAAAAGTAAATATCTAAAGGAGACAGTTCTTGCTGTGGTGTCAGACTACAGGCAACCTTGACCCATAAAATGTTCATTTTCTAAAATAAACCTAAAAATCTTATTAAGAACCCAAAGGCTCACATTGAAAGTGATAAAAGTTTGGCTTTGTTCTTGCTGGAGACTTTAAAATCCTAATATCTAAAGCTAATGAAGGCAGTTGAATTCAAAGTCTAGGATAAAAGTCAAGCTTTGGACCTGGGAGAATTCTGCATTTAGTTCATTTGAAGTAAAGATTTGGGGGCTACAAACTTCATGTGCCATCTCTTATTCCCCTTACAGAATATATTTCAACATATCATTTGATACACGATATTGTCTGACCTGCGACGGTAACCTTTTTTTGGATTAGGACTAATTGGGCTTTCTGGTGCTTTTTGCTATGAAGCCCATGGCCTCACAATCAGTAGGGAGCTGGCTATTTTTAACCACAAACACAGAGAAAGTGAATTGACAAACATGAAAGAGAATTTTTACACAGTCAGACTCTAGAATGTTTATAAAGCTTTTTTCTGTGTGCATGTCTTACTTTTCCATAAAAATCTCTAATGTCAACCTCAGAGCTGACTTGTGGAAGGGACAGGAAAGGCAGTCCTATGCCTCATTAAATGATTTCAGGCCACAAAGCATGAGTTTAACCAGAAAATTAGCTTTCAGTAGGTATTTTTCCTCTCCCCTCCAGATTCTTCATATTTTTAACTGACAAATAAAAAATGTGCATATTTATGGAGTATCATGTGGTATTTTGATGTATTTCCTGTTGTATAAAGTTCAGATCATCTCCTCAAACATTTATCATTTCTTCCCAGCAAAATCATTTAATGTCTCTTATTTTAGCTATTTTGAAATAAGCAGTACATTCTTTCTATTTATAGTCATACTAATATGCAATTGAGTACAAAAACATATTTTTCCTAGTAACTTTTCTCCATTCCTCCCCCTCACTTTCTCTAGTTTCTGGTAATCACTATTCTACCTTCAACTTCTAGAAGATCAACTTTTTAGATTCCACATACAAGTGACATCTTGTGGTACTTGTCTTTCTGTGCCTGGTTTATTTCACTTAACATAATAATTTCTAATTCTATCTCTGTTTTTGCAACTGGAAGAATTTTGTCACTTTTATGGCTGAATAATATTTTGTTGTATATATGTACCACATTTATTTTGTACTAGGGATTGGAGCCAAGGGCATTCTACCTCCAAGCTATACCCTAAACCCTTTTTATTTTTATTTTGAAACAGCATCTCACTAAGTTGCTAAGGGTCTCACTAAGTTTCTGAGGCTGTCTTCAATCCTGTGATCCTCCTGTCTCAGCCTCCCAAGTACTGGGATTATAGGTGTGTACCATACCACCACATCTTGCACCATATCTTTTTATTCATTAATCAGTGGATAGACACATAGGTTAATTCTATCTATTGGCTACTTTGAATAGTGCTGAAATAAACATGGAAATGCAGATGTATCTTGGAGATTTCATCTTCTTTGGGTATATAAAATGGAGAGAAGAAATAGCTGCATGTTTATTTTCTGGTAGGAATCATTCAGTAGAGATAAAACAATTAGTAACAGATGAGGGATAAATCATTCCCTGCAATTGAGTAGAAAAGAAAGTTTGTCCAGGAGAAACCTCAACATGATTTGGGGTGCTCAGTGTTTTGAGTCCCTGTGTTCCTCAGAAGTACAATAGTTAGCATACATTTTGCTGCCACTACAGGAAGAACTATTCACTACTTATGATTCCTAGGTAATAGGGAAACTATAAGGAAAATAATCTACCTTTTTGAAATAAAGAAAGCCATTAGAGATCTAAAGCCTCAGATCCCCAGTGCTGGCTCCAGATTGTACCAACTCCTTCCTATCCTCCTTTTGTAGGAGCCATAGCCTACAAGAAACAGCTCTGCCAAGTGCCTTAATAGGACTCATTATTTTAATGCTAACGTACCAATGGGAGCAGTGTTACCCTTATTTCTATTTAGAAATGAGGAAACTGAGGTCTTTCTGGATAAATTAATTGCTCAGGAATTTTAAACTGAAATCTGACCAGTAGGGAGCCTGAGAACCTTTTCTATCACCCACCTGCATCCCCATAAATCCCACCCTAGGAGGGTCTTACTAAAGGTAGATGGCAATTGCAGGAGAGAGACTGACTTTGTGATTCACTCTCTTCCCCTAAAGGCAGATAATTAAAGATTCCTTTGAATGGGGAGAGAGAGTGCTGAAGTAGAGTGACATGTTTATGTGAAAGTAGGACATAATTTTGCTCTGTAATTAATTACTCTGTGAACACTGATAAATATACTTTCCATGACACCTTTAAAAGTGCTGTTTGCAGACCTAATGATTACTCACCATCATAATAGAAGCTGAGAGTCCAATATTTAATTAATATGAAAAATACCACTGAACCTCAGAGCTGCACAATGTTTTCAAAGGAATACTTGCAAAGCCTAGGTTTGCAGCTGATGTTGGAAGTCTAACACTGGCCTGGGTATGTGGGAATCTTATGGCAGTTCACATACTCTCAGAGAATGTGGGAGCCAACTACTCAATTCTTCCCTTAAGAATATCACCAGGGGTTTTCCTTAGCTCTTTGATAAGAGCTGGATCATTCCCTTAAGACATATTTGTTGAGTCCCTACTATGTGCTATGTACTGATCTAGGCACATATTTTCCCCTTCCTTGTATAATTTTCTCAGAGATGAATTTTCCAGAAATCAGCATTTCCTTCTGCAACATGAGGATGATAGGACTTGACTAGAAAAATTCCCAGTGATTTGGAGACTGAGCTCCTTTTCTGACTCTCCCATTTATCAACCTAGAGCCGGCACGCAGATATACTCTTCATATTCAAATCATATTCATAATTTGCCTTAGGTGGACTAAATTATGGTGTGTGTAGCACATATTTACAAAAAAAAAACAACAAAGGGCTCCACTAAAGCTAAAGAGGGGCTTAACTCCCAAAGCATGCTTGGTTGTGGCTCAAACATGATGTTCAGGATGAAAGTGTAACTTTTGCAGCACACACAGGCATGGCACAATACAGCCGGGGTATCAGGAGCAACACACAGGTACCAAACCCAAGATGGAAAGTCTGTGTCTAATAGACAATGTGCAGACACAATGCCTGCCACCCAGCTGTAATGCTTTAACAACCAATTGGAGTCCCCAGAAAATCTAGGACTATAATTGTCAGCTAGACTGAAAACTCACAGCTTCTTCAGCCAAGGAGTCCTGCCACCTGGTCCTTCTGATCACCAATAATGAGGCTGATCGTTGACCCAGTCAGCTATGCTGGTCACTATTGGGCAAGACCTCCCATTCTGTTCTGATCGAGCAGTGGTTAAGGTCAGGCCTGAAGATCTGGACAAGGCTCACAACTGACCCAGACGTGAAATCCAGACACAATCACAATTGGAATAAACTGAGTTGTGCTTTGGTTGTTTACCATGATTCTAAATCTATTTAGAACCTTGGGACACAGATGAATGAATGGCCTCAGGTAAGTTTGTTTTCCTCCCTCAACTACAGTTTCCTAATATTGGAATGATAGCAGAACCCCTTTGAAGGATAGGCAAGAATTAAATGATATGAACAGTATAAAGCAGCTGGTTTACTCTAAAGTGCTTTGAGCTTGCGTAAAATATGAGTCACTTTTAAAACCTTCCTTTTCATTTCATAGAACCCATTAGAGTCAAAAGAGCCAGGTTATCCACTCCCCCCTAACTTCTTATTAATTTCTGAATTTCTTTTATCAGCTCCAATCACAGACAACTGTATTAAACATTCTATTATACTTTCTTCATCTCTCAAAAAGTCTAAAAGATCTCATTCCAATTATGTTGATTATTTAGTGACTAGCCTTGAAACTCTGATATGACATGAAAATAATTTATTAGAGTAAAATGAAAAAGATCAGATTTTTAAATACATTCTCAGTTTAACTATTTTTCTACTGCACAAACTTTAGATGTTGAGAAAGTTGTGCTCTGAATGTAGGTTCATTTATACTGAACTTTGTCATTATGATGTCCATTTTTAACATGGAAGATTATAGACAGAGTTACTGATTTTTCTGGGTGCAGTGGTGCCTGCCTCTAATCCCAATACTTGGAAGGCTGAGCAGGAGGACTGCAGGTTCAAGGCCAACATCAGTAACTTAGACTCTCAGCAACTTAGTGAGACCCTGTTTTCAATTAGGAAATAAAAAAGACTAGAGGTATAGCTTAGAGGGAGAATGACCTTGGGTTCAGTTCCCAGTACCAAGATAAATAAATAAATATATAAATAAGAACATTACTTATCTTAATAATTTTCAAAAATTTACCAAGTATAAATTTGAATTCAAAGAAACTACTATGTTAAAAGTCACACAACTACCTTTTTGTAATATTGGAATGATAATAGTGTGCCCTTTCCAGTGAGTACTATTGAGAACACAGATTCAAATCCTTGACACTGACACCCATTCCTAGTTCTCTTAATACTACATCTGGTAACTGACTTCTGAAGACCTTCGAGATCCTCACCACATCACCTCCCATATTCATGACATTTCATCTGATCTCTTTCCTTTAAAATTATTCATTCATCCAATGAATACTTTTCTCTTTCCTACTCCTTAGTATATTAGGATTGGGAATATAATAATATAATATATTATTATAAGTAGACATAATTGCAAAAATAAATATAAACTTAGAAATGTGGTTAGTGTCCTAAAGGTGCATATGATGCTCCTTACATATGATGGGATAATTTTATCTCATCTGGGACTTAGGGTTGGGAATCAGGAAAAGCTTCCTGAAGAAGCAGCGACTGAACTGAAATCTAAAATCTATGGCAGTTAACTAGACAACAGGAGAGGAATGCTCCAGGTAAGCTCCTGGAGCTTGCAGGCTTACAGAAAGGAGAGCAGACGGGGAAAAAGAAAGTGTCATAAAGACCTGAGAACAGACCAGAAAGCCAGGGCAGAAACTGAAGTGTGAGGGAGTAAAGTGAGAGATAAAATAACCCATAACATGTATGCATTCTAAAATGACTATTTTTTAAACAGCAGTTTTATATTCACAGCAAAGTTGAGTAGAAGGTATAGAGATATTCAATAAACTCTACTCTCACATGCAGAGTGGAACATTTGTAAGAGTTGATGAACCCACACTGACACATCAGTATTACCTCAACCCACATTTATATTAAGGCTCATCCTTAATTTTATAGCCATATAAATTTTCATTAATATACTATGAAAAAGTTACCTCTTTTCCTTAATTTGAAGTATACATGTACTCAGCACTAGGGAGCTCATGATTGTAGATAATGTTCTCAGCACTTAAAGACTTAGAGTCATTACCAGGATTGAACAAGTAGGTAATTAAGATTAAATTTTATGCCTGGTATGATGGCACACACCTGAAATCCCAGTAATTGGGAGGCTGAGGCAGGAGGGTCACAGGTTCAAGACTAGCATGTGCTAACTCAGGAAGAACATGTTTCAAATAAAAATTATAAAACAGATCTGGGAATATAGCTCAGATATAGAACAGTTTTGGGTTTAATCCCCAGTTCCAGAGGGAAAGAAAGAGGAATAAATAATGAAAAAGAAAGAAAGATTCAAATATATAATGAGAAAGTGGAGAAAGTGTAAGAATTCATTTTATGACCAGAAGGTAGAATGAGTAGGCTGTGTTACTTACATAAACTGCCTTTGTCCACATACTGTCTTCCATGCCTACAGCTCCTTCTGAAAATGCCCATGACCTCTGCTAAAGAGACAGATGAATCTGCACAATGCAATGCCACTACTCACAGATCTACGTGGCTGGTAAAGAGGTATCTGACCAAAAGTTGGATTGGAAATCCAGTATATACTGGATAATCAGTATGTTATTACTCAATGTAAGTAAACTTATATTGTCTCTCATAGGGATTAAATTTAAAAAATTAAATAAATAAGGTAAATAATAAAATAGTCTAAAATTATGAGGAAGACAAGTTACCCAGAGAGCAGTATTAGATTGAAGCTTCAAATAAAAAGCCACATGTCCCAATCTGCAGAGGTCAGTTAAACTACACCGAGGATCACCACCCTTCAGTTCTTGTTCCTCATTAAATCATTGGGCTCTTTCTTTTTTCTTTCATTGTTATTCTTTTTTTTACGGGGGGGGGCGGTGGTGAGGGGAAGACTGGGGTTGAACCCATGGGCCTTCACCTCTGAGTTATGCCCCTAGCACTTCTTATATATTTGAAAATTTTGACACAGGGTATCAGGGACTCAATAAGTTGTTGGGGGTCTCACTAAGCTGCTAAGGTGAACCTCAAACCTGCAATCCTCTTGTCTCAGCCTCCCAAGTACTGGTATTACAGACAGGTGCCACCAAGTCCAGCTACTGGGCTCTTTCTAAGGGCCCATGATTGTATTTTCCTAAAAAAAATCACACTGCTTGAGAAATTTTGAGTTAATCTCAATTTCTTGAGACCAAGTTGTTTTAACCAGAATGATCTCTCAGACATCTCTTCAGACATCCTCAAAAGTACTGAGACAAAAGGATTTTTATTTCAAATATAATTTCCAGAGAGAGTGCTGTTAACCTGATAGCTATTGTCAAGAGCTTACAGAGGATACGATTTAATGGCAGTTACTAGTTATCCTGTATTTTGAGTGAGAAATGAACAGTAAAAATAATGACTTCAAATATAGTTGCAAAATTTTATATTAAAGTTTCTCTTAAAGTAGTGTACATTTTACATCAGAAAGATTACATAATGAGTCTTCTCTGGATGAAATAGAAAGTAATGCTTGAGGAAAGTATTACTTTAAAAAAACTAAAAGTCTATGTACAGCATCCTCTCCAGGGTTCCATGTGCCATAATGGCTGCATTTATGATGACCAAAGATCAGCTCATCAGCTCCAGTGACCCCAGAATCCCA
Source organism: Muscardinus avellanarius (assembly GCF_963383645.1). Taxonomy (NCBI): domain Eukaryota; kingdom Metazoa; phylum Chordata; class Mammalia; order Rodentia; family Gliridae; genus Muscardinus; species Muscardinus avellanarius. The sequence goes on from NC_137786.1 coordinate 147,428,507, forward strand.
GGGAGCCACTTGAGGCAGGTTATAGCCTGCAAGGATTATTTCTCATTGTCAGAGGGAGTGTGGGATCCCACAGTGAAGGCTTAGCTCCATGCATGCCAAGTTTCGATTTGAGAATCTTTAAAATAAAAGTAGAAATTTTTTTTATGGTTACTGGTTTAGTTAGTATTCTCACTGCTATGACCCAAAATACCTGATGACCACAACTTAGAGGAAGAAAATTGATTTGCTTCTGGTTCTGGACATTTTAGAGGTTTCTGTCCATGTAAATCTGGTAAAGTCTATGGAACTCAGGATATGGGGATGGAAAGCCTCATGGAGGCTTGAAAAAGAGAGAAAGCAAGGGGAGGCCTTGAAGTATAGTCTTCAAGGCCATACTCCCAGACAACTCCTCATTAGCAACAAAGCCCTGCCTCCAACATGGCTGCCTTGTCTCCATCATGAAGTTTGGGGGACATTCTAAATCCAAACCATAATAGTTAGTGTAAGGATTTTTTTTATCCAAATAGAGTTACTGTGTAAGGAGGCATCAAATAAACTGGATATTACTATATACAAATATTACATATAATGTTTGTGATAAGAAATGTTTTCTTACAGAATAAAAAAGTGGATAAAATTTCCAATAGCAGTTAAACATGCTGACTTTGAGACCAGATATAGGTCTAGCTTTGAGTAACCACTTATTAGATCACTAACCTTATAATATTGGACAAGTTATTTAATCAATCTAAGCCTCAGTTTTATCATCAATTGCTTAAAATAATAACTTGCCTTATATGCTATTATGATTTTAAATTAAATTATTAAAGATCATGAATATATAGCACTAAGCTTTACAATTCATATGTATTATATACTCTATATGTTACTTAAGCCAAGTGTGCTGGTGCACACCTATCATCACAGTACTTGGGAGATTTAGACAGGAGAATCTCAGGTTCAAAGATAGCCTCAGTAATTTAGCAAGGCTATCAGGAATTTAGCAATTCCTGATAGTTTAAAAACAAAAATAGGACTGGGAGAGTAGCCCAGAGGTAGAATTCCCTGGGCTCAATCCTGAGCACTAGGAAAAAAAGTTACTTAATTGCATAGTAGAAGCAGTAAGTGGTTTTACAAATATTATTTATAATCAAAGTATTATTCTAGATCCAGTAACAACTTGGATTACCTATCCCATGAAGTAACTCAGAATGGGAACCTTGACTACAATTCTAATTTTATACCACCTAGCATTATGCTTCTTTCATATGTTAAAACAGTCACCTCATTGCTAATTTTTTACATAATTAGCAAAAAAAGAAACGTGGCCAGATTTTCCATCCAAAAATATGCAGTTGTCATATAGGGAGAATGCAGAAATTATGCATCATAATGGGTAAATATAATCCTTTAATGTCAGCGTTTATCGTTTAGTGTCTTTTCATTTAATTTAGAGACAGAAATCTGATAGGAAAAGATCTCTTCTATACTAAATGAATAACTATATCTTTAGAGTTTATAAAATTTGAATTCCATTTGAAACGTTATTTTTATTTATTCAGTCACTCAACAAATATTTATTGGTAATTAAATATCAGCTATTTACTTAACAGTGAGAAAGATACATATGGTCCCTGCCTTCAAGGGCTAATAGCCCACTGAGCACACAGGTAGGTTAACTGGCAATTACAATACTGTGTGTTAAAAGCTGTGACAGGAAAAATATGCTTCATGAGTAAGTAGAAGAGAAATCTGGCCCAGACTCAAGAAGAAACAACCTCATTGTATAAAAACACTGAACTCATCTCTTCTTCCCAGTTAGACTGCACCCAGATTCCCTTGATAGAATCTGGCTTTCTTGACTTTGCATTCTCTGCGATACCTGAAATAATGCTTCCCACAGGCAATTAGCTTATTGGCTAATGCTCACTCAACATATATCCCACTTCTTCCTAACCCTAACCCTAACCCTACCTTTTCCCACAATGCTGGAAAGCTAAAAACAATATTTCTCAGCCTTTAATCTGGTTATGAATGTGACTTGGATTATACCATTTGGACAGGATTACACAAGAATTGTTTTAGGAATGAGTCAAAAAGAAACAAAAGTTGCACATGAACACATCCATTATTGATGTAGACGTGACAGGCATGTGGGGCTGAAGCATGGCATATATATATTATATATATATATATATATATATATATATATATATATATATATATATATATATATGGGGGGGTGTACTGGGGTTCCTGGAAGCCCTTCTACCTCTGGGCTACACTCCCAGACCTATTTTTTATATTTTAATTGGAAACAGGGTCTCTTCAGCCAGCACGGCTGGCTTCGAACCTGCGCGATCCTCCTGTTTCCACCTCCCAAGAGCAGGAATTACAAGCATGCACCACCACCCCCGGCAGAAGCATGGCATCTTTAACAATGACTTCATGGATTTTAGTAAAGGTAGCATCAACCTGAGTCCAGCCATTTGAGTCATGGTTTCCTCATTCCCTGGCTTGTTAACTCTGACAGGGATAGCAACTCTTGGTGGGCCATTCTATGAATGTTATTCTTGCTCTGCAGTCATCCCCAGAAGCCCAGCCTAAGGGTTGTTTCTCCAGCACTTTGAACACGCTGTAACAAACTAGATCTGAGTCCTCAGTCTCTTTCTGCTCACACTTGCTAGAACTGTTTCTGCTCTCTGAAACTGAACCTTTGGAGTAAAACTGAAATTGCCGGAAATATATTCTAGGCTCCACCATCAGTACATAAAGCACTGTCACAGAAGGCTACCTACCGAGTGTGAACATGGTAATGATAGGTACAGAATGGCCAGACTTACTCAGCCACATAAATTACTTATAATGGTCTGTAAATGTGCTGTTTGTCAGTAATTTGGAGTCCCCCACGGCCAATCAATGTGGCTCTGTTGCATGCTTAAAAGTGGCATATTACAAAGTAGACAATCTAATTCTTCACAGTTGATAATGTGTATGGTCTTCAGTAAGCTAGAGAGAAGGAAGTCAATGACCAGAAACAGGTGAGTTTGTCTTTGGCATCTTAGAGGACATCTGATAGCAGACAGGACTATCAGCTTCCCTTAGATGCTATTATTCTATAGACTACAGAACAATAATATTCATCTGGAAAATGCTCTACCCTTAGGTCTAGTTCTAGATTAATCATAGAATTTTTTAAATGCAACCTGCCAATCACATGGTGAGTGTTTTACACACATAAATTCACTCTATTCTTTCTAAATCTATGGTATAGATGAAAATACAAAAACTCACTTAGGGTAAGTGATAGTCTTAAGTCCCATAGTGAGTATCTGGAAGAGGAAGAATTCTCTGGCTCTTTAACGTTATGTGCAGATTCTTGAATGGGATTTAAGGATGAGCTGCCTCCCACAAAGTCTTTCTTTCTAGACAGAGAATATATTGGCCAACTGGTGTTAAGTATTCAGGTCCTCTTGCCAACCATGGCTCTCTGCAAAATAAACAATAAAGTTGGCTTGTCAGACAGTTTCTTGTGGAATGGAGGACCATGATGGATTTCATCTACTCTCCAGACCTGATGCTCAATTATGTAATGTTTCCATCCTGGGGAAGTTCATCCTGGACAGTCAACAGACTCTCTCTCTTCTACATCCTTAGCCTCCATCTTTCTCCTCCCTTTGTCTTCAGGAGACTGTTATGGTTTATACGCAAAACCCCCGTGTGTTTATTTTGGCTGCACAACACAGATTTCTGAGCTATTTTAGTAAGAGACTTGCCTCATGTTTTTTTCACATGTGAAAGATTTTTCAAAGGTTTATAATCTCATAACTCAATCTTCTTTTGACTGTTCTCTTTTAAATACAGTCTCTGTCAGTAGCAGAGAGTCTTATCAGCTGTCTTTGTGATGTAATTTAATGGTCAACAAGAAGACATCCCTGACCCCCATAAAATATTGTCTCCATCTGTTCAATGGTATCTATAATTTCAGAGATTTATTCATTTAAACCGTGACTTCCTGCATGTCCCATAATTCAAATAATCCTGGGAAACTAGTAGATAACCTTTATCAGGTGCTAACCTCCTGCAGAGCCTGGATTTATCAGATTTTCTACATACAGGAAAAATTTAATAAGCAAGGCCAAAAAAAGAAGCCACAGAGCATAAGGCTGCATTTGAGACATGGGAAGACTATGGGGCATTATCTCCATCTTTCTATAGCCCAGTTCTGTTGGGCGTGAGGTGAAATGTAGGTTTCACATGCTCTTTATTCATTGTCTCTTTCCTATTTTCCTGAATCCTCTGCAATCTGGCTCCTTGCTGCCACCCCCAAGTGTGGTCACAGAGCTGTAAACTCACTTCCTAAGGGTGGAAGTTTTATCACTCTGCTCTCAGAACCTAGTTTTGAAACTGTCACAGAGGTCATGCTCAATAAGCATTTGTTGAAAAAAATACTCTGGAAACATGACTCTCAAATGAGCACTATTTCATTCTTAGTCACTTACCCCTCTGAAGCATTTGTTTACAATCTCCTTATTCTTGGAATCCTTTTTTCCTTAGTATTTCCATCCCACACCTTCCTGGATAGAAATGAAAGACTGTATGATTATATTGAGTAAGAAATTAGACTCTGGAATCAGATGGGCAAGTCTAAAATCTTCTGCTTACTTGTTATATAACCCAGGTAGCTCCTTACATCTTCAATTGTGTTTTTTCATGAAAAACACAAGAATCAATATAATTTTTGCCTCATCACTATTAACAATACATAGTTCATTGTAATAAATCAATAAATTGTAGCCATTATTTGAATATGTTAGAACCATATTGTTGTTATTTCTTATGCTTTTCCTCATTTGCATGTTACTTAAATACTTAATAATGAGAGAGTAGATTATTCTCATCTACTGTATAGTGTCAATTACCCATTTTATCTTAAAGATATGCTCCTTTATGGTTCAGAAATGAGACTGAAGATTAACTCTTAGGTGGCAGATATTACCATTTGTTCTCCCATTCAGTCTTCTACCTCTTAGGTAGACTGTGAGAGAGACCTCACTTCCAGCTCTCCCTGGAGTTTCATGTGGTCTTGTGCACAAAATATATGAAAGGAATATGATGTAAATGAAATGTGCCACATGCCATGTGCTCCTCCATACTGTTCTCCATCTGCCAGTTGATTTAGATGACCTAGGAGAGGACCAGAAGGCCCTAGAATATAGTGAGGTTATGAGATTAAAGAAGCTAGGTTTGTACCACAATCTTTTTTTTTTTGAGGTACTGGGGTTCCTGGAAGCCCTTCTACCTCCAGGCTACACTCCCAGACACCTTTTTTGTATTTTTATTTGGAAACAGGGTCTCTTAAGCCAGCACACGCGCCTGGCTTTGAACCTGCAAGATCCTCCTGTCTCTGCCTCCCAAGCGCAGGGATTACAAGCGTGAGCCACCACGCCCGGCTGTACCACAATCTTAAAAGACACAGTCCTAAACTCTAGATCTCTAACAGTGAAATGTAAAAGATCAAAATCCCCAAAGTCTTAAATCTCAAGATATCAAAATCCCCAAGATATAATTGTAGAAAAAATATTTTTAATTTTTTAAAGCATTTACTTATATTTTGAAAAGAAGCTTAATTCAAGATTCATATAAAAACATGGCAATACTTTATAGGCCCCTTTTTGCAACAAAATAAGCAATAATAACTTACATAATTTTGCAAGTCTAAACACATGTACTAAAAACAATTGCATGGAGAGAATGATTATAAGCAGGAACATTATAAGTAAACTATATTCATAAAGAAAAAGATTGAAAAGCAAAACATATAAATACATATTACTGTAATTAGTAATTGTGTTCACAAAACTTTATATGTCTTTTGATGAGATTTACCAAAAACTGCAATGGGTTGGCATCAAATATGCAACTGCCAAAAGAGTTGAGATGTCAAGAAATTGCATTTTTTACAAAATGCAGGTGCGTAAAAACAACATCTCCTCTTTTATTAATGAAATTTTAGTATTTTATGCATTCACACAATAATTATGCATTGAGTCAACCTTGGGACAATATGTTTTTGTGGAGCCAAGTTTATGAAAAAAATGGAACAAATGAACTAGAACTCTTCTAAAAGGTTTTACATAATGTATGTATTCAGTATTGGAAATGATGTGAAGATGAAACACATAACACAGTGAACTGTAACAAATAATGTTGAATATTTTAAACAGTGTGAGAACATTTTTTAAACCAAAGAAATAAACAAAAAAAATTCAAAAAAAACCTTTCATCATAAGAAGTGATGGATTATGGGCAATTGCACAGAAGTAGTCCATAAGCACTGACTGACTTTCAGCCCATTAGCTGTAATTTGAAATCTTGGGTCATGATAAATAACTGCTTGTTTTCTTTTAACGCATGGCCCATCTCAGAAAACATGTTCATATACATTTTCCACGGGGCATTGTTCTTTTTTTTTTTTTTTTTTTTTTGGTGGTATTGGGGATGGAACTCAAGGGCCTTCTACCTCTGGGCTACACTCCCAGATCTATTTTTTTATATTTTTCTTTTGAAACAGGGTCTCTTAAACAAGTTGAGACTGGCTTGAACCTGTGCAATCCTCCTGTCTCCGCCTCCCAAGTGTGAGGATTACAAGCGTGAACCACCACGCCCGGTTGTGGCATTGTTCTTCATTAAACTCTCCTATTATTCAAGATGTGGCAACTGACCATTCTCTATTAAATTGTGTGGATTTAAGCCTCACTGACACACTCAAAATAATACTTTCTGCTTAACCTGATGCAACTATCCTGTGTATACATCTGATAACACTAATCCCTTCCCTAGAATTCTGCTTTCTACCCCTCTTGAATAGCCTTTTTTTTCCAATCAGAATTGAAATTTTGGGGATTTCAGCATTAAGAATTTCAACATTCAAGACTTTAACACTCTGGAATTATAATTTTTTATATGTTAGACTTTAGAGGTCTTGATTTTTCAGGATTTTGACATATGGTATTATGCTATTCATGATTGTCTTTCAGGATTGTGGCTGCTACTGGCAGAAGGCAGTGCTCCTAAATGACCATGGGGAAAGCTCCCTAGCAACCAGAAACATCTGGACTGGTCATTGCATGAGCAAGAATTAAAATTTTCCTGGGTTAAAATGTAAAGATTTTCAAGGATGTTTGTGTTATTTAATTAATATTCCTTCATCTTGCATCCTTGTAGACCTTTTACTTGGTTGTACCCTCTGGAAATTCAACTCAGTGTGTATACACTTACATTTATAATTGTCAAAAATGTTATTAAGATTTTTGCTTGAACAAAATTTAAGTCAGACTTATAAACCTCCTAGATCAATCTCTATTCTTCATAAAATCAAGTTTCAGAAAAAATAACTTTTAATTCAATGGAATAAGAAATGGTTATATACTGGTTTCTTTTTGTGTGTGTGTGGTACTGGGGTTCCTGGAAGCCCTTCTATCCGGGCTACACTCCCAGACTTATTTTTACATTTTTATTTGAAAACAGGGTCTCCTAAGCCAGCATGCATAGCTGGCTTCGAACATGCGCGATCCTCCTGTCTCTGCCTCCCAAGCGCGGGGATTACAAGCGTGCGCCACCACGCCCGGCTATATACTGGTTTCTATTCCTAGTTCCTGGCACAGAGCTTCTAAAACCCTTGTAGATACAAGGTTTATGTTAATATTTTGTTCTATTATTTGTCTTTATCCAAGTTCCTGATACAGAGCATCTATGACTTGTATAATTTCCTGTGTATTTGAGCATCTGACTCAGAGCTCCCAATTTCCTTGGAAGTTCCTGGTTGATAGAAGCATCTTTTTGAATGGGCAACTCAGGAAAGGGGCTGTTTTCCAGGCCTGTATGATTAGAAGGCAGTAACTTTTAGCCGTATTCCCAAGCCTCCTGGGAGAAGGGAGAGGTTGAAGGTTGCATTGATCGATCACCAATGGCTGATGATTTAATTAATCATACCTATATGCTAAACCTTCACACACACAAAAAGCTTTGCTGAACATGTGAGGTACTAGGTGGATGATGTGCATGATAAAAAAAAATTCTAAGAAGGAATACTGAGGGCCAGGGAATTTCTGACTATGTTAACATAACTGGATTAAAATATAGTGGAAGAAGATAAGGAATAGTCACACCCTTCCCACATTTCTTGCCTTATTCCTATGTCGTTTACTTCTGACAACTCAATAATATTCTTTGTGATAGCCCTTATAGGAAACTGGTAGATGTAGGTAAGCATTTATTCCAGTTCTGTGAACCACTCTAGCAAGTGAATTAAACTCTAGGAAGATTCATGGAAATCCTGATTTATAGTTGGTCATTGAGAAGTACAGGTGACAACCTGCCACCTGCAGCAGGCATGTAAAGAGGGCATCAGCCTTAGGGAACTGAGCCCTTATCCTGTGGGATCTGACTCTAGCTCCATGGAGACAACCTCAGAGTTGAATTTAAAGATTGGCAGCCCAGAGCATCCTTGAGAGAGCTGTGTGGCATGTGGGTAAAACCTCCACAGAGCTAGAGTCAAAAGCATTGTGTTGAATGGGATGTGGAAGTAGGAAAAGTGCTTTGGGTTTTTCTTCTTTCACAGTTTTTTGTTTGTTTTTGTTGAATAGTTGGTTTTACAAGAAACTTCCACCTTTGGTACCTGATCTTCCTCTATATCTGACTGACTCCCTCATCTGACACCATCTTCTAGATCATTTCTGATCACCTTGCCCTTTTGAGAGTAAGAATCCAGTTAGGTTAACATAGTCAGGAATTCTCTGACCCTCAGTATTTCTTAGAAATTTTTTATCCATCAATTTTGCTGCACCCTGATCTTTGTCCATAATTTTCCACTCCCCTACATGTCCACCTATCTTAGAACATGCCCAGCATACTCTTACTTCCTTATTCACAATTTATCTTTCACTAAATGATGAGGAAAGGAAATGACCTGTAGTTTAATTTTATATTGCTAACTTTTAGTATAGGACCTGCCTGATGAACATTTGTAGAATAGTGAATGTAAGAAAAGATGGGGTCTCATTTTTTATCAGTAACTCTTGACAACTTCAGAAGTACTTTTACTTATTTAATTTAGCTTCTATAGCAAAAAAGTTATCACTATCCCTATTTCATATATGAGGAACTAATCTCAGAGAATTTAACTTTACCAAAAATCAACGTGAGATTTGAACATAGACATCACTGTTAAGTCAATCATCTACCTCTTTTCACATTCTTTCTGTTACTGACCATAGGTTAAAAAGGAGTGCAGGGATACAAGGATTAATTGGTCTGAAATTATCAGAGAAAGTTCCATGAATGAAGCAAGTCCTTAGTGGATACTAGAAAGTTGGATAGATTTTGGATACACTAAAAGACAGAATCTTTGATGCAATGAGAATTTACACCAGGAAAACAACCTCCAAATAAATTCATGTATTGTTAGAACACAACTATGATGTTTTCTTAGTCATTTGTTGAAAAACATAACCTTGCCTATGTCAATGAAATTGATCTCAGACTTCAAATCATATGTTTCAAATATGAAATTAGAAATACAAATGCAACTGTGGTTGTCAAAAGAATGATAATGTTTATATTTCAAATAGATGACTTCTAAACTAGTCATTTCTAGATAGCAAAAAAATCAATGCTCACCACAAATCATATTATTATATCAGTTTTCAGTGACTTCCTAGTTTCAGCAGAAGAAAGATTTTTTTTTTACCAGGATATCATCACATTTAATCTATTGCGAGACTTTAAGCTTAAGGATGAGAATAATATATGTTTTAGATGTCAAAAACTTGGAATTGAGTTCGGTTGATTTCAGGAAGGAGTCTGGGGCTGCTGTTGCTTTTCCAGATTAGTTTTCCTCTCATGTACAGACTTGACATCACTTACTTTTTCTAGCTGCTCATTCTGAAATGCAAAGAGAAATCTGAGAAACAGATGTCCTTGGCAGAAGGCTGTGTGAGTAAATTCACCAGGGAAGAGCTGAAGGGAAAGAAGGCTAGAGGCAGGCCAGCATTTATGAACACCTACTCAGAGCAGTTAGCTGGGCTTGGCATTTTCACCAGCAGGAGGCCATTTTTTTTCAGCAAGAAAACATGACCTAAGCAAGTCAGGTAACTTTCTTAAAAGCTACCCTATCATAGAGAGCATGGGGAAAGCTTAAATTAAAACTTACTTTAGCCAGGTGTGGTGGTACACACTTGTATTCCCAGCATTTGGGAGGCTAAGACAGGAAGATCATGGTTTGCAGACAGCCTCAGGTACTTAGTGAGGCCCTTTGCAACTTAGTGAGACCCTGTTTTAAAATAAAGAATAAAAAATAGGGCAAGGGATGTAGCTCAAAGGTAGAATTCCCTTGGGTTCCATCCCCAGCACTACAAAAATAAATAAATAAATAAATAAATAAATAAATAAATAAAACCTACTTTGCAATATTTATTGAAAATTTGTGGGATACTTATAAGTCCCTCCCTCTCTCCTTCCATATAGATGTTAATAAATAGAAGATAAACCCAAGGAACCAAATGAAAATCAAAATACCTTTACATATTTTTGTTACTAGCAAAGTCAAACTTGAAAGCACAGTGGGACCTTCTACCTCCCACCAAAACCTTAAAAGACCTTGAAAAATCACATAGCAGAAGTTGCAGATAGGAAAACTAAAAAAGAGTAGAAGCTTTATTACCTACCAGAAATAAAGCCTCGTTCATTTGCCATCACAAGGAGAAGAAAGCATGAGTACACACTGTCCCTGAGCAGCGGTGGGGCAGAAAGTAACAACAAATGCCCACATTGTCCACACACAGTAAAGTGGCCCTTATGGCCTGGCTAACATGATCAACTTAGTGCCAGTAACTCCTTAGAAGAGGAGGAGCAAGTGAGAGTCAAATGTCACTGCTCATACCAGAGAAACAGAACGTAAGTCCTTCACGAAAATAAGAACATTCCTTACAGACATAGAAAAATCAGTCCTTAAATTCGTTTGGAAAAACAAAAACCCAGAATAGCCAAAGTTGTTCTCAGCAACAAAAACCATGAAGGAGGAATCACAATACCTGACGTTAAACTATACTACAAAGCCATAGTAATAAAAACAGCATGGTACTGGCACAAAAACAGATAAATAATCCAATGTAGCAGAAGAGAAGACTCAGAAACAAATCTGCACACATACAGTTAATTGATTTTTAACACAGGGGCCAAAAACATACACTGGAATAAAGATAGCCTCTCAACAAATGGTGTTGGCAAAACTGGTTAGCCATATACAAAAAAAAAAATGAAAATAAACCCTACTTTCTCACCCTGCATAAGACTCAATTCAAGATGGTTCAAAGACTTGGAAATTAGACCAGAGTCCTTGAGGCTCCTTGAAGAGGACTTAGGTCCAACACTACAACACATAGGCAAAGGTAAAAACTTTCTCAATAATACCCCAAAGGCACAAGAAAATAAAGGTGGATCAATACCTGGGATTAGATGAAACTGAAGAGCTTCTGTACAGCAAAGAAAACTGTCAAGAACCTAAACCAAGAGACAACAGAATGGGAGAAGATTTTTGCCACCTACTCCTCCAGTAGAATATAATATCTAGAATATACAGAGAACTCAAAAATCTCAGTACTAAGAAAACAAATAACCCAATCAAAGAATGGTCAAGTGAACAGACACTTCATGAAACAAGAAATTCAAATGGCCAATAATTGCATGAAAATATGTTCAACATCATTGGCAATCAGAGACATGCAAATCAAAACCACCCTGAGATTTCACCTAACTCCAATTAGAATGGCAATCATTCAAAATACAAAAAAAAAAAAAACAAATGCTGGCAAAGATGTAGAGAAGTGGGAACCCTAAAAACATTGTTGGTGGGATTGCAAATTAGTACAACCACTTTGGAAAACAGTATGGAGGATCCTCAGAAGAATGGGAACAAACTTACCATTTGATCCAGCAATACCACTTTTGGATATCTACCCAAAAGAATGAAAACTAAATTACTGAACTAATGCTTGTGTATCTATGTTCATAGCTGCACAATTCACAATTGCCAAACTATGGAACCAGGCACGATGTTTATCAACAGATGAATGGATGAAAAAATGTGGGATATGTACACAATGGAATTTTACTCAACCATAAAGAAAAACACAATTACATCATTTACAGGGAAATGGATGGAACTTGAAAATATTTGCTAAGCAAGATTAGTCAGTCATAAAAAAATAAGAAATCAATGCTCTTCCTCATATGCAAAAGCTAGGGAAAAAATAGGTCCTAAAAGGAACTCTAGATGAAGGAGATACTATAGATGAGCAAATAAGGTGACCTGAGGGGATTGGAGGGGGGAAGAGAGAAATTCTCTAATGCATATGATGTACTTTAACAAACACATCAAAGTCAATTGTCGCAACCCTAAGGCTCTGACCAGCAGAGCCTAGGGAAGAAACACACGAATGCCGACTTGCTGATGATGCTTCCTCTTTAATGCTTCTCCCTCAATGCGCACAGCAGGCAAATATATATCAGTCTCATAACCCCTTCCTCATCCTCCACCAACCCCAAGCTTCCCATAGCTAGGGCATGCACATTTCTAACCCTCTCATAGGCGGGCTGGTGATAGCACGAGGCGCTGTGTCACTGATCATCTGTAGGGCGCCTGATAGGGCTCACTGCACAGGCTCAGGGCACCGCCAGCCTTGTGAGCCTTGTGACTTGGCAACATGCCTAGGTGCCATCTTGAGTCACCGCCCCATCCCAGTCTAGCCGAGTGGGCCCCGACATCTCCCCCTTTTTGTTTTATTAAAATTAAGGCTCGGGACTGTGCCTGTCTCAGGTTGTCGAACCTCAAGGATGATTCTTACCCGTCATCGGGAAAGCAATAGCATAATTACTCCCCTGTCTTAGGTTGATATGATCCTAGGGACGATCGTACCCGTCTTTGACTACCGATCCAGCATATTGAGCCATACATGAGGAGATGAGCCAGCTTCAAGGGCAGCCAGAGCTTGCACCAGCATGTGCTGTTGTTGCACAGTTTGTTGTCACATACTCCTGATATATCCAACCAGGACACAGCATACTACCACCAGCAAAAAATGGCCAGAATGCCATGCCACCCCAATCTCTTAAGAAGCCCACTCTCCCCTGTATCAGATCCATCCATTGTTGTACTAAGGCAGTCTTCACGCGGGTAGATTTGATCGTGACAATGGACGCTCGAAGTTCTGTCATAGTCTGTTCAAATTTATGGCTCCAATTTCCCAGAAACATTCTGCCTATCTGTCGGGATAGATTGCCTGCACGGGAAAAATTCTGATACTGCACAGAGATTATGCATAATCCAGACAATTTTTGAATACATGGTACCATGGCCATCTGTCCCAAGATGTTGACCTGTTCTTGCAAAAGGTCCACTCTTTGATTTACCATCATTATGCCTGCTTTAAGCTGCCCATTTCTTTCACTCCTCCCTTAAAAAGAATCTTACAGAGAGCCTCTTTGACTTTCATAGTAGTAACCTTAGACCCCATGATAAGTCTTGCTTCATCGCAATCCGTGAGCTTTCTACTTCGTCGCTAAATCCTGCGAACCTACACAGCACTGTCCCTTTGTCGCTTAACCTTAGACCCCATGATAAGTCTTCCTTCATCGCAATCTGCAAACCTTGTGCTCCGTCGCTATCTGCGAACCTTATGCTTCATCGCTATATCCTGCGAACCTACACAGCACTGTCCCTACATCGCTTACCTGCGATCCTTTTCCACGGCGTTCCCCGGCGTTCCCCGTTCCCCGTACGGGCCACCACTTGTCCCGTCCCTACGGCGTTCCCGGGTTTCGGCACCACTTGTCACAACCCTAAGGCTCTGACCTGCAGAGCCCCGGGAAAGAACACCACAAACGCCGAGTCTGTTGATGATGCTTCCTCTTTAATGCTTCTCCCTCAATGTACACAGCAGGCAAATATATATCAGTCTCATAACCCCTTCCTCATCCTCCACCAACCCCAAGCTTCCCATAGCTAGGGCATGCACATTTCTAACCCTCTCATAGGTGGGCTGGTGGTAGCATGAGGCGCTGTTTCACTGATCATCCATAGGGCGCCTGATAGGGCTCACTGCGCAGGCTCAGGGCACCGCCAGCCTCGTGAGCCTCATGACCTGGCAACATGCCTAGGCGCCATCATGAGCCACTGCCCCATCTTGGTCTAGCTGAGCGCCCCGACAGTCAATCACTAAGCCAAACATGAGAAGGAGGAAGGGGGAGGGAATGGGGTGGGAATTAGGTAAAAGTTAATGGGGTGATGTGTACATGTATGCCTCCACCATCTTGTGCTTCATTAAGATGTATGACTACAGTGCACCAATAAAAAACTGAAAAGAAAGCCGGGCATGGTGGCGCACGCTTGTAATCCCCGCACTTGGGAGGCAGAGACAGGAGGATCATGGAGGTTCGAAGCCAGCCGCGCGCGCTGGCTTAGGAGACCCTGTTTCCAAATAAAAATGTAAAAATAGGTCTGGGAGTGTAGCTCGGAGGTAGAAGGGCTTCCAGGAACCCCAGTACCACCAAAAAAAAAAAAAAAATGAAAAGAAGCCGGGCATGGTGGCGCATGCTTGTAATCCCCACACTTGGGAGGCTGAGACAGGAGGATCGCACGAGTTCAAAGCCAGCCTCAGCCACTTAGTGAGGCTTTCAGCAACTTAGTGAGACCTTGTTTCCAAATAAAATACAAAAAAGGTCTGGGAGTTTAGCCCGTAGGTAGAAAGCCTCTGGGTTCCACCCCCAGTACCACCAAAAAAAAAAAAAAAAAAAAAAAAAATTGGTGAAAAGAAGAAAATAAGAACAGAGGTGCAAATTTTCCACAGCACTTTCGGTCATGTGCATAGCTTCATCTTCAGTTCTGTAGATGAATGAAATTCTTTATAATAGAGCCTGAAATTAAGACCATGTTCCATAAGTGACAGGGCAGCACAGAACCACTCATATCTGGGGAAAATGACCTTAAGAAACATTCTTCAGTGTGGCATTTGCATTTGATAGTTAACACAGTGGTTCTTGGATATGAAGTGTCCCCCAAAGACTCTTGCCTTTGAAGGGTTGGACCCCAGTGCAACCGTGTTCAGAGATGGAGATTTGGGAAAGTGATTGGATCATGGGCTCTGACCTCATTAATGAAGTAATCGATTAAGGGATTCACAGTTGGATATACTATTGGGAGGTGGTGGAAACTCTAGGAGATGGAGCCTAGTTGAAGGGAGTGGATTCTTGGGGGCATGCCCTTAGAAACTGTATCTTGTCCCTGGACCCTTCCTCTCTCTGCTTCCTGGCTTTAATGAGATAAACATCTTTGTGCTACCAGACCCTTCCACCATAAGTATTCTGCTTGACCTCAGGTCCTAAGCAGTAGAGCCAGTTAGCCTTAGATTGAAACAACTGAAACTGTGAGCCAAAATAAATCTTTCCTCCTTTAAGTGGTTTTCCTCCAATAATATCACAGCAAAGAAAAGCAGACTAATACAAATGATACCTAATTTTTTAAGTCTTTTGAGAATCAAATGGTCTTTCTTTAATATTATAAAAAAACAATGTGACTTTATCATCAATGTGTCTAAATTAATGCCTGCCTTGATTTTCCAGAGCCATTTCTCCCCAAAGATATAGGGAGCAAGTTTTTATATTTCTATTCTCCACAGAACATCATTTAGTATTGTAATCTTCACAAAATATAGATTTGTACTAATAGTGTCTCTAAGGTATAGTCTAGAAACTACTTTGAAGGTGGTAAACATGTAGTCTCTTCACCGATATCTCAGTGTCTCTTCTGGCATTAAGGAGTACTGAACAGATAGTGAGAAATGAATGAACAATTTATTAATAAAATAAGGAACACAGAATCTAAAGGATCTGTAAGTGGAATGAAAAGGTGATTTACGCAAAGCAATGTTCCAGCTTCTATTTTGATATCTAATTTTTAAGTCTATCCTATAAATAAAAGAAACTTAGGTGAAATATATGGATTAAAATATAATAGAACTTTTTCATGCCATATTTTGTACCTAATTTTATTTTTAAATGTTTGGTCTTATAATAGATTTACTTACTTGTACTTTTTAAAAAATAAGTTTAAGAAATAAACATAATAAAATCCAAAAGTAAGGTAAGACCCCCAAAATTCTTTTTTTTTCCAGGTCTGGGGATGGAACCCAGGGGCATTCGACCTCTGAGCTATACCCCCTGCCCTATTTTTTATTCTTTATTTTGAAACAGGGTCTCACTGAGTTGCAAAGGGCCTCACTAAGTAGAAGCTGAGGCTGTCCTTGAACCGTGTCTCAGCCTCCCAAATGCTGGGATTACAAGCGTGCGCCACCACACCCGGCTATACTCCCAAAATTCTGAATAAGCCTATCTGCACATCACTGATCGCGGGTGAGCCAGGTAAAATGTGATGCTTTCATCTCAGTGCTGTCCCCATGGAAATAGGGGATAAAGCCTCTGAAAGCATAAAAAGATAAGTACAAACTTATACATGTTTGGAGTTTTTATTCTATCCTGCACCTTGAGATAAATAAACTGAAGGTGATTCTATTAATAATTCAGAATAATATTTATTTAGTCTTTTAATTTAGCTTGATCTGCATATTTAAAAATAAGACTGCATTAAATTTTTGTTCTATGGGATTTTCTCAAGTTAAAAACGACTAAACTTCTGGTTTTGAAAAAAAATATAGTGAGTTGGCTAAGTTGGGAATCTGATCCCCAGTCTCATTAATTCACATATGTGCTCTAATTAAAAATTTAATTTAAAAATTTTATAGAGTATTAATCTTCAAAGCACCCCAGAGGGCTCTGTGAAGGTTACTAATATTCTTCTTTAGGCTCTTAGTCACAAGTGTTCAAGAAAGGCAAAAAAAGGAAAAATAGTAGAATGAAAGCAAAAATATTATTAATGTCCTTAAAGAGCTTTTAGTCTAAGGAAACCAATTTATAGTGAGAAACCTAGTCAGTAAGATGAAGCTTAGAAATAGGCATCTTTAAGCATGGTGGCAAAGAACCATAGGCCGATAATGCTTCTCTACCCCAAAGATGTCTACATCCTAATCTCAAGTACATGTGGATGTGCTATAAACAAGGCAAAAGACATTTTGCAAATCTCTTGGAGGACTTTCAAGAAGAAAGTTTTGTTTGCATTTTACAGAGGTAATTACCTCAAGTGATGCATACATATGCTCATGCCACTTTTAATCTCAATATGATGTATAGTTATATTGCACCATAAGAGTATTTAAAAAATAAGGAAATCCAGGCATGGTGATGCACACCTATAACCCCAGTATCGGGAGGCTGAGACAAAAGAATCCCAAGTTTGAAACCAGCGCCAGCAATTTGGTGAGACCCTCAGCAATTTAGCAGGACCTTGGAACAAATTTTAAAAAGTAAAGAGGGTTGGAGGTACCATTTGTAAGTAAAATGCTTCTGGATTCAGTCCCCAGTACCAAAAAATGGTAGATGATAGATATATAGAAGAGATAGATAGATGATAGATAGATGATAGGAAAGATTCTCCTATGTTTAGCGGTGAGGCCCAATCTAATTTCAGGAGTCCTTAAAAGTAGAGAACTTTCTCTGGCTTGAGGCAGAGAGATGTGTGATGAAAGAAAAAGGTAGAGATATATGGTTAAAAAAAGAAAGAAAGAAAGAAAGAAAGAAACTTAAATAGAGGAAGCAGAAGAAGCAGCCACAGGAGAAGTTTGAAATGTGAGAAGAATTCGGCTCACCATTGCTAGCTTTGGAAGATGGAGCAGGGGGCCAGGAGGAAAGTATACAGGCAGCTTCTAAAAGATGACACTGTTACCTAGACAACAGAAGCAAGGAAATCAGAACCTCAGTCCTACAACCACATGTGACTGAGTCCTGCAAATGACCTGAACAAGCATGGAAGTAGATTCTTTCTGCAACCTCAGATGAAGTGTTCAGGTCAACGGACACCTGAGCTTCTGCCTCATGAGATCTGAAGCAGAGAATTCAGTAATGCTTTGAAAACGCCCTCAATTTGTGTAATAGATGACTCATAATGTCTCTTAGCATTCCTTTTGTAGTGAGTTGAGTAGTGTTTCCCTAAAATTCATATACACCTGAAACCTCAAAGTGGGACCTTATTAGAAAGGAGGGCTTTCGGAAATGTAATATAGAATTGCAGTAAAGCTGGGCATAGTGGTACACGCTTATAATCCTGGCATTTGGGAGGCTGAGATAGGAGGATTGAGATTTTGCAGACGGCCTCAGCTACTTAGGCCCTTTTCAACTCTGTGAGACTTGTTTCAAAATAAAGAATAAAAAATAGGGCTGGGGTGTAGCTTGAAGGTAGAATGTCCCTGGGTTCCATCCCCAGTACCTCAAAAAATAAAAAAAAAGAATTGCAATGAGATTATACTGGATGAGAGTGATCCCTGAATCCAGTAAAACTGTGGTTATAAGAGAAAGAAAGAAAGAAAGAAATATAAAGAGAAGAATGACAAGCCAGGCATGGTGGCATGTGCCTGTATAAACCCAGTACTTGAGGGTCTGAAACAGGAGGATTGAAACTTGAGGCCAGCCTCAGCCATTTAGCAAATCCTTGTTTCAAAATAATTTTATTTTTTAAAAAGAGGGCTGGGGCTGGGCATGGTGGTACATGCTGCAATCCCCACGCTTGGGAGGCTAAGATAGGAGGATCACACAGGTTCAAAGCCAGCCTCAGCTACTTAGTGAGACTCTCAGCAACTTAGTGAGATTCTGTTTCCAAATAAAATATAAAGTAGGTCTGGGAGTATAGCCCAGAAGTAGAAACCCCTTGGGTTCCACCCCTAGTACCAACAAAAAAAAAGGGGGGGGGGCTGGGGATGTAGCTCAGAGGTAGACTGTCTATGGTTTAAATCCCCACTACTAAACTGAGAAAGGAAAGAAAAAAAGGGGGAGGCCATGTGAAGATGGAGACAGTGCAGTTATGGTGTCAGGAGCCAAGGGAAGCTGGGATAGGGGATAAAGGCAAAGAGTCCTCAGAGTGGGGCACTACCAACACCTGGGCTTCAGATTTCTGGCCTCCAGAAGTCTAAGGGTGTATTTCTGTTGTTTTATGCCAGCAAGTTCATGACAATTGGATAGAGCAACCCTAGGAAACTCTAGTGCAGAAAATCTTGGGCTTCATTGGCAGATCTATTGACTCTGGGAGGATATGGGATAAAAACGGAATATTAAGCGTCCCCTTTGTGCTTCTACTTGTACTTCTAGAGGTGTATTTTATTTTGCTCCAACTTGTGCCAAGCTATTACCTATTTTCTAAGATAATCAAACATCATTTTTCCCTGACATGCTTCCTTTCTCTTCTGAATCAAAGTAATACATGAAGACTCTTATCACTTCTTCTAGCACTGATATTTATTGGGAGGAGGAAGTCCCTAAAGTGACATTATAATAATTTTTCTCCTGAAACTACCAGAAACTCAGTAATTATTCATCTAGCTAGGGGTATCGGTGAGGTTTGTTTGGAAGGTGGTGGGAGGAAAGAATTGGACCACAGTGTGAGTTGATGCCTGAAAACGTTCTTGGTTTGATCTTGTTTTTTTTTTTTTAATTTAAAATGTACCTTTTAAAATGTGGGCTGTGAAATAGAACTCCTCCCTTAGTTCCAGCATAGCTTAGGTAGACTTTGTTATTTTTCCCGTCTTTTCAGGATTTTCTTAGGGGCAGTGAGATTTTGTGAGTGTCCACATTTGAATCTTCAAGTACATGGTTTTATTTACATCCTACTGTATCTTGACTCTCTTCTTTTTTTCCTGCATATCACATCTCCTATGCTTGAAGTGCTCAATATTTCATGGCACACACTCTCCACTTCAAACAAAGTTTTACTTTAAAAAGCTTCAAAGGATGAACTTTCCATCCATCTCTCCTGGTGTTTTCATTGTCTATCACTGCCACAAATAAATGACCACAACTTGGTAGCTTCATGTTACCAGAGACTTTAGAATATCGTAGGTGAACACTGAGTGCAGCGGTGAGCTTCGTGACAGCTCTGTAATGGCAAAGTGATTCATACTGGATATTGACACTTTGATTTTAAAAAAAAAAGAAATAATGCAGATAATATAGAGATAAAAATTGGTAATGTTAAAGTTTTGTATTTCTTTGGCTTAGAAATGGTGCATTAGTGTGGGGTGGGGGAGAGCAGGATGCCCAGTATGATTTCAATTGTGTAACAGAGTACCTTCTGATACTAACGAACTTCCTAAAATGATGAATTGAATAAGGTAGGAGTTCTTAGACAAGTCAATAAAGCAACTTAATTGGAAATACAGAGAAATTTTAGGGCCAAGAAAATTAATTCAGAACCAAACCATGACTGGATGACTAATAAATAAATTATACAACTCAAAGAATGTACTAGGTATAGCTAAAATATCACATAGAAAATGTCTCAAGTTATAGTAAATAAAATGTAGAAAAAAATGAAAGAAATTAGAAAAAAGACTATTGCATTTCTTATTTACGTCTCCATTACAAATTGCCTCGAATGTAAATGTGTTACTTAAAGCAACATACACTTATATCAATTTTTTTTATCTTTTTTTCTCTGTTTTTTAGTTTTGTGGTACTGGGGACTGAACCCATGGGCATTCTACCACTGAGCTACACCTCCAGTCCTATTTTGAAACAGAGTGTCACAAAGTTACCTCAGGCTGCTAGCCTCAAATCTGGATTTCTACCTATCTCAGCCTCCCAAATATTTGGATTACAGGCAAGTGACACCACACCCAGCATATTATATCAGTTTCTATGGAGCAAAAATTCTGCACTGCAGATTAGAATCTTATACTTAGGGTCTCACTAGGTCGACATCAAAGTGTTCACTATGCTGCAGCTCAGCATACTTTGTGACAGCTCAGGCATACTTGGGTTATTGGCAGAATTCAGGTCCTTTAGCTGGGCATGGTGGCAGGGATCCCCGCGCTTGAGAGGCTGAGACAGGAGGATTACATGGGTTCGAAGCCAGCTTCAGCTACTTAGTGAGGCTCTCAGCAACTTAGTGAGACCCTGTTTCTAAATAAAATACAAAAAAGGTCTGGGAGTATAGCCCGGAGGTAGAAAGCCTCTGGGTTCCACCCACAGTACCACCAAAAAATAAAAAATAAAAAAATAAAAAAATAAAGAAGAATTCAGGTCCTTTTGCATATATTTCTAGTTTTCCATTGACTTGCTATTTGGACCTCTTCATCTTCACACCAATAGCTGCACATGATTCCATGCTGTGCTTTGATTCACTGTTTTCTTTCTGCTGCAAAATCAGCCCACAAAAAGTTTTTTGCTTTTGTAGGAATTTTAATTAGACCAGGCTCATTTATTATCCCAGATATTATCCTTGTCTTAACATCCTCAATCTTAATTATATATGGGAATTTCCTTATGCCATTTAGCATAACCCATTCAGAGTTTCCAGGTATTAGGGCCTGAGCATTTCTGGTAGGGAGCAGTAGTGAATTAGGAGTTCTACCTACTACGCTAATAGACAATGAGAAATGCCATGCATGAAGTAGTGAACTCAACAAAATGAATAGAAAAAAAATTCTTAATGTAAAATGGAATTAAATAAAGCATAGAAGGTAAAAAAAAATCTCCAAGGTAGGTTTGGTGGCTCATGCTTATAACCCCAGTACTTACGAGGCTGAGACCAGAGGATAGCAGGTTGAAAGTCAGGCTCAGCAACTGAGTTAGGCCCTGTTTCAAACTAAAAATAAAATAGGACTGGGGGTGTAGGTCAAAGGCAGAATGCCCTTGAGCTCAGTTCTCAGTACCACAAAAAGGGGGAGAATCTCCAATTTTAAAAGGTATACATTGTCCTAGGAAATATTAATGGAAACTACAAAGAAGACACACTGTAATAAGTTGTCAAACTTTGAAGCAGGTCTTCATGCAACCAGAAGCAAAAGTAGGAGAAAATTTGCTTTAGCCACAAACTACTATGTGGAAACATGCAGTGCCAGACAATGATGGAAGGCTGCTAAGCTTAGATCTCAAGTGTCCTTCAAATGCCCATGTGTTAAAGAACTGGTCCCCAGGCAGCCCTGTTGAGAGAAGGTAGAGCCTTTAAGAGGTACCTTGCAGGAGGGCTGTAGGTCATTGGTGGCATGACCACAGAGGAGACACTGAGGCTCCAGCCCCTTCCTTTTACTCTCTTTTCTCCCTGACTTGTGATGAGGTGAGCAGTTTTGTTCTGCCAAATCATCCCACCATGACACACTGCCTCGCCCAAAGCAAGAAGACCAACCAATCATAGACCAGAACTTCTAAAGCTATGATTATCCCAAGTTTTTTGTTACAGTAATGGAAATTGATTAACACAAAGTTTATACATACCATTTAAGATAACTCACATTATAAGTAAGAAAATTTTTGCTTAGGCACCAAGGCAGCAAACATACATTTTCAAACATAAAAGAAGTTGGGTAATAAGACATCCCAAAATATTTTTTACAATATCATTCCAGGATGAAATCTAATCAACTAAAAGTGAGAAGAAAAATCATAGAACACCAAACAATGCTTAGCATCAGAAGAGAATAGAGACTTTTTTGTTTTCACAATTGTTTCTTTTCTTTATGAAATTCAAGTAAAACTTTTGTGCAACTATAGAAATTTAAAATAATTCAATTCGGGCCAAGTATGGTGGTACACACTTGTAATCTCAGTATTTGGGACTGGATTAGTATTAGGACTGGATAGGTTCAAAGCCAGCCTCACCTACTTAGTGAGGCTCTCAAAAACTTAGTGAGACCCTGTTTCCAAATAAAATATAAAACAGTTCTGGGGGTACAGGCTGTAGGTAGAATGCTCCTGGGTTCTATCCCTAGTACCACACACACACACACACACACACACACACACACACACACACACTAATAATAATTAAATTTGTTTAGTATTTTTCTCATTGTCTACCCATCTGTCTGTCTGTGTCTATAAATAAAATATCTAAAATAATATTAGTTAATGTTGAATGTAAGCATAACTTCTTCAAGATCAATTTTAGTAATTTTTGTCTTATTTGAACATTTAAAAAAATATATATTTCAATATACTTGGTAAAAATACAAGTGATAAAATTATCAGAAATTAAAAAACTGGCAGAAACATATATGTAGCAAAAGATATAAATTCATTTTTCTGAGCCCATAAAATTCTAGTTAATTAAAATTTAAAAATAACTACTTATGCACTAATTAATTAACATGGTTGTCATTATATACTTTCTGTTGCTACAATAAAATAGCTGAGGTTTGGTACTTACAAAGAAAAGAGGTTTATTGAGTTCCTAATTCCAGATACTCAAAAGCATGGAGCTGGCATCTGCTCTGCTTTGGTAAGGGGCATCACGGCAGATGGTATCACATTGAGGGGAGCATATGTAGAAAAAGAATTCAGAGGAGGGGCCAGGTTCACTTATAACAATCTCTTCTTATGATAAATTTTCTATTTCTACAAGACCTGACCCACCCTTGTGGGAAGGCACTAACCACTCAGAAAAGGTAAAGCCCCAATGACTTAATGGCCTTTCACAAATCCTCACCTCTTGAAGGTCAAACCACTTCAGCTCTACCATCATGGGCACCCAGCTTCTAACACATGAGTCTTTGCAGGACAATTCACATTCAAACTACAGCAATAACTAAACTGAAATATTAACTTACAAATTATATACCCTTAAAAGTATAAAGGCAACTTCTTTCTGCATACCCTTAAAATGTGTATAATATAAATTTATTAACCAAGATAGAAAATAAATTGCTAAAAGTAGAATTAGAAGAGAGAATATTATCTTATGATGATGCAATAAACTAAATCAGTTAATAAAACTAAAAACCAAAAATAAGTTGGCAAGTTTTTGTATGTGGTACTAGAGAATGAGCCCAGGGTTATTCTACCCCTGAGCTATAGACCCTGCTTTATTTTATTTTTTAATTTTGAAACAGGTATCTCACAAGTTGCTAAATGTCTAGCTATGTTGCTAAAGATGGTTTCAAACCCACAGTCCTGCTGTCTCAGCCCCCAAGTACAGGGATGGCAGGTATGCGCCACCAGGTCTGGCTATGAGTAGGTAATTTTATTTTATTTTATTTTATTTTATTTATTTATTTATTTATTTATTTATTTATTTACTTATTTATTTTTGCAGGTCTGGGAATGAAACCCAGGGGCATTTGACCTCCAAGCTACACCCCTTGCGCTATTTTTTATTCTTTATTTTGAAACAGGGTCTCACTGAGTTGCAGAGGGTCTCACTAAGTAGCTGAGGCTGTCCGTGAACCACGATCCTCTGGTCTCAGCCTCACGAATGCTGGGATTACAAGCATGCACCACTACGCCGGCTTGAGTAGGTAATTTTAAATCTAGCTCTTAACATTTGGATGAAAATCAAAATTGATAAAAATAGTGACAATGGGATGTTAATATATCAAAACCCACCAGTCAAAGGTAAAGTTTCAGAAGAGGTTTATTCTTTACTACTGTCAAAACACAAAACTACAACAAATTTAAAAGATCCAATTGGCTTTCATTTGTAATTCTGGAATTAGTAAGCTCTTCATTTCTATAAACAGAACAAGTGCTTTGACCAGCTTAAAAGAGGAGAATAGTTTCATAGGTAGGAAAGGGCTGACTGAGGAAAGCAGAAATGAGAAGAAATGATCATTTCAGAGTTATTTTTCTAGTAAAAAAAAGAGGGGACTTCCATATTAGAGGGGACTTCCATATCCAAATTGACTAGGAATATATATATATATATATATATATATATATATATATATATTTTTTAGGAACATTGGCTGGTTTCAAAGTTCAGTCTGATTACATAGCCTTAGCACGAGTAATCCTATTCTGGTTTGGTCTGGACTGCTGGAATAGGAAGAGAATAGTTCAAAATAATTACTTTCAATAAGTTTGTTTAACATCAGATATCTGGAAAAGAACTAGTTTTCAAATTAAAATTTTCAAAAAATGAAAATTACACACAGACAGGATCATTAAATATGATAATAAAAATTAGAAATTAGAAAAAACAATAGAATTAATAAATGAACTCCAAAAAATAAAATAACCACTATAAAGAAAAGTCAAGATGTATAAAAGCTCAAATACAGAAATCAGAGTTAAATAAAGCTAAACAAATATAGGTAAAGAGTAATTAACTGAAAGGGAACACTTCCTGCTTGAAACATATATTACTTAAAATTTTTAATGCTTGAGTTAAAATAAGTTATTTTTTAGACAAACATGTATTACCAGAGACATAAAAACGAGGTAGACCAATAACCATAAAAGTTGAGAAAGTTGTCAAAAACCTACCCATCCAAAAAATACTAAGCCCAGATTATTTCACAGTTGGATTATTCTAAACCTTCCAGAAAGAGATAATTCCAAAGCTTTTAAACTCAACCACTATGGGGAGAAAAATAGAAATATTTTTAATCCTCTTTGCAAAGACTATATTACTCTGATCTAAAACCTCCCAAGTAAACACAAACACACATAAACACATGAATACCAAAATTATAACACCTATATTTTAAATACTAATTAAATATTTAATTTTTCTATTTGTACTTACTTAAAATTATAAATATTAATTTTAAGTACTAACTAGAATGTTTACAATTATAACCAAGAATTAATTTTTATATGTACTCATGAAATTAAATTATCCAAGAAGTCAAAAGAGAGTTCAAAGATAGGTTTCTTAGAAAATCGATCAATGGACTTTTCCCTATGAAAAAAGCCAAAGGAGAAAAATTATATGATCAGCTTGATTATTTTAAAAATTTGAAAATACCAGTGATAACCACTGATAAACTCTGGAGAAAACTGGAGATAAAAATTATCTATGGCAGAGACTATTATGTACTCGGGTAATAAGAGGGTAATACCCTTTTCTTTCTAACAGATACAACCATAATTTGGTTCAGCTCCTATCCCTACTCTATGCTCAGAAAATGTGACTAGACTTTCTTTTCCTCAAAGGGTGAATCTGACTGCTTTGTATCTATCAGAGTGGTCATTTTTCATTTCCCAGAATTACTTTATATGTAGATATATAGTAATAACCTGATTGATAAAAATTAAAAAAATCTATAGGATATATTTATAAAAATTTTTTGTCATTGATTACAAAAGTGATAGAAAGAAGAAATGTGCCTGAACCTGTATGCATTATTGAGATTACAAGAACTACTGTGTCACCAGAGGCATGACATCACCAACATCCTAAGGATGACAGAACAGAATGGTAGATGGCACTTGGTACTTGATGATGGAGTTGAACTACCAGGTTAATCCTGTAATTCTGCCTCTCAGGTATACATGAAATGGCAATTTTTCCCATTTTAAAGACACTTTTATTTAGACTTATTTATAGCCACTGTCAAATTGATACATTTCTTAATATAATGAAATAAAATTATCAAACCAAAATTCCAAAACACTATGAGCATTTTTATCACATTTGAAAATAATAAAATAAAATCTGCTATTTAATGGTACTTAACATAATTTTGTAAGGAGTCAGTGGAAATAAAAATATTACTTTTATTTGCTGGTGAGTATACAGTTAAAATATTCCAAATTTTGAACTATAAAGTTATTAAAAAATAACAAAGTCAATCACAAAGCCAAACATGAAAAGGAAGGAGGGAGAATGAGTAAAGTGGGAATTGGGGAGGAGGTAAATGAATGATGTGTGCATGTATGCTTCTACCATCTTGTACCCCATTTAGATTTATGACTACAATGCACCAATAAAAAAAAGAAAAATGAAGGTTAATATATTTAGCTGAATCAAAAGGGAGGCATATAATAATCTGAAAAACTACAAGACAGTTGTAACAGGAAAATTTATAGCACTGAGTGCTCACATAAGAAAAACAGAAAATCTTCAAAAAATAATCTAATAACACACCTCAAAGCCCTTGAAAAACAGGAATAATCTAACCCCAATGCCAGTAGAAGACATGAAATTATTAAAATCAGAGCAGAAATTAATGAGGTAGAGAATAAAAAAATATAGAAAATCCACAAAAGCAAAAGCTGGTTTCTAAAAAGAATTAACAAGATAGATAAACCATTAGCCGACCTAACTAAAAAAAAAGGAGAGAATAAACCCAAATTGTGAAAATAAGAGATGAAAAAGGAGACCTTACTACTGACAGTGTATAAATCCAGAGGATTATCAGAAACTACTTGTGCAAAATTATACTCCAACAAAATGGAAAATCTGGAGGAAATTGACAACTTTCTCGATAAATAAAACCTTCCTAAACTGAGTCAAGAAGATATAGAACACTTAGACCAACCAATAACAATCAAAGAGTTTGAAATAGAAATAAAGAGTTTACCATCAAAGAAAAGCCCAGGACCAGATGGTTTCCCAAGTGAATTCTATAATACCTTTATAGAAGAGCTAACCCCAATATCCCTCAAACTATTTTGTGAAATAGAAAAAAGTGGGACTCTCCCAAATACATTCTATGAATCCAAAATCACACTAATACCCAAACCAAATAAAGACAGTTCAAGGAAGGAAAACTACAGGTCTATATCTCTGCTGAACTTGGATGCAAAAATTTAAACAAAATACTAGCAACAAGCATTCAAAACTATGTAAAGAAAATCATACACCATGACCAGGTAGGGTTCATCCCAGGGATACAAGGCTGGTTCAATATATGAAAATCAATCCATGTAATTTATCATAAAAAAGAATCAAAGACAAAAATCACATGATCATTTCAATAGATGCTGGAAAAGAATTTGATAAAATCCAACATAAATTTACGATTTAAAAAATACTGTACAAAATTGGAATAGCAGGAACATATCTCAACATCATAAAGGCAATCTACAACAAGCCCACCACCAACATCATATTGTTTATTATTATTATTATTATTATTATTATTATTATTATTATTGTTATTATTATTTGCAGTCTGAAGAGCTTATGTTCAGCAAAGCAAACTGTCAAGACCCTCAACTGAGAGCCAACAGAATGGGAGAAGATTTTTGCCACTTACACCTCCGACAGAGGACTAATATCTAGCATATACAGAGAAGTCAAGAAACTCACCACTAAAAAAAAAACAAATCAATAAAAAATGGGCAAGTGAACTAAATAGACACTTCCAAGATAAGAAATTCAAATGGCCAATAAATGCATGAAAAAATGCTCAACATCATTGGCCATCAGAGAGATGCAAATCAAAACTACCCTGAGATTTCACCTAACGCCAACTAAAATGGCAATCACTCAAAACACAAACAAGAACAAATGCTGGTGAGGATGTGGAGAAGTAGGAACTCTAAAACATTGTTGGTGGGATTGCAAATTAGTGCAAACAGTTTGGAAAACAATATGGAGAATCCTCAGAAGAATGGGAATACATCTACCATTTAATCCAGCAATACCACTTCTGGGTATTTACTCAAAAGAAAGGAAGCCAAACTACCAAACTAATGCATGTGTATCTATGTTCATAGCTGTACAATTCACCATAGTCAAACTATGGAACCAGCCAAGATGTCCATCAACAGATGAATGGATTACAAAACCGTGGGATATGTACACAATGGAATTTTACTTAGACATTAAAAAAAAAACCTCAATTACATCATTTTCAGGGAAATGGATGAAAATGGAGGAAATTATGCTAAATGAGGTTAGTCATTTATAAAAAATAAGAAATTAGTTGCTTTCCCTAATATGTGAAAGCTAAGGAGAAATACCTCATAGGAGAAATTCTAGATGAAAAAGAAATCCTATAAAGGAGCAAACAAGACAACCTAAATGAGGGGATGGGATGGGGGAAGAAGGAAATTCTCTAAAACACACAATGTACTTAAACATATTTAAGTCAACTATTAAGCCAAGCAATGGAAGGAGGAATGGGGAGTGAATGGGGTTGGAATTGGATAGGGTCTAAATGGGTGATGTGTACACGTATGTCCACACAAGTTTTTTATCCCAATATGATGTATGGATATAATTCACCAATAAAATTTTTTTAAAACTTAAAAAAAATAAAACAAGTAGCAACATTTCTAGAAATAAACTTAATAATATCTTATGTATAGAAAACTGTTAAGCTATAATAAAGGCCACAATAGAAAATTTAATTAAAGGGACATATATACTTCTTATTCTTAATTTGGAAGTTCAATCCCATAAATATTATATAAATCATAATCAAAATACCAAAAGAATGCTTAAATGATAATTATTCTAAAGTTTAGGTGAAACAATAAAGATAATTTTTGAAGAAATATGGAAAGAGGGAATGGAGAGCTTTCCCTACTTCATATTACAACAGGTGATAAAAGTACAGTTAAAAGAGTGTAGTAAGAGCCCAAAAATGGACATTAAATCAATATGGAGAAAGTCCTTAATTAAACCAAAATATCTATGAGAAATGAATGCATAACAAAGTTGGCACTTGGGGAAGGGTAGTCATATCAATGGACCAAATAGTTTACCATTTGGGGGGAATCCCAAGAAGATAATTTTAATTCTTACTTTCCCTGTGAATTCTTTCTTTTTTCTATTACTCTAGCAAGTGTCTCAAGGACTATATTGAAAAGGAGTAGTGACAGTGGGCATTTTTGTCTTGCTCCTGATTTTAAAGGGAATTCTTACAGTTTTTCCACATTCAACATAATGTTGGCTGAAGGCATCCCAATTCCTTACTTCAAATTATACTACAGAGCTATAGTAATTAAAACATCATGGTATCGGCATAAAAAAAGGCACACAAACCAATGAAACAGAATAGAAGATACAGAAACAAGCCCACATACCTACCATCAATTGATTTTTAACAAAGGGATCAAATTCATATGTTGGAGAAAAGACAGCCTTTTCAACAAATGGTGCTGGGAGAACTATCTATCCATTTGTAGAAAGATAGATCTAAATCCTTACCTCTCACCATGCAAAGGAATCAACTCAAGATGGATCAAAGACATAGAAATTAGATCAGAGACTGTGAAGTTATTAGAGGAGGGCATAGGCTCAACACTACACCATATAGGAACAGGCAGTAACTTTCTCAACAAGACCTCCAAAGCTCAGAAAATTAAAGCAAGAATTAACAAGTGGGATAGCATCAAACGAAAAAGATTCTGCTCATCAAAGGAAACCATCAATAACCTAAAGAGGAAGCCTACAGAATGGGAGAAGATCCTTACCAGCCACTACTCTGATAGGGGGCTAATATCCAGAATATACAAAGAGCTCAAAAGACTTTACACTAGGAAAATAAAAACCCCAATCAAGAAATGGGTAACTGAATTGAATAGGCACTTCACAAAAGAAGAGATACAAATCATCAATAGATACATAAAAAATGTTCAACATCATTAGCAATCAGGGAGATGCAAATAAAAACTACACTGAGATTTTATCTAACCCTAATCAGACTGGCAAGCATAAAGAATTCAAATAATAATAAATCTTGGCAAGGATGTGGGGAAATAGATACTCTTCTACACTGTTGGTGGGAGTGCAAAATAGTTCAGCTGCTATAGAGATCAGTATGGAGATTCCTTAGAAAACTGGGAATAGATCCACCCCATATGATCCAGCTATGCCACTACTGGGTATCTTTCCAAAGCGGGACTGTATATATGTAGAGAACTATAGTAGTATATGCATTCTCGTGTTTATAACAGCACAATTTACAATAGCAAATCTATGGAAACAACCTAGGTGTCCATCAACAAATGAATGAATTACAAAATTAAGGGAAATACACACAATGGCATTCTACTAAGCAATAAAGAAGAACAAAATTATGCCATTCATAAGAAAGTGGAAAGATCTGGAGAATGTTATAAGAGAAAGGACATATTTTTTTTTCTAATATGCTCGAGCTAGGGAATATGTGGTGTTCCAGAGGAACTCCAGATAATCACAAAGATCTTCAGTGGACCCAGGGAGAAAGGGTATGGGAGGAAGAAGGCTCAAGTTCATTAATGGAAATGCTACCTGCCACCATGTGTATACATGTTAATATAACATTGTTAACCTGCACACATGGTATTGGGAGGGAGGGAAATGGAAAGGCGGGAAGGGGGGCAGCAAGTACTGTTAATGTATGCCATTGTCAACATGATCTACATTATGATGTGAGACTATAGTGCACCAATAAAAAAATAACAACCAACACCACTAAAAGCCAATAAATAAATAAAATCATAAAATTGTTGTAAATAAGTTTAATAAATTTAAAAGCATATCAAAAGCATTTTTTAAGAAAAATTAATTTGTAAAATTTAAAATCAATTTGTAACAATTAAAAATCTGGCTAGACCAATGACCACTAAAAAATGTAAATGATGTTTGGAGATCCTTTCTTTAACAAAGTTTATAGAAATATCTGTGAATCCTACATAGAACTAACATTCTGTTTTCAAATAATTTATTTTATGCAAACTGTTGCATAGTTTAAGGGAAAAAATGACTATCTCATTTTATAAGACTGGACAAACACTGTCCAAACTAGGGTGGAAATAACAGAAGAAAAGAGAGCCTTTGTTGGTCAATCTCACTTGTAAACATAGAACCAAAGGTCACCAAATGAAATTCAGCATTTAGCAAAAGAAAAATACATAATAAACAAGAGGCCCCATCCCAACAGTTCAAACTTATTCAATATTCTAAAAATCTATCAAGTTAACAATTTGATCACATTAATGAGTTAAATGAGAAAAATCAATAATCATCTTTAAAACTTTAGAGACAAACTCAATTTGCCTCAACTATGCAGAGGAACCCTTTCATGATTAAACCATAACACTTATGTGCTAAGAACAAATAGATTGCTTTTTAATTGTTATCTATTAAAATCTTATAGCAAGTATTAGAAATAATCCTATTGAGGTCAGAAATAAAAAATACTATCACTGCTACTGTTGCTTTGGAGATTTTTAGCCAATACATTAAGATAAGGAAAAGAAATAAGTATGAGGATTTTGAGGACTAGAAAGAAGGAAACAATAATTATTGTGACTCTCATTTTTATCTGTCTAGCAGTCACCACCCCTATGGAAACAGACCCCACCTGAGTGTCAAAATCCAGACTTGGGGGCATCTCAGGACACATTAATCTAAGCCACAGCCATTGCTCCAGAATTAGGTGCAGAGAGTAAACCAGATCAGTTTAGTTCTTCACTGGGATTTTTTCTAGTACTAGTTGCTCCCTTCTCTCTCAGAGACTAAAAAAAAAAAATGATTTTGCTATTGACAGCTACATTTTCCCCACATTTGAAGTAAACCCATTTACAATAGAAGAGAATACAGTCATCACAGATAAACAAAAATAAAAGAACAAGAGAAATATCTTAAAAGGATCACTTTCCTGATTGTGACCCTTTGATTCAGAATTCAAGTGGCTCCTGAAAAAAGTATTCTTACCATTTTACTGATTTTTTTTATCAATTTCCTCACTGGTCTTCATTATTGGAAACTGGAGGATAGGCTGAACCAACTATTAAAGTCTCTGCCTAGACACAATTCCACAGAACTTGCCTATTTCCCAAGTCTTTCAATTTATTTTTTAACAATTTTTTATTGAACATAAGTAGTATACATTTATACTATATTTGGTGCCCTCTCCCCCCCGCCCCCTCCCCCCCCCCCCACTGGTTGTCCAGGTTAACCATGTCTTATTCATAATTTTACACATGTTCAGGTGTAGACCCTCATTAATCCAGATCGGTCTTTCTCCTCTCCTATCTTTCCATTAAAACTTAGCTAGTATTTCCCCTCTAATATCTGGGGTCCTACTGGTATCCTTTGTGTTTTCTAGTTTGGGCATATTAGAGGAAACATGTGTATCTTCTCCTTCTGTGCTTGGCTGATCTCACTTAACATGATGCTCTCCAGGGCTTTCCATCTTCTTGCAAATGATATAATTTTGTTCTTCTTTATGGCTGAATAGAATTCCATTGTGTGTATTTCCCACAATTTTGCTATCCATTCATCTGTTGATGGTGATCTGGGTTGGTTCCATATTTTGGCTATTACAAATTGTGCTGCTATGAACATAGGTATGCATATGTTGCTGTATTTCTCTGAATTCAACCCCTTTGGTAAGATACCTAGGAGTGGTATAGCTGGATCATATGGTGGATCTATTCCCAACTTTCTCAGGAATCTCCACACAGATCTCCATAGTGGCTGAACTAGTTTGCACTCCCACCAACAGTGTAAAAGAGTTCCTCTTTCCCCACATCCTCGCCAGCATTTGTTGTTGTTTGATTTCTTTATGCTTGCTACTCTGACTGGGGTTAGATGGAATCTCAGTGTAGTTTTGATTTGCATCTCCCTGATGGCCAGTGATGAAGAACATCTTTTCATGTATCTATTAGCCCTTTGTATCTCTTCTTTTGTGAAGTGTCTATTTAGTTCATTTGCCCATTTCTTGATTGGGTTGTTTGTTTTGCTAGTGTAGAGCCTTTTGAGCTCTTTGTATACTCTGGATATTAGCCCCCTATCAGAATGGTGGCTGGTAAAGATCCTTTCCCCTTCTGTAGGCTTCCTCTTTAGGTTATTGATAGTTTCCTTTGATGAGAAGAAACCTTTTAGTTTGATGTTGTCCCATTTGTTTATTCTTGCTTTAATTTCCTGAGCTTTGGAGGTTTTGTTGAGAAAGTTACTGCCTGTGCCAATATGTTGTAGTGTTGAACCTATGTTCTCCTCTACTAACTTCACAGTCTCAGGTCTAATTTCTAAGTCTTTAATCCATCTTGAGTTGATTCCTGTGTTAGGTGAGATATAGGGGTTTAGATTCATCTTTTTACAAATGGTTAGCCAGTTCTCACAGCACCACTTGTTGAAAAGGCTGTCTTTTCTCCAGCGTATGTGTTTGGCCCCTTTGTCAAATATTAATTGACTAAAGATGTGTGGGTTTGTTTCTGTATCTTCTATTCTAATCCACTGGTCAGTATATCTGTTTTTGTGCCAGTACCATGCTGTTTTTACTACTATTGCTCTATAGTATAGTTTGAAGTCTGGGATTGTAATGCCTCCTGTGTGTTTCTTGTTATTGAGAATTGCTTTGGCTATTCTAGGTCTTTTCCTTCTCCATATGAAGTTCATGATTGATTTTTCTAGGTCTTTGAAGAATGTCACTGGTATTTTAATGGGAATTGCATTGAACCTATAGATCAGTTTTGGCAGAATGGCCATTTTGATGATATTTATTCTGCCTATCCATGAGCACGAGAGATCTTTCCATCTTCCAAGATCTTCTTCTATTTCTTTCTTTAGTGTTTTATAGTTTTTGTTGTAGAGGTCTTTTACATCTTGGGTTAGGTTTATTCCTAGGTATTTTATAGGTTTTGAGGTTATAGTGAATGGAATTGTTGTTTTTGTTTCTTTCATTGTGGATTCATTGTTGGTGTAAAGAAAGGCCACTGATTTCTTTAGGTTGATTTTGTAACCTGCGACTTTGCTGAATTTGTCGATCAGCTCCAGAAGTCTTTTGGTTGAGTTCTTTGGGTCTTCCAGATAAAGGATCATGTCATCTGCAAATAAGGATAGTTTTACTTCCTCTCTTCCTATGTGGATTCCTTTGATTTCCTTCTCTTGTCTGATTGCTGCAGCAAGAGTCTCAAGGACTATATTGAAAAGGAGTGGTGATAGTGGGCATCCTTGTCTTGTTCCTGACTGAAGCGGAAATTCTTGCAGTTTTTCCCCATTCAATATAATGTTGGCTTTGGGTTTGCGGTATATTGCCTTGATGATGTTGAAGTACTTTCCTTCTATCCCAATTTTTTGCAGTGTTTTTAACATAAATGGGTGTTGGATTTTGTCGAATGCTTTTTCGCATCTATTGCTATGATGATGTGGTTTTTGTTCTTGGTTCTATTTATGTGGTGAATAACATGTATTGATTTGCGTATGTTGAACCAGCCTTGTTTTTCTGGGATGAAACCAACTTGGTCATGATGTATTATTCTCTTGATATAGTTTTGAATGTGTATAGCTAGTATTTTGTTTAGAATTTTTGCATCTATATTCATTAAGGATATTGGTCTGTAGTTTTCCTTTCTTGAGGTATCTTTATTTGGTTTGGGGATTAATGCGATACTGGCCTCATTGAAGGAATTTGGAAGAGTTCCTTCTCTTTCAATTTCCCGGAACATGTTATGAAGTATTGGTATTAGTTGTTCACTGAAGGTTTTGTAGAATTCAGCTGGGAACCCATCTGGGCCTGGGCTTTTCTTTGGTGGAAGAATTTTTATTGCCATTTCTATTTCTTTGGTTGTTATTGGTTGGTTAAGGCTTGCTATGTCCTCTTGGTTGAGTGTAGGAAGGTTAACTGTGCTTAGAAATCTGTCAATTTCATCCAGGTTTTCAGATCTATTGGAGTATAAATTTTTAAAGTAGTTTCTGATAATATTTTGAATTTCTTCACTATCAGTGGTGATATCTCCTTTTTCATTTCTAATTTTGATAATTTGAGTTGATTCTCTTTTTCTTTTGGTTAGGTTGGCCAGGGGTTTATCAATTCTATTAATCTTTTCAAAGAACCAACTTTTTGTTTTATTGATTCTTTGAATTGTTTTTTTGTTCTCTATTTCATTTATTTCTGCCCTAATTTTGATGATTTCTTGCCTTCTGCTGGCTTTGGGAATAGACTGTTGCAGTCTTTCTAGGTCCTTTAGTTGTGTCATTAGGTTCTTTACTTGGAGGTTCTCTGTCCTTCTTATGTGGGCACTCAATGCAATAAACTTTCCTCTTAGAACTGCCTTCATGGTGTCCCATAGGTTTTGGTAAGTTTTGTCTCTGTTTTCGTTTATTTCCATAAATTTCTTTATTTCTTCCCTAATTTCTGCCCTTACCCATTCGTCATTCAATAGTGTATCATTCATTCTCCATGAATTTGAGTACTTTCTTTCGAGTTTCCTGTTGTTGATTTCTACTTTGATTCCATTGTGGTCTGAAAAGATGCATGGAATTATATTACATTTTTTGAATTTGCTGGTATTTTCTTTGTGTCCCAGGATGTGATCTATTTTGGAGAAGGTTCCATGGGCTGCTGAGAAGAAAGTGTATTCTGTAGTTCCTGGTTGAAATACTCTGAAAACGTCTATTAGGTCCATTTGGTTTATGGTTTCCTTTAGTTCTAAAGCGTCTTTACTCATCTTTTGCCTTGATGATCGATCCAGTGGTGTGAGAGGCGTATTAAAATCTCCCAGAATTATTGTATTTGGGTTTACTTGGGATCTTATATCCAGTAGGGTTTGTTTTACAAATGTGGTTGCACCCACATTTGGGGCATAAATATTTACTATCATTATATCTTCTTGGTGTATTGTTGCTTTTAATAAAAGGAAGTGCCCTGATTTGTCTCTTTTGATGTGTTTTAGTTTAAAGTCTGTTTTGTTGGATATCAGGGTTGCTCTTTTTTGGTCACTGGTGGCATGGTATATCTTTTTCCATCCTTTCACCTTCAGCCTGTGAATGTCTTTGGCTGTGAGGTGAGTTTCTTGCAGACAGCATATATTTGGATTATGTTTCCTAATCCACATTGCCAGTCTATGTCTTTTGATTGGTGAGTTAAGTCCTTTGACATTAAGAGATATTATTGAAATATGATTTTTGTTTTCTGCCATTTTGTGTTCTGTCTACTCTTGGGTGGTGTGATCTTTCTTCTTTACTTAAATGGCCCACTTATTAACTTCCTCTCTTCTCTGATTCTGAAGTCTGCTTCTTTTTTCTTCCTTATGATTTATTTCTTTAAGAATTTTCTCTAGTGTTGGCTTTGAATTAATGAATTTTTTGAGATTCTGTTTATCCTGGAAGACTTTGACTTCCCCATTGATCTTGAATAATAGTTTTGCTGGATAGATGAGCCTTGGCTGGAAGTTATTTTCTTCCAGGGTCTGAATCACGTCGTACCAGTCTCTCATAGCATTTCTAACCTGGGTTGTATAGTCTGGGGTGATTCTTATTGTTTTGCCTCTATATGTCACCAGTACTTTTTTTCTCACTGCTTTTAAGATTCCTTCCTTGGCCTCTATGCTGGTCAATTTGGTTATTATGTGGCGTGGAGTGGTTTTTCTTTGGTCCTGTCTCAGTGGAGTTCTGTATGCCTCCTGGACTTGAAGATTCAAGTCTCTTTCCATATTTGGAAAATTCTCTGAGATTATTTCCTTGAAGATATTACAGATGCCCTTGGTCTGTACCTCTATCCCTTCCTCGATGCCTATTATCCATAAATTAGGGCGCTTCATATTATCCCATAATTGCTGGATGTTTAGGTTTTGTTGCTGTAAAGATTTCTGTATATCGCTGACTGTGTTTTCAGTTTGGGATGTACTGCCTTCTAATGTTGATATTCTGTTTTCCATTTCATCTAATCTTCCAGAATTTCTTTCTATTGCTGTCTTTATTTCACTTATTGCCTCTTTCATTTCGTTCCAGACCTCTTTCTGATTCTTTTTTAGTGTTTCTAGTTCACCTTTAACCTCCTCTATACTCGTTTTAAATCCTTTCATCATATTGAACATCAAGATTCTGAACTCCCCTTCTTGCATTTCTAGTAGGTCAGTATTCGTGATTTCTGCTGTCTCTTCATAATTCCTGGTTCTCATATTTATAGCGTTCTCTGTCTTGTTTTTCTGATTTCTACCCATCGTTCGTGAGTACTGTGCTTAGTCAAGTCTTAATATTAGGAGTTTGGGGGTATTGGTTAGTCAGCAGAGCCTTTCCAGTGTTGAGGGTGGGTTATGTTTAAGGAGCTAGGGTGATTGGTAAAGGAGTCGGGTTACGTAGAGGATATGTTAGGTTGAGAAAGACTTTAAGTATAATAAGGTAATAACTTGTTAGGAATGAGAGAGAGTTAACTACTAGGACTCTTGTCGTTGGTAGAGTAATTATGGATATAAGAGATACTTTGAGTATTAAACCAGGAGGTATATTATGGGGAAAAGTTTTGGGGGAGAAAAGTATGTAGGTTAGTGTGGGTAGGTTTGTAAATAGGGATGATGGAAGGAGCAGACAGACATAAAAAAAAAAAAGAATCCACCCAAGATACCAAGACTTTTATGTAATCCAATAAAAATGAAGGAAAACCAATAAAAGGAGGAGAGTGAAGAGAAAAAAAAAGGAAGGGAAGAGGAAGAAAGAGGAAAAAGAACAAGAAAAAAGTAAAAGGAACTAGCAGCTGTGTGAAATAAAAAAAAATAAGGCAAACTATCCAATGTATGTGTGTATATATATATATATATATATATATATATATATATATATATACACAACAAGTTAAAGTAAAAGAAGTGTGGGTTAAAAGAAAAAAAAAATTAATCAGCAATAACCCTACCAAAACAAAAGCACTAAAAAAGCAAAATACAACAAAACATCCACATTAAAAGTAAAACAAACAGTCCTTCTTATTTACGCATATGGGGTCAGGTCCAAATAATATGTGTGTATCTGATTCCTTTTGTAGCTTTCAGAATACCATCCAATGTCTCTTAGTTTTCTTTGTACTCTATTTTTATCTCCTTAAGTCACTCTGGGTGTTTGGACACCTTTCTCTCCTTTAGCTGCTTTAGGTTCATGTGTCCGGATGTCTGATTTCACTGTTATTTGATTCTGTACAATTCACAGGTTCTGCGAAATTCTAACCTGTGGTCAGCACCTCTGCACTCACTACCCTAGCCTCCAGCCTGAGCGTCCCTACAGCAGGGGTGGAGAATGACCAAAGTATAGTTGAAACCTCCCCCTGAGGTCCTGAGCAGATTTTGTGGCCCGATGGATTTTCTTGTGTCTCTAGAAATTCCAGCTGGGCTAGCCGGTGTGGTCCCAAGATGTACCCTGGGCAAATGGGTGCTGGTTCCTGGATGCCCACACTTACTGCCAGAGCTCTGCCTATTCCAAGAGTGCAGGCTGGATGCTCTGCTAATACTGGACCCAAGTGAGAGTGGATGCAGCTGTCTATTGCTGCTGGTATGCTCTTCCAAGGTGTATTGAGCTGTGTTCTTTGCTTAGCACTAATCCTCTGGTTACCAGGAGGGTGGGAACACCCAGCAGTGGGCCAGGGGTGCAGGGTAGGTGCTCAAGGGTCCAGTGTGCGTTGTCCAGCAATGGTCTCTGCCTCCCGTGGGACGTAGAAGCTGGGGGTGCCCCACGGAGATTTCCGGGTCACCCAGGGCTTTTGCAGCCTGGAAGGCCGGCTCTGGCAAGGTGGCAGGGGCTAGACACACAAGCAGACTTCAATTTAGAGGTAGCAGTGTACAGGTACTGACTACCAGCAGGGGACCGTGGCGCAGGTAAGGTGCGTGAGGAGAGTGCTGGGGTCTGAGGCTTGAGCCCGTGCTGGGGGATTGGGGCTGCGCACACGCTAGGACCCCAACTTACCAGGGCGCCCTCAGGTACCTGAATTGGTGCAGGAATCCGTGGAAGTCTCTATGCAGTTGTGATCTGGTCGCTGGTGGGCACACAGAATTCTGGAGGCTGCTGCTCGCTGCTTAAGATGCGGTCCTAAGTCCGTTTTTAGTCCCGAATTATCTTTCCGTGGTAATTTCGGGCAGGCAGCTCCTTGGGCAGCTGCAAAGGCAGCCCGCCGTCAGAGTTCCGATCAGTGTTCTGATTGTATTTGCAGCTGGTCCCGTGTCCGATCTTTGTTCTTCTTCTTCAAGTTCAGGGTTCCGCCGAGGTACCTCGAGAGTCGAGCGCACGCACGGCCTCAGGTGCCTCTCAATTTATAAACTTCTCCAGTAACTTCCCATTAGTACCCAGAAAGTCCTGATAATGCTCTTGGTTGTTTCCTGAATTAAGGTAAAGTGAATATAAGTATATTTTTAGAGACTTTTCATGAGAGTTAGATGACTTTGGGACTATGAGAAGCAAAGTACTATATCCAAGGTGCTATGCTATGCAATTTATCTATATTTTCTTTATCTTCAGAACAATTAACAGAGTCAAAAGTGTGGGAGGAGAAAATACAGATTTGATGAAAGAAACAGTTCAAATAATGCTATCTGTATATATGATGTTACCAATACCAATCTCAATAATGTATAAGGAAGGAGGGGGAATTGGTATGGGATTTAGAGGAAAACTCATTAAATCTTGTTTACCTGTACATAGCTATCACTATGAATTTTATTATGATGTATAATTACAATGCACCAATAAAAATATATTTTTTAAAGTTTATTGAGACAAATTTCAAACCCTTGAAAGTCTGATTCCAAAGCCAATGGTATTTCCAATATTATAAGTATTTTGGAGTGAGCCTATTAAAAACATGAATGAATGAATTTATTAACAATTAATCTCAATTCCCATCACTATTTTTAGAAGAACTGAATGTTATTTGAGATTTTAGTCTTATACTTGAAGACATAAAATAATCTTTCAGTAAATATAAAAGAATGAGTCTATTTGAAATTTAACTTGTATTTTTCCCAGGTGGTAACAGCTGAGTCACTTCTTATTTGCTTGAGAATATTTCCCTATTTATACCTTTGATTGAAATAAATCCTAGTTCCTCAAAATAGATGCTAGTTTATCCTAGGCATCTGACATTTTTCTTATTTTTCTTCTTGAAATCTTCAAAATTTAAATATTACCAAAAATGCTATCAATGATCCTATATTCTTTTTGATATATATTTTATCATTCAACAAATTCACGATTTTGTTCCTTAAATGTTCTAACAAGTCTTAGCCAAATTTTCAGCACCTGCCACAAATGCACTTACTCTAAACTTTCACCCCACATACACAACTGTCCAAGGGCATATAAAACTGGACATTTCATCATATTCTGAACACAAAAGAACCAAATCTGAATCCAATTTTTCCATCAAACTAGCTTCTCTTTTTGTGAGTTGTGGTCAGTCACCTACTCATCCTCTGGCTCACGATCACGGTGGTTAATTGTTCTCAAATTCCTCTAAGTCGTTTAACCTTCAGTATTGATGAGCTGATACATTTTATTTATTTGATTCCTTGCCTATTTCTTTTAAATCCATTATTTTCATTCTATTCGTAATTAAGTTCAAGACCTCATGACTCACTAAATGAGTGACATGTGCATGTATGCCTCCGTTATCAAAAACAGATACATACAACCTAAATGAGGGGATGGGATGAGGGAAGAAGGAAATTTTCTAAAACACATAATATACTTAAACATATTGAAGTCAACCACTAAGCCAAGCAAGGAAAGGAGGGATGGGAAGGGAATGGGGTGGGAACTGGGTAGGGGTTAAATTGGTGATGTGTACATGTATGTCCACACAGGTTTTTACCCCAATATGATGTATGAATATAATGCACCAATAAAATTTTTAATTAATAAAAGTAATTAGATATTCTGCCCAAAGATAAATTTCTTTCTGATGATCTCCTACATAAAGTGATTCTACATAAGGAATCCATACCTCTACATAAGGAATAACATTGCTTCTATTAAAATGACTTTATATTTCTTAGGAAATAGTACCCTAATTTTCCCTTCCCATTCTAGGGTATATCATAGTTTTGTGTCTAACTAAATTTGACAATGAAATATATCAGCCCAAGTTTCTTTTTCCAGTTCTAGGAAGTATGTAGGGAGAAGAGTCTGTGTCAAGCTAGGTTGTAAATATTAGGTACATGTAACCATGTCTATTTGCCTTCTTTTGGACAGGATGTAGTTACAAGGTATGGTGTACAGAGATTTCTCTGTCAGTGCTTCATTATTAATTGAATGCAGACATCTGATCTCCAAAGTCTTTCTCACAGAAGCTACCTT
Organism: Muscardinus avellanarius; assembly: GCF_963383645.1. Classification (NCBI taxonomy): domain Eukaryota; kingdom Metazoa; phylum Chordata; class Mammalia; order Rodentia; family Gliridae; genus Muscardinus; species Muscardinus avellanarius. Next base: position 147,470,358 of record NC_137786.1, read on the forward strand.
GCTGATTGTTTTCCTCATTCTGCTGTGTTTTGGGTCTATTGTAAGACTCTATGGAAGAAATAATAGATGTGTGTCCCACCTTTGTGAACCTGAGTCAAAATCATCAAGAGATCAGGAGCAATCAGATATAGAAATACTCTTTTATAAACCTCACAACACCTAATTTAAAGACCATTTCTGAGTTCTTTAGCCAATAATGTTACTGCTGCTTGAGTTATGTCTATTTCATCATTAAGTTCGCACAGAGATATAATACACATACTTTAGCTCTACTCTGGAGACTGGAGAATCCTTTGACTTCATATTTGAAAAGACAATATATTTTACAACTAATATATACTATATATTACCTATATACTACCTCATCCCCATATTTGTAATTATACTAGTTTAACCTCAGTTTGCATACCCCTAAAAACAGAAAACTACATTTCTTACAGATAAAACATTTAATTACAGTACATCTAGTTAGAATACAAAAATATCATCTTGAGATTTGTAAACTAAATATTCCTTTTTATAGATCTATATACTGCTGTGGTGATGTGTGTATGGATATTTCTAAATAGTTGTCATATGATTGTCTTGTTATTGTTCAATTTGATTGATTTTTTTTCTACTGAATTGTAAAATCCTTGACAGAAGTTGGACTCTTATTCATTTGTATATCTCTAGTTATGACAGAATTTCTGACATATGGTTACCACTTATAAATACTTTCTAAGTTAATTGATATTGCACTGGTATTGCACCATTCTTATTAAAAATTTAAGAGACATGAAAATTAGTTTAATTTCTATTCCACAAAACCCTCAAAAGAGTAGTTTCCAGAGTATTTTGCAGAAGAGTATAAGCCGTGAATACTACTCTGAAAAAGTCTCATAAGAAAGAACATGCAGTTTATGTGAAAACTAGGAGATAATGATTCCTTACTTTTTCCCCATGCACAAATTATTCAGGTCCCTCTGCTGATAAATAGAGGACTTAAAAGAACCAGGGCACGTCTTCAAAACATTATTTCTTTGGAGAAATAAGAATTAAAATGTCATAGAAAGTGTTCTATTTTCTTTCTTCTCACTGGAGTCAAATGTGCTATATTTATGTAGATGAAGCAAATAAACTAGAGCTATGAAGACTCACTCAGCAACCTGGATGATCCTAGCTGGGCTGGTAGATCCATGAGGTCACCAACCCAATAAACTCACTTTTGGGGATAACCAAGTTGGCTGATATGACTAGATAGGTTGATTCTCCTACAGAGATAACAGTCAGTAGAGCTGACCTTTTGAGCCATGATCATTACTATTCTCAGAAAACAAACAGAAGAGCTTTTGACTTTATGAGAGGCCTCCTTCAGAGTCAATGTTAGTGGCTACACATATTGGCCTCATTGGGGAATCTTCAGAGACAAGCAGCATCTACTAATGAACTGACATGCAAAAGGATTGCATACTTCCTCATCTCCCTCCCTCCACAGAAGGTCAAAGAAACATAGCCTTAGAGCTACTTTTATTTTTCTCAAGAAATTCTGCCATAGCTAAACTAGTGAGTCCCACAGAGGTACACAGAGATTTCATAACTTTATCTTGAGATAACAATTTCTTCATTGCTATTTCAGAAAATATAGATGCAAAAAAATCCAACTTTCCATCAGCTAGTTTTGACCTGCTTTAAATGTATTTGAGGAAATAACTACATGCCAGATGAATTTAATTCAATGATTATACTCATTTTATTCTACAAACAGCTGTTTAATCCACTTAACCTACTTACAGGATCATCCTATGTTCTAAATGTTCATTTCTCATGAGAATCCAAATTCTGCATTGACTTACAACCCTCCAATCTTCTCTGATCTCCTAGTAAACATAAGATGCAAACAAAACTTCTGTTTTGATATGATGACAAACATGTCTAGATGCTCAAGACATTTTCATAAATCAAAACAGAGATACTTCTTCAAATTCTTTGCAGAAGCTCCAAGAGAAGCTAATAATGAAGCGTGATCTCAACTTTTTTGTACTATTTTCAGACTAGAAATTTTTTACCACTACTTTATTTTAATTGCATGCCATAGAAGCAATATCTTTTGAAATGGTGGGTGAACTTGGCAGAGCCCTCACTACATTATATTCATTCTCTTATTTAGTAAAATGTTTTCTAGAAAATTACTCTGGATTGTATGCTATGCTACATGCTCATAATGCCAGTATATATATATATATATATATATATATATATATATATATATATACATACAACATAATAGCTGGCTTAAAAAATTCAAAATCCAGAGGAAGACACATCTATGAAAACATTTTAATATAATATGATGGATTTGCAGACAGTGGAAAGGTTCTCCCTACTTTGTCTTGGGGAAACCTATGAAGGCTATATAGTTAATACTTCCCATCTTTCCTCTCTGTTAGAAATCAACCTAAGCTGGGCATGGTGGTACACCCCTGTAATTCCAATATTGTAGAGGGTGAGACAGGAGGATCACATGTTTGATACCAACCTCAGAAACTTCATGAGACTTTCAGCAGCCTAGCAAGACTCTATTTAAAAAAAAAAAAAACTAAAATAGAAGAGGGGGTATATCAGGGAGGTAGAAAACCCCTGGATTCAACCCCTAGTAGAGAAAGAAGAGAAGGAAGGAAATGTAAAGTAAATGGTAATTCTAGTCCTAATTTGTCAAAAAAAGTAACGATTGGATACTGTTGACCACAGATATGTCAAAGTCTACAGTCCCTCAATTCTGCAAAACTGGATTCAAGTTTATGACCTTTTTATATTTTAGATGGCTCCTGTTTTAGCTTATATTCTTCATATCTTGCCCTTGACATTGCAATAGTTTCCTAACTGGCTGATTATCACCAGTCTATTGTTTACTGTTAACCTATTTTGTACAATGAAACCAAAACTGATTGTTGAAAGGCAAAGCTGACCATATCCTTTCCCCTTTTAAAAATATTTTACTATGATCTCATTGTTTGAAGAATGATATGCTAAAAAATTTGGGGCATAGAGTAGGTATTCAATAAACATGTGTAACATAAAAACCCTGCATGGTATCCTCTAAGTAGGTAGAATAAGGAAGATAGAGTAATGAGCCCCAAAGATGTCCATGTCTAATCCCCAGCCCCAGTAGAATATGTCCTTTTACATGGCTGGAGGAAAGCAAGGTTCCAGAGTAAATGAAAATTCTCACCAATTGACTTAATGACAGAGAGTAGTATCCTAGATTAGAAATTAAGCGCCCCTGAGTCCTTACAAGTTGGAAATTAAAGCAAGAATTGGACCCAAGTGTCCTTGTATATGAGCAAGAAGGCAAGAGAGCCAGTGTCAGAGAGATACAGGACAAGAAAGTTTCTACTACCTGCTGCTGGCTTCTAAGAGGTAAAGAGGGCTGAGAACTAAGAAATGCAGTCTGTCTCTAGCAAAGATGACCAAACTTAATGGCTTAACCCCACTTTTCAGAAAATAAATTATTCAGTACCCCCTGGAGCACTTCCACCATCCCTTTTTTTTTAATATTCAATCACACCCTGATTGAAGGCTACTACTGCCCTCCCCACTGGTTTGGTTTATCTATGCAAGAGGCTAGGAAATGCAAGAAAATGGATTCTCCACTGGAAGTCTGGATTTTAGCCCAGTAAGACCCATTTCAGACATCTGAACTGTTAAGATCATAAATTTGTGTTGTTTTAAGTCACTAAGTTTGTAGAAAATTGATAAAACAGCAATGGAAAATTGACTTCCATTTTAGACAGAGAGGGAGTCTTGGCAATTATTGTATACTCAAGATTTAGTCAGACATGGGTAGCAAAATGTTAATAAATGTTTGCTAAATTACATAGAGTTGCTAGGGAGGTGATTCTACCCTAACATTTTCAGGATTTCTTAAAGATTTGGTATCTACTGAATTTCCACAATATTGAATGTTGGTTTTCTATAAATAGTCATATTATCACTGTTGGCACTTTAATCTGTTTGCCATCATGATTGATTGATTGATTGATTGATTGATATTTGAAGAACTGGGGCTAGAACTCGGGGGTATTCTACCTCCAAGCTATACCCCCAGCCCTATTTTTTATTCTTTTATTTTGAAACAGGGTCTCACTAAGTTGCAGAGGGCTTCACTGAGTAGCTGAGGCTAGTAGTGAACCTGTGGTTCTCCTGTCTCAGTCTCTCAAGTACTGAGATTACAATTGTGTGCCACCATGCCCAGCCCTATGTATTTTATGTTTTTGATCTTTGTATTACATTTTCTTTATATGTTTGTAGACTTTCATGTTTCTCCTGTTCCAGAAAGTCAAAATTCTCAGTGAAATTTTGTTCATCCTTATTCTGTATTCTAAGGCCCATAGATTTTTTAACTTTTGTATTTTTATTTGTGCATTGTAATTATATATTATAGTGAAATTCAAAATGATACATTCATACATGCATTCATTATGTAGTAAATTTCCCTTTGTATCCCACTCTGCTCCTCCTTCTTCCTTCCCAAACATGTTACTGAGAGTGGTAATGATGCTTTCATATATGGATATATCATTATTTACACCGTTTCATTCTTTGATCCTTGTTTTTTTCCTCCCCCAAGAACCTTACCATATTCTACATAATTCTCTCCTCACTTGACTTAAGTCCCTTTTTAAATTTTTTATTGGTGCATTGTAGTCATACATCTTAATAGAGTACCAGATGGTGGAGGCATACATGCACACATCACTTGTTTAGCTTTTACTCAGTTCCCATCCTATACCCTCCCCCTTCCTTCCTTCTTATGTTTGGGTTAGTGATTGACTTTGACATGTTTGTGTATTTATATCATGTACATTAGGAAATTTTCCTCTTCCCCCTTCTCATCCCCCTCAGTTAGGTTTCCTTATTCTTATCTATAGTTCTCCTTTTTAGTCTAGATTTTCTCCTATGACCCATTTTCTCCCTATCTTCCACAGAGTAGGGAGGGCATCTTAAGTCCCTTTTGTTTTCTATTTTTCTCTAGCTTCTACATATGAGAGAAAACACATGACCCTTGAATTTTTAAGACTGGCTGGTCTCACTTTGAATAATATTTTCTATTACCAACCATTTTCCTACAAATGACGCGATTTTGTTCTTCTTTATGGTGAATAAAATTCTATTGTTTGTATACACACATTTTCTGTATCCTTTCATCTGCTGGCTCACACCTAGGCTGGTCCCATGATTTGGCTATTGTGAATTGTGTCACTACAGACATGGCTATGCATGTATCACTATACTATTCTAGATTTATTCTTTGGGGAAGATACTAAGGAGTGGTATAGCTGGATCACATGGTAGTTCCATTCCTAGTCCATAGTTTTTTACTTAACTCTATTTCATTATTATACTACATAAGTCTGGTTAACTAATGTTTACCATTTTTCACTGGAGATCACACAGAGAGTTATGTACTTAATTTCTTCTTGCTTCAGATATTCTCTTGGGAAGGAATATCTCTCTCCTGCCCTGGATTTTGATCATGATCTTTATTAAGAGTGTTTAGTTTGGATGTTCTGTGTGAAAACTCCCTCTATCTTTGATCGATTCCCTACAATTCCTTAAAAATCTTTTCAACATCCATATGCTTCAGTTTATCTTCTTCTAAGCATGTTTTCCTTGATAATACTTAGTATTAGACAATATCTAGTGTCCTCTTAATGGCCCGTAGATTTACTCCTATACTCTGCCACCTTCTCCACAACTTTTTACAAGATATTTTTTCAATTATCTTTTCTTTTTTAGAAGCCTTCCTTTCTCCCAATATTTAAGTTGAAGTAGTCAGAATTTGATGTTGTCTTTGTTTTTATTTAATCTGTTCTTTCTGTTAAAGGTGAAAAACAGAGATGACAACAGACAGAGGATAATACCTAACTTCCTTCTCAGGAAATAAAAAGTGATCTTCCTCCCAGTTTGCATTGTTTCTATAAAGTGCTATGAAAAATGCCATATCAATTAACTATAACCTCCAGAGATCCAGAGCACAATAAGTGAAGTTCTGGTAAATTGGAGAAGAACTCAGAAAAGGCGGGAGTGGGATCTGCTGTTGATCATATCAGAAGACCAGACTGACTTAGGCTCAGACCAGTGGAAAGTATAGGGGGAATCTTACACTTAACTCTAAACCCAACAAGTAGGATTCCCAGGAACACCACAGACATTCCAATTGTGGGGAACAGGCAGAGGACAGAATAGCCCAGCCCGAGCTGGGTAGAACTGAGACCCCTACATTGAGTTTGGTTTCAGAGGCATACGCTGCCAACAGAGGCAGGGAAAGACCTAGGCTCCAAGTCTGTGGAAAGTGTGGAGGTTGGCCTTCACTCAATATTAATTTCAACCCCATTGATATCATCCATCTGCATAGACCGAAAAGACTCAGAGAACCAGACTCAGAGGGAAAGGTCAACATAGCAATCGGTATCTACATAGAGACTGCTGAATTTGTTTATAGTATCTCATCGATTCATTGGTGGGATTGTTTGGGTTTTTTCATTCGTGTGTGTGTGTGTGTGTGTGTGTGTGTGTGTGTGTGTGTGTACACCTGATTGTTTGTTTTTTTTTTTTTTGCTTTTTTTTGGAAGTGGTTTGTGGCACTTTTATTTTATTTTTATGATTTTTGTTTTGCTGTATTTGTTTTTGTTGTTTTTTAACCCTCATACCAAACCCTCTTCCAAGCTTCTTCCCTTGTACAAACCTACTCTCTCTCTTCTCTCTCATCTGCCTTTTTTCTTCTTTTTATTGCTCCCTAGTCCTGTATTGAATCCAATTCTTATCACAGTACCAGAAACTATACATTGGTTATTAGAATTCTACTACATTGATACTATCTCTAATCTCTAGTCTAAACTACTTTAACAAACTCATATACTCATACTATCTGACCCTATCTGACCTCACCCTATTCTTCCATTTACTCCCTTTATTCCCTCCTTACTCAACCTTCACTGTTGATCACAACTTGCCCTTGAATATACCAGGTGACACCTAGAGACTGAAAGAAATATACCAAAAGCAACAGATACAAACTTCTGAAATCATGGGAAAGAGAAACAACAGAGCACTGAGCTCCCACAACTCCACAATAACAGAAACTGTTAACACAGAAATACAGATATTTCCAGAAGATCAAATCAGTAATGTAACTGTAGAAATAATTCAGGATTTTAGAAAATAATTTAGAAAGAGTCTGAAAGAAATAAAGGATGCAATCATTGAAGTAAAGGCATCAATTCAAACTATAAACAATTGATTAGACCATATAGAGAATAGAATCTCATGACTAGAAGATGATCACTCCAAAAATGAACACATAGTTCATAACATAGAAAAAATAATTCCTCAACAGGAATTGGACAATGAAGAAATATGGGCCTAACTTAAGAGAGCTAAGCTCAGAATTATCGGCATAGAGGAGGGAAAACAAGGTGAAACCAAAGGGATTAACAATCTCTTCAAATAAATAATAGCAGAAAATTTTCAAAACATAGAGCAAGAGGTTGGTACACAGGTCCAGGAAACTTATAGAACTCCCTTTAGACAGGATCAGAGAAAAGGTTCACCACACCACATAAATCTCAAAATGACCAGTGTAGAAGCCAATGAGAAAATCTTAAAGGCAACTAAAAAAAAGGCCAAGAGACATTCAGAGGAAAACCAATTAGAATTACTCCAGACTTCCCAAACCAAATCATGAAAGCCAGAAGGGCTTGGAGTAACATATTCCAAACTCTGAAAGAAAACAACTTCCAGCCAAATATTTCCTACCCAAGAAAACTATCTATCAAATTAGATGGGGAAATAAGAAGTTTCCATGACAAACAGAAGCTAAAGAAAATTTATGTCTTCAAATCCAGCACTAGAGAAAATACTCAAAGAGATTAACTATAAAGAAGAAATTAGTAATACACGCCAGAACCAGAAAAACAAGAACTTTCATCCAGCAGACAGCTAAGCAAAAAAGAACAGTCTTTCAAACAGAAATAAAATCTTAACATGTTAGGAATTAAAAATCATCTCTCAATAATCATACTGAATGTAAATGGCTTCAATTCCCCAATAAAAAGACATAAAGTGGCAAAATGGATTAGAAAACAGAACACATCTATCTGCTGCTCACAAGAAACACACGTTACAAGTAAAGATAGAAACAAACTTAAGGTAAAGAGATGGAGCAAGGTAATCCATGGTGGGAGCTGGCTGGGTAATGTGTGCATTTATGCCTACACAAGTTTTTTACCCCATTATGATGTATAAATACAATGCACCAATTAAAAAAATTAATAATAAAAAAACAAGACCTCCATTGGAAGTGCCCCTAGAACACTGGATAGCATGGTGATCACCATTACTTACCAGGCACTTTTCTCATGTGTACCCACTCCTGATGTTAGAAGCAGGGTTCACAAGAGGTATGACATCCATAAGGGTGGTGTCATGTGAATTAGAAACTAAAATAATTCAGTTTGACTGGGACTATTCAAAACTCATATAAAGCCACCCCTATGTTTGAAGACATTTTCGATGTCAAATAATATGATCTGTCAATTACCAAAAATTCTCTATGCACCTGCTGTAAGTATGGAAGCCTTCTGGTGGGGCTGCCAGAATTAAAGGCAAATGAAGTGTGAGAAAAAAAGAAAAAAAGAAAAATGCCATATCAATGAAATGATGTATCTCTAGGTGAGAGCTGTGCCTCAGTGATAAATAAGTAAATTGGAAAATGAATCTGATTGATAATTCTCATTTATTTTCCTATGGGAAATACACTCCTACATGTACCCATTTGATTTCTTTCTATTTCCCAGTTGCTTCTTACCTTTTGAAATAAATACTAATCTCTCCCAATGGTTCATTCTCCTCTTTCATGTCTTCAGTACCATTCAATTCATCCCCCCTCCATTCTATGATTTTGTATTTTATTTTTATTGTTTCCTGTACCAACCATAATCTTCACATATTTTAAAGGCTGCAACTTATTTTGTTAATACCAAAATGACATTCTTCAAAACTTATAATAAGATTTGGATTAACTACTAATATCCATTTTCATCTTTATTATTTGTATCTCTTCAATTAAAAATTAAATTTGTCAGATTACTCTCTAAGATACATATTCTGTGACTGGCTGGGTGAAGCTTTCAGCAACTTATTGAAACCCTGTTTCCAAATAAAAATATAAAATAGGTCTGGGAGTGTAGCCCAGAGGTAGAAAGCCCCTGGGCTCCATCCCCAGTGCCACATACACACATTCACACAAACAGAGAAAAAAATACACAAAAAAAATCTATTCACAATAACCTTAAAAAAGGCAAAATACTTATAATAAACTTAACCAAGGAGCTGAAAAACTTTATAAGGAAAGTTATAAGTCACTAAAGAAAGAAATTGAGGATTTAGAAGATGGAAAGACCTTCTATGCTCTTGGATAGGTAGAATAAATATAATCAAAATGGCCATCCTACCAAAAGCTATGTGTACATTCAACACAATCCCTATCAAAATACCATGATCATTTTTTCACAGACCCAGAGAAATAAGTTATAAAATTTATGTGCAAAAACAAAACACTCAGAATATCTTAAGTAATTTTCAGCAATAACCATACGGGAAGCCGGGCGTGGTGGTGCACGCTTGTAATCCCCGTGCTTGGGAGGCAGAGACAGGAGGATCACGCAGGTTCGAAGCCTGCCTCAGCTGCTTAGTGAGGCTATCAGCAACTTAGTGAGACACTGTTTCCAAAAAAATATAAAAAAATGGGTCTGGGAGTATAGCCTGGAGATAGAAAGCCTCTGGGTAACACCCCCAGTACCACCAAAAAATAAAAAATAAAAAATAATAAAAAAAGAATCATGATGGAGGCATCATAATACCTGATTTCAAATTGTATTACAAAGCAATAGTAATAAAAATATCATGATATTTGATATTTGGCATAAAAACAGACCCGTTGACCAACAACATAGAACAAAAGGCTCAAAAACAAATCCCCATATCTGTAAACAATTGGTCTTTGATAAAAATGCCAAAGACTCACATTTCTAAACAGGGTGTATGGTAGCTGCTTCTGCAATTGCTACCTTTATTATACCTCATAATTTTCTTCTATCTTCTTAAAGTTAACCATTTTTACTTATTTATTAATTTTATAGTAAATTTCTGTTCATCTTGTTTACAAAGTGTCTATATCCTTTCTAGAACCTCTCTGATTAATGGATTCATGAGTCCCTTCAACATTCTGAGTTCAGAAGGTCTACTTTAAAATCGAGGCATGTTTTTCTACATTTTGTCCTTCAACCTGGATTCTTTATAAGATCCACAAGCATAAACCCAGGCACTATGTCTCTGAATTCCAATGGTGGACAGAGTTAATTACCCTCCACTAAGAGGCTAGGTATCATAAAAACTAGTATAGCCATGCAACATTTTATGTCATTAAACATGCTTTTATAGGTATGTAAACTCCTAAACATAAATAAGATATAGTAACCACTATGAATTAATGAAAAATATTACCATAATTTCTGTAAACATAGAAAAGATAGTAAAGAGATACTATCAACACTTTTTAAGTGTAAAAAGTTAAACTGAATAGACAAATTTGCAGAAAAATGTAAATTGTAAATACAAACTCAAGAAAAAATCTTGAATTATAACTATCAAAGAAAGTGAATCAATAGTCAAACATATTTAAAAAACATTCAGATGCAGCCATTTTCAGCACTTAATATTTATATACGCTTGATAAATATTTTAATCATATCAACATAATTCCAGATAACAGAAAATGTAGGATCACTCCCCAATTAATTTTTGAGATTAGCATTTTGAGGCTACAGGTCTAAGAAGATATCTGTGCAGCAACACAGAAATAGCAAGGGATGGGAGGGAGAAAGAGAAAAATTCCCTATTGTACATGATGTACACTCACAAACATATCAAAGTCTATCAGTAAGCCAAACATGAGAAGAAAGGAGGGGGAAGAGATTGGGATGGGAATTGGTTGGGGCTAAATGTGTGGATGTATGCCTCTACTGTCTTGTACCCCCATTAACATTTATGACTCTAATGCACCATTAAAAATAAAAAAAATTAAAATAGACAATACAATAAAATAAATTAGTAGAGCAGAAAGATGATAACCCAGAGCAGTAAGACTAGTTCGGGATTTTTAAAGAAAAATCTCTTAGAAAGGAAGAACAGGAGGAACCACCTTTAACTTATAAAGAATATTTACGTAACCCTACAGAAATCTGGGTGTGGTGGCACATGCTTGTAATTCCAGCATTTGGGAGGCTGAGGCTGGAGGATTGCATGTGGTTTGCAGTCACCCTCAGCTATGTAGTGAGGCCCTCTTCAACTCAGTGAGACCCTGTTTCAAAATAAAAAATAAATAAAAATGGGCAGGGGATGTAACACAGAGGTCAAATGCCTCTGGGTTCCAGCCCCAGACCCTCAAAAAAAAATAATAATAACCCTACAGAAAACATTAGTAATAGTGAAACATTGAACATTTTCATTTGAGAAGAGAAGTCAAGAATGTCCTTAAAACCAGGCGTGGTAGCATACACTTTGTAATCCAAGTACTTGGGAGGCTTAGACATGAGGATTGCAGGTTCACAGCCAGCCTCAGTAATTCAGCAAGTCCCTCAGCAACTTAGTGAGATCCTGTTTCAAAATTAATTATAACAATAATAATAATGAATAATGATTTTGATGATGATGATAATAATGGCTGGAGGCATAGTTCAGAGGTAAACTGCCCCCAAATTTAATCTCTAATGACAAAAAAAGAATGTCTCTGCTATTCAACATATCCAGGAGTGCCCATGCCTAGTAGCACACCAATTATTTATCAAGATATGTATAATGCTTTGCCACAAATGGCATTAGTTTGCCCCAAAACCCCCAAGTTCTGCTCTGTAACTCTTCCATGAGACTTTCACCACAGTATCTCAACAGCATTCTGCCTCTAGATACCAAAAATATCCATGAGGTACTTTACTTCTTATGACTTGGTTGTGGTGGAGCATGGAAGACCATGTAGTTGGAATTAATGACCATGAACTGGATTTTGTCATATTGACCAAAGTCAGAAATCTGAGCAAACTCCAAGTACACCATAATGTAAAAAAGGTACATCTTAGATCAAGCAGGAATGGAACCGGTAGTGCATCAGCCTTGACACTTGTCACTCCTCCCCCAGCACCCCTGTCAGCTCAAGGCTGTGGACTTATGGGCTATCCCAGAAAAGCAGCTGAAGAAGGAACAAAATATATGAGATTGGTTCACCAAGGTACAGACTCGATAGGCAGCTACAACGATACCCCTTCACTCAGGAATCGATTTGAAAGACAGTGGTAAAGAAAAATTTCTTTGCCAGGTAAAGCCTTAGCTGGTATATCTGGTGATCAACTTTATGCAGAAAGAGAAATGGTTCAGAGTTAGAAAATATACTCATTGGCAATTGCAAATGGCCTGGGCATCTGGTAAAGGATCCAAAAGGAAAAAGAACAGAAGATAGACATGGTATGTGTCAGTCTGAGCTAGATACATGTTGGACTGGGCAAAAAGTATGAAGGGCTTTGTAACACATTTTAATGCCTAAAGAAGAACATTCATTACCATAAAAGATACAATAGATTACCAAGTAGACAGTTTGTTTCAGTCAGCAGATATCATACACCCTCCATGACTGGCAATGCCACACACACACAAATTCATAGTGTCATCCAGGATGGATATCACACACAGGCCAACATGGCCATGGACAACAGCCACTGTGGAATTCTTACCCAGTCTAATCTGGTTTCTATTTATACCTACTGTTCAATTTGCACATAAGAGACATCAGCAATGAGTCTCTAGTATGACTCCATTCCTTAAGGAGACCAACACATCACTAGTGGCCCAGTCCATTGTTGGAAAAGCTAGTAGCTCATCCTTATAGGTGAAGAATGAACCTATTCTAAGTCTAGTTTTGTCTTTTCTGCCCTCTAGGCTTCAGTCAGGGTCACAGTCCTAAGGCTTCTGGAATGTGTAATCCAGTGGCATGCCATCTCAAATAATATTACATCAGACTCAGGGTACAACTTTACAGCAAAGAAGGCACAAGACTGAGTCCAGAACCATAAGATTCAGTGGCTGTATCTCATAATCTAACACCCAGAAACTGACAGTCATCACTGGAACCTCTTATACAAAGAAATATCTCTACTGGGGAAAGAATATTCTTCAAGGATGAAAGTAACTTCCAATATGCAGAATAAACACTGAACCAAAGACCTTTATATTATACTGTATCTTCAATAGAAAGAGGTATATATGTGGGTCCAGAAACAAAAGGATAGACACAGAGTTGCCCCACTTCTCAGTACTGTCAATGGTCCACTGGGGGATTTGACTGAAGTATCAAAGGTAAAAAATGTAAAGCCAAATTACAACATATTGAGGAATTCCTTCATCTTGAAACCATGTGCATCTGAGTTCAATATATTTATTATGGTCTTTCTCAGTTTTCTTCAAGAACTGATAGGCTCAACATCATGTTTAAACTAGCAAGGGCCAAATTAGAGGAAATCTGATGATACTGATGTGTGTGTGTGTGTGTGTGTGTGTGTGTGTGTGTAGAAGCATATGTACATATTTTTGCATCCCTGCCCCTCCTCTGTGTAATCGCCCTCCACTGATGCTTTGGGGGCTCTCCCACACACTGCCTATTACACTCATTGTGTAGCTCTGCTGGCCTTCTCATTTCATAGTGCTAAGACATGCACTGAAATATTCTTGTTCTCTTAACATGTTTTGTGGTGACCAGTATCCTTTTTCTAGTTGCTGAGTATAAGGCTATATAACATTCTGGCTTTAGAGTCCAACAAACTAGAGTACTGGTTCTTTCAACTCATCTAATATAGATTCATCTTTGCTCCCCTTTAAAATGAGGATAATATTACCTATCTCTTGGAACTCATAGAGGTTTTGAATGGAGTGTTTTGGTTACTTAGGAGATAAAATACGTGTAAGAATTCTTATCACAGTACCTGACATATTATAAATATTGATATGTAATAGCTGATACTATTGAACTACTTCCTAGTGAAAAGTTATTCCGGAATAACTGCAGAAAACCACAAAGTTTCAAAAATGAATCGAGTCAACATTTCTGTCTCTATGACCATAATATCTGAGAAGCACAATTTAGAGGAGAAAAGATTTATTGAGCTCACAGTTTTGGAGGTTCAGTTCATAGTTGACCAGCTCCAAGGAAAAAACTGTGGCAGCAAGGCACATGGAGAGAGATGCCACTTTCACATCATAGAGGCCTGAAGCAGAGAAAGCAAGAAAAGGGGCCAGAAACATGTAGACCTAAAGGGCATTCCTCAGCCACTCATGTCCTCCAGCCATGCCCCGCATCTGAACCTTTCTACATGGGGGACATGTTGCGACATATAAGCCTTTGGGGGGCAGGCATTTCAAATCGAAACCAGAACAGAATCCTCGCAAATGCTAAATGTCAAGGTAATTCTATGAAATTCCATACAAACTTGAATTATCATCTTTTTTTCTCAGTTTCTATGCATTTTTGATGGAACATTTATAAGTATGACATACATGACCTGTGTAATTATACAGTACTGTGACAGCTTCTCTACATCAGAATTTGAGTAAAAAGTCGAGTCATTTGTGAGGACCAAAATTGGACTGTTCCTTCCCTTCTCAGGAGTGCACATTTCCTGAACCGCATGCACTTGGGGGTCAGGCTGTGCATCTCCTCTGAGAATCAGTGGCTTCCCTTAGAGAATTTTGTAGGTTATACTCTAAGGGCTTCATTAACTCTCAACTCCAGCTTAGTACAAACACGAAACTGGCTGCAGCAGCAGATTCCTGTTGTGCATGTCTAGTATAAACCCAGGAGACAAAAAAGACGAAGTGTTCATCAGAATGCTGTTGTTTCCCTCCCTCCACTGAACACAGTATTGATCGAATGTTCTTAGTGAGACTGAGTGACCATATGAGGTTCTATACCTGCACTGAGGCTCTTTCCTCAATAGAACACAGCACTGCCCATGGCTCCTAGCTTTACTTTTACTAACCAAGCAGGGAAGAACACACACTTCTCTATTTTTAAGCATAAGTAGGCAAAATAAAAAATAGCGCCGTTCATCGAGCACCCATTTTGTGCTCAGCTTGCCCCAGGTTTGATGGAAAATGTTGCATGATTAATATTGCTGCTACCCATGTAGTGTGAATAAATTTCAGGGCACAAACTTAGGTATAAATAAGCCTTTACTTTTCCTCTACATTTCAAGTTAATATCCTCAGTGAGACTCCATTCTGTAGAAGTGGAAGAATTATAATCTCAGGTGGTTTGAGGTCTCCTCATATTTTCTTTCTTTCTATACCCTGGGGAAATAATTTTCCTGTCCAGGAGCATGAACGAGAAGATAAACTCGACCCTCATCTTTTAGCTATATCTCCCAAATATTTTGTCTGCTGAAATTTTTTGTCACTTTCCCTAAGATCACCAGCCTTTGGAGGATAGAAATTGTTCTATCTTCTTTATGATTTTTTTTCTTTTGTACAAAGGACTGCACCCAGGGATGGTCTATTGCTGAGCTACAAGTTAGCATGAACTAGTTAAGTTAGCATGAACTAGCCTCAAATCTGCAATCTTCCTGTTTAAACCTCCAAATACTGTAATTGCAGGTATGTGCCACTGCACCCCACTCTTCTCCTTTACTTTGATCCTATCAGATTGTTCCCTCAGGATAGACAGACATTCAATGGCACAGATGCTTAAAGGGGGAATAGAGAAAATGTTTATTATACATCTTTCAGTCACTACTGTCAAGCCAAGTTCACAGATACAAGAATCTGGGCTAATTTAAACATAAAATATATAATATACTCAATGATATAGGAAGCTCACAAGATCTGTTGGAAGTCTAAACGAACCAGATGTGAAATGTAGGAATAAGTTAAAAATGGCAAAGATCTGAAACAAAGTCCATTTATTCCACAAAGATAGTTCTACCCTTGGGCATAAACATGCATTTGTGTGGTGAGATCACCAGTGCCAGGCAGCTGGTATTATAGTACCTGGCACCTGACGGGGCTTCTCCTGATACCTTTCTCACCAGGAGAGATTTATCATAGTCATACATAGAGCTTCTTGGTCCTACCAGCTCCTCTGTCAAAATCCAAAGTGGATGCATCTGAGGATTATAGCACAGCCTAGAATATAGCAGGAAGGACTGGGAAAGGGTTTTCTGCTTCCATGGTGGGAGTCAGCACCACTTTCCACCATAACTCCTACGACATAAGTCCAACAACAGACTAGATGGAATAGTTTAGCTTCTGAACACCATGCATTTGACCCAGAGTGCACCACGCGCTGAATGTCTTCCAGGCCCTGGCCAGGTGCCCTTCCCTGCCCAAGCAATCCAGCAATGCTCACACCTATGATCATAAATCCCAGCACTCACACTGCCACCCCCCCATCATCACTTCCCTCTACACCTTCCCTTCTGAGGGGGTGAGGGGATGTGTACCAGCATTATCTCTAAAATGTCCATTAGGGTGGAATTTCTACCCTGGCTTCAGCAAGAGCTAACCACAGGGACCATATCACATATCCCAGAAGTTTGGGACAGTCTCAAGGAACTGAGGTTGACTGATAAGTGACAGAAGTGGAAAGAATCCAGGTGGTAGCCTGCTTGTCAGTCTTCTTCTGGTAACACTGTTGTGAGATTCAGAGGTTCCAGATGGCTTCTGTAGAAAGGTCCTCCAGTGCTGAAAGCTGCTAGGAATGTGCTCTAGAGTCTAGGGTGTCACTGCACACTTCCTTGCATTTATTTCCCCTCCTTTCATGCCTCACTCCTCGTAAGCCTCACTATTGCATCCTTAGGTTTTTAATCAAGTGTTGGCAAGTGTCTTAGGTAGCGCTGCTGTAACAAAATACCATAAACCGGGTGGTTTATAAACAATAGAAATTCATTTCTCACAATTCTGGATTTGGGAACATTCAAGATCAAGCCATAGTAGAATTGGTGCCTGGTGAGGAGCCCTTCCTGGCTCACGCATGGTGATTGTGTGTGTGTGTGTGTGTGTGTGTGTGTGTGTGTGTGTGTGTGTGTGTTACTGGGGATGGAACCCAGGAGCATTCTACCTCTGAGTTATACTCCCAGCCCTATTTTTTATCTTTTATTTTAAAACAAGGTCTCAATGAATTGCCTATCTAAGTAGTAGCTGAGGCTGTCTACACACAGAGATCTTCCTATATCTCCCAAATGCTGGATTACAAGTGTGTGCCACCACACTTGGCTCCTTGCTTTTATTTTACAAGGGAATGAATCCCATCACATCCTCAAAGCCCCCCTCCTAATATCATCACTTTTGGGGTTAGGACTTCAACATGAATTTGGGGGAGCACAATCAGATCATAGCAGCAGTTTAACTTTGACTCAGACTGTGTTCTAGAGAACAGAATAGACCACAGGCTACAATATATGCCACATTCCACCATAGCTTCTAAAATTAGGTACCTTTTACAAACACAAGAAAACTGAAGCTCAGAAGAGTTTAATCATTCTGGAAGCTTACACTATCAGCTAGTGGCAGAGCCAGAACTCTAAGTCAGAATGACTCTGCAGCTCACATTCTGTGTCTGCACTGCATTCACTGCCTGTGCTGCACACCACACAGCTTCATGAAAAAGTATAGGAAAGCAAAAAGGTCAGCCAGGTACCATGGCACATGCTTGTAAATTAAAATCCCAGTATTGGAGAGGGTGGGACAGAGGATCATAGGTTAAAGGCCAGCCCCAGCAACTTTGAAAGACTCCCAGAAACTTCGAAGGACCCAGTATTTAAAAAAAAAAAAAGTAGAAAGGACTGAAGATATAGCTCAGAGGTAGAATTCCCTTGGGCTCAATCCCTAATACCAGGGGAAAAAAGGTTGCATATATTCTTCTCTGTTCAAATATCTCAAACTGAATTCTTTTGACTCTGGCATAGCTTTCTTCACATTCTTGTCTACTAGTACCCCAGATAATCATGTATGTCTACTTGACCCACGTACCCAGGACCACCCACTTTTGTCTTCTCTTCTGAAGAGTAAAATTGGCTTTTAATAAGTGTCATTAGCAAAAGGTTAATAGGCATGACTGTTAGCAGCTATTAGGGAAATATTTAAGAAAAGGAAACAGATTTTAGTACTAGATTCATTGTGTGAGTTGGTTTCATGTATGGATTTCCCATCCAAAATTTAGAGCCAGATGCAGAGATCCAAGATCTGGCTCTGCCTCTTATCAAACAAGGGTAAACTATATAATCTCTGTCTCAATTTGTTTATATGCAAAGTAGAGATAATTAGTTTTGTTTAACCCACTGATAAGTACTTAGTATGGGTATATAAAAATAAAAGATGTTACTACTGTTAGATCTAAGGAAACATAGTATCAGTATAGTACCTTTTGATGACTCTTTCGACGTGTAAGTAATACCCACTCTAAAAGTCCCACTTTCCTAAGATAGAATCCCAAATGCTTTGCTCCTCAGCACTGTGCAGGATGAGGACATGAGACTTACCTTCTGCCTGTCATCAATATCCTTGCAGGTCCTCAATTTGGAAATGAGGAACTATTTTGTTGACACAGGTGACAGCACAGGTGAACAGCTCTGGGTAACAATAAAGTTGACATGCTCAATGTTGTGGCAAAATCAGGTTCCAAGCACCCAGGGAATGGGTGCTAGTAGCGATGCCAAGGGGTTTTTGTAATCGTATCTGTTCAGGGGTGTGATCCTAGATATTGATTCTGAATATTAAGCTTAAATTTGACCTGCTTTTCTAGCCCTCCAATTTATTCCATCATTGTCTAAGTTTTTTAAACTCTCTTTTTCTGCTTTAAAAAGCCAGAATATATTTTTTATTTGCAACTAATAATCCTTCTGGAGGAAAGAGAACTAACATATAATCATACCATATTCAAGGTCCTATTATATCACTGATATTTTAATCTTACAGGTAAAATTCCAAGGTTTAGAAAGGAAAAATAATGATAATCTTGATTTAAATCCTCTCATTTGTCTTCACATTTGAGATCTTTTCTATCTCAGTTTTCCAAGAAGTCTCACGCAGGTATAAATTAGTTTTAGATACCATGTGACCATTCAAGAAACCTACCAAATCCAAGTATAATGGAGAATTTGTTTTTCTTCAAGTGCCCACTGGAAATATAATCATAGAAAGTCAGAAAGCCTGATTAAAATAAGTTGGAAAGACCCAGGTGTGGTGGCACATGCTTGTAATCCCAGCATTTGAGAGGCTGAGACAGAAAGATGGCAGGTTTGCAGCCAGCCCCAGCTACTTAGTGAGGCCCTTTGCAACTCAGGGAGACCCTGTTTCAAAAAACAAAAAGAATAAAAAATAGGGCTGGGGTTGGAGGTTGGAGGTAGAATCCCCTGGGTTCCATCCTTAATACTGCAAAAATAAATAAATAAATAAATAAATAAATAAATAAATAAGTTGGAAAATGTGGGTTGGATCCATTTGTGAGTATTAAAATGAGTCATCAAAAAGAATTGTAGTAATTCCCTATAAGAAGACCAGATGCATCTGTGTGTTAAAGGCTGAACTGGGTATAGCACATTACTTTCTGATAAGTCCCAAAATTCTTGGGTTGTCCTATTACTGTACAAGTGTGAGAACTCAAGGCATTAGAAAAAGTGTTCTTTGAATTCCCACAAAAATCTCTTTCTAATATCCCTGTCACTCTAAATTACCTTATAATGTGAGACTGTAATGCACCAATAAAATGATAGTAAAAAATAAAATTCCAGATAACAAACTTCCAAAGAAATAGTGTCAACAGATCAGTGTGCCCTTTAGCTCATGTAGGGTAGAAATCAAACATAGTTAGCAAAGAGAAGGTTAGTAGGAATTATTTATTGTACTGATTTACATAGAAAGTTGCTACCCCAGAGGCATAAGATAGAAGAAATAAAGTAGGTAGGAAAATGATATAAAGGAAGGAGAAGAAAATAAAATTTTAACACAGAATTTTTGTATACTTTTCCAAACCTGTCACTTTCTCCCAGGTGTATTACTCCTATATTCCTGAGAAATCTATAAAAAAGTAACCAAAACTCACTTCCAAAGATAAATTATCTTGTGTGCTGCTAATTAATCCTCCCAATAAATAGTCTAAATATGATAGCTATAATATCTTGAGAAACCTATAATAGGGAACTTTATGCTAATATCTATTGATCAGACAAGGAAGACCCATCTCATGGGTCTGGAAAATAAACTAGGTCACCATCATAAACTTGTGATCACAGAAGAGATTTTTTGTTTTTGTTTTTTGTTTTTGTGGTATTGGGGGTGGAACCAAGAGGCTTTCTACCTCTGGGTTATATACTCCCAGACCCATTTTATACTTTATTTGGAAACAGGGTCTCCCTAGGTTGCTGAGAGCCTCACTGAGTAGCTGAGGCTGGCTTTGAACCTATGCCATCCTCCTGTCTCAGCCTCCCAAGCACGGGGATTACAAGCGTGTGCCACCATGCCCGGCAGAGGAGAGATGTTATATGTCATCCTCATGTACCTTCCCATACCCACCCTTCACAAAGTTTCCTTTCAAAGAAGAGCTAGGATCCCCCAAACACCTCCTTTCCTGCTTTCTCTCTTTTCTCAAACACATGTGTCCAGGATCCTGCTGGTTCTAATTTGAGTTCCCCTTTCTCTCTCTAAGACTCCTCGGGACCCTTTTTTAGACATGTCTCTTCTTCCCTGGCAAGCTGAGTAACAATGAACAGTGGCTTCCCCATAGGCATAGACATAAACCAAGGGGTGAATAGTTATATATATTTTGGAGGCTAGAAATTAATATCTTTTGAAAGCTAGGTTGCACTCTCTCATTGTGCCCATATCATTCTACATAGTCAAAAATATCTGCCTAAAAGTGTATAAATTTTCCAACCTGGGCATGTCTTTTACCATGTAAATGAATATAAATGAAGCTCTTGGTCTTGGTCTTGATCACTTTTCTGTAAGCAGTTGTGGTTTGATCTAACTGCACTGGATCCATTCTTTCCTGTAGTTTGTATTGAGCAAAGGATGTGGTTGGAGAAGGTCCTCCTGACATTTATCTTAAGCATAGTGTGAGAAGTCTTTTTCCTTCAACAGTCACTGTCTTAAACTTAACCATGTATTCCTGCCTCAATAGTACAATGTTGACACATAGAATTTATTTTGGTTAAGTCATGAAGTTTTACCTTTATGTTCAAATTCTACATGGTACTATAAAGTTTGGTTATTTCAATGTAATGCTAAGTATCCTCCTCAATTTATTATTTCTTAGGAAAAAAACATCTAAGTAGTAATGTTTTGCCTTTTTAGGAGCATGCTTTACTAAAAAGGATTGGAGGGAAATGAACAGAAACTCATCTTTCAGCAGGTCTAACATCTACATAAAATACTGCCATTTTTTCAGAGAAAATTTATATTTCTATGAATTTGTTTCTAGGTGATATATTCACAAGCCAACACGCATAACCAAATTGACTCTATGTAAAAAAAAAAACTGAAATACTAAAATAAATGACATAACTTTTTGTCTCTCCAATTGTTTTCCCTCGATAACTCTTAAGAACTACCACTGGGCCTGGAGTGGTGGCTCATGCTTGTAATCCCCGCAATTGGGAGAATCGTGCAGGTTCAAAGCCACCAAAAAAAAAAAAAAAGAAAGAAAAGAAAAAAGAAAAAGAACTACCACTGTCTATGTTTTATTCCATTTTAGTGTGTGCCCTCTTCCTGCCTCTCTTTCATAGGCTCCATATAGACAGAGTGTTATATTATAATAAGAACTGCAATTTTTATTGCATCCTCACTATGAATCAGTTACTGTGCTAAGAACTTCACATGTATTCATATATGATCCCTGAAAAAGCCTAGAAAGTAGGCACAGTTGAATAAACGGCTTCTGTGTATAAACTGCTATGATATTTATTTTTTATTTTTATTTATTTATTTAGCTCAAAAGCCCCCCAGGCACCAAACTATGATTTTTTACATGCCCAGATATTTTTTAAATCATCTCCCAAACAAGCATTAACCCAGATTTCCTACTTTAGAAACTCCTAAAATTTCACCAACACTTAAGGACAATAAATAAAATAAAAGTATTCCTTAAAAGACTAGAAGTGGAATAACCATAAGACCCAGCTATAATTCTCTTGGAGAGAAAAATTGAAGTCAGAATAATACAGTCATACATGCAATGCTATGTTTATAAAAGTATGTTTTACAATAGCTAAACTGTAGAACCAGCCTAGGTGTCCATCAACAGACAAATGGATTATGAAATTATATAATATATACACAATGGAATTTTATGAAAGAACAAAACTATGCCATTAGCAGAAAAAATGGATGGTACTAGAGAATATTATACTAATGAGAGTAGCTGATCCCTGAAAGTGAAGGACTATATAATTTTTCACTCATAGGTAGACAGTAGAGAGAAAATGGGAAACGAACTTAAGATAAAAGAGGGTAAATACTAGTAGAATAGTGAAAGAGGATTTGAGGAGGGACATGGGGAGATGAAAAGGGAGACTTAATAAAGGAAGCTGTTTAAATAAAGCTATGTTCACACATGAAGTTATCAACACCAATTTTAATATTATGTATGGAGGAGATGAAGTAGGGTGGGATCCAGAGGGAAACTTATGAAGTGTTGTATGCACATATGTTTCTATCATGATGAACCTCATTATGATGTATAATTATAATGCATCAATAAAAATAAAATAAAATGAGCTGACTAGAGGTTAAAAAAAAAAGAAGCTTATATTCCTGACCTTCTTACAACTCCGAAGGAGCTAGTTGTCCTATTTGGAAAAGTTCTTCAAACCACACAAGGCAGACAGTACTCTTTTTGCCACAGTTTCTCACCAGGACACAACTCAGAAAGGAACAACAACCCCAAGATCCCAGGAAGACCAAGCAGGAGAGACTAAGTTGGTTAGAGAAGAAAATATGTGTCCTCTTGTGCCTCAGACCCAGGATCTCCTCAAGTATCTACCGCAAAGACCAAATGATAAAAGGAGATTTGGCACTTATTTACACATCGCTCTGTATGCATGTAGATAACACTGGCCAAGTTGTGTAGATAGTCAGGGGCAGGCACCAAAGGACTACAATATCACTCTTCTGATAAATAGATTTCATTAAGCAAAATTATCTCCTTTTCTGACCTATTCTCCTGGTTTTCCTTTACTAAATAGGAGATCAATTAGCCGGGAGTGGTGGCGCACACTTGTAATCCCCGCACTTGGGAGTCGGAGACAGGAGGATCACGCAGTTTCCAAGCCAGCCGCGCTGGCTTAAGAGACCCTGTTTCCAAATTTTAAAAGGTATAAAAATAGCTCTGGGAGTGTAGCCCAGAGGTGGAAGGGCTTCCAGGAACCCCAGTACCACCAAAAATAAATAAATAAATAAATAAATAAATAAATAAATAGGAGAACAATTAAGAACAGCATTTGAAGTCTCCATTTGTGTCTATATAGGTTTCTATATCTTAAAGCAATTTCTCCCTGGCTCCAAACTCAACTCCTATAAGAGAAATATATGTACTATTATATAGAGCATATATACAGTATAATATTATGTATAGTAAGGGAAACAGAAACAGAAAGAGCCCACCTACAAAGTTCTAATCCACCTATCATTAGATTATAAGGAATTTCAGCTGGTCGTGGTGGCGCACGCTTGCAATCCCAGCATTCGGGAGGCTGAGACCAGAGAATCGTGGTTTGCAGACAGCCTCAGCTACTTAGTGAGGCCCTCTGCAACTCAGTGAGACCCGGTTTCAAAATAAAGAATATAGAATAGGGCAGGGGGTGTATCTCGGAGGTCGATTGCCCCTGGGTTCCACCCCCAGACCCTCAAAATAAATAAATGAATAAATAAATAAATAAATAAATAAAGATTATAAGGATTGTCTACAGAGGACAAGTGGTTGTTGTGGTGAGGTTAATTGTTATTTTAACTCCTTTTAGCCCCATTTCTGACATCCAGGTTTGCTTAATGGTACAGCTAGAAGAGCTACGCACTCTACAGAGATGGCTGGTGCAACACTGCATCCTAGGCTCTTGATTCTCTCGGGCTCCTGCCTATATTTTCAGTATTCATTAGAGTTCTCAACTTGCAGTAAGTGAAGCTCAGTGTTAAATGATATATAGAGCAAACAGACAACAGGTTCTATTTGAGAAAAACAAACACCATGTCCTATCTATTTCCTGTTCCCAGAGAGTCCTTTCATACTTCGGATTGTCTAGTGATCTCACAAAAACAGATCGATCAGTCTTTGGGTGGCAGTGATTAAACATCAGAGACAAAACTAGACTCAAGTAAGTTAGGTAAATACTAAGAAAAGCAGCAGGTTCAAAAGTAACAAGTGGCTTCCATGAAAAGGAGCAGCATCTTTAAAGGATCCCAAGGCTATAATGGTCCGTTTGGAGCTTTAGGCATCAAGTGAGATATTTTTGGCCCCAATATCCTTAACAGTCCCTTCATAAAAAATATTACATGGTTGCTGCTCACTTCATGAGTCTATACTTGAATTAAAAATACTAGATTACTGGTAAAATTCTCATAAAAGTTATCTAACCCCATTGGGTGAGTCTTATATCAGAAAAATACAGTGAAGCCAGGAAAGGTGGCACACTCCTTTAATTCCAGCACTGGGAAGCTGAGAGAGAAGGATCACAGGTTCAAGATCAGCCCCTGCAACTTAGCCAGGCCCTCATAAATTTAACAAGATGCTTTTATGCGATAAAAAATAAGATAGGAGGGGAGTGTAGCTCAGAGGTAGAATGCCCCTGGTTTTGATCCCCTCTACCATCACAAAAAAAGAGGCAGTAGAAGTTCCTACAGTCTTCCCTCCTTACAGAAATGTTAAGTCAGAGGTAATACCATCCACAAAGTAATTCCAGAGATCAGTGTCACTGTCTAAGGCTTGAAAGATATATAGGTACTGAGTCCTATCATACAGCTTCATTTGCCTCTTTGAGTTAAGAAAACATGATGGGTTTTTCATAATGACAGGATTATAACACACTATCAATTTTAACCCCTGTTTTAGATGTGGTCTGCTTTCTAGAACAAACTAATACATCTCCCATCACCTAGAATGGGCTAGTACTCTTGTATATTATTTTTCTCAAGCCAATAATAAAAACAATACCAAAACCAATTTCAAATTACCCAATCAAGTAATGGGCAACTGAATTGAAAGGGCACTTCACAAAAGAAGAAATACAACTGGCCAATAGATACATGAAAAGATGTTCAACATCATTAACCATTAGGGAGATGCAAATCAAAACTACACTGAGATTCAATCTAACCCCAGTCAGAGTGGCAAGCATAAAGAAATCAAATAACAAATTCTGGTGAGGATGTGGGGAAAGAGGAACTCTTTTACACTGTTGGTGGGAGTGCAAACTAGTTCAACTGCTATGGAGATCAGTGTGGAGATTCCTTAGAAAACTGGGAATGGACCAACCATATGATCCAGCTATTCCACTCCTGGGTATTTGTCCAAAGGGGTTGAAATCAGAGAATTAAAGTAACATATGCATACCCATGTTCATAGCAGCATAATTTTAATAGCCAAAATACAGAACCAACATAGATCTCTACCAACAGATGAATAGATTACAAAATTATGGGAAATACACACAATGGAATTCTACTCAGCTATAAAAAAAGAACAAAATCATGTCATTCACAAGACGATGGAAAGAGCTGGAGAACATTATGTTAAGTGAGATCAGCCAAGCACAGAAAGAGAAGGGACATATGTTTTCTCTAATCTGTCCAAACTAGGGAGTATTAGGGATACCAGAGGGACTCCAGATAATGGAGGGAAAACCTCAGCAAAGCTTAAGTGGAACAGTAGGAGATGAAGAAGGCTGAGGTTGATTAATGGAAGAGCTATATTCAAATATGGGTAAAAGTATGAATGCAGCATGGTCAACATGGATACTCATTGTTGGGAGATGGTGAAGGGGAAGTTGCGGGGGGTGGGAGAGAACACCAAGCACAGTCTGAATGTGTACCATTTTCAATATGATCCACATTAAAAAAATTAAAAAACCAGTTCCTTTTCACTTTTCAGGATAAGGGATACAACTCCCATTAGTACATGGGGCATCATACTAGTCATTATACCAATGATATAAAAATAATCTGGAAGTATCAGGTACCTTAGGGGCCCTGGTAATGATAAATGCAGTCCAGAAAAAAGTTCCACAAAGACTCATAGATGGGTTCCATCCCCAGACATGAAAAAAAAAAAGAGAATCAATTCTTTAAATTTCTTAAGATATTCATTTGAAACACTCAGTGCCTTGAAGAAAGATGTGCAAGCTTGTTTCTGGGCTTAGAGGATGAAGAGTACAGGATGATATCCACTCTAAAGAAGCCACTGCCACTAACAAAGGCACATAGAAGTTTCGAACCCTCATGAATATTGAAAACAAAAAATACCAAATTGAATTCACTGCTCAAAAATTAACAAGCAATTCAAATCAATGCTACCTTTAGAGGGAGGCCCAATAGACTTAAAGACAACTAAATTCAGGTGACCAGGATTAACTGGAGACTAACAAGCCCCATGCATAAGATTATAATGGAACTTCCCAGTGTTTTGAAATAAGTGAGGTTTTGACTTGATATGAGATCCAATTGAAGACAAAATATCTGACCATAAGACATGAGGGGAGAATTCACCCAGAGTTTCTGATAATTCAATCCACAAGACAGGCAGTTCAAGTTTCAACTGAAACCCTAGAAACTCCTGTAGGTATTTTGTTCAGGAAGGAATCTAACACAGAAAAATTAGTTATTCTGAAATCATTAGAAATATTAAAAGAAAGAGTTCTAGGTCATGCTTCAAAAACAACTATCATAACACTATAAAACTGGTCACTAAGATGGCAATTTCCTCTGAGACTGCTGTTCCACCATCAAAATCACTCAGTTGAGGATAGAGACACTTGTGGAGACAAAGAATATATGCAAAATATCTGTCCTTTCTTCCAGATTTTGCGATGAACCTAAAACTGCCCTTAGGGAAAAAATAGTCTTAAAGGAAACTAATCCATTGTACTAAAATCCAAGCATCAGAACATCAAAATCAGGAAGCCCCAATATGAATACCCTGTGACACCCAGACACAGAATATTATACCCTGCAGTAGTGGTGGGAGAATTTGTCTCCCTCAAGTTGATTCCTAGCAGGTAACAGCAAAAAAGAGACTCAATATGGCCTGTACCTTATTACTCTGCATGATTGCATCTAAAACACTAGTTGTAAAGGAATTTGGAATAGGTGTATTTTCACTTTTACAGTTTCTACAGGTCAAGAGGTTACTTTTAAAGGAAGATGGAACACAGACTAAATGAGCAAATCAAACTCCTCGCCATGCCTTTATCAAGGAGAATTACTGTATACATTTTACATAAGATAAAATTTGAGCAGGCCCTGAAGGTAAAATTAAATTGCATGAGCAGATGGTCTATACTCTCAGTGAATTATTTCTTCAGAACTGTGAGCCCTCTACTAACCCAGATCCCTCAGAGGTAGATCTTCACTACAGAACTTAGTATATGCACACCTTAGTGGATTGTGGTAGCAGCATGTGTGAATCCATTACCTTTCAGGGATTGAGAGTAGGCTAACTCAAGATCCACATGTCTGCACTGAGGTGACAAGCTGTACTCTGCTTCAATGATAGACATTAATCTTTTGTTTCACTGATGATCAGTATTTTTACTTTGAGTGTATTGTTTGACTTTGAATGGTCTTGTTCTCTTTTATTTTGCTTAAATATTATTGCTTCATTATATACTGTGGCTGTTTTTCTGGAGAATTATTGTTATCAAGGTGTGGTGGTGCATACCTGTAATACCAGTATTTGGGAGGCTGAGACAGAAGTACGGGCTCATGACCAGCCTCATCAATTTATTGAGATGCTCAGCAACACGGTGAGACTCTGTTTCAAAACAAACAAACAAAAAATTTAAAAGGGTGGAGGTAGAATGCCTCTGGGTTCAATGCTCAGTAACACACACACACACACACACACACACACACACACACACAACTATTTTAATAAAATTACACATCCTCTAAGAGTTAAATTTTATATTTTTAAACAATCAGGGAGCTATGGTTTTGATGAAAGTCCCTCAATAGTCCACATGTTAAAAATTTGGTCCCCAGGCTGGAGTGCTTGGGAGATAAGAGAACCTCCAGTAGGAGGGCCTTGTGGGAGATCCTTAGGTCATTGTAGGCATGTCCTCAAAAAAGATTATGAGACCCCAGCCTCTTCCTCTTCTCTGACTTTTCTTCCTAGTTGAAGGTATAAGTAGTTTATGCCATAAACTCTCCACCACTATCATCTCAGTTTTTACCAGAGGTCCAAAGTAATGAGTTACTTTATCTTGGCCTAGAACTTCTAGAACCATGAGCCAAAATCAGCCTTTGGTCTTCATAAGCCTATTATTTCAGGTATTTTGTTATAGTAATACAAAGCAAACACATGTGGCATGGCCCCTGTCCTGCCTGTGCTCCTCAGTGCTCCAGTGCAGTCACAATCCTAATAGCCCTCAATAATGAGGGTATGCCCAGTGAATACAATCAGAAGGTCCCAGGGAAGTCTAGTCCTCAAATCTAAATATAAGTACGTGCACAAACTCATATACACATGCACTCAAATACTCATAAATGTATGCATCTTTCATGTAGTTTGACTGAGGAAATTATTTTCCTTTGTTGGAATTAACATAACTAGGAATGAAAAACATAGACCTGTTGACTCCACAGAAAAACTCTTACTTGTTACACTAGACTCTCACTATTTGCTTTTCAGTCTAAGCTCTCCATCTCGTCCTACTCAAAATGACTAGGACATTCAAAAATTAAATTATGCATATATATGCACAACTCATACACACATGCATATGCATAAATGTTTCTGCATTATATATATATATATATATATATATATATATATATATATACACACACACAAAAATATTTTTTGCAGAACTGGGGATTGAACACAGGCATTCTCTCTGAGCCACACCCCCAGCCCTAATTTTTATTATTTTTATTTTTATTGGTACACTATAGTTTCACATCATAATGTGGATCATATTGACACAATGGCATACATTCACACAGTGCCCTTCTCCCCACTTCCCCTCCCCCCAATAATGAATGTCCAGGTTAACCATGCTACATTCACAGTTATACACATATTTAAATGTAGCTCCTCCAGATAATCAACCTCAGCCTTCTTCCTCCCCTATCCTTCCTTTCTGGCTTAGCTGAGATTACCCCTCCATTATCTGGAGTCCCTCTAGTATCCTCAATACTCCCTAGTTAGGGCAAATTAGAAAGAACATATGTCTCTTCTCTTTCTGTGCTTGGCTGATCTCATTTAACATAATGTTCTTCAGGTCTTTCCATCTTCTTGCGAATGACATAATTTCATTCTTCTTTATTGCTTAGTAAAATTCCATTGTGTGTATTTCCCATAATTTTGCAATCCATTCATCTGTTTATGGAGACCTAGGTTGGTTCCATATTTTGGCTACTATGAATTGTGTTTCTATAAACATGGGTATTCATATGTTACTTTAATTCTCTGATTTCAAACCCTTTGGAAAATACCCAAGAGTGGAATAGCTGGATCATATTGTGGATCCATTCCCAGTTTTCTAAGGAATCTCCACACTGATTTTCATAGTGGCTGTACTAGTTTTCACTTCCACCAACAGTGTAAAAGAGTTCCTCTTTCCCCACATCCTCAGCAGCATTTGTTGTTATTTGATTTCTTTATGCTTGCCACTTTGATTAGGGTTTGATGGAATCTCAGCATACTTTTGATTTGCATCTCCCTGATGGCTAATGATGTTGAAAATATTTTTTGTGTATATATTATTTTCTACTATTTTATGTATCTCTAATAAATAATATTTTCTACTACTTTATGTATCTCTAATAATATTTTACATATCTCAAGTTATATTTTCTACTATTTTATGTATCTCTAATAGTTTCACAGTCTTTGGTCTAATTTCTAAGTCTTTGATCCTTCTCAAGTTGATTTCTGTGCATGGTGAGAGATAAGGATTTAGGTTCCATCTTTCTGCAAATGGATAGCCAGTTCTCTAAGAACCATTTGTTAAAAAGCTATCTTTTCCCCAACATATGAGTTTGGCCCCTTTGTCAAAGATCAGTTGACTATAAGTGTGTGGGTTTGTTTCCATATCTTCTATTCTGTTCTGTTGGTCTGCATGCCTGTTGTTGTGCCAATACCATGATGTTTTTACTACTGTTGCTCTGTAGTATAATTTGAAGTCAGGAATTGTGAAGCCTCCTGAATGGTTCTTATTGCTGAGGATTGCTTTGGATATTCTGGGTCTTTTCTTTTTCCATATAAAATTCATGATACATTTTTCTAAGTCTATGAAGAATGTCATTGGTATTTTGATAGGAATCCAATGAATCCATAGATCACTTTTGGTCTCCTTTTTCATTTCTGATTCTAATAATTTGAGTTCTCTCTTTCTTTTGGTTAGGTTGGCCAGGGATTTGTCAATCTTATTAATCTTTTCAAAGAACCAGCTTTTTGTTTTGTTGATTCTTTGAATTGTTTTTATTCTCTATTTTATTTCTGCCAAGATTTTAATTAATTCCTGTCTTCTGCTAACTTTGGGATTAGACTGTTGCAGTTTTCCTGGGTCCTTGTGATATGTCATTAGATTATTATTTGACATCTCTCTGTTCTTCTTATCTAGGTTCTCAATGCTATAAACTTTCCTCTTAACACTGACTTCAAAGTGTCCCATAGATTTTTGGTATTGTCTGTCTCTATTTTCATTTAATTCTAGGAATTTATTTCTCCCCTCATTTCTGATCTTACCCAGTCATCATTCAATAATGTATCATTCAATCTTCATGTATTTAAATAGTTTCTTTTGGTCTTCCTGTTGTTGATTTCTACTTTTATTCCATTGTGGCCTAAAAATATGCAGGGAATTATATTACATCTTTTGAATTTTCTGGTGCTTGCTTTATGGCCCAGGATATGACCTGTTTTAGAGAAGGTTCCATGGTCTGCTGAGAAAAATATGTAATCTGCTGTTCCTGCTTGAAATATTCTGTATATGTTTATTGGATCCATTTGGTATATAGTTTTCTTAAATTATGAAGAGTCTTTACTCATCTTTTGCCTTGAAGATTTATCTAGTGTTGTGAGTGGTGTGTTGAGGTCTACCAGTATTATTATAATTGGGTCTACATGAGATCTGATGATGTGAAGGGTTTGTTTTACAAATGTGGGT
Source organism: Muscardinus avellanarius (assembly GCF_963383645.1). Lineage (NCBI taxonomy): Eukaryota > Metazoa > Chordata > Mammalia > Rodentia > Gliridae > Muscardinus > Muscardinus avellanarius. The sequence goes on from NC_137786.1 coordinate 147,501,812, forward strand.
GCACTCAAATTTGAGGCATAAAGATTTAATATCATTATATCCTCTTGATGGATCATTCCTTTTAATAAAAGGAAGTGTCATACTTTGTCTCTTCTGATGTGTTTTAGCTTAAAGTCTGTTTAGTTGGATATCAGCATTGCTACTCCTGCTCATTTTGGTCTCCATTAACATGATATATCTTTTTTCATCCTTTCACTTGCAGCCTATGGATGTCTTTGGCTGTACGATGAGTTTCTTGCAAGCAGCATATATTTGGAATGTTTTTAAATCCACATTACTGGTTTATGTTTTTCAATTGGTAAGTTAAGTCCTTTGACATTAAGAGATATTATTGAAATATGATTTTTGTTTTCTGCCATTTTGTGTTCTATCTCCTGTTTTTTATAATGTTATTTCTTCTTTGCATAGTTACCCCACTGATCAACTTCATCTTTTCTCTGGTTCTGAAATTTATTTCTTTTTTCTTTTTATGGTTTATTTAAGTATTTTCTCTAGTGTTGGTTTTGTATTTGTCAATTTTTTGAGATTCTGCTTATCTTGAAACATCTTTGTTTCTCAATCAATTTTTAATAATAACCTTGCTGCATATAGCAGTTTTTGTTGGAAGTTGCTTTCTTTCAGGGTCTGAATTACATTATACCAGTCTCTCCTGCCATTCATGACTTGGGTTGTAAAGTCTGAGATTATTTTTTTATTTTGCCCCTTTATGTCACCCGTTCTTTTGTTCTCACAGCTTTAGGATTCTTTCTTTAGTCTCTGTGTTGGTCCCTTTGATTATTACATGACATGGGGAGGTCCTTCTTTGATCTTGTCTTAATGATGTTCTGAATGTCTCCTGTACATGTATATCCAAGTATCTTTCCATATTTGGAAAATTCTCTGAAATTATTTCTCTGAAAAGATGATGAATACCCTTGGTCTGTACCTCTATCTGTTCTACAATGCCTTTTTTCCATAAGCTAAGATATTTCATGTTGTCCCATATTTCATGTTGTCCCATAGTTGTTGAACATTTAGGTTTTGTTTCTATAATGACTTCTGTATGCTGTTGTCTCTGCTTTTGGTTTTGAATGAACTGCCTTCAAAAAGCGATACTGTGTTTTCCATTTCATCTAATCTTCCCGAATTTCTTTCTAGTGCTGTCTTAATTCCATTTATTGACTCTTTCATTTAATTCCATGCCTCTTTCTTATTCTTTCTTAATGTCTCTATTTCCTCTTTCATTTCTATACACTTACTGTGAGGCCTTTCATTTTACTAAAGATCACGATTTGGAATTCTCATTCTTGCATTTTTTTTAGGTCAATATTTGTGATTTCCCTTATTTTCTCACTGTTCCTGGTTCTCATATTTTCAGGCTTCTTGAGCTTGGGTTTCTTTTTCTATCTTGGCATCTTTTTGTGTGTGTGTGACTGGGTAATCTGTCTCACCCAGTTTTAGCAGTAGGAATTTAGAGGTGTCAGCAGGTTTGTGCATGGGTAAGCAGTGCTTTTTCAATGGTGAGGGTTGGGTAATGGGGGAGGAGCTGGGGTGATGAATACAGCAGTTGGGTAAAGTAGAGGATATGATTAAGTTGAATAAGAATTTAAGTATATGGTCCGCGGCCTCTGCCACCACCACCTCCGGCCTGAGCCCAAACCCGAGCCTGCGCGGTCCCATCCAGGCGCCCGAGACCTGGCCATGAGAGAGCATGGCTTGGCCCAGCTTACTACCCAAACAGACTCAAGGACTATGGCAGAAGAAATCCAGTAACTCTTACCTGCAAGATTCACCACAACACACACAAAAAAAGCACAAGCCGGCTGCAGACAGGGCAGCCACTGGTGCCATATTGAGCCACCGGCCCAAAAAGGATTTTTGGGCACTGCAGTCCTGGCAATCCGAGAACTGTCCAAGAGTTTGAAAGTGGCCATAGAGCTCTAACATCTTAAGCTTCAATTCACCCAAGAACCTGAGCGGCACCATTTGCGCACCAGAGGCGGCACCTGCAAAAGCGCTGGGAGACCTTCAGGGACCTGGACCAGGACCTGCCATGCCTCCCAGAGAATCAGCATGATATTGAAGAGATGCCAGCCCTTCAGAGCCCCAGATTGGGCTGTCAGGTAACAGCGTGAGCTCAGATGAGCCACGGGAGCCAGCAGGCACACAGTGAATGCCACCAGAAATGGTGATAATTGTGGGTGCCAGTGTGTGCCAGGGTTCAACTTCAACCCCATTGACACAGAAAGGGTGCTTAAGGCATGGTACCTCCACAGGGCCACAAGGGGTTGCTCCAAGAAAATAACAAACATTGGAATATACACCGTATATTAGGAAAATAGTAGGACTCTTTCTTTTTCCTTCTTTCTTTTTTTTTTTTTTTGCTGATTTGTTTTATTTATTTATTTATTTATTTATTTATTTATTGTTTTGGGGGTTTTTTGGTTTTCAGTTTTTTGGGGGATTTTTTTTTCACATTTATTTGGGTTTCTTTCTTGTTTGGATATTTTACTTCATATCACATGGTCATTAATTTGTTCTATTTTATTTTATGTTTATCCTGTATATTCTCGTGTGTGTGTGTGTGTGTGTGTGTGTGTGTGTGTGTGTGTGTGGTACTGGGGTTCCTAGAAGCCCTTCTACCTCTGGCATACACTCCCAGACCTATTTTTACATTTTTATTTGGAAACAGGGTCTCCTAAGCCAGCATGCACGGCTGGCTTCGAACCTACGCGATCCTCCTGTCTCTGCCTCCCAAGCGCGGGGATTACAAGTGTGCGCCACCACGCCCGGCGTGTATATTCTCTTAACCCTTTTTGTTTTCTCTTGGTGGTCCATTTTTGTTTTATCGATGTTGTTTATGTTTGATGTATAATAGTCTTTCTACCTTATTTTGTTACTTTATCTGTTTGTGTTTACTCCTTCGCCCCACTCCTTCTACAAAAGTCTACAATTTAGACTATGTACTTATCTTCTCTCAAAACTTTCTCTTTGTCCCCTAACTGTATCACTTTGTTTAACACACAGGTTCTCACATCTCCATACTTAGTCTAATAAATACAAGAGTCCTACTATCTAACTCCCCCATTCTCAACCTGATTCAACCTTATTATACTTAAATTCTTCCACAACCTAACTATATTCTCTACCTTACCTGACTTCTGCACCCATCACCCTAGCTACTCCACCATTACCCAACCATCACCACTTGAAAAAGTACTGCTTACCTGTTGCCTCTTATAAATTCCTACTACTAAGACTGGACTAAACATAATATCCACAAACGATGGGAAGACATCAGAAAAACAGGCCTGAGAACTTTGAAAATATGAGGACCAGGAATAGTGAAGAAATGACAGAGGTCACGAATACTGACCTACAAGAAATGCAAGAAGGGGAATTCCAAATCTTGATCTAAAATATGATGAAAGGATTTAAAACAAGTCTAGAGGAGATGAAAGATGAATTAGAAACACTAAGAAAGAATCAGAAAGAGGTCTTGAATGAAATTAAAGAGTCAATAAATGAAATGAAATTCTGGAAGATTACATGAAATAGAAAGTAGAATATCACAGTTAGAAGACAGTTCATCCAAAACCGAAATACAGTCAACAGTATACAGAGGTCATTACAGCAGCAAAACCTAAATATCCAACAAATTTGGGACAACATGAAGCATCCTAATTTAAGGATAAAAGGCATTGAAGAAGGGATAGAGGTACAGACCAAGGGCATCCATAATCTCTTCAGAGAAATAATTTCAGAAAATTTTCCAAATATGGAAAGAGACTTGAATCTTCATGTCCAGGAGACATACAGAACACCATTAAGGCAAGATCAAAGAAGGACCTCCCCATGGCACATAATAGTCAAAATGACCAACATAGAGGCCAAAAAAGGAATCTTAAAAGCAGTGAGAACAAAAGAATGGGTGACATATAGAGGCAAAACAATAAGACTCATCCCAGACTATACAAGTCAGGTCATGAATGCTAGGAACAACTGGTACTACGTGATTCAGATCCTGGAAGAAAATAACTTCCAAACAAAACTACTATATCCAGCAAAACTACTATTCAAAAATAATGAAGAAACAAAAGTGTTTCAAGATAAACAGAATCTCAAAAAAATCATGAATTCAAACCTAACACTAGAGAAAATTCTTAAATAAACCATAAAGAAGAAAAAAGAAGCAGACTTCAGAACCACAGAAGAGAGGAAGTTGATAAGGGTGCCATTTAAGTAAAGAAGAAAGACCAAACCACCCAATAGAAGACAGAACACAAAATGACAGAAAACAGAAATCATATTTCAATAATATCTCTTAATGTCAAAGGACTTAGCTCACCAGTCAAAAGACATAGACTGAGAATGTGGATTAAAAAACATAATCAAAATATATGCTGTCTGAAAGAAACTCACCTTACAGCCAAAGACATTCACAGACTGAAAGTGAAAGGATGGAAAAAGATATACCATGCTATTGGAGACCAAAAAAGAACAGGGGTAGCAACCCTGATATCCAACAAAACAGACTTTAAACTAAAACACATCAGAAGAGACAAAAACAGGGCACTTCATTTTATTAAAAGGAACAATACAGCAAGGGGATATAACGATAGTAAATGTTTATGCCCCAAATGTGAGTGCAACCACATTTGTAAAACAAACCCTTCTGGACATCAGGTCTCAAATAGACCCAAATACAATAATTCTGGGAGACTTTAATATGCCTTTCACACCGCTAGATCGATCTTCAAGGCAAAAGATGAGTAAAGGCTCTTTAGAACTAAAGAAAACTATAAAACCAATGGACCTAATAGACATTTACAGAATATTTCAGCCAGGAACTACAGAATACACATTCTTCTCAGCAGCTCATGGCACCTTCTCCAAAATAGATCACATCCTGGGACACAAAGAAAGTGCCTGCAAATTCAAAAGATGTAATATAATTCTATGCATCTTTTCAGTCCATAATGGAATGAAAGTAGAAATCAACAACAGGAAACTCAAAAGAAAGTATTCAAATACATGGAGATTGAATGACATACTATTGAATGATGGATGGGTAAGAGCAGAAATTAGGGAAGGAACAAAGAAATTTATGGAAACAAATGAAAACAGAGATACAACTTACCAAAATCTATGGGACACTATAATGGATTGCAAAATTATGGGAAATACACACAATGGAATTCTCTTCAGCTATAAAGAAGAATAAAATCATGTCATTTGCAAGAAGATGGAAAGTCCTGGAGAGCATTATGTTAAGTGAGATCAGCCAAGCACAGAAAGAGAAGGGACATATCTTTCCTCTAATATGCCCAAACTAGGGATCATAGGGGATACCAGAGGGACTCCAGATAATGGAAGGGAAATCTCAGCAAAGTTTGAATGGTAAGATAGAAGAGGAAGAAGGCTGAACTTGATTAATGAGGGTCTATATCTGAATACTTGTAAAAGTATGAATATAGCGTGGTTACCCTTGACAATCATTGGTGGGAGGGGGGAAAGGAAAACAGGGGTGTGGAGGATAGGGCACCAAGTACAGTTTTAATCATACCATTTATGTTCAATAAAAATATGTATAAAATTAAAGATAAAATAAAAGCTGAAACTTTCAAACAGAAAAATAAAAAAATAAAAAAATAAAAAGTCCTCATGGGCCAATATGGCTGGTTTAAAAAACAAGAATTTAAGTATAAGGTAGTTTTTGGTTGAGAATGAGAGGTTACATAGTAGGATTCTTATAGTTAGTACAAAGCATTTATGTATGGAGATATGAAATAGCTTGAATATAAAATGAAGAGATACAGTAAGGGAAAAAGTTTTGAGAGAAGAGAATAGATAGGTTTGCTATCCTGCAGGCCAGGTCTCTGGAGGGCACAACACACCACTGTGGGCACTGCCTCTGGTAAGTGCACAGGCTTTTGAATCTTTTACTGTGTCCCTGAATTATGGTGCAGGTCACTTAAGAAGTTGGAGCTCTGCTGGCACTTTTGCACTTCAAGTTCTTGGATTACTTGTCAGGATTTTGGGGGCTGCAGCACCAGAGACAGCAATTGTGGTTAAGGCCAGTGGCCCAAGATCATACCAGCCATTCAAGATCAACACACCAGGTCAGTCATGTGCTTGGGCTCTTTGCAGTGTACCTCATATTCAGAGTATTAGATTACCTTCCACCATGTTTCCCATTTGTGTTTTTGTTTGTGAATATCTTTTGCTGCTTTGTTTATTGTTTTTTGTTAAAAAAAAAAAGCGGCCTTCTTAGTAGTTAAATTTTATATTTTATTTGTTCCAGCTACTGAGATGTGTGTGTGTGTGTGTGTGTGTGTGTGTATTTTGAATTTTTATTTCATCCAATCTTTTTGTTATCTCTAAGTAACTTGAGTGCAAGGGACAGTGTCTTCACCATTTTAATTAGTGATTAACACAGTGTAGAAGCACAATAATAATTTACCATGTGCATGAGTTAAAAAAAAAGACCTCAAGTAAATGAAAGAACAAAGGAGTACAGAAATAGAAGAATGAAATTGTTAGTCTACTTGCTTTCAGAATTAATCACCTAAGATCTGCTCCAACATTTATATTTACTTAATAAATATTTTGAATATGGGGTGAATGAATGATTATATCAAATAGTTAAAATGAAGTTAATTGCATAGATTACTCAAACAATTCCTATAAAATGAACCAAGCTAGGATTCTGCAAGTAGAACAGGTATTTTTAAAGATTGTTCCACTAAAGAATAAAATCAAGCAATCTTGACACCTAATCAAATCATTAGTCCTTGTGATGTTTTTTTCTTTTTTGAAAGAAAATATAACATTGATTCAGAAAGTTTCTGAGTCACTTAGAAATAAGTAGAGAGATCTGAATATTCATATAGGGCCATTTGGTTTGGCTTGGTTTTATTTGTTTTAGGAATATGTGTGTTTTTATTTTGGTTTTATTTGTTTTCCATTCAAAATTAAATAGAAGGCAGGGATTCAAGTAATATGCATCTGCTATGAGCCAAACACAGCGCCAGTTGGCTTCTTCCAAGGCAACTCTGCTGATCTGTGTTACTGTGATCATTTTTAAAATAAAGAAAAAATTGAGACTCTGTTGGAAAGTGATTTGCTCAAATCTGAACAACATATCATGTAGTGAGGCAAAGGTTTGAATCCAGGTCTGTGGCTCTCAAAGCCCATTTTGTGTTTCAAAACACTATCCTCCACCTCAACACTACTCAGATACAACCGTGTGTGTGTGTGTGTGTGTGTGTGTGTGTGTGTGTGTGTGTGTGTTATTGAGGACTGAACCCAGAGGAATTCTACCTCTGAGCTATAACCCCAACTCTTTTATTTTTTATTTTGAAACACAGTTTCTCTAAGTAGCTTAGGGCCTCACTGAGTTGCTGAGGATAGCCTCGAACCTGTGATTCTCCTGTCTCAGCTCCCAAGTACTAGAATCACAAGCATGAGTCAACAAGCCCATCCTCAGGCACAACCATTTTTTTTGAAGAGCATATAAATGAACTCATCATTAGCAGAGGATATCTTATAAGTGCCCCCATAAAGTTCAAAGAGTACTGGGCAGAGTCTTATAACCCATCTCTGTCATCTCTGTTAGCTTTCTAACAACTCATAAACAACGTAATAAATGGATATAAATACAGGAATAAAAACAATATGACAATGTACAACTTAGGGATGAAGAACTGTAAGACAGTGGAGTTCAGAAGGAAAGACCATGGTCTGCCTTTTCAAGATGCCCATATCCATACAAGTAGGTGCATTGATCTTTTCAAATCACCTGTAACATGTAAGTGTTCTAGTTGTAAGCATGTGGGTTGTAATGCTTTAACAAAAATCAGCATGCCAACCACTTACTCACACTGCAAAATTGTTTTATTATCAATGAAATCTCAGTAGGAATGAAGACCTTTTAACTGAATGGGTTTCCTGCCATTTCTGTTTCCAAAAATATTTCAACATAAAATACAATGACCTTCAGAATTATCTTTTCCCAGTAATGTCACCATTTAATTATAGGGCACAGATAGCCAAGCTGAAGTAGGCTTTACTGGTGCACAAAAGCATTTGGCTGATGGACTCAGATCTGCATTAACTTTTTTTTTTTTTTTTGGTGGTACTGGGGTTCCTAGAAACCCTTCTACCTCCGGGCTACACTCCCAGACCTACTCATATAAATTTATATTTTTTTAAATTTGGAAACAGGGTCTCCTAAGATAGCGAGGCTGGCTTCAAACCTGCGCAATCCTCCTGTCTCCACCCCCCAAGCAAGGGGATTACAAGCATGTGCCACCATGCCCAGCTCAAATCTGCATTAACTTTTTATAACTGAATTGAAATGTAGGTATTTATATTTTCAAATAATAACCCTCTTATTCAGGTGTGATAGCACATGCCTGCAATCCCAATCCTTGGGAGGCTGAGACAAAAGGATGAAAGATTTGAAACCAGCCTCAGCAACTTAGTAAGACACTCAACACCTTAGTGAGAAACTGTTTTAATGGTGTAGCAGCACACACTTGTAATCCCAGTACTTGGGAGGCTGATATAGAAGGATTGCAGGTTCACAGCTAGCCTCAGCAATTTAGTAAAACTGTCAGCAACTTAGAACGATTCTGTTTTAAAATTAAAAAAATAATATAGGGCTTGGGGTACAGCTCAGAGGCAGAATGTCTTTGGGTTGAATCCTAGTACCACACAAAGGAAAGCAAATGAAAATTTTATATCTCCTCTTCCTCTAAAGCATCTAACAAATGTTCACTCATTCATGCAACAAGTTGTATTAAGGGGTGTGTTTATGTCATTTCTGACTCTCGCCACAACTAGCAGAACAGATATGATCATTTTCATTTGCCTAAAGTCATCAAGTCTCTAAATTGTATGGTCAAGTTTTTTTTTAGACAACTAGCTTTTATTTTATTTTTTTAATTGATGCATTGTAGTCAGTCATCTTAATGGGATACAAAATGATAGAGGCATACTTGCACACATCACTCATTTAGGCTTTCCCCAATTCCCACCTCATTTCCTCCCCCTTCCCTCCTTCTCATGTTTGGGTTACTGATTGACCTTGATATGTTTATGAATGTATGTCATGTACATTAGGAAATTTCCCTCAGTTTGCCTTATTTGTTCATCTATGGTTTCTCCTTCCTCTTCTAGAGTCCCTCCTATGAACTTTTTTCTTCCTAGCTTCCGCATATTAGGGAGAACATATGATTTCTTATTCTGTGACTAATGGTCAAGATTTGAGCCACATTTATCTGAGAACCAAACTATCAAACGACATAACCCTCCTGCAACAATTTACTTAATATCAAAATGTATGTAAGAGAAATTTTCAAGTAAAACCAATAAACTAAAATCAATGCAAAATAAGCAAATGAAAAGATTTAAAAATCAATTGATTTTAAGCGTGTGGATTTGTTTCTGAGTCTTCTATTCTGCACCATTGGTCTATGTGTCTGCTATTGTGACAGTACCATACTGTTTTTATTACTATAGCTTCGTGATACAGTTTGAAGTCAGGTATTGTGATGACTCCTGCACGGTTTTTGTTGCTGAGAACTCCTTTGGCTATTCTGGGGTTTTTTTTGTTGTTCCAAATGAATTTAAAAACTGATTTTTCTATGTCTGTGAGAAATGACCTTGGTAATTTAATGGGTATTTGCACTGAATGTATATTACTTTTGGAAGCATGGCCATTTTGATTACATTTATTCTGCCAATCCAAGAACAAATGATCTTTCCATTTCCTAAGGTCTTCTTAAATTTCTTTTTTCAATATTTTATAATTTTCTTTGTAGATTTAATACATTAAAATGGGTATCTCCAAAAATGGTCCAAAGCATTTTTTTAATTTATTAGCCCAGTTTCCTAATAGTTCCTTTTTATCTATTTTAAAGGAAATATGTAGATTACAAGTAAGGTGAATAGGCTTTGGGACTATTTTAAGATTCTGGTAGCCTGATTACCCAGAGTAATAAGAAGGAAGAAACTAGAAGACAAAAATGATCTTTAATTTCCTTAAATTCAGGAAATTAGCCCTATAATACATGCAAAACAATTCTTTATTCATTAATGACTAAATCCTCACATCATTTTCATCTTCTCGCCCATATATAAGTAAAACACTGCAACTCTATAACACACACCAACTCAGCTTTGGCGATTATTTTGCAAAGAGTAGCAGACACCAAATGTAAGTGCTGAAAGTGGAAGGTGACTTATATATTATTCTGGATAGAAAACTGATTTTCTCTCTAACTCCAATTGATAGTAGATACCCATAACACTGTGCTGAGAACCCTGGGCTTTGCTAGAGTTCTGTGAACAGTTAGTAACATTTCACATGTGTCCATACAGGAGAGTGATTGCATCTTGTCTATCTGTAGTGGGCTGAATGATAGCCCCCCAAAATTCATATACACATATACATTCTAGTTCCCAGAACCTCTGAAGATTATTTTATGGAGAAAAAGTAAAATACCTAATACGAAAGATGATGTTAAAAAATATTTAGGATTCTGCAGAGTTCTTATCCTGTGTTATCTTGGTAGGTTCTAAACCCTTTAGCAAATGTCTCTAAAAATACTGAGCCAAATGCTGAGCATTGTGAGACACACCTGTACTACCCATGCTTGATAGGCTAAGATGAAAATTATAGGTTCTTCAAGGATGACCTCATCAACTTAGTGAGACCCTGTCTCAAAATAAAATGGGTTGGGGATGAGCTCAGAGGTAGAATGCCTCTGAGTACCCCCCCCCCCACACACACACATACAAATTAGGTGGAAGGGGATTTGGTGGGAGAGGAGTAAGCAATGCAACCATGGAAGCAGAGACTGGTCATGAGTCGAGCAATGTGACCACACCAAAAGTGGAAGAGGCATGAAGCGAATTTACCTCCAGGACCTGGGGCAGAATCCTAGTCTGTGACAGCTCTATTTTAGACCTCTGGCTGCCAGGAATAAAATAACAAATTTCTATTGTTTTAAGCCATCCCATTTTGTGAAAATTTATTGCAGCGGCCACAGACAATTAATGCATCTACCATCTCTGTAACTCTGCCTGTGTGAAGTAAAAAATAGAAGAAGAGATGAGACTTGCCCCTAGGCTCTCTGACACTCATAAGGAAAAGATGTGTTGGCTCTTTTTGGATTTCTTATGCAAAAGCTGTATCTTTGTCCCTTAAGAATGGAGCTACGGGTGCCTCCTGAGACGAGAGCAGAGAGCTGAATGGAAGAAGAAAGAGGCAGAGAGCCAGGATGGGCATGTGTTCTAAATGGCAGTGCACAGGTGTGCTTGCCACGACAAGGAATATATAACAAGCTGCTTCTGACAACAGAAGCAAGAAATGGGAATAGAAACACATCTGAGCCAAAAAGCCAAATGGTATGAGCCCAAAAGCTAGAATCCTTCAGAAAGACAGTAAAGCGTGAATGGGTTCTGGGTGGAAATTCCTTAACTCTAATTACTGGAAGCTTTTTCTGGGTCAATTGCTAAACTTCTCTGTCTCTCTGTGTTCTAAATCTCTAAGCCAGGCCTAATGTATCTAGTTCCTGGGGTTATTGTGAGAATTTAGAGACCATTCATACAAAGCATTCATAAAATATCTGAGTTCTTATTCCATAGTTTTAATCATTATGATCATAAGTATTCTTACCAAAAGTACTTATAAAAGTACAGGACAGGAAATCAGATAGAGACTGAAATAATACACACAAACCATTGAAAGAAATCTGCCATATGTACCTCCAGCTGTCTTTTATATTTTCATTTTTTAATTTCATATTTTTATATTTTATATTAAATATATTTAAATAAAATAAATATACCTCATATTTATTTTATTTCTGCCCACTGAGGTCTTTTTAAAGGACCAAACAGCTTCTGAAAATTTTGGCAAGCCATCAGAAGAGAATCTTGATGGGCTTTCAAAAAACACTTGTGGTATCTTTTGGGTAACCTAGAGGTTGGCTGTATCAAAATAGCTATGTGCCCAGTCCCATGTAGGCAAGGGAGATACCTATATTGATTCTGTGCCTCAAATCCCAAGATATTTCTCTATGTTTCCAATTACATTTGGAGCCAGGCTATATCTGCTACCTCCAAGATGATAAAGTGTTAAAGCTTAAAAACCATCAACGTCTTCCTGAATTATGAAGGAGAAAGAGTAGCAGAGATAGAGACACCCGAACCCAGCAAAAATATGACTTGCCCAAGTTCCATGTCTGGTGACAGCTACAGAGAGATTCCCTAATAACTATAAAATCCAATATTTTTAGGGATGGGTAGAAGAGTTATTTTCTGAAGAAGTATTTCAGAGTCACTTTTCACTTTCAACAAAAACAGGTAGCAGTGGTCTTCTTTCTATATTTTGGTATCCATTCCATTTTGGCAAAGCTGCAAACAATAACTATATAAGGGGACATTTTTTCTAGGCCCAATGCTCCAGCAATTTATTTTAACTTAGATCCCTCTAGCAGAGTATTCACCAAATACCCAGACACTGGTTCTACCCATGTTACTCCTGCAGTGTGTTTCAAAATCAGTATCAATAGAAAAACAAAACAAAACAAAAAATCTTTGTATTATATTTTTGCCAATAATTTATGAGGAAGTATATACTTGCCAGACTTTTGAGTCAATTAGCTGAGCTAGTTTTCAGAATAACTTTTTAAAGTGCATTGCTGGGATCTTCAACTGACATAAAAGGAATCGAAGGACCCCAGTATTTACTTAAAGCCGCACTGCAATCTTCAGTAGAAAAAAAGATTAAAATTAAAACTACCTCACATTAGTCACTAAACCATGTTCTTTATCATTATTGTGCCTTCAGATCTTCTTTCATAGGCAGGGTTGTCCACATGGTGTTCCACACCTTCTAAATGCAAAGTCCTCTCTGACTTAGAGAACACAAAAATAGTTAAAAGTATGACTATAAAACACTATCCAGAATTAAAATAGCAACATGCTTAAGCTAGCCAAAATTCCTAAGACATTCTACACAGAAAGATGTGAATGCCTGAAATACGGGGAGCATGGATGTACAATTGAGAAGAAGAATAAAGTGAAGTTCTCTCCTACAGACATTTATTGCATTTGTGTTTTGTGCTGGGCACATTGCTAGCAGTATGACTGGAGGCGAATGAGACATGGTTCCTGTCACCAGGAGGTTTGCTTGTGTCAGAGGGAGACAGACACATAAAAGATGATTTCACTCCATGTGGAGAGTGAGGCAGATGTCTGAAGAGATTACCATGAGAACGTGGAGGCAGAGCCCCTACTCAGAATCAGGGAATCACATAGGCTTAAGGAAAGAGCAAACCACTGAACTAAGGTTTGAAAAATGATTTGGAGTAAGTCAGCTGAAGAAAACGTAACAGAGATAAGGAGAGGAAAGGAGCCAGTTCATGCAGTTACTATCATTAGAAAAGACAGAAACAGTAAAAATGAATGTGAGAAATTCACATGAGCAACTCTGCAATATCAAAGCATAAAGTTCTGAGCACACGATGGTAGGAAGGGAGATCTGAGATAAAGCAGAACTCATTATCATGGACAGCCATGCAAACTACAAAAGATATAGGATTTTATCCGATAGGGAACAGGCAGTAAAATTCAAGAAGGTGCAAAACGTCAGACAGAATGAGAGTCAAAACAAAACAGAACACATCATATGTAGCCACAAAAGTGAGAATGGGAAAAAAAATACTGAGAAGATACTGTAATTATTTTTAAGTTATTAGCTATATCAATTTTTAAAAGTCAAAAGGAAGGAACTCCTGCTGCTTGATAAATGAGTTAAAATTAGAGTATTTATCATCATGGTTCAAAAATAAATGCCTAATATTTGTCTCGCTAACAAATATTTGAAGTTTATCCATGGAAAGTAGGTAAACAGAACTTTTGCTGTTAATTTCTAAAACTGGCCAAACCATTTTACCCAAGCTTTGGGTCCAATAGATAAAATATAACTCTTTGTTAATTTCTATTAGTTTAACAACTCAATTCTCATTAGTAAAATGGAAATAGATTTGTAAAAATTAATAGATTTGAAAGGCTTTTTTGTGTTTTGCTTTTGTCCTTACAAGTGAGTAGCTTTTCATGAATAGGTAGGTAAAAGTGACAAACTTCCTAATAAATCAGTGAGACATTTCTTTTTCTTAAGTTTTTATTGGTGCATTGTATTCACACATCATATTGGGGTAAAAAACTTGTGTGGACATACATGTGCACATCATCCATTTAGCCCCTACACAATTCCCACCCCATTCCCTCCCCATCACCCCTTCCCATGCTTGGCTTAGCGGTTGACTTTGATGTTTAAATACATTGTGTGCTTTAGAGAATTTCCTTCTTCCCCCCTCCCATCCCCTCATTTAGGTCATCTTGTTTGCTCCTCTATAGGATTTCCTTTTTCATCTAGTGTTCCTCCTATGACGCATTCTCCTTTGCTTTCACATATTAGGGAAAGCATCTGATTTCTTATTTTTTGTGACTGACTAATCTCGCTTAGCATAATGTCCTACAGTTCCATCCATTTCCCTGAAAATGATGGAATTGTGGGGGTTTTTTATGGCTGAGTAAAATTCTATTGTATACATATCCCACAGTATTGTAATCCATTCATCTGTTGATGAACATCTTGGCTGGTTCCAGACATTTCTTAATCGGTGTAACTAAGAGTAAAACTTGGAAAATCAAAACATCCCAATTCTAATTATTAAAAACACAAACAATAATAAATGCTGGAAAAATTTGGAGAAGTGGGAATTCTAATACACTGTTGGTGGGATTGCAAATCAGTGAAAACACTTTGGAAAAGAATACATAGGATCCTCAGAAGAATGGGAATGAACCTACCATATGATCCAGCAATACCACTTCTGGGTATCTACCCAAGAATGAAAACCAAACTACCAAACTAATGCATTCATATATATGCTTATAACTGCACAATTTATAATTGCCAAACTATGGAACCAGCCAAGATGTCCATCGACAAATGAATGGATAACAAAATTATGGGCTGTATACACGATGTAACTCTACTCCACCATAAAGAAGAACAAAATTGCATCATTTGCAGGGAAAGGGATAGAACTGGAGAATATTACTCTAAGTGAAATTAGTCAGCCACAAATAAATGAAGGGTTGGATGTTCTCCCTCATATTTGGAAACTAAGAAAAAACTGGGACATAGGAGGGACTCCTGACAAAGAAGGAGAAACCTTAGTGGAGAGAAGAAGAAGACTTAACTAAAGGAGAAGAAAGAGGGAGGAAAATATGAAGAAGGAAACACCTCAGTGGACATGATGTAAAACAAACTGATTAAAGCCAATCACTGGTCGAACACATGAAGATGAAGAAGGAGAGGGAGTGAGGTGGGGACTAGGGGAGGGCACAACCAGTGTTGTATGCATGTATGCCTCCATCATCCTGGACTGCATCGACATGTATGATTACAATGCACCAAAAAAAAAAAAATAAACAATTACAATCCTGTAAAACAAAAGAACATGCCAGATCTATGCATGTAAATGTGTTCTTGCTCCTTTCTTGGCAATTTAGTCCATTGCTCTTTTATTTATCTCTTACATCACTCAAGCCCAGAGGGTTGTTGTAATTGGTTTTTGTTTTTCTGGAAAAGTTAACGCCATAAATTCTATGATTTTTCCATAAAATTCTTGACAAGGTACACAGAGGCAGAAGGAATAAACTTTAAAGTGACTGGGATCCTTCTGCATTCACTGTCCTCCTTCCTAACAATCCCAATAGAAATGCAAATAATAAGAAAGGCCTTGAGGCCACCACCTTCTTTGAAACTTATTTTGTTGGCAGCTGGGCAGAATTTTCTGCCACTCCAGAAGACATCTTTCCTGAGGCAATAAATATTTTTAAAATACCTTCAAGTTTTTATTTTATACTTTAAAAATAGGAAAGCAAAGCAACTTGTCTTTTAAATCCATATATATCTTTCCTATTTTAAAAGCCAAATTTTCCCAAACTACAGATACTAATCTTATGACTCCTATCATGGGAAACACTGATCTATGCAAGACTTTTCCCAGCCTTCCAGTATATTCAGGGCAACTAACTGAGTGCATAAAAAAGAAGCCAGAGGCCAAGTCTGCACAATTTAGATGATTTCTCTATCAGGGGAAAATGTGCCCTGTCTTTCAACTGAACAAATGAAACAAGACGAAGTTCTTTTATTACTCTATTGTTTCTTAGACCAAGTCTGTGAGTGCATCTCTGCCAAGGAGTCAGGGATGACAGCCATGGAGACATGCAGGTCAGACCTTCATCAAGAGAGGTCTGTGATAGGAGCTTAGTTGGCTGAGGACCTGGAGCTGCTGTCTGTGTGCCCTGAAGCCACATTTCTACCACGGTGCTTACAGACAGACTAAGAATGATAGAGGAACTGGTTCTGTGCCATTTCTGCTCAGCATATGACGCTATCAGCAGATTTCTTCATATCCACCTGGCTGAAACTTTCTGATAAAGGAGCCAAACTGAGACATTTTTCTATCCATCCATCTCTCTCTCTCTCTCTCTCTCTCTCTCTCTCTCTCTCTCCCTCTCCCTCTCCCTCTCCCTCTCCCTCTCCCTCTCTCCCTCTCTCCCTCTCTCCTCTCCTCTCCTCTCCTCTCCTCTCCTCTCCCCAACCCCTCCCCTCCTCTCCTCTCTTCTCTCCATCTCTCTTCATAGCTTTCAGACCTGGATCATGGCCTGAAGGTTCTTTGCCTAGTTTTCCTCCTTTTGTCTTCATACTTGAAAGAAATGTCTGTGACTATTCTCTTGCATATCTAATCCATTCTAGGCAACTGCTTCTCTGGAAAATGTGAATAAAAAGTAATTTTGTTAGCATTATAACCCATCAGTGTTATATGCTGATGAAGGAAAAAAGCCTTAGAGCTATTTCCTTTTGAAGACAATAAAAGACAGTATCTTCATGCAGTGCTTAAGAATGTCATATTGCTGCTTCAAGGGCCTGGAAAACTAAAGAGGATCAGAAGTTTTTTTTTAAAAAGGGGGGATAGTTCCATGTAAAGGTAGGCTAGACAGAAATTTACAAAGCCAAAATTCTGTAAGAAATGTAGGTCCTAAGTGTAGGATATTAAAGTACAGACACAATCTTTGAAAATTAAAAGCAAATTTTCCATTGTCATAAACACTAATCTGGCACTTGTAAGTGATGTTCTGTACCACAAGATTATTTTAAAGGACAGGGAAAAGGGAAACCAACAGAAACAGTAAGAAGCATGGATGGTTTAATTTTAGAAGAGAAACTGAAGGCAGCTTCTCAGCGATTCTTAAAGGAAGCAGCAGTATGCAGACATTAAGAGAAAGAGATGAAAGCCAGGCATGGTAGCACACACCTATAATCTCAGGACTTTGGAGACTGAGACAGGAGGATTACAGGTTCTTAGCCAGCCTCAGAATTTTATTTATTTTGTGTGTGTGTGGGTTTGGGGATGGAACCCAGGGGCATTTGACTTCTGAGCTACAACCCTTCCCTATTTTTTATTCTTTATTTTTGAAAGAGGATCTCACTAATTTGCAGAGGGCCTCACTAAGTAGCTGAGGCTGTCCACAAACCACGATCCTCCGGTCTCAGCCTCCTGAATGCTGGGATTACAAGCGTGCGCCACCACACCCGGCTAGCCTCAGAAATTTAGACCTATGTGACAGCTGCTTCTGCTGCTCACCATGGGTGAGTTATTTAACTTCTCTGACCCTCAGCTTCCTCACCTTATGGGTAATATAAATAATAACAGGGTTTTGTAAAGAATCAATGAATGACAAGCATAGAAAATGTAGTAAATAAAGCCAACATTACTTGAGCACTAACTGTCTACCAGAACTTATGCTGAAGGCTTTATAAAAATATCTAAATTAATTTAAAATGATCATTACAAAGCCAGGCATGGGAACACATGCTTGTAATCCCAGCATTTGAAAGGCTGAGACAGGAGGATCATGGTTCATGGCCAGCCTCAGCTATTTAGTGAGGTCCTTCCTTTGCAACTTAATGAGACCCTGTTTCAAAATAAAGAATAAAAAATATGGCTGGGGGTGTAGTTTGGAGGTAGAATGTCCCTGGGTTTCATCCCCAGTAGCACACAAAAAAGTGATCATCACCCTAAGATATGAAGTGTCACAAAAAGGTCACTGGTAGAAATCATGAAACTAATTCTAGAGATTTTCCACCTTAATAGAAACCTATGCACAAGGTAAACTACATCACTGATCAAAGAAAACTTGATCTTATTCTTCTAAATACTTCCCCTATAAGGCCCTCAAAGATCAAGTTCTTCCAGATTGCAAATTATTTGTATTGTAGTAGCCACACTAATAGAACTGACCAACATGCAGACAATCCCCAATATATAATAAAATCACTAGAAGCTTAAAATCCATAGCTTAAAACCTGCATCTTCCCCTTTTCTTTCTTGGAAATAATCCAAAACCAATAAAGAGAACAAGAAACAAATCACTAGCCTGATTTCTGTCAAAATAAGAAAGAGCTGAAATGCCAAAATACAAAATAAGCGTACAAGCTGTCAAGAACAGGGAAGACATAGCAGAATTGCAAGTGGGCAGAAGCAGAGAGAGAAAGACTCAGAGGCAGAGAGAGAATCACAGCGGAGCTTCTTGAGGGAGAGAGTCAGAAGGGAAGGGAGACTGTCCTGAGGTGAGCACCTGACCTCTGGTTTGTGGTGAGAAAAACTGACAGCAGGAACTTCCCTGACAGCGTCTTCTCCCTGCAAGAGTCCATGCTCTACCCATTTAGTTATAAAAAGAAGAAGAGGGGAGATCACAGGAAGATGTATACATAGGCTGCCATATTTGCAAAAGTACAGCTGCTTTAGACGCAAAACTGAGCAAGAGACTTATATTGTGGAAAGAAATCTCATAAACCCTCGGTTTGTTGACTGGGAAGAAGTAAAGGACGAATGAACTCACACATAAAATCGCTCAAAAATTATTTCAAGAAACTTGGAGCATAGTCCTGGCCCTCCCTCATCTGAAAGTCAAGCAAGCACATAAAAGTTCACTTTTAGAGGTTGGGAACTTAGTGGTGGAGTGTGTACTTAGCATGCACATAGCCCAGGGTTTATCTCCAGGTCCAAAAAATAAAATAAAATAAAATAATTTATTTCAAAACTGTCAATCGAAAGTGACTAGCACACAATCTACAGAAAGCCATAATCAAAGATGATAGCCAGGTGTGGTGGCTCACCTTGTAATCCCAGTACTTGAGAGGCTGAGACAGGAGGATCTGGGTTCACGGCCAGCCTCAGCTACTTACTGAGGCTCTCTGCAATTTAGTGAGACCATTTCAAAATAAAGAATAAAAATATAGGGATGGGGGTGTGGCTAAGAGGTAGAATGCTCCTGGGTTCAATCCCCAGCACCACAGAAAAAAAAAGAGATGATATAAATAAGAAAATAAACTAGTGCCTTACACAGGCCCAAAGCAGGGGCTGGGGGAATCATTATAAAGCAGTTGAAAACTGACCATATCTTTCAAAGTATATTTTAAGCCAACCTTCATAAAAAAGGGAATTGAAAGCTGATTCATGATACAAGAAAAATAAAATGAAAACAGAAGGAAATTAAAGAGAAAATAAGCAATAAGAAATAAAACATGAACTTACACAATTTGGAAGGAAATTTAAATTATCATAGAAATAAAGAAAAGAATGGGAAACAATTAAGGGTAGTTATAATTAAAGCAAAGTAGAAGGTGTCTATTAAATAAAGCTAAAAGCAAGTAAAATTAAATGTAAATAAAAATTACATGAAAAATAGAGAGAACTATCTTCCTTAGGATATAAAAGGTTGCAAATGACCATTGACTTTGTGATAAAAATGAGAAAACTCCAGATAAGGAAAATATTTTTTAAATCATTAGAATGTTGTGGAAACAAATATGCCTAAGTAAATTTAATTACAGACTAGAAATGGAACCACCATCAGACTCAGTCACGCTACTCTTCAATACCTTTCCAAAAGAATTAAAGTTTGGATATTATAGTAATATACAAATACCCATGTTTATGGCAGCACAATTCACAAGAGCCAAATTATGGAACCAACCTAGGTGTGTAAGAGTATTGAGAGGGCCATCCCATTCCCCTTATAAAATTAAAATATTAGGATACAGAAGTTAAAGTGTCTGGAACTTGTTTTCCTGTTAAGAATGTTTCCAAAGTGTTTTTCTGTTAAGAATGTTTCCGCCGGGCGTGGTGGCGCACGCTTGTAATCCCCGCGCTTGGGAGGCTGAGACAGGAGGATCGCCAGGTTCAAAGCCAGCCGCGCGCGCTGGCTTAGGAGACCCTGTTTCTAAAATAAAAATATAAAAATAGGTCTGGGAGTGTAGCCCAGAGGTAGAAGGGCTTCCAGGAACCCCAGTACCACCAAAAAAAAAAAAAAAAAAAAAAAAAAAAAGAATGTTTCCAAAGTGTCTGGAACTTAACAGAAAAACAAGATGGCTGTGAAGAACAAGATGGCTGCAAAGAAAAAGATGGCTGCAAAGAACAAGATGGCTATGAAGAACAAGATGGCTGCAAAGAACAAGACGGCTATGAAGAACAAGATGGTTGCAAAGAACAAGACGGCTGTGAAGAAAAAGATGGCTGCAAAGAACAAGATGGCTGCAAAAAACAAGATGGCTGTACTTATTTACTCTGTAAACCTATTGGCTGTATCCCAATGTGAACGCCCCTTCTGGGACTATAAATGTAAGGTCTTATTTAGGCTCGGGGTCGAGCTTCGACCACTTGCCTTGCTGTCTAAGAGGCTGAACATTAGCCTGGCCAGAAGGAAGCATTCCTCTGGTAGCTGCTGGACAATTCCACTGAATGACAGTTAGGCTTGTGAAGGAGGCTTGACCCTGGCTTGCCAGTAAGAGCTGCAGCACAATAAACTCTGCTTGTGATTTACATCCTTGGTGTGTTCTTCGTTATTTGGGTAAGGGGGCGACTCTCGGACCCTAACAGGTGCTCATCAATAGATGAATGAATAATGGAAATGTGATAGATGCACACAGTAGGATTTTACTCTGCCATATAGAGGAATAAAATTATGCCATTTGTGGAAAATGGATGGAATTAGAGAATATTATGCTAAGTGAAATCAGCTAGTCTCAGAAATCTAGAGTGAAACGTTTTCACTCATATGTGGAAACTAGAATGAAAATAGGAAGCAAAATGATTTCTGTCAAATGAGGAGAAAAACCTGTAGAACATAAAAGGGGATTGCAGGAGGGAGTCGGTAAGGGGAAAAACAAGGACTCGGAAAGGAAACAGCCTAAATAAGGTTATGTCCACATGAAGTTTCACTGCAAATATCACTAACATGTATAGGGAGGGAGAGGGAGGAAGGGAGGAGGCTAAAGGGAGGGAAATATAACCAGCAGTGTGTGCAGGTATGCATTTATCACTTTGAATCTCACTATAATTTATAGTTACGGTGTACTTATAAAAGCATAAAAGAAGAAAAATATTTTTTATGGGTCTGGGGATGGAACCCAGAGGCATTCGACCTCAGAGCTACACCCCCAGCCCTATTTTTTATTCTTTATTTTGAAACAGGGTCTCGCTGATTTGCAGAGGACCTCACTAAGTAGCTGAGGCTGTCCGCGAACTGCGATCCTCCTGTCTCAGCCTCCCGAATGCTAGGATTACAAGTGTGAGCCACCATGCCTGGCAGAAAAATATTTTTTAAAAAAAGGAACAAGATGGCTGGGTGTGGTGGCGCACACTTGTAATCCCCATGCTTGGGAAGCGGAGACAGGAGGATCGGCAGGTTCGAAGCCAGCCTTGCTGGCTTAAGAGACCCTGTTTCCAAATAAAAATATAAAAAATAGGTGTCTGTCAGTGTAGCCCAGAGGTAGAAGGGTTTCCAGGAACCCCAGTACCACCAAAAAAAAAAAAAAAAAAAAAGAAAGAAGATGTTGCAGTTCATAACTGACAGGTCTGGAAGCACAAACAGTCCTGGTAGAGGACTGACCTTAAAATAGGCAGCTGAACTTTGCTGAGACAGGTAGAAACCAAACAAACTTTTGCTGGCTGCATGTTGTTTATCATAGCGGGTTAGAGTCTGAAGGAGCTTTAAAGACAGGGTTGGCGGAGCATAGTAGCACATGGTTGTAATCCCAGTACTTGGGAGGCTGAGACAGGAAGCTCTCAGGTTTGTGGCCAGCCTCAGCTACATAGTGAGCCCCCCTGCAACTTAGTGAGACCCTGTTTCAAGATAAAGAATAAAAATTTGGTCTAGGGATGTAGCTCCGAGGTAGAATGCCCCTAGTTTCAATCCCCAGTACTGAAAAAAAAAAAAAAAGGGTTAGTTTTTCCCATATTTAAATTTTCCCCACAAGACTTTTGCTAAGTAGTAACATGACACTGGTCTGAAAAAGGAAAAGAGGTATCTTTTAGACTTGTGAGGCTTAGATCCAAAAGAAATATGAATAAATAATGGTACAAAATTTCCAGAAATGAAGAGATAGTAACTGTATTTTCAAGTTTAGCAAACCTTAAGGAAAATAAATGAAGAAATCTTCTAGGCACATGGTAGTGACAACTAAAAATAAGAAAAAGTAGTTTAAGCCATCAGAGAAAAATAAGGGGACAGCTGCATAAATTACAGTACATCAATGTAGAAGAATACTGTAGTTATACAAAGGCACAAGTGAGGACTTTTTGTGCTGATATGAAAAGTCCTTAGCTTTACAGGGTATGTTAAATGATTAAAAATTAAAGTAAAAAACAGTGTTAAGACAACATTAAAAAGGAGAAATTATTTTTGCTTGAATGTGCACAAATATCTGGAAGGATCGACACTACATTGGTGACATCGAAAACTTTCATGGGTGTGGAAAACAGGATGACAGTGTATCACAGAATTCTGAGGAGACTTTTATAATTTATTTATTTATTTATTTATTTATTTATTTATTTATTTATTTATTTTTGGTGGTTCTGGGGTTCCTGGAAACCCTTCTACCTCCAGGCTACACTCCCAGACCTATTTTATGCTTTTTTTATTTTTTGGAAACAGGGTCTCTTAAAACAGTGTGGCTGGCTTCAAACCTGCGCGATCCTCCTGTCTCCACCTCCCAAGCGCAGAGATTACAAATGTGTGCCACCACGCCCGGCAATACTTTTTTAATTTTTTAACCATAAATACATGTTATCTCTTCAAATCATGTATAAATAAAATGTAAGTGTAAATAAAATGTACATGTAAAATTATAAAAAAATGTTTAATCATTTATAATTTGGTTAAAGAAAGGAAGAGTTCTTACAAAGACAGAGGGATTCTCTCCTTTTGCTTTCCCCTTTCAAGAAAACCAAACGTCATAGAAACTGGAAGATCATTAAGCCCTCCTGTCTCCCATCTCTCTCTCCTCCTCTCCCTCCCTCATGAAGAGGTTTGCATATCCCTTTCTGTCTATGTCTTGCACAGCCTTCTGTCTGACATACAGCTCCCTCTAAGTGGCTCTTACTGTTCTCTCCTAAGTTAGGCTCACTTCTGACTGTTCACCATCATGACACTAGTTCTGGCCTCAATTCTATAATACTTGTGAGCTTCACATTTTTACCTTATCTTGTAAACTCTGTCCTTACACCAGAATTTAAATCCCTAGAAGAGAATATAGAGCTGGCCTGACAAAAATCACCCCGGCCATTCAAATAAGTCATGAGTGGGTGTGCTAGAGCTCAGAACATGATACACTGACATCAGGCATCTTGGTATGCTGAGTACATTGAATCTGAGATGATTAGAAGGTCCTCAGAAGCAAGGTCTTCTTGATCTTCTATCTCTGGCAACTCATTCTCCCCATGAAATGATCCACAAAAGCCAGAATTCTTCTCCCCACAGCAGGTCATAGAAATGAGAACACCTTTACCCAAAGCCATCCACGAAATCATTTTCCTTTCTTTCTTGAAGGCTGGCTGCACACTTGCGATTCTCCTGTCTCGGCCTCCCAAGTACTGGGATTACAAGCATGTGCCACCACACCCAGCAGTCATTACTTTTGAAAGCTCTTGAATCTTATAAAATTCTGACTAAATAAATTTACTATGCTTTTCTGTTGTTAATCTGTCCATGTGTATGTGTTTTTGTATTACTAGGAATTGAACCCAGGGACATTCTACCTCTGAGCTACAACTCCAGCCCAGTTTTGCTTCTTATTTGGAAATTTCTCACTAGGTTGTTGAGAGCCTTGCTAAATTCCCGAGGCTGGCCTTAAAACCTGAGATCCTCCTGTCTCAAACTCACAAGTACTAGAATTACAGGCATTCCCACCATGGCTGGCTTTAACCTCTGTGTGTGTGTGTATTGTAATCGTACATCATGATGAAGTTCAGGGTGATAGAGGCATACCTACACACAGCCTGACACTGAGACTGCCATTGATAAATGTGTATATGTTCATCATGTCAACTGAAGTGTTTCCCTATTCAAGGTTTCCTCCTTCCTAAAACCTTCCTCAGTTAGATCCCTCCTTCCTCCATTAAGTTTTGTCCTCCTTTATCTGGAGTCCCTTCTATGTCCCAATTTCTCCCTAGATTCCACATATAAGGGAGAATATTTGACCTTTTACTTTTGGTGACTGACTAATCTCGGTTTGCATAATATTCTGACATAATTTTGTTCTTTATGACTGAGTAGAATTCTATTGTGTGTATATCTCATGATTTTGTAACCCATTCATCTGTTGATGGACACCTGATCTGGTTTCATAACTTGGCAATTATGAATGTGTGCATCTATAAACATAGATAGGCATGCATTACTATGGCAGTCTAGTATCAATTCTTTTTTTTTAATTTTTTTATTGGTGCATTATAATCATATAACTTATTGGGGTAAAAAACTTGTGTGTACAAACATGTACTCATCGCTGATTTAACCCCTACCCAAATCCCACCCCATTCCCTCCCCATCCCTCCCTCCCTTGCTTGGCTTAGTGATTGACTTTGATATGTTTAAGTACATTGTGAGCTTTAGAGATTTCCTCTTCCCACCTCCTGTCTCCTCCTTTAGGTTGTCTTGTTTGCTCCTCTTTTCTCCCTAACTCTCACATATTAGGGAAAGCATCTGATTTCTTATTTTTTGTGCCTGACTAATCTCACTTAGCATAATGTCCTCCAGTTCCATCCATTTCCCTGAAAATGATGTAATTGAGGTTTTTTTTTTTTTTTTTTTGATGGCTGAGTAAAATTCCATTGTGTACATATCCCACAGTTTTGTAATCCATTCATCTGTTGATGGACATCTTGGCTGGTTCCATAGTTTGGCTATGGTGAATTGTGCAGCTATGAACATAGATACACAATTCTTTTGGGTAGATGTGTCAGCCAGGAGCCTCAGGATGGATAAAGAGAAGTATCACACCTACAGGTGGCAGCAGAGAGCTTTCCATTAGTTTTGGAAGTAGATCTGTTTATCACTGAATAAGGAGAAAATTTTTCTTCTTATTTCTAAATAAGAAGGACAAAATAAACTAGGGTAGAAATTAAATGATTTAGTATAGGCCCTAGAGTTATTTTTCTCCTTCAGAGAGTGTTTTTAAGATACAATTAGATTATACCAGGTGGCAAATGATAAGTTTTATGTCTCAACATTGCTGTATAACAATATTATCACAAATTTAGCATCCAAGCACAACACAGATTTATTATCTCACAGTTTCAATGGGTCAGGATTCCAGGCATTGTTCAGTTGAGTTCTCTCCAAGGAAAATATTGGTCAGGACTACAGTCTCACCGCAGGCTCCACTAGGGAAGAATCCACTTCCAAGCTTACATGGTCATGGGCAGCATTCAATTCCTTGAAAGTGCCACACTGAATGCCTTAGTTTCTTGTTAGCCAGAGGCTGCTCTTGGTTTCTTGCTGTACAGCCCTCTCCATAGGAGACGTACAAAACTTGCTTCTTCAGAGACAGCACAGAGAAAATAATCCTTACAACTTAGAAGTTATCTCATGTAATTACATATACATACTTCCACATATCCATTCTGCTTGCATTGTTAATTTAGTGAGAAGAATACCACAGGTTTCACTACTCTTGGGAGTGGTGGGGGGAGACAAAGCATTAAAAGTTGGATGCATAAAGGTGTGCATACCAGGAGTTAAGATTATAGAGCCCACTTTAGAATGTGTCTGTCACACATGCCACCACAAATATAAAGATTTAAAGTTATCAGGCATCAAATGTTAATATTGATTTCCAAGTAACTGACTTCTCTTTTTAAATATTCATCTCAAGCTAGCTATTTACAAAAATTATAAGTATTCCCTGGCCAGGGACTATTTGATTATTAGTTGGTTAGCTGGTGTGTCTTATAACCCACACCCCATTCCCATTCCACCCCTACTAGTTCAATAAAGTGTCTGAAAACTCTTGAGTGCATTTCTTCTTTATCACTATCTCCATCAGAGAGCTATGATAAGTCTTAAGGAATTGCTTTGGAAAGAAATCTTAGGATCACAAATAAATGCAAGTTGACCCGTACTTCAAGTCAAGGAGGCTATATTTAGAGGGGCCAATGGCATTGCTGTGTCACACTACTGATTCCAATACCTCATTAATCTTATCTCTCGAACCACTTCCAGGAGAAGAAAGAGAAAAGCATTTAAATTTACTGTTTCAGTTGGCTGATGTAGAAACCTCCTTTAAGAGCTGTTTTAACATTGTCTTAGTTCTTTGACCTTTTAGAGCTTCTACACTCAATGCCATCAGTACTAGTGCTGGGAACTTTAGTTCTCCCTTTAACAAAATTATTTTCAAAATTATTTTTAAATTTTTCTTTTGCAGAAACACTCTGTGCCAAACATTTTTCAGCAGTGTTGTTTTTACATACAAATCAGATGCTTCCCCTAATATGTGAGAGCTAAGGAGAAATGGGTCATAGGAGGAGCTCTAGATGAAAAAGGAAATACTATAGAGGAGCAAACAAGACAACCTAAAGGAGAAGAAAGGAGGGGGGAAGAAAGAAAATCTCGAAAACACACAATGTTAGACATATTGAAGTCAACCACTAAGCCAAGCAAGGGACGGAGGGATGGGGAGGGAATGGGGTGGGAATTGGGTAGGGGTTAAGTCAGTGATGTGTACATGTATGTACACACAAGTTTTTTTACCCCAATATGATACATTAATATAATGCACCAATAAAAAATTTTAAAAAGAAAAATATATAGTATCCTTTTCCATTTAACTGTGAGCAGAACAATAGCAATAACATGAGGAAATCCCACTGTAAAGTGATACCTATATGGATCAGTTGGTTCTAGCAAGAGGCTATATAGAGCAATATAAATTGCTGACTTTTAACTTCCAGACTATTTTTCTACTTGTAAGGACACTTACATTAAAATATTTTAACCATAAAGCAACTACATCTAAAAAATTAGAATAAAAATAAAAACTTGATCCATCAGGCACTTCAAGTAGTGAATTTAAAATAACTGTCTAAGCACATAATACAGGAGAGAGAAAGAAAAAGAGAGCTAAAGAGATAGAAATAATTGGTCAACTCATTTTGTTTATTAATTGCCATTTCTCCCACTCATTTTTTTCTTTCTCCATTTCCTCAACCCTTACAAAGCATTACTTTATATTCTTCTTGTCACAATTTCTAAATGAGCTTTTTAAGTGGTTTTGCCATGGGGTACAGTTAAGCATACTAACATAGAAAAATGCTCATAATAGAGTAAGTTGGAGGGGAGAAATAGAAATTAGAACAGAGTTATGAGTCTAATTCTGCTTAAATACACATAAAAATAGTATGTAATAAATTATAATGCAAATATATATAATGTATGTGTATTTTATGTGTCGATCATATGTATATTTGGAGAGAAAAAGAGCAAATAAATTAAAATGCTAGAAAAACACATTTAAGAGGGATTGTGGGGGAAAGTGAAAGTTGGAAAATAGGTATCCACTTGAAAGATAAAAATAATCTTTAAAAGTAAATGTATACTATTTGCACAGAGAAAAATTGATACTTTCAAACTGCTTCTATTTGCTTGGTGTTCAATTTTCCTCGATGCTGTCCAGTCTTTATTCAACCTATTATTGATAACACTGCATGATTTGGCAAGGATTGATTGCTTCCTCATTCATTTCCAAACAATGCCCTTGCCTCAAAAATATTACCTAAAATTCAGTCCTGAATGTGTGCACATACTTTCCACTCAGGGCTTGTCAAATTCTCCTTGTCTGTATTTCCTGGACACCTATCTCCTAGAATCTCCTCCCAGGCACCCTGTTGGTCCCATAAGTGCAAAGCTGCTGCTTCTGTGTACTGCACCTGCCTGCAGCTGACAGGTTTATGATGTTAGCTAGTTAAATACATCCCCAAGGAAAGCTGGCATGCCATTAGAGAAATCAATTACAAGTGAAATCGACTGCACAAATGGGAATCCAAAGAATAATTTCAAAAAATAACAATGCACCAAGTCATTAAACCGCCTACTTGGAGAGAACTTTATATTTCTTGTAGTGTCTTTTCTCCCTCTGTTTTCTCTTAATTTTCACAATCCTTAATTTTCTGTGAATTGAGAGACAAGTACAAAGAGTACCTGATTTTTTCTACTTCGCATTTCACTGATCTGAGCATACAGCTTTGCTAGAATCTTTACACTTCATTTTTCCTGATTAATTTGCTTTATCATCAGTTCACCTGCAATGTCCCCAAAAGCTCAGTTGTTTTCTATCTAGGGAACATAGCTGAAACAAGCATTTTTTTTTTTTCCCCTCTTGGGAGGAACACCGGATAGAAAGAGCATGAGACCCAGAGCCTGATCTAATCTTAGTTCTTTCCTTTATTAACTCATGCAGCCTTGGTCAAACCACTTAACCCTCTAAGCCTCAATCTCTTCCATCTGTAAAACAGGGACCATAATTCCTACTTAATAGGACTGTTGTAAAGATCTTACAAGAACCCGGGGATAAAGCAACTGCCTCAAAGAAACCTCACTAAACATTTGGAACCTGGGCACAAAATCCTTCTTCCTGGCCCCATCTGCTGGAAGTAAAGAGTAAAGTCAGGTTTACAATTAAGCAAAATATAGAGCTTTCATATTGTAATGGTTATGTTGTCCAATATCACTGACAAAAACTTATAATACTGAAAAGCAAGAATTAATATAAATATATGTGTTTGATGATGAGAGACACTAAGAGACCCACCTCAGAGTCACACATCTAAGTAGTAACATAACTTCTGACTTGGACTCTCCACAACCGAACAGAAGACCCATAAACCACATGGATATGTATGAGTGGAAATAACAGAGCAGAAGACTCACTAGGGTCCAGTGATGGCCACCTGGATGTGAATTGTTGGGGTAGGAAAAATTATTGTTGATAGGAAAAGACAGATTATAAAATCCTACTAGAAGAATATAACCCAAATGGCAGCTCAAGTCACCAGGTCCCTCGAGACTTAAATAAAGTTGGTCCAAGCTCTCAAAATATAGGAAATTCTATGCTTCCCTGAAGTTTCTGCAAATTTCTACTTTTCACTTCATTTCTTCTTTGGTGAAACCTCTTTCTCACCTGAGAACCCATGATTTCAGTTTGTGTCTGCTCAGTACCAACCTAGATGTAGACCTAGCTCAATAAAGGACATTTTTGTATGCCAAAAAAAAAAAATTGCTGAAGATTTGAAAAAATGATGTTATACAGAGCTTCTAAACAAGTCATTCAAATTGAATGTTAGACAACCAGGTTCTAACAAGTTCTCCAGCAGCCTAATGCCAGCAAATTCTTGTTAGGAGCTGTCTCTAGAAACTGAAATTTTCTACTATGCTGCTTGGGCCCGTGTCCCTTGAGTCTTTATTACCTCTCATTTCTCTTCATTTTACAGAAAATATCATCTTCCTATCTCTTCCTTGGCTTTAGGTCTGCATTTTCATAAGAAAATATTCATTAATAAAGTTCCATCCATACAGAACTTGCCATTCTGCAACATAGATTAACCTATCAGAGACTAAGGTTTCAGTTGTTTCTTCCTTCCTGACCCCAAAGTCTCTATAGGTGAAAAAGATCACTATAGATACTAACATTCTCTCTGAAATAAATTATACCTTCTATCCCCACACTTCTTTTCCAAACTCACACATAATCCAGAAAGGTAAAAGTAGTTATTGTTCATTTTGATTTTAAATTGAATTATTTAATCCTACTACTCAAAGAAACAATAGAGATTGAAGCTGACTACCAGTTAAGGTTAAAGAAGAGAGAGAAGTCAAAAGTAATATTATCAGTGGTAAGTCACCACTGAATTCTATTCCAAAATAACAATAATAACAACGATGATAATAATAATGATGTCAAAACACAAAAAATCAAAAGGGCAACCAGTTGGAAAGAATCAGGTCATTTGCAAGAAGATGGAAAGACCTGGAGAACATTATGTTAAGTGAGATCAGTCAAACACAGGAAGAGAAGGGACATGTGTTTTCTCTAATATGCCCACTGGGGATACCAGAGGGACTCCAGATAATGAAAGGAAAATCTCAGCAAAGCTAGAAAGGAAGGGTAGGAGAGGAAGAAGGCTGAGGTTGATTAATGGAGGAGCTACATTCAAATGTGTATAAGTGTTAATATAGCATGGTCAACCTGGACACTCATTGTTGGGAGGAGGGAAGAGGAAGAGAAGTGGGGGGGAGGGCACCAATCACTTTGTGAATGTATGCCGTTTTCAATACGATCCACATAAAAATAAAAAAAAGAATGACGAAGTATTTAGTAAACACTGAGCCTGAGGCCCCTCAGATTGAATACACAGACATTTTCAGTAATGCACTGGACATCCTGGCCCAGAACAGAGCAAGAGGAATTGACACTTAGGATGGCATAGAGATTAACATAAAAGTGAAAACTAGAACTATGAAATGCTGTGCTCTTTATTTTTTTTTAAGCAAAAAAGGGTATTTATTGGTTCACAAAACTGAAAAGTCCAGGGGATATACTAGCTTCAGGCACGGCAGGATCTAGGGGGCACAAATGTTGCCTGTGCTCTTTAAAGGAACGAAGTGAACAAGAAAAGAACAAAGACTGAGCCCTGGGTAATGCCCACAGTGAGCAGCTGGTAGGAGAAAAAGGAAAAAATTAGTGACACAGAAGGAGTTTAAGTATTTGCAGAAATTGGGAGAGAATCAAAAATAATGAAAACAATGTGCCGTGATAAAAGCACAATGAGAGAGCTGTAGGTGAGAGTGGTCAGTAATGTCAGGAGCACAAGGTAGGTCAAGAGTCTTGCAGCAAAGGTCTGCGAAAAGGCATAATATTCTCACCACTTTAGTTTTGTAGTGTGTTAGAAATAAGATTCAGGCTGCTTACAGTATTGGCAACAATTATTCAGCATTTAAGATATATCCAAGGTTGCCAGAAAAAATATTTTTAAATTTGAATCAAATAATGAGTAATTATCCGTATATATTCCATTTCAGATAAACAATGAATAATTTTTAGTATAAGTATATCCAATTTCATATAAACATTCTGAAATTTAAATTTAACTGGGCATTTTGTAATTGCTACATCTAGCAATCTTGCATGCACTAAGCACTATGTGAAGCATTTTGTATACATAATTTATTTAATACTTTCTTGACTATTTATCTTATTTATTTATTTATTTTTTAACAAATTTTTATTGAACATAAATAGTATACATTTAAACTATATTTGGTGTCCTCTCCCCCTCCGCCCCCGTTTTCCCTTCCCCCCTCCCACCAATGGTTGTCCAGGTTAACCATGTCTTATTCATAATTTTACACATGTTCAGCTGTAGACCCTCATTAATCAAGATCAGCCTTCCTCCACTCCTATCTTTCCATTCAAACTTTGCTGGTATTTCCCCTCCATTATCTGGAGTCCCACTGGTATCCTTTGTGTTAACAGTCATCTCATTCAGGAGCTTTATGTTTATATCCTTTTCTTCTCCAAGAAATTCTTAAAGGTACTACACTGTACTGGTAATTCTTTTGTGTGTGTGTGTGGGGGGGGGGTCTGGGGATGAAACCCAGGGACATTTGTCCTCTGAGCTACACCCTCTGCCCTATTTTTTATTTTTTATTTTCTTTTATTTTATTTGTTGTTGTTGTACTGGAGATGGAACCAGGGGCCTTCTACCTCCAGGCTACACTCCCAGACCTATTTTATATTTTTATTTGGAAACAGGGTCTCTTAAGCCAGCTGAGGCTGGCTTCGAACCTGCATGATCCTCCTGTCTCAGCCTTCCAAGCGCGGGGATTACAAGCGTGCACTACCACGCCCAGCTGTACTGGTAATTCTTATCGGATCGGTACTGGTAGTAACTAGTTCTACATATTTGCATTGATTAATATGGTTACATATTAAGACACACTGGTCCTGGGATTGAAAATGATATTATGATATTTTCTTTATGGAATTTATGATATATTCTTCGTTTTTTAGTTCTTTATCAAAAGTATATCAAGATCACCAAACGTGTGTGTGTATGTGTTGGGTATGTGTGGGTGTGTGTGCATGTGTGTGTGTTGATGTAAGGTTAACTGATTATTCCATATAGCTTTAAGGGTCACTCAAATCTAGTGCAAAATGCTGATTATCTAAACCTTAAATATTATAGCATTAGCAAGTATATTTGGACCATTCAAATCACCTTTTATTCCAAAATAAATAATCATTTAAGAGAGAAATTTAGATAGTTTAAATAAAGAATGAATATTTCAGTAATATCTTAAAAGTATAAAGCAAAAAACATGTCCAGCACAGTTTGTAATAGCCAAAATATGGAACCAACCTAGATCTCTATCAAGAGATGAATGGATTGTAAAATTATGGGAAATACACACAATGGAATTCTATTCCGCTATAAAGAAAAATAATATAATAGCATTTGCAAGAAGATGGAAGGAACTAGAGAACATTATGTTAAGTGAGATTAGTAAGCACTGAAAGAGAAGGGACATATGTTTTCTCTAATATGTCCAAGCTAGGAAGTAGTGGTAATACCAGAGAAACTCCAGATGATGGAGGGGAAATATCAGCAAAGCTTGAATGGAAGGATAGGAGAGGAAGAAAGCTGAGGTTGTTCAGTGGAGGAGCTACATAAGAAATGTGTAATAGCATAAATACAACACGATTAACCTGGACACTCTCTATTAGGGGGGAGGGAAAGGGAGGGGGAAGGGCATGAAGCACAATGTAAATATACACCACTCTCAATATGTTCCACTTATAAAAATAAAAATTTTAAAAATAAAGCAAAAAACAGTGGTATTCAATAATTAATCCTATCAAATATTCTTATTTTTTTAGGGGTGGTGGTATGGGGTTCCTGGAAACCCTTCTACCTCCAGGCTATGCTCCCAAACCTATTTTTATACTTTTAAAAAAAAATTTGGAAACAGTGTCTCTTAAGCCAGCACAGCTGGCTTCGAACCTGTGTGATCCTCTTGTTTCCACCTCCCAAGTGTGGGGATTACAAGCGTGGCCACCACGCCCAGCAAATATTCTTATTTTTTGATGTCTTCATTTTACCTTACATAAGGTGAAAAGTAAGGCAAACATGTACAACCCAATAGGTTTGTGAACTGTTAAATACATCAAAGCATCTAACTCAATATCTTAATATGCTACACTGTTCAAAAGAGATCTCACAATTTATATAAGCTATTTAAGGAGCAGACTGGTATACTTTTCATACAAATTTTTAAGTTATTGATTCTTCACTATAGAGGTACTTGAGGATATAGTTAAAGGAGCCCTAAATTAAGGATAAGACAATTCAAGGTGTTTTCCATATGTCATCATCTACTAACATTCTATGTTGAACAAGGAATTTCTTCTTTCTGAGCCAAAATATTCTTGCCTATTTGTACTTAGCCACTGTGTGAGCTAATGGACATTAAAGTTACCATGAACTGTAAACTATATGCAAGGTTAAGAAGACTTTATTATTAACTGAAAAAATAGTAGAAAATATGGTTTGTGTAATCCAACCTTGTGACTTTGGAATTCATCTGACACAAACTGATTTTACAATTAACAATGTGATATTTTAAAGACACTGAGATAGATAAGAGCATTTTCATTTTATTTAAGCCATTTGCTAATTGTGTTACAGTTTTCTCATCTGAAGAATTGGAGAATGTCTCTGTCACCTCTGTTGTATTTTAATGCACAGTGACAGTGAGAGAAGATGGTGCCCAAGCATGCAGAGTGATAGTAAAAAGCTAGCCACAATTTATTTTAGGAAATTCATAAAGTGAACAATTCACACATGGATGATAAATCTTAAATCCTGATATATGTGAAGAAGGAAAAGGCTTGATTCTTCTTGTCACTGGCTTATCTTTTCCTAGCAGAATTCAGCCCAAGAACTTTTTCCTCCTTCAAATAATTATGAAGCCAAGTCAGCACTAGATGTTGGCAAATAAAATCATGAACAAACCCTTGAAATCAAAGGTTTATAGCCAGAAGTAGAGACAGAAAACTCAAAATTAGAATCCATTGTGATGAATGTTACAAGGGGGATAAAGTCAACTTAGGGAGATACTTCCACAACAGAGTTGAGAAGGAAACCAGACTTTAATAGGAAAATGTAACATCTAAGAGACCCCTAGAGGGGAAAGAGTAGATGAATTAACCAGGTGAGAGAAATAAAGTAATATGTGAAAACATGGGAAGATGTTCAAAGCAGAGGGCACAAAAGAGATAAAAGACAGGTGTGTTTAATAAAATGTGGCAGAATTTTGGCCACAAAGAGAGAAGAGGAAAATGGAAACAGTTTAAAGAGCTAAGAAGAAAATAGAAAGAGGCCTTTGAGTCAGTCAGAAGTAGGGATGGTTATACTTTATTAAGAGGGCAAAAATTCACCTTTTTAAGTTGTAAGCAAGTGTAGATATGATTACTATCACTAGAATGAAAAACCGGTTCCACCCTGAGTTTTGATTAAAAAAAAAAAAAGAGTAAACTCGGCTGAGTGGGTTAGAAACATAGGTAGGGGACGGTAAGGAAGAAAAAGGAATTAAGAGAGATAACTGGGACTGTGGCTTGGGAAAATCTGCTTTATGATGTTTATGATGTTATCACAAATTAAGATACTTACTAATCAGTTTTTACCAAGCTATACTATGGTATCAGCCTCAAAGTCTCAGTGTCTTAAAGGACAACAGTATTCTTATTTATAATACATGTCATTTTCTGCAGCTAAGTCTCAGCTCTGCTCCACAACTTTCTCATTCTGGAACCCAACCTGAAGAAGGAGGGCCCGAGACATGCTATTCATTGGCCTAAGAAAAAGAAGAAGATAAGTGCAGAAAATAAGTATTGACCTAAATAACACTAGTTCACATGCTCTTGGTTAAAGCAAACCACATGGCTAAGCCTAATTTTATATAAGAAGACAACAAATATTGTCTTAAAGCAATTCATTTTTCCAAAATGTTTAGCTTTTTCTCTGATGTCTAATCATATATATATATATATATATATATCATGGGAAATATGCATATGTAGAACATTATCTTGAATAAATCACTTTGTATAGTATGATGAATATCACTGTATTAATATTTGTTCTCAAAGAAAGAAAGTTTGGCTTTATAGATTTTTCTATATAAAATTAAAATATATGGATATAATATATACATACATATCAAGTTTGATTACTTCCTCTGTATGTAGTTCATAGCCTTTGATAGATAAGAGGGTCTCAAGACTCTGCACATGTATTGCATCATTAACTATGGCAGTTTTCATTAAAAATTATAAATGAGGATATACAGTTTCTTAAAAGCATCACTGAATTAAAGATCAACATGCTGAAAGATTAGCTGCTATGATTTTTAACTAAAAGAAATTCATTTAACACCACTCTTAGAACAGGATTAGTTAGGACTAACTAAGCATTGCTCTCTGCATTGTCTTCTCTCTGGTTGAGGAGATGTCATGATATCCTCAGCAGCAAAAACAAAAATCTTGATTCTGATACCTGTTCTTATATTTTCTAATACTAATCTTGCATATGACTAAGATTGAATAAAAAAGTGGTCCAACATGTTTCCCTATATCAATACTAATATAGGTTCCAAAAGCACATTTAATCCAGAGGGGCTTTCATTTCCTCAACATTTTTCCTGTAAGGTCTGCATTATAGAACCAAATTATATCAGCCCCAGAACTCTTAATTGTTGGTAGCAATAACCGAATAGAATTGATATTGTAGGATCTGTCCTTACCTTTAATTAAGTCTTCTAAGCCAGGATCATCTGAGTAATAACCAAGTAAAAATTTTTTCATTATTTATTTTGTCTTTAAAGTGGTGTGTTGAACCACTTCATGACATAGTGAGCACTGGCTACATATTTCAGCTAAGTACCCCAACTATGCAAATGAAGCTTTAACATCTGCAATTAGAAAAGATCTCACTGTAAACCATTTGACATGAATAAGTACCTTAACTACACTTCAGAAAAGCTTTCTAATTTACAAGGTCTAATAATTTTAAAAGCTTAATGAGCAATTACACTAAAACCAATGATAGCACCAAGATGATTCATCATAATATGTTGGTTTTTTTCTCACATGTGCTTTCTAATTATAATGTAGGCAGAATCATGATTGAGGTTCTACCCTTATCAATAAACAATTTTCATTACAAAATGAATCTTCCCACTTCCTAATGCTATGCATTCTAACTAGTGGGAAGGAGAAAGATGAAAACAACCTTCCTTTATTAAACATCATTATTGGAAGGCTGAGATAAAGGCATTACAGGTGTGAACCCAGCACATACTAATTTAGCAAGGCTCTATTTCAAAATAAAAACTGGGTTGAGGGTGCAGCTCACTGATAGGACACCCCTAAGTTCAATCCCCAGTGCAGTAGATAGATAATAGAGAGACAGATACAGAGATAGGTTGGTATATATGATTAATATAGGAATTTTTATATATTACTTAGCTAATCTATACCTGAACTATGGGATAGGTATTATAATCCACACCTTTTTTTGTGTGGTTACTGGGAATGGAACTCTGGGGCATTCTACCTCTGAGCTATACTCCCAGCCCTATTTTGTATTCTTTATTTTGAAACAGGGTCTCACTGAGTTGCAAAGGGCCTTACTAAGTAGCTGAGGTTGTTTGTAAAC
The DNA here is from genome assembly GCF_963383645.1 of Muscardinus avellanarius. NCBI lineage: Eukaryota > Metazoa > Chordata > Mammalia > Rodentia > Gliridae > Muscardinus > Muscardinus avellanarius. Next base: position 147,538,999 of record NC_137786.1, read on the forward strand.
TGCAATCCTCTTGGCTCAGCCTCCCAAATGCTGGGATTACAAGCATGCACCACCACTCCCGGCAATGACCCACACTTTTTAAATGTGTGGAAACATAGACTTTGCCATGTTCAGGATTTCCTCCATAGATTACAGAAATAATATGAAAGAATTTGGGTTGGACATATGTTTAACAGATTTTAAATCTGTATCTTTCCACTATATCACCATTCTTTTATAAACATAACTGTATATTGTTATTAATTTGATGTCTAAAACTAGTATTTAACTTCCATTTCTATTCCTGCATTTTGATAAATAATTGACAAGCTAATATAATAATAATAATGATTGACAATATATTTTTATTTATATTTTAGATGATTTTATATATTTCCAATGAAAGACACTGTATTTTAATAAGTCTTATTGGTATTTCTAATTTCATAAATTAAAAACATTTGTTAATAGCTATCTCCTTCTGTGAAAACTATTACTGTCTTTGTTGAACTCATGACTTCTGTTCATTCTCCAACAATTGTGGCCAATATGTCTTTTCTGAGTCCCATAATAATGCTTGCCAATGTTTCATGATCCTCGGAAATCTTACACTCATCTTTTTCTTTCCATCAACTACCAAATCAGTTCAATAGCTTGTGCTATAGGAAACAAGTTTTAGTAACTAAAAGATTTTTCCAAAAAAAATAAATATATAGAGGAGGCACATATTGAAAAATAACAATGCTTTTTTGTTATCCTTGGAACTCAAGAGCAGAATGTATTTGTAATTCTTAGCTCAGAAAAGCCAAAGTCTTTGGAAGTATTTGTTTTTAACCATCTTTTGTCTGTTTTGTTCACATTACTAATTAGATGAGTTGAATACATGACCTAAGGGGCTTTCATTCCCTCTTCACAATTTTTCCTGTAAAGTTTGTATTATAGAACCAAACTATGTAAACCCCAGAACTCTTAACTGTTGGTTGCAATGACCTGCTAGAATTGATATTGTAGAATCTGTCCTTAACTTTAATTAAGACTTCCAAGCCATAATCATCTGAACAATAACCAAGAAAAAATTTTCATTATTTATTTTGCCTTTAGGAAAAATTATGTAATGTCAGTAAAATAAGATCTGAACCTGTAAGAGAATAAAAATAGCTCAGCAATAAATTTTAAAAATTCAGTTCCAATTCACTTTCCCAATGCCAAGCACAAATGTTTTAGTCAGGAAAATTTAATCTATCCAAATGACCGAGGTCATCAAATGAGGGCTCTGGGAAAGGCCTCACATTTTATTTTAGATTGACCCATTGCCCTATCACCCAAGTTACATCTATACAGCTTATGTACAAGTGCAATTTAGCTTGGGATCCTACTAAACTCACTCAAACATTTTAAATTGAAAACATCATTCTGGGAGAAATTAGAAAATGTGTTCTGGAAATGAAAATGGTAAAATTAAAAACCTTGGTTCAAATATTTCCAACAAGTCTAAGAGTTGATCCAAAAGGAAAATTGACCAAGGTATGATATGATAGCAACATTAACCACTTTTCATAATAGTTTCTCAAGCCAGCAAGGACTCATTCCAATCTGACTGGTCCATATTTCTATGAATCAAATATACAATTAGTGTAATTAGAGGGCAGATAGTTAAGTCCTCTTCATCTAGCTTCATATTAATAAAACTACTTCCTTTACTACTTAAAAGTGTTCTAAGATGTCATTTTAATCACACCACACATGCCTAAAGATAGTGACTATCAGAAGGGAAATTTAGATCCCAAATCCTGGATCCAGAACAAGAAAAAGGAGGAAGCCTGTGGGTTTTGCCTGTCTCCTGACCTCACTGTCTCCCTGACTTCTTTCAATTTATTGACAAGAGTCAGCAGACAAGCACTATGACAAGCAATACAACAATATAAGAGAAAATAGATATGATCTCTATCATGTTTTCATAGATTTCATAGTTTTTAGGTAGAGGAAGAGAGAAAAGGAAAGAAACTAGCATTTATCTAGATAAGTCATTTATCTTATACAAGCAGCATTATACAGTAATTAAGAATGTAACTCCAGTCCAGACCACTTTGGGTATCCCTTTCTTCTTCCCTACCTCCCTTTTCTTTGTGGCACTGGAGCCTGAACCCAGAGGCATTCTATCTCTGAGCTATACCCACGCCCTTTTTTTTTCCAGTTTTTTAAACAGGGCCTCACTAAGTTGCTGAGGCTAGCCATAAACCTGCAATCCTCCTGTCTCAGCCTTCCAAGTACTGGGGTTACAAGCATGTGCCACCATGCTCAGCTCCAGCATTACCACTTTCTAGTTACACGATCTTGAGTAAACTATTTAACTGAGCATCAGTTTCCCTACATGTAAAAAAACTGTAATAATAAGACTATCTATCCCCTCGGGTTAATAAAAGAATTAAACAAGAAAACATATGAAGACCTCAATAAATATTAATGACTACATGTTTAGTACCATATATCGAGTACTTTTGTATGTATTTGGTTTTGGCCATCACATCAGCCATGGTAGTAGTTACTCTATTATGCAGATAAGAAAATTGAAAGTCAGAATATTCTAATTTATTGCTGAATGATAAATAGAAAGTGGTAGAGTTAAATTGACACTCAGACCAAATTGCAAAGCTTTTCATCACATTACTGACAAACATCTATAAAACATTTTACCAGATAGAAGCTTTAATAATTTTTAAA